>NC_141696.1:24694794-25894794 GCF_964263255.1 Lissotriton vulgaris | reverse complement strand
AGTTCTTGAGCACTTTGTGGTGGTGACTCTGGCTTATCTTTTCAGTGTGCAGGGCAGAGACATCAGACGCTCCACAGGAGGTGGAGCCAGCATTGTGGTGGCAGAGCACAGCCCTATTCAGAGTCTATGTGTACTCCTCCCACCAATCCTGGTGTAATCTTTCTATTCACCACCTGGCTGCCCAGACTGTCTATTGGAATTCCCCAGCCGTGTCACTCACAGAAACCAGACAGCAGATACACATCAGAGCAGAGGCGGGCTGAAATGGTTAGGCAAGCAAATACCAACTTTCTAAAAGTGGTATTTGCAAACACAGAACATTAAAATAAACTTTGCTAAAAGATGTATTTTATTATTCTGAGTTCAGACATACCAAAATCGAATTTCTACCATGTTCCCTGAGTTTGCTAGGATTATAGAGTGTAATAATTCCAGCAGCCCATTCTGGCCTATGAGAACAGGTAGCCTTACAATAGTGAGAAACGAAAATGGCTGTAATTCGCTATAAGGACATGCCACACACATCAGAGCTTGTCCTACCTTATACTCACAATGCACCCTGCCCTTGGGCCTACCATAGGGGTGACTAATATGAAGTTAAGGGAAGGTTTAGGGACTGGCAAGGGGGTGCCCTTGCTAGTCAGCATGACAGTACCAGACTGCACACAGTTTCTGCAATGGCAGACCTTAGACACATTTTACAAGGCTGCTTCTGTGGGTGGCACAATCAGTGCTGCAGGCCCACTAGCAGCATTTGGATTTACAAGACCTGGCACTCCTGGTGCACTTTACTGGGGTCTGACAGTAAACCAAATAAGCCAATCATGAAATCCAATTACATATACACTTTATACTGGGATCATTTGCACTGTTGCACTGATTGGCAGTGGCACAGTGCTCTGAGCAGCTAACACCAGCAAAACATATGAGGCACAGCAGCAAAAAGTGGAAAGGAGACTCACGCCAAGGTGCCAGGTCTAACAATGACTCTCCCATAAATAGATTAACAAGTGTTGGGGCTAGCACACAGCCTTGTTTAACCCCTGTGCTTGTTGGAATCTTCCTTGAGAGATATTCTACATTACCTTGTTTAACTTGCACCCACGTGTCACTATGTAGGAGGATTAGTTGATTTACGAGCAGTGGCGGGATGTTGAACTTTTTACATTTTTGCCACAGTAGGTTTCAGTTAACACAGTTGAACGCGGTGCTGTAATCGATGTAGCACAGGTATAGGGGTTGTTTTGCTGCGAAAGCAGCGTCAATCATTAGGGATAGAGCTAGAATATTGGTAGTCGTCCCAGTGTTTTTGCAGAAGCCGGTTTGATTGTATGGAACTGCAGTAACTTCTGTTGCCCATGATGTTAATTCCTGGAGTAAAAGGCCCGCAAAGTATTTGGCCTCGTTGTCAAGTAAGGATACTAGCCGGTAGCTTCTCGGGTCATTTCTGTTTCCTTTTTTGTAAATTGGGGAGATGATGGCCCCCTTCCAGGATGATGGGATTAATGACGTTTGTAAGATCTTATCAAACAACGGTTTGAGAATGGCAGCCCAGAATTTAGGCTCTTGTTTAAACAACATTGGGGGGGATCCCATTTGGCCCTGGTGCGCCCTCTCGTCTTCCCTCTGAAATTCTTTTACAGATCTGCACAATCATAGTTGAGATTTCTTGTTCCGATGCCTGGATTTCATTTGATTGTAGTAGCCGGACTTTGGAGTCATGTATGGAATTGTGTGACCCTTGCCTGGTTTCTTGAGTTTCATTAAAGTGTGAGCCAAGAAAAATTGTCCAGGCTTCTTCTGTAGCATAAGATTCAATATCCTGACTCCACTCGCTAGTCAGATTATTGATCTTTTGCCAAAACTGTGCACTGTTGCCAGTTTTCATATTGTGTAATAGTTTGGCCACAGAGTCTCTTCTGCTTCCTGTTTAAGTCGCCAAATCAACTTCCTGCGGTCGCCCTTTGGTCGTCTCAGTTCTTGTTGAGCGGCAGGGTCTATCCTCAGTCTTCGCAGTGTTTGATTGATCAAGGTCCTAAGTTTTGTGAGCTCTTCCTTCAGCTGCTGTGCTCCACTAGTTTGTTTTGCGAGGATGTAGATACAGGTTTATCAAAATTATATCTTCCCTTTCGGCCCTCTCCCTAGTAGAAATTTGTATCATTTGCATTGCATTTGGCGGGGTTAGTTCATTTGCGAGGGGCGCTAATGCATAAATGTTCCCTATATAACTATATATGGCAAGGCCGCCCTATTTATGAACAAACCGTGCATTTTGCGAGGGAGGAATGAAGTTCAGATTATAGCTAGGAAGTGCCGGCGGATAATCGGACAACGTTTCTTGCAGTGCAATGATATCAAATCTTTCAGATAGGTATAAAGTTCTGTGTCTTAAACTTATCACCTAGGCCATTGATGTTCCAAGAGCACAGGTTAAGAGTCTTGGAAGAGTTCTCGTCTTTGTACTTATTTTGTCTTTGATTTTCTATTTTGACATTTATAGTCCTAGAGAGCCAGCTCCAGTCTTGATAGGCAGGGCTTTTTGTGACGGATCACCTTTTATTGCGTCGCTCTCTGTGATCTGGGATGTCGGGGTATTGCTACGAGCCCCACGCAGTACCGAAAGTGGTCATGGATTTGAATCGGGTTGACTGTTCTCTTGCCGTTGTTCACGTCAGGTACCAGTGGGTCAGGGTATCTTGGTTTTGAGAATGGTTGGAGCTTTATACCCCAGGTGTTGAACTTGGCTTGTTCTTTTAGTACTCTCTGAGCCACTTCTGCGGTTGACCAAACTGTTTTTGTTGCTTCTGCCCCTCGGCAATCCAATATTTCTATGAACTCGACTGACTCAAAGTCGCTGGTGGATATATTTTTAGGCTAATTATGGAATTCAGTAAGCGTAGTTTATTGCCCCTGTTTAGGATGTCGATCGGGCCCTTTGGTTTATACTCCGGGAAGAACACGATTGTGGGGCTGTCTGCCTGCCCCATCTAAAGTTTTGGGCTGTCGTGAGTGATGATGGGAATGTCCCCTGAAACATGGTTTTCTTCGCTCAGAGCTCTGCGACACCCAGTGCTGTTTTCCTTTGCCTGTGTTGACTCTAGGTCGGTGATAATTGCTGATGTTATTATGGCCCCTTGTGGGTGACTCGTTCCATTTCTGTGAGTCGGGCTAGAGACAAATTTGCTGTTTCGAGTGGTATATTTTTCCTTTTCCAACTCTTCCTGGTTTGGGCTTTCTCTAAGATCATGGACCAAATCTTTTTCATTGCTCCTCTGAACATGTCCTGCTTCCTTTTTGCGAGTGACGCTAGTGGCCGTCTTTCTGTTATGTGTGGTATTATTTTTGTTTTTTTGCCTCTCTTCTTGAATTGAGTTTTCTCTTAAATTGTTATCTGTATTTATTTCATTGCAGTTCTCGGCTGACATATCTCTTATCGTGGGTATTTTTTTCTTTTGGTTACGGCCCTTCCTTCTCTGCTTTCAACCGTGTTTTGTAAATTGGAGGTGTTCCTGTGATTCTTTAATTTGTGGGGTTTCACCCAGTAGCGTTATGTTAGTAGGTGGGGGCTTTTGCCATCCTCTGTTCCTTAAGCTCCTGTCTAATTCTTGCTTAGTTGAGTCTGCGGCTTCCCCCTCCTGCTGTGCTTCTTGAGTCGGCTTTGTAGTTGCCAGACTTGGTGCCCAGGAGCCTGCGCTCTGTAATGGCCATGCTTTGTTTCTTGGCTGGTCCAAACCCTTTGGTGTATTATTTTTTGTAGCATCCCTGATGTCTGAGAGGAGATTACCCATTGCCGTTGGGAGTGTAGCCAGTTTGTCTATGATTGTTATGCATGAGCAGTTGGTTTGTATTAGTTATGTCTCTGCTTGCGCCCTTCTTACCAAATTATTGAGCTCTGATAACTTGCCATCAATAATAGCAACGAAGATTGAAAGCAAATTAAGGACAGAAAATTGGAGATCCATCTTGTCCGATTGATATTGGATGGTGTTTACGGACATTTGCATTGTATGCAAAAGAGATACCCAAATGTCTTCTTTTGTTTGTGAAGTTTCCTTGCCAGATTTGGGGTTTGGCGCACTCTTATTCAAACCTGGGAGTTCATCAATGGGGGGCCGCGGAATAGGACGCTACCAGTTCTTCCCACTCTTCTTGAGTGAGATACGAGGATTCAAAGTCCGTAGTCTGCAATGATTTAGTGGGTGGGGTGGCAGGGCCCGGAGTTTGAATTTGAATTTGGCTGGGAGCGTAGCTTCTCTAGAGTTCTTCAAGTCATTGGTCAGATTGATGGTCAGTGGAAAGAGGTACATGCCGTTTCTTGCACTGTAGATTGCGGTGAGATTGATGTATGCTGAGACCTTCTCTCTATCGTGTCAGCCGATAGAATGAGATCTTTCTTTCCCTTAGTGTTCTCTTGCTGTATCACCATGCAGTCAAGTGTTAGGAATATGTGCTTGTCGTGCCCTAACTCCACTTGGGGTATAGGATCACCATATTCTTTGGTTATTGTGTCACCTTTATTTGGCATATTAAAATTCCTGGCCATGTTGGGGGCTGGTTCTGCTTGTCCTTCGGTATTGCCCTGTGGTCCTTAGCCGTCGTCTAGCAGTTCAGCTGTGCCACAACTTGCTAGACCTGGAGGGATCCTCTTCCAGTATTTTTTCTTTTCAGAACCGATTGGAGTACCAGACCCTGTAACAGACGCTTTAACTGACAGCATAAAAATCTACCGAGCTAAGTCAAGCTGGAAGCAGAACGGCAGGTGGCTGGTGGCTGGTGAATGTTGGTTGGTGGTTAATGATAGGTGGATGGCGATGGTATTTGCCTTTAGCGGCGAACAATGAGAGCAGTTTAATGGTGCTCATAGGCTTGTCAACTAATTTTCTGTTTCCATTGATTCTGATAGACGATAGTCCAGTAGGTCTTTTTTTCCACTCCTGAGGAAGTAAGGTAGTAGGAGAGGCCCCTGAGACAGTGGGAGGAGTGGGCAGTAGGCAGTAGCACAGTAGCAGCCAATAACAGGCTAGTCGGCCTAGTAGAGGAGGGGAGGATGAAGGGAGGATGGAGGGTGGAAGAAGAAGAAGAAGAGAGGGAGACAGAGAGTGGGGTGGAGAGCAAGGCGCTCTGGAAGCTGCAAGCCAACCCCAACCTAGTTGGTTGGCTTCCCGCACTTACCTGGGCTCTTCACTTAGCAGCCGCCCCTAGGGGTGACCGCGCTCCCGCACCCCACTCCCGGCTGCTCACCTGCAACCTCTACCCCACTTCTGCTCCACACTGCAAACCGTGCCTCAGTACAGCCAGACTCTGCACGGGCCTCTCATTCTGCCTCTTAAAGTCCCTTAACTCCCTTGTCACCTGTTGCTTTTTGGCTGTGAGCCTTGGGAAGCCTCGCGGTCACCCTGCGTGTATCCCCTGCTGCTGACCGCCACTGAACACGGCAGCCTGGTGCCGAGCAACGCAGAGCAAGAGCGGCCGTGAGAGGGGAGGGCAAGGAAGACAGGGCCGGCAGGGCAGGACGAGGCGGCCGCGGCTCCAGCTCCAGCTTCAGTCCTTGGGCTCTAATCCTCGCCTGCGGGCGCAGTGGGCTGCGGGGACAAGGGAGTACGGAGATACAGAGATACAGAGATACGGGCCGAGATACGGTCCGAGGGCTGGAGGCTTGAGCATCTCCTCCTTGCACTTCCACCTCATGATCCGTGCTCCGCACTCTGAGACTGCCACGCCCACTCAGTACAACTCAGTACAACCAGTGATTGCCGATCCACTGATGCAAGTGAGCTGTCCGGTAGGTATCTGCCTTTCTCTATGGGGACAGGTAACCTTGCAATAGGGAAAAACTAAATTGGCTGTAATTCACTATTAGGACATGCCTATCAGAGCATGTCCTATCTTTTTCATCCCATGCAGCCTGCCCAGGGGCCTACCTTAGGGGTGTCTGATATGTACAAAAGGGAAGGTTTAGGGACTGACAAGTGGGTGCACTTACCAAGTCAACATGGCAGTACTGGACTGCACACAGGCTCTGCAATGACAGGCCCGAGACACACTTTACAAGCTATTTCTGTGGGTGGCACAATCAGTGCTGCAAGCCCACTAGCAGCATTTGATCTACAGACCCTGGGCTCACATAGTTCACTTTACAAGGGTCTGACAAGTAAATCGAATTAGCCAATCACGGAGTCACCAATTCATTACAACAATTTAACATAGGGAGCACTTGCACTGTGGCACTGAATAGCAGTGGCACAGTGCCCAAAGCATCTAAAACCAGCAAACCATATCAAAAACAGAGGAGACAACAGCGAAGAATGGAAGGGAGACTCACGCCACTGGTACCAGGTCAAACAGTCGTAAGCTCACTTCGATGCCTCATACAAGGTAGCAAGTAGTCCCTTGTGAGGATCTGCACCCTGAGTAAAATACCTGCAAATGGTCAGCATTTGTTTACATGGAAGAATGGGAGGAAAGCGCTGTGTGATGTCCTTCTTTATCCAAGTGCACAAATCCTCTTCACCAAACTAATACCATCTGTTTATTACATGCCCAACCCTGCTTTATTAAACAAACAATGCAGACCGCAACTGCAAACTGCATGTTTTTGTACAGAAACGAAGTATTGGAAGGGGTCCCAGTAAGGTGAGAACAATAACCAAAAATATATAAACAATCAAACAGACATAGCTTCAAACCACATTGTTTTATTCACAATGTGGTGATACGTTGCATATGTTATGCTAATTCACATTCATTGATCTGTGACTATTTACAGTGCCCCAAGGGTGGGAGATAGGGGAGGAGGTGTGATAGTGTTGGGAGTTAAGTGAAGGAGAAGGATTCTTAGGTGACAGTAAAATCAACGAATAAAACTTATTTCACAAAGTTACATATTAGTGTACAAAAAACCGGACCAACAGGTTCATATGGATTATTTTACACACAAATCATCCTCCAGATGTACAGTAAATGAGAACAATGGGGTATGGAGTTGACAGCGAAGAACAATCTGTTGTCGACGTTTCCAGATATAAGTGTTAATCTTGCTGTGGGGTCTTCCTCAGGACGGGGGAGTAGGGGACACGTGACCACATCAGTGGTAAACACCGGACCCGGATGGATGAGGGTTCAGGGTTGGTATCAAGAATGAATCGAAATCTCACTTGAAAGCGTGGTGTATTCTGGTTCTACAGGGTCCGATATGTCATCAATAGTATGATTTCTCCGTCAGCCGTGAACAAATTACAACCGGCGTGGGGTCGCATTCAATCGCGCTATGGCAGTGTACATCTGGAGGATGATTTGTGTGTAAAATAATCCATATGAACCTGTTGGTCCGGTTTTTTGTACACTAATATGTAACTTTGTGAAATAAGTTTTATTCGTTGATTTTACTGTCACCTAAGAATCCTTCTCCTTCACTTAACTCCCAACACTATCACACCTCCTCCCCTATCTCCCACCCTTGGGGCACTGTAAATAGTCACAGATCAATGAATGTGAATTAGCATAACATATGCAACGTATCACCACATTGTGAATAAAACAATGTGGTTTGAAGCTATGTCTGTTTGATTGTTTATATATTTTTGGTTATTGTTCTCACCTTACTGGGACCCCTTCCAATACTTCATTTGATAACCCAGGTCCCCGTAACTTTATCTGGGTACAACCCCCCTACTAATATCCTACTTTGTACAGAAACAACACACTCCTCACAGGAACACCATCCTTCTTCAGATAACAATGACGTGGGACACCACTTTTAAAGTACGGGAC
The DNA here is from genome assembly GCF_964263255.1 of Lissotriton vulgaris. Taxonomy (NCBI): domain Eukaryota; kingdom Metazoa; phylum Chordata; class Amphibia; order Caudata; family Salamandridae; genus Lissotriton; species Lissotriton vulgaris. Next base: position 25,887,024 of record NC_141696.1, on the reverse strand, counting down.
CTTTAATTCATTGTTTTAAGATAGTTGTGTCCACTTGGTTCAATAGAAACAAAGACTGCAACCATGGATATCAATTCACCAAAATGCCAGGGATAGTGAAAGTGACATTGCGCCATTTGACCTTTACTTTGAGTCTCGTGCATATAAACACACTCTCACCCAGAAGCATGCATGCAACAGCATTTTTTACTTACCTTAGCTTCCAGATAGGGTCATATTCCAGCTAAATGTACTCCATTTTTATTACACTGAAAGTGAATATTATTATTCGCTATTTGTGTAACTAATAAATTGACAGAAACCAGGCAAGCGGAGATCCAACCAGCATCCATTAGGAAGAGCGGCCCCTGTGTTCCAGGCACTGATTTTGCCCACTCTAAGGCCAGGGTTCAGAAAGGTAGTACAAGGGGTGGCAAGGGTAAAGCCAGGGGTCACAGCTGCGACCCCTGGTGACCCCTAAATGAAGACCAGAACTACAACCTGCAAAATGCATAGAGTTGGAAAAGCGGAATTTTCCTCACCCAAAGAAATATGGAAACCTAAAATAAAATACATATTATGACCCAAAATAAATATTGCACACATCAGAAATGAGTACAATGACACATATTCACAATTAAGATTGAAGAAAGTTTCGAAATTATAAATAACTCAGGGGCTTCATTACAAGCCTCTTCCGACGCCGTGAGTCAATTTTAATACAGGAAAAAGTGACGCACCAGCGGCGCAAGGGGCTTGTAAATAAGGCCCTCCGTTTATGCTCAATACAAACCCTGGAAGTGAAGTGCAGGAGTATGTTGGGTTTCACAATCTCCTGATGAAAGAACACATGTTAAGTAATTGCACTAATGAAAAGTTGCACCAGTATCCGGTAGACATAGCTCTACTTTTTCCCCAAGAATTTGGACAGAAGGCAGATAATTGGGTTAGGACATGTGTGACCAAAACGTCTAATGAGGGTGGCCAAAAAAAAGGGGTTACAAAACCTCCCGAGGGGAAAGGGGGTGATCGCCCAAAGATAAAAACCAAGGGCCCGATTCACAGAACTAACTTAAGACAAAATCCTAAACTTACTACCATTTTGGTATTCACGGAAGGCACTCACTCATTTTGGTATTCACAGAAGGTACTTACATCATTTTGGTATTCACAAAAGTTAGGAGTCCTAACCTTAGGATCCTAAATGCCTTCTGTGAATACCGAAAGTCTTAAAATTAGGATTTTTCTCAACTTTACTACTACTAAACTGAGAAAAAACCTAATTTTCAGACTTTCGGTATTCACAGAACGCATTTAGGAGACCTAAAGTTAGGAGTCCTAACTTTACTACTACTAGATTGAGAAAATCCTAATTTTAAGACTTTTGGTATTCACGGAAGGCATTTAGGAGTCCTAAAGTTTTTTTTTTTTTCCTTTCGTGGGGTGTTTATTCCTCCATACATCAACCAGGTCTAGTTTGATCAGTTCAGCTTTCATGTAGGCGGCAGAGGCCACCGGTCGACGAGCAGGGCCACAGGAGAGGTCCCTCTCAGGGTCAAAGACAAAATTTAAATCACCTCCCCATAACATCCCAGGCTGTGCGTGAGACCTACAGTGTGTGGACAGGGCAGCATAGAAGTCAGGGTTATCGTAATTGGGGCCGTAAACATTGACGATGAACAGGTCGATTCCTTTACCCACACACCTAGCAAGGACATATCGACCCTCTGTATCCGCCACCACCGGGATCAATTTCAGTTGTGAGGAAGGGCTGACCCAGGTTAGTACCCCCCGTGAATGTGTCGTGAAGCCAGCCGCCGCTGTGTGTCGCGCCAACCCACGAGACTGTAACATCCTGCTGTTGATGGGCAAATGAGTTTCCTGCAGGAGGGCCAGGTCAACATGATGTCGGTGTAGGTAACTAAGGACCTTCCTCAACTTGCGGTAATCGTTCAGGCCCCGCACGTTCCAGGTCATCATTTTCAGTGTGTGAGGGGCAAGTGTGGCATCATTCAGAGCAACATTCGACATAACAAGGACATTTTAACCATCGTATCGTCAGGGATGGCGATAGAGCCGTTCCCCAGGACGGGAGCGACCACTAGCAGCACTGTATATCGAACAAAACGCAGCAATGCACATTTCGCCTCATTAGCCTGCTGGCACTTCAGTTTGGGTACATTTCCACACAGCATTCCACTCAGAGCAACTTCGAACTCCCCAAAACCAATGAAACAAGAACCCCCTTCAGTAGCCCCCCCAGCCCAACCACCCGCTCCCCCACCCACCCACAGCCGACCACCCCCAACCAGGTCAGACAGGCCCCAAGTTCAACCCCCATCAACCCAAAATTAGCAAAGTTTAGTACGTTTTGAAAACCGACTCCCCAGGGAGTCACACAGCCAAAGGCACCGGGGCAGAGCACGCCTGTTGGGAACAGCACCTCCTACTGTCCTACCGCATATATCTAGTTCGTCTCTCTGGCCTGCCCCCATTGTTAACTCAGTGTCCGTAGCAAATCACACCAAAGTGCTCCCTAATCCCACCGACCTCCCAAATGCTGAACGCTGGCCGTGCAGACCCCCACACGGCGATGCCCCCCCCCAATAACCGCCATAGAATAAATCCATGCCAACTGCCTGCCCTAGTCGAGGGTCCACTCGTTTCGTACACTACACAACCCAGCAGGACCGATAGTCACAGTTCAACCCAGACTTACCGCCCCCCAAGGGGGGTGATTCAGCTCCTCCGGTTGAGGGATAGTGCCCTCTCCGCGTCGAGGAGAGCGGCGTGCACCACCGGAATCCACCTAGTCCTGCTCATCCATGTGAGAAACTGAGCCAGTGTCGTCCTCATTGTTCTTCTGGGCCTCCTTGCGCTCCCGGGTCCATTCCTTCAGGGACTTCTGAAGGTCTCTAGGATCTGTGAAGAAGTGGGAGTGCCCCCCTTTGTTGATGCGGAGTTTGGCGGGGTACAGCATTGCGTAGTCCAGGCCCAGCATGCGCAGTTGTTTTTTGTAAGGCGCAAATTGTCTCCGTTCCTCCTGGACTTTAGCCGTGAAATCCGGGTAAAGGGAGATATCCATGCCCTCGTGTTGTAGCTTGCCTTTGTCTCTCGCCTGGCGCAAGGCAGTGTCCCTATCTCGGTAATTGAGAAGCTTCGCGGTGATGGGGCGAGGGGGCGTGCCTGGCTTCGGTTGTGGGCCCAACGTGTGGTGCGCCCGTTCCACGATAAACATGGGGGAAAAGGCTTCCTCACTGAGCAAAATCTTCAACAGTTTCTCGACATAGAGTTCCATTTTGCCGGTCTGGGTGGTTTCCGCCACTCCCGTGATGCGGATATTAGATCTGCGCGAACGCGCCTCCAAATCCTCCGACTTATCTTGAATTACCTGGAGGAGTCTGCCAAATTGTTTCCTGTCCTTGTCCCATTCAGTTTGCGCCTCCTCCGCCTCCATGAGACGCCGTTCCGCCATGTCCAGGCGCTCCGCGTGTTTGTCGACCTGTTTCGCCATGCGGTCCATACGGTAAGGCAGCGCGTCTATTTTAGAGACAACGGACGCGATACTGTCCTGTATACCCTTTTCCATGGCCGCTAGCATGTCACGCAGCTCAGTGGTCGCCGGGCTAGTCGCCGTGGCCCCCTTCGGGGATGCTTCCGTGGCCGGTGTATCCGATCCTTTCGGCCGACGCCGATCGAAGGAGAGTTTAGCCTGCGTGGCGTCGTTCTTTCCCATGGTCGTCTCGGGCAGTGGGCCGATGCGGGAATGTTGTACACCTCAGGCCCTCCGGGGGGCTGGGATAGCTTTGAATCTCTCCTGGCGGCGATCCGTTGCCACTGGTCGCCGAGGCTTCTAGGCCTGGGTTGTCAGCGTGGTGTACCCAAGATGGCGCCCGTGGGGGGGGGACATCGGCTGCGCACCGCCCCAGCAAAGTCTTCACGCGGCCCTGGTCGAAACCGATACAGAAGCTCCAGCACCAGACCCACAACACAGGAGAGGGGAGGGCCGTAGTTACACCGGAACACACCGGGTCTGCTGTGCGCCCGCAATCACTCCGCCGCCGCGGGGGCCACCACTACGTTGCTCAAAACACAGCTCCTGCGCCGCCAAGGACCCTCTGCATTTGAGGGCAAATGTTCGAGAAGGGAGGGGAGGGCGCACCCGCGCCGGTCAAGAAAATGCCTGGTCTCGGCCCGTCGGATCACCACTCCGTCTCTACAGGTCTCCGCGGCCGCACGTCGGGTGACGTCGCTCGGCCCGCCCTTCAGGATAGTCCGTGGCCGAGCCGCCGAAGCTTTCCGTTTCAATCCACTCAGAGGACACCGCCTGCCAGGGTCATGAAGCCTCTCACTGATGCCTTGAGGTCTCAGTGGGTGTAGAAGAGCCGAATGTGGAAGGTTGGACACTTCGAAGGATAAATTAGCAGGATTTTTCCGGGGCTAAGGCGAGGAGCCGAAGGCTCAAGCGCCCGCCATCGACGCTGGCTAGCTCCGCCCCCTAGGAGTCCTAAAGTTAGGAGTCCTAACTTTACTACTACTAAACTGAGAAAAATCCTAACTTTAAGACTTTCGGTATTCACAGAAGGCATTTAGGAGTCCTAAAGTTAGAACTCCTAACTTTACTACTACTAAACTGAGAAAAATCCTAACTTTAAGACTTTCGGTATTCACAGAAGGCATTTAGGAGTCCTAAAGTTAGGACTCCTAACTTCTGTGTATACCAAAACTAGCAGCCCGTCCCGACGCTGTCCGGGTATGAATTGCAACCGGCCAGTAGTATATTGTTTTGTAGGATTTCGTTTTGATAGCATTTCTTATCTGTGACAGGCCCGTGAAACGCTCTGATTCACAGTGCACTGCTGATGCACTTAAGAGTGCGCATTCAGTAGTGAGTTCCCTACTTTATTTTCCTTGCAATATTATATAGCGCGAAATCGACAACATGGCTTGAGCACAATTTACATTACAGAAGAACACATTGATTTGTGGTAGGCACGGGGAGACAAAGCGATTTGCCTGGAATCACAGGATGTTGAGCTGATGCCGAGATTCTAACGTAGCTCCCCATCTCTAAAGTTCGCAATTCTAGAACTTGTGACGGGAGGTGTGTCTAAAAGTGTATGTCGGTGCTGGGCATCAATGAGAGAGAACTGTGCATTTTTCCAATTGGTGGTGAAAAAATATGAGTATGTTGCTGGAGATGTGGGCCGCCGTGCCACCAATGTACTTACGGGGGAGGGTAAACACCCATTATTCCGCAAATTTCTTTCCGCATACCATGACTCCGCATACTTTCATTACGAAAGTACCATGACCTCGCAATGCCATTATAACGCATGGCATTACATTTTATGCTTTTACCACACATACATTTACAACAAAATTCAGTGTAAATGCATGAATGGTAAAAGCATGTTTTTTAAAAATGTTTGGATAAGGCAAGTATGGGTATAGGGGTATATGTGTTGGGGTGCTGAGGTATATGTTTTGGGGTGTTTGGGTATTTTAATGGTTCAGATATAGTTTTGGGTTATGGGGTACAGGGGTATTTTTAGGGTTCAGGGCTAGTTTGGGTTTTGGGGTATGGGGGTATTTTTAGGGTTCAGGGCTAGGTTTGAGTTTTGGGGTACAGGGGTATTTTAAGGGTTCAGGGCTAGGTTTGGGTTTTGATGTACAGGGGTATTTTTAGGGTTATGGGGTAGGTTTGGGTTTTGGGGTACAGGGGTATTTTAAGGGTTATGGGCTAGGTTTGGGTTTTGGGGTACATGGGTATTTTAGGGTTCAGGGGTAGGTTTGGGTTTTGGGGTACAGGGGTATTTTTAGAGTTCAGGGGTATGTTTGGGTTTTGAGGTACAGGGGTATTTATAGGGTTCAGGGCTAGGTTTTAGTTTTGGGGTAAAGGGGTATTTTTAGGGTTTAAAGATAGGTTTGGGTTTTGGGGTACAGGGTATATTTATAGGGTTAAGGTGGGTTAGTGTTTAAGGGTGTTGGAGTATTTTATAGAGTAAGGGTGGGTTATGATTATGGGGTGCAGGGGTATTTAAAGTAGGGGTGGGCGGAATTGGCGCGAACTTGGTACAATAAATCCGCAATATTTCGTTCCGTCAGATTTCAATTCTTAAAACAGAAACCTCATATATTCAAGGTAAAGTAACAAGTATTTCTACATGCTAAAATGCATATAGTCATTTCACAAAAGTGAAATTAGCTTCCAGCAAGCAGTGAGAGAGGTGATGATTTTGAGATCAAGCCCCTGCAAACCATTATGTGACGAGATTAGCAGTGGAAAGTGAATTTTATAGTATCCAAATAATTCTACAAAGAGCTGCAGTTCACCTCGTTCTCCCCAGTTGTCCCCAAGAGGCAAATGCAATAGCATTAAAAATATTATATATCAAGCTGCAGTTCACCTCATGGTCCCTAGATGTCCCTGATGAGGCAAATGCAATAGCATTTAAAATATTACACATCAAGCTGCAGTTCACCTCATGTCCCTAGATGTCCCTGATGATGCAAATGCAATAGCATTTAAAATATTATATATCAAGCTGCAGTTCACCTTTCCGTCCCTAGATGTCCCTGATGAGGCAAATGCAATCGCATTTAAAATATTATACATCAAGCTGCAGTTCATCTCGTCGTCCCAAGATGTCCCTGATGAGGCAAATGCAATAGCATTTAAAATATTATATATCAAGCTGCAGTTCACCTTGCCGTCCCTAGATGTCCCTGATGAGGCAAATGCAATCGCATTTAAAATATTACACATCAAGCTGCAGTTCACCTCGCCGTCCCAAGATGTCCCTAATGAGGCAAATGCGATCGCATTTAAAATATTACACATCAAGCTGCAGTTCACCTCGTCGTCCCAAGATGTCCCTGATGAGTAAAATTCAAAAACATTGAAACCCTTTCATGAATGCTAAAAATTATGCTAAGCTTATCCCATAATGCTTTGCAGGGCCTTTTAGTTGTATTTTTGCCCATAACTGTGCTTGGGGTGGTTCTAAGAGAATGGGACCACCAATAAATTACTATTTAAAGGGAGCAGGAATGCATAGAACCTGGGAAGAAAAAACAACAACCGTGACGGAATGCCCCCAGCGATTGTCACGCCCCCAGCACACACCCCCATAGCACAATGCAGACACGCCCACAAGGGACTACTTTGCTGGCACGGTTCTTTTACATTTTAAATGTATATGGTGGGCGTCTGCATAGCCTATGTCCTTCTGCTGCAACTGCCCTTTCCAACGCTGTATTGGGTGTTGTGATTGGTGCTGTGGTTCCCGAGTTTACCTGGCCAAAAGGTGCAAGTTCTCTCTTTATAATAGTAGTATAGATGAGTAAGGGCCATATGTATCAAGCTTTTTTTGATTTGCAAAGGCCGAAATTCGCCGAATTTTGGCCTTTGCGAATCGCAAAAGGCTGATTAGCATGAATTGATATGTATCAAACAATCGCATCTTAAGGAATCGCAAATACTTGCGATTTCTTAATTTGCCATAGCATTTAAGGAATCACAATTTTGTGATTCCTTAAATGCTACGTATGAAGCATTTTACTGTTGCGAATTCAGCTTAAGAAATCGCAATTTACCACCAACTTCCAGTTGGTGGTAAATTGCGATTTCTGTTCAAAATACACTAATTTGCATTTTTTAATGTGGCATGTGACGCACATACATGCCCATAGGGCATGTATGTGCGCCATATGTACACACACATGTGATTTACAGGGGTGCAGCAGGGTGTCCTTGAGACACCCCTGCACCCTTGCAATAATTCTCAAATTGCGATTAGCAAATTGCGAATTCGCAATTTGAGAATTATTTGGAAATCATTCCTATGGGCCTACTGGCCCATAGGAATGCATTGGAAATTATTCCTTAATTGCGAATTCACAAAATGCGAATTCGCAATTAAGGAAGATTAAGGAATCGCTAATAAAAAGCGAATTTCTTCATACATGCCATTTTGCGATTCCTAAATAGCGATTCCTTAAAAATCACTATTTAGGAATCGCAAAACAAAACTATGATACATATGGCCCTAAGCGCCTTCTGTGAATACGAAAATGGTGGTAAGTTTAGGATTTTGTCTTTAGTTAGTTCTGTGAATCGGGTCCCAAGAGTTTTCCAAAGGTCCCCAAACATCTGTTCAGGTGTTCAGGAGGGTGGGTCCCAGAAGTCTTCACAGTCCACGGGTGGATATAAGGGTGTAAATGTTGACCCCTTAAAGGCCTGGTGTTGTGCTTGTAAGAAGGGTGGGCACTCTACTGGAGATGCTGTCTGTCCTACCAAAAATGTCCCTGGTCCACTTCCAGTTGCTACTGGTGTGGCAAATATCCAGATGAGATCAACAATGTGCCCAGAGCAAATCAGGGTTCACAATGAGGCAGTAACGGCTCCTCGAGAGGGTGCTGCAGGGCGGGGCGCGTGGTAGTAAACTCCGGCATACGGCTGAACTGAGGTAAGTAAATAAATAAATGAATTACATTGCACACACTGCAACGCCAAATGCACACGCAATGTAATTCATTTTATTTATTTACTTACCTCCGTTTGGCCGCATGCCAGAGTTTACTACCCCCCCACGCTGCCCCCACCCCGCCCCCCGCAGCACTCCCTCAAAGAGCCGCTACAGCACTGAGGCTGTTTCTGAAATGGAAGGAAGGTTAGCCACTTTGGCTGTCGGGCCCCTTAACCTGAAACAGTTCTTACAATACCCCCTAGTGAATGGGACCGGGATAGAAGCAGAGGTCTTCACTTCAAACCTTTTTGCTCGGAGCTCCCCTAAGCAAAATGTTTTGAGGTCGGGCCCCCGTCCAAAACTTTATGGCAAGGGTTGGGGAGTGGGAGGGATATGGCTGGGCGCAGGGGGCGGGGCTTATGAGATGATATCAGGAGCACTTTTTCTATCGCTCATAAAACACACTAAATATGAGACTTATAAAACAGCAAATGCATCAAACAAAAACATATATGGTCCCAAAAATACTGCTCCCCATAATTGTGGTGTTCTGAGCCCCTCACACTCTTGGACCCCAATACAACTACACCTGCTACATTAATTATAACAGCCGTCCCGATTAGCAGGCTGTCTCCTCTGAATCTATCACCTTTTCACCTCCATACCTGACCATACTCTGTCCCTTTCAGACAAAAGGGCTCTCAAATTATGTCTCCCTTTTTTAGGTCTCGTCCTAGCAACGTGCATGTGTTTCATAGGAGGGGACCTAAAGCCATGGCAAAGCTTTTTAAGCAAAGAAGTGCACGCGTTGCATTGCTTGCAATGCAACCCGTGCACATCTTGGTGATTTACTTTCGGGAGCGCGCAGCGCCTGATGGTGGCGCCATATGGTTGCACGCTCCCGAAAGGAAATCGCCCATGCCCCCTCCCCCTGCTGCCACTTTCACAGCTGCGGGCCAATGCTTGTTTTATACTGCGTCTGGCTTTCAATCAGCACTTTCCGCTACTGATCAAGTTTTGCTGGAGGGGGCGGAGTAAAGCCGGGGCTGCTCTGTGGGCTTGTTTTTCACCTAACATGCTCGGCTTTTACAAAACAGCAAAACGGAAACAAATGGCTGTATTTAGTTCTACCTTTTATCTGCATGCCTTCAAACTCTGCGTCAATCAGTTGCTACCCGGTGTCCGGACGGGCCCCTCCTACGAGGGGGGCCCCTGTGGAATCTGATGTAGATTGGTAAAACTCGGAGGGGCAGATTCATGTTGCCTGATGCATCTCTGCAAATCAGCAGAGATGCACCAGGAAAGATACGGCACGCAAGTTTATGTAACTGTGTCGCAATGAGGCGCAGGGTTTACACCGCCGCTGAGTCACAGAAGTGACGCAACGCCGGCGCAAAAGTGCCGCAAGTCCGACATAAATCTGCCCCAGAGTATATTTTCCATCACCTGACACTCGTAAGTTATTTGCTGCATGAACAACAAGTCTCTATGTGCTCCCTTACATTTGTTTTCCAATCCAATAAATGTTCCATTGACTATAAAAAAGCTTGACCAGCGGCTTAGAAGAATGCTCTCGGTTTATTTTGATGGCAGAGGGAAACATGCTTGCATGTAAGTGACTGAGGAGAAGACTTGCCAGACCTCTGAGTTATGGCAGCACTTACAGTTCATTCTGTATACAAACAACCACACTTCGCGCTTTACAGCTAAGCATAGAAATGATTTATTTCATAAAAACGCCTCATTGGCCCTTGGAAGCATTCTAACTCACAAACTAATGCGCACATTATTTCACGCTTCACAACTTTATTTGCAAACAACATAACTAAAAAAATGCGTTTGCGTAGCTGTGTATTTAGAATGTTTCTTCTGCTCTTACGTGCACTTTTTTTGCTCTTCTTTCAGAGAGAAAGTATGACCATTTTCGTACTGCCTCAAGGGCCAAGTTGTCATGAACGTAGCAGGAGCATTACTTCCACTCCCCCCTCCCCGGGGGCCTCATTTATGAAAAGTGACGCATCGCTGCGTTAAAACAGCGATGCGTCACTTTTCACTGCGCCCTCCCTGCGACACCAATGATGCGTCATATTTACAGTATGAGACATCATTGCGCAAGGAGTTACAGAAACGTCAGTATTTCTGACGTATCTGTATGGCGCAATAGTGACGCATTGCTAGAGCGTGTCACAAAAATGACGCAACTCCAGCGATGTGTCCTTTCACATGGGGCAAGCCCCATGTGAAAGGGCGTGCGTCAGTCTTACGCCTAAGAAATTGACCCATTTGTGTCCTAGAAGTGACGCAGTGAAACCTTATAGATTTCACTGCGTCACTTCTACGACACTTTCTTGCGTGTGAACGCCCTTCCTGCATACATTATACCTGGCGCAGGTATAATGTAGCACAGGGGTTTACAAAGTGACACATCTACCTAGATGCGTCACTTTGTAAATATGGTGCAACAAGGCGCCTTTTTTACGCTTCTGGTGCGTCACAAAAAGTGACGCACCGGCGGCATAAAAGTGACGTGCGGCCTCATAAATGAGGCCCCGGGATTCTTGGCTTTGCCCTTGTTGAACAGACTTCGCTATCTAGTGTGTTTGCACTTTATTAAAGAGTAGGGTCACCAGAGTGCAGTCTGCTGTTCAACTTCCAGTTAAATCATTAATCATTAATTAATTGAGAGAATAGGACAAAAAACTAGTCATGCATTGCACTGATGTTACAGAAGTTATTTCAATCTCGATCCATGTGCTTCCCTCTTCTTCAGTTGTTTTTTCTGCGGTACACAGTCAGCAGTTGTCAGATGTCATCGATGTACAATGTTTGGCCTGTAGTTAAGAGACAGAGCAGGCATACCATATACAAACGCAACTGCCTTCTTGTTAACAGTAGTCCACTTATAAGGTCCCAAAGGCGAGACCTATTGGCTATGCCAATGCTTGTTCTACAAAGTTGCCCTCGGTCCTAATGCTAGAAAGGGAAATACCTCCCATGCCCCTATTTCAAAGGTAGACAGCCATAATTGTGATGCAGGGGACCCCTCAATCCCCTGGGCCCCAGGCCTACTACATCTGGTTTATTAATGATAACCAGCAGTGACCACTTACACACCTGGCAGCAGTACCTACTGTACTAATGATGGCCCTTTTAAAAAGAAATAAAATGGGGGTGGGGCACTTATATTACCGCATTTGCAACGTAATCCATCATGTGCTGCATAGCAAGGCATATCCAATTCTTCGGTGCTGTAAACTAGTACTTACAGACGTTCTATTCTGAAGGACAGAATTATGGTATTTTTTATAATTCTTTATTGTGCGGTACAGGAAGACAAATGCGTCCTTGTGGCACACTTATTATTTTATTTGAACCTAGTTCTATGTATGTTGCTGTTTATTTTGCTGCACAATTCTCTCCTTTGGAGGTCCTATGCCATGTTATTAATATATGTTGAATGGGGATTTAGCGGCCATTTAGTCACACAAACCTACTTTGGGACGGGATCACCACGGACACCTTGTTGCGGTTATCATAATGTTGTTTGAGCTTGGTGTACATAAAACCAACCATCTGCTTATTACCGCACAGACTAATATGTCCTCACAATACTCTAACAAATATCAACTATCCCCTCTGCTATTAAATAATTCCCCCGCCCCTTCAACAATATCTTATTTAACTTCAACTTGACAACTTCTGTTAGTTGCAGCCTTTTTGACCCTTTCTCTTGACCCCAGTGTTTCTTTGCACTGAACTGGCCTGTCTGCCCCTGGATCAAGCCTGCCTTCCTTTCAATCCCCATTCTCCTCTTACTTTACGTTGTTCTTTTCCACAGCCCTAAATTTCAAAAGCTGGAACGATTCGGCAGCAAAGAAACTAGCCCCAGAGACGCGCACACGCACATACAGAAGACTACCATCAGCCCCATGGTACGCAGCTGAGTTAAAAGAACTAAAGAAAAAATGCAGAGCCAAAGAATAAGGTTGGAGGAAGGAATACTCTGAATTAGAAAAAAACATTACAAAGAGGCGTTAATAAAGTATAAAGATTCAATAATCTCTGCAAAATCCCGTTTCTTCACCGAGAAAATTATTGCTGCTAAAAATACAGCTAGAGAACTTTTTAAAACAGTTTCTACCTTAGCCAAGTTTGGCAATAGCAAACAGTTTAGTCCAAATAGGCAGTTCTGCGACAATTAGCAGAGTTCTTTCACGATAAAGTGGTAAAAGTTTATGACAATTTCTCTAACAGCAAGGCTGGAGTTAATTTAGATGGGCCAAACAAAGATAGGGCGATTATGCAGGTCTATTTACAAAAATGTAACTCCTTAACGCCAGACCAAGTCGAGAAGCTTAGAATGTAACAGACGGCTCTTGTGAATCATGAAAAGAATGAACAGCTCCAAAAATAATACACAGGCCAAAACTGCTCCAATATACAGATCGGACCTCATTTGGGGAAAGAGGAATGTGTTAATCTGTCCCTACACTATCACTTTGATGACATCCCTATTTAACATCTGCCAGACAAAACCCATCAAAAGGTGTCAGCTCATGAAGGCTTCCTAAAAAGCACATTTACAGATGTCAGATCACTAAGCTACAAAGTTCCCTTTCCAGATGGATTCCTTAACTCTTTTCTCCTAACTCTACTTGTCTTCTTCTCTCACCAAACCACTTCTGCACCCTCCTCCCTCGGGGCTCTTTCCCAAATACAAAATCACAGAAACGTAAACACGCCCACAGATCCACAGATCACCTCATACTAATGGCCACTTCTCCTAGGTAATTTTCCATCGTCTTCCGCATCTCTTCTCGTGAGAAGGTGGACAACATTGGTACCCAGGCCTTCTTCAGCAAGAAAGAACATCAGCTCCTAATTATTAACATTACATATTGAAGGGCAGATTTACAAGGCCCTTGAGCCGATTTTACGCCGCCGTTGCGTCACTGTTCCTGTGCGGGGGGGAGGTCCGGCGCAGGAACGCCTCCTAAAAGTGGCTGAGTGAAATCTACAAGATTTCACTCAGTCACTTTTAGGCCAATGCTGCGTCAAAATCCTGCGCCTGCTTGAACCAGGCGTAAGGCTTGACGCAGCATTCGAAGAATTAGGCCCCCCCCCGGAGCATTGCTGGAGCTGCGTCCAGCAATGCGCGGCATTTACGGCACAGATGCGCTGTTTCTGCCCGATGGTGCGCCGCATTATAAATGAGGCACATCATGGGCAGTGGAGCTGCGGCGCACAATTACTGGCGTATCCCTGCTAATTTGCAGGGATGCGCCAGTTATTGTAAATCTGCCCCACAATGTTTCATTTCTCCTCCCTAACTCCTGAAACAAAAGGCGTTAGTTCTAACTAACAAAGGCAGATTCTTCCAACTGCAGCTGAAACGTGAGAATCAAACATTTCTGCGTGCACATGAATTTTGCTGACTATTTCTAAATTGAGAGCTTACCAGGGAAAATACATTTCAGGCCTACAAATTCAGCCAACATAAGAAATAAACAAACAGGCCTTTCATTGCAAAACGTGAACATTCATTTTGGCCTTTACACATCTGGGTTTACACACATTAATAATACATTGCTACACTGTCTAATATTATTACATGTTGAGCATGGCTCATTCTTCATGCAATCTTCATCATGGTGCACATTTAAATCAAAAGGCATTTTATCTATACTACTATTATAAAGAGAGAACTTGAACGTTTTGGCCAGGTAAACTCGGGAACCACAGCACCAATCACAACACCCAATACAGCGTTGGAAAGGGCAGTTGCAGCAGAAGGACATAGGCTATGCAGACGCCCATCATATACATTTAAAATGTAAAAGAACCGTGCCAGCAAAGTAGTCCCTTGTGGGCGTGTCTGCATTGTGCTGTGGGTGTGTGCTGGGGGGCGTGACAATCGCTGGGGGCATTCCGTCACGATTGTTGTTTTTTCTTCCCAGGTTCTATACATTCCTGCTCCCTTTAAACAGTAATTCAGTGGTGGTCCCATTCTCTTAGAATCACCCCAAGCACAGTTATGGGCAAAAATACAACTAAAAGGCCCTGCAAAGCATTATGGGATAAGCTTAGCATAATTTTTAGCATTCATGAAAGGGTTTCAATGTTTTTGAATTTTACTCATCAGGGACATCTTGGGACGACGAGCTGAACTGCAGCTTTATGTATAACTAGCAGCCCGTCCCGACGTTGTCCGGGTATGAATTGCTGCCGGCCAGTAGTATATTGTTTTGTAGGATTTCGTTTAGATAGCATTTCTAATCTGTGACAGGCCTGTGAAACGCTCCGATTCACAGTGCACTGCTGATGCACTTAAGAGTGCGCGTTCAGTAGTGTGTGAACTCGAGTTTCCCTACTTCATTTTTCCTTGCAATATTATATAGCGCGAACTCGACAACATGGCATGAGCACAATTTACATTACAGAAGAACACATTCATTTGTGGTAGGCACGGTGAGACAAAGCGATTTGCCTGGAATCACAGGATGTTGAGCTGATGCCGAGATTCGAACGTAGCTCCCCAGCTCTAAAGTTCTCAATTCTAGAACTTGTGGCGGGAGGTGTGTCTAGAAGCGTATGTCGGTCCTGGCCATCAATGAGAGAGACCTGTGCATTTTTCAAATGGGTGGTGAAAAAATATGAGTATGTTGCTGGAGATGTGGGCCGCCGTGCCACCAATGTACTTACCGGGGGAGGGTAAACACCCATTATACCGCAACTTTCTTTCCGCATACCATGACTCTGCATACTTTCATTCCAAAAGTACCATGACTCCGCAATGCCATTATAACCCATGACATTACATTTGATATGCTTTTACCACGCATACATTTACAACGAAATTCGTTATAAATGCATGAATGGTAAAAGCATGTTTTTAAAAAATGTTTGGATAAGGCAAGTATGGGTATAGGGGTATATGTTTTGGGGTACTGAGGTATATGTTTTGGGGTGTTTGGGTATTTTAATGGTTCAGATAAAGTTTTGGGTTATGGGGTACAGGGGTATTTTTATGGTTCAGGGCTAGGTTTGGGTTTTGGGGTATAGGGGTATTTTTAGGGTTCAGGGGTAGGTTTGGGTTTTGGGGTACAGGGGTATTTTAAGGATTCAGGGCTAGGTTTGGGTTTTGGGGTAGAGGGGTATTTTTAGGGTTCAGGGCTAGGTTTGGGTTTTGGGATACAGGGTTATTTTAAGGTTCTGGGCTAGGTTTGGGTTTTGGGGTACAGGGGTATTTTTAGGGTTATGGGTAGGTTTAGGTTTTGGGGTACAGGGGTGCTTTCCGGGTGGTATGGCCGTAGGCGGGGTACAGGGGTATTTTAAGGGTTATGGGCTAGGTTTGGGTTTTGGGGTACAGGGGTATTTTAGGGTTCAGGGGTAGGTTTGGGTTTTGGGGTACAGGGGTATTTTTAGAGTTCAGGGGTATGTTTGGGTTTTGAGGTACAGGGGTATTTATAGGGTTCAGGGCTAGGTTTTGGTTTTCGGGTACAGGGGTATTTTTAGAGTTTAGGTGATAGGTTTGGGTTTTGGGGTACAGGGTATATTTATAGTGTTAAGATGGGTTAGTGTTTAAGGGTGTTGGGTATTTTATAGAGTAAGGGTGGGTTATGATTATGGGGTGCAGGGGTATTTAAAGTAGGGGTGGGCGGAATTGGCGCAAACTTGGTACAATAAATCCACAATATTTCGTTCCGTCAGATTTCAATTCTTAAAAAAGAAACCTCATATATTCAAGGTAAAATAACAAGTATTTCTACATGCTAAAATGCATATAGTCATTTAACAAAAGTGAAATTAGCTTCCAGCAAGCAGTGAGACGAGATTAGCAGTGGGAAGTGAATATTATAGTATCCAAATAATTCTACAAAGAGCTGCGGTTCACCTCGTTCTCCATAGTTGTCCCCAAGAGGCAAATGCAATAGCATTTAAAATATTATACATCAAGCTGCAGTTCACCTCATTGTCCCTAGATGTCCCTGATGAGGCAAATGCAATAGCATTCAAAATATTACACATCAAGCTGCAGTTCACCTCATGTCCCTAGATGTCCCTGATGATGCAAATGCAATAGCATTTAAAATATAATATACTAGCAGCCCGTCCCGACGTTGTCCGGGTATGAATTGCTGCCGGCCAGTAGTATATTGTTTTGTAGGATTTCGTTTAGATAGCATTTCTAATCTGTGACAGGCCTGTGAAACGCTCCGATTCACAGTGCACTGCTGATGCACTTAAGAGTGCGCGTTCAGTAGTGTGTGAACTCGAGTTTCCCTACTTTATTTTTCCTTGCAATATTATATAGCGCGAACTCGACAACATGGCATGAGCACAATTTACATTACAGAAGAACACATTCATTTGTGGTAGGCACGGTGAGACAAAGCGATTTGCCTGGAATCACAGGATGTTGAGCTGATGCCGAGATTCGAACGTAGCTCCCCAGCTCTAAAGTTCTCAATTCTAGAACTTGTGGCGGGAGGTGTGTCTAGAAGCGTATGTCGGTCCTGGCCATCAATGAGAGAGACCTGTGCATTTTTCAAATGGGTGGTGAAAAAATATGAGTATGTTGCTGGAGATGTGGGCCGCCGTGCCACCAATGTACTTACCGGGGGAGGGTAAACACCCATTATACCGCAACTTTCTTTCCGCATACCATGACTCTGCATACTTTCATTCCAAAAGTACCATGACTCCGCAATGCCATTATAACCCATGACATTACATTTGATATGCTTTTACCAAGCATACATTTACAACGAAATTCGTTATAAATGCATGAATGGTAAAAGCATGTTTTTAAAAAATGTTTGGATAAGGCAAGTATGGGTATAGGGGTATATGTTTTGGGGTACTGAGGTATATGTTTTGGGGTGTTTGGGTATTTTAATGGTTCAGATAAAGTTTTGGGTTATGGGGTAAAGGGGTATTTTTAGGGTTCAGGGCTAGGTTTGGGTTTTGGGGTATAGGGGTATTTTTAGGGTTCAGGGGTAGGTTTGGGTTTTGGGGTACAGGGGTATTTTAGGGATTCAGGGCTAGGTTTGGGTTTTGGGGTAGAGGGGTATTTTTAGGGTGCAGGGCTAGGTTTGGGTTTTGGGATACAGGGTTATTTTAAGGTTCTGGGCTAGGTTTGGGTTTTGGGGTACAGGGGTATTTTAAGGGTTATGGGCTAGGTTTGGGTTTTGGGGTACAGGGGTATTTTAGGGTTCAGGCGTAGGTTTGGGTTTTGGGGTACAGGGGTATTTTTAGAGTTCAGGGGTATGTTTGGGTTTTGAGGTACAGGGGTATTTATAGGGTTCAGGGCTAGGTTTTGGTTTTCGGGTACAGGGGTATTTTTAGAGTTTAGGTGATAGGTTTGGGTTTTGGGGTACAGGGTATATTTATGGGGTTAAGATGGGTTAGTGTTTAAGGGTGTTGGGGTATTTTATAGAGTAAGGGTGGGTTATGATTATGGGGTGCAGGGGTATTTAAAGTAGGGGTGGGCGGAATTGGCGCGAACTTGGTACAATAAATCCACAATATTTCGTTCCATCAGATTTCAATTCTTAAAACAGAAACCTCATATATTCAAGGTAAAATAACAAGTATTTCTACATGCTAAAATGCATATAGTCATTTAACAAAAGTGAAATTAGCTTCCAGCAAGCAGTGGGACGAGATTAGCAGTGGGAAGTGAATATTATAGTATCCAAATAATTCTACAAAGAGCTGCGGTTCACCTCGTTCTCCATAGTTGTCCCCAAGAGGCAAATGCAATAGCATTTAAAATATTATACATCAAGCTGCAGTTCACCTCATGGTCCCTAGATGTCCCTGATGAGGCAAATGCAATAGCATTCAAAATATTACATATCAAGCTGCAGTTCACCTCATGTCCCTAGATGTCCCTGATGATGCAAATGCAATAGCATTTAAAATATTATATATCAAGCTGCAGTTCACCTCGCCGTCCCTAGATGTCCCTGATGAGGCAAATGCAATCGCATTTAAAATATTATACATAAAGCTGCAGTTCACCTCGTCGTCCCAAGATGTCCCTGATGAGTAAAATTCAAAAACATTGAAACCCTTTCATGAATGCTAAAAATTATGCTAAGCTTATCCCATAATGCTTTGCAGGGCCTTTTAGTTGTATTTTTGCCCATAACTGTGCTTGGGGTGATTCTAAGAGAATGGGACCACCACTGAATTACTGTTTAAAGGGAGCAGGAATGTATAGAACCTGGGAAGAAAAAACAACAATCGTGACGGAATGCCCCCAGCGATTGTCACGCCCCCCAGCACACACCCACAGCACAATGCAGACACGCCCACAAGGGACTACTTTGCTGGCACGGTTCTTTTACATTTTAAATGTATATGGTGGGCGTCTGCATAGCCTATGTCCTTCTGCTGCAACTGCCCTTTCCAACGCTGTATTGGGTGTTGTGATTGGTGCTGTGGTTCCCGAGTTTACCTGGCCAAAAGGTTCAAGTTCTCTCTTTATCTATACTACTATTATAAAGAGAGAACTTGCACCTTTTGGCCAGGTAAACTCGGGAACCACAGCACCAATCACAACACCCAATACAGCGTTGGAAAGGGCAGTTGCAGCAGAAGGACATAGGCTATGCAGACGCCCACCATATACATTTAAACTGTAAAAGAACTGTGCCAGCAAAGTAGTCCCTTGTGGGCGTGTCTGCATTGTGCTGTGGGTGTGTGCTGGTGGCTTGACAATCGCTGGGGGCATTCCGTCAGGATTGTTGTTTTTTCTTCCCAGGTTCTATACATTCCTGCTCCCTTTAAATAGTAATTCATTGGTGGTCCCATTCTCTTAGAACCACCCCAAGCACAGTTATGGGCAAAAATACAACTAAAAGGCCCTGCAAAGCATTATGGGATAAGCTTAGCATAATTTTTAGCATTCATGAAAGGTTTTCAATGTTTTTGAATTTTACTCATCAGGGACATCTTGGGACGACGAGGTGAACTGCAGCTTGATGTCTAATATTTTAAATGCGATTGCATTTGCCTCATCAGGGACATCTAGGGACGGCGAGGTGAACTGCAGCTTGATATATAATATTTTAAATGCTATTGCATTTGCATCATCAGGGACATCTAGGGACATGAGGTGAACTGCAGCTTGATGTGTAATATTTTAAATGCTATTGCATTTGCCTCATCAGGGACATCTAGGGACCATGAGGTGAACTGCAGCTTGATGTGTAATATTTGAAATGCTATTGCATTTGCCTCTTGGGGACAACTGGGGAGAACGAGGTGAACTGCAGCTCTTTGTGGAATTATTTGGATACTATAATATTCACTCCCCACTGCTAATCTCGTCCCATAATGGTTTGCAGGGGCTTGATCTCAAAATCATCACCTCTCTTACTGCTTGCTGGAAGCTAATTTCACTTTTGTGAAATGACTATATGAATTTTAGCATGTAGAAATACTTGTTATTTTACCTTGAATATATGAGGTTTCTGTTTTAAGAATTGAAATCTGACGGAACGAATATTGCGGATTTATTGTACCAAGTTTGCGCCAATCCCGCCCACCCCTACTTTAAATACCCCTGCACCCCATAATCATAACCCACCCTTACTCTATAAAATACCCCAACACCCTTAAACACTAATCCATCTTAACCCTATAAATATACCCTGTACCCCAAAACCCAAACCTATCCCTAAACCCTAAAAATACCCCTGTACCCCAAAACCAAAACCTAGCCCTGAACCCTATAAATACCCCTGTACCTCAAAACCCAAACATACCCCTGAACTCTAAAAATACTCCTGTACCCCAAAACCCAAACCTACCCCTGAACCCTGAAATACCCCTGTACCCCAAAACCCAAACCTAGCCCATAACCCTGAAAATACCCCTGTACCCCAAAACCCAAACCTACCCCATAACCCTAAAAATCCCCTGGACCCCAAAACCTAACTAATGAAAGTATGCAGAGTGATGGTATGCGGAAACAAATTTGCGGAATAATGGGTGTTTACCCTCCCCCGTAAGTACATTGGTGGCACGGCGGCCCACATCTCCAGCAACATACTCATATTTGTTCACCACCATATGGAAAAATGCACAGGTCTCTCTCATTGATGCCCAGCACCGATGTACACTCTTAGACACACCTCCCACCACAAGTTCTAGAATTGCGAACTTTAGAGATGGGGAGCTACGTTAGAATCTCGGCATCAGCTCAACATCCTGTGATTCCAGGCAAATCGCTTTGTCTCCCCGTGCCTACCACAAATCAATGTGTTCTTCTGTAATGTAAATTGTGCTCATGCCATGTTGTCGAGTTTGCGCTATATAATATTGCAAGGAAAATAAAGTAGGGAAACTCGAGTTCACACACTACTGAACGCGCACTCTTAAGTGCATCAGCAGTGCACTGTGAATCGGAGCGTTTCACAGGCCTGTCACAGATAAGAAATGCTATCAAAATGAAATCCTACGAAACAATATATTACTGGCTGGCAGCAATTCATACCCGGACAACGTCGGGACGGGCTGCTAGTACTAATATAATAAAGAGAGAGCCCAAACCTTTGAGGCGGGTAATCTCAGGAACCACAGCACCAATCACAACACCCAATACAGCGTTGGAAAGGGCAGTTGCAGCAGAAGGACATAGGCTATGCAGACGCCCACCATATACATTTAAAAGGTAAAAGAACCGTGCCAGCAAAGTAGTCCCTTATGGGCGTGTCTGCGTTGTGCTATGGGTGTGTGCTGGGGGCGTGACAAACGCTGGGGGCGTGTGGTACGTTCCGCCCTTCATGCCATGTCTCATATAGTGTGCTGTGGGCGTGTGCTAGGGCGTGGGCGTGGGCGTGGGCGTGGGCGGGGCGGGGCGCGGGAATACGGGGAAAAAAAGCGAGCGTTGTGCCCAATATTTCATTGTTTTTTCTTCCCAGGTTCTGTACATTCCAGCTCCGGGTGTCCACCCTGCTCCCTTTAAATACCCCTGCACCCCATAATCATAAACCACCCTTACTCCTTAAAATACCCCAAACCTTTAAAAACTAACCCATCTTAACCCTATAAATATACCCTGTACCCCAAAACCCAAACCTAGCCCTAAACCCTAAAAATACCCCTGTACCCCAAAACCCAAACCTAGCCCTGAACCCTACATAAACCCCTGTATCCCAAAACCCAAACCTACCCCTGAACCCTAAAATACCCCTGTACCCCAAAACCCAAACCTAGCCCTGAACCCTTAAAATACCCCTGTACCCCAAAACCCAAACCTACCCCTGAACCGTAAAAATACCCCTGTACCCCAAAACCCAAACCTAGCCCTGAACCATAAAAATAACCCTCTACCCAAAAACCCAAACCCACCCCTGAAACCTAAAATACCCCTGTACCCAAAAACCCAAACCTAGCCCTGAACCCTAAAAATACCCCTGTACCCCAAAACCCAATCCTAACCCTGTACCCTTAAAGTACCACTGTACTACAAAACCCAAACCTACCCTGAACCCTAAAAATACCCCAATACCCCAAAACCCAAACCTAGCCCTGAACCCTAAAAATACCCCTGTACCCCAAAACCCATACTTATCCCTAAACCCTAAAACTACCCCTGTACCCCATAACCCAAAACTATTTCTGAACAGTTAAAATACCCAAACACCCCAAAACATATACCTCAGTACCCCAAAACATATACTCCTATACCCATACTTACCTTATCCAAACCTTTTTAAAAAATCATGCTTTTACCATTCATGCATTTACAACGAATTTCGTTGTAAATGTATGCGTGGTAAAAGCATATAAAATGTAATGCCATGCGTTATAATGGCATTGCGGAGTCATGGTACTTTCGGAATGAAAGTATGCAGAGTGATGGTATGCGGAAAGAAAGTTGCGGAATAATGGGTGTTTACCCTCCCCCCGGTAAGTAAATTGGTGGCACTGCGGCCCACATCTCCAGCAACATACTCATATTTTTTCACCACCGATTTGAAAAATGCACAGGTCTCTCTCATTGATGGCCAGCACCGACATACACTTTTAAACACACCTCCCGCCACAAGTTCTAGAATTGCGAACTTTAGAGCTGGGGAGCTACGTTAGAATCTCGGCATCAGCTCAACATCCTGTGATTCCAGGCAAATTGCTTTGTCTCCCTGTGCCTACCACAAATGAATGTGTTCTTCTGTAATGTAAATTGTGCTCATGCCATGTTGTCGAGTTCGCGCTATATAATATTGCAAGGAAAAATAAAGTAGGGAAACTCGAGTTCACACACTACTGAACGCGCACTCTTAAGTGCATCAGCAGTGCACTGTGAATCGGAGCGTTTCACAGGCCTGCCACAGATAAGAAATGCTATCAAAACGAAATCCTACAAAACAATATACTACTGGCCAGCAGCAATTCATACCTGGACAACGTCGGGACGGGCTGCTAGTAATAGTAGTATAGATATTTTAAATGCGATTGCATTTGCCTCATCAGGGACATCTAGGGACGGCGAGGTGAACTGCAGCTTGATATATAATATTTTAAATGCTATTGCATTTGCATCATCAGGGACATCTAGGGACATGAGGTGAACTGCAGCTTGATGTGTAATATTTTGAATGCTATTGCATTTGCCTCATCAGGGACATCTAGGGACCATGAGGTGAACTGCAGCTTGATGTATAATATTTTAAATGCTATTGCATTTGCCTCTTGGGGACAACTATGGAGAATGAGGTGAACCGCAGCTCTTTGTAGAATTATTTGGATACTATAATATTCACTTCCCACTGCTAATCTCGTCCCACTGCTTGCTGGAAGCTAATTTCACTTTTGTTAAATGACTATATGCATTTTAGCATGTAGAAATACTTGTTATTTTACCTTGAATATATGAGGTTTCTGTTTTAAGAATTGAAATCTGACGGAACGAAATATTGTGGATTTATTGTACCAAGTTCGCGCCAATTCCGCCCACCCCTACTTTAAATACCCCTGCACCCCATAATCATAACCCACCCTTACTCTATAAAATACCCCAACACCCTTAAACACTAATCCATCTTAACCCTATAAATATACCCTGTACCCCAAAACCCAAACCTATCCCTAAACCCTAAAAATACCCCTGTACCCCAAAACCAAAACCTAGCTCTGAGCCCTATAAATACCCCTGTACCTCAAAACCCAAACATACCCCTGAACTCTAAAAATACCCCTGTACCCCAAAACCCAAACCTACCCCTGAACCCTGAAATACCCCTGTACCCCAAAACCCAAACCTAGCCCATAACCCTTAAAATACCCCTGTACCCCAAAACCCAAACCTACCCCATAACCCTAAAAATCCCCTGGACCCCAAAACCTAACTAATGAAAGTATGCAGAGTGATGGTATGCGGAAACAAATTTGCGGAATAATGGGTGTTTACCCTCCCCCGTAAGTACATTGGTGGCACGGCGGCCCACATCTCCAGCAACATACTCATATTTGTTCACCACCATATGGAAAAATGCACAGGTCTCTCTCATTGATGCCCAGCACCGATGTACACTCTTAGACACACCTCCCACCACAAGTTCTAGAATTGCGAACTTTAGAGATGGGGAGCTACGTTAGAATCTCGGCATCAGCTCAACATCCTGTGATTCCAGGCAAATCGCTTTGTCTCCCCGTGCCTACCACAAATCAATGTGTTCTTCTGTAATGTAAATTGTGCTCATGCCATGTTGTCGAGTTTGCGCTATATAATATTGCAAGGAAAATAAAGTAGGGAAACTCGAGTTCACACACTACTGAACGCTCACTCTTAAGTGCATCAGCAGTGCACTGTGAATCGGAGCGTTTCACAGGCCTGTCACAGATAAGAAATGCTATCAAAATGAAATCCTACGAAACAATATATTACTGGCCGGCAGCAATTCATACCCGGACAACGTCGGGACGGGCTGCTAGTACTAATATAATAAAGAGAGAGCCCAAACCTTTGAGGCGGGTAATCTCAGGAACCACAGCACCAATCACAACACCCAATACAGCGTTGGAAAGGGCAGTTGCAGCAGAAGGACATAGGCTATGCAGACGCCCACCATATACATTTAAAAGGTAAAAGAACCGTGCCAGCAAAGTAGTCCCTTATGGGCGTGTCTGCGTTGTGCTATGGGTGTGTGCTGGGGGCGTGACAAACGCTGGGGGCGTGTGGTACGTTCCGCCCTTCATGCCATGTCTCATATAGTGTGCTGTGGGCGTGTGCTGGGACGTGGGCGTGGGCGTGGGCGTGGGCGGGGCGGGGCGCGGGAATACGGGGAAAAAAAGCGAGCGTTGTGCCCAATATTTCATTGTTTTTTCTTCCCAGGTTCTGTACATTCCAGCTCCGGGTGTCCACCCTGCTCCCTTTAAATACCCCTGCACCCCATAATCATAAACCACCCTTACTCCTTAAAATACCCCAAACCTTTAAAAACTAACCCATCTTAACCCTATAAGTATACCCTGTACCCCAAAACCCAAACCTAGCCCTAAACCCTAAAAATACCCCTGTACCCCAAAACCCAAACCTAGCCCTGAACCCTACATAAACCCCTGTATCCCAAAACCCAAACCTACCCCTGAACCCTAAAATACCCCTGTACCCCAAAACCCAAACCTAGCCCTGAACCCTTAAAATACCCCTGTACCCCAAAACCCAAACCTACCCCTGAACCGTAAAAATACCCCTGTACCCCAAAACCCAAACCTAGCCCTGAACCATAAAAATAACCCTCTACCCAAAAACCCAAACCCACCCCTGAAACCTAAAATACCCCTGTACCCAAAAACCCAAACCTAGCCCTGAACCCTAAAAATACCCCTGTACCCCAAAACCCAATCCTAACCCTGTACCCTTAAAGTACCACTGTACTACAAAACCCAAACCTACCCTGAACCCTAAAAATACCCCAATACCCCAAAACCCAAACCTAGCCCTGAACCCTAAAAATACCCCTGTACCCCAAAACCCATACCTATCCCTAAACCCTAAAACTACCCCTGTACCCCATAACCCAAAACTATTTCTGAACAGTTAAAATACCCAAACACCCCAAAACATATACCTCAGTACCCCAAAACATATACTCCTATACCCATACTTACCTTATCCAAACCTTTTTAAAAAATCATGCTTTTACCATTCATGCATTTACAACGAATTTCGTTGTAAATGTATGCGTGGTAAAAGCATATAAAATGTAATGCCATGCGTTATAATGGCATTGCGGAGTCATGGTACTTTCGGAATGAAAGTATGCAGAGTGATGGTATGCGGAAAGAAAGTTGCGGAATAATGGGTGTTTACCCTCCCCCCGGTAAGTAAATTGGTGGCACTGCGGCCCACATCTCCAGCAACATACTCATATTTTTTCACCACCGATTTGAAAAATGCACAGGTCTCTCTCATTGATGGCCAGCACCGACATACACTTTTAAACACACCTCCCGCCACAAGTTCTAGAATTGCGAACTTTAGAGCTGGGGAGCTACGTTAGAATCTCGGCATCAGCTCAACATCCTGTGATTCCAGGCAAATTGCTTTGTCTCCCTGTGCCTACCACAAATGAATGTGTTCTTCTGTAATGTAAATTGTGCTCATGCCATGTTGTCGAGTTCGCGCTATATAATATTGCAAGGAAAAATTAAGTAGGGAAACTCGAGTTCACACACTACTGAACGCGCACTCTTGAGTGCATCAGCAGTGCACTGTGAATCGGAGCGTTTCACAGGCCTGTCACAGATAAGAAATGCTATCAAAACGAAATCCTACAAAACAATATACTACTGGCCAGCAGCAATTCATACCTGGACAACGTCGGGACGGGCTGCTAGTAATAGTAGTATAGATATTTTAAATGCGATTGCATTTGCCTCATCAGGGACATCTAGGGACGGCGAGGTGAACTGCAGCTTGATATATAATATTTTAAATGCTATTGCATTTGCATCATCAGGGACATCTAGGGACATGAGGTGAACTGCAGCTTGATGTGTAATATTTTGAATGCTATTGCATTTGCCTCATCAGGGACATCTAGGGACCATGAGGTGAACTGCAGCTTGATGTATAATATTTTAAATGCTATTGCATTTGCCTCTTGGGGACAACTATGGAGAATGAGGTGAACCGCAGCTCTTTGTAGAATTATTTGGATACTATAATATTCACTTCCCACTGCTAATCTCGTCCCAATGCTTGCTGGAAGCTAATTTCACTTTTGTTAAATGACTATATGCATTTTAGCATGTAGAAATACTTGTTATTTTACCTTGAATATATGAGGTTTATGTTTTAAGAATTGAAATCTGACGGAACGAAATATTGTGGATTTATTGTACCAAGTTCGCGCCAATTCCGCCCACCCCTACTTTAAATACCCCTGCACCCCATAATCATAACCCACCCTTACTCTATAAAATACCCCAACACCCTTAAACACTAATCCATCTTAACCCTATAAATATACCCTGTACCCCAAAACCCAAACCTATCCCTAAACCCTAAAAATACCCCTGTACCCCAAAACCAAAACCTAGCCCTGAACCCTATAAATACCCATGTACCTCAAAACCCAAACATACCCCTGAACTCTAAAAATACCCCTGTACCCCAAAACCCAAACCTACCCCTGAACCCTGAAATACCCCTGTACCCCAAACCCCAAACCTAGCCCATAACCCTTAAAATACCCCTGTACCCCAAAACCCAAACCTACCCCATAACCCTAAAAATCCCCTGTACCCCAAAACCTAACTAATGAAAGTATGCAGAGTGATGGTATGCGGAAACAAATTTGCGGAATAATGGGTGTTTACCCTCCCCCGTAAGTACATTGGTGGCACGGCGGCCCACATCTCCAGCAACATACGCATATTTGTTCACCACCATATGGAAAAATGCACAGGTCTCTCTCATTGATGCCCAGCACCGATGTACACTCTTAGACACACCTCCCACCACAAGTTCTAGAATTGCGAACTTTAGAGATGGGGAGCTACGTTAGAATCTCGGCATCAGCTCAACATCCTGTGATTCCAGGCAAATCGCTTTGTCTCCCCGTGCCTACCACAAATCAATGTGTTCTTCTGTAATGTAAATTGTGCTCATGCCATGTTGTCGAGTTCGCGCTATATAATATTGCAAGGAAAATAAAGTAGGGAAACTCGAGTTCACACACTACTGAACGCGCACTCTTAAGTGCATCAGCAGTGCACTGTGAATCGGAGCGTTTCACAGGCCTGTCACAGATAAGAAATGCTATCAAAATGAAATCCTACGAAACAATATATTACTGGCCGGCAGCAATTCATACCCGGACAACGTCGGGACGGGCTGCTAGTACTAATATAATAAAGAGAGAGCCCAAACCTTTGAGGCGGGTAATCTCAGGAACCACAGCACCAATCACAACACCCAATACAGCGTTGGAAAGGGCAGTTGCAGCAGAAGGACATAGGCTATGCAGACGCCCACCATATACATTTAAAAGGTAAAAGAACCGTGCCAGCAAAGTAGTCCCTTATGGGCGTGTCTGCGTTGTGCTATGGGTGTGTGCTGGGGGCGTGACAAACGCTGGGGGCGTGTGGTACGTTCCGCCCTTCATGCCATGTCTCATATAGTGTGCTGTGGGCGTGTGCTGGGGCGTGGGCGTGGGCGTGGGCGGGGCAGGGCGCGGGAATACGGGGAAAAAAAGCGAGCGTTGTGCCCAATATTTCATTGTTTTTTCTTCCCAGGTTCTGTACATTCCAGCTCCGGGTGTCCACCCTGCTCCCTTTAAATACCCCTGCACCCCATAATCATAAACCACCCTTACTCCTTAAAATACCCCAAACCTTTAAAAACTAACCCATCTTAACCCTATAAATATACCCTGTACCCCAAAACCCAAACCTAGCCCTAAACCCTAAAAATACCCCTGTACCCCAAAACCCAAACCTAGCCCTGAACCCTACATAAACCCCTGTATCCCAAAACCCAAACCTACCCCTGAACCCTAAAATACCCCTGTACCCCAAAACCCAAACCTAGCCCTGAACCCTTAAAATACCCCTGTACCCCAAAACCCAAACCTACCCCTGAACCGTAAAAATACCCCTGTACCCCAAAACCCAAACCTAGCCCTGAACCATAAAAATAACCCTGTACCCAAAAACCCAAACCCACCCCTGAAACCTAAAATACCCCTGTACCCAAAAACCCAAACCTAGCCCTGAACCCTAAAAATACCCCTGAACCCCAAAACCCAATCCTAACCCTGTACCCTTAAAGTACCACTGTACTACAAAACCCAAACCTACCCTGAACCCTAAAAATACCCCAATACCCCAAAACCCAAACCTAGCCCTGAACCCTAAAAATACCCCTGTACCCCAAAACCCATTCCTATCCCTAAACCCTAAAACTACCCCTGTACCCCATAACCCAAAACTATTTCTGAACAGTTAAAATACCCAAACACCCCAAAACATATACCTCAGTACCCCAAAACATATACTCCTATACCCATACTTACCTTATCCAAACCTTTTTAAAAAATCATGCTTTTACCATTCATGCATTTACAACGAATTTCGTTGTAAATGTATGCGTGGTAAAAGCATATAAAATGTAATGCCATGCGTTATAATGGCATTGCGGAGTCATGGTACTTTCGGAATGAAAGTATGCAGAGTGATGGTATGCGGAAAGAAAGTTGCGGAATAATGGGTGTTTACCCTCCCCCCGGTAAGTAAATTGGTGGCACTGCGGCCCACATCTCCAGCAACATACTCATATTTTTTCACCACCGATTTGAAAAATGCACAGGTCTCTCTCATTGATGGCCAGCACCGACATACACTTTTAAACACACCTCCCGCCACAAGTTCTAGAATTGCGAACTTTAGAGCTGGGGAGCTACGTTAGAATCTCGGCATCAGCTCAACATCCTGTGATTCCAGGCAAATTGCTTTGTCTCCCTGTGCCTACCACAAATGAATGTGTTCTTCTGTAATGTAAATTGTGCTCATGCCATGTTGTCGAGTTCGCGCTATATAATATTGCAAGGAAAAATAAAGTAGGGAAACTCGAGTTCACACACTACTGAACGCGCACTCTTAAGTGCATCAGCAGTGCACTGTGAATCGGAGCGTTTCACAGGCCTGTCACAGATAAGAAATGCTATCAAAACGAAATCCTACAAAACAATATACTACTGGCCAGCAGCAATTCATACCTGGACAACGTCGGGACGGGCTGCTAGTAATAGTAGTATAGATATTTTAAATGCGATTGCATTTGCCTCATCAGGGACATCTAGGGACGGCGAGGTGAACTGCAGCTTGATATATAATATTTTAAATGCTATTGCATTTGCATCATCAGGGACATCTAGGGACATGAGGTGAACTGCAGCTTGATGTGTAATATTTTGAATGCTATTGCATTTGCCTCATCAGGGACATCTAGGGACCATGAGGTGAACTGCAGCTTGATGTATAATATTTTAAATGCTATTGCATTTGCCTCTTGGGGACAACTATGGAGAATGAGGTGAACCGCAGCTCTTTGTAGAATTATTTGGATACTATAATATTCACTTCCCACTGCTAATCTCGTCCCACTGCTTGCTGGAAGCTAATTTCACTTTTGTTAAATGACTTTATGCATTTTAGCATGTAGAAATACTTTTTATTTTACCTTGAATATATGAGGTTTATGTTTTAAGAATTGAAATCTGACGGAACGAAATATTGTGGATTTATTGTACCAAGTTCGCGCCAATTCCGCCCACCCCTACTTTAAATACCCCTGCACCCCATAATCATAACCCACCCTTACTCTATAAAATACCCCAACACCCTTAAACACTAACCCATCTTAACCCTATAAATATACCCTGTACCCCAAAACCCAAACCTATCCCTAAACTCTAAAAATACCCCTGTACCCGAAAACCAAAACCTAGCCCTGAACCCTATAAATACCCCTGTACCTCAAAACCCAAACATACCCCTGAACTCTAAAAATACCCCTGTACCCCAAAACCCAAACCTACCCCTGAACCCTAAAATACCCCTGTACCCCAAAACCCAAACCTAGCCCATAACCCTTAAAATACCCCTGTACCCCGCCTACGGCCATACCACCCGGAAAGCACCCCTGTACCCCAAAACCCAAACCTACCCATAACCCTAAAAATACCCCTGTACCCCAAAACCCAAACCTAGCCCAGAACCTTAAAATAACCCTGTATCCCAAAACCCAAACCTAGTCCTGAACCCTAAAAATACCCCTCTACCCCAAAACCCAAACCTAGCCCTGAACCCTTAAAATACCCCTGTACCCCAAAACCCAAACCTACCCCTGAACCCTAAAAATACCCCTATACCCCAAAACCCAAACCTAGCCCTGAACCCTAAAAATACCCCTGTACCCCATAACCCAAAACTTTATCTGAACCATTAAAATACCCAAACACCCCAAAACATATACCTCAGTACCCCAAAACATATACCCCTATACCCATACTTGCCTTATCCAAACATTTTTTAAAAACATGCTTTTACCATTCATGCATTTATAACGAATTTCGTTGTAAATGTATGCTTGGTAAAAGCATATCAAATGTAATGTCATGGGTTATAATGGCATTGCGGAGTCATGGTACTTTTGGAATGAAAGTATGCAGAGTCATGGTATGCGGAAAGAAAGTTGCGGTATAATGGGTTTTTACCCTCCCCCGGTAAGTACATTGGTGGCACGGCGGCCCACATCTCCAGCAACATACTCATATTTTTTCACCACCCATTTGAAAAATGCACAGGTCTCTCTCATTGATGGCCAGGACCGACATACGCTTCTAGACACACCTCCCGCCACAAGTTCTAGAATTGAGAACTTTAGAGCTGGGGAGCTACGTTCGAATCTCGGCATCAGCTCAACATCCTGTGATTCCAGGCAAATCGCTTTGTCTCACCGTGCCTACCACAAATGAATGTGTTCTGTAATGTAAATTGTGCTCATGCCATGTTGTCGAGTTCGCGCTATATAATATTGCAAGGAAAAATAAAGTCGGGAAACTCGAGTTCACACACTACTGAACGCGCACTCTTAAGTGCATCAGCAGTGCACTGTGAATCGGAGCGTTTCACAGGCCTGTCACAGATTAGAAATGCTATCTAAACGAAATCCTACAAAACAATATACTTCTGGCCGGCAGCAATTCATACCCGGACAACGTCGGGACGGGCTGCTAGTTACATATAAACTTTCATTAGGCAGCAGCGACATACAAAGGTTACAATATCAAGAATAACTGTTTTCATTTCTACTTTGCATAACACAAAATCATTTTCTAGTACTTCACTTGCACACAATCCTAATAACCAAAGTTAATACAACACAAGAATATATGCGGCTGTGGACTATCTTTGATTATAACGCACCCCTACAATTTTAGAGCACTGCCACGCTCTATCACCTGTGTTGGCGCTAGGCAGCAGTTTGTGCTCCAGCGGGCCCCAAACTGCTCGCTATCACCTATAAGCTGCCGCTAACTGATGTTGCTAATAGGGCGATGAAATTATCGCCGCTTTGCGGCTGAAAATGGCCGCAAAAGCGGTGATAATTTTATTTCGCCTTCCTTGGTAATATGCTGCCAGAATTTTTATTGCAAAAATTACTTTATTTTGGGAGACTCCTGAATTTGTTTGCAAAAATGACTTTATTTTGGCTCTCTGATGCTTTAGAAGTCAATAGGGAAATGCATTCTCTGGTATATTTATTCTCCACTTTACTGTTGTAAATTGTTGTCATGCATTGGTTTTGTTCTCTTTCAGTGGAGCAGGGTGCAGTACCACAGCTCATCACTAGGTGTCCCACTCCAGTCGGCGTCCACGCTGTACTGTGAGAACCAGAGACGCCTGACGGATGAACGCTGTGACGTCACCGCGCCTGCCTTGTTTTTCACGGAGCGAGACTGCCAGAAAAGCATTTCATGCAATGTGCCAGAAACTGTCCGGATATCCGGCTACCCACAATGCAATGCACTGAAGAGAAGCCCTTTGCATCTAACTGAACAAATTACACTTTTAATAATTAGCAGTTATTTCTTTATGTCTGTTACTGTAATTATTAAACATCCTTCTACATTCATCCCCAGAAACTACGTAAAGATAGGCGCTCTAATATTCATGGGTGGCA
Source organism: Lissotriton vulgaris (assembly GCF_964263255.1). Taxonomy (NCBI): domain Eukaryota; kingdom Metazoa; phylum Chordata; class Amphibia; order Caudata; family Salamandridae; genus Lissotriton; species Lissotriton vulgaris. The sequence continues at coordinate 25,854,363 of NC_141696.1, read as the reverse complement.
AAACAGATGAAGTCCTGACTCGTCACGTCTCTCATTCAATTGCACCCCGTGTGGTGATTGAAGAGGAGAATGTGCAATTTTTGGATGACCTACGTCAATGCGCGGGTCTTTAGTGTAGTGAAAGTAAGCGTGATCAACAGATATGTAGGAATAATGTTGCAAACGATTTATCCAATGTCATAGTGTTTGAGAATAAATTACTTCCCTCTCTCTGCCAAATTGGCGTTAAGATTTAGACATGTGCTTCTCTGAGAATCTCTGAAACTTCATCAGCTCTCTGTCATAAAATAAGTATTGGAAGGAAAGAAAACACATTCTGGGGCATCTCTGCAAATCAACAGGATGCGCCAGAAAAGATGCGACACGCAATTCCCTCCCTGCCCCACCACAAATGCAAATCAGCAGGGATGCAACACGCAATTCCCTTCCTGCGCCACCGTGCATGGATAGGGCGATGCGTGTTGCATCCTGTGGCATAAGGGCGGCGCATTGCTGGGGTCGTGTTGCAAGAGTAACGCAGCTTCAGCAATGCTCAGAGGCGCCCTATGCCTAACATGCTACGTCACTGGGTTTTGACGAAGCATGGGGCAGATTTATCAGCCCCCTTGCGCCTCTTTAACGCCGATGTTGCGTCAATTTTGTGACGCAGCGGTGGCAAAAACCGAGCGCCATGCTGCGGGGTATTTACAACGTGGCGCATCTGTGAGATGCGTCACGCTGTAAAGCCCAGCGCCACATGCAGGCGTTCTGACGCAGGGGGGGGGAGAGAGGGGGGAGTTCCGGTGCCTCCTAAAAGTGGCTGAGCGAAATCAAGATTTCACTCAGTCACTTATAGGGTCATGCTGCGTCAAAACCCTGCGCCTCCTTGAAGCAGGCGTAAGGATTGACTCAGCATGTTACAGATAGGGCACCCGAGCCTTGCTGGAGCTGTGTTGCGCTTGCCACGCAACTCCAGGAAAGTGTCAAATTTGCGCCAGGGATGCGTTGCGCATCTACCCATCCGAGCACCACGGTGCGCCGCATTGTAAATGCGGAGCATCAGTGGTGGCGCACGGGTGGGCAGATGCACCGCAACTCTTCTGGTGCATCTCTGCTGATTAGCAGAGATGCGCCAGAAGTCGTAAATCTGCCCCATGTACGTAAAAGTGACTAAGAGAAATCTTGTAGATTTCACTGTGTCACTTTTACGAGGCGTTCCTGCGATGGAATGCCCACTCTACCCCGGAACGCCTTCATGAAACCTAACGCAGGTTTCATGTAGTGCAGGGCTTTACAACGTGACGCATCTCCCTAGATGTGTCACGTTGTAAATAAGGCACAACGTGGTGTATGGTTTATGCCGCCGCTGCGTCACAGAAGTGATGCAACAGCAGCGTAAATGTGGCGCATGGGGCTTGTAAATCTGCCCCTCAATGTCTTGTAAAGGGTAGTACGCTCTCTATAAAAACATATCTCATGATGTCTCAAAACACTGTTTTCACTCAGAAAACTGTATAGTTGAAAAAGAATAAGGAAGTGTCAGAATATGAAGGGAATCACTTCCCAATGTCTTCTTTACTTTCCGCAGGTTTCAGTCTGTTGCTTCCTCTCCACACACATTTTTGGCCCTCCTGGAGAAGTGTTGATGGAGCAAGGTCTTTTATTTTTTTTGAACACATATTTATTTGTAAGATTGCACAAAAGTCGTGGGGCTCTGAACCCCAGAGGCCACTGCAGTATCAATTTATACATTTACAAGACAGCATCTGACTTTCTTTTACATCAAACAATTCAACCACAATGGTGAACAACCTTTACAACGCAACTTTTACCACGCAGTGCCTTTACAACGCGGTCATTACAAAGCAAACCATTACAACGCATTGCGCTGGGGGGGGGGGGTCTAGGATAGGGAATACGTTTAATTTTCTATCCAACACCTTCCCTAGTGTCCACGGGGACTGGTGTTGGAATAGTAAATTAAACTTTTCACTATCCAGCACCCTAAAGCCCTATGCGTTGTAATGGATTGCGATGTAAAACCCGGGTTGTAAAGGCATGCGTGGTAAAAGCAAGCGTTGTAATGTCATACATCCAACCACAATACGTGACTTAGAGTATCTGTTAGGATTTAAAGCCCCCCTCCCCAACTAACCCCCCCTACTCCCCCCGAGTTGCACAAAGTCCACTGAGCCCAGTCCATATGCATAAGCAATCAGGCTAGAAAAAACAGTAAAGTAAAAAGAACGGTAACAGAAAAACCCAGTCTTGGTACACACACACCCCAGGCTACCCCTCAACCCCCCTTGTGCCAGATCTGACAGACCCGCTCCAGCCCTCATTCCACTGGAAGATCGTCCACAACATTTGGAGGCTCCAGTCACAAACCCCTATTGTCCGCCCACCGCTTCCATATTTTGGAATGCTTACGGGGACATCCTGGGCAACAAAGATTGGGTGTTCCAGCCCCATGGAGAAATCAAGGCCATTTTTCCAGGCTGCCACGAGGGAGCCCGTGTATCCTTCCACATCCTCGCTATATGAAGTTTCGCCAATGTGAGGCTGAGCAGCATGAGGTGCCGTTTATAAACATTGCTCCCAATCCCTCCCATCACATGCAGAAGGGCGAATTGTGGCATGCGTGGAAGTGACCACCCCAGGATCTCCGATAAACAAGAGAATACCCCTCTTCAGAATCGATCGAGTGATGGGCATTGCCAGACGGTGTGCAAGAATGTGCCCTCCTCCCCACCACACTGGAGGGGGGCAATCAAACCTGCCCGCCATAGTCACACCTGAGTAAAGTAGACCCAATATAGGGGCCTCATTTATGAAGGCCTTGCGCCACTGGTGCGTCACTTTTCCCCATTTTAAAAGTGATGCACCGGCGGCGCAAGACCTTCATAAATAAGGCCCTAGGTATTTAAATTGTATGAGGTGAAGCCTCATTGCTATGGCCGCTGCGGGGGGCGGCTAAGGCCTCCTTCCAGTCCTCCTTGAGTGTACCCACATCCTCTTCCCATACCCCCCGAAGCTTCTCAAGCATGGACGCGCAGTGGATGACCAGGGACTGATATATCTGTGAGATCTTCTTGGTTTCCATTCCCCCATAAAAAACTTTGCCTCCACCGGACTAAACTTGGGTAGAGAGTCAAGACCCTCTAGGCTAGGGGAAAGCGCAAGGCGTAACTGAAGGTACCAATAAAACTGGGACCGGGCCATGCACAATTCCACCTCTAGATCCCGGAATGACTTAAGGGACCCATCCCGCACTACATCCCCCAGGGTGGAGATGCCAATGGCATCCCACCCCCTAAAGCCCTGCAAGGCTGCCAGCTCCGGCAGGCACCCGTTGTGCCACAAGGGAATCTCTCCAGTAAGGGTATTCCACCACCCCATTCACTTCAATGACTGCTGCCAAACTAGAAAGACAACCTTTGTCACCTGTGTTAATGTACCACGCAGTGTCACTGCATAGAGAATCGTGTGAAGGGTGTGAGACCCCATAAGGTGTCGCTCCAGCGCATGGGCCGGGTCCCCCCTGTCCCCATACCAACACTCATTTAGAACGAATAGATGCGAGGCCTGGTAGTATGAAAGAATATCAGATGTCGCCAGCCCACCACAGTAGGTGGAGAGAAAGCAAGTGTGCAACGCTACTACCCACACCTGTCCCCCAACACGGAATTCACTAGCCTAAACCATTTGAGCGCAATCGGGTACGGGTGATCCTGCAGCTGGTACAGCAAGCGGGGGAGCACCACCATCTTGAAGATTGCTGACCTGCCATATATTGTTATGGGCATACGCAACCAGGTCTTTATATCCGCAAGAACGCGCTCCCAAACCGGCGCCAAGTTCCGCTCCTAAGATATGGCTGGCACATCCGACAGGAAGACACCCAGGTATCTAAGACCTCCCAACGCCACCTGCAACGCCAACGCCTGCGTGCCCGCATTCCCCCGAGCTCCTATGACCCACAACGTGGACTTGCGGGAATTAATGTGCAGCCCGGTCGTTTCCCCGAATATTTGCATGATCTTCAGGATCCATGGGCCCGATCTATCTAAAGCGGTTTGCGAAAAAATTAACATCATCCGCTTACAATGCGATCCTATTGGAGAGAACCGGAGCCCAGTCCAACCCCCTTAGGCAACTAAATATGGCGACAGGGGGCACCCCTGGCTGGTGCCTCGTCTAATAGGAAAGCTGGGCAAGACCGCTCCTGCCACACGCACCAACGCTGTCAGATCAGTGTAAAGAAGCATCAGATACGTCAGAAAACGTGGGCCGAAGTTAAGACGACATACAAGGGCAAACAGGTAAATCCAACTCAGGGAGTCGAAAGCCCTGTCCATGTCCGCCAGCAGGAGTGCAGTCGGCTCCCCCATTCACCAAACAGCCGCCAGTGCCATGTGCGCCCGCCTGATGTTGTGTCGCGTCGCCCTCTGGGGCATGAAACCGGCCTGGTCCGGGTGTACCAAGGCCGATATGTGCGGCAGGAGGCGGTTAGCCAGCTCTTTGGCCAAGACTTTGACCTCCACATTAAGAAGAGAGATGGGATGGTAAGAGGCGTGCTGCTCCGGGGCCGACCAGGCTTGTGGAACACCACCACCTCCGCATGTCTCCAATCCGTGCGGAGCCGGCCGGCTTCCCTGGCCTCCTCCAACGCCACCCGGTAATAAGAGGCTAACTGAGCAGTATACCGGCGAAAGAACTCGCTGGGGAACCTGTTGGTTCCGGGTGCCTTCTCAGAGTTAAGCTCTCCTAGGGCCCTACTCAGGTCCTCATTGGATAGGGGGAGCTCCAATTGTTGGCGTGTCTCATCGGACACCGCTTTGGGTGGGATATCCGGAATAAATTTGTCGACCGTAGCCTCCAGCAGGCATTCCCGAGGGGCATAGAGGTCCGCGTAGTTGACGGCAAAGCTCTCCGCTATGACCTTAGGATCCATCAACGGTACCCCACCCTCATCCTGCGCCCCCGGAAGGGCCTGGTGATGTAAAGGCAACCTGGCAGAGCCTATGAAGCATCTTACTCGATTTGTCGCCTAATTGATAGATTCTACTACGCGTTGCCAGCCATATCTGTCAGGCCTCGTCCATTAGTTGGAAGTCATAGGACTGTTGTGCCAGAAGAATTTGTCGCATGGCCGGCCCCTCATCCTCTTCCCAACACCGACCCTCCAGCGCTTCCACCTCCGCCTCAGCCCGAACCATTTCCTGCGGCGCTTCTCACGGGCCTTCACACACCATGCTATGTCCACCCCACGTGGGCTTCAGCGCCTCCCAAAGGGGAAACATCCTTTACAACACAACTTTTACCACGCATGCCTTTACGACGCAACTTTTACAACGCAAACCATTACAACGCATTGCGCTGGGGGGCTCTCTAGGATAGGGAATAGGTTTAATTTACTATCCAACACCTTCCCTACTATCCAAGGGGACTGGAGTTGGAATAGTAAATTAAACTATTCACTATCCAGCGCCCCAAAGCACTATGCGTTGTAAAGGCATGAGTTGTAAAAAACGCGTTGTAAAGGCATGCGTGGTAAAAGCATGCGTTGTAATGTCATACATCCCTCCCAAAGTGTCACGGCGCTGGAGACCGACCCCATATTGGCGGTGAGGTAGTTTGCGACAGCCTCCCTCATGTGCATCTCGTATTCACCATTCTGCAAGTTCCATACAGCTAGGCGCCATCGAAATGGCTGCTGCCCCCCGCCCATCTGCAACTCAACGGCCACCGGAGAGTGATCTGACAACCTCCGGGGGAGGATCTCAGCGGAGGCCATATTTGCAACCGTCGCCCGAGGAACAAATACACAGTCGATCCAAGAGAATGACTTAAGAACAGCCCAGAGGTACGTAAATTCCCTCCTGTCCCCGTGAGTGTGTCACCAGGTGTCCACCCAATCATGTCTTGTAACCAAAGATTGTAGTTTTGTGGGCTGAGCGCCACCCCGGCCTCCACTAGGCCTGCTCCCGTCCCTACCCACATCCTGCACATCATTCCAGTCTCCACCCACCACAGAGTCCACGTCCGGCATGTCAGCCCACAAGGTAAGTAGCTGCTCTACCAAGGACCACTGTAACGTGGGGGGCATATACACAGCCCAACACTATAGGATCCTCCCCGATCGTGCCTCGGAGAAAAAGGTACCCCACCTGCGTATCCAGCCATTGCTGCTCATGTACGTATGGAACCCTGCGGTGTATTAAAATCGCTACTCCCCCGGAACCCTGTGTGAATCCAGCATGAAAGACCTGCTGAAAGCCAAAATGCTGCAGACACAGGACTTTGGACCCCATCAAATGAGTTTCTTGTAAGAAAAGGATGTCAGCTCTGGCCCTCTTAGCCTGGCGCAGGACAGCCCCATGCTTAATTTTGTCCAGTAGCCCAAAGACATTGCAGCTGACAATGTGGAGGGTACCCGGGGACACCTGCTCAACTACAGTCCCACTAGCCATCGAGCAGCATACAGTGATATAACACGGAAAAGGGGCCCGACTGTGTGTGTCTAAAAGTACCCAGTGAGATGACGCAACTCATACCCCAATCAAACACCCTCCCCATAACAAACCCCCCACCCCATACCTCAAAAACACTGAAGTACCTGTTGGGCCAAGGAATCCCCAATTTACAGCCCATGTCATCCGGGCCCACCCCCCACAAGTGCTAGAAATGTGGGGATTCAGCCCCCATAAGGGCTCCCTCCATACAGCTTAAATCAAACATGCTCCCAATCCTATTAGAGGAACATCCCGGCACCACCCACCCCACAGGGTGCATACGCCGCCCGGGCTGCATTCTGATTCTTCACTGAGTGATGCGCTGTCGAAAAGTTCACGGGGAGGGGCACAGAATATCTCGGTCCCAGAGGCGCTCTTTGTCCTGTCGTGCCTCCTCCCGGGGAGATCCGGCTTCCCAGCCTCGGACACTGGACCCTTAACCGCTGTGGGGTGGGTGGTCCCCGGATGTTCCTCCCTGAGTTGGGTTTACCTGTTTGCCTTTCTATGTCGTCTTAACTTTGGCCCACGTTTTCTGTCGTATCTGATGCTTCTTTACACTGATCTGACAGTGTTGGTGCGTGTGGCAGGAGCGGTCTTGTCCAGCTTTCCTATTAGACGAGGCACCAGACAGGGGTGTCCCCTGTCGCCATATTTAGTCGCCCTAGCCATGGTGCCATTGGTGGACCTGGTGCGCATCGATGTGCATCGATGCTCCATCAATTCAGGCCTACTAGATCGTGCCCATGGATCCTGGAGATCATGCAAATATTCAGGGAAACTACTGGGCTGCACATTAATCCCCCCAAGTCCATGTTGTAGGTCATAGGAGCTCGGGTGAATGCGGGCACGCAGGCGTCGGCGTTGCAGGTGGCGGTGGGAGGTCTTAGATACCTGGGTGTCTTCCTGTCGGATGGCCCAGCCATATCTTGGGAGCGGAACTTGGCGCTGGTTTGGGAGCGCGTTCGCGTGGATATTAAGACCTGGTTGCGTATGCCCTTAACAATATATGGCATGTCAGCGATCTTCAAGATGGTGGTGCTCCCCCGCTTGCTGTACCAGCTGCAGAATCACCCATACCAGATCGCGCCCAAATGGTTTAGGCTGGAGAATTCCGTGTTGGGTGGTAGGTGTGGGTAGTAGCGTTGCACACTTGCTTTCTCTCCACCTACTGTGGTGGGTTGGCGACATCTGATATTCTTTCATACTACCTGGCCTCGCATCTATTCGTTCTAAATTAGTGTTGGTATGGGGACAGGGGGGACCCGGCCTATGCGCTGGAGCAACACCTTATGGGGTCTCACACCCTTCACACGATTCTCTATGCAGTGACACTGCGTGGTACATTACCACAGGTGACAAAGGTTATCTTTCAAGTTTGGCGGCAGTCATTGAAGTGAATGGGGTGGTGGAATACCCTTACTGGAGAGACTCCCTTGTGGCACAACGGGCGCCTGCCGGAGCTGGCAGCCTTGCAGGGATTTAGGGGGTGGGATGCCATTGGCATCTCCACCCTGGGGGATGTAGTGCGGGATGGGTCCCTTAAGTCCTTCCGGGATCTACAGGTGGAATTGTGCATGGCCCGGTCCCAGTTTTATTGGTACCTTCATTTCCGCCTTGCGCTTTCCCCTAGCCTAGAGGGCCTTGACTCGCTGCCCAAGTTTAGTCCAGTGGAGGCAAAGGTTTTAATGTGGGAATGGAAACCAAGAAGATCTCACAGATATATCAGTCCCTGGTCATCCACTACGCGCCCACGCTTGAGAAACTTTGGGGGCTAAGGGAAGAGGATGTGGGTACGCTCAAGGAGGACTGGAAGGAAGCCTTAGCCGCCCCCCGAAGCGGCCATAGCAATGGGGCTTTACCTCATACAATTTAAATACCTATATTGGGTCTACTTTACTCAGGTGTGACTATGGTGGGCAGGTTTGATTGCCTCCGTCCGGTGTGGTGGGGAGGAGGGCACATTCTTGCACACCGTCTGGTAATGCCCATCACTCGATCGATTCTGAAGAGGGGTATTCTCCTGTTTATCGGAGATTCTGGGGTGGTCACTTCCACGCATGCCACAATTCGCCCTACTGCATGTGATGGAAGGGATTGGGAGCAATGTTTATAAACGGCACCTCATGCTGCTCGGCCTCACATTGGCGAAACGTCATATAGCGAGGATGTGGAAGGATACACGGGCCCCCTCGTTGGCAGCCTGGAAAAATGGCCTTGATTTCTCCATGGGGCTGGAGCAGCCAATCTTTGTTGCCCAGGATGTCCGCGTAAGCATTACAAAATATGGAAGTGGTGGGCGGACAATAGGAGTTTGTGACTGGAGCCTCCGAATGTTGTGGACGATCTTCCAGTGGAATGAGGGCTGGAGCGGGTCTGTCAGATCTGGCACAGGGAGGGTTGAGGGGTAGCCTGGGGTGTGTGTGTACCAAGACTGGGTTTTTCTGTTACCGTTCTTCTTACTTTACTGTTTTTTCTAGCCTGATTGCTTATGCATATGGACTGGGCTCAGTGGACTTTGTGCAACTCGGGGGGGGCGGAGTAGGGGGGGTTAGTTGCGGAGGGGGCTTTAAATCCTAACAGATACTCTAAGTCACTTATTTTGGTTGCATTGTTTGATGTAAAAGAAAGTCAGATGCTGTCTTGTAAATGTATAAATTGATACTGCAGTGGCCTCTGAGGTTCAGAGCCCCACGACTTTTGTGCAATCTTACAAATAAATATGTGTTAAAAAAAAAAAAAACCTTGCTCCATCCACATTCCTCCAGGAGGGCCAAAAATGTGTGTGGAGAGGAAGCAACTGACTGAAACCTGCGGTAAGTAAAGAAGACATTGGGAAGTGATTCCCTTCATATTCTGACACTTCCTTATTCTTATTCAACTATACAGTTTTCTAAGTGAAAACAGTGTTTTGAGACATCATGAGATATGTTTTTATAGAGAGCGTACCACCCTTTACAAGACATTGAGGGGCAGATTTACAAGCCCCATGCGCCACATTTACGCTGCTGTTGCATCACTTTTGTGACGCAGCGGCGGCATAATCCATACACCACGGTGTGCCTTATTTACAACATGGCACATCTAGGGAGATGCGTCACGTTGTAAAGCCGTGCACTACATGAAACCTGCGTTAGGTTTCATGAAGGCGTTCCGGGGTAGAGTGGGCGTTCCATCGCAGGAACGCCTCGTAAAAGTGACACAGTGAAATCTACAAGATTTCTCTTAGTCACTTTTACGTACATGGGGCAGATTTACGACTTCTGGCGCATCTCTGCTAATCAGCAGAGATGCACCAGAAGAGTTGCGGCGCATCTGCCCACCCGTGCGCCACCACTGATGCTTCGCATTCACAATGCGGCGCACCGTGGTGCTCGGATGGGTAGATGCGTGACGCATGCCTGGAAATTTGGCACATTGCTGGAGTTACGTGGCAAGCGCAGCACAGCTCCAGCAAGGCTCGGGGTGCCCTATCTGTAACATGCTGAGTCAATCCTTACGCGTGTTCAAGGAGGCGCAGGGTTTTGACGCAGCATGACCCTAAAAGTGACTGAGTGAGGCGTTCCTGCACCAGAACGCCCCCCCCCTGCGTCAGAACGCCTACATGCGCAGTTGGGCTTTACAACGTGATGCATCTCCCAGATGTGTCACGGTGTAAATACCCCGCAGCATGGCGCTGGGGTTTTTGCCGCCGCTACGTCACAAAAGTGACGCAACAGCGGCATTAAAGAGGCACAAGCGGACTTGTAAATCTGCCCCATGCTTCGTCTAAACCCAGTGACGTAGCATGTTAGGCATAGGGCGCCTCTGAGCTTTTCTGAAGCTGCGTTGCGCTTGCGACACGACCCCAGCAATGCGCCGCCCTTATGCCATAGGATGCAACAAGCATCGCCCTATCCATGCGCCGCATTGTAAATGTGACGCATTCGTGGTGGCGCAGGAAGGGAATTGTGTGTTGCATCCCTGCTGATTTGCATTTGTGGTGGGGCAGGGAGGGAATTGTGTGTTCCATCCGTGCTGATTTCCATTCGTGGTGGGACAAGGAGGGAATTGCGTGTCGCATCTTTTCTGGCGCATCCTGTTGATTTGCAGAGATGCCCCAGAATGTGTTTTCTTTCCTTCCAATACTTATTTTGTGGCAGAGAGCTGGTAAAGTCTTCAGAGATTTTCAGAAAAGCAAATGTTCAAATTTTAATAATGATTTGGCAGAGAAAGTTAAATTACTTAATCTCACAAGATGATATTTGAAAATCAACTACAGCATTCCTATATCTTCTAAAGATCAAACATTACTTACGACTACACTATAGACCCAGTATTGACGTAGGTCGTTCAAAAATGAAAAATTTCCTAGCTAACGTAAAGGAAAGTTTCAATTCTATTAATAACAAGGAGGCGAGGATTATGCAGTCCTTTCTTCTCATTATTATAATCAGCACTTTAAAGAAAAACCAATCAAAACGTTTTTATTGAACCACAACTCCCATGAGCACATGGGCTACAGTGTCCATAGTAACCAACAGCCAATGATGGATCCATCCACCGTATAACTAGCCATGACGTCCTCTCCTTTTCCTCGTCTTCTCTGTGAGGCAGAATACCGGGAAAGACACTTCATTCTTTCTGGTCGTGTCCTAAAGCAAATAAGGAGACCGTTATCCAGTTCTTTTTACAAGAAGTAAGGCAAAGGCAATACACAGTATGCATGAGAGACAATAAAGTTTGACGATTTGAACGTTACCAGATTGCAACAGGAATCTAAGACAACAGTGTTTCTTCACGATGCATTGCATTAATACACAGTTGAAATCCATCATAAAAGTAATACTTACTGAAGTACGAAGGTGTACGGGTGGGACGAGACCGCCCTGTTTCGGGAGGGATAATCCTCGCCTCCTTGTCCTTAATAGAATTGAAACTTTCCGTTACGTTAGCTAGGAAATTTTTCATTCTATGTCAGGACGGAGGCAAGGATTATGCAGTTTCAAAGCTTATCCACAACAAGCTCTGCTGCGCCATAGATAGGCTTGAAGTAAAACATTTTGAAGGTAGACTCCGAGGACCAGTCTGCCGCTGCCATGATGTCCTCTAACCTACCACCTACCTGAATGGCCTTAGAAGCCATGGCACCTCTAACGGAGTGAGCTCCAAAAGTGGTCACGTCTATGCCCGCCTCGGTCATAAGCCAACGGACCCACCGAGCAATAGACGGAGCCGAAACCGCTTTAAAAGGTTTCTTCAGTGCAATTGGGAGTTGTCGTTCCCCAGGAGGGCGGCAATCCTCGGTCATATCCTCATACGCCTTGAGGCAACGCACCACACACAGTTTTGGATGGTCCAAAAAGGACGGGTATGATACTGACCTGATGCTAGTTTTCGTACGCCTAGCCACTGTGAACGTCACCCCTTCCGGAGTGAATACGTGTGAGGAGATGTCTAACGCACGCACGTCAGAAACTCGTTTACACGAGATCAGACACAACAACATAGCCAGTTTAGCTGACAGTTCTTTCCTAGACAAATAGCTGTTGTCACGCCAAGAGGTAAGGAACCTGAGGATGATGTTGACATCCCAGAGGTTGGAATATCTGGGCTCAGAAGGAGTGGAAAGCCTGGCGCCCTTCATGAGCTTGCAAACCCAAGGGTGTTCTCCCACCGGTCTTCCGTCGACGTGAATATGCCCCGCCGAAATGGCGGACCTGAAAGAATTAATGGACCGATACGCCAACCCCGAGTCAGATAGTTCGGCCAGAAAATTCAGAATGAGGGTAACGTCAGCCCCCACCGGATCGGCGTGTCTTCCCAGACACCAACGACGCCACCGTTGCCAAGCCGAACAGTACCTCTTGACTGTACCAGGGGCCCAGGCCCTGCTGATGAGTTCTGCAGCGCCCGCCGAAAGGCGCCCGTCCTGCCAACGTCCCCGGAAATCCTCCATGCCATTTGGACCAAGGTTTCCTGAAGTACCAGCGGGTGCTCCTCTCCCAGAGGCCCCGAAAGTAGCGACGGCAACGAGGGCAGTCGAATCGGACAGTCCCAAGACAGCTCCAGCAGCGAGGGAAACCAGGCCTGCGCCCGCCAAAAGGGTGTCACCAGGACCAGTGAGGCCTGTTGACGGCGAACTTGAGCCGCTACTCGAGGAATCATGAGGAAAGGAGGAAAGGCGTACGCCTGCTCCGTCGACCAGTCCTGTAAGAAGGCATCGACCGCGACCGCCTCCGGGTCCGGTCTCCAGCTCACGAACCTCGGAAGTTGACGGTTGAGCCGGGAAGCAAACAGGTCCAGAGTGAACGGACCCCACGTCTCCCGCAAGGCCTGAAAGACCGCCGTGTGCAGTCTCCAATCGCTGAAGTCCAGGAAGTTTCTGGAATGCCAGTCTGCGATCGAGTTCTGCGGGCCTGGGAGATATTCCGCCGGGACTGAGATTTGTTTCTCTAGGCAATAGTGCCAGAAGTCCTTCGCCAGGCTCGCTAGTGCCTTGGACCGAGGTCCGCACAGGCGATTGATATACTGTACCGCTGACATGTTGTCCATGCGCAGCAGGATACAGCACGACACTTTGTTCTGAGTCAGGGACTTTATCGCAAAGGAGCCCGCCAGAAGCTCCAGGCAGTTGATGTGGAGTCGAAGTTCGTCCTCCGACCATCGGCCCCCCATCGTGACATCGCCACAACGGGCTCCCCAGCCCGCTCTGCTGGCATCCGATTCTATGATCAGGTCCGGGCTGGATCCGAAGATCGCTCTCCCGTTCCACGCACTCATGTGTTCTATCCACCATCTCAACTCCGTTCTCGTTTCCTCCATAAGGGAGATGAGTTCGGAATAAGTAAGCCCTTTCCGGAGATGTTGCGCCTTCAGGCGTTGAAGTGCCCTGTAGTGTAACGGGCCCGGAAAAATCACCTGGATCGAGGAGGATAGAAGGCCCACTATACGAGCCAGGTGCCGAAGGGAGATCCTGTCTTTCCTCAGAGTGTGAGAAAGTTCCCTGCGGATCTTGTTCACCTTCTGCTGTGGGAGGCTGAGGCTGGCCGAGTCGGAATCTATGAGGAAGCCCAGAATGGAAATCTGTTTCTTCGGAAGAAGATCCGACTTCTGAGCCTTCACCACGAACCCCAAGTCCTGGAGTAGGGCAATAGTCATGGTCAAGTGTGACCGTAGACGGTCCGGCGACTGATCCATGATCAGAATGTCGTCGAGGTAGATGATCATCCGAACCCCTCTCTCGCGCAGTGTTTCCACCACCGGCCGAAGGAGCTTCGTAAAGCACCATGGGGCCGACGAGAGGCCGAACGGGAGGGCTTGGAATTCGTAAATCTCCTCGTTCCACAAGAACTGTAGGAAGCGTCTGTGAGGGGGAAAGATCGGTACCGTGAGATACGCGTCCTTCAGGTCCAGACGGACCATCCAATCCCCTTGTAGGAGAATGTCTCGGAGTAGATGGATTCCCTCCATCTTGAAGTGGCGGTAAATCAGCCACTCGTTGAACTCTCGTAAATTGATGACCGGGCGAAACCCCTTGTCTTTTTTCTGGACCAGAAATATGTTGCTCAGGAAACCCGCAGGATGAAGGCGTGTTCTGCGAATCGCGCCTTTCCTGAGGAGATCTGCGATTTCGTTGTTGATAAGAAGCTTGTCTTCTGAGGAAAAAACCAAGGGACGAGGGCGAACCCTCTATTGGGGAGTGCCATAGAATTCTATTCTGAAACCCCTGACCGTCTGGAGAACCCAAGGGTCCGAGGAGATTTTGCTCCAGTTGTGGAAGTGATTCCGAAGCCTCCCCCCCAGAACGGATGGGGAAAAAAGGGTAACACTCACCGGATGGGCCTCCCGGTGCATTGGCACCGCCATGGTAGCCTCTGCCGCGCCCTCGGCCGGCGCCTCGACTAGGGTAGAAGTTCCCCTGGCGACCGTCATTCCAGCCGTTGTTCCGACGCTGCTGGGCCTTGTTGTTAGGGCCTTGTTGGGGCTGGCAGCCGGAGGAGCGACCCCGTCCTCGTCCGGCCCTTGCAAAAACCCGTCCGGGAAAGATTTTCTTAATGGACGTTTGAGCTCTGTCGAGTGCAGAGAAAGTTGTCACAAACTTGTTCAGTTCTTTTATGAAAGGCTCCCCAAAGAGTTTGCCTTGTGCAATAGGGCCAGCCTCCGATGTGGCTAGATCTCCGAGTTTCGGATCGATCTTGATGAGGAGAGATCTCCTCCGCTCTGCCGCCAACGCACAATTTGCGTTGCCCAGGAAGCATAGGGCTCTCTGTGCCCAACCTGCCACGACCTCCGTGGACATCGGTGTCCCCGATTCCTTTGCCCTCTCGGCCAACTGGATGATCTGGGTCACGGGGCCTACGGCGTCCAGGAGCTTATCCTGGCAGTTGCGCCAGGAACGATCTATACCCTTCCTGGGGTCCTTCATAAATTTTGCGAAGAACGCATAGAGCTTTTCATCGATATCAGGAGTGGCCGCCACTCTGCCCTCCAGCTTAGGGCGAGGGCACTCACACCGCATGCAGGTCCGAACCTCCTTTTCCAGAGGGTGGCGTACCTTACCAGCCACGTACGCCGCTACTTTGGGGTCTGGGGTCCATTCCGACGAAAGCGGATGGTAGATCCTCGACGGATCAAACATATCCGGGACTTTATCATCCCCTTCAAGCGACTCAGAGGAATGCGACGCAGGGCGCCAAGGGCGTCCTGAGCCCTCATCCTCATCGTCCGAGGAGGTATCGTCCTCGGTAACACCCTCTCCCTCCAAGGGGAAACCATCGTCCAGGTCAGAATTTGGGGCGACCTCGTCGCCATCATCCCCGGGGAAGAAGCCCTCCCGGCAGGGTAAATTTTTAAGCGTTCGCGCACTTTTTCGGAAGGAGTCCCTCAGGCGATCGAACTCCTCCAAGTGCCCCGCGGGACGCTTCGCCGACTTTCCCCCCCCCCCTGCGCGCCTTTGGCTCCGCGGGTCACAGGAACTGCGCCACTGAACACCCCGGGGATACTTTGAGTGAGGGCCTCCACACTCTCCCGCAAAGGTGCCAGTACCGAATCCAGCGCCTGCGACAGCGCGCGTCTAACCGCCGGCGGCAGTGGTTGGGAGCAGCAGGTTCCTCCGTCCCCTGAGTGAGGGGAGTCGACTGTTCAGCAGCCTGCATTGTGCGAGGGTGAGAGCACTAAACACCTTGTACAAGTTACAGAAGGTAGCCCCCTCGCCGGTGCTTCGACAGTACCGCTGTCAAGTTTAGGGTGCGGTGACTGACAACCGCCACTAGATGGCGTCGCGCACGATGGGCGCGCTACTACACCGGTCCAGTGTCAGGCGAGGGTTGGTGAGTCAGGTGAGAAAACCTGCCTCAGCGCACCGACCCGAGGGGCAAGCACCGCGAGCGCAGCCTCAACCCAAACGGGGGCCTATCTAGTTAATGCTGCGTCAAACCTTACGCCTGCATCAGGCAGGCGAGGGTTTTGACGCAGCATGGGCCTAAAAGTGACTGAGTGAAATCTTGTAGATTTCACTCAGCTATTTTTAGGAGGCGTTCCTTCACCGGGACGCCACCTCCCCCTGCGCAGGAACGCCTACATGTGGCGCAGGGCTTTACAACGTGACGCATCTCCCAGATGCGTCACGTTGTAAGTACCCCGCACCATGGCACAGTATTTGCGCCGCCGCTGCGCCACTTAACGGCGGCGTAAATGAGGCGCAAGGGGCTTGTAAATCTGCCCCTAAAAACATTTCTTTTGTTTTCAGCAATTCATCAAGAAACATTATTTACAATGACAATAGTACTGACACTCACAAATGCTAGACCTATTGCATTGCAAATGATTGGGTGTGTTTTTAGCAGCCTGTTTGACTGCCAGCACACTCATTGACCACCCCCACCCCCACCCCCACCCCATGGCACTCTGATCAGAGTTCTCACTCACTACAAGGGCTCGAAGTAAATGAATACAGCCTGGAAATGTGGCACAGAATCCTCGCCGCACTTCCAGGCCATCTTCATTTACATGTACTTGCAGAGCCATTTGTGCCCCCCTGGTACCTCATCCACGCGCCCCCAAGGGGGGAGCGCCCCCCAGTTTGAAGGGGTATTTTTAGGGTTCAGGGCTAGGTTTGGGTTTTGGGGTATAGGGGTATTTTTAGGGTTCAGGGTAGGTTTGGGTTTTGGGGTACAGGGTTATTTTAAGGGTTCAGGGCTAGGATTGGGTTTTCGGGTACAGGGGTATTTTTAGGGTTCAGGGCTAGGTTTGGGTTTTGGGATACAGGGGTATTTTAGGGTTCAGGGGTAGGTTTGGGTTTTGGGGTACAGGGTTATTTTTATGGTTCAGGGCTAGGTTTGGGTTTTGAGGTACAGGGGTGTTTTTATGGTTCAGGGGTAGGTTTGGGTTTTGGGGTACAGAGGTATTTTAAGGGTTCAGGGCTAGGTTTGGGTTTTGGGGTACAGGGGTATTTTAGGGTTCAGGGGTAGATTTGGGTTTTGGGGTACAGGGGTATTTTTAGGGTTCAGGGCTAGGTTTGGGTTTTGGGGTACAGGGGTATTTTTAGGGTTCAGGGCTAGGTTTGGGTTTTGAGGTACAGGGGTATTTATAGGGTTCAGGGCTAGGTTTGGGTTTTGGGGTACAGGGTATTTTTAGGGTTTAGGGCTATGTTTGGGTTTTGGGGTACAGGGTATATTTTTATGGTTAAGATGGGTTAGATTTTAAGGGTGTTGGGGTATTTTAAGGAGTAAGGGAGGGTTATGATTATGGGGTGCAGGGGTATTTAAAGGGAGCAGGGTGGACACTCGGAGCTGGAATGTACAGAACCTGGGAAGAAAAAACAATGAAATATTGGGCACAACGCTCACTTTTTTCCCGTAATCCCGTAATCCCGCGCCCCACACACGCCCACGCCCACGCCCCCAGCACACGCCCACAGCACACGATATGAGACATGGCATGAAGGGCGGAATGTACCACACGCCCCCAGCGTTTGTCACGCCCCCAGCACACACCCATAGCACAACGCAGACACGCCCACAAGGGACTACTTTGCTGGCACGGTTCTTTTACCTTTTAAATGTATATGGTTGGCGTCTGCATAGCCTATGTCCTTCTGCTTCAACTTCCCTTCCCAACACTGTATTGGGTGTTGTGATTGGTGCTGTGGTTCCTGAGATTACTCGCCTCAAAGGTTTGGGCTCTATCTTTATTATATTAGTATAGATAAACTTTCATTAGACATAAGCGACATACTAAGGTTACAATATCAAGAATAACTGTTTTCGTTTCTACTTTGCATAACACAAAATCATTTTCTAGTACTTCACTAGCACATTTTTGTAAATACATCACAATCCTAATGTCAAAAGTTAATACAACACAAGAATATATGCTGGTGTGGACTATCTGTGATTAAAACGCACCCCTACAATTTTAGAGCACCGCCACGCTCTTTCACCTGCGTTGGCGCTAGGCAGCAGTTTGTGCTGCAGCGGACAAAAAGAGCAGGAATGAGTCATTTCTTGATAGATATGGCGTACTGCTGCTCTTATAGCGATGGCTCTATGCTCCAAGAAGACGTGTATCGCAGCACTGTACGGTCACGTAGGTTTAGTCATGCGTGCCAATGGGCCCACCTCAGGCGGGAGACTCCTGATTTTTTATGGCAAAAATATGCTTTATTTTATTGCTCTCTGCCACCAGAAATTGCCTCTGTTTCTATAGAAGTCAATGTGGAAATGCATTCTCTTGAACATTTATTCTCCTCTTTACTGTTGTAAATTGTTGTCATGCATTGGTTTTGCTCTCTCCACAGTATACCAGGGTGCAGTACCATAGCTCGTCACTAGGTGTCCCACTCCAGTCGGCGTCCACGCTGTACAGTGAGAACTAGAGATGCCTGACCGATGAACGCTGTGACGTCACCGCGCCTGCCTTGTTTTTCACGGAGCGGGGCTGCAAGGAAAGCACTTCCTGCAGACACTGACCGGATATCCGGCTGCCCATAATGCCTTGCCGGAAGTGAAACCCTTCGCATCTAACTGAACACATTACACTTTTCATTATTTAGGTCTTAAAGTCTTTTTTTCGAAAATGTACACATTAAACAACCTCCTGCATTCATCCCCAGAAACTCCGTAGAAAAGGGCGCTCAATGGCACTTCGAGTGGCTATTGCTTTGTGATCTGAGCCCCCACAGTTGCGACACACCAACCCCGAGCACTGATCTTTGGAGTGCCCAAAGTGCTGGCACATCTTGCAAAAGAGGGGCTGTCCAGAGTAGACGAGGAAACCCTTATTGGAACCTAGAGCAAAAGTCTGAGGTGGGTGTGCAAGTCCCCCTATACCTTCTGGGTCTGGTTTTAAATTTACAACATACCGGCGTTTGCCGTTCCATATCCCGCAGACATTTTTTATCTTTTGACCCCCATGAATTGTGGTGCAATGACGCTGTAGGAAGACTTCTTTAACCCTTTCCATGCTGATGACGGAACCGCTCCGTCATCAGCTGCGGTTGGGCTGTGCTGATGACGGAGCGGTTCCGTCATGGCCCCGTCGCCGTGCCTGCGCGGTGCTGATTTTGCGCCTGCGCGGTGCGTTCTATTGAGCGGGCGGGGCCATGACAGAACCGCTCCGTCACGAGCACAGCTGAACCGCGGCTAGTGATGGAGCGGTTCTGTTACCAGCATGCGGCCGCTGCGCGCCCACCCCGCCCACTTAGCGCTGCGGCGGAATAGCCGCCGCAGCGATGTGGATAAGTCGCGGGTCTGTGTTGGGGTTGTACATATGAACCACAATCACTGTTTCTTTAGGCGCAGCCATGGAGGTAAATGACAAGCCTTGCAGTGTCTCATGCCCGTCATATCCCCTGGAATTTCTCTAGAGAAGGTGACATCCAAGATACCTCGATTAGAAAAATCCTGCACACATTCAATTGCTCTCTCTGCCACATTACATTTCGTTTTAGGACATCTTCAACAATGAAACGCACATTCTTTTCCTTTCTAAATTCCTCCTCTATGCTGATTCTCACCGAGTTGGGCACGAAATCAAAATTGAAGGCTTTGGGGGCCCTGCTACTTTTGAATAGGGAGCCGTGGTTAGTGCTATCTCCGCCACTCGCGCTGTGCCTGCTCTGCTGTCTGAGTGAGAGAGATGGGAGGAGCCGGGCTGACAGCAGCCTCTGATCACAGAGAGGCCAGTCCGAGGAGGAGGGCAGAGACCCCACCTCTGAGGCACGTCACAGCTCCTCTCTCTGCCTGGGAGAGTGCAGCAATGTTTCAGCTGCCTCTGGGATCTGTCCGGGGAGGAGGACACGGCCCCCACCTCCAGGCCTGCCAGGCAGCTCCTTGCGTAGCGCGGTGCAGCACAGTCACAGTCTTACCGGCTTTCAATGAAGAAGTAGCGGTGTCACGGCCCCCCCCAGCGGGGGCTCTCCTTCCCCGGGACGCCTGGCCTGCAAAGATGCATCAACTCCTCCAAGATGAATGGGGCCCGGCTGGGCCAGCTGGCTCCTTGCAGAATCCGCAACAATGTTGCAAGTCGTCCTCGCTGTCTGGAAGCTCAAGATGGAGAAAAAACTTGGTTTGTGGTCCACCCGCCAATTTACTTTGGAAGGTAAAATATTTGTAATCAAGGCAGTCCTAATCCCTATTATGCTCTATCTGTTTATGGCCTTCCCTCCCACGAAGCCTGTCCTACAGAAATGCACCAGACTTTTCTCTACTTTTCTATGGGGATCCAGAATGGAAAAGTTAAGCCGTAATAAAGTTTGTAAACATTGGACGAGAGGGGGGAAAGGTATGCCTGATGTATACTCTTTCATGTATTCAAAATTACTATGTCATACAGTGTCTAGAGCTATTGATCCGCTTCCATCATGTGCCAGTTTCTTCACGCGCTATTTTGTTGGAACTTGGTTAAGAACTCATCAAATTTGGGGCCTTTAGCCCATCTCTGTACCACCTTACTACAAAGGCTTGCAGACTAATCTGGACTCTTTAGACTTTGCAATCATACCCCGTGCTGCCTGCCAAGATGCAAAAAGACTGAAAATGGCCCTTCGACTTCATGAAACACCCACTGTCCTGGGACCCTTCTCTGAGCAACAATCTATTGACATTTGGAAGATGGTGGGGCATCGAGGCCTTTCACACAACCAAAGGGACATAGCGTGGATGTGCGCCCACAACTGCCTACCTACTAGAACTTTTCAACACAGGCGAGGGCTCTCGACGACGGCTCGTTGTCCCAGAGATGGCTGCGCGCAAGAAGAATCAGTATACCACCTGTTTTGGACTTGTACCTTTGCTAATGCTTTTTGGAAATTGTTGGCCCCCTTTCTGCTAAATGTGGCAGGCATCTCCTCCTTCTCCTTTGATAAATTGATGTATGGTTGGTCATTGCCCACGACTCATGTCCAAACAGCATGGAGGGTGGTAAATTGTGGCAAAGGGGCACTCTGGGACGCACGTAATATGCTGTTGTTCAACCACAAGACACTTTCTCCAAAAGACTGCAGAAACTTTTGTCTAGATAAAATGTACACGTATTTCCAAGTGGACTTAAGTGCCTTAGGCTTTCAATGGGCACATGGACTATGGCACCCAGAGAGCTGGAAAGGGTGGGTGACCTGAAAGCCTTTTTTGCTTCCAAAACCCAGCCACCGGGTCCAAAACTATGGATTGGCATTTGTAAAATAGGCCAATATTAAAATGTTACTGTCTGCAGCCTGCATCACCAGGCACAAGAATAGGTTTTTTGACACATGTATACAAATGTATTTGTACCGCAACTTTCACACGAAATGCCAGACTTTCGGTAATTTGTTTTCTTCTGATGTCACTGATACCCACTGCGTCCCCTATTTCTAATGTATAGTCCATGTATGTATCTTGTGACGCATTAATGTAAAATGATTGTGTCTTTATCCTCCTGTATGCACCTTTACTCATAATAAAGGATTTTCAAAACAACATTTCGTGTGGCTATTGATAAGGAGATCCTGAAATCTTTGGACGACCTACGTCAAACGTGGGTCGAGAGTGTGGTCGAAAGAAGAAAGTCACCATGTAGAGATAAATTCATTAATATCCTAATCTAAATTTGTTGCACGATCAGCAAATTAGATTTTCTGAAAATCTCCGAAGACTTTACCAGCTCTCTGCCAGAAGATAAGTATAGGAAGAAAAGGAAACACACTCTGGGGCAGATTTACGAGATCTGGCAGCATCTCTGCAAATCAGCAGGGATGAGCCAGCAAAGATGAGACGCTATTCCCTCCCTGCTCCACCACGAATGCAAATCATCAGGGATGCGTCAGAAAAGATGAGACGCTATTCCCTCCCTGCCTCACCACGAATGCAAATCATCAGGGATGCGTCAGAAAAGATGAGACGCTATTCCCTCCCTGCCTCACCACGAATGCAAATCATCAGGGATGAGCCAGCAAAGATGACACACGCTATTCCCTCCCTGCTCCACCACGAATGCAAATCATCAGGGATGGTTCAGAAAAGATGCGACACGCAATTCCCTCCCTGCCCCAGCACGAATGCTCGCATTTACAATGCGGTACACCATGGCGCATGGATAGGGCGATGAGTATGGCATTCTGTGAGGTAAGGGTGGCGCATTGCTGGAGTTGTGTCGCAAGCGCAACCCGGCTCCATCAATCCTCAGGGGCGCCATATGCCTAACATGCTGCGTCACTGGGTTTTGACTAAGCATGTACGTAAAAGTGACTCAGAGAAATCTTGTAGATTTCGCTGTCACTTTTATGAGGCGTTCCAGCGACAGAACGCCCACCCTGCCTCGGAACGCCCACATGAAACCTAACGCAGGTTTCATGTAAAGCAGGGCTTTACAACGTGACGCATCTCCCTAGATGCGTCACATTGTAAATAAGGCACAACGTGGTGCATGGTCTATGCCGCCGCAGCTTCACGCAACAGCAGCGTAAATGTGGCGCATGGGGCTTATAAATCTGCCCCTCAATTTCTTGTAAAGGGTAATACGCTCTCTATGAAAACATATCACATTGTGACGAAACACGTGTCGGCTGGTTTGTACATTCTGTATTGATCCTGATTAAAAATCCCCATTATGACAACTCTGATGTCGACCCACTTAATATCTACAAAAAGAACAATTTGAGAGTTTGGTATTGACAATAGAACCTACATCCATATACGTGTGCACAGGACTCTGTTCTAAATTTACTGTGTATGTTTCGGCTTACACACCCACAGGGGTTGTTTTGCTTGGATTTGTTCCCCCTGACATGTTAGCACCGTTCCTAATCATTTGCCTCTTAAAGAACATTTGGGTACTCGCTTAAGCACCATTTCTTCCTGTCCTCAATCTAAACTCTTCACCGATATAGCTCCTGGAGAGGTGTTGATGGAGCAAGGTCTCTTAAGAAAGAGACTTGCTCAGAAGCAATCCACTAGTTTAACTCACTAACAAGTTATTAACGAAGTTTCGTGAAAACTTATATGCACCACATGAACACGCGGGTTGGTGTCGCACATGTCCTCATGACCACCCACTGACCCCCAATACACTCCGCTGCACTCTACTTGGACCGCGACATGGACTGCCATATCCTATTTTATTACCAAAGACACGGCGACCAGACTGCAGATTGTACCCTTCCTCTTCCTCATTACTTATCATCCCCGGTTGAAGTCTGGTTGGCCCTCCACGGGCCCATATTGTGTGGTGTGCTTGGCATGGCCCTGTACCGCTCCCGCTTAAAAACTCCATTGGATATGCAATAAACAGCCAATAGTGCACTACTGTGTCATGTCTTTCATCATTCCTGCATGAATGTGTGGATGGAAGTAGGGACAGTGATTTCCCTAATGTCAATGATGCTCATCTGGTGGGATGCCAGAAACCGTGTGCTACATTGCCTATTGTGTCCCGGTTGCCGTGGACACTATAACAGGGACACATGCATTAGTCACTTCCCTGTCCGGACAAGGACCGAACCACGCCCAGAGCCCCTGAGTCATTGTTGCAAACCCTGCACTGGTCCGGCGTACGGCAGGCCAGACCACTCCGCTGACGCTCCGAGGGGGCCCCCATAGTTACCTGTCGCAGGCATACTCGCTGGTGGTGTGCAGGTCTCTGGTCTAATTGTCAGCATGTCACGGCCACTCCCCGAGGGCAGGTCTATGCACAAGCCACATTCCCCTCTGCCGGTGGTTACTAGGTGATGGACGCTCCACAGTGCTCAATCATAAAGGACCCATGATTTGCTGCGCACAGGGTTGGTGGCACCCAAGGCCTAGCAGCCGACACGGGCCTACCACCACGTGCCGCTGACTGGCATAGCACAGGGTTAGGGGCACCCGAGGCATTGCGGCTGACACGGACCTACTACCACATGGCGTTGACTAGCATTGCACAGGGTTGGTGGCACACATAATTGCTGAGCGGGTGTGCAGCCTGCGGTGATGATGTGTACACAGATGTGGCTCCCGTCGCTGAGGACTCAGGACTCAGCGTCATGTGTGGGACCTGCTGGGCTGCAGGGGCAGGCCTGCATGATGTCGACAATGCCATGGTGGCGTGACCGGGGCCTGAAGTTCGCACAGGCACGTTGTGTGCCTACTGAAGGACACACCGGTGGCAGCAGGTGAGTAGTGGGGGTTGCGGCTGACACGGGTCTACTACCACATGGCGTTGACAAGCATTGCACAGGGTTGGTGGCACACGTAATTGCTGAGCGGGTGTGCAGCCTGCGATGATGATGTGTGCACTGATGTGGTCTCCGCCATTGATGACTCAGGACTCAGCGTCATGTGTGGGACCTGCTGGGCTGCAGGGGCAGGCCTGCAGGATGTGGACAATGCCATGGTGGCGTGACCGTGGCCTCAAGTTTGCACGGGCACGTTGTGTGCCTACTGATGGACACACCGGTGGCAGCAGGTGAGTAGTGGGGCCTGTGTCTCTCTCTCTCCATTCATTTCTTTCTCTCTCACTCTATCTCCCTGCCCTCACTCTCTCTCACACTCTCCCTTCCCTCTCTCTCACTCTCTCTCCCTTACTTTCCTTTCCTTTCCTCTCTTTCTCTCTCTGGCTCACTTTCCTTTTCTGTTTCTCTATGTCTCCCTCCGTTGATGTGCACATGACACACGTCCTGATTTTGTGCTTTCTTTTCTAGGCTGTGTCGAGATTGTCCCTGGTGGACCCGACAGGAGTCTTCCGTATTGGGGTTTTGTGTTGTGTTTCAATACATTTTTTGGTTGTTACTTCAGTGCTGTGTGACTGTTTCTCGTTCTTCTGCCCACATGCGTGTTTTTATTTTGGCACTGTGCATCATCGTGTGTTTGTTGTGGCTCTTGTATCGTGCACGGTATTTGTATGTCTTGGGGGGAGGGCCGGGGGGGCCTGGGTTAGTTGCGGGGGGTGTTGTAGCCCTCATGGGTATCCATGTTGCATGATCATTGTCTCTATGGCATCTGTGGGTCTTCAGGTGTGGCTCTTGGCTGGGCTCCCTTTCATGCTGTAGTCGTCCTGCTTAACACCAGCAGAAGGCAGGTGCTAATTCCCTGCTGCTACGGCGGCTTATCGCCTGTTGTTGGTTTGCTTCGCTGATCTGGCAGTTCATTGCGAATGTGGTGTCGTGTTTTTTTTGTGTGTTTTTGCACGGGAACTCCCACTCTGCATCTCATTAGGGCTAGTTGGTGGTGTCCACCATGTAGATACATTTTGGGACAGTTATCGCGGGAATACAGACAATATCTGCAGTTTGCAGCAGCTTGTGAATGGGGTGTTCAATCTATCTCTACTTTTGATGAGTTACGATGGGGAAATTTGCTAATGGGGGAAAAGTATTAATAAGTAAAGGGGAATAGAGTAGAGGTGGGTGGTATACAGTGCAATCACTTTATTTGTGAAATTAATACTTGTCTTTCTGACTTCATCACTAGTGCGCATTTCGGCCTCTCATGCATACCTGAATTAAGCTGATATACAAAGTCTGCGCCTGTCCACTGAAAGTTAACCCAGAACGGTGACTGAGATATTGAACGGGAGCCAAGGATACAAGTGTTACACCCTGGGGACGGATGGTGAAGAGTTCAACTAGGAGGACTCGTATTCGAAATGTTATTAAATTGTGTCAAAGTGAAATGTGAAAGCGTATGAGAACTAAATTTATGAATAAAATTAATGGGGATTGGTTTGTGAACAATATTTGAACTGATTTTAATGACATGTAAGCATGGTGTGATGGAGCTTCCCACCTTGCCTGACCAATCATATTTCGTATTTTACGATATTGAAACTTTAGTGGGTGGAACATGAAGAACGAAAGGTATAATTAAGATAGCTTTAGTTAGTTAGATACAGATGCGGTAAGTCGTCGATGCTGAATTGCTGCGGGAGAAGTATGCTGGATGCTGATGCTTGGGGAGATGCTGATGAGGAGCTGAATCCAGAACCTGAAGCAGAACTTTCGATCCTAATTTAATTGGGTTAGATCAGAAGATCACGGAAGAATCTTGAGGAGGAAGAGAGTGTCAGAGAGGGGTGCGGCGCAATCATCAGTATTCTAGAGAGGTCAAGAATCCTGTCCTGAAGTCTTTGTCTCTTGATCTATCCCGGGGGACCCTTACCAGCCCTTTGGCCAGGGGGTTGGTCTTTCACACCATTCTTGGTAAATATAATTGCTCGTTATTTGCAGATGTACTTTTCTCTCTGTTCTCTCCCTTTCTGAGCTTTGAATATTGTATTAGTCCGAGGTAAATGTTGATTTGGATTTAATTAATTGAATTTTCTCTCCTTGAATGATGGTGACTGCACTATATTTGGAAATGGTTCACATGCATTTAATTTAGATAAAGATTTAAACCTTCCTGAGTCTGTGATCATTTACTTTAAGTAGAAGAACAAGTTATCGGACTATCGGACTCTGCACCTTACCCCTGCTAACCAGGGTGCGGTGTTCCCCCTTAAAACAGCGTTGAATGGGTAAACTCCATATTGGCATAATTAGCTTACTTATAAACAGAGGCTGAAGTGGCTTGGATCTAAAGGCCATGGCGTGCCCATATTTTTCAATTTGACAAAGACAGTTCCCCGACTTTTTCTTAAAAGACAACCATCCTGGGACGGTTAATTTCGAAAGCAGAGATGCTTCAGGTAAAGTGGAAGGGAGGGAGGGAGTGTCCAGTGCTGTGAAGACGAAGGTGGGGCAAACGGAGAAACTAGAAACAAGCCTCCTTGCCAGGGTGCTTTCTGCCTGTCAGAAATGTAAATGCGAGCAATTGATTAATCTGCAAATTTAAAGGCTGTCTGGAAGTCAGTAGTAGCTTTAAATGATGGAGTTCTATTGAAGCTTCGAGAGTGCAAAGATGCATTCTTTTTGAGCGATATTGCAAGGGTGTTGCCAAGTAACCTATGCAGTGCATGCTTTCTATAGACCGGTATAAAAAGTTTTACAGTGGGTTATGTTTATTATTAATATCTAGATTTTGGAAGCAATTTTTTTTCAATCTTTTACCTAAAACTTTTGCACTTGGGCCCGTATTTACTATGGGCTTGCATTGCCGCAAGGTGATTGTTAGAACTGGGAGTCTCTAGTTGGCAGAGGTAGGTACCTTTGACCAAGTAGGGACCCTTGCTTCTAGTCAGGGTAAGGGGGCTACACTCCAAAATAACCCCTGCTCACCCCCTTGGTAGCTTGGCACGAGCAGGCAGGCTTATCTCAGAGGCAGTGTGTAAAGCATATGTGAACACAGACAGTAATATAGTGAAAACACTAAAGATGGACACCACACATGTTTTATCAAAATATGTATTCTTTATATAGACTTCACACAAGACTAAACCAACAAAAATCCTCAATACAGTAATTAAAAATAGACCTAAACGCTGTAGAACACCTTAGTTCAAGTTGATGGTAAATGTGACACGTTTCTCACTAAAGTACCTGAAATGCGTGATACAAAACAAACAAAAGGTTTGCAGGGAGAACGATGCGTATGTTCCTTGCTTCGGGGGAGGGGATGCGTCTGTCCCTCAGTGCTTGTAAAAAGTAGGCGATGCGTCTGTTCCTTATCAGAGAGGAGGCGATGTGACGATCTCCCGGAGCATTGCGATGCGACAAGATGGCGCCTCGATGCGATGCGGTTGTCTGGTGCGATGCAATACGATGGCACCCTTGACGCGATGTGATGATGTGAAGGCGATGCGTGCATACCCGACGTCCGTGCAGTGAACTCTGTAACTTGTGTGCCATGACAGGCCCTGCGGCACTCTTCTACGATGATGCTACAACGTCCACTCCAGTGGCGACACGCTTCTCCGGTAATGTAACAACAAACAGCTGCGACGGAGATGCACTTCTCCAGTGATGCTTCGTTGACCTCTGCAGCAGCAAAACGCTTCTTAAATGATGCGACGGCAACAGCTACGACGGCGTCATGGTCCCAACAATATGCAAGCTTCTGCAGACAGAATCCCCAGCAAGAAATTCAGAGAGGAGCTGATGGTGAAATCTTGTATCCCTGAGACTTCAGCAGGAGTCATGCACAATTCAAGCCCTTGGAGATTCCTCTTCAAGATGATGAAGTTTCAATAAAATGTCTTTTCTCCTTTCCTTGGCAATAAAAAAATCACTACAGGCCAACACCAGCAAATAACGCATTGGCAGATTCTCTGGTTCTTCTCCTTGGCAAAAGGTCTGCCTTGATTCCCAGAAGTGACCTAAAGTCTTGGGATCTGGGCACCAATATTTCTACTAGTAAATCCTTTGTCCTCTGAAGGCAGACGGTGCCTGTACCTAGCCAAAACCAGTTCTTTGCAGCTTTTTGGCACGAGGTGGAGACAGCATTGTTGAAAGCAGACCTGGCCCAGGTAGCTGAAAGGAAATCTCCTCCCCCTACTCTCCATTCTATGAAGGTTGGGGGCACAGAAAGCAAATCTCCGCCCCCACTCTCTATTCAGCCATGGTCCTATTCAGCCCAGCCCTGATCCATCAGACTGCTGGAGCCCAAGCCCTCCTGTCACTCACAAACCAGACATGCAATACACAACCTAGCAAGGCAGGCTGGATGGTTAGGCAAGAAAAAGACTGTCTTTCTAAAAGTGGTATTTTCAAACATAGAATGTTAAAATCAACTTCACTAAATGATGTATTTGATCATTCTGAGTTCAGGCATACTAAATTTGTTTTCCTACCATGTTCCCTAGGATAGTTAGGATTATAAGATGTTTTAATCAAACTGCCCATTCTGGCCTACGGGTACGGTAAGGTAAAATGTTATTGTCCAGTAAATTAAAACCATTACAAACAACCTGTGTTTTTCACAGTTTCAAGCAAAAAAAAGAGAGGACAACAAATTACAATAATAGTTCAACACTAAAGGACTAATTGCTCAGAATACAAGATAAAACTATAAAACATGCGGTTAATAATTTATAAGCCTCAAGTATACGTGAAGGCTAGTCCAAAAATTCCCATATCAGAGCCTTTTCTACTGCAGGGGATGTTGGGAGGGGAATAAGGTTCCATGTGTGCTGATTATTAAGAGCCTTAGTAATGCGATCAGGGGGCAGTTGGAATGGTTTCATTACTCAGTGCCCATATGGAAGTATACTGGTCTTAAGAGCAGTTAGCCAGATCTATTTATGAAAGGTTGCCAGCTTCGGTGGCTGCTAGGAATTTTACCGTCCGGCAGCTCAGTTGGATGTTGTCGCTGCAAAAGCATGCCAGCACCGCTTGTCTGCAAGACCGTATCCATTTTCTGTTGAAGAACGGTCTCAGGTGGGCCCGTCGTTCTTGTATTAGTTCCCTATAAATAGTTATCAGATGCACTATGTTTTCTTCACCTTTACCACAAAGACCACACTTTGCTGGTGTCTGAGCCCGTAGCCAAGGCAGTAGATGATTTTCCGAGGGCAGCAGCCCTAGGCGCAATTTCAAAAATGTCTCTTTAGTTTTTTTTTGAGAAGCCAGTCTGTTGGTATCCTTGGGTCAAAGGTTTAGTGTAGGATTGTACCGTAAGCCAACCATGTGCACGCTCTCCAGGGACGCTTTATCCTGCCAGAGTGATTCTTTCCTGACAGTCTTGTTTACTACTTTTTTGAAGCCTGCCGGGGCCCCTGGGACTTCCCAAAGCTGTCGTAGTCCCAGCTGGTTGATGGCGGCCTCCAAATAAAGCCTTGCATGGCAAGTTTCTTTGGTTTGTAGCTCCCCACAGGAGAGCATTTAGGGGCATATTATCAAGGGGGTTTATCTCCGCTTTTTCGGCTTTAAAAGCCAAGAAAGCGGAGATAAAATTATCTCCCTATTACCTAGCTGTCGCTAACACCAGTTAGCGACAGCTAGTAGGAGATAGCGACCATCTTGGGCCCCACTTTGCATGTCAGTGATATTTATCACTAATGACATGCAAAGTGGGGGTGCTAACATCGCTATCTCCTATTACCAGCTTTTGGAGATATTCGTACTAAGCGCGAATATCTCCAAAAGCTAACACCTACCCTGAGCAGTTCTTAGCCATGTTATCCAATGGGAGGTGGATAACATGGCTAAGAGCATTGGCTTGATAATGCATGAATATCGCTGAATTTTCAGCGATATTCATGCATTGCGGCCGATTTTTATCGCATTTGCGATAAACCTTGGTAATACCAAGGTTTATCTGCGATAAAAATAGCCGCAGCTCAGCGGTAAATTTTTTTTTTTTTTTTAAATTTTTGAAAACCTTTATTGTGCATGAAAAAGGAGGACAAATACGGGCCTACAACCGACAGGCCGGCCACGAAACAGTTGAGCACAAGAGCAAGCAAGTTGGGCCCCCCCCGGCGGTGTCAGGCAATGCAGCAACAAATAATGGCAATTACACAAAAGTGAATCAAGCCGCCAAGGAGGAGGAGCAATGAAGGTTAATTTTAAAAATTTTTTAAACATAAATCGAGAAAATGAAATGAAGGAGAACTGAGTCCATACAGTCCGCGTACAGTACATACAGGCAGCAATAAGCATGGCAATAGTAATAACACCCAACACTTCGGCGGCACAATTCCCAACAACAGAAGCATCAGTCCACATCTACATACCACCCACAGCGCTACCCGCTCCTCAGAACCCTCATTACAGACCCAGAACAAGGAAAGGAAAAATTATAAAGAGAACAGAAATAGATACCATAGAAATCAACAAAACTAAAACATACCCCCCCACCCTACACACATGCAGAGGCTATGGCCTGCCCCCCCCCCCGCAGAGTGTCTGTCGCCCCATAAACCCGAAATGTAGTAAGAAAAGAGAAAAGGGAAGAGAAAAGAGAAGAAAATAAAGCCAAGATCGGAAAAAAGGCATGAAAGAAAAAGCGTCTCATTCGACATATAGGGAGGAAGACAAGTGTGCAAACCTGTCGAAGACCCCCCAATAAGGAAAAAGGTGGGGAGGAGCCAACAATAATCAAGCCCGGTAAACAAGCAAGCAAACCATAATCAGTACCCCAAACGGAGCTACAAAATGAAAAGACCTCACAACCAACATAAACAAATAGCCCATCTCCAGACCCCCGTGCCACCCAGGACCAGGGCCCTAAAAACGAAGACCAAACAGGAGGATATTAGGACTGCGGCCGTGAAAGAAGAATCCATTGGAGGTGCACCAGTGTTAAGCCGGGAGCGGCCGGCAACCAAGATGGCCGTCCCGGACAAAGGAAGACAAGGAGTTAAAATGGACGCCACCCATTACTGGCAACCCCCCGTCCCAATAGTCGTTATCGGCAGGTCAGACACCCCAGAAAGCAACAGAGCCAATGGCTCGACAGGTATCAGGATAGTCAATAGGGGCTCCGATCGTGCCGTGAACCATAATGCAATACTGTTAAGGAGGCGCCGAGAGCAAGAGCTAAGCGCTACCGAATAAGTCCCAGCCAGGTAGAAGAATCAATGCGTACTTTGCAGGCGGGTCACACATTTCCACACAGCAGTTCGATCCCAACCCCCCTCAGGTAGGAAAGCAATGCAGCAACAAGCAGGCTAGCCCTAACCCGATTTCGGATGACCTTCAGCCCCCAACATAGTACGAGTGTCGACCCCCTTATCAACAAAGGAACCAGATGGAAACAAGGGAGAAGGGGGAGACTCACATACACAAAATGGATGTCACCGCCTACCCAATAATGCTGTAGTCATATTAAGAGAAGCATTCCCCCCAATAAATTAAACAGGGTAAAAAACGTTACAGGTCAGGTCATCACCAGGCAATCGGCAAGTCATTGCGCGGAGGATCTTCAGCCCTGACCAGAGCGCCGAAAAACAACCAGACATGGCCATTGCCGTGCACTCCCCTCCAGCTGGACAGAGAAGCAAAATGGCCAGACCCAACAATAAAGGCAAGGAGGAGGAGGAGGTGAACACTCCCAATTATCAGCAATAGCAGTATCCAGATAGCAAGGCGCCCCCCCCGCCACAAGGTGATACACGTCCCGGAGCCTCGGAGAGAAAGTCACAGGAGCGGGGAGGGGGACCAGCGCCCGGGAAGTCTCTGGGGGGTGCCACTGTGTCGAAGGAATAGATACAGTTGCAGGCAACAAAACGGATGGCGACCTTGTAGCAGTTTCCTCGGCAATAACGAAACAGACGGCTGTACATCCAGGGGCTGGGCGCACCTCTCCATGCGCGTGATGTGAAGCAGTGTCTTGGACAGGGATAGGCAGTGGCAGCGGGGGGGCAGTCAAACCCAGTCCCGTAATATGTGAGGTGGCTCTCACTATCCCTTGCTCCAAGATGTGGGCTTGTTGCCGCCAGACTTCACGAAGACTAAGCAGGGCAGCCAGAACGGTACCATAGGTCGGCTCCCTCGATGGTGATAGCTGACGTTCATCACACGAGCATTCCCCCCGGTCAACAGCCGGATCCTCCGTAATAAGGGCACTGCATGGAGAGAACAAAGAGACCGCCATCTTGCTCCCACGGGGAAGGGGGCGTCCTGGTAGCCCCAATAAAGAGTTCACAGTGCAGCGGTGGGGGGAATGGCGTCGCCAACAAGAGCAGAAGGAGCGAGAGCCGCCAACAAACCAGCGCCGCGCGGGTCCAGGGCAGGGCAGGGTAAAGGATCACTCACCAGCCAGCGGTGCGTGTAGGCAGCGGTAGGACAAGCACTCCAAGATGGACTCCGGCTCGCCCGTACTTAGCAAGGAGGGCGGAGACCGTCACGATCAGAGTCCAGTGTCTCTCGGAGGCCGGGCGACCCAGCGGGAACCTCACCGCTGTAGAGGGAGACGATGTAGTGCGCAGCCACAATCAGTAGCGCTCCTGCCCCAGTCCGCGCCACTGCGACGTGCCCGGCCGACAGCACCCGGCCGTGTCCAGTGCCAGGCATACAGTTCCCGGTCCCGGGCCAGAGTCGGGGGCCGGAGAACGGCTCGAATCCACCACAGAAATGAGCGGCGGAGGTCCAAAAAGAACGCCAACGACATCCGCGCTCAGATGTCTCCGTTTGGGCGAGAGATATGCAGGGTTGATGTCAGGAGATCAATGCAGGATAGGGCGGCTCGCGGAGCTCGGAGCTTACGCGTCCGACCCGGTCGCCATCTTGGCTCCTCCCCCTCAGCGGTAAATTTTTGTCTCTAACCAAGCAATAGCGATAATTATCGCTATTGCTTGGTAATATGCCCCTTAGTGTTTTCGGTTCTCCCCTGCTTATTTTGTGCCAGCTTTTTATATATGATCCTTTGCATCCAGCTCTTCTCTTGGGAGCCCGAATTCAAGGCTCATCTGTGTGAGAGATGTGTAACTTTGCAAGCCAAAGATCGTGCGCAGTGCTCTTGCTACGGTGCCATCAACTGTAGCAGCGTCCCTCCCTCTCATAGCTTCACTGCCATAAGTAATGGCTGGAATTAGTTTTGCTTGGCTCACCTTAATAAGAGGAAGGAGGCTTAGACGAATTATCTTGTTTTTTTTAAGTTTCTTAAACCTACCACAGTCATTAGACCTCTCTTTTTATGGTATCTCATTGTGGCTTGAAATTGCCCTTGTCGTCTATAATAACCCCCAAATATCTGT
The DNA here is from genome assembly GCF_964263255.1 of Lissotriton vulgaris. Taxonomy (NCBI): domain Eukaryota; kingdom Metazoa; phylum Chordata; class Amphibia; order Caudata; family Salamandridae; genus Lissotriton; species Lissotriton vulgaris. Next base: position 25,820,866 of record NC_141696.1, on the reverse strand, counting down.
ATTCACAATCGATGTACAGCTTCCTTGATGCCAAGAACCAGTTATTTGTTATTCTCTTTTTATGGGTGTTAATGCTCATGACTTTGGTTTTCTCTTGGTTAATGCTAACCATATTTGTTGCAGAATATCATGACGTTATGTCCAACAGCCGCTGTAAGCCGACAGTGGTACGGCTAATGAGTACCAGGTGGTCCGCATAGAAAAGGTTAGACAGCTGAGTACCACCTAGTTTGGGTGCCGGCTAGTTGCTTTCGTTCAGCAGAGTTGATAGCTCTCCCTTAAATAGATTAAAAAGTGTTGGGGCTAGGACACAGCCTTGTTTAACCCCTGTGCTTGTTGGAATCTTCCTCCATAGATATTCTCCGTTACCTAGTTTAACTTGCACCCACGTTGCACTGTGAAGGAGATTTAGTTGATTTAAGAGCAGTGGCGGGATGTTCAACTTTTCTAGTTTTTGCCACAGAAGGTTTCTGTTGACACAGTTGAATTCGGTGCTGTAATCGATGTAGCACAGGTATAGGGGTTGTTTTGCTGCGAGAGTGGCTTCAATCATTAGGGATGGAGCTATAATATTGGTAGTCGTCTCTGTGTTTTTGCAGAAGCCGGTTTGATTGTATGGAACTGCAGTAACTTCTGTTGCCCATGATGCTAATTCCTGGAGTAAAAGGTCCACAAAGTATTTGGCCTCGTTGTCAAGTAAGGATACTAGCCGGTAGCTTCTCGGGTCATTTCTATTTCCTTTTTTGTAAATTCGGGAGATGATGGCCCCCTCCAGGATGATGGGATTAATGACGTTTGTAAGATCTTATCAAACAACGGTTTGAGAATGGCAGCCCAGAATTCAGGCTCTTGTTTAAACAACATTGGGGGGGTCCCATTTGGCCCTGGCGCGCCCTCTCGTCTTCCCTCTGAAATTCTTTTACAGATCTGCACAATCGTAGTTGAGATTTCTTGTTCCGACGCCCGGATTTCATTGGATTGTAGTAGCCAGACTTTGGGGTCATGTATGGAATTGTGTGACCCTTGCCTGGTTTCTTGAGTTTCATTAAAGTGTGAGCCAAGAAAAATTGTCCAGGCTTCTTCTATAGCATAAGATTCAATACCCTGACTCCGCTCTGTAGTCAGATTATTGATCTTTTTCCAAAACTGTGCACGTTTGCCGGTTTTAATATCATGTAATAGTTTGGACCAGAGAATCTCTTCTGCTTCCTGTTTAAGTCGCCAAATCAGCTTCCTGCGGTCGCCCTGTAGTCGTCCCAGTTCTTGTTGAGCGGCAGGGTCTATCCTCAGTCTTCGCAGCGTTTGATTGATCAAGGTCTTAAGCTTTTTTACATGAGTGTTATTTCAGAAATTTAAATTGCTTTTATGCCTCATAACTTTGACTGCCCCTTCAGCATTACATGGCTGTTGCCCTTTTTTGTTCCTGTTTTATTTCGTGATGTTCTTGTAAACACCTCCCAGCTGTCAATCAGATCTGTTGTTCCTGTTTACACTTCGCCTAATACCTGTTTAGCTTAGAATAGGAGACTTTGTGGTCATCCGTTCTGCATTTTACCCGCCTCTCGTTCTCCGTGTATTTTATCCTGTGTGCATTAGCTGTAGGTGGGTTTAGTATTGGAATGGCATTGATCGTGACTTCCTGAGGCAGATGGTCGCTGTAGTCTAGGGAGCCAATGTGGAAATCCCTTGCCCTTTGATACAAACTACATGAAAGGAATGTAAAATCAACTGTGGAACTGGCCGTTTTACTGTGAAAGGTTGCTGCTTGAGGGCGGTCCCCTGAGAATCTGCCATTATCTGCTCGGAAGCCCAATTCTTCTAATGATGAAAGAAGTCTCCATGCTGTTTTTGAGCTTCTGCCTCCAGAGGTGTTATCTTGAGAGTTTGGCTCCGAAGCGAATGGATCCTCCTCATAAGTGATATCTGTAGTTGGGTTGCTGAGCATATTTAGATTGAAATCCCCACCGATAATCCAACTGTTTGTATCCTCAACGTTTTATAGTTTTGTGAGCTCTTCCTTCAGCTGCTGTGCTCCACTAGTTTTTTTTGCGAGGATGTAGATAGAGGTTTATCAAAATGATATCTTCCCTTTCGGCCCTCCCCCTAGTAGAAATTTGTATCACTTGCATTGCATTTGGCGGGGTTAGTTTATTTGTAAGGGGCGCTAATGCATAAATGTTCCCTATATAACTATATATGGCAAGGCCACCCTTTTTATGACCAAACCGTGCATTTTGCGAGGAGGAATGATGAAGATTATAGCCATGAAGTGCCGGCGGATAATTGGACAACGTTTCTTGCAGTGCAATGATATCAAATCTTTTCATATAGGAATAAAGTTCTGTGTCGGTAAACTTATCACTTAGGCCATTGATGTTCCAAGAGCACAGGTAAGAGTGTTGGAAGAGTTCTCGTCTTTAAACTTATTTTGTCTTTGATTTTCTATTTTGACATTTATAGTCCTGGAGAGCCAGCTCCAGTCTTGATAGGCAGGGCTTTTCGTGATGAATCATCTTTTATTGCGTCGCTCTCTGGGATGTCGGGGGTATTGCTGCGAGCCCCACTCAGTACCGAAAGTGGTCGTGGATTTGAATCGGGTTGACTGTTCTCTTGCCGTTGTTCACGTCAGGTACCAGTGGCTCAGGGTATCTTGGTTTTGAGAATGGTTGGAGCTTTATACCCCAGGTGTTGAACTTGGCTTGTTCTTTTAGTACTCTCTGAGCCACTTCTGCGGTTGACCAAACTGTTTTTGTTGCTTCAGCCCCTCGGCGATCCAATATTTCTATGAACTCGACTGACTCCAAGTCGTGGTGGATATATTTTTTAGGCTAATTATGGAATTCAGTAAGCGTAGTATATTACCCCTGTTTAGGATGTCGATCGGGCCCTTTGGTTTATACTCCGGGAAGAACACGGTTGTGGGGCTGTCTGCCTGCCCCATCTCGAGTTTTGGGCTGTCCTGAGTGATGATGGGAACGTCCCCTGAGCCATGGTTTTCTTCGCTCAGAGCTCTGCGACACCCAGTGCTGTTTTCCTTTGCCTGTGTTGACTCTAGGTCGGCGATAATTTCTGATGTTATTATGGCCCCTTGTTGGTGACTCGTTTTATCTCTGTGAGTGGGGCTAGAGACAAATTTGCTGTTTCGAGTGGTATGTTTTTCTTTTTGCATCTCTTCCTGGTTCAGGCTTTCTCTAAGATCATAGACCAAATATTTTCATTGCTCCTCTGAACATGTCTTACTTCCTTTTTGTGAGTGACGCTAGTGGCCCTAGTGGCCGTCTTTCTGTTATGTGTGGTATTATATTTGGTCTTTTGCCTTTCTTCTTAAATCGGGTTTTTTTCTTAAATTGTGATCCGTATCTATTTCATTGCAGTTCTCGGCTAACATATCTCTTATCGTGGGGATTTTTTTCTTTTGGTTATGGCCCTTCCATCTCTGCTTTCTCCCCTGTTTTGTAAATTGGAGGTGTTCCAGTGAATCTTTAATTTGTGGAGTTTCACCCAGTAGCGTTATGTTAGTAGTTGGGGGCTTTTGGCATCTTCTGTTCCTTAAGCTCCTGTCTAATCCTTGTTTCCCCCTCCTACTGTGCTTCTTGAGTCGGCTTTGCAGTTGGCAGACGTGGTGCCCAGGAGCCTGCGCTCTGTAATGGCCATGCTTTGTTTCTTGGCTGGTCCAAACCCATTAGTGGATTATTGTTTGTAGCCTCCCTGATGTCTGAGAGGAGATTACCCATTGCCGTTGGGATCGTAGTCAGTTTGTCTATGATTGCTATGCATGAACAGTTGGTTTGTATTAGTTATGTCTCTGCTTGCGCCCTTCTTACCAAATTATTGAGCTCTGATAACTTGCCATCAATATTGGCAACGAAGATTGAAAGCGAATTAAGGACAGACAATTGGAGATCCATCTTGTCCGATTGATATTGGATGGCATTTACGAACATTTGCATTGTATGCAAAAGAGCTGCCCAAATGTCTTCTTTTGTTTGTGAAGTTTCCTTGCCGGATTTGGGGTTTGGCGCACTCTTATTCAAACATGGGAGTGCATCATGGGGGGCAGCGGAATAGGAGGCTAACAGTTCTTCCCACTCTTCTTGAGTGAGATACGAGGATTCGAAGTCCGCAGTCTGCAATGATTTAGTGGGTGAGGTGGCTGGGTCCAGAGTTTGAATTTGAATTTGGCTGGGAGCGTAGCTTCTCGTGATTTCCACGAGTTATTGGTCAGATTGATGGTCAGTGGAAAGAGGTACATGCCGTTCTTGCACTGTAGATTGCGGTGAGATTGATGTATGTGGAGACCTTCTCTCTATCGTGTCAGACGATATAATGAGATCTTTCTTTCCCTTAGTGTTCTCTTGCCGTATCACCATGCAGTCAAGTGTTAGGAATCTTTGCTTGTGGTGCCCTAACTCCACTTGAGGTATAGGATCACCATATCCTTTGGTTATTGTGTCACCCTTTTTTGGCATATTAAGATTCCTGGGCATGTTGGGGGCTGGTTCTGCTTGTCCTTTGGTATTGCCCTGTGGTCCTTAGCCGTCGTATAGCAGTTCAGCTGTGCCACAACTTGCTAGACCTGGAGGGCTCATCTTCCAGTTTTTTTTCTTTTTAGATCCAGGGCTTGTGGGCAGGCCTTGGCACTCGCTTTCGTAATTGTTTTTGCTTCCCCTCCCATTGACCAATCCTGCTCTTGGTCCTGCATGTTTGGAGAAGTGTGGCTCACTGGTTAGAGCAGGCAGACCCTGAAGCAGAGGTCAGACCTGGGACCAGGGTTCAATTCCCGATGCGGCAGGGTCTTGAGCTCAAATGTCCACGGACTCAATAATTCTCGCTTCGGTGCCTGACCTAATCATGGGTTCACACTCTGCAACTCTGGGCATTAAGCTTGCTTAATCTCCACAACGGCCCCGCGGTGGGATGCCTGGCTTTCACCTTGGGGATGCCCTGTAGGGGCTATCTCACAGGGAAAAACCAGGACGGGTTCCCAAGGCAAGCGCTTAGAGACCCCTGGGTGATAAGCGCTATATAAATCCAATATACAATACAATACAATACAATGTTTGGGCTCGTGGGAACAACATTTTCGGGCCCCCTATTAGGCTCTGCGATGCTTGTGTGGGCTGCCCCTTCCATATTGCTCCCCTCTTCTCCAACTTCTCCAACTTCTGCTAATTCCTTTCAGCATCCAACTCCATCCCCAGATGCTTTTGCCTCTTTGGGGGAAGGGCCTTGCTAGGTTCAGCGGGGTTGGCAGGCTACTTCCATTGCGGCTGTTCAGACATATGACTGCCGACATCTTTAATAAATGAGAACTTTGTATACATTTTCGGTTGGTAGCCAGGCTTGGGCAGGTTAGATACACTTGCTGCTCCTCTCAATTTTCTGTTTGGAGAGGGTTGGGGACTAGTGAGTAGAGGGGTCAGGGGGGTCAAGGAGATCAAGAGTGTTTCTTCCTTCTCCTCCTCCTTCCTCTCCTCCCCTTTCTTCCTCAAGTCGTCCTCACTGACCTCCATGAGGTCTTTTTTGAGTTTCTTTTTTGTCCTCCTTGTTCTTTTGATAGGATTAGCAGGTGGTGGTTGGTCCCTTGACTTCCCTGACCTCTTTGCTTCTTTCCTTAATAGGTCTTGGTCTTCTTGATCCTCTTAATCATCTCTTAGTGCTCTCTCTCTCTCTCTCTCTCTCTTTCGGCCCTTCCCCGTCCTCGTCCTTTGCTCGTCCTTTGCTCCTTTCCTCTTTTCCTTCTTTGCCTCTTTTCCTCCTTTGTTCCTGCCACCTATTTCCAGTCTGTTCTGTGGCGTCAGTTACAAGTCATGCCCAGTCTTAGAGGTGCGATCGATGGGAGTGGGGGGGGGTATGAATTGGAACTGCTTGGAGCTGCTTGGAGCTGGTACAGTGGCGGTGCTATTAAAATCCCTCACCACTCTGCACTGCTATACCGGGAGCGCCCGCTGGAGTATCAGATGCTGTAACAGACGCTGTAACAGACAGTATAAAGACAGTATAAAGATGTAATGAGATGAGTGAAGCTGGAAGCGGAAAGGCAGGTGGCTGGTAGCTGGTGGCTGGTGAATGTTGGTTGGTGGTTAATGATTGGTCGATGGCCAAGGTATTTGCCGTTAGCGGCGAGCAGTGAGAGCAATGAGAGCAGTTTAATGGTGCTCATAGGCTTGTGAACTAATTTTCTGTTTCCTGGATTCTGCTAGACGATAGTCCAGTAGGTCTTTTTGTCCACTCCTGAGGAAGTTTGGTAGTGGGAGGAGCCCCTGGGTCGGTGGGAGGAGTGGGCAGTAGGCAGTAGCACAGTAGCAGCCAATAACAGGCTAGTCGGCCTAGTAGAGGAGGGGAGGATGGAGGGAGGATGGAGGGTGGAAGAGTGGAAGAAGAAGAAGAAGAGAGGGAGGCAAATAGTGGGGTGGAGAGCAGGGGTCTCTGGAAGCCGCAAGCCAACCCCAACCGAGTGGGGTTGCTTTCCGCGCTTACCTGGGCTCTTCACTTAGCAGCCTGTTGTAATTTGACAGCGATTAGGTTGAACGTTGGCAAAAGACATCTGAGTTTTGCTGTTATCTTAGCATTTGATGGCATCCATTTTGAGTTCGTGGCAGCCATTTTGTATGCCACGTGTTACCTCGTGTTGACCATGTGTGCTGTCCTACCTTTCTGCTTATGGCCTTTGAATCTGACCGGCAACAAGCTAATAATAGCATCTCTGTCCTTGCCGCTGACCGTTAGGGTCCACGTCTGTTATTTGTTAGTCATAGATTGGAATGTGTTAGCCGAGACCCCAAGACTGTTAACTCCTCCCACTGAGCGATTGTGCTCCTCGATATTACCTTGTATGGACATAAAATGTGCTCTTAAGCTTAGTACCGCCTTCTTATGAGCCCCTGTGTGGGTATAAATAAGCTTTGTATCTGGTAGCCCTTTGTGCTACTTCTCACAGTGCCGAAGGTTACTGTCCGAACTTTAGCACCACCTCATGAGGTGTAATAAACTCTATGTTTTGTATTCCCAGTTTCTGTGTCAACTTTTCCTTTGAGTCTGAGAACTCTGTGCGCAGAAGGGCGAACCCCTTGCACTAGCGGGTCTGGCTGAGGCCTACATTACAAATTGGCGCCCGGCACGTGGGGCTCATCGGCGACTCGGATGCCCGAAGGATTGGTCGTGACGAAGGTTCGGAACGTCACTGAGGATGCGATCGCTGCCAGAAGAGACCCGAGTCTCGGCACCCGAGGTGGTTCTTTCTTACTTTCCGACCCGACCATCCAGGCGGCGCCGGTCCTGGACTGAGATCTCTTCTGCTGGTCTGCCGTGCAGTGACCGTTTGTTCGAATTTAGAACTTGGCAGTTGGAATCTGGACAGCCTATGATTGGTAAGAGCCCTGTTGTAGGTTTTTGGAATTTGGATGCCCTTGAGTGGTAAGGTAGTTTTAGGAACGCTTACCGTGGCATATTTGTATTTGGGATAGACATGTCTACTTTGGCTCTTGTTTGATATGATATGGTATGATTTGATATGATTTGATTTGGATATATGAGTTGCAACCCATATAGGCAGGCAATGTGAGGATTTTTCCTCCACTTTTGATATGTATAGCGCAACGTACTAAGAAGGTGCCTTAAGCGCTCTTTCCCTATAGTAGTGTATATTTTGCACTATTTTTGAGCATGCCTGTTCTTCGCGCACTTCGAAAGATGTGCTGCTTGTTTGGTGGTACCAGTTTACGACTTGAGGAATCACAGCCGGCTCCCCAGAGGGGACACCTAATAGAGAAATGTACATAAAGTTTGGTCTTCCTGCTATAATTTACAGCACGTTGTGGCACAGGTATACCAATAAGGACCCTGAGTTACGGTGGCCACTGTATGGGTCATTTGATGCGCGTAAGGTTGAGTATGTGGAACAATGTTTGACGACCACTGCGCCTTCATCGGCCTGGTCGACCCCACGCTCCTCGTGTCTCCTGCTCCTGCCTTACCTGCCTCCTGCTGCTGTGCCTGCCTGCCTGCTCGCCTACGCCATCAGCCTCGCCAACAAGCGCCCCAGCCGCCGCAGGGCCGCCCGCCAAGCCCGCACTCGTTTTTCCCGCCGCTGCCTGCCTGCGGCCACGCCCCCGCCAGCCGATAGGCTCCCACGCTCCCGCCTCCCAGCGGACCCTCCCTCCCGGCTCCCTTCTTATGACGCCCCCAGAGCGACCACGCAGCGGACGCGCACAGCGGGAGCACCGACTGAGCGCCGAAGGTGCGCCAAAGGTAAGCCCGTCTGCGCCCGCCCGCGCCTGGACCGCGCCTAGTGCCATGATCCCTGGCTCCCGCAGACACCAGCCCACCCACCGGACCTACGACCCCACCGAACACTACGCACTCAACGCCGGTCGAATCCCAGGCTGCTTTCGAGCCACCCCGAGATGCACCCACGGACCCTTCTGCTGCCACCCCTGCAAGTTCACCTGCAACCGAACCTGCACTACACCAGCACCGACCAAGCCGAACACCAGCAGCAACCACCTCAAGTGCATCCTGCTCAACACCCACTCCATCCACAGACACGCCGTCGAGCTCTGGAACCTGCTCGACACCACAGCCCCAGAAACCTGGATGAACGCCTCCTCAGCGCCCGACATCGCCATCGCCATCCCGGACGGCTACAAGATCATCCGGAGGGACCGCATCAACCAGACAGGAGGAGGCATCACCATCATCAACAGGAACTCCATCCGCATCACGACCAACACCGACGACACCCTCGCACCGGCCGAACACCTGCACTTCCAGATCCACACCGACCCCAAGACCACCCTCAGAGGCACCCTCATCTACAGACCCCCGGGACCACGCACACAATTCAGCAAAGACATCGCCGACTTCATCAGCCCGCACGCCCTCCCCTCCGCTGACTACATCCTCCACCCTGCTGGACAACCTCGCCAACCTCGGTCTCAAGCAGCTGGTGACCACCCCCACCCACTACGCCGGACACACTCTCGCCCCCGTGTTCTCATCCAGCAAGGACATCGCCTTCAGCCACGCCACCGGACTCCACTGGACGGACCACAGCTGCGTTCACTTCAGCTTCAGAAGGACCACGATCCACCACCACCAGCAACAGGTTGCATGCAGAAGCTGGAACAAGATCACAGCCGACCAGCTCGCGACGTCCCTGAGCATGAACCCTCCCACCAGCGCAACGAACCCAAGCCAGGCGGCCACCAACCTCGCGAAGTGGATCAGCAACTGCGCAGACGACCTCGCCCCTCTGAAGACCCCACCTAGCAGACCCGGCAGCAAGAAAGCCCCATGGTTCAACGACGAACTCAAGAGCTCCAAGAAGAACTGCAGAGCCCTCGAGAAAGCCTGGCACAGAGACCCAACACCGAACAGCATGACTGCCCTCAAGCTCGCCACCTGAAAACACCACCAACTGATTCACGCCACCAAGAAGACTGCATTCAAGGAACGACTGGACAACAACGCCCACAACAGCAAGGAACTCGTTAAAGAGCTCTCCAACCCCAACGCCGGAAACAACGACATCACCCCTTCACAAGTCCTCTGCAACTCCCTCGCCTCCTACTTCCACAACAAGATTGCGGACATACACAACAGCTTCAGCACTCAACCGACGCACGCCACAACTGAACCACCGCCCCCCACCACCACCCTCCGCGCCTGGACCCCGATCAGCACCGAAGACACCATCTGCACGATGAACTCCATCCACTCCGGATCTCCGACCGACCCCTGCCCTCACCACGTCTTCAACAAGGCCGACGCTGTCATCGCACCCCACCTGCGGGACATCATCAACACCCCCTTCGACACCGCTACCTTCCCGGAGAGCTGGAAGCACGCCGAACTCAGCGCTCTACTAAAGAAGCCATCAGCCGACCCCACCGACCTCAAGAATTACCGCCCCATCTCGCTGCTCCTGTTTCCTGCAAAAGTCATCGAGAAGACCGTCAACAAGCAGCTGGCCGCCTTCCTCGAGACGAACGGATCCCTCGACCTCTCGCAGTCTGGCTTCCGGGCCAACCACAGCAGAGAGACCGCCCTGATCGCAGCCACCGATGACATCCGAGCCCTGCTCGACAACGGAGAAACAGCGGCCCTCATCCTCCTAGACCTCTCCGTGGCCTTCGACACTGTCTGCCACCGTACCCTAGTGCAGCGCCTCAGCAACGTCGGAATCCAGGAGAAGGCACTGGAATGGATCATCTCGTTCCTCGCCGGAAGGACACAGAGAGTCCGCCTCCCCCCGTTCAGATCAGAAGCCACCGAAGTCATCTGCGGCGTTCCTTAAGGCTCCTCGCTCAGCCCAACCCTCTTCAACGTCTACATGAGCCCCCTCGCAGCCATCGCACGCCAACACAACCTCAACATCATCTCCTACGCCGATGACACCCAGCTGATCCTCTCCCTCACCAACGACCCCGCCACCGCCAAAGCCAACCTACACGAAGGGATGACAGACGTAGCCAAGTGGATGATGAACAGCCGCCTGAAACTGAACTCGGACAAGACGGAAGTCCTCATCCTGGGATCTTCACCCTCCGCCTGGGACGACTCCTCGTGGCCCCCGTCCTGGGCAGCGCACCCAAACCAACAGACCACGCACGCAACCTGGGCTTCATCCTGGACTCCTCCCTCTCCATGACCAGACAAGTCAACGTCGTCTCCTTGTCCTGCTTCAACATCCTGCGCATGCTACGTAAGATCTTCTGGTGGATCCCCACCGAGACCAGGAAGACGGTCACCCAGGCCCTCGTCACCAGCCGTCTGGATTACGGCAACTCCCTCTACGCCGGAACCACCGCCAAACTCCAGAAGAGACTCCAACGGATTCAGAACGCCTCAGCACGACTCATCCTGGACATCCCCCGTCGCAGCCACATCTCCAGACACCTGAGAGATCTGCACTGGCTCCCGGTCAACAAGAGAATCACCTTCCGTCTCCTCACCCACACACACAAAGCCCTACACAACCAAGGCCCAGGATACCTCAACAGCCGCCTCAACTTCTACGCTCCCACACGCCAACTTCGATCGACCGGCCACGCCCTCGCCGCCATCCCCCGCATCCGAAGAGCCACCACAGGAGGAAGGTCCTTCTCCTACCTGGCCGCCAAGACTTGGAACTCCCGACCGACCCACCTCCGCCTGACCCAGGCCCACCTTGCCTTCAGGAAGCAACTCAAGACCTGGCTGTTCGAGCAGTAGCGGACCCCCCCTCCCCTAGCTCCTTGAGACCCTCTGGGTGAGTAGTGCGCTATATAAATGCTTGATTGATTGATTGATTGATTTGAGCGAAAGTCTAGATGTGATATGTTTGAGAGTTTGCAAATGTGGGAGAAAGAGGTACGGCAGCAAGAGAAGCGTGAGCAAGCGTTGATTGAGAAAGAGCAGCGGAAGAGTGTGTATGAGAAAGCGCTTGAATTGAAAAATAAGGAAGCGAAAGAACTGTAGGAGCGAGAGGAGAAAGAACGTAGATTACAGATATCTGGCCAATATCCTGTCCGTCAGCCTCTCTATCCTGTCCTTAATAAGCCACAAGATATTTTTTTGTTATTAGATCGACCTCCACCTCCGTATGCCATTCCGTCCACTCCGGCAGGAGATGATGAGGACTCTGATTCGGAACGACAGAAAACGCGGGACACTCGATCCATGTTGTGTGCTGAACGAGCGGCCCACATCAGACAGACTGCTCGTAAAGCATTACGTAGCACTGATTCTGCATCTGATCTTTTTGCTATGATAAAGACTTGGACAGAAAAGGAACAGATATATTTCACTGCGTCATTTACTGATGAAGTTGTAGAAATGTTCCGAAAACACGCTTCAGTATTAGAACCTGCTGATATCGCAACTAAGCGTAAACAGTTACATGACGGTACTTTGATTTTTTCCCAGGTAGAAGACGCGATTAGACGACTGGTTAAAATTCGAGATGAGGCGACCCATCTGAAGGAGCATAAAAAGATTGCGGACAGGGTTCCACAGTCCAATCCGCCCAGAGAAGCGCAGTCTCCTATCTTCGTGACAGATAAGATGTTACCAGTTGTCAAGAGGCCTATGCGGGAAGCCGCGCCTTTGTATGTTCCTCCTAAAGGAGCGAGTGATAGTGATGATAAAAATTCCGTTGATGCCAAGGGATATTTTATTTATAATTGGGTATACATCGCTTGGAATAGAGCAGATGTAATGGCGCTTAAGAATGCGTTGCCGGACCCGCGTAAAAACCCAGCCGCCTTTTACGAAGAAGTTGAGGGCGCTCTAAATTCCTGTACTATGACTTTAAGCAATATAGATTTGTTTTTCGGTCTCATTTTGCCCCCCGATATGTGGAGGACCATTCGTAAAATTGATGATCGGGCTGTTTTAGGTGCCGAATGGAAGGACTTAGAGCTCATAGATGTAGATAGAGAGCCTGCACAAAAACCACATCGGTTAATATTAGATCTTCCTACAGCTATTTTGACTAAACTTAAAACGATCATCCACCCTAAAAAGATTGATTGGACTGTCTTTGCTTCGGGCAAACAAAAGACAGATGAATCGGTTTCTGATTTTTTCACACGTTTCGAAGAAGCTTTTCATGATTTTAGTGGCCAGTCTTTAACAGATGATACCGGCAGGCATTTGTCGATAAATACGTTACAAATCTATTACCAGGGATAGCCAGCCGCCTGAAAGCTTGCAAAAGTTCTTGGACTACTTCCTCTCCGGCCTCTGTCTTAACAATGGCTCAATATTACGAGCGCCAAGAAGCGGAGGCGAAGGGGAACGAGGACAAGAAATCAAAAGAGTTAAAAACAAAAGTTATGTTGGCCCAGGTATATGGTCCGTCTTCTAGAGGTTACGATAGGGGCCCCAATAGAAATTATGATAGACGTGGACGAGCACCCCCTAATGCTCCTTATGGTCGTACGGATTTATCTTTCAATCAATGTGCATATTGTAAAGAGTTGGGTTTTTGGATGCGTAACTGTCCTGCACTTCGTTTCCAGCAGGATGCTAGGGGGCGTGGCCAAGGGAGACCTGGTTCAGGTTTCTCGGAGCCTCGAGGAAACATGAGCGATCGTGCCCGATCTGACATGAATGCACGCTCACAGAATAGACAAAACACTTTTGATAGGCGAAATCAATGTCAAATGTCTGATTATGTTCAGCCTGATTTGTATGATTCTGCCCATGCATAGGGTTGCCTAGGATGGGGTTAGGAATCAGTTAAAGTTCCAGTAGATCAGACGGGTCCCCATGTTACAGCACATGTTTGGGCTCTACTGATTGGTTTCTGGTTGATACAGGAGCTACACGTAGCGCTTTGTCTTAACAATTGGTTCCGAGGGCTCCCCTGTCTGGCACAACTATTACTTCGATAGGTTTCGATGGAACATCTTCCCTTAGCCCATTGTCACAGCCACTTTTATTCTATGTTGATAAATTTGATGCTCCATGCCCGTTTTTGCTTTCCCCTAACACACCAGATAATATTTTGGGTCTTGATATGTTGAAATACTTTAGAGCCACGATACGATGTTTTCCTGAAGGGGTAAGAGTCATTTTGAATGATAACTACATTGAACCTGCTAGAATCTATCTTGTTAAAGAAGATATTGCATTAGCCTCAACACCAGCACCCTGCTCAACACCAGCACCCTGCTCGACAACCTCGCCAATCTTGGACTCAAGCAACTGGTGTCCACCCCCACCCACCTCGCCGGACACACACTCGACGCAGTCTTCTCTTCCAGCACAGACATCGACTTCAGCCACGCCACAGAGCTTCAATGGACGGACCACAGCTGCGTCCACTTCACCTTCAAGAGAACGACGACCCACCACCACCAGCAACAGGCCGCCCGCAGAAGCTGGAACAAGATCACAGCAGACCAGCTCGCCACCTCCCTGAGCCAGCACCCTCCTGCCAGCTCAGCGAACCCCAGCCAGGCCGCCGACAACCTCACGAAGTGGATCAGCATCTGCGCGGACGAGCTCGCCCCGCTGAGGACCCCGCCCAGCAGACCCGGCAGCAAGAAATCCCCGTGGTTCACCGACGAACTCAAGAGCTCCAAGAAGAACTGCCGAGCCCTCGAGAAAGTCTGGAGAAGGGAACCTACACCGGACAACAGGACCTCCTTCAAGCTTGCCACCCGGAAGCACCACCAGCTGATCCGCGCCGCCAAGAAAACAGCATTCAAGGACAGGTTGGACAACAACGCACACAACTGCAAGGAACTCTTCAACATCGTGAAAGAGCTCTCCAACCTCAGCACAGGAAACAACGACATCACCCCATCGCAAGACCTCTGCAACTCCCTCGCTTCATACTTCCACAACAAGATCGCGGACATACACAACAGCTTCAACAACCAACCAACCAACGCACACCATGACCGAACAACCACCCCCCACCACCACCCTCCACGCCTGGACCCCGATCAGCACCGAAGACACCATCCGCACGATGAACTCCATCCACTCCGGATCACCGACCGACCCCTGCCCTCACCACGTCTTCAACAAGGCCGACGCTGTCATCGCACCCCACCTGGGAGACATCATCAACACATCATTCGACACCGCCACCTTCCCTGAGAGCTGGAAGCACGCCGAACTCAGCGCTCTACTCAAGAAACCAACAGCGGACCCCACCGAACTCAAGAACTACCGCCCCATCTCGCTCCTCCCGTTTCCAGCCAAAGTCATCGAGAAGACCGTCAACAAGCAGATGGCCGCCTTCCTCGAGACGAATGGATCCCGCGACCCCTCACAGTCCGGCTTCCGAGTCAATCACAGCACCGAGACCGCCCTCATCGCCGCCACCGATGACATCCGAGCCCTGATGGACAATGGAGAAACAGCGGCCCTCATCCTCCTAGACCTCTCCGCGGCATTCGACACTGTCTGCCACCGCACCCTAGTACAGCGCCTCAGCAACATCGGAATCCAGGACAAGGCGCTGGAATGGATCATCTCCTTCCTCGACGGAAGAACACAGAGAGTCCGCCTACCACCGTACAAGTCAGAGGCCTCCGAAGTCATCTGCGGCGTCCCTCAAGGATCATCTCTGAGCCCCACCCTCTTCAACGTCTACATGAGCCCCCTCGCGGCCATCGCACGCAAACACAACCTCAGCATAATCTCCTACGCCGACGACACCCAGCTGATCCTCTCCCTGACCAACGACCCCGCCTCCGCCAGAGCCAACCTGCACGAAGGGATGAAAGAGGTAGCCGAGTGGATGACGACCAGCCGCCTGAAACTGAACTCTGACAAGACGGAGGTCCTCATCCTCGGCTCTTCACCCTCCGCCTGGGACGACTCCTGGTGGCCTCCCGCCCTGGGCACCGCACCCAAACCGACAGACCATGCACACAACCTGGGCTTCATCCTGGACTCCTCCCTCTCCATGACCAGGCAAGTCAACAACGTCTCCTCGGCGTGCTTCAACATCCTACGCATGCTACGGAAGATCTTCTGGTGGATCCCCACCGAGACCAGGAAGACCGTCACCCAGGCCCTCGTCACCAGCCGACTGGACTACGGCAACGCCCTCTACGCCGGTACCACCGCCAAGCTCCAGAAGAGACTCCAGCGGATCCAGAACGCCTCAGCCAGACTCATCCTCGACATCCCACGAACCAGCCACATCTCCGGACATCTGAGAGACCTTCACTGGCTCCCCGTCAACAAAAGAATCACCTTCCGCCTCCTCACCCACGCACACAAAGCCCTACACGACCAAGGCCCGAGCTACCTCAACAGCCGGATCAACTTCTACGCTCCCAAACGCCACCTCCGATCAGCCAACCACGCCCTCGCCGCTGTCCCCCGCATCCGAAGAGCGACCACAGGAGGAAGGTCCTTCTCCTACCTGGCCGCCAAGACCTGGAACTCCCTCCCGACCGACCTGCGCCTGACCCAAGACCACCTCTCCTTCAGGAAGAAGCTGAAGACCTGGCTGTTCGACCCCCTCCCCCCCCAGCGCCTTGAGACCCTACGGGTATGTAGCGCGCTCTACAAGTGTCATTGATTGATTGATTGAGCCTCACTTCCTGAATCCTTGTAGGCTACTTCAGACACTGACGTGGGTCACATGGTCATTCCTCCGATCCAGATTAGCGTCAAGGAGGGAACTGTGTTACCCCGATTGCCACAGTACTGCATCTCACAGGAGGGAGAAGATGCACTCATACAAATTGTACATGATTTGATACGAGTTGGGGTTGTTGAGGAAGTCCCATATAATGTCTGCAATAGCCCGATCCTTCCGATTTTGAAGAGAGATACTGATACACAAGTTTACAGATTCATTATTGATTTGAGGGAAGTAAACAAAATTGTAGTACCACAGTATCCAGTGGTCTCTGATATCACAACACTCCTTACTCTGGTTCCCCCAACTGCCACCACATTTACTGTGATAGACTTGAAGAACGCTTTCTTTTCGATCCCTATTCATCCTGATAGCCTATATTTGTTCGGTTTCGTTATACAACGGTTACCACGCATTTTTTACAACGCGGTACCGTTAGCACGCTACTTTTACCAAGCAGGTCGTTACAACGAAATGCGCTGGGGGGCGCTCCAGGATAGTAAATACTTTAATTTACTATCCAACTCCTTTCCCTAGAGTCCACGGGGACTGGAGTTGAAATAGTAAATTAAATAATTTACTATCCAGCGCCCCTCCACGCAAGTCGCTGTAACGACTTGCGTGGTAAAAGTAGCGTGGTAACGGTACGCGTTGTAAAAGTACGCGTGGTACCGTCATACATCCTTCGGTTTCACTCTGAATAATAGATCGTATCGATTCCGTAGAGTTCCTCAAGGCTATACTGAGAGTCCAAGTATTTACAGTCAAGCATTGAAAAGAGAACTTGATTCTTTTGTATTGACCAGAGGTGTGGCTCTCATACAATATGTCGATGACATCTTGCTGGCAGCCGACATTCCTGAGCAATGTGAAACATGTACTTTATCTCTACTTTCTTTTCTTGCTTCACACCATCACAAAGTCTCCCGGAAAAAGCTGCAATACAGTAGACCAAAGGTAACCTATTTAGGTCACCTTTTGTCTAAGGAGGGACGTGCATTGACATCAGATCGCATACAAGCAATATTAGATACACCAGTTCCTACTACACAGAAAGGAGTACGTGCATTTTTTGGTCTCACTTCCTTTTGTAGACAGTGGATTTTGGGATTTTCACACATTGTTAAGCCCTTGTTAGCACTTTTGACGAAAGATACCCCAGTACCCCTTCCATGGACAGAAGAATGTGAAAGTGCTTTTCGACAGCTGCGACAAGCTCTCTGTTCAGCACCAGTGTTAGGCACACCTGATTATACGAAGCTTTTTACACTTTATGTACACGAGAAAGATGGATGTGCATTGTCAGTGTTGGTTCAGTTACACGGCGATAAGCAACGTCCGTGTGCCTACTTTTCGGCAGTTCTTGATCCTGTTGCTAGAGCATTACCTGGATGCTTTTGTTCAGTTGCAGCAACAGCAGTGTCAATTCGACAGAGTGAGGGAATTGTGTTGTCACACAAATTGTTAGTGTTAGTGCCACATGCTGTTGATGCCCTTTTAAATCAGACAAAGACGCAGCACTTAACTAGCGCTCGTCTCACAGGATATGAACTGACTTTGTTAGCTCCCCACATTACATTGAAGAGATGCGCAACTTTGAATCCAGCCACCTTGTTGCCAAATCCGGCGACTCAGCCTCAGTCACAAGAAACGCACGATTGTATTTTTCTGACTGAAGAACAGACAAAGGGTCGTATTGATTTGCAGGATACGCCCCTTCCAGATATAGAGGGTGAATTGTGGGTTGATGGGTCCTGCCTGAAGCTACCAGATGGTACGACCTCAGCTGCATATGCAATTACCACGCTTGAGACAGTAGTGGAGACAGCTCACATACCACAGAAATCGGCTCATCCAGCTGAACTGATAGCTTTGACACGAGTGTGTGAACTTAGCGTTGGTTTGTGTGTGAACATCTACACAGATAGCCGCTATGCTTTCGGAGTAGCGCATGATTTTGGCCTACTCTGGAAGGAAAGAGGCTTTCTTACATTGCACGGAATACAGATAATGCATGGAGATTTGGTACATAATCTTTTGACTGCATTGACATATCCAAAGAAAATTGCCATAGTGAAGTGCAGTGCACATAAGAAAGTAACAGATAAGATTGGACAAGGAAATGCTTTTGTAGACCGCGTAGCACGTGAGACTGCGATGCAGAGAAGTACCACTTCTATGTACGTAGTAAAGTCAAAAGCTGAAAGATGGCACGATGCTAGACAGGAAGTGCGAGAGATCCAGAAGACAGCTTCTGATAAAGAATGTGAGCAATGGTCAAAAGAAGGAGAGTTAGATGATGAAGGTTGTTGGAGAAACAAGCAGATGGATCGATGGAAGCTGCCTATAGCTTTTGTACAACCTATGGTTCAGATGGCACATGGGCTTCCACATGTTGGAGCTTCTGCAATAACGACAATGCTTAAGCAAGTTTGGGAGCATCCAGAGATTGCTAGCACAGCTAAGAGAGTAGTACAGTCCTGCTTGATTTGTTTACAATACAATCCTGGAAAAGGGACACGAGTTCCGTCTGGAGGTTTTGCTACACCGACTGCACCTTTCGAAGTCCTGCAAATGGACTACATTCAGCTTGAGCGGTGTAATAACTTGAAGTTTGTCCTAGTGGTGGTTTGTGCCTTCAGTAAATGGATCGAGGCATACCCTACGAAAGATAATACTGCTATTACTACTGCTAAGATGCTACTGAAGGAGTTCTTCCCGAAGTTCGGTGTTTGCAGACTCTTATGGAATAATAGTGGACCTCATTTTGTCCGGGAAGTTATCAAGTATGTCCTGAAAGGATTAGGAATCAAGCAGAAATGTCATGCTGTATTCCATCCACAATCTGCAGGATTGGTGGAGAGGTATAGTGCTACTCTCAAGCTGAAAATCGCGAAGATTCAAGCCTCCACGAATCTGGCTTGGCCAGACGCGTTGCCATTGGCATTGTTGTCCATTAGATCAGTACCACATTCTAGGACGGGTCTCACCCCGTACGAGGTGGTATTTGGACGGCCTATGAATATATGGGGAGTTCCGAAACCAAGTTCTGTGTATGATGTACCTTGTGTTTTAATGAATGACTATTTGGCACAATTAACTGACAGCTTGGTTTCTATTCATCAACAGGTTCGAGAAGCGCTCCCCGATAAATCCCAAGGTGAGGGCCATGAACTCCGCCCCGGTGACTTTGTGATGACCAAGGTATTTGAGAGGTCAAGCAGCTTGGAGCCGAGGTGGCGTGGACCAGAGCAAGTGCTCCTCGCTACGAGAACAGCAGTCCGAGTGACCAACAAGAAGAACTGGATTCATAGAACTCACTGTCGGAAGGTCTTGCCGACCTTGGTGGAACCTGCTGTGCTGACCGATCATCGGGATATCTTGACTATGGAGAAAGGCCCTGCTATACCACCTGACGGATCTGTGGAGTTCTTCCCGGACCAGACGACTCCTGGAGCAACGCGATACAATTTGAGATCAAGAAAGTGATTTGCCGTTTTTTTTGCGAGACTGGTTGAGCAACCGCCCTGGGTAGTGGAAACGGAGAGCCAATATGACAAGGGAGGGGGATCAGCCCTGCTTAGTGTAGTGACACGTGTCTTGGTCTGTGGTGAAGAAATCAACGTCTGCCCATGGGTGAAGAGCTCATTGACTATTTTTCTATGTTTTTTCTATTTTTTAGTTTATAGAAGACTTTGTGACTATGAATACTACTAAGAGATGGATTTTAGGAGTATCAGTGGTGTTTGCTGTTCTAACAATTATAGCAGTAATCACTTGGGTTGTTGAAATGATGATTCCTGCTCATGATTTTGTTGTGATTTCTACTACTCCCATTCCGGAAGAGCACCAGCATTTCACTCTTCCATACCATGAGTATAAGCACCGAGAGTCTTACTTGAATAATATTGGGCAGGGATCCAGAGCACACTATGCGTATCAAATAAAATTTCAATCTTCAAGTATTCATACATATGGGATAGATCAGACCAAACGTAAATTTTCAAACGTTTTATTATTCAACAGTGTTCACCTCTCGGGAATCACTGTACCTGTCACTCTAGCCTACACGTGTTTCATCACAGCATGTGGCTGTGACTCTTCAGGGCTGATCTTAATGATCGAGGCGCGTTGTCGGGTGACCGGTGATAATTCCGACCCGGTCCTTATCGGGTAGTTTCTGTTGAAACGAGAACGGCACCAATGGTTTTCGGTTGCCGTCAGCAAAAAAGTTGGGTGTAGAGTTTCTCAGTCTATTTACTCAATATCGGTATATTTTGGGCCGTTTGTTGCCCGTGGTCAAGCTTGGTGCAGCTTCGGTTTCCAAGTGCGCACATAAGGACCGGGTCGGAATTATCACCGGTCACCCGACAACGCGCTTCGATCATTAAGATCAGCCCTGAAGAGTCACAGCCACATGCTGTGATGAAACACGTGTAGGCTAGAGTGACAGGTACAGTGATTCCCGAGAGGTGAACACTGTTGAATAATAAAACGTTTGAAAATTTACGTTTGGTCTGATCTATCCCATATGTATGAATACTTGAAGATTGAAATTTTATTTGATACGCATAGTGTGCTCTGGATCCCTGCCCAATCACAATAAGAGGGAGGTCCTTGTACCTCTTCTCCTCACAGAGGTTAAGGTTTTCCTCTGGCCAAGAAGCACCTACCTTAAAACTACGATATTCTGAAACTTTACCGTGAGAAGTTGAGCGCCAAATTTCTGAACACTAAAAAACCTGTTCACAGACTATACAATTACTTGAATAATATGTTTGTTCAGATGCTCCACCATACTCACAATGCCACAAACACTACACATTGTTGGCTATGCGGTATGCTTCCAGCTCATCAGAAGAAAGGTGGAACACCATTTATTCCACTTCCTTTTTCGCATAATGGTTCTTGTCAGGCCTGATACACTCTTCTCTTTTCGAACAGGAAACCTGCAGTAGGTGGACTTCTCTTCCGTTTGAATAAAGAGTGCTACCAAGATGAACATGGGTATCCCCAGGCGAATGGAACTATATGGGAATGGGAAGAATATCGACCGGATAATGCTTCTACGCCTTATGTTTTCACACACACAAGAGACTTTACAATGAGCAATGAATCTGTAATTACTGTAACACGGACTAAAGCAGACCTATGTGTGCAAAGTACTGGATGAATTCTAGTAGGAGATAGCGATTGTGTTGTTATATTGAATATGGATGGTGTAAATGAGAGTACCTTTTTAGCTTCACATAACACATATTTAGTATGTGGAAGCAATGGATATCACAGACTACCTGTAGGGTGGTCTGGCACATGTTATGTTTCTTTTTTATTACCCCCTGTTTTTCTAGCACCAGCTTCATATCACCAAGATTTTAAACTATTTAGGTACATTTCTATAAATCGCTACAAACGTATGACACAAATTGATGATATAGATCAGACGGACACTAGTCTGCAGCAATATGTTGATTTTAATTTGGGTTTGTTTCCTTTCGTGGGTGCCGCATTAAACAGTAGGAAAATACGGCGATTAGATTAAAGGACACCGGACATACACTGACCTGGAAGAGAGACAACCTCTGGAGACGGACCGCCCATCCGTGCTGCCCGGGAGAAGCGGGGTGATGCTGGCTGGGAAAGGTGCATCACGCGGACAGCAGACGGGAGACATATGGGATCCTCGACACGAAACTGACACGAAGAAGCCCGTAATCGGCGTGGGAGCGGAGACGACCCCATGGTAGGCGAGGAGGCTTGAGGACTTCGCGAGGGACATCTACCCATGGCAGAGGATCGCATAGTTAACCCGCCCCATAGTTAACCCGCTCCAACAGACGCGAGGCGGTAACTGAGATGCGACAGCGCGACCGGAGTTGAATCATCTCGCCCGAGTCAGCACCAGCAAACGGAAGTCGCGAGCAGAGCAGTAATCGAGACGGCATCCCGTGGGGCTTGAAGGGTTTCCCGCGCCGAGCGGTGAGTGAGGAGAGAAAGCGGGAGGGACTAATGATCAAAATCATTATAATCGTGAAGATTGTTACAACCGGGAGCCAAATACAGCCTTGCCTGACCTTAAAATGGCGCCCAAATCGGACATGATACTCGTGGAATCAACAATATCCCTGATAAGTTGAACCAATCGTTCGTCTCACCCAAGTCATGTTGTATAATCAGTAATCAATAAAAGTCATA
Organism: Lissotriton vulgaris; assembly: GCF_964263255.1. Classification (NCBI taxonomy): domain Eukaryota; kingdom Metazoa; phylum Chordata; class Amphibia; order Caudata; family Salamandridae; genus Lissotriton; species Lissotriton vulgaris. The sequence goes on along the minus strand of NC_141696.1, from coordinate 25,798,575 downwards.
CCCTGACTAGTGCATATAGTACACTGGCACTGCCTGGGAACAACCATCAGTGAAATAGAACCAGTCGTCCAGGGAAGAGGGACTAACTTGGAGAAGTGGAAAGAGAGAAAGTCTTCTCTGCCTAAGGAAGTACCAGCATAATCAGCATCCATCTTACAATGACTGTTTACTAGAGTGCACAACCCAGAGCCACATCTACTAAGAGATATCCAGAGAACTAAGAGATTTCCAATCGCTACAATCAGGAATCACAACTACTGAAAGTTAGCTGAAGAATATTTAGGTGACAGTGAAATTACCAATACTCAGCAAATCTTTAGCTATACACGCCTAGTTTTGGGAAGGTAGGACAGAACTTGAACAAAGCAACACCAGCAGCCCTTCTACCCTGAGTCAAGCAGAGAAAGAGGCACCGTAAGACATTCTACAGGGAGCTAATATGAGCAGACGATACCTAGAGACGGTAGGCTCGAAAGCCCAGAATATAAAATACCCACCTAATTTATCCAAAAATGCAGCTAAAAAGTTCAAACACGACACCCTGAGAAAAAACCAGGACATACTATTTACGGACCTATTTTTCAATATAACTAAAGGCACGTCAATGAATGACCTCATATTCTACTCAAATAAAACAGCTAAATGGCGCAATGCCTTCTCAAGGATGCTTGCCATAAAAGCGATGATAAACATCCCCCATGGCACAAAAATGATGACCTCACCATCAAAAAGATGCAGAGCAGAACTAAGTATCACCATATATAAATCTGGAATTGTGCTGATACAAGCGGCAAACCGAGAACTGGAGAAATTTGCCGAGATATTCCAAACAATAAAAGATTCATTAGAAGACCCAAGACATCAAATACATCAGTCCCCACCAGGAGACACTCCCGACTCCAATGATATCACCAGAGGCGCCATGAGAAATAGGGGACACCATGCTCAAAACTCTAAACCGGAAGATAGACTTGGTATAGCAATCTCAGAACCTGTGAACGCGACAGAAAGAACAGAGAGGTCTACCAATCAGGCAAACAAAGAACTAGTCCGGCCCCAAAGTGGAGAGGCGCTCTCGCCTACAAACGAAGAGACCTTCCTTGTAGAGCATACATCGGCTCCGAGAGTAATACTTTATGACATCCAGGAACTGGACGAGGGAGAAGATATCAACCCTCCTTTACCTCTCTCGAGTACAACTCCAGCGTCATGTAGACTCTCTCCCACGAACGCTCTCACAGCAACACAGAACTCAGCTAGCACTGACGACATCTCCAATATAAACGGAAGAGACAATCAAACATGGGTCACAAAGGAAAAGGATGCGGAAATAGGAACAGATCCAAAACAGAGAAGAGCAGGATACAAATGTCGGATAATCAGATCAGTCCTCCCTAAGAAATCACGTCAGAACAAGAAAGATATTAATGAGCTTCGGAAGCTAATGAGCGAGTTGGCACAAGTCGCTATAAATACCCTACAGGCGATTGAAAAAATCGAAGAGAAGACGACGAGCATTCACTCTAAGGTCACGCACATCCAAAACCTCGTGCACTCCTCAAAAAGAATGAGTAACGAGACGGACAGGCAGCTAAGAAATAGAGACAACCGACCGGATAGGACAAAACCATTATCAAAGGAGGAAACTCTGGCATTAATCCGAACATATGATATACCGGACCGCGAGAGAGAGGAAAGAATCAAAACAGTACCACTCGACTCGAACAGAACATCGAGGAAGAATGATAGAACTTCCAACCCCTACAATTTACAACACGTACAACTTACAACAACAGAAGCCAAGAACGGAAACGTTAGTAACAAAGAAAAGCCTCTGACGTGCCTACTACTCAACTGTCGGTCGGCTACCAAACATGCATCGGACATAGCGGACCTCATCATCAACAAGGACATTGATCTGGCAGTCCTTACTGAAACATGGCTTACGGAATCCTCAACCATGGATCTCCTAGTACCACCCCAATATAACATTTTGAGACTTGATAGACTCAGAAAGTTAGGGGGAGGTATAGCCTGCATTCACAGATCAGGTATAGAGGTCAAACAAATCCAAGCCGACCCTCTAGAATCCTGCGAATACCTGGGTCTTAATATAAGAGCAACTAACAACCAAAGATGCAACCTGCATACTTTTTACCACCCACCAAGAGACAACGCAAAGTTTACAGAGGAGTTAATGGAGATCTTAACGGCCAACTCTAACAACGGCGTCAATAACATATTTCTTGGCGATTTCAACCTACACTGGGAGGACTGCAACGACAAACTGGTCAACTCGCTTAAAGATTTCCTCGATGAACTGAACCTCTCCCAAGTGTGCACTCAACCCACACACTCGAAAGGAGGGACGTTAGACTGGATTATTTCTCGAAACAAAGACATAACAATCCCCTCCATAACGCCATGTGACTGGTCTGATCATCATGCCATAACATTCGTGATACCCTTAATGGAAAAAGGCAGGACCAGGCAACCCCTCAAGTCTAAAAAATGGATTCGAGACACAAGAGAAGCAAACTTGGAGCTATTGGTTGAAAGTTGTGAAAGAGACCTAAAACCTCCTAACAGCCTGCAGAATGTCAACGAGCTGACCGACCATTACATAACAACGGTCGAAAATATTTTTAATAACACCATGCCACTAAAACTGAAAAGAATCTCGGAGAAGACAAAAAACCCTTGGTTTACTGAAGCATTAAATGAAGAAAGGCGCAAACTGAGAATGGCCGAAAGAAAATGGAGACAACACCCTTCATCCCCTGAGCTGAAAGCCCTCAGAAAAATCAGAAAGCAATATAACAAAAAGATCATCAATTCAAAAAAAGAATTTATAAGATCAGAACTGGATAATGCCAAAAACAGACCTCGCAAACTCTTTGAAATCCTAAAGCATCAATCAAACAATCTAGCCAAGTCCGTTCATGAGAAATCAAAAACACCACTAAATTGTGAAGAATTTTCCACATTCTTCACAGAGAAGGCGAAATCACTTGAAATAGAGCTCAAAAACGCCATGGCGAACCTTCCCACCGAACCAATGCCTACGAGCGACACCGTCGCTACAACGGAGAGTACCAAGGCAAAAAATGAGGCAAAGTGGGATACGTTCGAACTATATGACCAGCACATTATCGCCAAAACTCTCTCTGAAATCAAACCAAACAACCACTACCAAGATCCCCTTCCCGCAAAATGTTTAAAAGAAATCAATCACGTTTTGGTTCCAATATGGACCGAAATTATAAATGCCTCACTTTCACAAGGGTCCCTCCCTGACTGCCTAAAAACAGGTCAAGTTGCTCCCATAATCAAAAAACCCTCAGCAGATACATCAGACCCAAACAACTTTCGCCCAGTGACCAACATCCCGTTACTGGCTAAGCTAATTGAGAAATGCGTTCAGAACCAACTAAGCCAACACATCACCAGGTTCTCATTGCTTGATGAATGCCAATCAGGATTCAGAGCAGGGCATAGCACCGAAACAGCGATCCTCCATATAGTTGATGATGCACTACAGGCCCTTGACCAAAACCAAGCATGCTTACTGATTCTCCTTGACCTCTCTTCGGCTTTCGACACGGTAAATCACGAAGCATTACTGACTAGGCTGCGGGACAGAATGGGACTGTCAGGAACTGTGCTGAAATGGTTCGACTCTTTTCTACAGAACAGGACGCAGCGATTCCTGGTCAACCAGTCAATCTCACTTCCATCCCCTATTTCAATAGGTGTCCCTCAAGGATCGACGTTATCCCCAGATCTCTTTAACCTATACGTCGAACCGCTTACAGAAATTCTCCAAAAGTCACAGATTTCCGATCACATGTACGCAGACGACACGCAACTATACTTAAAGATCACATCCCTAAAAGACATTGAACTAATGAACAAGTCATTAAAAACGGCTCTACAATGGTTAACTACCAATCAGCTGAAGCTAAATGCTCACAAAACAGAGTTCCTACTAATCGCACCAGCTAGGAGCCATACGGAAATAAAGGAATGGACGAAAGTCGTGACTGCACTAAACTGCACCCCAACACTAATCAAGTCAGCGAAATCACTAGGAATCACACTAGACGAGAATCTGGACATGAAAGCCCACATTAACTCAATGGCAAAAAATGCACGATTCCACCTGAATTACTTAAGAAAACTGAAACCGTTCATCTCAGAGACGGATCTCAAACTGGCAATCCAATCTTTAGTCATTTCGAGGATTGAATATGGATGCACCACTTTAGCTGGATTACCAAAAACGTCCACAGCGCCACTGAAAGCCTGCCTTAACGCTGCGGCAAGAATTATCACCGGATCTAGGAAATATGATCACATATCCCCACACTTGAAAGCTTTAAACTGGCTACCTTATGAAGCCAGAATCCAAATGAAGATAGCATGTATCACCCATAAAGCGCTACACCACAACACCCCAAGTTGCCTAGCGAAGAAGCTACAGCTGTCGGGGGGTAATAGACCAGCTAGGAGTGCTGAGGAGTTGCTGTTACGGCCAGCCTTTTTCCGTAAGAAGAAAACCTATGACAGAGCGTTCTCAGGAGCTGCCCCCAGAATCTGGAACTCACTCCCTCCTAACATTAGGAAGACCCAGAATGTGGCAACATTCAAACGAGAAGTGAAGAGCTTTCTGATGAAGAAATACTCTACTTAGAGTAGAACTTTCATGAACATATAACGAACTACCTCATACTTGTCCCTTTATATCACTTGGGATAGAAGTTTACTCCAACAGACTATTAACGCTAACTACTCGTGTGTTTTGAATATATATCATCTACCTCATTTATGTTATTCGTATAACCGTTTGATATATTTGTTTATCTTCTACGTCTTCTATGTAAAGCGCTCTGATACCCACGGGTCTTGTTCGCGCTATATAAAACTTTATAATAAATAAATAAATAAATAAATAAATAAATAAATAAATAAATAGACTAGAGTAGTGGAAGCAGTCACTAATGAGACTGCTGTAGCTCTCGGAAATATTACGGAGGAGATGCAAGTTGCCAGAATTGTGACCCTTCAAAATAGAATGGTTCTAGAAGTATTGTTAGCAGATAGAGGAGGAGCATGTAAGGTCATCGGAAGTAGTTGTTGCATTTTTATTCCAGATAATTCGCCTTCTGTGTATGAAGAAATTCTTAAATTACATAAAATAGCCTCCGATATTCATGAGAAAATGGCACCTGGACATTTGCTGGATGGTTTTGGACTCTGGTTTCCACCTGGGGTTGGAAATTATTGACTATTCTATGTGTTGCAGTTGCAATGATTTTCACCTGTTGCATGTGTATCCATTGTGGCCCAATGCTATGTTCCATGTGTATAAATGCTTGTATACCGTCCAAACGAAATGCCGTAAAAGCGCAACAATCGTTGGATAAGGAGGTAGTGAATATAATGTGCATAGATATATAAGATGTATGCACAGATTACCCAAAAAGAGCATATGTCTTTAGCTAACGCTAAAAGGGTCGTCTGTTGTAATTTGACAGCGATTAGGTTGAGCATTGGCAAAAGACATCTGAGTTTTGCTGTTATCTTAGCATTTGATGGCATCCATTTTGAGTTTGTGGCAGCCATTTTGTATGCTACGTGTTACCTCGTGTTGACCATGTGTGCTGTCCTACCTTTCTGCTTATGGCCTTTGAATCTGCCTGGCAACAAGCTAATAATAGAATCTCTGTCCTTGCCGCTGACCGTTAGGGTCCACATCTTTTATTTGTTAGCCATAGATTGGAATGTGTTAGCTGAGAACCCAAGACTGTTAACTCCTCCCACTGATCGATTGTGCTCCTCGATATTACCTTGTATGACATAAAATGTGCTCTTAAGCTTTGTACCGCCTTCTTATGAGCCCCTGTGTGGGTATAAATAAGCTTTGTATCTGGTAGCCCTTTGTGCTACTTCTCACAGTGCGGAAGGGTACTGTCCGAACTTTAGCACCACCTCTTGAGGTGTAATAAACTCTATGTTTTGTATTTCCAGTTTCCTTGCCAACTTTTCCTTTGAGTCTGAGAACTCTGTGCGCAGAAGGGCCAACCCCTTGCACTAGCGGGTCTGGCTGAGGCCTACATTACAAGCCGCCCCTAGGGGCGACCGCACTCCCGCACCCCACTCCCCGCTGCCACACTGCAAATCGTGCCTCTGTACAGCCAGACTCTGCGCCGGCCACTCCTTCTGCCTTTTAAAGTCCCTTAACTCCCTTGTCACCTGTCACCTGTTGCCTGTCACCTGTGAGCCTTGGGAAGCCTCGTGGTCACCCTGCATTTATCCCCCGCTGCCGACCGCCACTTCCCTGAACTACGGCAGCCTGGTGCCGATCAACGCAGAGCAAGATCGCCGTGACAGTGGAGGGCAAGGCACACAGGGCCAGCTGGGCAGGGCGAGGCAGCCACGGCTCCGGCTCCAGCTTCAGTCCTCAGGCTCTAATTCTATTACAGGACTGGGGTCTTTGGATTATGCTATCTCTTTCATTACTGTATAAAACACAGCAGCCAATAAAAACATTCAATTAGTTAAAACAAACTACATTGCCCATGATGCTTTGAACGCCTCCTTGGCCCTCCATAAGAGCCCTGAGTCCAATTTATTTATTTGTTTGTTTGTTTGTATAGCGCTAGAATCGGCTCCCAAAGGAGTATCTCTGCGCTTACGCGGGCTCTGAGGGGAGGTTGAGGATCCTGACGTACTTAATCGGTACAGAACAAGAAGGTCTGTAACAATTTCCTGAATTTTGCATGTTCTGGGCACTCTCTAAGAGAAACAGGAAGTTTGTTCCAGAGGCGGGGCCAAGGTAGGAGAGGGACTTCCCTCCCAATCTTGCCCTCTTTATGATTGGTACTTCGAGAAGATATTTACTACCGGAGCGGAGAGCACGTGAAGGTGTGTAGGGTATAAATTTCTCCGCCAATTAGGAAGGCACAGATTCTGGAGTGCCTTATGAATAATGCAACAAGTTTTAAACTTGATCCGTTGGCGAATGGGCAGCCAGTGGAGCTTCGCCTATAGGGGGCGTGATGGCGATCTAGGTGGTGTATTCTTGACCAACCGTGCAGCTGTATTTTGGAATACTTGTAGTTGGCTGGGTAAGGTGTCATTAGCTGAAATCAGCAGCCCATTACAGTAGTCCAAACGGCTGAGAACTAGAGTCTGGACCAGGGTTTTTCGGGTAGAATCCGGGAGTAACGGGAAAACTTTACAGAGTAGTCCTATTACATGGAAGCATGAGCCAGCTGTCTGAGCAACATGCTCCTTTAGGCTAAGGGCGTGATCTAGCCGGATATCCAGGTTTTTCACTACATGCTTAGGGACAGGGTTGTGGCTCAGATCTGATGGCCACCATTCAGGAGTCCACAGAAGGGGGGCCTTGCCAAAGAGCATCACCTCTGTTTTTCCCATATTACATTGTAGAAAGTTATTTACCATCCACTGTGATACAGCTCGCATTCCATCAGAGAAGGCCAGCTGGATCGCAGTTGTAAGTTTGCTGAATGGAAAGAGGAGCTGCGTATCGTCGGCATATGATACGGGAATGAACCCATATGTCCTCAAGAGATTGTCCAAGGGGGTGACATAAATGTTAAATAGTGTTGGGCTCAAGCAAGAGCCCTGTGGCACCCCCTTGGTCAATTCTATGGAAGCCGAACGATACGAGCCTAGATTGACACTCTGCGACCGACCAGGCAAAAAACTTCTCCTCCAATCTTCTGAGCAAGACACTATGGGAAACTGTGTTGAACGTCGTGGATAGGTCCAACAGCACCAGAATCACAGAATGTCCTTTATCAAGGGACATTCTGATGTTGTCAGTGACAAATTCGGTGCTGTATTTGGGCCTAAATCCAGACTGGGAATGATCTAAACATCCAGTCTGTTCGACGAAATTAGACAGATGGGTATTGACGTGTTTCTCCATTAGCTTGCTCAGGTATGGAAGAAGTGAGACGGGGCGGAGATTAGACAACTCCGTCCATGGAATGTTGGAGTTCTTACGGATGGGTTGCACCTGAGCCATCTTCCATTCCTGCCTCACCAGACTCTCTGTGAGGGAAAGGTTGATAAGGGACTGTATCATAGGACCAAGCATTTTGGCCAGGGATGGGATAACCTTAGCGGGGATGCAATCGGACGGGGAGCCAGATTTGATCAGACACATCAATGTTTCAACCTCAGTTATAGTGATGGTAGGGAGATTATGGAGCAACACAGGGTTAGCCAATTTAAGAGTATGCAGGGCCACTGGATTGTTCTGTAAATTACCTGCCATCATGATTTTATCATATATCGCCTCTATTTTATGAGAAAAATATAAGGAAATATCATCACACAGCTGTTGGGAGGGTGATTCGAAGCTTTCACATGCCTTTGGATTAGTGAAAGTTTGAAGAATTTGATATAACATTTTTGATGAGTTTCCATCCTGTGTTAGCTGCGATGATATGTGCATTTTTGCATGCAGATTTTATGTTTTTATGATAACTGGTTAGGGTGAGGAAATATTGGTTTCTATCGAACTCAGTGTGTGTGGTCCTCCAGACCCTTTCTAACTTTCTACACACTTGCTTTCAATCCCATCATCCTCTTTCTTTGCTGCTCACAGCAAGAGTTGCCTGCCCATCGATTGCTCTATTGCGAAAAGCTTTTGAAATGCCATTTGATTTATTATGTGCTAGCTATTCTGATTCATGACTGTTACATGCCAGTTTATTTGGTTAATTTGCCAATTTGGGTTTTTAATTACATGGAATTACCTGGTTCATTGTGACTTTGTGGCTCAAGCTTAGCCCGCTAGCACTGTGACGGGACTTTGTCCTTTTGACCCAGCGCCGCTGTTTTTTCCCCCGCATGATTGATTTAATGCGCTCGTCGCGCGGAAGTACCGGACCGCGTTCAGCGGTCGAATTAAGCCGGTAACCGGACGCGCGTACAAGCGCTACTGTGCCCTGGGCTTCCAGAGTGCTTCACAGCGGGCGTGCGCTGCACAAGCGCTCCCATTGCGCTCCTTCTGGGCTCCTTTTTGGTAGCGCATTGTGCTGCGCACATCAGGCTCGTGCTGAGAGTCATTTTTCCCGCATTTTCAACCAGAGAGTTGGTGGAGATTACGCCTGGGTCTGCTGGAATAATATCTGCCTGCTGGAGGGAGCACACACTCCTTGGTTCTTGTTTGGCTCTTACACCTCTTGCAAGGGGTTGAATTATATAACTGACTACAGCTTTGCTGAGGGGGATTGGTACAATCTTGCTTGGCCATCAGTAATTGTGTGCAGTGTGGGCTTGCCCCCCATTACTCCTCTTTAATTAATTAATTAAGGATATATACACAGATTGCATTAAGTGTATATCACACCAGTCTTTAAAAATAGATGACTGGGTGCGTTATGAAGATGGCGATGAGGAGGTTTATTATGAGGAACAGCAGGAGACTGTTCTGGTAGATAATATCGTGGAGGCTCTGGACGCTTCCGTCCAATCCTCTGTCAAAAAGGCAATTGAGAGCACGGTACCTAATACTGTGCACCAGGCTCTAGCTGCTGCACTTAAACCTATCACTAAGCAGCTAGAGAGTTTTACCAAGAGGCATGGCTTCACTAAAGATAAAGGGAAAAGCACTCCACCAACTACAGGCGCAGCACTGGGAAATCAACGGCTGCATGCCAGTGAATTAAAAAATTTACCTCCTCCCCCTTCGGGGGAACATGGTACTGCCTTGGAGGTAAGGCAAAGAGTAAACAAAGGGTTTATCCCGATACCGACACAACTAACACCGACACAGATACTACCAATACCGACGAGGAACATCCTCCTAAAAAGAACGCAAAAACGGTGGCGCCTGCAACAGAAAGAGCACTCAACACCCCGTTTACTTTCAATCCTAGTGATATTGTGCACCCTAGGTCTTCGGATTGATCTCCGGCTCCGGAAGTCACTGAGGGGCATAATATCAAGGACCAGTGTTCAAGTTATCGCTGTTTTATCGACAGGGCACTGCTGATAAAACGGCGATATTGGGCTTGATAATACGCCCTTGTTAATTCCCATAGAAGCCCATGTTAACACAAGAACATGGGCTTCTATGGGAATTAACAAGGGCGTATTATCAAGCCCATTATCGCCGTTTTATCGGCAGGAAAACGGCGATAATTTGAACACCGGTCCTTGATAATATGCCCCTGAGTACCTTCATGAAAACCTTTGTAAAGGTTTTGACAAAGAGGTTCGCAACAGACTCAGATCCGAATGTCCTCGGCCTGAAGTCCACAGAGACCCCAGAGACAGATGTGAGACTACTCACTTTTCTAAAGAAATTTGCTAAGGACCCCAGGAAGGGCATTGACCGAGCTTGCCGTGGATGCCAAGTTAAGCTTCTTGATGTAGTGGGTCCGCTAGCAAAGTTTTCGGAAATGGCCCTGGTGGCCAAGGAAATAGCGACCCCAGTTGACCCCGATATACTCGCTGGCTGGACCCAGAGGGCGATTTGCCTTTTAGGCAACCCGAATTGCGCCATATCCACCGAAAGACGTAAATCCTTGCTCATGCGCATGGATACTAATTTCATGGACCTTGCAACAGCGGAACCTCTTCGGAGACCGGTTCGTAAAGGACGTGCCGAAATATGTAAGGACATTCACATCCCTGGATAAGGCGCAGTCAGGTATTAAGCGCGTATCCCCAGTTGTTTTGCCCTAAATTTGTGCTTGTCTGTTTCTGCCGTCTGCTCGCGTATTTTGCTGTTTTTCCTTGTTTTTGCCCTAAATTTGTGCTTGTCTGTTTCTGCCGTCTGCTCGCGTATTTTGCTGTTTTTCCTCGTTTCGCCCGTAATTTGTGCTTGTCTGTTTCTGCCGTCTGCTCGCGTATTTTGCTGTTTTTATTTGTTTTGCCCTAAATTTGTGCCTGTTAATTTCTTTGTATCCCCTGTGCCGTGTCCAGTTTCCTTCCTGATTGGCCGCCTACCTCGCCGCCCTCCGCTCTCGCTTCCCGCCACCGACATTGGCCCCGCCCCTTTTTCTCTTCTGTTCCCTCCCTGCTCCCGCCTCCCAGCTGCTCCGCGCACCCGCGCACTTGGCCTTAAATGGCGACCGTGCAGCGCAGGTGAGTGTGACCCACTTGTGGGACACCCCCGCGCCGCACGGCCACCAGCTGCTGCGTGTGTTCCCCTCTGCATGCCTTCTGCCTCGCCGCCGGCCTCGCTGACGCCGTGGTCGCTCCCCTCTGGTTTCCCAGTTGTTTTGCCCTAAATTTGTGCTTGTCTGTTCCTGCCGTCTGCTCGCGTATTTTGCTGTTTTTCCTTGTTTTGCCCGTAATTTGTGCTTGTCTGTTTCTGCCGTCTGCTCGCGTATTTTGCTGTTTTTCCTCGTTTTGCCCGTAATTTGTGCTTGTCTGTTTCTGCCGTCTGCTCGCGTATTTTGCTGTTTTTATTTGTTTTGCCCTAAATTTGTGCCTGTTAATTTCTTTGTATCCCCTGTGCCGTGTCCAGTTTCCTTCCTGATTGGCCGCCTACCTCGCCGCCCTCCGCTCTCGCTTCCCGCCACCGACATTGGCCCCGCCCCTTTTTCTCTTCTGTTCCCTCCCCGCTCCCGCCTCCCAGCTGCTCCGCCCACCCGCGCACTTCGCCTTAAATGGCGACCGTGCGGACGCGCAGCGGTCACGCGCAGCGGGCGCGCCGATTGTGCGCCGAAGGCGCGCCAAAGGTAAGCCCGTCTACGCCCGTCCGCGACCGGGTCGTGACCAGCGCCAGGACCCCTGGCCCACGAAGACCCCGACCGACCCGCCTGACGTACTCCGCCGCCACCCTCACCGCTCTCAACACCGGCCGACTCCCAGAATGCCATCAAGCCTCTCCACGACGTACCCACGGACCCTTCAGCTGCCACGCCTGCAAGTTCACCTGCATCCGGACCTGCCTCGCACCAGCACCCACCAAGCCGAACACCAGCAGTACCCACCTCAAGTGCATCCTGCTCAACACCCGCTCCATCCACAGACATGCCATCGAACTCTGGAACCTCCTCGACACCACAGCTCCAGACGTTGCCTTCCTCACGGAGACCTGGATGAACGCCTCTTCAGCTCCCGACATCGCCATCGCCATCCCAGAGGGCTACAAGATCGTCCGGAGGGACCGAAACGCCAACCAGATGGGAGGAGGCATCGCCATCATCCACAGGAGCACCATCCGTCTCACGACCAGCACCGACAACTCCCTGACCACCGCCGAACACCTGCATTTCCAGATCCACACCAACCCGAACACCACCCTCAGAGGCACCCTGATCTACCGACCCCCTGGACCACGCACACAATTCAGCGAGGACATCGCCGACTTCGTCAGCCCACATGCCCTCCCCTCCGCTGACTACATCCTCCTGGGAGACCTCAACTTCCATCTGGAGATCAACAACGACCGCAACACCAGCACCCTGCTCGACAACCTCACCAACCTGGGACTCAAGCAACTGGTGTCCACCCCCACCCACCTCGCCGGACACACACTCGACGCTGTCTTCTCATCCAGCAAGGACATCAACTTCAGCCACACCACAGAGCTTCAATGGACGGACCACAGCTGCGTCCACTTCACCTTCAAGAAAACAATGACCCACCACCACCAGCAACAGACCGCCCGCAGAAGCTGGAACAAGATCACAGCAGACCAGCTCGCCACCTCCCTGAGCCAGCACCCTCCTGCCAGCTCAGCGAACCCCAGCCAGGCCGCCGACAACCTCACGAAGTGGATCAGCAACTGCGCGGACGAACTCGCCCCACTGAGGACCCCGCCCAGCAGACCCGGCAGCAAGAAAGCCCCATGGTTCACCGACGAACTCAAGAGCTCCAAGAAGAACTGCCGAGCCCTCGAGAAAGTCTGGAGAAGGGAACCGACACCGGACAACAGGACCTCCTTCAAACTTGCCACCCGGAAACACCACCAGCTGATCCGCGCCGCCAAGAAAACAGCATTCAAGGACCGGTTGGACAACAACGCACACAACTGCAAGGAACTCTTCAACATCGTCAAAGAGCTTTCCAACCCCAGCGCAGGAAACAACGACATCACCCCATCGCAAGACCTCTGCAACTCCCTGGCTTCATACTTCCACAACAAGATCGCGGACATACACAACAGCTTCAACAACCAACCAACGCACACCATGACCGAACAACCACCCCCCACCACCACCCTCCACGCCTGGACCCCGATCAGCACCGAAGACACCATCCGCACGATGAACTCCATCCACTCCGGATCACCGACCGACCCCTGCCCTCACCACGTCTTCAACAAAGCCGACGCTGTCATCGCACCCCACCTGCGAGACATCATCAACACATCCCTCGACACCACCATCTTCCCAGAGAGCTGGAAACACGCCGAACTCAGCGCCCTACTCAAGAAACCAACAGCGGACCCCACCGACCTCAAGAATTACCGCCCCATCTCGCTCCTCCCGTTTCCAGCCAAAGTCATCGAGAAGACCGTCAACAAGCAGATGGCCGCTTTCCTCGAGACGAACGGATCCCTCGACCCCTCACAGTCCGGCTTCCGAGCCAACCACAGCACCGAGACCGCCCTCATCGCCGCCACCGACGACATCCGAGCCCTGATGGACAATGGAGAAACAGCGGCCCTCATCCTCCTAGACCTCTCCGCGGCATTCGACACGGTCTGCCACCGCACCCTAGTACGGCGCCTCAGCAACGTCGGAATCCAGGACAAGGCGCTGGAGTGGATCACCTCCTTCCTCGACGGGAGAACACAGAGAGTCCGCCTACCACCGTACAAGTCAGAGGCCACCGAAGTCATCTGCGGCGTCCCCCAAGGATCATCTCTGAGCCCCACCCTCTTCAACGTCTACATGAGCCCCCTCGCGGCCATCGTACGCAAACACAACCTCAGCATAATCTCCTACGCCGACGACACCCAGCTGATCCTCTCCCTGACCAACGACCCCGCCGCCGCCAGAGCCAACCTGCACGAAGGGATGAAAGAGGTAGCCGAGTGGATGACGACCAGCCGCCTGAAACTGAACTCGGACAAGACGGAGGTCCTCATCCTGGGCTCCTCTCCCTCCGCCTGGGACGACTCCTGGTGGCCTCCCGCCCTGGGCACCGCACCCAAACCGACAGACCATGCACGCAACCTGGGCTTCATCCTGGACTCCTCCCTCTCCATGACCAGGCAAGTCAACAACGTCTCCTCGGCATGCTTCAACATCCTACGCATGCTACGGAAGATCTTCTGGTGGATCCCCACCGAGACCAGGAAGACCGTCACCCAGGCCCTCGTCACCAGCCGACTGGACTACGGCAACGCCCTCTACGCCGGGACCACCGCCAAGCTCCAGAAGAGACTCCAGCGGATCCAGAACGCCTCAGCCAGACTCATCCTCGACATCCCACGAACCAGCCACATCTCCGGACATCTGCGAGACCTTCACTGGCTCCCCGTCAACAAAAGAATCACCTTCCGCCTCCTCACCCACGCACACAAAGCCCTACACGACCAAGGCCCGAGCTACCTCAACAGCCGAGTCAACTTCTACGCTCCCAAACGCCACCTCCGATCAGCCAACCACGCCCTCGCCGCCGTCCCCCGCATCCGAAGAGCGACTACAGGAGGAAGGTCCTTCTCCCACCGGGCCGCCAAGACCTGGAACTCCCTCCCGACCGACCTGCGCCTGACCCAAGACCACCTCTCCTTCAGGAAGAAGCTGAAGACCTGGCTGTTCGAGCAGTAGCGGCTCCCCCCCCCCCCCCAGCGCCTTGAGACCCCACGGGTATGTAGCGCGCTTTATAAGTGTCACTGATTGATTGATTGATTGTATTCCAGTAAGGCCTTTTTAACAGGGCCGGACGAGGTAGGGGACGCTCATCAGGCCATGGATATACACAAGGTCCCCCCCATAGGTGACTGTGGTTGTGGACAAGGAGAATGGGACTCAACCAGAGGGGGCACCTTCTACCCCACTCGTCGACGTTTCAACAGACGACGTTTCCATGGCGGTGGAAACAGGGCTGGTTTCCAACAACGGAATTCCTCAGGTAAGCCTACCAGATGTATCTCTAGATTAACCAAAAAAAGAGCCAGACGATGAGGGTCCACTGATCTGTGCACTAGGGAGCTATCCCACAATATTCTATACTTATCAATACATTTCAGATGCGCTCAACTTCCTAATGATTCAGCGCCCCAAACCCCTTGAAACCTTGGTGGTGAGGTAGGAGAAGGATCTGCCGCCTGAGGTCGTTCGTTGGATGCGGGGGACAGTGGCGAGGGCGAGGCTGGTGGAGCGGAGCTGGCGGGTGGGGGTGTGGAAGCTGAGGCTGCTGTTCAGGTAGGCTGGTCCGGTGTTGTGGAGTGCTTTGTGTGCGTGGGTGAGGAGCTTGAAGGTGATGCTCTTGTCGATGGGGAACCACTGTAGGTCTTTCAGGTGGGGGGTGATGTGGCCTCGGCGGGAGACGTTGACGATCAGTCGGGCGGAGGCATTTTGGATGCGGTGTAGCCGTCAGAGGTGTTTGGCTGGGATTCCTGCATAGAGTGTGTTGCCGTAGTCCAGTCTGCTGCTGACGAGGGCCTGTGTCACCGTTCTTCTTGTTTTGGTTGGGATCCACTTGTAGATCATGTGGAGCATGCGGAGGGTGTTGTAGCAGGAGGAGGAGACGGCGTTGACCTGCTTAGAAATGGAGAGGGAGGAGTCGAGGATGAATCCTAGATGGCGTGCATGGTCGGTGGGAGTTGGTGCTGTTCCAAGTGTGGTCGGCCACGAGGAGTCATCCCAGGCTGAGGAGGTGGGTCCGAGGATAAGGACCTCTGTCCTGTCTGAGTTCAGCTTCAGATGGCTGCTCCTCATCCAGTCGGCGATGGCCTTCATTCCCTCGTGGAGGTTGGTTTTGGCGGTGTGTGGGTCCTTGGTGAGGGAGAGGATGAGCTGGGTGTCGTCGGCGTAGGAGATGATGTTGAGGTCGTGATGGTGGGCCACTTGTGCGAGTGGGGCCATGTAGATGTTGAACAGCGTTGGGCTGAGGGACGAGCCTTGGGAGACACCGCAGATGATGTCGGTGGCTTCGGATCGGAAGGGTGGGAGGTGAACACTCTAGGTTCTGCTGGAGAGGAAGGACCTGGTCCAGTCAAGTGCCTTCTCTTGGATTCCGGATTCTAGGAGGCGTGTCTTTAGAGTGCGATGGCAGACCATGTCGAAGGCGGCTGATAGCCCCTTTGTTCAGAAGTTGAAAGTCGACACAATTTAGATGGCAGCAAAAGTCGCGCTTGTCAAGTCTTCCCATGCACACTGTGTAGAAATCCCACTTGCGTGGGGCACACCAAATGAATCACCAACATGAAGTAGACTACAGAGTTGGGGTGGGCGACACACAAAGTCACTCGGGGCATCACTGTGCGCTGCAAAGAACCTAAAGTTTCACATAATTTTGCCAACCAAATTTTGGCTGCCTTCGGTGCGGTCCAGCAGGGCTGGCTGTCCGTTTCACCCTTCTCTGCAGCTAATATTACTGTTAGCGCCATTGAGTTGGACAAGAAAGCACTGCAATATAATTAACTTTTCAACTCACCTAGAAACAATTATTCCTAATTTCCGCAATGTCAGTAAATAGACTGTAGCTGATAAAGACATATGGCTATGTTTACTTCTTAAAGAAAAGACATAACGTATCGTACATCAAACAGCTTAAAATACGCTTCTCATTGTGCAAATGCTTGCAACTGGGAATATTTATATGTTTCCCTTCCCTTCATTACTTCATTTTACCTGTCACTCATACTCGATCAAATGTCACTCATAATCGCAAAGAAATTATGAAAATGTCACACATGGCAATCTGAAACCTTGGCCGCTATGAACCCATTTGCTAACACTTTCAGGCGCTGAGGCACTATGCAGCATATGTATAAAGATTAAAACATGTACACATGAATGCAGCTTGTAATACTGCTTGAAAAAGGCTCCACTCGGGCAATATCTACCAGTCCCCTCCACCCAACCCCCAACTGCATTCATTTGTTCTCTTCATTTTCAAATTAGGGGCCTCATTTATAAAGGCTGTGCGTCACTTTTACGCCGCCGGTGCATCACTTTTTGTGACGCACCAGTGGCGTAAAATATGAGCCTTGTTGCGTCATATTTACAAAGTGACGCATCTAGGTAGATTCGTCACTTTGTAAACCCCTGCGCTACATTATACCTGCACCAGGTATAATATATGCAAGGGGGGCGTATTGACGCAAGGAAAGGTCGTAGAAGTGACGCAGTGAAATCTATGAGATTTCACTGCGTCACTTTTAGGACGCCGTTGCGTCAAAATCTTGCGCCTGCCTCACAGCAGGCGTAAGACTGACGCAGGCCCTTTCACATGGGGTTTGCACCATGTGAAAGGACGCATTGCTGGAGTTGCGTCACTTTTGTGACACACTCCAGCAATGCGTCACTGTTGCGCTTACAGATACGTCAGAAATACTGACGTATCTGTAACTCCTTGCGACATGATGCGTCATATATTAAATATGACGCATCAGGAATGTCGCAAGGAGTGCGCACTGAGAAGTGACGCATCGCTGCTTTCACGCAGCGATGCGTCATTTCTCATAAATAAGGCCCTAGATTTTTAAAGTTTCTCTAGTGCAGACCGAGCCCAGAAGTGTGTCAGACTGCTAAACAGGAGATGTGGGTATTAGTTTATACAGAGAGAGCTGTGCTGTGTTT
The DNA here is from genome assembly GCF_964263255.1 of Lissotriton vulgaris. NCBI lineage: Eukaryota > Metazoa > Chordata > Amphibia > Caudata > Salamandridae > Lissotriton > Lissotriton vulgaris. The sequence goes on along the minus strand of NC_141696.1, from coordinate 25,780,819 downwards.
TCCAGCTGTCATTTGAGGTGTTTGTTCCTCAGAAAGTTTGGTGACAGAAGTAATTACGACTCATCTAAATTCCAAAAATGAGCATCTATTGATTTGGAGCAGTACTTGTCATTAACTCGAAGGAATTTTGCATTCAGTGTATCTGCTTTGGAAAGTGCAATGGATTAATAAAACAAGCACACAACAAGCACACACCTGCATGATACAGTGGTGACGTGGTTTTAAAATAGAGTGCAAAATCTTCTAGGTAAAAACAATTAGCTGTCCACGTCCAATCAGCGAAGAGCTAAAAACGACTTTGTCAATTTTTAGAACGGTGCAAAGTTCTATATATAAGAAGCATTGAAAAAAGAAAATGGATTTCCTTCCTGGGACACCACATGTTTGGTCTGGGTGGATGACCTTGTTGAGTGCCTTCCTAAATCTCGTGGCTAAGTTTTACTAAAGATTTTGGGGGCATATTAGCAAGAACCTCGTTAAAATCCTTTGAGGTGCTTTCAAACGTGGTGAAACTAGGGGCATATTATCAAGAAAGGGCCTTACATTATCGCCGTTTTTATCGGCAGGAACCCGCAGCTAAAACGGCGATAATGGGCGTGCTAATATGCCTTATATGTCCTGCACATCTAACCTGGGCTTCTATTGGAATTCTATAACGCATATTAGCAAGCCCATTATGCCCCTAAATTTAGAAGGCAGGACGTGAGAGTTTAGTCTCCATTTAATCTGGCAACAACAAAACATTAGTTTCACCTCATGTGAAAGCCACTCAAAAGATTTTGCTAGAGAGCTTGTGAAACAACACTTGTCACATATTTCTATAGATTTGTCTTTAAAATTGAACATTGTTACATAAAAAAATAGGTACATTGAAGTTACCTTTGCAGTGGTGCGGCTGGGGGGTTGATTTGCTGTTGGTGGGTTCTTCAGTAGCTTGCAATGCATAATAAAGGCTGAAAGATTAAATTAAAATGTTTGCATTTGCTATTGTTGGCAAAGAGGAGAGTCGCATTTACCTGGATGGGCCAGGGTGGGCCTAGTCTGGACGTTTGGGAGAGGGATGTGTGTGCGTGGGTAGGTAGGCAGTGGCGGAGGAAGTACGCGCAGGAAGTATGCCTCCGTAAAATGTAGTCATGATGATAAAGTGGAAGATGATCTGCAGGTTTGGGGGGTGCTCTCATTGTTAGAACAGATTCACAATTGCTTGATCACCCTTCCTGCTTTCTCAAATTTGCTTGAAAATGCGCCATTTGCCCACTATTTTTTAAAAAATTTCTCGGGGGAGAACCCCCCGAACCTCCCTTAGGTGGTTCCAGCTCACGCGCATTACCGTATCAATAAAGCAGAAATGTATAAAAAGTGTGTCACCAACATGAAAAGTTTGGAAAGCTGTGCCCTAGTAAATGGGACCAGAATAGAAGCCCTAAGGCAGAGGTCTTCAAACCTTTTTGCTCGGAGCTCCCCTAAGCAGAATGTTTTGAGGTCGGGCCCCTGTCCACAAATTTATGGCAAGGGTTGGGGAGCAGGAGGGAAATTGCTGGGCATAGGGGGCGGGGCTTATGAGATGATATCAGGAGCACTTTTTCTATAGCTCATAAAACACACTAAATATGAGACTTATAAAACAGCAAATGGATCAAACAAAAACATATATGGTCCCAAAAATACTGCTCCCCATAATTGTGGTGTTCTGAGCCCCTCACACTCTTGGACCCCAATACAACTACACCTGCTGCATTAATGATAACAGCAGTCCCGATTAGAAGGCTGTCTCCTCTGAATCTTTCACCTCTTCACCACCATACCTGACCATACTCTGGGGTATATTAGCAACAACTTGCAATAATTATTGCAAATCGTGCTCAGCACGATTTTATTATCGCCTCCTATCGCTGGATTTTATCGTGGAGATAAGGCAAATTACCAACGTTTATCTCCACGACGATAATAAAAAGAGCGATAACGGCGAATCCAATCTATAACGTGAGATTTCCAGCGATAAAAAATCCTATCGCTAAGGAAAATCTCGCTAATAGACAGGTGGGGACTTAGCCGTAGAATCCACCTCCCATTGACTATTATGGCTCAGTCAGGTTTTTACCTGGTGTAAAATCCTGGTGCTAATCGAGGTTAGCGGGCACATTTTCATCACGTCGTCGGTATTGCTAATAAGCGATAGCTGTGTTAGCGACTGCTTTCAGTCGCTACCGGTTTGGGTACGCCCACTTTGCATGTCATTAGTGATAAATATAGCTGACATGCAAAGCGGGCCCCAAACCCGTCGCTATTGCCTGGAAGCTGTAGTTAACTGCTGTTAGCGACTGGTTGGTAATTGGGTGATAAAAACAATTCCCACTTTATTGGCAAAAAGTGCCGCTAAAGCGGCGATAACGCCCATGCTAATGTGCCCCTCTGTCCCTTGCAGAAAAAAGGGCTCCCAAATGATACCTCCCTTTTTTCTGCAAAGGTGCCCTCGGTCCTAATGCTGAAAGGAAAGTACCTCCCATGCCCCTATTTCAAAGGTAGACAGTCACAATTGTGATGCAGGGGACCCCTCAAGCCCCTGGGCCCCAGGCCTACTACATCTGGTTAATTAATGAGAACCAGCAGTGGTCACTTACACACCTGGCAGCAGTACCTACTGTACTAATAAATGGCCCTTTTTAATGAAAAAAAAAGGGGCACCGCTTATATTACCGCATTTGCTACGTAATCCATCATGTGCTGCATTGCAAAGCATATCCAATTCTTCGGTGCTGTAAACTAGTACTTACAGGCGTTCTATTCTGAAGGACAGAATTATGGTATTTTTTATAATTCTTTATTGTGTGGTACAGGAAGACAAATGCGTTCTTGTGGCACACTTATTATTTTAAGTGAACCTAGTTCTATGTATGTTGCTGTTTATTTTGCTGCACAATTCTCTTCTTTGGAGGTCCTCTGCCATGTTATTAATATATGTTGAATGGGGATTTAGCGGCCATTTAGTCACACAAACCTACTTTGGGACGGGATCACCACGGACACCTTGTTGCTGTTATCATAAGGCCGTTTGAGCTCGGTGTACATAAAACCTACCATGTGCTTATGATATGTGCACAGACTAACATGTCCTCAAAACAGTCTTATAAATACGGACTATCCCCTCTTCTACCAAACAATTCCCCCGCCCTTATTAACTTCAACTTGACAACTTCTGTTAGTGACAGCCTTTTTGCCCTTTCTCTTGACTCCAGTGTTTCTTTGCACTGAACTGGCCTGTCTGCCCTGGACCAAGCCTGCCTTCCTTCCATTCCCCATTCTCTTCTTACTTTGCGTTGTTCTTTTCCGCAGCCCTAAATTTCAATAGCTGGAACGACTCGGCAGCAAAGAAACTAGCCCTCGAGACGCGCACGCGCACTGGCAGGAGACTGCCATCAGCCCCATGGTACACAGCTGAGTTAAAAGAACTAAAGAAAAAATGCAGAGCTAAAGAACGAGTTTGGAGGAAGGAATACCCTGAAATAGAAAGAAGACATTAAGAGGCGTTAATAAAGTATAAAGAGTCAATAATCTTGACAAAATCACGTTTCTTCACCAAGACCATTACTGCTGCTAAATATACACCTAGAGAACTTTTTAAAACAGTTTCTACCTTAGCCAAGTTTGGAGATAGCAAACAGTTTAGTCCTAATTGTCAGTTCTGCGACAAATTAGCAGAGTTCTTTCATGATAAAGTGGTAAAAGTTTATGGCAAGTTCTCTAACAGCAAGGCTGGAGTTAATTTAAATGGTCCAAACAAAGATAGGGTGATTATGCTGGTCTATTTACAAACATTTAACTCCTTAATGCCAGGCCAAGTCGAGAAGCTTATAATGTCAACGAAGTCAGGATCTCGATTGGATCCTTATCCTGCTCTGGTCCTTCATACGGTCTGTAGGAAGGTGGATACCTGACTATGGTTGCCCCAAACTGTTTGACTGGTGTTTTGCTGGTTTTCCGACATAGTTGACCTGGGGCCCTGCTATTCAGGACCCCAGGCCCACTGCTCTCTCTGTAAAATGGATTCCATGTACCTTAGGTACATATCCAATTGGATACTGAGTCACCTTATCAGTCCCTGTACAGAGTACCTTAGGTACCCAGGGCATAGGTGTACCCAGGGCCTACCAGGGGCTGCAGCATGTATTATGCCACCCCTGGCTGGCCATCTAAATCTGACACAACTGGCTGCACGACAGCTGGGGCAAGGTGGTGTAATCACCCCTTGCTTTAGATATAGTATTCCTAATAATGTTATCCTAGCTTATTATTCCTATCGCTAATGTTGTATTGCATATTATTTTTTGTAATGACCATTCTGTTTACCCTAATAAAAATTATTTGAACTGAAAAAAGATATAGTATTCCTATATCTAACCCTAAAATGGACACATATATTCCTATCAGTCACTCCTATGGCAGGCCTTATCAATCCTGAAGGCAGAGTGCTTGGAATTATGTGAGATGGTGCTCTGGCATGAGCTGAGCCCGTCTGCAGCTTGCGGAACCAAGTCCTAATAGCTGTTTCATGATAACGCGTACCATATACTCTTAAGTGCATTATAATCCTCGCGGTTATATGCCAACTCTGGTATCGCTTTATCAAAACATGTCGAGTAAGGTGTCATACGAATTGGAATACTAACCCCTCGCCAATTCTGGCGACGGGGTTAGCATTCCACCCTTCTAGAGGGACATAACATGTATGTAACTGTGAACCCCGGTTAAAGTTAACTCAAGCCTCAGCATCACAAAATGGATGCTGCCACCACAGACACAAGTCTGACCTCCTGCTGCTGGGAGTCCTTCCAGCGAGGAGTGCTTAGACAAAGGGTTTCCTGTCAGGGGCGGTGCTAGCACCATCCCAGACAGGGTTTTGTGTATCCCAGGTAGGCAGGGCTTTAGAGGAAGGTGACTGCAAGTGGCACCCCGGTGCTCACTATGCATAGGCCGGCTTGAACCAGTTCCAGGGGCACACCAGCCCCTGAGCTGGGGGAAGTCCGGCAAGGGAGAGGGGTGTAACCACCCCACTTCCTGGTCCCACCCATGGGCAGGACCTAGTCGCGTACCAGCCCCTTTCTTTAGAATAAAGGTAGGAGCGGGGACCCTTCCAAATTAGATCATCTTTGAATCCTGAAACTACTTTCTACGAAAGGAACTCAAGACTTCTTCTCAAGATTTCTCCCTTGTGACTAAGGAGTAGTCACCCTGCACCCGCAGGCACCATCCAAGCATCGCGGTCTGCTGTAAGTCTCTCCTCCGGATCAAGACTGCCCAGCTCGACGAGAACTGGCTTCCCTGGCACCTCTGACCTCTACCTGCATCATCAGCCCAGCTGAGATTCGAGGGTGTGACGAGACCTCGAGGGACCGGCCATCTTCAGGACTGCACGACGCTTGCCCAGCACGACCGCCGAGGGATCCTCGAGTGAGTGCTTTGGGGTTTGAGAAGCCCTAACACTGAGCAGCTCCAGCACCTAAGTCCAGCCCCCCAGCATCCACGAGATCTGTGTGGGGCCCTTCTGCTCTTCGCTGCTCACCGCGTTGTCCGGCTACTTGCCTGCTGGCTTGTGGCCCTCTTGACGACGTACCATGACGACAACACCACTGGCCTGGTTGCTCCAGACTGGCCCTTGCTCCCCTCAAACAGAGGAGCACCCCGGACCCTCCTGGTCCACTCCAGACGCCATTTTGAGTCCACCGCGTGGGCTTGCATTTGCCAAGAGTTGTTGCCCCAATCCTGGGTCCAGCGACGTCGACAGCAGATATCTTCATGGGACAGCTCGCACCTCCCTCCTGGTTGCCGACAACGCCTCCTGGTCCGAGAGACTGCAGAGCCCAGCGTCGCCCACTCACCTGGTCGAGGTGACTTCGTCCGGTGCCATCCTGGTTCCCACCTAATCACTGGCTAGTGATTCAGAACTTGGTCTCCTCTGCTTACAGGTATCCATCTTCATCGATCCAGGCTTGGGTCACATCGAACTTCTTCACTGGTCGCCTGCCAGCAACTTCTTCTTTCAGGCTCCATAGACTGCAACGAGGATTCCCGACGTCTTTTGAACCCTATGCATCCGCAGCCCCTGGGCTTGGTAACTCGAGTACTTCGGTGCTCCAGCATAGCTTAACTATCCAAGTGTCTAGATCCTTTTTCGTTTCAGCTCTACCTAGTCGGATTCGTCCGATAACACTAACTTTACGAAATCTAGTATCCATAGACTTTTTTCCGCATCCGGCGTGAGAGTGCACACTCTGCACCCGATCTCCCTAGGCCTCCTGCTAGTAATCTAAAGGTTCAGTAGTCTAGTCCTAGCGATCCCAAAGCCTCTGAGAATAGTTACTTACCTGCTAGTATTTCGCATTCCACTTTCATAGTATATGGTTTTTCGTGGCCCTCGGGCATTTGTGTAAATTGTGCAACTTGAAGTATTTTCTTAAGAGTTTTGTATTGTGCTTAGCTCCCTGTCTCATAAAGAGCCAGGGTAGTCTTGTTATAAATAAATACACTTTATTTTCACAACAACTTGTGTGGTGTCCTTTCACTTGGTGTTCAAGGGGTATATGTGATGGTATAACAGCTGGCTTAACACGCCCTCTAGAGTTTAGCCTAAAGACTGCTCTTGTCCATGCTACTAAGATAGCTGGTCTATAAGGTTGACTTACAACCAATCATCAATAAGGGTCGTTTGGAATGATGCATAGTGATCACTAGAATAGTGAGCACTATATATCAGGCCAAATTCTCACATTGGTGAGCAGCGGTTGGGATTTGAGCTTGCTGTTGTTTTACCACACTTATCCTAAGAATATCATTTGAAAGATCACATAAGTACCAAGGTACATATAACTTAGCTTAGAATACTCTGAGTTCTACTGAACCAGCTCTTGTAGTGTAACAGGGCCTAGCACACCCTGACTACAACTCTTAGCAAGGGATCAGTAGGCAAACAAATAGTGTAGGTAAGTGCACCACTTACACCACACTAGAAGCATGTCTGACCACGGAGAATCTACACAGACTCCTCTGGTGGTTGTGGACCCTCCACAGGTCACATCCAGATATGCAGCTCTTAGCTTCCAGGAGATGAGACAAGTGTGTACCTCCAGGAAGCTAAAACAGGGTTCTAACCCTACCCTCCCATTCCTGATTGGTCTCTTAGAGACTTATGATGCCAGGAGGGCTTCTAACACAGGCCCTCCTAATCCAGACGGGAGCATGCCCCCCCTTAGAGGGAACCCTTGGGGACCCTGACCTCAACCTCAATGGAACAGGAAGTGAAGTTGAGGAAGAGGAAGAGGAGTTGTCAGGGGATGAGGCTGACAAAGGTCCAGTATTAGTCAGCAGACTTAGCAGGGCCAACTTAAGCAGGCATGAGAATGAAACTGGGGCACCCCCAGGCCCACTCTCAGGCAGGCTTAACATTGGGAATGGACGAGTTAGGTCTCTATCCAGAGGCTCTAACAGATCTATTCACACCCATGTCTCTCAGGCATCTTCTCAGAGAGGGATGACATCCCCTCAGAGAAGAGAGCATGAAGCTAAGATGAGGGAAGTCAATCTGAGGATTGAGAGGGAAGAACTTGCCCTTGCCAAGGAAAGACTTGCCTTTGCCAGAGAGCAGGAATTGAGTGGGGCACACCCCACTGGTGGCAGCATTTTACCTAGAGAAAAGGACAGGAGTTTAGACACTAGACACCTGAGTAAGATAGTGCCCCCCTTTAAACAAGGGGATGACATCCACAAATGGATGACTGCTTTGGAGAGGGCCTGCACTGTCCAGTGCATCCCCCAGAGTCAGTGGGCAGCTATACTGTGGCTCTCCTTTGAAGGCAAGGGTAGAGACAAGCTCCTCACTACTAGAGCTGAGGATGCTAACAATTACCAAGTCCTGAAGAATACACTGATTGATGGGTTTGGCTTAACAACTGAACAGTACAGGTTGATGTTCAGGGACACCCAGAAAACTCAGTCTCAGGATTGGACTGACTTTGTTGATTGTGCCACTAAGGGTTTTGAAGGCTGGCTACTGGGAAGTAAGGTTACTGATTTCAAAGGATTGTATAATCTAATTATGAGAGAGCAAGTCTTAAATAATTGTCAGAACCAGTTATTACACCAGCACCTGGTAGACTCTGATCTGACCTCTCCACAGGAATTGGGTAAGAGGGCAGACACATGGGTCAGAACCAGGGTTAGGCCTAAGAACCAGGGTGGTGACCAAAAGAAGGAATCAACCAAGCCTCAAGAGAAGGGTAGGAATACATCTTCTGATCAAACCCCGGGGCCCCAAAACTCCTCTGAAAAGGGTGGGTCCCAAAATCCTTCCAATACCCAAAAGAAACCTTATTGTCATACCTGCAAACAGGTAGGCCATTACAAAAGTGACAACAGTTGCCCAAAGGCCAACAACAATTAGGAGAACATACCCCCAAGTAACACTTCCAAACCTCCTGTTACTACTAATAGTAATCTCCCAGGTGGTGGGAGTGCCCCTAAGAATTTGGGTGCATTTACTTTGGGAGTTCCTGGGGACTCTGGCCTAACCAGGTCCCCTGACTTAGATGCTCTTGTCTGTGAAAATGGCATGGGGTTTGCCAACTTCACTGCTTGTCCCAACACTTTGAGCAAGTACAGACAGGAGCCCCTCATCAATGGTATAAAAGTTGAGGCTTATAAAGATACAGGGGCTAGCATCACCATGGTGACCGAGAGCCTAGTCCCCTCAAGGCAACTTTTACCTGGAGCCACATACCAGGTGACCAATATTGATGGAGTGCAGACAGATCATCCCATGGCAGTGGCCAATCTCAGCTGGGGAGGTGTCACTGGCCACAAGAGAGTGGCAGTGTCATCAAACGTGCCTGTAGATTGCCTACTGGGGAATGATTTAGAGATCTCAGCCTGGGCTGAGGTAGAGCAAGAAACCCATTTTAAAATGGTAAACCTCCATGGTAAGGTTAGTGGGGCAGTGATAGCCACAGCCCCAGTCCAAGATGTCCTCCCTGAACAGGTCAGGAGGGCTGTGCCAGTCACAGCCCCATCTCAGACAGCTTCCTTCCCAGAAAAGGTTGGCAAGGCTGTGATGGTCACAGCCCATACCCAGACTGAGTCCCTTCCTGAAAAGGTTGGTGGAGTTGTGATGGCCACAGCTCAAACTCAGACAGATAATAGTGTTGTGAAGCCTGAAACTATGGATCACTCCACTCAGACAGAGAGCATTGAGGAGGAAGAGAAATCTCCCTCCCACCAGACTTTAGGAAAGGATCAGCCTCCTCAGGGAACTGATCTGACCACTTGTGAAGGAACTGCCCCAGCCTTCCCTGGACCGGAAGCAAGCTTCCTAGGACCGGTTTCTGCCATTGCAGCCGTCTTCAGCCAGGTTTGCTTGAATCCAGTGGCAAAGTGAGCAAGGGACTCAACGGATGTATGACGTTACAACGCATACTTTTACATCGCATGCCTTTACAACACAGTTTTTACATTGCATACCTTTACAACGCATAGCGCTTTGGGGTGCTGGATAGTGAATAGTTTAATTTACTATTCCAACTCCAGTCCCCATGGACACTAGGGAAGGTGTTGGACAGTAGATTAAACGTATTCCCTATCCTAAAGCGCCCCAGCGCAATGCGTTGTAATGGTTTGCGTGGTAAAAGTTGCGTTGTAAAGGCACTGCGTGGTAAAAGTTGCGTTGTAAAGGATGTTTCCCGACTCAACGTCTAAGTATACCCTGCCAACTTAAACTGAAGTTAAATACTGGCAAAACTGAAGTGGTTATGTTTGACAGGGATTCTTCCCTTTGGAATTCCTCCTGGTGGCCGAAGCAGCTGGGCCCTGCCCGCGGCTAATAAAAATTGTCAAAAACCTCAGGATCACGCTAGATGACCATCTATCATTATCTGACCAGGTCAACAGCATCACTTCATCGTGTTTTTTCACGCTAAAAACCCTTTGAAAGATGTTACCTTTTGTTCTCAGATAAACTGTCCCCATTGCCCTTGTGATATCTAAAATTGATTACTGTAACGCGCTCTACCTAGGACCAAAAAAGAGTACTATACGCGAGCTGCAGATGCAACAGATTGCAGCTGCTCGCCTGCTTATTAAGATTCCCAAATTCAGCCCTATAAGCCAAGGCATTCAAGACCTGCACTGGCTCCCAGTTCAGGCAAGGATCCAATTCAAATCTATGTGTATCCTGCACAAGACACTTAGGGGCAGATTTACAAGCCCCTTGCGCCACTTTTGTGTCATTTTTCCAATGTTAAAATTCTCGCAAAAGTGGCGCAAGGGGCCGTAAATCTGCCCCTTAATGGGGTTGGGTCAGCTAGCTCAGTCAGCGTATCAAGGGTCATTCTCCACAGCGAAACTTCAGATTCTCATTGGCCTCCTTACTCGTGGTTCCCAGGGCAAAGACCATAAAATGGGGTAGTAGAAGTTTTCTCCATCTGGCCCCTAAAGTATGGAACACATTACCCATTAGTCTTAGAAAACAAACCAATTTACAACTGTTTAGAAAACACTAAAAACATGACCATATGCAAATCAGTTTTGACCCTGTGCTTTATGGGAACAGTCCAGCCTGAATTGCCTAGCCAGGTCCTTCCTGGACAGGAAGTAACATCCTAGTACCAGTTTCAGAATCTCACCCCTCTTCAACCAGGATAGCTTGATTCCAGTGGCACAGTGAGCCCAACACCCATGACTTGATATACCTGGTGCACATAGGGCGAGAAAGCAAAAGAAACACAATTGATGGACAGAATGCAGAACAAACCAGTAGATTCAGCCCCAGTCAAAAGATCTGGGTTAAATCCATCATTCCTTTTGCTCACCATGATACCGCAGTTCAGACCTGGCCATATGCAAATCAGTCTTGACCGTGTGCCTCATGGGAACAGGCCAGCCTGAACTGCCAAGTCAGGTCCTCCCTAGACCAGAAACAAGCATTCTAGGACCAGTTTCGGGGTTTTACCCCTCTTCAAACTGGATTGCTTGATTCCCTTGCGACAGTGAGCCCAGGATCCACATTTTAGCATACCTGGCGCACTTAGAGCAAGAAAGCAAAATGCACACAATTGATGGACGGAATGCAGAACAAATCAATACATTTACCCCCAGTCAAGAGATCTGCATTAAATCCATCATTCTTTTGCGTACCATGCCACCCCAGTTTAGACCTGGCCATATGCGCAGGGTCAAGACTGATTTGCATATGGCTGGGTTCAAACTGGAATGGCATGGTGAGCAAAAAAACGATGGATTTAGGCCCAAATCTCTGTACTGGGGTGAATGTATGACATTGTTCTGCATTCTGTCCATCAACTGTTGTTTTTGCTATTGTCACCCTGACTGGGTCGGGTATGCCCAGACGTGAGTTCCATGCTCTCCATGCCACTGGAATCAAGCTTTCCTGGCTGAAGAGTGGTGAAACCCTGAAACCGGTTCTAGAATGCTTGTTTCTAGTCCATGGTGGACCTGGATTGGCAGTTTGGGGTAGACTCAACTGTTCTTTTTGCAATTGTCACACCGAGTGGGACGGGTATGCCCAGACGTGAGTTCCATGCTCTCCATGCCACTGGAATCAAGCTATCCTGGCTGAAGAGTGGTGAAACCCTGAAACCGTTCTAGAATGCTTGTTTCTATTCTATGGTGGACCTGGCTTGGCAGTTTGGGCAGGACTTTTCCCATAAGGCACAGAGTCAGGACTGATTTGCATATGGCTGAGTTCAAACTGGAATGCATGTTGAGCAAAAAAATGATGGCTTTAGGTCCAAATCTCTGTACTGGGGTGAATGTATGACATTTTTCTGCATTCTGTCCATCAATTGTTCTTTTTGCATTTGTCACCTGAGTGGGACGGGTATGCTCAGACGTGAGTCCCGTGCTCTCCATGCCACTGGAAGCAAGCTATCTTGGCTGAAGAGGGGTGAAACCCTGAAACTAGTCCTAGGATGCTTTTTTCCAGTCCAGGGAGGACCTGGCTCGGCAGTTCGGGCTGGACTGTTCCCACGAGGCACAGGGTCAAGACTGATTTGCAAAAGGCTGGGTTCAAACTGGAATGGCATAGTGAGCAAATAAATAATGGATTTAGAGCTAGATCTCTGTATTGGGGTGAATGTATGACATTGTTCTGCATAATGTCCATCAACTGTTGTTTTTACCCTTAATTCCACTGTCAGTGGTTGGGGTTCTCTTTGAAAGGGTTGGTGTGGACATAGTGGGTACACTTGAACCACCCTCAGCCTCAGGAAACAAATTCATACTGGTAGCGGTAGATCATGATGCCGGGTACCCTGAAGCCATTCCCCTCAGGACTACTACAACTTTTTTATTAGCCAAGGCCCTCAAGATATTGTATGCTTGCAAGAATGTGCCATTCCCCATTCATCAGACTACTCCTTCACATCTAAATACTGGGATGAAGGACCCTCCAAACGGTCTGGGGGAGGAAACAAGAATGCTGGAATAGGGATTCTGATAAAAAATAAACAAATGTCAATAGTAGACACAAAAAATCATTCAGCCAGGCAGGGCTTCATGGTCACAATCGCCGTTCGCAATGTCACCTTCAAAGTTTGCAATGTGTAAGCGCCGAATGACAAGCATGAAAGGAAAGATCTCTTTAAAGTACTAACATTTTCATGTGTAGGTGCAACACCCATGCTTGAAGCAGGAGATTTAAATTGTGTCATAAATCCCACAGATAGAGGCGGCAAGAACAATGTGTACAAACTAGATAAATTTGCTAAACGTTTAAGGAATATTTGTACTGATCTTCAATTATCTGACACAGTGAAGGACATCTAACATGAGCTTTGATTGGAATTCCATAGAGCATATTATCAAGCCCATTATCGCCACTTTAGCGGCAGTTCCCTGCCGATAAAGCGGCGATAATTTTATCGCCCAGGCTTGATAATATGCCCCCAGAAGAGCAGCAAATCTCCATAAAGGAGGTCACACCTCAGAGAAAAGACCGTACAAAACACGGACACAGTCACAATAATAGCCAATCTATCGGAGAAGCAGTCTACAAACGTGTGGGAGACGGTGAACCATAGACTCTTGACAAACCCCCATAAAGACTAAGCATGGATGGTGGTCTCCAGATGCCGACCAGTGAAGCAGTTCCACAACGAGAGGCAACTAGCAAAAACAGTAAGATGGCCCACGACAGGCTGCCCGGCGGAAGAATCCATGGTGTATTTCATATGGAACTACAGTGGAGCACAAAACATGGGGAAATCCCTGGGCCACCTGATCAAGGAGCCGACGGGCCTACGAACTGATCCTCCATGGTCTAGGTATGAAATGTAATGTAAAGAAAGAAAGAACTTGGTGAATAATAAACTGTGTGAGAAAAGCTCTGGGGATAAACTGAAAAGTATCCCTGTACCAACACCAATTGATAATCATTAAAGAAAGTCCCCCCCCCCCCAACGTCTTGAGACGCTCACAGATGAGTAGCGCGCTTTATAAATCCTTAATTTAAAAGATTGCTTTTTATAAAATGTATTCCTACATGTGCGTAGACGCTCACAGGTTTGGGAACGAATGGGCAAATAAAAACTGGAAAGTTAAAAAATGTTCTGGATGGGTACCATGAAAATATAATGATGTGGATGTAAAACCACCAAAGATAGCCTTTGTGCTTTTTTTTGGGAACGGTTAAATATAGAGCATCCAGACATTAGGGATTGCTTAACATGTGAAAGTGTGACATATATGTAAATAAAGTTTATATTTACAAGAAAACAATATTGTCAGGGTTTAGATCTTGAGTTCATTGGTCGGGCAGCATTAAAAAAGAGTATATGTTCTGTGATGCTGTGCGCAAAAGAGGTTAGGTCAACAGCTTTACTTAAGAATCAAAAGGGCACATTTACGCGTCCCTTTGCATCGCTCTTGCGTCAGCAATGTGGTGCAAGAGTGACGCAAAGTAAAAATGAGATTTATGAAGCCACGCAAGGCCACCTTCTGTGGCCCTAGATGGCTTCATAAGTCTTGAGTAATCGCTGTGTTGCATTAGTCTGCGCCAGGGAAGTGTTTCTATGGGCATTGCTTTGTTGTTCCTGCTCAGCATCACTGGATTTTGTGGTATTCCTAGATTTACTAGAAGTGGTAGACCTGGGAATACACCGAAAACCATAGATGACAACATTGTAGAAGAGAAAAGTGGGAGTGTTTATTTTATGTATTATAAAATACTATGATGAATTAACATTTGATGATGTAAGCGTGTGAGGTAGGAGTAGATTGTAGAATGTGCACAGCAGGGCGGGAGCGGAGACGGATGAGAGAGCAACATCAAGCACATTGCTGGTTAAGAACCTGTCTGCTCTTATTTGGAAACAAACTAACCTACAACTCATTCTGCATGGAAGATTCTTACATAACAAAACTAGCGACGAGGATCGGATGGCCAAAGAAATTTGGGGTAAAAAGTTGGATTATGGAAGATTCTTACATAACAGAGATTTCTTGAAAAAAATTGTGAGAATGTAGGGGCATATTACCAACAAATAGCGATATTTATCGCTAAGTAGGCTTAGCGTCAAAATTTTTATCTCCGCGCATCACTGTATTTGGCTATTACCAAGGTTTATCTCAAAAGCGATAAAATTCCAGGCGATAGCAGCGAAATGCGTGAATATCGCTGAGAATACAGCGATATTCGCGCATTAGCAACGAAATGCTCTTAGCCATGTTATCCACCTCCCATTGGATAATATGGCTAAGAACTGGCCTGGGCAGGTGTTAGTATTTGGAGATATTCACGCTTAGCGTGAATATTTCCATCGCTATGCCTGCCTTGCTAATAGGCGATAGCGTCGTTGTCGACTGCTTTCAGTCGCTAATGGGTTGGGTACGCCCACTTTGCATGTCATTAGCGATAAATATAGCTGACATGCAAAGCGGGCCCCAAACCGCTCGCTATCGCGGACAAGCTGTCGCTAACTGCTGTTACGGACAGCTTGTGAATAGGGCGATAGAATTATAGCCGCTTACCGGCTGAAAACAGCTGCTAACGCGGCAATATTCGCCTGTCGCCCTCCTTGGTAATATGCCCCGTATTTCCCTCATTGACTTCTATTGGGGCCTGAATCTGGTTACTGTCATGTATGCAATTTGTAAATCCGCTGCTGCATGATCGGATATTTGAAACGCAAATGAACATTTATTTAACTGTCAGTGGCATGGGGAAAGCGCTATGGCGGGGCATGATGCAAGTGTTATGCCCTGGCCTGCAGAAGCAGGTTACTGGCAGTGCATACTCCGAGTTACACAAGACCAGGTCCTGTTAGCTGAAGCCTGCAGAGGAATCAGGTTTCTGCATGCTGAAATAAGGAGGGAGGACACTGGCCTTGAAATTGGTGGTCTCCCATCTGAATATGGAGGGTTGGTATGCATGCAAAACCTATGCCTTCACAGGTGTGGCATAACGAGGAGAAATATGTTTATTTCTCCTCGTTTTTGTCTCTTGAATGCAACACACATAGGGGCAGATTTACAATAACTGGCGCATCCTTGCAGATCAGCAGGGATGCGGCAGTTATTTTGCGTGCAATTAGGAACCCCTTGCACCACCATGGTTGCTCTGCATTTACAATGCAGCGCACCATGGCACAAGGAGAGACAGATGTGTGACGCATCTGTTAGCGTATAAGTGTTGCCGTGCTGGAGTCTTGTCGCAGGCGCAACGCAACTCCAGCACTGCTCAGGGGCATCCTATACTTGCAATGCTGCATCACTCATTACACTTGCTACAAGCAGGCGTAACGCTTTGACGCAGCATGGACGTAAAAGTGACTCTGTGAAATCTTTTACGGGACTTCCTTGCGACGGAACGCCCACCCTGCATACATTATACCTGACGCAGGTATAATATAGCGCAGGGTTTACAACGTAACACATCTCACTAAATGCGTCACGTTGTAAATCTCTTACATAGCGGCACATGGTTTATGACGCCGCTGCGTCACAGAAGTGACGCAACTGTGACGTAAAGATGACGCACAGGGCTTGTAAATCTGCCCCACGGAGAGAGAAAAAATGCCTCAGGGAATTGTTTGGTGTCCCCTTCCTGCACAAAAACAATCCTGCCTGTGACTCAGGCATGCGTGCACCATGGTGCATGGGTGAAGCACTGATGAAGCCGGGTTCCCTTCTAAAATCTCAACCTGGAACCCCTTTGTTGATGTCACTTTTTTGCCCGCTGAAAAGTGTAACGGGAAGAAACAACTCATTCGATACCTTTTGAAGTTCTGGAAATAAATAAGACTCGGAGACTACAGACTCCAAATTCAATTTAGGGGATTTATTACAAAGCCAAAAACACTGGGGGCCTCATTTATGGAAAGTGACGCATCGCTGCGTGAAAACAGCGATGCGTCACTTTTCACTGCGCCCTCCTTGAGACACCAATGATGCATCATATTTACAGTATGACACATCATTGCGCAAGGAGTTACAGATACGTCAGTATTTCTGATGTATCTGTATGGCGCAAAAGTGACGCATTGCTGGAGTGTGTCACAAAAGTGACGCAACTCCAGCAATGTGTCCTGTCACATGGGGCAAGCCCCATGTGAAAGTGCCTGCGTCAGTGTAATGCCTGCTGTGAGGCAGGCGTAAGAAATTGACGCATTTGTCACTTCTACGACCCTTTCTTGCGTCAATACGCCCCCCTTGCATACATTATACCTGGCGCAGGTATAATGTTGCGCAGGGGTTTACAAAGTGACGCATCTACTTAGATGCGTCACTTTGTAAATATGATGCAAAAAGGCAAATTTTTTACGTCACTGGTGCGTCACAAAAAGTGACGCACCAGCGGCGTAAAAGTGACGCACAGCCTCATAAATGAGGCCCTGAGTATACAAGCACCTCAAAACAAGGTTGTACAACCAATACCAATCCAAATCTATGTAACAGACGTTCCTGAATAATGAAAAAATGAACAGCTCCAAAAATAATACACAGGCCAAAACTTCTTCAACATTCAGATCGGACCTCATTTAGGGAAAGAGGAATGTGTTAATCTGTCCCTACACTATCACTAAGATGACATCCCTATTTAACATCTCCCAGACAAAACCCATCAAAAGGTGTCAGCTCGTGAAGGCTTCCTAAGAAGCACATTCACAGAGTAAGTCAGATGACTAAGCTACAAAGTTCGTTCTAAGATACCCTTTCCAGATGGACCCCGTAACCCTTTTCTCCTAACTCTACCTGTCTCCTTCTCTCTCCAAACCTCTTCTGCACTCTCCTCCCTCGGGGCTCTTTTCCTAATACAAAATCACAGAAAAGTTGTTCACGCCCACAGATCACCTCATACTAATGGACACTTCTCCTAGGTAATTTTCCATCGTCTTCTGCTCCTCTTTTCGTGAGCAGGTGGACAAACCAGGTTCCCAGGCCTTCTTAAGCAAGAAAGAACATCAGCTCCCAATTATCAACATTCCTTATGCAATGTCTCATTTCTCCTCCAGGCCTAACTCCTCAAACAAAAGGCGTTAGTTCTAACTGACAAAGGCAGCTTCTTCCACCTGCAACTGAAACGTGAGAATCAAACATTTCTGCGTGCACATGAATTTCACTGACTATTTCTAAAATGAGAGCTTACCAGGGAAAATACATTTCAGGCCTACAAATTCAGCTAACATAAGGAATAAACGAACAGGCCTTTCATAGCAAAACATGAGCATTCATTCAGGCCTTTACACATGAAGGTTTACACACATTAATAATACATTGCTACAGGGTCTAATATTATTACATGTTAAGCATAGCTCATTCTTTCTTCGTGCAATCTTCATCATGGTGCACGTTTAAATCAAAATGCATTTTGTTACATATAAACTTTCATTAGGCAGCTGCGACATACTAAGGTTACAATATCAAGAATAACTGTTTTCGTTTCTACTTTGCATAACATGAATCATTTTCTAGTACTTCACTTGCACATTTTTGTAAATATATCACAATCCTAATAACTAAAGTTAATACAACACAAGAATATAGGCAGACTATCTGTGATTATAACGCACCCCTACAATTTTAGAGCACCGCCACGCTCTTTCACCTGTGTTGGCGCTAGGCCGCAGTTTGTGCTCCAGCGGACGCAAAGAGCAGGAATGCGTCATTTCTTGATAGATATGGCGTACCGCTGCTCTCTCCGTTTCACGCAGTGCAGCAAGGTGTCTTGATGCGCTGGATGAAATAAAAATAGCGATGGCCCTATGCTCCAGGAAGACGTGTACTGCAGCACTGTACGGTCCCGTAGGTTTAGTCATGCGTGCCAACGGGCCCATCTCAGGCGGGAGACTCATTGAGCCTCATTTATGAGGCTATGCGTCAGTTGTTACGCCGCTGGTGCGTCACTTTTTGTGATGCACCAGTGGCGTAAAAAATGTGCCTTGTTGCTCCATATTTACAAAGTGACGCATCTAGGTAGATGCATCACTTTGTAAACCCCTGCGCCACATTATACCTGCGCCAGGTATAATGTATGCTAGGGGGCGTATTGACGCAAGAAAGGGTCGTAGAAGTGACGCAGTGAAATCTATGTGATTTCACTGCGCCACTTCTAGGACACAAATGGGTCAATGTCTTACGCCTGCCTCACAGCAGGCGTAAGACTGACGCAGGCCCTTTCTCATGGGGCTTGCCCCATGTGAAAGGATACATTGCTGGAGTTGCGTCACTTTTGTGACACACTTCAGCAATGCCAATAAGTTCAAACACGTTGGGGCAGATTTATGAGGTCCTTGCGCCACGTTTACGTCGCTGTTGCGTCACGCAAGGCGGCGTAAACGTGGCGCATCCCTACGAACGATTTACAACGTGACGCATCTAGGCAGATGCGTCACGTTGTAAAGCCCTGCGCCGCTTGTGGGCGTTCCAGCGCAGGGTGACGTTCCGGGGCAGGTGCACCTCGCAAAAGTGGCTGAGTGAAATCTATAAGATTTCACTCAGTCACTTTCAGGCCAATGCTGCGTCAAAAGCCTGCGCCTGCTTGAAGCAGGCGTAGGTCTTGACGCAGCATTGTTAAGATGGGGTACCCCCGAGCCTTGCTGGAGCTGCGTCGCGCTTGCTACGCAACTCCAGCAATGCGCCACCTTAACGGCACAGATGTCTTACGCATCTGTGCCGTTTTTGCCCCATGGTGCGCCGCATTATAAATGCTGCGCACCATGGGTGGCGGAGCTGTGGCGCACTGTGGCGCACATTAACTGGCGCATCCCTGGGGATGCGCCAGTTAACATAAATCTGCCCCGTTGTGTTTAGAAACCAAGGTGCACTGTTCACATATGCCCGATAAGGTGCTTTTCTGAATCAAACAATTTTCCAATACATTTTCAAAGAATCATTTTTTGAAACTTTAAGTCAATAGTCAATCTTCAATTATGACCGAAAAATACATCACATGTCAATGAGCAAATAACAAATATTCAAAATACCCACAAATGTCATCATTTGTAGATACATTTATCGATACCCATCGTAGCTGTGAACAATACCCCAAAAAAATCAAGAAACAAAACTGGTTTGAATTGAGTATGCAGATTATAAACAAAAAGAAAACGAGTCTTCTTCATGACATTTTCGATATTCCCAAAAAGTTTTCATTGATGTATCCACCAACTCCCAATGCATTTCGGTGAAAATCACCTTCCTCAGGATCACCTTCCTCAGGGGAACACTGCAAAAAGTATATCATTCAAGTTGCTAATTCCGCATTAAGTCAATAATTACAAACAGAAATATTTTTAAGAAACAGAAAGTGCAACTGTCCCATGCATCATGCAAGAATCTATGCACATTGTGATCTGGACATCTCATTTAAACAACAGTTATCCTTACACATCTTCCACCAGCATTAATTTTGCTGAATCGTTAACAAAAACGTAAAATGATGTGAACAACAACATAGTAAGGATTATTGTGCTCCTAACCAGAGAGTTGTCGCCTGGATTTGGAATAAAATGTGAAATAATGCGTGTTCGATGAGGCGTTTATTGTTAACCCAAAAAAACCACAAGTACTGAGAAACCACAGGGGGTGAATTAGTTCCATGCCAGGTGCTATGGAAAACATCTGTGAATTGCCTGCTTACCTGCTGCAGTAAGTTGCATAACACAGAGAGTAAGCCAGCTATATTTATATATTTGTTTGTATAGCGCTAGACTCGACTCCCGACGGAGTATTTCTGCGCTTTGCTCAGCCAACAGGTAACAGAAATATTGCTCAACAGATCAGTGGCAAGGAGGGTAATCAGAACAGAAAAGTCTTCAACATTTTCCTGAAAGCTAAATGATTAGCACGCAGCCTAAGAGTAAGGGGCAGCTTATTCCATAGGGTGGGACCCAAAGAGGAAAGGGCCCTTCCACCTAATCTCGACCTCCTTACCATAGGAACCTGGAGCAGAGACTGATTGCTAGACCTAAGGGTGCGCATTGGGACGTAGGGGACACATTTCTCAGCCAGGTATGCGTGGCAGGAGCCATAGATACTTTTATGGATTATGCAGCAGGTTTTAAACTTTACTCCTTCACGAACTGGTAGCCAGTGCAACTTCTCCAAGAGAGGACGGGAAGGAGTTCTCGGGGGGGGGGGGGCATTAAGAACTAGCCTCGCAGCAGTGTTTTGAACCACTTGAAGACTATTTAGGGTGTTTTCAGTAGCTGATAACAGTAGCCCGTTGCAATAGTCCAAGCGACTAAGCACTAGGGCCTGCACAAGGGTCTTTCTAGCTGTGTCCGGTAATAAAGGAAACACTCGCCTCAAGAGTCCAATTACATGCAAGCATGAACCAGCCACTTGATTGGCATGGTCCTTCAGTCTAAACGCGTCCCAAATCTACAAGAATAAAGGTTGTGTAACAAAACTATTCCCTCATTGATTTGCGTAATCAAAAGGTCGGAGTCAAACTTAGGTGTTTAGAAAGCTGAGCGTCTTTTTGTGTATGTCTGTCAATGCTCGCCTCTTGTTTTAGCTCCGTAACCATTCAAAGTGCACTGCAATGTGATACGTATATTAATACAAGTTCCAGGCCTCAAGTTACCCGCTAGTTGTAACTGAGCCCCGTGCCCCCAACTGTTTCTTACCTAGTTCCGTGTTAATCAACCCGTTCTCCACAATAGTATGCCGGCAAGTGTAACAAGCTGTACCGGAGTCAGTGCACCCAAAATACTTCCGGGATTACACGTCGCGTGGTGGAAATAGTAGACAGACTGTAGTCTGTTTTCTTTACTCCACGATTTTGCAACTGAGTGTAACAAGTCTAATATGTGAAAGGGCAATAGTCCATGTATGTAAAGCTATAATAACAGTTTTACAACTATTTTACAAAATTGTGAGTGGCTCAGTGGGTCGATGTGAAAAAATTCGGAGTGGCTTATTGGGTCGGTTTAATAAAAGAGTGTAATGAAAAAAAAGTGTGTTTCATGGGAAACCTTCCCAGTACTGCAAGTAAAAGCTTAGCGACAAAAGTAGGCTTACCAGTCTGGTTATGTGTACAATACAAAATATCGGTTATCATACTAATACCTATCTGTAGTTTTTGAATGAATAAAAATGATAATAAAAATAATAATAAAAGATAATCTGCAATCTAAATAAAGAGTAACTGGTTATTTACAAAAAGTATATGTATTCAATTTTATCATTCAGCCCACAGGGTTTCATCGTACTTAAAAACCTAATCCATAAGGTTTCTCTTTCTACCAAATGTTTATGCGGGTCAACATGTGGTTGAACCGACACCTGCTCCCATATGGTATACCTCAACTGTGGGATGGTGTGTTTTTGTTTTATCCAGTCTAATGCCAGACTGGATTTCTCATGTCTTGTTCTGATCATGGATTTGTGCTCCGTCAGTCTAATTTTTACCTTTCTGGTAGTCCTCTCTGCATATACCAGTCCACAAGGACATTTTATGGCATATATAACTAAACTAGAATTGCAATCTGATGTGTGCTGTGGTTTAATGGGTTTCCCTGTATGTGGGTGCAAAAAAACATTTCCAACTATCACATTCCCACAGTGACTACAGTTGTAGCATTGACGCATCCCTCGATATGTTTTTAATTATTGTTCTTCTGTAGATTTACTTAGAATTTCACAGAGATTTTTTGAACGTGAAAATGTAAAAATTGGTCTACCAGTAAAGATTTCTCTGAAATCTTGTTCCTGCTCTACGAGCTCCCACCTTTTCAAAATGCATCGTTTGATGTTAATTGCTGACGTGGAGTATTTCAAAACACACACCTCCCTTTTTAGAGGTGGCCTTTCAGATTTGGATAATAACTTGGTTGTTTCAAGAGCTAAAGCCTTGGTTCTAGCTTTCTCTAGAACCTCAATTGGGTATCCTCTCTTTTCAAATTGTCCCGATATTGCTTCAATATCCCTTTGTGCTTGTGCAGCGTCTGTGCTGATCCTTCTAATTCTAATGAATTGGGATCGTGGTAAGTGATTTTGTAGGCTCTGTGAGTGAAAGCTTGAATAGTGTAGCGCATTATTGCGGTCCGTGGGTTTCTTATACACCAATGCTCTTAATTCATTATGTACAAGCTCAGTCTGAATATCCAGAAAGTTTATGCTGGTAGCATCAATAGAACGTGTGAATTTAATTTGAGGGTGACAAGTGTTCAAAGCATTGATGGCTTCTTCTAGATGACTCTGAGTGCCTTGCCATAGAATTAAAATATCATCAATGTACCGAAGATATAATACCAAGTGATCGGTCCATGTTTCATTATGCAATATGTTCTCATTCTCCAATTTTGCCATAAGAATATTAGCATATGCCGGCGCCCTGGTAAAACCCATAGAGGTTCCGGTCTTCTGAAGATAAAAATGCTGTTTCCATGAGAAATAGCTGTGGTACGGACAGAAGTGTAAAAACTCTAGTAGAAAGATGTTTAAAGATTCATCATACTGGCTGTTGAGTAACATCCACTCCACTGCTTTGATACCATCACCATGGGGAATTGAAGTATACAATGCTGATACATCAATTGTAGCCAGCCAAAGTTCTGTGTCTGTGTCTGTGTCTGTCGGTATTCTAATGGTATTCAATTTGTTGAGACAGTCAGTTGAATCTTGTACATATGTCACCCACTGCTGTACTAAAGGTTGTAGGTAATGATCTAAAAATCTGCCTATGGGTTCATGCAAAGAACCACAACCTGCCACAATGGGGCGGAACGGCGGATCAGTGGGATGCTTGTGCATTTTAGGTATCATGTACATATGCGGTCTTTTGGGGTAGTCAGTAATCAGGTATTTGTAGGTGTTCTCGTCTATCCATGCTAAATCTTTGGCCTTTTTTAGAATCTGGAGCAAAGTGGATTGAAATTCCGCCGTAGGATCTGAATTTAAAAGTATGTAGGTGTCGGTGTCATTAACATGCTGTGTGACCTTCGATTCATAGTACTCAGTATCCATTACAACCAGCGCCCCTCCCTTATCCGCAGGTTGGAACGTTAGGTCTTTGTTGTTTCTCAATTTCTGAACTATGGATAACTCCCTTTTGGATAGATTGTTTCATTCGTGTTCCGTCATGTGTATTTTTGTTAAGTCATTCTTAACCATTAGTTCAAACAGGTCAAGTGTTTTGTGCGATACTGGCGACATAAAGGTACTTTTAGGTTTAAACACCGTTCTTGATACTGTTGTTGATGGCTCTTGAGGTATCTGGTTAAAAAAAACAAGGTAATCGCAATTTCCTCATGAATTTAAATAGAGAAATTTCTGATTCCAAAGCTTTAGTATGGTAAATGGGAACAAAGGACATGCCTTTGTTCAGAATAGATCGTTCACTGGGTGTTAATGTGATGCTCGAAATGTTCATTATCAGCTCCTCTAGCGGTTCCGCCTGGACCCTTTTGGTTTCTTTTGAGCCCTGTCCCCTTCTACATCGCTTGTTTTTTCTGTGGTGTCTCCCGGTGGATGGTTGCTCGTCTGGCCTGCCTCTAAAAAAGACTTCTTTGATGTACCACTGGTGGTCGCAGTTTCATTGGTTGGTGACTGGATTGCAACAGGGGGACGGGACGGTAAAGTATCCTGTTCGGTGGCGATTGTAGGAGAGTAGGGTCTGCAATCCCATGATCACCCAGATTTTTCGCTTTTGTTTCACTGGTTTACGACTTTCTCTGGCTGCGGGCCTGCCAATCAGACCCGCAGCCTGGCTGTTCTCTTTCTAAATTACGAGATGTAACCTAGGTGCATTTACCAATTGGTACTGGGCCACCTTATCAGACCCTGTAACTCCGGGCATAGGTGTACCCAGGGCCGCCAGGGGCTGCAGCATGTATTATGCCACCCCTGGCTGGCCTCCTAAATTTGACACAACTGGCTGCATGACAGCTGGGGCGAAGTCGTGTAATCACCCTTTGCTTTAGATATAGTAGCTCTATATCTAACCCTCCAATGGACACCCGAGTCCCTATCAGTCACTCCTATGGCAGGCCTTGACAATCCTGAAGGCAGAGTGCATGGGCTCGCGTGAACTGTGTTCTGGCCCGAGCCGAGCCGGTTGCAGCTTGCGGAATCAAGACCCAATGGCTGTTCCATGATAACGCGTACCATATCGGTAACTTCGGTGTCGCGTTATCAAGACATGTCGAGTAAGGTGTCATACGAATCGGGATGCTGCCCTCTCACCAATTCTGGCGACGAGGATAGCATTCCGCCCTTCTAGAGGGACACGACATGTACGTAACTGTGAACCCCGGTTAAAGTTAACGAAAGCCTCAGCTCCACAAAATGGATGCTGCCACCACAGACACGAGTCTGACCTCCTGCTGCTGGGAGTCCTTCCAGCGAGGAGCGCTTGGACAAAGGGTTTCCTGTCGAGGGCGGTGTTCGCACCGTCCCAGACAGGGTTTGTGTATTCTGGGTAGGTAGGGCTTTTGCGAGAAGGTGACTGCGGAGTGGCACCCCGGTGCTCACTACGCATCTGCCGGTTAGAACCAGTTCCAGGGGCGACAGCCCTGGCCTGGGGAAAGTCCGGCAGGGGAGAGGGGTGTAACTACCCCCTTCCTGGTCCCACCCTTAGGGCAGGACCTAGTCATGTACCCACCCCTTCCTTTAGGATAAAGGCCGGAGCGGGGACCCTTCCAAATTAGATCATCTTTGAATCAAGAACTACTTTCTACGAAAGGACCTTCAAGACTCTTCTCAAGATTTCTCCCTTGTGGCTAAGGAGTAGTCACCCTGCATCAGCGGGCACCATCTAAGAACTCTGCGGTTTGCTGTAAGTCCTTCCTCAAGGAATCCGACGGCCCAGCTCGACGAGAACCGGCTTCCCTGGCACCTCTGACCTCTACCCACGTCATCAGCTCAGCTGTGAACTGTGGGTGCGACGAGACCTCAAGGGACCGGCCATCATCAGAACCTGCACGCTCTTAAAACCAGCACGACCATCGAGGTAACTCTCTGGTGAGTGCTCTGGGGTCCGAGAAGCCCCGACCCTGAGCCGCTCCAGCACCGAAGTGCAGTCTCCCAGCATCTCCACGATCTGCGTGGGGCACTTCTGCTCGCTGCTCAGCACGTTGTCTGGTCACTAGCCGCTGGCTTGTGCCCTTCTGTGACGACATCCGAGAATCATCACTGCCGGTCTGGTTGCTCCAGACTGGCCCTTGCTTCCATCTTTTCGAGAAGCATCCCGGACCCTCCTGGTCCACTCAAGACGCCGACAGCGACATCCGTCGTGGGACAGCTCGCACCTCCACCGTGGTCGCCGACAACGCCTCCTGGTCCGAGAGACTGCAGAGCCTAGCGTCGCCCACTCACCTGGTCGAGGTGACGGCCAACCGGTGCCTTCCTGGTACCCTCTGACTACTGGCTAGTAGTACGAACTTGGTCCCCTCTGCTTTCAGGTTTCATCAATCTTTACGAACTATACATCACTGGTCGCCGGCCAGCAACTCCTTTTCTTCCGGCTCCTGGCTCGTCAGCGAAGACCCCGACGCCTGTAAGACTTGTGCAGCCGCAGCCCTCGTGGCTAGGTAACTCGGCATTTCGGTGCCTGCATAGCCTCCTTACTCTAGGGTCCCGAGTCCCTCGTTTCCGACTTGCCTTAACCTTTCCGTGTCCCCGGACACTTGTCTTTAAACTGTGCACTTGAAGTATTTGCTAAAGAGATTTGGTTTGTGCTTAGTACCCTGTCCTCATAAAGAGTACAGGGCTGTTGTGATTCTTAATAAATATACTGTTTATTTTCATAACACTTGTGTGGTGTCCTTTCACTGGGTGTTCAAGGGGTACATGTGTGGTAAACAGCTGGCTTAACGCGCCCTCTCGAGTCTTTAGCCTTAGACTGCTCGTATCCACGCTACTAGGATAGCTGGTCTATAGGTTGACTTACAACCAAACACCATAAGGGTCGTTGGAACGATACATAGCGGTCGCTAGAATAGCGAACGTTGCATATCGGGCCAACTTCTCACATTGGTGAGCAGCGGTTGGGATTTGAGCTTGCTGTTGTTTTACCACACGTATCCTAAGAATATCTTGTTGAAAGATCGCACAAGTACTGTTAGTACATATAACTAAAGCTTAGAATACTCTGAGTTCTACTGAACCAGCTGTTGTAGCTCCTCAAGGCTTAGCACACCTTGGCTACAACTCTTAGCAAGGGAAAAGTAGGTAAACACATAGTGTAGGTAGGTGCATCACTTACACCACACTAGAAGCAGTATGTCGGTCACAGGAGGAAACACTGAGTCTCCCCTGGTGTCAGTTGACCCTCCACAGGTCATCCCGTCAAGATATACTGCGCTTAACTTCCATGAGTTACGACAAGTATGTACCTCTAGGAAAATTAAGCAAGGGGCTAACCCCACCACCTCCTTTCTGATTGGTCTCCTAGAGACTTATGATGCCAGGAAGGCTGAGAAACTTCTTAGCCCTTCTAATCCAGAAGGAGACATGCCTCCCCTCGAGGGAACCCGGGACGATCCTGACCTCATTCACCTCGCAACCGAGAACGGGGATGTGGAGGAGGATGAGGATGAGGATCTCTCTGGGGACGAGGCAGATAAGGGACAGGTAGAAGTCGGCAGACTGACACGGTCCAACTTAAGCAGACATGATAGTGGTACTGGGGGACCCCCGGCGCTACTGTCAGGTGCGCTTAACATTGGGAATGGACGAGTTAGGTCTCTATCAAGAGGCTCTAACAGATCCCTTCGAACCAATGGCTCTCACAACTCTTCTCAAAGAGGGTTGACGTCCCCTCAGAGGAGAGTGTACGAAGCTAAGGAAAGGGCAGCTAATCTGAGGATCGAAAGGGAAGAACTTGCCCTGGCCAAAGAGAAGCTTGCTTTTGCTAGAGAGCAACAGTTAAGTGGGGCAGTCCCCATTGATGGCAGCAATGTACCTAGTAATAGGGAAAAGAGTTTCGATACGAAACACCTTGGGAAGATAGTGCCCCCCTTTAAACAAGGGGACGACATCCACAAATGGATTACTGCTTTGGAGAGGGCCTGCACTGTGCAAGGTGTTCCCCAGAGTCAGTGGGCAGCTATCTTGTGGCTCTCCTTTGAAGGTAAAGGAAGAGACAAGCTCCTCACCACAAGGGTCGAGGACGCTAACAATTACCAAGTCTTGAAGAATACACTCGTTGAAGGGTTCGGCCTAACCACTGAGCA
Source organism: Lissotriton vulgaris (assembly GCF_964263255.1). Lineage (NCBI taxonomy): Eukaryota > Metazoa > Chordata > Amphibia > Caudata > Salamandridae > Lissotriton > Lissotriton vulgaris. The sequence continues at coordinate 25,753,139 of NC_141696.1, read as the reverse complement.
GTACAGGGTGCTGTTCAGGGATACCCAGAAAACGCAGTCTCAAGATTGGTCTGATTTTGTCGATTGTGCCACTAAGGCTTTTGAGGGCTGGTTGCTGGGCAGTAAGGTTACTGATTACAAAGGATTGTATAATTTGATGATGAGAGAACAAATTTTAAACAATTGTCAGAACCAGTTGTTGCATCAGCATCTTGTCGACTCGGATCTGACCTCTCCTCAAGAATTGGGGCAGAAGGCAGACAAATGGGTTCGTACGAGAGTTAAACAGAACCAGGGCCAGAATCAAGGTGGTCAGAAGAAAGCAGACCAGAAGGGTAAAGATTCTAAGGGGGAACAAAATGACCAGAAGTCTTCGACAGGTCCCCAACAACCCAAAGAGGGTGGGGGTCAGGCTCCCCAAAAGAAGAAAGAAGGCCAATCCAAACGATGGTGCCAGTACTGTAAAAGTAAATCTCACTGGTTTAGTGAGTGCACCAAGAAAGGAGGAGGGCAGACTCCTGCCACTGCAGCCCCTAAGGCACCTGTGCCCCCTAGTACAGCCAGCAGTGGTAGTGCGCCTCCCAAGGGTTTAGTAGGGTTAACCCTGGGTTCTGAGGGGCGTGACAACTTAGTTGGCACACTCACTCAGGCTGTCCTTGTCAGTACGGGGGACGCGGACGTGTCCCCTGACGTAAGCCCCAATACCTTGGGCAAATACCGACAGACGCCTTTCATAAATGGAAAGATGGCTCAGGCCTATAGGGACACTTGTGCCAGCGTCACCATGGTGACGCCTAACTTTGTGGACCCTGGACAGATCATGCCAGGTACAGAATTCCTGGTGACCAATGCAAGCAATGTCACTACCAATCACAGTATGGCAATTGTAGCTTTCTCCTGGGGAGGGGTAACTGGCCAAAAGAAGGTTGTAGTTAGTCCAGACCTCCCAGTGGATTGTTTGTTGGGCAATGATTTGGAGTCGTCACAATGGTCAGAAGTGGAGCACCGGACTCACATGGAAATGTTAGGTTTGCCAGCACATGTGTTCGCTGTGACTAGGTCACAGGTCAGGAAATGCCCCACTGAACAGGTGCTGGATCCTGGAACAACGGACCAGACACCTCCCAAGAAAAAGAGCAGTAGGGTTAAGGCTGCGCCTTCCCCCTTGCCCCAGGTCGAGGATCAAGTCTCAGAGGAGGCTGACCTACAGGAATTGAGGTAAACTGAGCCGAGAGAGTTCGAACTTGATCAAGTTGAATTCTTGGGCTCAGGGGGACCCTCAAGGGAAGATCTGGGGAAGGACCAGTTAGACTGCCCTTCTCTTGAACCCCTCAGACAGCAGGCTGCTGCTGAGGCTGCTGGGAACGCCACAGGTACCCACAAGGTATACTGGGAAGATGGACTCCTGTACACTGAGTCAAGAGACCCCAAGCCTGGCATGACCAGGAGGCTGGTCGTCCCCTTGTCTCAGCGTGGTTTCCTACTTACCTTGGCCCACGAGATTCCCTTAGCAGGTCACTTAGGCCAGACGAAAACGTGGGACAGGCTTGTCTCACACTTTCACTGGCCGCACATGAACGAAGATACCAAGGAGTTTTGCCGCTCCTGTGTCACTTGCCAAGCCAGTGGTAAGTCAGGTGGCACGACAAAGGCCCCCCTTATACCAATGCCTGTGGTGGGGGTGCCCTTTGAACGGGTGGGGATCGACATCGTCGGTCCCATGGAACCACCGACAGCATCAGGGCACAAGTTTATACTGGTGGTAGTGGATCATGCCACCAGGTATCCTGAAGCTATTCCCCTTAGGACCACTACAGCACCTGTTGTGGCAAGAGCCCTAGTTGGAGTTTTCTCCAGAGTGGGCTTCCCTAAGGAGGTCGTCTCCGACAGAGGTGCAAACTTTATGTCGAGCTACTTAACTGCTATGTGGAAGGAATGTGGTGTCAACTACAAGTTCACTACACCCTATCACCCACAATGCAATGGGCTTGTTGAGAGATTCAACAGGACCCTAAAAGGGATGATTCATGGACTACCGGAAAAGCTTCGGCGTAGATGGGACGTCCTGATCCCCTGCCTCTTGTTCGCCTACAGAGAAGTCCCACAGAAGGGGGTTGGCTACAGCCCTTTTGAACTTCTGTACGGGCATCCTGTAAGAGGACCCCTATGTTTGGTGAAGGAAGGATGGGAGAGACCTCTCAAAAAGCCTGCCGCCGACATAGTGGACTATGTGCTCGGCCTCCGCTCGCGGATGGCTGAATACATGGAAAAGGCATCCGAAAACCTTAAGGCCAGCCAAGAACTCCAAAAAGCTTGGCATGACCAAAAGGCTGTCTTGACTGTTTACCAGCCCGGACAGAAGGTGTGGGTGTTGGAGCCAGTGGCCCCAGCAGCACTCAAGGACAAATGGTCCGGGCCCCACACCATCCTGGAGAAAAAGGGAGAGGTCACCTACCTGGTCGACCTGGGAACTCCCCGGAGCCCCCACAGGGTGCTTCATGTCAACAGGCTAAAAGCATATGTCGACAGGAAGGACATGAGTTTGCTCATGGCCCTAGATGAGGGACAGGAAGAGGAGAGTGACCCTCTCCCCGACCTGCTCTCTCAGAATCCTGACGATGGCTCGGTAGATGGTGTTGTCTTTTGTGGCAGCCTCTCCGAACATCAACAGAGCGACTGTAAACAGGTTCTTCAGTCGTTCCGACATCTGTTTTCTCTGACACCCAGTCAGACCGATTGGTGCACCCATGAGGTCGACACTGGCGACAGCTTGCCCGTAAAGAGTAAAATCTACAGGCCGCCTGATCACGTTAGAGACTGCATCAAAAGCGAAGTGCAGAAAATGTTGGAGCTGGGAGTCATTGAACCCTCGGATAGCCCTTGGGCTAGTCCCGTAGTTCTAGTGCCGAAACCTCACACCCAGGGTGGTAAGAGAGAGATGAGGTTCTGCGTAGACTACAGGGGTCTCAATGCAGTCACTAAGACTGACGCCCACCCAATACCAAGGGCAGACGAGCTTATTGATAGGCTGGCTTCGGCCAACTACTTAAGTACGTTTGACCTGACAGCTGGGTATTGGCAAATCAGGTTAGCTGAGGACGCCAAGCCTAAAACCGCATTTTCAACCCCTGGTGGGCATTATCAGTTCGTGGTGATGCCCTTTGGTCTGAAAAATGCACCTGCCACCTTCCAACGGTTGGTGAATCACGTCCTTACTGGGCTGGATGACTTCTGTGCGGCGTATCTTGACGATATTGCTGTCTTTAGCTCCACCTGGGAGGATCACCTGGTCCACCTGCGGAAGACGTTAGAGGCACTGCAAGCAGCAGGTCTCACTATCAAGGCCACCAAGTGCCAGATAGGGCAGACACAGGTTGTATACCTGGGCCACCTTGTAGGTGGAGGCCAGGTTCAGCCACTGGAGAGCAAGATACAGTCAATCAGGGACTGGGCTCCTCCAACCACCCAGACTCAGGTTCGAGCTTTCTTGGGCCTGACTGGTTACTACCGGAAGTTTGTCAGGAACTATGGTTCCATCGTGACACCATTAAATGAACTGACAAGTAAGAAAATGCCAAAAAAGGTTCAGTGGACAGCGAGCTGTCAAAAAGCATTCGATGACCTAAAGCAGGCCATGTGCACGGCGCCTATCCTCAAGAGTCCGGACTACTCCAAACCATTCATTGTCCAAACAGATGCTTCTGAGTTGGGTGTGGGAGCTGTTCTTTCTCAACTGAATTTTGATGGTCAAGACCAGCCCATTGCTTTTATAAGCAGAAGGCTGACCCCTAGAGAGAAGAATTGGTCAGCTATTGAGAGGGAGGCCTTTGCTGTGGTTTGGGCCCTGAAGAAGCTGAGGCCATACTTGTTTGGCACTCACTTCAAGATTCAGACCGACCATAAGCCCCTCTTATGGCTAAATCAGATGAAGGGTGAAAACCCCAAACTGCTTAGGTGGTCCATTTCCCTACAGGGGATGGACTTCACAGTGGAACATAGACCTGGTACTGATCATGGCAATGCCGATGGGCTCTCCAGATATTTCCACTTAGAACAAGAAGACTCACCTGGTCAAGGTTAGCTAGTTGTTCCAACGTTTGGGGGGGGGTCATGTAGGAGAGTAGGGTCTGCAATCCCATGATCACCCAGATTTTTCGCTTTTGTTTCACTGGTTTACGACTTTCTCTGGCTGCGGGCCTGCCAATAAGACCCGCAGCCTGGCTGTTCTCTTTCTAAATTACGAGATGTACCCTAGGTGCATTTACCAATTGGTACTGGGCCACCTTATCAGACCCTGTAACTCCGGGCATAGGTGTACCCAGGGCCGCCAGGGGCTGCAGCATGTATTATGCCACCCCTGGCTGGCCTCCTAAATTTGACACAACTGGCTGCATGACAGCTGGGGCGAAGTCGTGTAATCACCCTTTGCTTTAGATATAGTAGCTCTATATCTAACCCTCCAATGGACACCCGAGTCCCTATCAGTCACTCCTATGGCAGGCCTTGACAATCCTGAAGGCAGAGTGCATGGGCTCGCGTGAACTGTGTTCTGGCCCGAGCCGAGCCGGTTGCAGCTTGCGGAATCAAGACCCAATGGCTGTTCCATGATAACGCGTACCATATCGGTAACTTCGGTGTCGCGTTATCAAGACATGTCGAGTAAGGTGTCATACGAATCGGGATGCTGCCCTCTCACCAATTCTGGCGACGAGGATAGCATTCCGCCCTTCTAGAGGGACACGACATGTACGTAACTGTGAACCCCGGTTAAAGTTAACGAAAGCCTCAGCTCCACAAAATGGATGCTGCCACCACAGACACGAGTCTGACCTCCTGCTGCTGGGAGTCCTTCCAGCGAGGAGCGCTTGGACAAAGGGTTTCCTGTCGAGGGCGGTGTTCGCACCGTCCCAGACAGGGTTTGTGTATTCTGGGTAGGTAGGGCTTTTGCGAGAAGGTGACTGCGGAGTGGCACCCCGGTGCTCACTACGCATCTGCCGGTTAGAACCAGTTCCAGGGGCGACAGCCCTGGCCTGGGGAAAGTCCGGCAGGGGAGAGGGGTGTAACTACCCCCTTCCTGGTCCCACCCTTAGGGCAGGACCTAGTCATGTACCCACCCCTTCCTTTAGGATAAAGGCCGGAGCGGGGACCCTTCCAAATTAGATCATCTTTGAATCAAGAACTACTTTCTACGAAAGGACCTTCAAGACTCTTCTCAAGATTTCTCCCTTGTGGCTAAGGAGTAGTCACCCTGCATCAGCGGGCACCATCTAAGAACTCTGCGGTTTGCTGTAAGTCCTTCCTCAAGGAATCCGACGGCCCAGCTCGACGAGAACCGGCTTCCCTGGCACCTCTGACCTCTACCCACGTCATCAGCTCAGCTGTGAACTGTGGGTGCGACGAGACCTCAAGGGACCGGCCATCATCAGAACCTGCACGCTCTTAAAACCAGCACGACCATCGAGGTAACTCTCTGGTGAGTGCTCTGGGGTCCGAGAAGCCCCGACCCTGAGCCGCTCCAGCACCGAAGTGCAGTCTCCCAGCATCTCCACGATCTGCGTGGGGCCCTTCTGCTCGCTGCTCAGCACGTTGTCTGGTCACTAGCCGCTGGCTTGTGCCCTTCTGTGACGACATCCGAGAATCATCACTGCCGGTCTGGTTGCTCCAGACTGGCCCTTGCTTCCATCTTTTCGAGAAGCATCCCGGACCCTCCTGGTCCACTCAAGACGCCGACAGCGACATCCGTCGTGGGACAGCTCGCACCTCCACCGTGGTCGCCGACAACGCCTCCTGGTCCGAGAGACTGCAGAGCCTAGCGTCGCCCACTCACCTGGTCGAGGTGACGGCCAACCGGTGCCTTCCTGGTACCCTCTGACTACTGGCTAGTAGTACGAACTTGGTCCCCTCTGCTTTCAGGTTTCATCAATCTTTACGAACTATACATCACTGGTCGCCGGCCAGCAACTCCTTTTCTTCCGGCTCCTGGCTCGTCAGCGAAGACCCCGACGCCTGTAAGACTTGTGCAGCCGCAGCCCTCGTGGCTAGGTAACTCGGCATTTCGGTGCCTGCATAGCCTCCTTACTCTAGGGTCCCGAGTCCCTCGTTTCCGACTTGCCTTAACCTTTCCGTGTCCCCGGACACTTGTCTTTAAACTGTGCACTTGAAGTATTTGCTAAAGAGATTTGGTTTGTGCTTAGTACCCTGTCCTCATAAAGAGTACAGGGCTGTTGTGATTCTTAATAAATATACTGTTTATTTTCATAACACTTGTGTGGTGTCCTTTCACTGGGTGTTCAAGGGGTACATGTGTGGTAAACAGCTGGCTTAACGCGCCCTCTCGAGTCTTTAGCCTTAGACTGCTCGTATCCACGCTACTAGGATAGCTGGTCTATAGGTTGACTTACAACCAAACACCATAAGGGTCGTTGGAACGATACATAGCGGTCGCTAGAATAGCGAACGTTGCATATCGGGCCAACTTCTCACAGCGATACTCTCCTCGGAGGTTGTTATCTGTTGTTTCTTAAAGGGACGCCTTTGTGCATACACCTCCGCCCATGTATAGACTTCATCCAACATATAGTCTATAGTGTCTCGCGAAATTTCCGCAATTTCCGCTCATGTACCTCCTTTTTGTGTTGTTCTAATACTTCATTAACCTCTTTGAGGGTTTTGTCTAATTCTTCAGCTGACATACTTGTATTTAAGTTAGTTTTCAAGTCTTCAATTTCTGTGGCTAATTCTTTTAGTATATCCGAAAGTTCCTCAATGATCAACAATATCGGATCTAGTGAACACTTGTTCAATATGGCGTACCATTTTGTCATGAAAGGTTTATTAAATTTAAGTAACATAGGCTTAAGTGCTATGCGTAGTCCTCTAGGGATACGTTTCGCCCTGTGGTACTGAATAAAAGTTGAGGCATGAAGCCGTTGATTAATTTCTTTCCTAAGAGTATATTGTAGTTGCTTGATTATCTGGCTGGTGGAACCAGGTGTAGCTTGAAAAGCTCTGGTCTCTTTAATTAACCGCATCCGCGCTACCGCGTTTTCCCGTTGTGCGCTGGATTTTTAAAAATCCCTCGTTACGTGACAAAGCCAGCTCGTCATGCGCGTAGCGCAGGTAACGCCCATGACGAGCTGGCTTTGTCATCCGCGCTGAAGGGGTTAAGGAGTATATGCGCTCTGCTTCCTCTGCTGTATTCCCTTTTGTTGTTAGATGTGCAATCTCGTCAAAATTCATGGTAGGGTGCTGGTTGTATGATGGGGGTATGAAAGTATAGACAAAGTAATGCTAACCTGCATACCTTTCAAATGCACACTCCAGCAATGCGCCACTTTTGCGCCATGCAGATACGTCTGAAATACTGACGTATCTGTAACTCCTTGCACAATGACGCGTCATTCTGTCAATATGACGCATCATTGGTGGTGCAAGGAGGGCGCAGTGACAAGTTACGCATCGCTGTTTTCACGCAGCGATGCGTCACTTTTCATAAATGAGGCCCATGATTTTTTATTGCAAAAATGGCTTTATTTTGGGAGACTCCTGATTTTTTTATTGCAAAAAGGACTTTATTTTATTGCTGTCTGCCGCCTGAAATTGCCTCTGTTTCTATAGAAGTCAATGGGGAAATGCATTCTCTTGAATATTTATTCTCCACTTTACTGTTGTCAATTGTTGTCATGCATTGGTTTTGTTCTCTTGCAGTGGAGCAGGGTGCAGTACCAGAGCTCGTCACTAGGTGTCTCACTCCAGTCGGCGTCCACGCTGTACATTGAGAACCAGAGACGTCTGACGGATGAACGCTGTGACGTCTCAGCGCCTGCATTGTTTTTCACCGAGCGAGGCTGCCAGGAAAGCACTTCCTGCAATGTGACACTGACCGGATATCCGGCTGCCCATAATGCATTGCACAGTGACAATCCTCTTCGCATCTAACAGAACACATAACACTTTTAATTAATTAGCTGTTAATGTCTTTAGTTTAGTCACTGTAAACATTAAATATTCTTCTGCATTCATCCCCAGAAACGCTGTAAATAAAAGCGCTCTAACACTCGTAGGCGGCAAAATACATGTAGTGCTCATTCAAATTGTTAAAGAGTGACCTTCCACACGAACTGTCTTTCGATTCTCTAATTCAATTGCATCGCGTGTGGTGATTGAAGAAGAGATTGCGAAATTTTTGGACGACCTGCGTCAATACGCGGGTCTATACCTGTCGAAATGAGTTTGGTCGAAACTGTGACTATATAGAGAAAAGCTCATTGACTTCCTGATCTAAGTTAGTAGTAAGACTTGGGTGTCAGATTTTCTGAATATCTCTGAAGACTTTATCAGCTCTCTGCCAGAAGATACGTATTGGAGGAAAAGAAAAGAATTTGAATAAAAAGTTTTTTAAAAAAAAGTATTGGAAGAAAAATCATTCTGGGGCAGATTTACAAGTTCTGGCTATACGCTTTTCCCTCCCTGCGCCACCACGAATGCAAATCAGCAGGGATGCATAAAAAAAGACGCGACACGCAATTCCCTCCCTGTGCAACCACGAATGCAAATCGGCAGGGATGCGTCAGAAAAGACGCAACACGCAATTCCCTCCCTGCCCCACCACGAATGCTCGCATTTACAATGCGGTACACCAGGGCGCATGGATAGAGCGATGCGGGTCGCATCCTGTGGCATAAGGGTGGCGCATTGCTGGAGTTGTGTCGCAAGCACAACGCGGCTCCAGCAATCCTCAGCGGCCCATTTGCCTAACATGCTGTGTCACTGGGTTTTGACTACGCATGTACGTAAAAGTGACTCCGAGAAATTTTGTAGATTTTGCTGTGTCACTTTTACGAGGCGTTCCTGCGATGAAACGCCCACCCTGCCTCGGAACGCCCACATGAAACATAACGCAGGTGTCATGTGGTGCAGGCCTTTACAACGTGACGCATCTCCCTAGATGCGTCACGTTGTAAATAAGGCACAACGTGGTGCATGGTTTATTCCACCGCTCGTCACAGAAGTGACTCAACGGCGGCGTAAATGTGGCAAATGGGGCTTGTAAATCTGCCCCTCAATGTCTTATAAAGGGTAATATGCTCTCTATAAAAACATATCACGTTGTGATGAAACACGTGCCGGCTGGTTTGTACATTCTGTATTGATCCTGATTAAAAATGCCCATTATGACAACTCTGATGTCGACCCACGTAATATCTACAAAAAGAACAATTTGAGAGTACAAAAAGAACAATTTGAGAGTTTGGTTTTGACACTAGAACCTTCACCCATATACGTCTGCACAGGACTCTGGGGCTTATTAGCAAGGTCCTGCGATAATTATCGCTCAGCGCTTTTAGCTAAAGCTGGATTCTATCGCAGAGACAGCGTGCTATCAGCAACGCTTATCTCCCAAGCGATAGGAATCCATGTGTTAGCTGGTAAACAGTGTGATTATCGCTGGAAATCATACGATAATAACACTGCAACCAGCGAAACCTTGCTGATAGGGCAGGGTGATCTTAGCCATGTAATCCACCTCCCATTAGATTACATGGCTAAGTCTAAAAAGTAGCAGATGTAAAAAAGCAGCGTTAACCAGGGTTAGCGCTGCTTATTTTGGGGCAGATTTATGAAGGCCTTGCGCCGCCGGTGCGTCATTTTTAACATGGGAAAAAGTGACGCACCGGCGGCGCAAGGCCTTCATAAATCTGCCCCTTTGTCTCTAACAGGGTTAGCGTGAAGCTTGACAATAGGAGAAATGTCTCTTAGCGACATTTCTCCTATTATTTTGCTCTGGAACGCCCTCTTTGTATCTCATTATAGATGCAAAGGGAAGCGTAGTGGAAAAGGGTGCTAACATGCGATTTTGCATGTTATCACCCTATTGTTGATAGGGCGATATTTTTATCTCCGCTTCTTTGGCTTTTAAAGCCAAAAAAGCAGAGATAAAGCCCTTGATAATATGCCCCTCTGTTCTAGATTTACTGTGTATGTTTCGGCTTACACACTCGCAGGGGTTGTTTTGCTTGGGTTTGTTCCCTCTGATCTGTTAGCACCGTTCCTAATCAGTTGTATCTTAATGAACATTGGCATACTCACTTGAGCGCCATTTCTTCCTGTCCTTAATCTAAACCCTTCACCGATACAGCTCCTGGAGAAGTGTTGATGAAGCAAGGGGGCATATTACCAACGTTTAGCGATATTTATCGCTAACGATGCTTAGCAACACATTTTTTAACGCTAAGCATCGCCGGAAATTATCGCAGAGATAACTTGCTATTAGCAAGGTTTATCTCAGTAGTGATAAAAATCCTTGCGCTAACTGCCAATTGAGAGATTATCACTGGAAAACCAACGATAATCTCTCAAAGTTTGGTGTTAGCTTGATAATAGGGGCTCACAAACTTAGCCATGATATCCACCTTCCATAGGATATCATGGCTAAGTCAGGAAAATACCAGGTGTAAAAAAAGCAGTGCTAACCGCGTTTAGCACTGCTTTTTTTATCACTAACAGGGTTAGCGAAATCCTTGATAATAGGAGAAATGTCGCTTAACAACATTTCCCATATTATTTTTCTCTGGAACGCTCCCTTTGCATATCATTAGAGATGCAAGGGGAAGCGTAGAGAAAAAGGGTGCTAACATGCGAATTTGCTTGTTAGCACCCTGTTGCTGATAGGCAGATAATTTTATCTCCGCTTTCTTGGCTTTTAAAGCCAAAAAAGCGGAGATAAATCCCTTGATAATATGCCCCAAGGTCTCATAAGAAAGAGACTTTCTCAGAAGCAATCCACTTGTTTAACTCACTAACAAGTTATTAACGAAGTTTTGTGAAAACTAATACGCACCACATGAACACGCGGGCTAGTGAAGCTTGCCTATGTGTGTAGTAATACGGATAACAATGAAGACGGACTAATACCGCGTTAAATGGGAAACTTGTGCGCATGCGAATACCACTTTAAATGAGAAACTATTGTGCACATGCGTCAACTGCATCTACGTAGTGTGACGAATTAACACTTGGAGGGAAATTCTGGCGCATGAGCAGAAGACACATAGGATTATAGTCACAAGAACGTGTGCTAAACACCATGGGGCATATTTACAAGTTCTGGCGCATCTCTCCAAATAAGCAGGGATGCGCCAGAACTGATGCGTCGCGCAATTTCCTCCTTGCGCCTCCACAGATGCGCCACATTTACAATGCGGCGTACCATGGTGCAAGGAAGGGCAGATGCGTGACGCATCTTGTGGCATACAGGCGGCGCATTGCTGGAGTCGCATCGCAAGTAAGCATGGGCGAATTTTGCGAATTTGCGATTCGCGAATTTGCAGATTTGCGAATTCGCGATCCGCAAAATGTGCGAATTTGTGCGAATTTGCGGATTTTGTTATTTTTGCATGTTTGCGGGGCGCTTTGCGTGTTCACGAGGCGTTTTGGCATGTTCGCGGGGCGCTTTGCGTGTTCGTGGTTTTTTTTTGGGGCGAGACCGTGATGCGCCCTCTGGTTCATCACTGCCACCCTCTCGTTTTTTATGCCCTTCTGCCCTCTTTACCACTCGTTTTTGTGCCTTTCTGCCCTCTGCCCCACTCGTTTTTGTGCTCTTCTGCCCTCTGCCCCATTCGTTTTTGTCCCCTTCTGCCCTCTGCCGCCACTCGTTTCTGTGCCCTTCTGCACTCGGCCCCACTCCTTTTTTGTCCCCTTCTGCCCTCTGTCCCACTTTGTGCCCTTCTACCCTCAGCCCCACTTAGAATGGCGCCGGCAAGCTGCCAGCGCCATTCTAAAATAGCTACAAAGTCAGCTTCAACAGGAAGCACTAATAGATAAAGTAAAGCAGGTGCTCGAGATGAAGGTCAAAGTAAGTTACACAATCATTAATCACCCCAAGTTAATACTTTCCCCCATTAGCGAATTATCCCCTTTGTAACTCGTCCAAAGTGGAGATAGATTTAACACCCCATTCACAAGCTGCTGCAAACTACAGACATTGCCTGTATTCCCGCGATAACTGCCCATAAACACCACCAACTAGTACTAATGAGATGCAGAGTGGGCATTCCCGTGCAAAAACACATGAAAAAACCACAAAGGCTGTTTGGAAGACAGTAGTAGCTTTAATTGATAGAGTTCTATTGAAGCTTTGTGAGAGCAAAGATGCATTGTTTTTGAGCAATATTGCAAGGGTGTTGCCAAGTAACCTATGCAGTGCATGCTTTCTATAGACGGGTATACAAAGTTTTACAGTGGGTTATGTTTATTATTAAAATCTAGATTTTGGAAGCAATATTTTCCAATCTTTTACCTAAATCTTTTGCACTTGGGCCCAAATTTACTATGGGCTTGCATTGCCGCAGGGTGATTGTTAGAACATGGGGTCTCTAGTTGGCAGAGGTAGGTACCTTTGACCAAGTAGGGACCCTTGCTTCTAGTCAGTGTCAGGGGACTACACTCCTAAATAACCCCTTGGTAGCTTGGCAAGTGCTGGCATTTTTATCTCAAAGGCAGTGTGTAAATCATTTGTGAACACACAGTAATACAGTGAAAACACTACAGATGGACACCACACATGTTTTATAAAAATATGTATTCTTTATATAGACTTATCACAAGAAGAAACCATCAAAAATCCACAATACAGTAATTAAAAATAGACTTAAATGTCATAGAAACAGCTTAGTTCAAGCTGATGGTAAGTGCAACACGTTTCTCACTAAAGTACCTGAAATGCGTGACGCAAAACAAACAAAAGGTTTGCAGGGAGAATGATGCGTATGTTCCTTGCTTCGGGGGAGGCGATGCGTCTGTCCCTCAGTGCTTGCGCAAAGTAGACGATGCATCTGTTCCTTATCAGAGAGGAGGCAATGCGAGGATCTGGCGGAGCATTGCGATGCGACAAGATGGCGCCTCAAAACGATGCGACGGTCTAGTGCGATGCGGTACAATGGCGCCCCTGATGCGCTGTGACGATGTGAAGGCGATGCGTGCATGCTCGACAGCCGTGCAGTGAACTCTGTAACTTGTGTGCCACGACAGGCCCTGTGGCACTCTTCTCTGGTGATGCGACAACGTCCCCTCCAGTGGCGACACGCTTCTCCGGTTATGCAACACCAAACAGCGGCGACAGAGACACGCTACTCTAGTGATGCGGCGTTGACCTCTGCGGCAGCGAAACGCTTCTCCGATGATGCGACGGCAACAGCTGCGATGGCGTCACGCTCCCAACAATATGCAGGCTTCTGCAGACAGAATCCCCAGCAATGGAATTCAGAGAGGAGCTGATGGTGAAAACTTGTATCCCTGAGACTTCAGCAGGACCCACGCACAATTCAAGTCCTTGTAGATTCCTCTTCAAGATGATGAAAGTTTCAATAAAAAGTATTTTCTCCTTTCCTTGGCATTAAAGAAACCACTACAGGCCAACCCCAGCAAATAACACATTGGCACAGGGGTAGTCAAAATCTACTGCAGATTCTCTGGTTATTCTCCTTGGCAAATGGTCTGTCTTGATTCCCAGAGGTGACCTAAAGTCTTGGGGTCTGGGTCCCAATATTTATACTAGTAAATCCTTTGTCCTCTGAAGGCAGTGGGTGCCTGTACTTAGCCAAAACCAGTTCTTTGCAGCTTCTTGTCACGAGGTGGAGACAGCATTGTTGAAAGCAGACCCGGCCCAGGTAGCTGAAAGGAAATCTCCCCCCCTACTCTCCATTCTATGAAGGTTGGGGGAACAGAAAGGAGATCTCCGCCCCACTCTCTATTCAGCCAAGGTCCTATTCAGCCGAGCCCTGATCCATCAGACTGCTGGAGCCCAAGCCCTCCTGTCACTCACAAATCAGACATGCAATACACAACCTAGCAAGGCAGGCTGGATGGTTGGGCTTAAAAATACCTACTTTCTAAAAGTGGTATTTTCAAACATAGAATGTTAAAATCAACTTCACTAAATGATGTATTTTATCATTCTGAGTTCAAGCATACAAAATTAGTTTTTCTACCATGTTCCCTGGGATAGTTAGGATTATAAGATGTTTTAATCAAACCGCCCATTCTTGCCTATGGGGACGGTGAGGTAAAATTTTATTGTGCAGTTAATTAAAACCATTACAAACAATCTACGTTTTACACATTTTCAAGCAAAAAAAAAGAGAGGACAACAAATTAAAATAATAGTTCAACACTAAAGGTCTATTTGGTCAGAATACAAGATAAAAACTATAAAACATGCAGTTAATATTCTATAAGTCTCAAGTATACGTGAAGGCTAGCCCAAAAATTCCCCTATCACAGCCTTTTCTACTGCAGGTGATGTTGGGAGGGGATTAAAGTGCCATGTGTGCTGATTATTAGTAATGCCATCATTGGGCAGTTGGAACAGTTTCCTTACTCGGTGCCCATTATGGATTATACTGGTGTTAAGAGCAGTTAGCCAAAACTATTCATGCAAGATTGCCTTGCCGATATATTAGACAAAAAAAGTCAGGGCAGAATTTAAATTTGTTCTTAGATGATTGATTTACTTATATTTCTGGGGTTAGTTATCTTGACAATGTTTTTTTTTTAAATATATTTTTTATTTTAACAGTAAGACAAGAGGCGGCATTACAGATATCAGGTGTCAAACAGTGAAATGCAGGTCAGGGACAGGCGGGGGAATTATACATACAAACAACCATCGTAAGGAACACATGGCCTATCGCGATTGCAAATATACGAGAAAGAGAAATAAACAGTCTATTATACGTTCAAAAACAATCCCACCCGCACTACCCCGTCCTCGATGATACCGGATAATTAGACCCAATGTACCGGACAGTAAAGGATCCATGGAGAAGAAACAGCTCACCTCTCGTAAAAGGAAAAAGGAAAAAGAAAAGGGGCCTTAGAACAAAACAAAGGCAAAATAAAAAAACCCACCCCGAACCCCCCACCCTGCACTCCTGCAATGGCTACGGCCTAACCCCACTAGCAGCGTGCCTGTCGCCCAAGAACTACCCTAAAGGAAGAAGAAAAGAGAAAGTGGAGTAGGAAAGGGCAAACACACTCCCGGTCTCCCGTACCCCCCGCCAGTAGCGACCACCCCGGAACATAATAAAATCAATGTCTCGCAAAATTTACAAACCAATCGGGGGGAATATAGTCAATAACCACCCAACTCCCGTCACATTATGGGCACAACCCCGATATTGTATAGAGTTATTGTACAAGATCCAAGCGATCAAGCTCAGCCCTGGCCGGTACGGTCTTTCATAAGAGTCTTTCTCACTCGAGCCGCCATCTTGATGGAAAAGGCAGAGCGTTCATAACAGTTCATGTCAGTGCAGAAGGGTCGAAAACAGGATAAAAGTTCACAAAGTCCACCAATCGAACGAGGAAAGGCGTCAAGGGACAACGAATGTCTCCAAAAGTCACTGAAGAACATGTTACCACACAAAAAAACGTCTATAGATGTATCAGGCGGCAGCAGATTCGGGCAGGAGTCGCTGGCAATAAGCACGGGCTGGCTCGTTATTGATGGGGGATCGCCAAGGCTCATTAAATCCGGGATCTGTCCGGGGACCTCGATCTCAGATGTGCAGTGCAGCGCTGGTACCACAGCTAGCTGGAAAGTTGACTGAGAGTCATCCTCTGGTCCCAGGATACCGTCCACTTTTATAATCAGTGTCCGGAACACAGCGATGGTGTGCGAGTGGAGCGCCCCAATGGCGGCCATAATGGCCTGCAGCAATGGCGTGCCCTCCGTCCGCTCCATTCCCTCTCAATAGGCGATAGAGCAGGACTTGAACCCCGGAGGCCGGCTACTCCGGGGCAACAGCACGCAAATCCGATGTCGAACGGTGGGCGCTCCTCGTCTGGCAGAACACACCGTCACCGTCGGCGAGGGCCCCAGCCCGTCGACCCAGAGAGGGTAGCAAGGTCTCCGGGCACCAGACCCCCACCACGGCAACCGGTGCGGCATGCTGGTGCGGCCTCGGTGTAGACTGTCCACAGGATCGTCACCGAAAATCAACAATTCACGGCACACTTCGGGAGACCGGGCTCAGTCCAGGTCTCACGGCCGATGTTGATCAATTCCGATCCGGATAGGCGAGAAATCGAGGCCCCGGCTTCCACACGTTGTTAGGCGGAGAATGGAAACACGGCGTATCTTCGTCTGCGGAAGAGGTAGAAAGCTCAGGATTGTACCTTTAGAAGTAGAAAAACTTCATGAACACGGAAATCTGGTGTGAGTCAAGGATTAAAGGCAGGATATTAGAGCTGCTGGCGGAGGTCGGCGGAGCCGGGAGCTTACGCGGCCATCTTAGTTGCTAGCGTAGCTCCCCCCCCATCTTGACAATCTTGTCCCGACGTGGGCTAAGGGATAGAAAGTACTTATTTCCAAAATTATCATTGATGGGCGGTGCAGTGCATCAAAGATTGGCACTTGGCGCTTAGCTGGAAATGCAAAATGTACTTAAATTACGAATATTTCTAGAAGCAGAGCTCCTTGCCAGGATAAGCCTGGAGAGGACTAACAGGTGAGAAGGATTTATTACGAAGGAGGGCATAGCTAGTTGTTACAGGGCTGCAAGGGTTAGACCCCCCCTGGAGTATATTAAACTTGCTGGGTCTCCCTTTCAGCCCAGCTAGTTATCAGAACCTTTGGTGCAAGGGGGCGGCATGAGATAACCCACCGTATAATCTTAAACTATCCTTATTTTGGTCGATCAAATGTTTGAAATGTGTGATACCAAGAAACATTCATTAAAACGGAGTCATTTTAAGGTCGCGGCCGTTGTCCCTTCAGATGAAGTGTCTTGGATCCAAAAGCTCTAATTGCGGCTGCTGTACTTCCTGTTTCTTTGCTGGGGCATTCAGGAGCTTTTCTCCATGTGAGTCATGAAGGTATGTTCCCCTCTGCATCCATACTCCTATCTCCTTGAAGTTCTTTTTGTTTTTTAGTTTTAAATGTGTTTTATTGATTTTATTATTAAAAGTAACAGTAGACATCGTGACATGTTGCAAATGCATTCAGCACACATTGCTGGCGGGACAGACTAGCATGTCTTCCCTGAGTAAGAGAAACAAAGCGAGGTGCATATGCCAAAAATGAAAAACGATATCACGGAGGCAGATGTGATGCAGCGCAAGGAGACAAGACAATAAAATGAACAACCAAAACCCCTTAAACAACCCGGACCCTGCCCCCCACCCTCGCCCCAGCCAGTGTGCCATGCGTCAGAATAGAGTCTGTGAATTAGCCGATAAAGAGCAATGCGATTGGTCAGTGAGTCACCGAGGTTCATGTGTGGTATCAGTGAGGCGTAGAATCCGGAGATATTTAGGACACGTGATCTCATTGAATTCTTTGGACAAAAGGGACAACAACGGGGACCATGTTTTCTGAAATGCAGTAGTGGAGTGTGTGAGTGTAGCGTGTATGCGTTCCATCCCCAGTGTAAACCAAAGTTTATGTAACCACCCTGTATGCGTGGGTATGGTCGACGAGCCCCACAGTGATAAGATGTGTTGCGTGGCAGCCTGCTTGGCGATTCCCATTTGACGACCCCGCAAGGATTTCAAAGGGAAGGTGAGTGCATTGGGGAGACCCAGTATGGCATATGCTGGAAATCGTGGGATTTCAGTGTCAAAGGAGGAGTCAATGTCGTTCAAAACTGTCTCCCAGTAGCTTCGGATCTCCCGGCAGTCCCAAAGGAGATGGGTTAAAGTGCCTCGCTCCCCACACTTTCTCCAACATTGCTCGCTACACGATGGGTTTCCTTTGTGAAGCCGGGCTAGGGTGAGGTGCCAGTACATTGCCAACTTCACTGCGGTTTCCCTCGCCGCGGTGTTGTGTGTGGTGTGCGAGGCCCTGTAGTATACATCTCTCCATTCCCTAGAAGTCAGTGTCCTGCCCAGTTCAGCTTCCCAACGCCTCTGGCCTGGTGTTTTATCCTGGGCATGTGGTGGTGTAAGCATCGAGTAAATATCTGAAATGAGGTGTTTATCTGTGTCTTTGGTAAGCAACCATTTCTCAAAGGGCGTCATTGGGTGGCCAACCTTGGCGGTGGTGGCCGGGTCTGTGAGCCAATGTCAGAGTTGGAAATATTGGAAAAGGTGAGGGTTCTCCAGGTCGTATCCTTGTGTGATGTCTGAGAGGGGAAGGAAGCCCTGTAGATCAAAAAGGTGACCGGCCGAGCGACACGCAGTGCCACGCCATTGTGTGAATGCGCTTGGGTCATTGCCCGGAGGGAATTCCGGGTTATCCAATATGGGGGTGAACGGGGAAGGGAATGTCGTCAAGCCTCTTTTTAGAGCGACCCTGTCCCAGACTTCCATAATGGTGCGGGTGATAGGTGATTTTAATAGGTATCGAGGGCGATGTTGCCGGGCGAGAAATGGAACCCTCCAGAGCGGTGTCTGAGCCATGGCTCTATCTTGGAAGAGCCACCTCTTTTCCGACTCCGGCCTGTGCCATTCTACCAAGTAACGAAGCTGAGACGCTTGGAAGTATTGTAGCAGATTGGGAACGCCTAGGCCTCCTTCGTCCATGCTTTTATACGCCAGATGTTTCTGGAGACGCGCGCGTTTCCCGCCCCAGATGAATCGATGGAGAGCGTCCTGCAGCTCATTCAGGGCGCCAGTCGGGGGCATGACAGGGAGCGTTTGGAATAGATATAGGATACGTGGTAGAACAGACATTTTCACTGCCGCAACCCTCCCTAGTAGAGAGAGCGGTTGTTTTGACCAGCGTGTGAGGTCCTTCCGGATCTCAGCGGCAAGGGATTTGTAATTGGTCGTTACCGTCAACTCCGTGGATGAGGCAAGGGAGATCCCCAGATAAGGGACTAAAGTGGCAAGCTGAAGGCCGCTCCCTTGTGCCACGGCGTGGTTGTTAGAATGCGCACTTTTGCCCAGTGGTAACACCAGAGATTTCCCTCTATTAATTCGGAATCCCGAGACAGATCCAAATGAATCAAGCTCCTCCATAAAGGCGGGTTTGGAGCGGGCAGTGCAGTCAAGGGCCGCTATTACATCGTCCGGATAGAGGCTTATCGCGTGGGGTTCATGTCCAAAAGTAATACCTCTAATTTCCGAATTATCTCTGACCTTTTGTGCTAGGGGCTCTATGTATAGGGCGAACAGGAGAGGGGAGAGGGGACACCCCTGTCTCGTACCGCGCTGAATTTCGAATGGGGTCGAGCGTAGGCCGCCCAGCCGGACCCTGGCATGTGGGTGGTGATAGCAGCATGCAATCCACGACATAAAGCGGTCTCCCAGCCTCGAAACGCCTCAGAACCTGTTGTAAATAGGTCCAATCTACGCGATCGAACGCCTTCTCAGCGTCGATGGCAAGCAGTGCGGAGTCAGAGCCCTGAAAATGGGATTTGTCAATCAGATGGAGTATTCGTTTAGTGTTGTCACTACATTGTCTGTTGGGCACGAAACCCGATTGGTCAGGCTCCAGGATCCCGGGAAGACAGGGGCCAAGACGCGCGGCAAGAATGCCAGTAAAAAGCTTGAGGTCGAGGTTCAGTAAGGAAATAGGGCGGAAAGCAGAGCAGTGTGTGGGTTTCTTACCCGGCTTAGGGAGGACCACCACCTCAGCGGCAAGCATGTCTGGGGGGATGGCGCCGGTACCCTCAAATGAGTTAAAGAGCCGGGTGAGCACCGGGGCTATCAGTTGGCTGAAGGTCTTGTAGAATCCCGCTGAAATCCCGTCTGGCCCCGGGGATTTGAGTGGGCGTAAACGGGATATGGCGGCCAGCACCTCGTCCAGGCGAATGGGAACATCCAAGGAGTCCGCATTTGCTTTGGAGAGCTCGGTGATAGCCGCGGAATTTAAGTATGTGTCAATTATCTCCGGGGACGTACCCTCTGCCCCGTACAGTGAGGCATAATAAGACCGGAATGCTTCCGCCACTTGAGTGTCGTCCGTGAGGACCGGTCCGGCATCATCAGTGAGGCCGGTGATTTTAGTGCGTTGGGTCTTAGCCCTCAGGGCACTGGCCAATAAGCGACCTGTCCTGTTACCTCCGACATAGTAGGTATGCCGAAGGCGGAGTGCCGCGAATTCGGCCCTGTCCGTGTCCAGACTAGCGAGTTGGGCTCTGGCTGCTTTCAGTTGCCTCCAAATGCGTGGAGCGCAAGTGCGACTGTGGACTCTTTCCAATTCTGCCACACGCGCCATGAGGTCATCGCGTTTGGCCTTTCGGTCTTTGGCTTCCGCAGCTGCTATGGCAATTAGTTCGCCACGGGCGACGGATTTCAGAACTCCCCAGAGATCCGTCATGGAGATCCCTGGTGTGTCCATAGTAGCTAAATAGTCAGTGATGCAGTCCTTGATTCTTTTAGTTATCTCCGGTCGCTGCAGGAGGGTCTCACGCAGGCGCCACGAGCCTCGGGGGCGAGGAGATGCGCGGAGGTGGAGCGATAGTTCCACTGCATCGTGGTCGGAAACGGCCGCAGGAGTTATATTAACCTCCTCAAGGAGTTTGAGCAGCTCCGAGGAGCCCAGGAAATGGTCGAGCCTAGCGTATGTGTGGTGCACGTGTGAGTAAAAGGTGAATTGTGACGCATTCAGGTGTGTAGACCTCCACAGATCCACCAGGCCCCTCTCCTTCAGCCACGCAAGCCTGGCCGCCGAGATCGCACCCGTATCTCCATACCGGTGTCCTGACCTGTCAGCATGTGTGTCCATAACGACCGTCTTTGAAAAACGGCGCCGGGAACCACAGGAGGGGGAACAAATCCAGTCAGGTGTATCCGCCTGTCTACCCTAATTTGAGCGCTACAGCTTCAATCTCTTCTCCTCCCGGTTATGGCCTCCTTATGACCACACCAAGGAACCATCAAACTACGTGAATAAAGTTTATCACCCAATTTTCGCCCTCCCGGGCGTTGGCCACATCACCACTTCCGGTTCTTTTCTTTCAAGAGGCCCTGAAGATTTGCAGTCTGTTTCCCTGCGATGAAACACGTGTTGGCCAGTACAAGAGGAACAATAAACCGGTGTTTTATACCAAGAACTCTACCTCATTGAAATGCCTTTCTCGGCACCTTGCAATCTATTGACTTTGAAACACTGTCGATGTGCACATTTTACTCATATCACTATAACTAGAAATCACTCAGACATTATTGATAGTTTTCCCAGTGCAGGGGTTTTTGTTGTTTTTGTGCAATTTGTGTGGATTTTGTGATCCACCTTTGAGCGGTCACGAGGGATTACCGCCCGCCCTTTTGCCTGGAATCTGATACCTCATAACATTACTATACTCTGCGGTTACTTGGTTGCGCGCCTGTCCAACTCTGGAATACCTTAAACCCTCCCAGTAGATCAATACCGGTGTCCTGACCTGTCAGCATGTGTGTCCATAACGAGGTTAAAGTCCCCCCCCCAGGAGCAAAAGTGAGTTAGAGGAGCGAAGCGCCTCCGAAGTGGCATTTTTCAAAAAAGCCTCCTGTCCCGTGTTCGGGGCATAGAGAGAAGCAACTGTGAGGTGTGTGTTCCCTATGTGAAAAGTGTACGCTAATAAACGGCCTTTAAGTTCCCCTACTTTGTTCCCCACCTGACCCTTGAAGTGTTTGGAAAGTAGGATCACCACTCCGGCGTTTTTCGTGGGTAAGGAGGAAAAGAATTGCTGTGGAAAGGCGTGAGAGCGCATTCTATGCCAGTCTTTCTGTAATAGGTGGGTTTCCTGCAGCAGACAAATATCGGCTTCGGAATTCTCTAAGTAAGAGATGATCGCTCTCCTCTTAATGGGGTTGTTCAACCCTTTTACATTAAGGGTCAGTACCTTCACTGTGGTGTCACACATGGCTAGATGAACCTATGTTATGGCTTAGAGACAGTGTGTATTGCATACAGAGCTGCGATGTAACAGCACGTGGGTAATAACCTCCCTGGTGACATTGTAGAGTCTGCCTGTCCCCCCGGGGGGCAGCACTAGACATGAAACTCGACTGGGGTGTGAAAAACTCGGCTAATAGATCATCAACAGCGCAGACGTGGCACACTGGTTCCCGCCCTGGATCCCTCCCGCAACCCCCCAACCCCCCCAACAACAAACCCATCAAACTTTACTCTAAATGTCAGATTCTATTGTACCAAAGCAGAGTAGCTCTCCCTACCCACCCACCCTCCCCCCTCCAACCCCAGAAAACAAAAGGAAGTATAGTCCCAGTCCTGTTAGTCCGCACAGGGCTGTGGTAATGTTTCTCGTGTGGGTCATCTCCGATGGCGGCCCTTACGGCCCCCCGCCCGCCCCCCCCCACCGCTTGTGCCAATACATGTGTTATAGTCAATCTCCCAAGCAAAGAAAGTACCTATCATTCAGAGGTAGAAGTTTCTTTGGCCACCTCCGCCACTGCGGTGGCGCGCTCCTGCGTGATGACAGAGGCGTCTGGTTTTAGGCGGTGTGATGGGGATCGTTTATAGCTCACTGTGTGCCATCCACCCCTGGACGACTCCTGGGACGCTCTTGGCGTAGGTGCCTCATCTTCCTGATCAAGTCCTAACAGTGTACAGGTGTCCTTAAGCGACCGCATCTGATGTAGCCGCCCATTCCATTTGAATATGAGTCGAAACGGATGCCCCGAGGAGTAGGGGATCTCGCTTTGTTGCAGGAAGTCCGTCGCCCTCTTAAATTCCTTGCGTTTTTGCAGAGTGATAGCGGAGAGGTCTTGATACAGGGCTATGGGATGACCTCGGTATTGAAGAGGTTGAGCTCGCCGGGCTTCTCGGAGAATCCGTTCCTTTAACGAAAAATCGGGTAAGAAGGCCAAGATGTCCGGCGGTGGGGCCGAGGCTCTCAATCCAACTCTGTGCGCCCTGTCGATGCGAATGGTGAATTCCGCAGACTCCCCCAAGATGTTCCGGAAGAGGGCTTGCAGGTATTGGGTGATATCGGTTCCTTCTTCTTTCTGAGGGACTCCCCGGACCCGTATGTTGTTCCGGCGGGAACGATTTTCAAGGTCCTCCGCGTGGGCCTGGAGGTCCAGCTGTTGGTCCGTAAGCCGTTGGACTTCTTGCTGGAGCTGTTCAATTTCGTTGCTTTTGGTATGATCAGCTTCCTCAACAGCAGCCACCCGCTCACTGAGGCCATCCACATCACGTCTGAGTTCTCGGACTTCGCCAGCCACCTCCTGTTTTAAGGATTTGAAGTCCTTTCGTAGTGAGTTGAATAATGTCTCTAGAAAGGATCTGGTGATGGGTATCTGGTCATCTGCAAGTTGTGGCGGTGGCTTCGTGATCACCGGGGAGGGTGGGTATTTGTTGGGTTTAGGCTGGGATTTGGCCATTAGTTCAGGGAGCGTTTGAATCCCTTTCTTCCCCCTCTGGCCCGCTATGTTGTGTGCAGCCCCAGGAGCAGGCAGGCGGTGAGTGTCGGGGCCCTGTGATAGGGCAGGGGGCTGGTAGCGCTATGTGTAGAGGCGATTCAATGCAGCGCAGATCAGCACCCCACCCACGACATCCAGGGTGCAGGCAGCCGGTGTGGCCAAACGTCTCTCCGCTATCCAAAAATGCCGCGAGTCGGCCCCGATCACTCCACAGTGTGGCAGGGGCTTGCGAATTGATAGTTCTGGTAGCCCTGCGGCAGTGTGCCTGGTCCGGCCCGCCTTCACAATCAGCCCCACACAGGGGGCTTGAAAGCGCCCCCCGAGTCCAACCCAGCGCTCACTTTCACCCTCCTCACCTGAGCGGTCCTGGAGGCAGGTGCTGATCTCCGCTAGGGCTCTGGCCCCCTAGCAATGCACTGCGCTCTGTGTAGTGGGTCCCGAGCCTGGCCGCCAGGCCGCCTCAGCGCCAGGGGTCTCGCTGGTCCATTCAGGCACTCTCCGGGCCGAGGTCCCGTTGAGGGGGGACCCGGTACGCTTCCCGCCACCGGCAGGGTCCGCTCCTCCACCGCGAGGGTGCTCCGATCGGCCCCGTCAGAGCCCGCGAGCAAGGCCCGAAGCCGGGGCCTCAATTTTCGCGGTCACCGGCCGGGCTCTCCCGCACTCCGGCCGGGCCGCCTAGGCAACGATCTGCGGCAGATGCTGGGTCTTCCGCAGGGGGCTATGCACAGCGGGCTCCGCACTCCACACGCCTTCTTTTGGGTCCGCCGTCGGATCCGCCATGTCCTGCGAGCAAGGCCCGAAGCCGGGGCCTCAATTTTCACAGTCACCTGCCGGGCTCTCCCACACGCCGGCCGGGCCGCTTGGCAACGATCCGCGGCAGACGCTGGATCCTCCTCAGGGGGCTCTGCACAGCGGGCTCCGCTCTTTACACTCCCTCCCTTGGATCCGCCGTCGGGTCCGCCAAGTCAGCGCTTAAGGATTTTGATACCGGGGCTCCGAGGCGGTTAGAGCTCCGACACAGCCGCCATTACGGGTCGCAGGCGGACGTCGCCACAGGAGCGGGACCCTCACGGGCAGTCAATGGTTCGTATCTGCTGGATGGCACCTCAAAAAACAAAAAGGGGAGATGTGTGCGATAATCGCGGCGTTTAGACGGGATCGGGCAGGGAGCCTCGGAGACCTGCGTCCGATAACGCCGCCATCTTGGACACGCCCCCCTTTTTGTTTTTTGAGGTGAGCTTTGGCAGCTGCTAGGAATTTTACCAGTCCGGCAGCTCAGTTGGATGTCGTCACCGCAAAAGCATGCCAGCACCACTTGCCTGCAAGACCTTATCTGTCTGAGCCTGTAGCCAAGGGGGTAGATGATTTGCCAGGGCAGCAGCCCTAAGCGCAATTTCAAAAATGTCTCTTTAGTTTTTTTTGAGAAGCCAGCCTGGAGGTATCCTTGGGGCAAGGGTTTAGTGTCCGATTGTACCGTAAGCCAGCCATGTTCACGCTCTCCCAGGGACGCTTTACCCTGCAAGAGTGATTCTTTCCGACAGTCTTGTTTACTACTTTTTTTTAAGCCTGCCGGGGCCCCTGGGACTTCCCAAAGCTGTCGTAGTTGCAGCTGGTTGATGGCGGCCTCCAAATACAGCCTTGCTGGGCAAGTTTCTTTGGATTGTAGCTCCTTTCACAGGAGAGCATTTAGCGTTTTTGGTTCTCCCCTGCTTATTTTGTGCCAGCTTTTTATATATGATCCTTTGCATGCCAGGTCTTCTCTTGGGAGACCGAATTCAAGTCTCATCTGTGCGGGAGATGTGTAATTTTGCAAGTCAAAGATCGTGCACAGTGCTCTTGCTACGGTGCCATCAACTGTAGCAGCGTCCCTCCCTCTCATAGCTTCACTGCCATAAGTAATGGCTGGAATTAGTTTTGCTTGGATCACCTTAATAAGAGGAAGGAGGCTTGGACCAATGACCTTGTTTTTTAAGTTTCTTAAAACCACTGCAGTCATTAGACCTCTCTTTTTTATGGCATCGCATTGTGGCTTGAAAATGGCCTTGTCGTCTATTATAACCCCCAAATATCTGTATTCACAAAAGATGTCCAGCTTCCTTGATGCCAAGAACCAGTTATTTGTTATTCTCTTTTTATGGGTGTTAATGCACATGACTTTGGTTTTCTTTTGGTTAATGCTAAGCATATTTGTTGCAGAATATCGTGACGTTATGTCCAACAGCCGCAGTAAACCCACAGGGGTACGGCTAATGAGTACCAGGTCGTCCGCATAGAAAAGCTTAGACAGCTGGGTACCACCTAGATTGGGTGTGTGCGAGTTGCTTTCTTTCAGCAGAGTTGATAGCTCTCCCATAAATAGATTAGCAAGTGTTGGGGCTAGCACACAGCATTGTTTAACCCCTGGGCTTGTTGAAATCTTCCTCAGTAGATATTCTCCATTACCTAGTTTAACTTGCACCCATGTGTCACTATGAAGGAGGATTCGTTGATTTAGGAGCAGTTGCAGGATGTTCAACTTTTTTAGTTTTTGCCTCAGAAGGTTTCTGTTAACACAGCCGAATGCGGAGCTGTAATCGATGTAGCACAGGTATAGGGGTTGTTTTGCTGCGAGAGTGGCGTCAATCATTAGGGATAGAGCTAGAATATCGGTAGTCGTCCCTGTGTTTTTGCAGAAGCCGGTTTGATTGTATGGAATTGCAGTAACTTCTGTTGCCCATGATGTTAATTTCTGGAGTAAAAGGTCCGCAAAGTATTTGGCCTCGTTGTCAAGTAAGGATACTAGCCGGTAGCTTCTCGGGTAATTTCTAATTCCTTTTTTGTAAATTGGGGAGATGATGGCCCCCCTCCAGGATGATGGGATTAATGACATTAGTAAGATCTTATCAAACAACGCGCCCTCTCGTCTTCCCTTTGAAATTCTTTTACAGATCTGCAAAATCGTAGTTGAGATTTCTTGTTCCGACGCCTGGATTTCATTGGATTGTAGTAGCCAGACTTTGGGGTCATGTATGGAATTGTGTGACCCTTGCCTGGTTTCTTGAGTTTCATTAAAGTGTGAGCCAAGAAAAATTGTCAAGGCCTCTTCTGAAGCATAAGATTCAATACCCTGACTCCGCTCGCTAGTCAGATTATTGATCTTTTGCCAAAACTGTGCACTTTTGCCGGTTTTAATATTGTGTAATAGTTTGGCCCACAGAGTCTCTTCTGCTTCCTGTTTAAGTCGCCAAATCAACTTCCTGCGGTCACCCTTTAGTCGTCCCAGTTCTTGTTGAGCGGCAGGGTCTATCCTCAGTCTTCGCAGCGTTTGATTGATCAAGGTCTTAAGTTTTTTTACATGAGTGTTATTTCTGAAATTTAAATTGCTTTTATGCCTCATAACTTTGACCGCCCCTTCAACATGACTGTTGCCCTTTTTTGTTCCTGTTTTATTTCGTAATGTTCTTGTAAACACCTCCCAGCTGTCAATCAGATCTGTTGTTCCTGTTTACACTTCTCCTAATACCTGTTTAGCTTGGAATAGGAGACTTTGTGGGTCATCCGTTCTGCATTTTACCCACCTCCCGTTCTCAGTGTATTTTAATCTGTGTGCATTAGCTGTAGTTGGGTTTAGGTTTGGAATGGCATTGATCGTGACTTCCTGGGGCAGATGGTCGCTGTAGTCTAGGGAACCAATGTGGAAATCCCTTGCCCTTTGATACAAACTAGATGAAAGGAATGTAAAATCAATTGTGGAACTGGCCTTTATATGTGAAAGGCTGCTGCTTGAGGGCGGTCCCCTGAGAATCTGCCAATAACTGCTCAAAAGCACAATTCTTCTGATGATGAACAAAGTCTCCATGCTGTTTTTCGAGCTTCTGCATCCAGAGGTGTTATCTTGAGAGTTTCGCTCCCAGGCGAATGGATCCTCCTCATAAGTGATATCTGTAGTTGGGTTTCTGAGCGTATTTAGATTGAAATCCCCACTGATAATCCAACTGTTTGTATCCTCAACGTTTTATAGTCTTGTGAGCTGTTCCTTATGAGTTTTTTCTCAGGGATGCAGATAGAGGTTTATCAAAATTATATCTTCCCTTTCGGCCCTCCCCCTAGTTGAAATTCGTATCACTTGCATTGCATTTGGCGGGGTTCGTTTATTTTCGGAGGGGCGCTACTGAATAAATGTTCCCTATATAACTATATATGGAAAGGCCGCCCTTTTCATGACCAAACCGTGCATTTTGCGAGGGAGGAATGAAGTTCAGAATATAGCCAGGAAGGATAATCGGTCCACGTTTCTTGCAGTGCAATGATATCAAATCTTTTCAGATAGGTTTAAAGTTCTGTGTCGGTAAACTTATCACCTAGGACATTAACGTTTCAAGAGCACAGCTTAAGAGTGTAGGAAGAGTTCTCGTCTTTGTACTTATTTTGTCATTGATTTTCTATTTTGACATTTATAGTTCTAGAGAGCCAGCTACAGTCTTGATAGGCAGGGCTTTTCGTGACAAATCATCTTTTATTGCGTCGCTCTCTGTGATCTGGGATGTCGGGGATATTGCTGTGAGCCCCACGCAGTACCGAAAGTGGTCGTGGATTTGATTCGGGTTGACCATTCTCTTGCCGTTGTTCACTGTCAGGTACCAGTGGGCCAGGGTATCTTGGTTTTGAGAATGGTTGGAGCTTTATACCTCAGGTGTTGAACTTGGCTTGTTCTTTTAGTACTCGCTGAGCCACTTCTGCGGATGACCAAACTGTTTTTGTTGCTTCAGCCCCTGGGCGATCCAATATTTCTATGAACTCGATTGACTCCAAGTCGCTGGTGGATATATTTTTTAGGCTAAATATGGAATTCAGTAAGCATAGCATATTACCCCTGTATAGGATGTTGATTGGGCCCTTTGGTTTATACTTCTGGAAGAACACAATTGTGGGGCTGTCTGCCTGTCCCATCGCGAGTGTTGGGCTGTCCTGAGTGATGATGGGAATGCCTCTGAGCCATGGTTTTCCTTGCTCAGAACTCCGCGACACCCAGTGCTGTTTTCCTTTGCCTGTGTTGACTCTAGGTCTGAGATAATTACTGATGTTATTATGGCCCCTTGTGTGTGACTCCTTTCATTTCTGTGAGTGGGGCTAGAGACAAATATTCTGTTTTGAGTGGTATATTTTTCTTTTTTCATCTCTTTCTGGTGCGGGCTTTCTCTAAGATCATGGACCAAATCTTTTTCATTGCTCCTCTGAACATGTCCTGCTTCCATTTTGTGAGTGACGCTAGTGGCCGTGTTTCTGTTACATGCGGTATTATTTTTGGTCTTTTGCCTCTCTTCTTGAATCGGGTTTTCTCTTAAATCGTGATCCATATCTATTTCATTGCAGTTCATGGCTGACATATCTCTTATCACGCAGATTTTTTTCTTTTGATTATGGCCCTTCCTTCTCTGCTTTCTCCCCTGTATTGTAAATTGGAGGTGTTCAGGTGATTCTTTATTTTGTGGGGTTTCACCCAGTAGTGCTATGTTAGTAGGTGGGGGCTTTTGGCATCCACTGTTCCTTAAGCTCCTGTCTAATCCTTGCTTTGTTGAGTCTGCGGCTTCCCCCTCCTGCTGTGCTTCTTGAGTCGGCTTTGTAGTTGCCAGACATGGGGGCATATTATCAAGGGTGGCGATAGGGAATTATCAGCGCTTTAGTGGCCGTTTTCGGCCGCTAAGCGACGATAATTCTATCGCCCTATTAGCAAGCTGTCGCTAACAGCAGTTAGCGACAGCTTTTAGGTGATAGCGAGCGGTTTGGGGACCGCATTGCATGTTAGCGATATTTATCGCTAATTAGTGTATATGCAACAAGGACCCCCTGTATTCAATAAGAATCAGATTCCTAGACCAGGGATAAACAAAGGTTGATATGTAACAATCTAGGCAATCATAAAAACACAGATCAAATGTCAGGAATAATAGTATCAAGGAAATTAAGCTACAACAATATAATAAAGTTCCAGTATTTTATTGATAATTAAACAGAAAATCATATTTCAAGACCTAAAAAATTCAAGTTAAAAATTCTACAATTGGAGAATTAACATAATAATGAAGACATTTTACATATTAAAACATTCTTTTTGTTAAACAACAAGTTAAAGGGGAATGAGTGGCAAGTTGGTACTCTACGCGCGTTTCGGCGACCAGCGCCTTCTTCTGGAGCAGCCACGAATGATTCTACAAAATAAAATTAATACACAAAAAGGAAAATTACCAGCAATACTAGATTAAAAAATCATGAAATACAATTTTAACAATTTCTTTTGTAGCCTAAAACCTTATCAGATTACTGGATGTATAACATGTCATAGTACATTCATATTCACATTTTCATTTCCTTGCGACACTGGCCATTGTCATTTATCTCCAGAGGTGCAATGACCAATGAGTAATAGTGAGGGATACCAAATAGGGGAAAGGTGCACCTATTTTGTGATTGTATGGAAGTACAGAGCAGGTGCTTCCTATGAGCTCAATCAGTTTGTACTGGTAACAACAAGCAATTGTTAGTTTTAAGGCACTTACATGATCAAGATTTTTTGGGTGTGTAGACCAATTGCTTGGGTAAAACAGAAACAGCGTCGATATCCTTTATTTTGAAAGTTTGTACTGAAATTTACAAAAGGTGGAGTAAGTAAACCTTGTGGATATAAGGATCAAATTACAGATATCTCATTGTTTTACATGTCTATTATTAATTTATACCTAGGATGTCCAACTGACTTCTTAATTTCTGTCTTTGTAGATAGATGTTATCTGATCACCAATGTAAATTTTCTGTTTCAATAGATAGGAATAGTTATTAAAATCTCATAGTATGTAAGGGTCTTATGAGTTGCGCAACTGTAGATATACGGAGGGTTTAGGAAACTGTTGTACTCTATTCGGTTATCTGTTACCCTGCAGTAAATAATTGAAATGAATAATTTAACAATTTACCTGATAAAATAAAAAGATTTCGAGGTTACTCCCGCCGTCCGGAACCTTTAGATTATTTGGGTCAATTAAAGATATCTTGACCAAACTTGATAACGATGGAAATCCACCTGAATTGGGGATCTTACTTAGAGGAGACTTTCCTTTGCACTAAAATCAAAGATCATTTGAAATATTTTATATTAAGGAAAGGAGATATTTTTACATTAGTCTCTATTAGCTGCAGGCAGGTATATAGAGTTAATATCTCCAGATTATTCAATATTTTTACCTTGTATGTTGTACTTTGGTTTTGGCAAAGATGTAGTTTTTAAAATAACTCCCTGTCTGGAAAAAAGAAGGAGAGAAGGGGGGTATAACTGCTCTGTTTTTAAAAGGGAGACAAAAGGAGACTGCTACCATTGCATCCGCTCTTCAAAAGACTCACCCAAAAAGATATGACAGGGCTCCAAACTTCCGGCGGCGGGACAGCGGGTTTTCACGATCTACGCGGTGATGGAAATGTTCGAGAGTGCCCGGAGTTGTCTTTAAATAGTGTGTTGGGCGGATGAAATAGCGATCAAGTGAGTGAATTGCTAAGAGCAAAAGAGGACTGTATCTTGCATGAAGGTAGAGAGCGGACTTGTCAAATAAAGGAAGAGGTGGAATGGTACTTCCTGCCAAATGAGGGAAGAGCGGACTAGTCAAATAAGATAGAAAGAGGACTCTGACCTCGGTGGAAACAGTGTGATGTGCTTCCTAATAGATATTATTAGTAGGAGGTCATATTCAAGGTTCGGTGATGTATTTCGATTTAAGGAAGTGATGTAATAGTACTTCCTGTCAAAATAGATAAGACTATCTTTAAAGTCCAGCAAGATAGAAAGGGGACTCTGACAATAGTGGAAACAGCGTGATGTTATTCCTAGTGGATATTATATATATATAGGTTAAAATGATAATAATAAAGATTGATAAAAATGAAAATCGAAAATCACAATCAAAAATAAATTATGAAATTTATAGGTTGTAGAAAGGATAAAATCATGACTATTGACAGAAATATTTTTCCAAAACTGCCTGTAAAATCAAATAAGAGGGCTCACTGTTTGTTGCCACAGGATGAGGGAAGGACTGTGGCGCCTTAGGGAGCCCGCAGACATTTTGATTCCCAAATGGTATTTTCGGGTCAGTATAGGCATTAGTGGCAAACTGACTGTATATTACCACTGGATGGAAAGGAGACTGTGTCATCTATGAGGTCACAGAAATTTTGCCTACTAGATATTATTTCGAGGCCAGTCTGAATAAGACTTACAATACCTATTAGCTCTAAAAAGAGAGAGAAATACCAATGAATCAATAGAGGGAACAGGTGACATATAACTGGATATTTTAACATATAGCATGCTCCCAAGGAATTTCGCTGTTCATTCCTCTCCGGAAGGTGTCAAAGACAAAAATCCAAAACACCTCCCGTTTCTTTCTGATGGCTAATCCTCCCTGGGTGTCTGGGGTATGAATTTTTTCAAGAATACGCCATGTAAAGTCTTCTGCTTTATGGCCTTTGTCTAAGAAATGTTTGACCATTGGGGCAGCAATTTTCTTTGTCCGAATTGCAGAGCGATGTTCATTGAGGCGTGTTTGAATCATACGTGAAGTTTCGCCTATATATCCTAAGAGACAGGGACATTGTATAAAGTAGATAACGTTCGACGATCTACAGTTACACATTTCTTTAGCAAGTGTTTTGTGTCCATTATGAGTAAATTCATCTCCTCTCAAGATATTAGTGCAGGAAGAGCAGGAAGAGCAAGGAAAGGTTCCTTTAATGGGATTATTTGTTATAATCGACCTTTGAGTCGAGTTCCCTTCAGTTGCTGAATTTTTGAAACGTGAATGGACAATGTGTTCTTTTATATTTTTGTTTCTTTTGTAGGCAAATAAGGGTTTTGCCAATGTTTGTTCAGTAGAGCAGTTGCTATTCAAGATATGCCAGTTAGAATTTATAACTCTTTTAATTTTTGCATCTATTGTAGAGTGTTTTGTAATACAAACAACCTGTTCATTTTGTTTAGGGGTTTTAGGTTGAAGTAGACAGTCTCGGTCATAATAACGGGCGCGTTTATATGAATGTCTTACCAGTCGATGGGGATATCCTCTTTCAATAAATTTGCTTCTCATAATGAGGGTTAGTCGGTCAAAGTCTGCTAAATTGCTGCAATTGCGTCTAACTCGCAAGAATTGCGAGAAGGGGATGCTGTCCTTTTGCGACCTTGGGTGAAAACTGCTGTAGTGGAGCAGGGTGTTTCTCGCCGTAGGCTTAACATGCAGGTCAACCTTCAAAATACCATCTGCGTTCATGATTTCTATATCCAAGAATTCTATTTTGTCACAACTGATGTTTGAGGTAAAATGCAGATTGGGGTCAGCTGCATTAATCCATAACATGAACTCCTCCAAAGTCTCCCTCCCATCGGTCCAGACAAAGAAAATGTCATCTATGTATCTGGACCAATGGGAGACAGACTCGAAGAAGGGGGCCATCTCATTTTGGACATATCTCTTCTCGAACGCCGCCATGAATATATTGGCAATTGAAGGCGCTACCGACGCACCCATACTTACACCTTTGATCTGGCGGTAAGTATTAGATCTAAATTCAAAGATGTTTTCTGTTAATACCATTTCCAAGCAATCCAAAAGGAATGCTTTTGGACAAGGGATATTGTGCAAGTCAATGAACCACGCAGTAGTTCTCAGTGCTTCCGTTATTGGGATGTTACTGTAGAGAGATTCTACATCCATAGTAACAAGTAGGTCATGGGTGGAATTAAAGGCTAATCCCTCTGTCTTTTTAATCATATCACCTGTGTCTCGCACATATGATTCAATTCTTGGTATAAATGGGCGTAGGTAGTTATCTACGTATTTTGACAAAGGTTCCGTAGCAGTGCCTATAGTTGAAACTATTGGGCGGTAAGGAGGGTCATTAAGATTCCTATGGATTTTGGGAAGTCCATGGATGCATGCAATTTTGCCTGAGTTCAAATTTAGAAATTCAAATTCCTTTGTGTTTATAGCTCCATCTTCTAGTGCTTTATTAGTCATGGACGTCATTTGTTTAGATAGATTTAGTGTGGAGTATGTATGGACGGGACAATAAAATTCTCTGTCACTCAACATTTTCAGCATATTTGATTCATATAGGTTGGTATCTAGAATAACAATACCACCTCCTTTGTCACAATTTTTGATCGTAAGGTCTTTATTAGAGGCAATAGTTAGCAGGGATTGATGTTCCTCTTTATTTAAATTATATATGGGTTTTGGGATGAATTTCAGTGCTTGGTCTAGCTTTTTTAATACCACTAATTCGAAGGTCGCTACCTCTGCTAATCGCTAATGACATGCAAAGTGGGCGTTCCCAAACTCTTAGCGACTGAAAGCAGTCGCTAACATCGCTATCGCCTATTACCAAGGCAGGCGTAGCGATGGAAATATTTATGCTAAGCGCGAATATCTCCAAATACTAACACCCGCCCAGACAAGTTCTTAGCCATGTTAGCCCATGGGAGGTGGATAACATGGCTAAGAACATTTCATCGCTAATGCATGAATATCGCTGCATTCTCAGCTATATTCATGCATTTGTTTATTGGCTGGTCCAAACCCTTTGGTGGATTATTTTTTGTAGCCTCCCTGATGTCTGAGAGGAGATTACCCATTGCCGTTGGGAGTGTAGCCAGTGTGTCTATGATTGTTTTGCATGAGCAGTTGGTTTGTATTAGTTATGTCTCTGCTTGCGCCCTTCTTACCAAATTATTGAGCTCTGCTAACTTGCCATCAATATTGGAAACGAAGATTGAAAGCGAATTAAGCACAGACAATTGGAGATCCATCTTGTCTGATTGGTATTGGATGGCATTTATGGACATTTACATTGGATGCAAAAGAGATGCCCAAATGTCTTCTTTTGTTTGTGAAGTTTCCTTCCCAGATTTGGGGGTTGGCGCACTCTTATTCAAACCTGGGAGTTCATCATGGGGGGGCTGCGGAATAGGAGGCTACCAGTTCTTCCCACTCTTCTTGAGTGAGATATGAGGATTCAATGGGGCAGATTTACAAGCTCCCTGCGCAACCACCACGTCACTTTTCGTGACGTACTGGTGGCGCAGGGGGCTCCTCCATATTTACAAGGAGCGGAAAAGCCACCCTGTGTGACTTTTTCTCTCCTCGTAAATACGGCCCCTTCACACGCAGCACTGTGTGTTGAAGGGGCGTTTCATGGGTTTTGCTGTGGGTGTTCCTACGCAACACCCATGGAACAAGACACATCGCCAGATTTACGAGAAATCGTAAATCTGGAGATGATGTTTGAGTGCTATGCTACCCTAAAAGTGGTGTAGAGAGGCGCAACGGGGAGAAATGTTTTCATTTCTTCTCGTTTTTTCCTCTATCAATGTGTGCTGCATTTTACAGCAGGCATTGAAAGAGGAAAAAGCCTCTTGTGATGGTTTTTGTGCAGGAAGGTGTCCCTTCCTGCACAAAACAATCTCCCCACGACCCAGGCATCCTTGCTCCATGGTGCAAGGGTGACTGCTCCGGCGCATGGCTGCAGTTTGTGCGCCAGCGTAGGGGAAGCACAGAGATGCGACATATTCTTGTAAATATGTTGCATCTCTGTGCTTTCATAACTAAAGCAGCACGTGCTGCGTTACTTTGTAGGAAATCTGCCCCAAAGTCCGTAGTCTGCAATGATTTAGTGGGTGGGAGGACCGGGCCCAGAGTTTGAGTTTGAATTTGGCTGGGAGCGTAGCTTCTCTGGAGTTCTTCGAGTGATTGGTCAGATTGATGGTCGGTGGAAAGAGGTACATGCCGTTCTTGCACTGTAGATTGCGGTGAGATTTATGTATGTGGAGACATTCTCTCTATCGTGTCAGCAGATATAATGAGAACTTTCTTTCCCCTAGTGTTCTCTTGCGTACTCACCATGCAGCCAAGTGTTAGGAATATGTGCTTGTCGTGCCCTAACTCCACTTGAGGTATACGATCACCATATCCTTTGGTTATTGTGCCACCCTTTTTTGGCATATTAAGATTCCTGGGCATGTTGGGGGCTGGTTCTCCTTGTCCTTTGGTATTGCCCGAGGGTCCTTAGCCGTTGTCTAGCAGTTCAGCTGTGCCACAACTTCCTAGACCTGGAGGGCTCATCTTCCAGTATTTTTTCTTTTAAGACCAGGGCTTGTGGGGAGGCCTTGGCACTCGCTCACGTACTTGTTTTTGCTTCCCCTCCCATTGACCTTTGGCATTGCATTCTGCTGATCCTGCTCTTGGTCCTGTATTGCGATTTATGTATTGCGATTTATATAGCGCACGTATCACCCGAAGGCATCAAGGCGCTTGCCTTGGGAACCCGTCCTGGTATTCCCCTGTGAGATAACCCCAGCAGGGTATCCACAAGGTGAAAGCCAGGCATCCCGCCGCGAGGGGCCGTAATGGAGATTAAGCAAGCTATTGCCCAGAGTCGCAGAGTGTGAACCCGTGAGTCGAGTAGGCACCGGAACGAGAATTATCGACTCCGTGGAATTTTTGAGCCCAAGACCCGCCGAGGCGGGGAATTGAACGCTGGTCCAGGACCGATCTCAGCTTCCGGGTCTGCCGCCTCTAACCCCTGAGCCACACTTCTCCACTGCATTTTTGGGCTTGAGGGAACAACATTTTCGGCCCCCTATTAGGCTCTGCGATGCTTGTATGGGCTGCCCCTTCCATATTGCTCCCCTCTTCTCCAAATTCGGCTAATTCTCTTTAAGCATCCGACTCCATCCCCAGATGCCTTTGCTTCTTTGGGGGAAGGGCCTTGCTGGGTTCCAGCGGGGTTGGCAGGCTACTTGCGTTGCGGCTGTTCAGACATATAACTGTGCCAACATCTTTAGTAAATGAGAACTTTGTATACATTTTCGGTTGGTAGCCAGGCTTGGGCAGGTTAGGGACACTTGCTGCTCCTCTCAATTTGCTGTTTGGAGAGGGTTGGAGACTTGTGAGTAGAGGGGTCAGGGGGTCCAGGATATCAAGAGTGTTTCTTCCTTCTCCTCCTTCTTCCCCTCCTCCCCTTTTTTCCTTAAGTCCTCCTCACTGACCTTCATAAGGTCTTTTTTAAGTTTCTTATTTGTCCTCCTTGTTCTTTTGATAGGATTAGCAGGTGGTGGTCGGTCCCTTGATCCTGTTATTAGTCTCTTAGTGCTCTCTCTCTCGCTCTCTCTCTCTCTGCCCTTGCTCGTCCTTTCCTCTTTTCCTCCTTTGCCTCTTTTCCTCCTTTGCTCCTGCCACCTATTTCCAGTCTGTTCTGTGGCATCAGTTACAAGTTGTGCCCAGGCTTAGAGGTGCAATAGATGGGAGTGGGAGTGGGGGGAGTATGAGTTGGAAATGCTTGGAGCGGGAAACAACCTTTACAACGCAACTTTTACAACGCACAACCATTACAACGCAGTCATTAAATCGCAACATTCTTTACATCGCATGCCATTACAACGCAACCACTACAACGCATAACACTACAACGCATACAATTACAATGCATACCATTACAACGCAGTCATTACAACGCATACCATTACAACGCATAGTACCCTAAAATTATCCAAAACTTACCCTATTGTTGCACCCCCTGGAGTTAAAATAGTAATTTTTACCCCTACACTATCCAACACTTACCCTACTGTTTCACCCCCTGGAGTTAGAATAGTCATTTTTATCCCTACACTAACCATCACTTACCCTACTGTTGCACCCCCTGGAGTTAAAATTGTAATTGTTACCCCTATACTATCCAATACTTGCCATACATGCAATGCAATTGTATGCGTTGTAATGGTATGTGTTGCAATGGTAGTATGCTTTGAAATGGAATGCGTTGTAAAGGTAGTTTTTAGACAATGTGTTGTAATGGCATGCGTTGTAATGGAATGCGTTGTAAAGGATGTTGCGTTGTGAAAAATGCGTTGTAAAGGCATGCCTTGTAAAAGTATGCGTTGTAACATCATACAACCCCTTGGAGCTGCTTGGAGCTGCTTGTACCTGTGGTGGGGCAATGAATATCCCTCATCACCACTCCGCACCCCTATACCGGGAGCGCCAGCTGGAGTACCAGAGGCTGTAATAGACGCTGTAACAGACAGTATAAAGATGTAACGAGCTAAGTCAAGCTGGAAGCGGAAAGGCAGATGGCTGGTGACTGGTAGCTGGTGGCTGGTGAATGTTGGTTGGTGGTTAAAGATTGGTGGATGGCGACGGTATTTGCCGTTAGCGGCGGGCAATGAGAGCAGTTAATGGTGCTCATAGGCTTGTTGACTAATTTTCTGTTTCCTGGATTCTGAAAGACAATAGTCGAGTAGGTCTTTTTTTCCACTCCTGAGGAAGTAAGGTGGCGGGAGGAGCCAGAGAGTAGGGTGGAGAGCAGGGCGCTCTGGAAGCCGCAAGCCATCCCTAACCTAGTTGGTTCGCTTCCCGCACTTACCTGGGCTCTTCACTTAGCAGCCGCCCCTAGGGGTGACCGCGCTCCCGCACCCCACTCCCCGCTGCTCACCTGCAACGTCTGCTCCACACTGCAAACCGTGCCTCAGTACAGCCAGACTCTGCACGGGCCTCTCATTCTGCCTCTTAAAGTCCCTTAACTCCCTGGTCACCTGCTGCTTGTCGCCTGTGAGCCTTGAGAAGCCTCGTGGTCACCCTGCGTTTATCCCCTGCTGCCGACCACCACTTCCCTGAACACGGCAGCCTGGTGCCGAGCAACGCAGAGCAAGAGCGGCCGTGAGAGGGGAGGGCAAGGAAGACAGGGCCGGCAGAGCAGGGCGAGGCGGCCGCGGCTCCAGCTTCAGTCCTTGGCTCTAATCCTCGCCTGCGGGCGCAGTGGGCTGCGGGGACAAGGGAGTACGGAGATAC
This sequence comes from Lissotriton vulgaris, assembly GCF_964263255.1. NCBI lineage: Eukaryota > Metazoa > Chordata > Amphibia > Caudata > Salamandridae > Lissotriton > Lissotriton vulgaris. The sequence continues at coordinate 25,714,980 of NC_141696.1, read as the reverse complement.
AGAGATACGGGCCGAGATATGGGCTGAGGGCTGCAGGGTCAAGCGTCTCCTCCTTGCACTTCCACCTCACGCTCCGCACTCCGCACTCTGAGCCTGCAACACCAACTCAGTACAACCCATCCACTGATGCAAGTGAGCTGTCTGGTAGGTTTCTGTCTTTCTCTATGGGGACAGGTAGCCTTGCAATAGTGAAAAACGAAATTGGCTATAATTCACTATCAGGACAGGCCACACACATCAGGGCATGTCCTATCTTTATCATACAATGCACCCAGCCCAGGGGCCTACCTTAGGGGTGTCTGATATGTAGAAAAGGAGAGGTTTAAGGACTGGCAAGTGGGTGCACCTACCAAGTCAACATGGCAGTACTGGACTGCACACAGGCTCTGCAATGACAGGCCAGAGACACACTTTACAAACTGCTTCTGTGGGTGGCACAATCAGTGCTGCAAGCCCACTAGCAGCATTTGATCTACAGACCCTGGGCTCACATGGTTCACTGTACTAGGATCTGACAAGTAAAGCAAATAAGCTAATCATGGAGTCACCAATTCATTACAACAATTTGGCATAGGGAACACTTGCACTGCGGCATTGAATAGCAGTGGCACAGTGCCCAAAGCATCTAAAACCAGCAAACCATATCAAAAACAGAGGAGACAACAGCGAAGAATGGAAGGGAGACCCCCGCCAATGGTACCAGGTCACACAGTCATAAGCGGACTTCTATGCCTCATGCAAGGTATCAAGTAGTCCCTTGCGGGGATCTGCACCCTGTGTAAAATACCTGCAAATGGTCAGCATTTGTTTACATGGAAGAATGAGAGGAAAGCGCTGTGTGATGTCCTTCTTTATCCAAGTGCACAAATTCTCTTCACCAAACTAATACCATCTGTTTGTTAAATGCATACCAAACAACAATGTGGATAGCAACTGCAAACTGCATGTTTTTGAACAGAAACAACACACTCCTCACAGGAACACCATCCTTCTTCAGATAACAATGACGTAGGACACCACTTTTAAAGCACTGGACCTTTAATTCATTGTTTTAAGATAGTTGTGTCCACTGTGTTCAATAGAAACAAAGACTGCAACCATGGATGTCAATTCACCAAAATGCCAGGGATAGTGAAAGTGACATTGTGCGCCATTTGACCTTTACTTTGAGTCTCGTGCATTTAATCACACTCTCACCCAGAAGCATGCATGCAACAGCATTCTTTACTTACCGTAGCTTCCAGATCGGGTCATATTCCAGCTAAATGTACTCCATTTTTATTACACTGATAGTGAATATTATTATTCACTATTTGTATAATAAATAAATTGACAGAATTCAGGCAAGTGGAGATCCAACCAGCATCCATTAGGAAGAGCTGCCCCTGCGGTCCAGGCACTGATGTTGCCAACTCTGAGGCAGGGTGCTGAAATGCAGTACTAGGGGCGGCAAGGAGAAAGGGTGACCCCTAAAGGAAGACCAGAACTACAACCCGCAAAATGCAGAGAATTGGAAAAGTTGAATTTTCCTCACCCAAAGAAACATGGAAACCTAACATAAAATATATATTATAGATGCACCTCTTATGATCCAAAATAAATATTGCACACATCAGAAATGAGTACCATAACAGATATTCACAATTAAGATTGAAGAAAGTTTCAAAATTATAAATAACTAGCAGCCCGTCCCGACGTTGTCCGGGTATGAATTGCAACCGGCCAGTAGTATATTGTTTTGTAGGATTTTGTTTTGATAGCATTTCTTATCTGTGACAGGCCCGTGAAACGCTCTGATTCACAGTGCACTGCTGATGCACTTAAGAGTGCGCATTCAGTAGTGTGTGAACTCGAGTTCCCTACTTTATTTTCCTTGCAATATTATATAGTTCGAAATCGACAACATGGCTTGAGCACAATTTACATTACAGAAGAACACATTGATTTGTGGTAGGCACGGGGAGACAAAGCGATTTGCCTGGAATCACAGGATGTTGAGCTGATGCCGAGATTCTAACGTAGCTCCCCATCTCTAAAGTTCGCAATTCTAGAACTTGTGACGGGAGGTGTGTCTAAAAGTGTATGTCGGTGCTGGGCATCAATGAGAGAGAACTGTGCATTTTTCCAATTGGTGGTGAAAAAATATGAGTATGTTGCTGGAGATGTGGGCCGCCGTGCCACCAATGTACTTACGGGGGAGGGTAAACACCCATTATTCCGCAAATTTCTTTCCGCATACCATGACTCCGCATACTTTCATTACGAAAGTACCATGACCTCGCAATGCCATTATAACGCATGGCATTACATTTTATGCTTTTACCACACATACATTTACAAAAAAATTTGTTGTAAATGCATGAATGGTAAAAGCATGTTTTTTAAAAATGTTTGGATAAGGCAAGTATGGGTATAGGGGTATATGTTTTGGGGTGCTGAGGTATATGTTTTGGGGTGTTTGGGTATTTTAATGGTTCAGATATAGTTTTGGGTTATGGGGTACAGGAGTATTTTTAGGGTTCAGGGCTAGGTTTGGGTTTTGGGGTATAGGGGTATTTTTAGGGTTCAGGGCTAGGTTTGAGTTTTGGGGTACAGGGGTATTTTAAGGGTTCAGGGCTAGGTTTGGGTTTTGATGTACAGGGGTATTTTTAGGGTTATGGGGTAGGTTCGGGTTTTGGGGTACAGGGGTATTTTAAGGGTTATGGGCTAGGTTTGGGTTTTGGGGTACATGGGTATTTTAGGGTTCAGGGGTAGGTTTGGGTTTTGGGGTACAGGGGTATTTTTAGAGTTCAGGGGTATGTTTGGGTTTTGAGGTACAGGGGTATTTATAGGGTTCAGGGCTAGGTTTTAGTTTTGGGGTAAAGGGGTATTTTTAGGGTTTAAAGATAGGTTTGGGTTTTGGGGTACAGGGTATATTTATAGGGTTAAGGTGGGTTAGTGTTTAAGGGTGTTGGAGTATTTTATAGAGTAAGGGTGGGTTATGATTATGGGGTGCAGGGGTATTTAAAGTAGGGGTGGGCGGAATTGGCGCGAACTTGGTACAATAAATCCGCAATATTTCGTTCCGTCAGATTTCAATTCTTAAAACAGAAACCTCATATATTCAAGGTAAAGTAACAAGTATTTCTACATGCTAAAATGCATATAGTCATTTCACAAAAGTGAAATTAGCTTCCAGCAAGCAGTGAGAGAGGTGATGATTTTGAGATCAAGCCCCTGCAAACCATTATGTGACGAGATTAGCAGTGGAAAGTGAATTTTATAGTATCCAAATAATTCTACAAAGAGCTGCAGTTCACCTCGTTCTCCCCAGTTGTCCCCAAGAGGCAAATGCAATAGCATTTAAAATATTATATATCAAGCTGCAGTTCACCTCATGGTCCCTAGATGTCCCTGATGAGGCAAATGCAATAGCATTTAAAATATTACACATCAAGCTGCAGTTCACCTCATGTCCCTAGATGTCCCTGATGATGCAAATGCAATAGCATTTAAAATATTATGTATCAAGCTGCAGTTCACCTTTCCGTCCCTAGATGTCCCTGATGAGGCAAATGCAATCGCATATAAAATATTGTCCATCAAGCTGCAGTACACCTCATGGTCCCTAGATGTCCCTGATGATGCAAATGCAATAGCATTTAAAATATTATATATCAAGCTGCAGTTCACCTCGCCGTCCCTAGATGTCCCTGATGAGGCAAATGCAATCGCATTTAAAATATTACACATCAAGCTGCAGTTCACCTCGCCGTCCCAAGATGTTCCTGATGAGGCAAATGCAATCGCATTTAAAATATTACACATCAAGCTGCAGTTCACCTCGTCGTCCCAAGATGTCCCTGATGAGTAAAATTCAAAAACATTGAAACCCTTTCATGAATGCTAAAAATTATGCTAAGCTTATCCCATAATGCTTTGCAGGGCCTTTTAGTTGTATTTTTGCCCATAACTGTGCTTGGGGTGGTTCTAAGAGAATGGGACCACCATTGAATTACTATTTAAAGGGAGCAGGAATGTATGGAACCTGGGAAGAAAAACAACAATCGTGACGGAATGCCCCCAGCGATTGTCACGCCCCCAGCACACACCCACAGCACAATGCAGACACGCCCACAAGGGACTACTTTGCTGGCACGGTTCTGTTACATTTTAAATGTATATGGTGGGCGTCTGCATAGCCTATGTCCTTCTGCTGCAACTGCCCTTTCCAACGCTGTATTGGGTGTTGTGATTGGTGCTGTGGTTCCTGAGTTTACCTGGCCAAAAGGTGCAAGTTCTCTCTTTATAATAGTAGTATAGACTGAAGGCCTTCATTACAAGCCTCTTCCGACGCCGTGCATCAATTTTAATACAGGATAAAGGGACGTACCAGTGGAGCAAGGGACTTGTAAACAAGCCCCTCCGTTTATGCTCAATCCAAAATCTGGAAGTGAAGTGCATGAGTATGTTGGGTTTCACAATCTCCTGATGAAAGCACACATGTTAAGTAATTGCACTAATGTGCAGGACATCTAACCTGGGTTTCTATAGGAATTCTATAATGCATATTAGCAAGCCCATTATCGTCGTTTTGTCGGCAGTTTCCTGCAGATAAAACGTCGATAATTTTAACAAGGTTCCTTGCTAATATGCCGCAAGATTCTTACTTCATTCATGCTTTTTTCTCCAGCTGCACTTTGTAGTGACTTAAGATCAAGTGCACGGGGACCAGTGTGGTCCTCAGTGGACTTCTTGCAATGTTACATCATACGATGCGTTGTGTCTGGGTGTGGTTAATAAAGTTTGTGACGCAATGCGTTCAGTTAACAGTTGCATGCTGAAGAATAAAGACGTGCATTACAGAACTCCGGTTCATTGCTTAGTCATTTACAGGCTCCAGAGCTAGGGAGGAGGCAACAACTGTCGATGACTCGGGGATACATCCCCCAAAGTAACACGTTTGCTCTCCCTGAGGGTTTGCCGTGGTCCAGCAAACTGCATGCCACGTGCACCCTGAGGAACAATCGACGGTTGCCATATGTGAGGATAAAAGCACTGCTCCAGCTTCCACAAAGGCCCTTGAAGAAGGTGAAGGCTGTACAGAGGAGCACAGCCAGAAAGCCTGCCAGAAGCCTGCTGGAGAAGCCAAAAGAGGAGATACTGTGCCACAGCGTAACACAGAGCCATTGTTTGTACAAAGCAGAAACGCTAAATTACAGCAATGACCAGATGTAAAGAAAAGCTAAAGTCAGCGACAACCAGGTGCAAGAAAGCTCCGAAGGCGGCGATCACAAGGTACCAGAAACCACAAAGGCAGCAACAAACAGGTACAGAGCGCCCAGGTGCAGTTACCCGTGCGATAAATGTAGTGACAATGGACTCAGTATTGGGCCTTTTTTTGGAGGCTGGTGCGTCCAAACTAGCCAATGGCATCCAATTCACCGTAAGCCAGTTGGAATAGTGAAATTTGTTAATGTCTTCTGAAAGGAATGGCAAAAACGGAGCAGCTGCTTTCATGAAACAACCTCTGAGATTCGATATCACCAAACAGCAGAATATTTGCTCCAGAAGGACTGCATGGATCAAAATGTTTGACAACTTCATAGATGCACTGGAAGAAGCAAATGACAAACAGATCATAAAACACGTAAAGAACCTTGCAGGTGATGGAGCTAAAGAGGTGATAAAGAAAATGCCACAAATTGATCAAAGAATCATTGGACGCCAAGTTGAATCCGATGTCGATTGTAGACTACGAAAGGTACATATTTAACCAGGCTAACAACAAAGTGGTGAGAGGATGGTCGAGTTTATCGAGAGACTTCATGCCTTTATCAAGTACTGAAAGTTTGGTGAATTCAACAATAAGGAGGCCATACGTCTCCGAATCTGATTCACTCCGAGGACACGGGCTGAGGGAGACACTTAGAGGCATATGCACAATGCCTTTATGGTACTTTCATGCCACCGGAGCGTCACTTTTGTGACGCTGAAAAATTGCAGTGCGCCGGTGTAGGAAACCAGCGCTGTATATACGATACCAAAGTAACGTATACCTGTTCAAAGTGTCCAGTGGATCCCAAGAGGTATAGCAGAGACTAAAGTAGATAATACTTTACTTGCTTTTGTAGTAGTGTAGTTAAAAATTCAGGCTTATCAGGAAAGAAGTGTTAAGCATTTGTTGTACACACTCAGTCAAGAAATAATGTCACACACTCAAAGACTGAATCCAAACCAATTGTTTGTGTAAAAAGTTATTATCTACTTTAGCCTCTGCTATACCTCTGGGGATCCACTGAACTCAGTGCACACTGTACCTTACTTTGGTATCGTATATATAGAGCCAGATCCCTACATCAGTGGATCAGCGGTGGGGTCCACAACTTTGCATTTGTTGAATCACTTGGTGAACACCTTATCATACGACTATAATCTAAAAATGTCCTCACATCTATTTCAAATTCTTGAAATCTTGTTAGGGCCTTGATTAAGTCCTTTAGCATTTTAAAAGTCTTAAACTAACTGTAGTTAGGGGTAAAAGTGTTTAGAAGTTTTTGACCTCTTTTAAAAAGATCCAAAATATGACTATAATAACAGCTAATGCACAGAATCTGGTTAAGGAGCTCGACCTCTCCCCCATCCCAATTTAGATATGAGAGAGTCAAGGTCTTTGTGCAAACCTAACAAGATTCCTGTGGGGTCCCATCCTTTCAAGGCCAAGCTCTGGAGCTCTTGGCAGAGTATGATAAGGACCACCCTTCAGAGAGTGAGGGTCCCACTTCACCTCAGACGTAGATGAAACACATGATGGGGAGGATCTCATCAACCCCCACTCCTAAGTAGGGAGACCAGGGCCCCTGAGACCCTGACTCCAAGGATAGTACTCACAACACCTAGAACCCACACAGCTGGCGCAGGTCTTGGTGAGATCACTGAGGACAGCCTCAGTGAAGAGGAGAGCCGTCTAGCAAGGTTGACCCAAATGATAGACCTAGAGACCAGACTCCTAACTCCAGAAAAAGAAAGAATAGAGATGGGCTTACCCCATCAATAGTGTCCGCCATATCAAACCTAGGGAGAAAGAAAGTTCTTATGGCCCTAAAATACGCAAAGGGATTGTCCCCAAATATGAGGAAGGTGATGACATCGCCATATGGTTCACAGCCTTTGAGAGGGCAAGGGAAGAAGTCGCACTCGAGGGCTTTACTATGTGAACTCTTCTCTGGTAACTGCAAACAGACTACTGACCCTCACTGGGCTGGATGCTGAGTCCTATGACCTCATGAAGGGCACCTGATTGAGGGCTTTGGACTCACAACTGAGGAATATCGAATTAAATTCAGGGGGGCTCACAAAACTCCAAGCCAATCCTGGGTTGACTTCATGGACTACTCTATAAAAACACTCGATGGGTGGTTGACTGGAAGTGAAGTGCATGAGTATGTTGGGCTTCACAATCTCCTGATGAAAGAACACATGTTAAGTAATTGCACTAATGGAAAGCTGCACCAGTATCCGGTAGATGTAGGAAAGTGGAATCTGACAATATGGTTACCCCCACTTTTTGCCTGGTGTTTTGCTGGTGTTCGACTTAGTTGAACTGGGTGCCTGCTATTCAGGGTCCCAGTCTATCAGCTTTTTCTGTAAAATATATTCCATGTACTCTAGGTACATACCAGATTGGTTACTGGGTCACCCTTGTGAGACCCTGTATATGGAACCTTAGGTACCCAGGGCATAGGTGCACCGAAGGCCTACCAGGGGCTGCAGCACATATTATGCCACCCCTGGTTAGCCTTCCCAACTGACACCACAGGTCTGCACCGGCAGCCTGGCTAAGGTGGTGTAATCACCCCTTACTTAGATATAGTATACCCATATCTATATATATATATATATATATAGACACATATTAATCTATAAGTCACTCCTATGGCAGGCCTTGACAATCCTGGAGGCAGAGTGCTTGGTTTTGTGTGAGAGGGTTCCCTAGCATGAGCTGAGCCCCTCTGCAGGTTTCGGAACCATCTCCTTATAGCTGGTCTATGATATAGCCATACCATATACTCTTAAGTGCATTATAATCCTCGCGGTTAATGCTAACTTTGGTTTAGCTCTATAAAAACATGTTGTGTAAGGTGTCAAACACTTTGGAATACTACCCTCCCGCCAGTTCTGGTGGCGGGGGTAGCATTCCACCCTTCTAGAGGGAGAAGACATGTAGTTACTGGTAAGCCCGGTTAAAGTTAAACAGAACCTCAGCATTACAAAGTGGATGCTGCTGCCACAGACACGAGTCTGCCCTCCTGCTGCTGGATAAAATTCCAGCAGGGGAGGCCTGGACAATAGGTTTCCTGTCCAGGGAGGTGCTGGCACCTCCCAGACAGGCTTTAGTGTATTGGGGCAGGGTGGGTTGCATTAAGTGAATGCTTCTTAGGCACTGCCTGGGGCACACTAGGTGCTCCATGCATTTCCCAATTCAAACCGGCTGCTGGGGCACTCAGCCCCAGCTCTGGGACGAAAATGGACAAAGGGAAGGGGTGTAACCACCCCCTTCCCAGGTCCTCCCATAGGTGGGACCTAAGAGTTAGTCCAAACCCTAAACTTGCTATAAGAATAGGATCCCAGTCCCTAGAACTTTAGATTCCCCTGGACAAAATTCTGCAACATATATCTTGGACCTTCGACATTCCATATCGACTGAAAGATGATATCCCCCTTGTGGTCGAGGAGTGACAACCTTTTCAAATAGGCACCAGCTGCATCTTTGCCAGTCTGCAATTTCAAGGCTCCTGCTGGACCCTGAAGAATTTGTGACACAGGACATGGACTTCCAGACATCTCTGACCCGAGCTCCCTGCAAAGCTGAGACCCGTAGCTGACACGAGAGACGTGGGACCGGAACTCCTGGACATCCTGCACTTATGCACCTGCACCTACTTCCCGAGGTATCCCGAAGTTATGCATTGGAGTATTTGAAGCACCTGCACCGAGCACCTTTTGCACCGAAGCTTAGAGGCCTACACTACACGAGTGTTACGTGGACCCGCTTTGTGCATTTCAGCTCAAGGCTCCTTTGCGGTTCCTAGTCTGTTGGCAAGTGAGCACCCACGAAGGGCTATCTCTGATTTTGTGAGTTTTCCTGGTTGCTACAGATGTGCTCTCTTTTTTCTCCATAGGAGAAGTCCCACAGACCTTTATGGTCTACACCAAAGCCAATCTCGACATCCTGCGTGGATTGCGTTTGCCAAGGCTTGTTGGATCCAATCCGGATTCTGACACTGCAGTCCTCTAGATCCTCCATGGGTCAGCTTGAATCCAGCTCCTGGTTGTCCTCAACACCTCTTGGACCACGTGGCTGAAGAGACAAGCTTCACCTCTTTCACCTTAAAGCATCCGATATTGGCTGGCAGCTTCCCATTGTCATCCTGGTCACTGGCTAGTGACCCAGACTCTGTCCCCTCTGCTTTCAGGTTCTTCAGGTCTTCGATCCACCCTTGGATCCACCCGGACACTTTTCCTCTGGTCGCCTGCAGCACTTCTTCGCAGCTCTCCATTGGAATCGACGACAAAAAGACACCAAAAGACACCTATGTACCCGGCTTCCCGGGGTGAGGTAACACAAGTACTCTGGTGCTCCCGTGGGTCTTGACTCTCGAAGTGTTCTAGTCTAAAAGGGTTCCATCATAGTTAACCTAGAAGTGTCCTTAATCTTTAAAATTGTAACTTGTTCGTTCTCCATAGAAAGTCAATGGTAACCCGCGGCTGTGTTTAGACACTGCACGACACTCCCGTGGGCCTTCTACAACCTAACCTTTGGTGGTTCTAGGTAGCCCCAGCGATTTCGCAGGTCCTAGGCCTGCTTTCTAACTCTCACGTGGTTCTTATACCACTATTTTAGTATACGGTTTGTGAGGTCCCTAGGGCATAACGTATACAGTGCAACTTATCGTATGCTAATTAAGTTCCGTGTATTGTACTTTTACCTCTGACCTCTTAAAGAGACCAGAGGGATTGTGTTTAGAAAAAATACATATATATTTGATATATACCTTATGTGGTGTGCTTTCATTTGATCATTCGAGAGATTATAATTGGTAAAACAACTTGCTTAACTCGCCTCTAAGTCTTAGTCTGAAGGCTGCTCTCCACAGCTACCACTAGGATAGCTTTCTATAAGGTTGACTTTACAACCTACCTTCAATAAGGGTTGTTTGGACTGGTGCAAGGTGCCCACTAGAATAGTGGACATCATATACCAGGCCAACGTCTCACAGTAGACATAGCTCTACTTTCTCCCCAAGAATTTGGAAAGAAGGCAGATAATTGGGTTAGGACAAGTGTGACTAAAACGTCTAATGGGGGTGACCAAAAGAAAGGGGTTACAAAACCTCCAGAGGGGAAAGGGGGTGATGCCCCAAAAGATAAAAACGAAGGGCCATATTATCAAGAAAGGGCGATACATTGTCACCTCTTTTATGGGCAAGAAACTGCTGCTAAATCGGCGATAATGGGCTCGATAATATGCCTTTGTGAATTCCCATAGAAGTCCAGGTTCTGGTGTTAACCTGGGCTTCTATGGGAATTCACAAGGGCATATTATCAAGCCCATTATCGCTGATTTAGCGGCAGTTTCTTGCCGATAAAAGAGGCGATAATGTATCGCCCTTTCTTGATAATATGGCCCTAAGAGTCTTCTAAAGGTCCCCAAAAACCTGTTCAGGATGGTGGGTCCCAGAAGTCTAAGTATAAGGGTGAAAATGTTGACCCCTTAAAGGCCTGGGGCCTTATTTATGAAGGACTTGCGCCGCCGGTGCGTCACTTTTAACATGGGAAAAAGTGACGCACCAGCAGCTCAAGTCCTTCATAAATAAGGCCCCTGGTGTTGTGCTTGTAAGAAGGTTGGACACTCTACTGGAGCTGCTGACTGCCCTAACAAAAATGTCCCTGTTCCCCCGCCAGTTGCTACTGGTGTGGCAAATCTCCAGATGAGATCAACAATGTGCCCAGAGCAAATCAGGGTTCACACTGAGGCAGTAACGGCTCCTCTTAAGACTGCTGTGGGGTGGGGGAGGGGCATGGTGGGGGTAGTAAACTCCGGCATACGGCCGAATGGAGGTAAGTAAGTAAATAAAATGAATTACATTGCATGCGCTGCAATGCCAAATGGCGATGCAGCGCACGCAATTTAATTCATTTTATTTATTTATTTATTTACTTACCTCCGTACACCCGCATGCCAGAGTTTACTACCCCCCATGCTGCCCCTCCCCCACCCCGCCCCACTGCCCAGCGGCACTCCCTCGAAGAGCTGCTACAGCATTGAGACTGATCTAGTGTCTGAAATGGAAGGAAGGTTAGGAACTTTGGCGGTCGGCCCCTTGGCCTGAAACAGTACTTACAATACCCCCTAGTGAATGGGACCAGGATAGAAGCCCTAAGGCAGAGGTCTTCAAACCATTTTGCTCGGAGCTCCCCTAAACAAAATGTTTTGAGGTCGGGCCCCCGTTCAAAACTTTATGGCAAGGGTTGGGGGAGCGGTAGGGACACAGCTGGGCACAGGGGGCGGGTTTATGAGATGATTTCAGGAGCACTTTTTCTATCGCTCATAAAACACACTAAATATGAGACTTATGAAACAGCAAATGCATCAAACAAAAACATATATGGTCCCAAAAATACTGCTCCCCATAATTGTGGTGTTCTGAGCCCCTCACACTCTTGGGCCCCAATACAACTACACCTTCTGCATTAATTATTTATTATTATTATAGGAGTTTATAAAGCGCCTGGTGACGCCTCCCGGCGTGTCCCCGCGCTAAATGATAATGATAACAGCATCCCCAATTAGCAGGCTGTCTCCTCAGAATCGTTCGCCTCTTCACCACCATACCTGACCATACTCTGTCCCTTTCAGAAAAAATACCTTTTTTCTGCAAACGTGCCCTCTGTCCTAATGCTAGATAGGAAAATACCTCCCATGCCCCTATTTCAAAGGTAGACAGTGATAATTGTGATGCAGGGGACCCCTCAAGCCCTTGGGCCCCAGAACTACTACATCTGGTTAATTAATGATAACCAGCAGTGACCACTTACACACCTGGCAGCAGTACCTACTGTACTAATGATGGCCCTTTTTAAAGAAATAAAAGGGGGGAGGCCACTTATATTACCGCATTTTCTACGTAATCCATCATGTGCTGCATAGCAAAGCATATCCAATTCTTCAGTGCTGTAAACTAGTACTTACAGACGTTCTATTCTGAAGGACAGAATTATGGTATTTTTTATAATTCTTTATTGTGCGGTACAGGAAGACAAATGCGTTCTTGTGGCACACTTATTATTTTAAGTGAACCTAGTTCTATGTATGTTGCTGTTTATTTGCTGCATAATTCTCTTCTTTGGTGGTCCTCTGCCATGTTATTAAAATATGTTGAATGGGGATTTAGCTGCCATTTAGTCACCCAAACCTACTTTGGGACGGGATCACCACGGACACCTTGTTGCTGTTATCATAAGGCCGTTTGCGCTTGGTGTACATAAAACCAACCATCTGCGTATTACCGCACAGACTAATATGTCCTCACAGCACTCTAACAAATACTAACTATACCCTCTGCTACTAAACAATTCCCACGCCCCTTTAACAATTTCTTATTTAACTTCAACTTGACAACTTCTGTTAGTTGCAGCCTTTTCGCCCTTTCTCTTGACTCCAGTGTTTCTTTGCACTGAATCGGCGGCCTGTCTGCCCCTGGATCAAGCCTGCCTTCCTTTCATTCCCCATTCTCTTCTTACTTTACGTTGTTCTTTTCCACAGCCCTATATTTCAATAGCTGGAACAACTCGGCAGCAAAGAAACTAGCCCTCGAGATGCGCACTCGCACTGGCAGAAGACTACCATCAGCCCCATGGTACACAGCTGGGTTAAAAGAACTAAAGAAGAAATGCAGAGCCAAAGAACGAGTTTGGAGGAAGGAATACCCTGAAATAGAAAAAAAACATTACAAAGAGCCATTAATAAAGTATAAAGAGTCAATAATCTTGGAAATATCACGGGGCATATTACCAATAAATAGCGATATTTTTCGCTAAGTAGGGTTAGCGGCAATATTTTTATCGCCGCGCATCACCGTTTTTTATCGCTGAGATAACTTGCTATTAGCCATATTGATTTTGCTGGACCTCTCGGCCGCATTTGACACGGTTGATCACCAAATACTCATCCAGCGCCTGGCTCAAATATGGATTGTAGGCAAAGCTTTGGATATTCTTCGATCCAACCTAGCTGACAGACATCAAACTATAGTGATGGAAGAACGCAAATCGCACCCCTACGCTTTGCTGTGCGGGGTGTCCCAGGGATCCTCACCTCCAGCTCTCCATTGGCCAAACTCATGCACTGTCATTCTTCCCTGCCATTTTATATGCAGATGACACGCAAATAGTTGTGTCTTTATCATCTAAGCTGGAGGATGTGGCAACAAATTTTAATGATTGCATGAGTAATTGAGGAGTTGGCGTAACGGCTAGGGCGGTCGACCTCAAATTTATGGAACTGGGTTCGAGTCTCGGCAATGACGCTGTACATCCTGTGATTCTGGGCAAATCACTTAATCTCCCCGTGCTTAACAAAAATGAATGTAATGCAACTGGTGCTATGTAATGCGCTCTGATACCCGATTTGGGTCAACTTTGCGCTATATAAAACTCTGATAAAAATAAAAAAATTAGAATTAAAATAAAATTAGGAGGATGCTGGATAAAGTTAAATACTGGCAAAACTGAAGCGGTTATGTTTGGCAGGGATACTTCCCTTCGGAACTCCTCCTGGTGCCCGGAAGCAGCTGGGCCCTGCCCATGGCCGGTAAAAATGGTCATAAACCTCAGGATAATGCTAGATGACCATCTAGCTTTATCTGGCCAGGTCAACAGCATCACTTCATTGTGTTTCTTCACGCTAAAAACCCTTCAAAAGATCTTACCTTGTATAACTATGGTCCTCTGAAATACAGTCATCATTGCCCGGGTGATATCTAAAATGAATCACTGTAACGCACTCTACCTAGGAGCAAAAAAGAGTATTATACGGAAGCTGCAGATGCAACAGAATGCAGCTGCTCGGCTGCTTCTTAAGATTCCCAAATTCAGCCCTCTAAGCCAAGGCATTCAAGATCTGCACTGGCTTCCAGTTCAGGCAAGGATCCAATTCAAATCTATGTGTATCCTGCACAAGCCACTTAATGGGACTGGGCCTGCCCAGCTCAGTCAGCATATCAAGGGTCACACTCCACAGCGAAACCTCAGATCCTCCTTGGTCTCCTTACTCATGGTTCCTGGGGTAAAGACCGTAAAATGGGGTAGTAGACATTTTTTCCATCTGGCCCCTAAAGTATGGAACACATTACCCATTAGTTTTAGAAAACAAAGCAATTTACAAGTGTTTAGGAAAGCACTAAAACATGGCCTTATGCAAATCAAGCTTGCCTCTGTGCCTTATGGGAACAGTCCAGCCTGAACTGCCTAGCTAGGTCCTTTCTGGACCAGTAAGAAACATCCTAGGACCGGTGTCAGGATTTCACTCCTCTTCAACCAGGATAGTTTGATTCCAGTGGCACGGTGAGCCCAGGACCCACGTCTGGGCATACCTGGCGCACTTAGGGCAAGAAAGCAAATGACACGCAATTGATGGACAAAATGCAGAACAAATCAATACATTCAGCCTCAGTCAAGAGATCTGGGTTAAATCTATCATTCTTTTGCTCACCATGCTACCGCAGTTTAGACCTGGCCATATGGAAATCAGTCTTGACTCTGTGCCTCATAGGAACAGTCCAGCCTAAACTGCCAAGTCAGGTCCTCTCTGAATCGGAAAGAAGCATTCTAGGACCGGTTTCGGGGGTTTCACTCCTCTTCAACCTGGATTGCTTAATTCCAGTGGCACAGTGAGCCCAGGACCCATGTCTTTGCATACCTGGCGCAGTTAGGGCGAGAAAGCAAAAGACACACAATTGATGGACGGAATGCAGAACTAATCAGTACATTCACCCCCAGTCAAGAGATCTGGGCCATCATTCTTTTGCTCACCGTGCCATCCCAGTTTAGACCTGGCCATATACAATTCAGTCTTGACCCTGTGCCTCTTGGAATCAGTCCAGCCTGAACTGCTAAGCCAGGGCTAGGTCTGGTTTTGGGGTTTCACCCCTCTTCAACCTGGTAGAAGGCGTTGCCGTAGTCCAGTCTGCTGGTTATGAGTGCATGGGTGATGGTCTTTCTGCATTAGGGGGAATCTGCTTGAAGGTCTTGCGGAGGATGCAGAGGGAGTTGAAGTAGGTGGAGGCGACGACGTTGATCTGGCGGGTCATGTTGAGGGAGGAGTCTAGAATGATCCAGAGGTTTCGGGCATTGTCTGTAGGAGTGGGTGGGTTTCCGAGGGCGGGGGCCCACCAGGTGTTGTCCCAGGCGGTGGAGCAGGGTCCAAGGACGAGGACCTCCTGCTTCTCCGAGATTATCTCATAAATGAACAATGTACCTAGTGTATGTAATAACGCTAGATCAATAAAAAGGACATTCCTTATAACGCAACTTCTTTCACTAGCAGCAGGTTTGCATGTAAATATCGAAAAGACACACTGCATGACAATGGCAAACTGGGACAAACTGAAACCACTCCCAGTTAAACACTTAAAAGACCCAGTAAAGATACTGGGAATCTTTTTCTCTCAGGATATGAAAGGAGAAATAAACTGGGAAAAGATGCAACCAAAGAGACTACAGAAAATGGCTCTCTGGAGAGTTTTGAAGGCTTTTTGTAAGCCAATGCTGTTGTTTATTGCCATGGTCCCCCCCAACTAGTAGTAACTAAAATGAGATTTATGAAGCCAGGCAAGGCCACCTTCTGTGGTCCTAAGTGGCTTCATAAGTCTTGAGTAATCGATGTGTTGCCTTGGTCTTCGCCAGGGAAGTGTTTCCAAGGGCATTGCTTTGGTGTTCCCACGCAGCATCACTGGATTTTGTCGTATTCCTAGATTTACCAGAAGTGGTAGACCTGGGAATACACCGAAAACCATACATGACAACATTTTAGAAGAGAAAAGTGGGAGTGTTTATTTTCTGTATTATAAAATACTATGATGTATTAGAGTTATATGATGTAAGCGTGTGAGGTAGGAGTAGAATGTAGAATGTGCAAAGCGGGGCTGGAGCAGAGACGGATGAGAGAGCAACATCAAGCGCCCTGTTGGTTAAGAACCTGTCTGCTCTTATTTGGAAATAAAGTAACCTACAACTCATTCTGCATGGAAGCTTCTTACATAACAAAACTGGCGACGTGGATGGGATGGCTACAGAATTTAGGATAAAAAGTTGGGGTATGGAATATTCTTCCATACCAGAGATTTCTGAACAAAAATCGGGAGAATGTATTTCCCTCATTGACTTCTATTGGGGCCTGAATCTGTTTTTTTTGTAGAGTTTTATATAGCGCGAACTTGACCCGAATCGCTTATCAGAGTGCTTTACATAGCACCAGTTACGTTACATGAGGACACACATTCATTTTTGTTAGGCACGGGGAGATTAAGTGATTTGCCCGGAATCACAGGAGGTTTAGCGTCATTACTGAGACTGAAATCCAGTTCCCCAGGTCCGAGGTCGAGCGCCCTAGCCGTTAGGCCTACTCCTCTCCCCTGGTTACTGTCATGTATGCAGTTTGCAAATCTTCAGATGCAGG
Source organism: Lissotriton vulgaris (assembly GCF_964263255.1). Classification (NCBI taxonomy): domain Eukaryota; kingdom Metazoa; phylum Chordata; class Amphibia; order Caudata; family Salamandridae; genus Lissotriton; species Lissotriton vulgaris. The sequence continues at coordinate 25,698,263 of NC_141696.1, read as the reverse complement.
AATGAATATTAGAAACGCAAATGTACATTTTTTTTTAACTGTCAGTGGCATGGAGAAAGCGCTAGGCAGGAAATGATGCAAGTGTCAAGCCCTGGCCTGCAGGAGCAGGTTACTGGCAGTGCATACTCCGAGTTACACAAGACCAGGCCCTGTTAGTTGAAGCCTGCAGAGGAATCAGGAGGTAGGAGACTGGCCTTGAAATTGGTAGTCTCCTGTCTGGATCTGGATGGTTGGCATGCATGCAAAAACCTACGCCTTCACGAATGAGGCGTAACAAGGAGAAATATTTCTCGTCTATTTTTATCTCTTGAATACAACACACATAGAGAGAGAAAAAACGCCTCAGGGGATTGTTTCGTGTCCCCTTCCTGCACAAAAACAACCCTGTCTGTGACTCAGACACGTGTGCACCATGGTGCATGGATGCCTCTGTTGGCGCTAGGCAGCAGTTTGTGCTCCAGCAGACGCAAAGAGCAGGAATGTGTCATTTCTTGATAGATATGGCGTATTGCTGCACTCTCAGTCTCATACAATGCAGCAAGGTGTCTTGATGCGCTGGATGACATAAGGACAGCTATGGCCCTATGCTCCACGAAGACGTGTACGGCAGCACTGTGCGGTCCCGTAGGTTTAGTTATGCGTGCCAACGGACCCATCTCAGACGAGAGACTCCTGATTTTTATGGCAAAAGTGGCTTTATTTTGGCTCTCTGCCGCCTGAAATTGCCTCTGTTTCTATAGAAGTCAATGGGGAAATGCATTCTCTTGAATATTTATTCTCCCTCTTTACTGTTGTAAATTGTTGTCATGCATTGGTTTTGCTCTCTCCACAGTATACCAGGGTGCAGTACCACAGCTCGTCACTAGGTGTCCGACTCCAGTCGGCGTCCACGCTGTACAGTGAGCCCCAGAGACGCCTGACGGATGAACGATATGACGTCACCGCGCCGGTCTTGTTCTTCACGGAGCGAGGCTGACAGGAAAGCACTTCCTGCAATGTGGCCAGACAGTGACCGGATATCCGGCTGCCCATAATGCATTGCAGGGTGACAAACCTCTTCGCATCTAACAGAACATATTACACTTTTCATTAATTAGGTGTTAATGTCTTTATTTTTGTTAATATACAGATTAAACATCCTTCTGCTTTCATTCACAGAAGCTCTTAAGAGGATAGGCGTTCTACTATTCCCATGAGTACAGTCAAATAAGAGCAGATATTCCCTTGCGAAATGTACATAACAGCAGTCATTTACTTCCAGAACTTAATTGCACCGGGGAAACACCCAACACAAAAAAACAAGTAATACAGGTTGAACCTACCCCTACCCCACAGGCAGAACAGGAACAAACCAAGGAAAGTACACAGGTAGTAGAGGAGACTCAAGTGACAGAAATAGTGGAAGGTGAAAAGAAAGTTAAAGGGATGTCAGACAAAGACTCACAAGTGGAAGACCGGGAAATAGATTCAGATTGTACTCTTATTCCTACAGATATATATAATATCATCAAAGAAGCCAAGGACAGGGCACAGGAAAAAAGGGAAAGAGAAGAACAGACCTCCTCAGAAGAGGAAACAAAAACCACCGAGGGCCAAATGCAGATGGTTAAAAAAAGAAATAAAATCAAAATTAAAAAACAAACGGCGGACCTAAGTGGTCCGGCCGCAACAGAACAGAAAGAAAATAGGAAGAAAACTCTACCAAGAGAGAACTGCTCAGGGTCCAGGTATAGTGTATTAGGGGACCTCTCAGACTCAGAAGACCTAGGATATAGCTTATTCTCACAAGAGGTAGGAGTAACCCCCCACAAAGACCTTTTTCTACAGTCCCCATACTTAGGGGGAGCAGAAGAAATTGGCGGGCAAGAGACGCAAAATAGTGAAAGCAGTCAGCAAATATGTGACAGCATCTGGTCGCCATTGAGCTTTGAAAATGTTCAGGTTTAACATGTATTGTATATCGTGCAAAGTAATCACCATTGTAAATATAATGTTTAACATCATATCATGGAATGCCCGAGGAATGGGCTCACAAGTGAAAAGAGCGTCAGTGTTTGAGCTCTGCAAAGTACAAAAAGGGGACATTATATGTTTACAGGAATGTGCAATCCCCCACTCCACGGACTACAGTCACATATCCAAATATTGGGAAGAAGGCCCCTCCAAATGGTCTGGGGGTGGAAACAAGAATGCTGGAATAGGCATTCTCATAAAAAACAAAGAAATGTCAATCCTTGATACTAAAATCATACAGCCAGGCAGGGCTATGATGGTCACCATACAATACAGAAACACCACCTTTAAGGTCTGTAATATTTATGCACCAACCGACAAGAATGAAAGAATGTCCCTGTTTGAAATGCTCCCACTTTTTATTGCAGGTGCAACCCCAATGGTGTTAACAGGGGATTTCAACTGCATCATAAACCCCACAGACAGATGTGGCAAGAAAAATTGTTACGAAATTGATAAGTCTGCAAAATGTCTCAAAAACATGTGTAAAGATTTGCAACTGTCAGATACAGGGGCAAAATCAGGGTCAAAACAAAGGTTCACATGGGAAGCAGAAAGTGGCAAAGTCAAATCAAGAATTGATTTCATTTTCACCTCCAAAAATATAAAAGCAAGGAATTATGAAACAAACGAGAGTGGTATGTCAGACCACAAAATCTTGAAAGCAACCGTTGAAATCTCAAACATGTGTCAAATGGGGAGGGGTGTGTGGAAAATGAACACCTTGTTATTACAAGAGAAAAATATATGTAAAAATTACAGTGATATGTACAACAAGTTAAAAACCAGAAAGGAAAGTTTCCCATCCTTAGCAGAATGGTGGGAAGAGGTAAAAAAACAAACAAAACTTTTTTTCAGAAAACAGAGCATGATCAAAAGCAAGGAAAAGTTTCAAAAATTTGATGAAATACAACAAAGAATGATCACGCTAGAAAACCTGGAAAGGGGGGGAATGGAAGTAGGGGAGGAAAGAGAAAAAACAAAAACGGAACTGAAAGAATGGCTGAAACAACGAGGGAAAGAACACATTTTTAACTCCAGGGTCAAGATCTTTGAGGAAGATGAAAAGTGCTCAAGGTTTTTTTTCAAAAAGGCACAGCAAGTGCATAAGGTAATGAATGAACTGAAAGACACAAATGGACAAACACAAAAGGGCACAGAGAAAGTAGGGAAAATAACAACAGCTTTTTTTTCCCAATTGTACAAAAAAGAGCCATCAGATATAAGTGCATGTGAAGATTTTCTAGGGTCTTTGCAGAGCTCTTTATCCCAAGAGGAACAACAATTTCTAACCACCCCCATTTCAGGAGAAGAACTATTCCAAATCATTCAGGAAGCCCCAAAAGGATCAGCCCCTGGGCAAGACGGCCTTCCATGGGAGTTTTACAAAACTTTCTGGGGGCTTATTGCAAAGGATTTTTGGAGTTTGTTGAAAGAATGCTTGGAAAAACATGTTTTACCCCCCTCCTTTCCACAGGGCATCATAAAACTGCTGGAGAAAAAGGGGGACAAGCTGGACATCAACAATTGGAGGCCAATCACCCTCTTGAATGTGGACAGTAAGATCCTAAGTAAAGTCCTGGCAGGAAGATGCAGAAAGGTGCTGGCCTCCATCGTGCACCCAGACCAAACATGTGCGGTCCCAGGAAGGAAAATCTGGGACAGTTTGACCATCATTAGAGACACCTTGTGGTTAGCGAAAGACAGGGGGAATCCACTAGCTATCTTGGCCCTTGATTTCCAGAAAGCCTTTGACTCCCTAAGTCATGAATACCTTTTCAAAGTGCTCAGGAAAATGGGATTCCCAGAAGGTTTCATCAAAACTATTGGCTTAATATACACTGGATGTGAAAGCCAGGTCCTTATAAATGGTACACTATCTGAGGGGTTCCACATTGAATCGGGGGTCAGACAAGGATGCCCCTTATCACCGGCACTCTTTGTATGTGCAATTGAACCTCTCCTATGTGCCATCAGGAAGGACAAGTGCATAACTGGGCCTCTGGTACCGGGCAGCCAAGGCAAACAGGTCAAATGTGTAGCATACATGGACGATGTCACCATTGCTTGCACTGATACTAGATCCATGAAAAGAACTTTCCTTATAACCCAACTCTTTTCCCTAGCAGCTGGGCTACAGGTGAATGTGGAGAAAACACACTGCATGACGGTGGGACAATGGGACAAACTGTCTCAGCTCCCAGTGAAACCTTCCAAAGACCCAGTAAAAATACTGGGGATTCTTTTTTCACAGGACATGGCGGGAGAAATAAACTGGGAGAAGATCCAGACAAAGCTCAAGCAGAAAATGGCGCTCTGGACGACAAGAAAACTTTCCCTGGAAGGGAAAGTCTTGGTGCTGAAAGCAATATGTCTACCAATCCTGATGTTTATTGCCATGATTTTCCCTCCATCATACAGGTGGACAAAAGTGACACAAAGACTTTTTGCAAACTTCTTTTGGGGGTCAAAAATTGAAAAACTAAAAAGAGACACAGTTTTTAAACTACCCACAAAAGGAGGGAAAGACCTGCCAAACCTCCATGACTTCCTGATGTCACATTTTGTTAAAAACATACTGGGGAATGCAAAGAAAGACTCACATGTGGCTGCCTACACTCTGTTTGCTACAAGCTTCATCTTATCAAGAGAGGGCATATGTAATCTGGACAATACAAAGCCTTTTTTACTAGAACCACCCCCTGCGTACAAAGGCATCAAGCCTTTCTTCAAGAAGCTGAAAGAGAGACAAATCCAAGCGAAGGACATCACACCCCGGATGGCCTTAAGCAAAGAACTGAAAGAAACAGACTCAGTGACAATGGTAAACAACTTATCAGAGAAGCAATCAGGGAAGGTTTGGGAGATGGTGAACCACAAAGACTTGACAAACTCCCAGAAAGACTTGGCATGGATGATGGTATCCAAATGCCTACCCGTGAAACAATTCCAACATGCAAGGAAACTGGCAAAAACAGCAAGATGCCCAACACCAGGCTGTGCAGCAGATGAATCCCTGATGCACTTCATTTGGAACTGCGGCGGAGCACAAAGCATGTGGAAGGCAATGGGACAGCTCATTAAAGAACTAACAGGACAGGCATCCCTGTCCTATGAACTGGTTCTATATGGGTTGGGCATGAATTGCAATGCAAATAAAGAAAGGACACTATGGAGAATAATAAACTGCGTGAAAGAGGCGATGTGGGAAAACAGGAACCTTTCCTTGTACAAACACCAAGCAATCACGGAAAAAGAATGCCAAAAACTTGTTTTCACTAAAATGTTCTCTTACATGTGCATAGACACCCATCGATTTGGACAAGAGTGGGCAAAGGAAACCTGGAAAATCAGGAGTTGGTCTGGATGGGTAAAATGAGAAATCTTGATGGAAAACCACCAAAGATAGCCTGATGCGCTTCTTTGAGAATGGTTAAATGTACAGCACCCAAATATAAGGGACTGCTTAAAATGTAAACCTGACAAATATTTTAAATAAAGTATATTTTTACAAAAAAAAAAAAAAAAAATCTCGTGTGGTAATTAATTGGAAGAAGGACTGAATTTTAGGAAGACCTGCGTACGTGGGTCTGGAGTGGGTTGAAAAGTAGAGCGAGAGACTATAATTACCGATTCGAATCCGAGTTGAGCTTAAATCATTTCATCTATTTCTCATCTAAATTTGTTTAATCGCTTTATTCGATGAAATCTCATGGGGACTTTCCGAGCTCTCTGCCAGGAAATACATTTTGGATGAAAAGAAGATTGTGAAGGGTAGTAAGTTTTCTCTAAATACGTTTCTCGTGATGGCTCAAAACACTGTTATCACTTAGGAAACTGTATATTGTTTGAAAAAAATAAGAAAGTGTTAGAATATGAAGGGAAACACTTCCCAATGTCTTTACTTTCTGCAGGTTTCAGTCAGTTGCTTCCTCTCCACTCAAATTTTTGGCCCTCCTGGAGGAGTGTTGATGGAGCAAGGTCTCATAAGAAAGAGACTTGCTCAGAAGCAATCCACTCGTTTAACTCACTAGCAAGTCACTAACAAAGTTTCGTGAAAACTAATATGCACCACATGAACACGCGGGTTAGTGAAGCTTGCCTATGTGTGTACTAATACGGATGACAATGAAGACGAACTAATACCGCTTTAAATGGGAAATTGTTGTGCGCATGCGTCAACTGCTGCAGGAAGTGTTGGGGAAACTGTGAAACTTGAAGTCACCAGCGGCCCGGGACTCCCACCCTGGCGCAGCCGTGCATGGCGGCCCTGTTGGAGCTGGCCATCAGATTATCCCAATCTGCCGCCGATCCTGGTGCATCAGCTCCTGGTGCTGGCCGTGTCCTGCGTGCCCGTCAGCCTGGCGTCAAACCCGCCACCCAACAAAAGCGGCTCCTCCGGCCCGGTCTGAAGCAGAGCCCGGCTCCCCGCGCCCCCGAGAGCCAGAGCAGCCAAGGAGGCTCCTCGCCACACCATGGATTTATGGTTCTCCCGGACCTGTAGGATCACCATGCAGCCCCCGCCGAGAAAGGTGAGCCCTGGCCGCGCTCTCCGGCTGCCCCACGTCTGCAGCAGCCCCCGCAATTCTGGGCCAGCGGAGAGGGCCTGTGCGGAGCAGCCCTCGGGGCACACACACCCCTCCCCAAAACAAAGCAGCGGGCCGTGAAAACACCAGGGGCCATATTACCAGGGTGAAGTATCGCCGCTTTTTCGGTGAATTGTGCCGAGAAAGCGGCGATACTTCTAGCGCCCTATTAACAAGGGCATGCTAACGCCTGCCTCAAGCCCACTTTGCATGTCAGCGAGAAACATCGCTAATTACATGCAAAGTGGGCGTTCCCACGTCCAACCACATGTAAAATGTGTTTGGAGATGGTAACACCCTATTACCAAGGCAGGCGTTGGGAGAAGGAGACCTGCGATAAACTCGTTTATCGCAGGTCTCCCAACGCCTGCTCTGATCAGGTGTTAGGCATAGATAACATGGGGGTGTGGATCATAAAGCTGAATCCACCCCCCCATATTATCAAGGCACCATTAGCGTGTGACAACAACGCTTGCCACGCGCTAATGTTCCCTTTTGCCGGCTAACGCCGGATTTAATATCACCTACGTGTTGCGCGTTGATAATGATGCGCTAACACGGCGATAAAATCCGGCGATAGCCGGAGATAGGTAAATGTGCGATGTGCATTTTTTAACGCACATCTTGGTAATATGGCCCCAGATGCAGGCAGCAGCCCTGCAGCCACATTTGAATAAAAGAAACTACGCCATGGACTCTCCAGGACTTCTTTACTTTATCTTTTGTCCTAACTGCCATTTTGCTGCTGCTCTCGGACGCTTTTCTCTGGACCCCGAACCGCCATCTTGTCCTTTACCCTTTCCCTCGTTTCCCCCTTGATGATCCTCTGATTTGCCTTTTCTCCATACCCTTGATGGAGCAAGGGTTCGCACGTTACGCGACTTGCTTGTATTCATGATCCTCGAATAACTATAATGGATTAATTCAACATGTTTGTTTTACTAATTTCCCCGTTATTCTGACATTTTGGGTGTCCCAGAGACGCTTGCATATGTGTGTATTAACCTTAACAACGCTTGTCATTAAAATGGCCGCTGCTTGGCGGGGGTTTCTTCTGCGCATGCGTTGGTCACACTCACGTGACTTGACGTACTCGCAGCTCTGGTGGGAAATGTTTGCTCATGCGCAATACAGCTAAAATGGCCGCTTTGTTTTCTCATATGCTCCGTGCTTGAAAAGCTGCTTTCGCAAAGCTGTTTGTTCCGCATTTATCCTAACGCTATAGTTATTATAAAGTAAGGGGTATAGAGTAGCTATTCATGGTATACAGTGTGTTAATTTTTTCTGTATTTCTAAATTGTTTTCGCTTACTTTTCATGCATCGCATTCTTTGGGGCCTGAGGAACACTTGTGATTCCATATTGAACAGCCTTTCTGCGCATGACAGTCTTCTGCCGGTGGCATTGAAACCTTGCCAACCCGAAGACCCAGCCAAGATGTGCCTGGGAAGATGCACCTTCGCCTAGCAGAAGAGGCTGAACTGTTCTCAATGTATCATAATTCATAGATGCGCTATTGTAATGTAGAGACTTAGGTCATGGGAACCCCAAATTCAATAGGCGGTCCCAGATCATGCAAATTAAGTCTTGTAGAAGTGAAATGTGGTTGGTGTGTTGACCTATCCTACTTGAGGACCAATCGAAATTGGGGATTCTGACACTTGCAACATTTGGGGGGTGGTACACTGACCCGAAAACAGTATAACTAGCCTAGGTTTAGCTAGAGAAATTGTCTGACTTGTCTGAATAGCTGACCTGTCACTGACCCAACGCACTCAATAGGTGACTGATACAGAGGGCTGCGGAGCACTCTGTCCGAAATTTCCAGAGACTCAAGGGGTTTTGTTGAGAAACCTTAAGTGCTGGCGGAGCACTTTGCTGGGGAATTCGATAACCCAATCGGGGTTCTGACTGATAGCTGCAGAGAGGGTGGAGCGCAGGCGTTGCTTCCGAACTGCGGGTGCTGGTCTTACCTTGCTGGTCCTGTCCTGATCCTAATCTGGTCTTCCTGTCCTGTCCTTGGGTGTCCATTCTGCACTTGCTGGCCTACTGGCGACTGTCCTTCCTTGGGGTTTCTCCTGTCGTTAACTGACCCGTGGCCAGGGTTGGTCTTCACACCATACTAGGTAATTATAGTGCTGAAAAGTCTACTCTGCATCTTCTATTTTTCCTTTCTTTTGCTTTAATAAAGTCATACTCGTGCATATTTGAATTTCCATGCTTTTTCGCACCATGAAATGAAAAAGGTCATACATTGTTGTTGATATTCTAGCATGTTCCTGTTTTTTCCCTTCCTTTAAGTACAATTCCTCTATACCGTTCATGAAAAATAGATGTGTCTTATCTTTACTTTTTGCTGACTAAGATGATGGTTCTGGAATTCTAGCGTGTTCCACTTTTTCCTTCCCCATAGTTATATGGTATCCCAGAGTTCTCGAAATATAAACCAAAGTTCTTTTCTATACCCACATCTCAGGGGTATTTTACAACTGTGACATTCTAGTCTGTTCCGTAATCTTCCCGTCTTTAGTTATCTATACTACTATTATAAAGAGAGAACTTGCACCTTTTGGCCAGGTAAACTCGGGAGCCACAGCACCAATCACAACACCCAATACAGCGTTGGAAAGGGCAGTTGCAGCAGAAGGACATAGGCTATGCAGACGCCCACCATATACATTTAAAAGGTAAAAGAACCGTGCCAGCAAAGTAGTCCCTTGTGGGCGTGTCTGCATTGTGCTGTGGGTGTGTGCTGGGGGCGTGACAATCGCTGGGGGCATTCCGTCACGATTGTTGTTTTTTCTTCCCAGGTTCTATACATTCCTGCTCCCTTTAAATAGTAATTCATTGGTGGTTCCATTCTCTTAGAACCACCCCAAGCACAGTTATGGGCAAAAATACAACTAAAAGGCCCTGCAAAGCATTATGGGATAAGCTTAGCATAATTTTTAGCATTCATGAAAGGGTTTCAATGTTTCTGAATTTTACTCATCAGGGACATCTTGGGACGACGAGGTGAACTGCAGCTTGATGTATAATATTTTAAATGCGATTGCATTTGCCTCATCAGGGACATCTAGGGACGGCGAGGTGAACTGCAGCTTGATATATAATATTTTAAATGCTATTGCATTTGCATCATCAGGGACATCTAGGGACAAGAGGTGAACTGCAGCTTGATGTGTAATATTTTAAATGCTATTGCATTTGCCTCATCAGGGACATCTAGGGACCATGAGGTGAACTGCAGCTTGATGTATAATATTTTAAATGCTATTGCATTTGCCTCTTGGGGACAACAGAGGAGAACGAGGTGAACTGCAGCTCTTTGTAGAATTATTTGGATACTATAATATTCACTTCCCACTGCTAATCTCGTCCCATAATGGTTTGCAGGGGCTTGATCTCAAAATCATCACCTCTCTCACTGCTTGCTGGAAGCTAATTTCACTTTTGTGAAATGACTATATGCATTTTAGCATGTAGAAATACTTGTTATTTTACTTTGAATATATGAGGTTTCTGTTTTAAGAATTGAAATCTGACGGAACTAAATATTGCGGATTTATTGTACCAAGTTCGTGCCGATTCCGCCCACCCCTACTTTAAATACCCCTGCACCCCATAATCATAACCCACCCTTACTCTATAAAATACCCCAACACCCTTAAACACTAACCCATCTTAACCCTATAAATATACCCTGTACCCCAAAACCCAAACCTATCCCTAAACCCTCAAAATACCCCTGTACCCCAAAACCAAAACCTAGCCCTGAACCCTATAAATACCCCTGTACCTCAAAACCCAAACATACCCCTGAACTCTAAAAATACCCCTGTACCCCAAAACCCAAACCAACCCCTGAACCCTAAAATACCCCTGTACCCCAAAACCCAAACCTAGCCCATAACCCTTAAAATACCCCTGTACCCCAAAACCCAAACCTACCCCATAACCCTAAAAATACCCCTGTACCCCAAAACCCAAACCTAGCCCAGAACCTTAAAATACCCCTGTATCCCAAAACTCAAACCTAGCCCTGAACCCTAGAAATACCCCTGTACCCCAAAACCCAAACCTAGCCCTGAACCCTTAAAATACCCCTGTACCCCAAAACCCAAACCTACCCCTGAACCCTAAAAATACCCCTATACCCCAAAACCCAAACCTAGCCCTGAACCCTAAAAATACCCCTGTACCCCATAACCCAAAACTATATCTGAACCAATAAAATACGCAAACTCCACAAAACATATACCTCAGTACCCCAAAACATATACCCCTATACCCATACTTGCCTTATCCAAAATTTTTAAAAAACATGCTTTTACCATTCATGCATTTACAACGAATTTCGTTGTAAATGTATGCGTGGTAAAAGCAAATAAAATGTAATGCCATGCGTTATAATGGCATTGCGGAGTCATGGTACTTTCGTAATGAAAGTATGCAGAGTGATGGTATGCGGAAAGAAATTTGCGGAATAATGGGTGTTTACCCTCCCCCGTAAGTACATTGGTGGCACGGCGGCCCACATCTCCAGCAACATACTCATATTTTTTCACCACCAATTGGAAAAATGCACAGGTCTCTCTCATTGATGCCCAGCACCGACATACACTTTTAGACACACCTCCCACCACAAGTTCTAGAATTGCGAACTTTAGAGATGGGGAGCTACGTTAGAATCTCTGCATCAGCTCAACATCCTGTGATTCCAGGCAAATCGCTTTGTCTACCCGTGCCTACCACAAATCAATGTGTTCTTCTGTAATGTAAATTGTGCTCATGCCATGTTGTCGAGTTCGCGCTATATAATATTGCAAGGAAAATAAAGTAGGGAAACTCGAGTTCACACACTACTGAACGCGCACTCTTAAGTGCATCAGCAGTGCACTGTGAATCGGAGCGTTTCACAGGCCTGTCACAGATAAGAAATGCTATCAAAATGAAATCCTACGAAACAATATACTACTGGCCGGCAGCAATTCATACCCGGACAACGTCGGGACGGGCTGCTAGTTCCATTTAAGATCTAAACTCTGAAATTTCTGATTAGTATGTTCCCTGTTCTGACCTTCCTTTAGACTCATAAATGGTTGGCCTGATTTATTTCCTATATGGATATGTGCTCTTTGAAATTTTGGTTATTGATAGTTTAATTGCTGTAAACCTAGGGGCAGATTTATGTTAACTGGCGCATCCCCAGGGATGCGCCAGTTAACATGCGCCACCGTCCGCCACTGCTCCGCCACCCATGGTGCGCCACATTTATGATGCGGCGCACCGTGGTGCAAGGCAGTGAAGATGCGTGACGCATCTCGCGGCGTACGGGCGGCGCATTGCAGGAGTCATGTCGCAAGTGCGACATGACTCCTGCAATGCACAGGAGCCACCTATCCAATGACTGCTGCGTCACCCTTACGCCTGCTTCAAGCAGGCGTAAGGAATTGACATACAAAAGTGGCTGAGTGAAATCTCATAGATTTCACTCAGCCACTTTTAGGAGGCGTTCCTGCGCAGGAACGCCCCCCCCCCTGCGCAGGAACGCCTCCTTATGGCGCAGGGGTTTCCAACGTGACACATCTCGTAGATGCGTCACGTTGTAAATAGGGCGCATTGTTTGCGCCGCCGTTGCGTCACATTACGTGACGCAATTGCGGCGCAAGGAGGCGCAAGAGCCTCATAAATCTGCCCCCTAATGCTTTCAGAACTTGATGAACTTTAGATAAAGGTTTTTAAACTTTCTTGTGTCTGTGGTCATTACATGAGTGCAAAGAAAATTACAATAGTTGGTATTTTGTATTTGCCTTTCTTTTACAGCTAGCTCCCTGATCCATTGTGGTCATAGGTACCCGTAACGGTGGTTTGGTAAGTCGGGTACCGTAGGAATAAATAGGAAGGAACAAGGGATACTGGTAGTAGAGTGTAAGGTCACCTGATTAATAAATATGGTGAATTGAAATTTATGGGCCCGATACGTATGTGGTAAAATTGTTGGTCGGGTGACCTGGGCGCTCTATCAGTATTTTTCTGGTAGCAGAGATATGGTTAGGGACTAGTTAAAGTTAGGTAGGACTAGTAAAGATAGGTAGGTAGGTTATATGCTGCTAAAATTTGTATTTGCTGCTAAAAGATTGATCAATCGTACTGTTTTGAAATTGCTTTGAGATTGCTATGAAATGTTTTAAGTTGTTTTTCTTGCTGCTATATTGATATATGTTCTAACAAAACTCGTTAGTAATTGTTATATGTTGTCTGGAATCCCCGGGGCAGAATAGCGAGTGGTGAGGAGAATCCACTTTGCACTGAGGTCAGTGGCTCGAGGAAAATTAGTGCATGGTTAGGCAGAACTGGAAGCGCTAATTAGGGTTTCTGTATGAAAAGTTGAATAAATGATAGCAACGAGTTTGCTAATGAAACTTCACTTGTGATATAACCTAGTAAGGGTCACACGAGAAAGGAGTAGTAGGTTCATCGGAGCTTGAGTGATAGCAAAAGAGTTCTCTAGTGAAACTTTAGACTTAGTATATATCCCGAAAAGAGTGGATGAGTCGAAGAAGTAGCAGGTTCTCTAATGCTTGAGTGAAGGGTAGGCAGAAGAGATCTATCCGTAGTGTATGAAAAGTAGACAGAAGAGGTTTACTTGCAGTAAAACAAATCTTTCCTTTCTAGACACTCGAGTACAGTGGCTAATGTTTTATGTCGTAAATAAAATACAGCACTTGCACTTTAAGAAAGAAATCAAGTTTCCGTTACCTTGTGAAGGAGGGAGTCAGTTGCGGAGCTGCTCTGATGTCACTCTGTGCCGCACTGGTATTGGTAGAGACAGCGGGTGAGTAGCGGAGCTGGTATTGTAAAGGAGGGGTGAATGCAAAAACGTGAGAACTTGTCTCGCGAAAAAGGCCGCGCACCCATTGGTCAGAACATTTTGCAACCACCGTGTTGATTGGTTGTTGAGGAATAAAAGACGCATTTGGATTGGGAGTGATTTTGTAAACAAAGTCACTTGCAGAAAATCATATGTGGCATACGTATAGGCCAGAGACTAGACCTGATCCAAGACATTTAGGGTTTGAGAAAGATCAGTAGAAAGGTCATAACACCAGCATTATGTACGGAAATAAGAGAAAATTGACTCTTGTAAACAAAGTAAAGAATTATTTTAAAAAAGACAAACCTATTAAAACTCGAGAAGGAGTTGTCATTCCGCCACCTAATACTCCCGCATCTTTCATGATGTTTGATAAAGAGTACAACTCGTGTGTATGGTTGGAAAATTGGGTGGAATACACGAAGAATGACGGAATTTTGGCCTTTCCGTTAGATGGTACATTTAATAGCAGGATTCTATTCAATTTGAGAACCCGAATGAATGATTTGCATCCCAGACCCAGATTGACACAGTACGAAGCCTCAGAGGAATGGGAGATAGAGGCTTTTGAGAGAGACTAACCCCGAATGGATAAAGGGTTAACCAAATGGTATCCTAAAGTGAAACCAGAAACCCGAGAGAAAAGAATGAAACAATGGAGACAGAATATGATAGTAGAAGGACTGTACCCTATGATGGCACTAGGAGAACCATTGGGAGGGAAAAAGACTGAAAATACCAAACATTGGGTGACCAGTGGGGATTCAGATGACGATTATTTGGAGGACTTGTTAATGAAGAATCCACCTCCTTATAATGAAGGACCCAGATCCTCAAGTGTAGGGGATGCTTGCCAAAGACCTCCTTATCAGGAGGGGCCAAGACCAGTAAGTGTAAGAGACGGCTGTCAAATACCTCCTTATCAGGAGGTGCCAAGACCTTAAAGTGCAGGAAACCCGTTCATGAAACCTAATTATGGTGAAGGACCCAGTATGATGCATCCAACTGCCCCGACTTATGCCCCAACCTTGACTCCGCAAATAGTACATGAAACAACCCTGGAAAGAGTACTGCAGGAAAGAGAGAGAGAGGCTATAGCTAAACAGAGAACCGAATTAATTCAGAACATTTCCCATCTAAATACAAGTCCTGAAGCCTTGACAATTCCAGTAACTATAGGACCAGTGGTTCCATTGTACGGGGATAAACAGGGGTGTTCAAATACTCCAATTATTACCCCAGCTGTAGTGCCGCCGAGAAAACAGCCTTTAATTGTAGATGACCAAGAAGTGAATGCGAATCTGTGATTTCCTTAATGGATTTACCGATAAGGGAACCAGAAAGGGGTTCGAGAAAGAAGAACACTCCTTTCAGTTCAGGAGAAGTACAGCTAGAGTCAGCTTCTGGTACTAGAAGTGCTACCGTAGTGACACCTGATGAAATTGAGAGATGGAGTCGAGAATTAGAGAAACAAAATCCTCAGTCGAAACCATTAGATATTTACAAATTAAGAATAGAATTGGAAGAACTGATGGCTGGAAATGTGGGGTTAGACAGACTAAATACCTTTTCTGAGGAAGAGTTCCTGTTTATCTGCAAGAGTATCACCCGTAATACCAGGGTGTTCCATGAGAAATTAATGGACACCGCGGCTAGTATGGGAATAGATATTGGGAAATCTAAAGCGTTGCAAAAACCCTACAGAGCAGAGTTCTCAGACAAAGATTTAGAAAATATGAATGTGTCAGGAAAAAAAGTACAGATCAGAGAATTGTTGAACCTGTTGCAAAATTGGCAAAGAAAAAGGAGGAGATTAGATCAAAACAGATGACTTCTGAATATGTTTTAAAAGAAGCTGACAAGACAGAGCAATTATATCCTATGCGAGAAGTGCCAGGTGGAAAGCATGTGCACGTTCCATGGTCTCGACAGGATATTGTGTCCTTTACAAACGATTTCCCTAAATTGTGAGAGAAGCCTGTAGATTGGTACCGGCAGGTTGAGAGGTTTGTGAAGGTTCAGAAATGCCTGTGGAAAGATTTGGATGGGTTTTTAGATATTGTAGTTCCTGTAGATTTGTGGACAGAATGTAAAATTGCTATTGATTGGCCTAGTAATGAATACCCGAGGGACCCTCTCACAGGGGCTCCTTCTGATGATGTAATGAAAAAATACAATCAGGTAATGTTGCATCTCAAAGGAAAAGTGCCTGCAAAGGAAACAGATTGGACCCGGATAGATAGAACTGCCCAGGATAGAGATGAAACTGTGCATTCCTATTATGAACGACTGTTACAGGTGTTCAAAACATACAGCGGCATAGATAACATTGAGATGAAGGACATGATCCATTTCATTCACAGGTTTGTATCAGGTTTAAGACCTGACATTTGCTAATGGATCAAAGACAATAAAATCTGTTGGCTGTCTAAGAAAATTAACGAGGTTTTAAGATATGCCAAATATTGTGAGGATGAGATGGCTGACAAACAAAAGGCATTAAAGGAAAAGGTCATGTGGGCACAGGTAAAATTAGCAGAACAACAGGAGAAGCAGTTGAGTAAAATGAACAGTAATACCCAAAATCAAGGTTCTGGGGGTGGAGGGAAGCCCAAAGTAAAAATGAACCGAGAGGAGGCCAAAAAGAAGTTCCCCTGTCACGGGTGCGGACAGATAGGGCACTCATTTGAATTCGACAGTCACTTGTTCGTCTGAATCGCGTCCCTCAGGGGTATACAGAAAGCCCCTCGATATTCAATCAGATTCTCAAAAAGTGCCTTGAATCCTTGGTTTTACCTGGAGAATCAGTTTTAGTGCAGTATATAGACGACCTCTTGGTGGCGTCTGAAAGTCAGAAAGACTGTGTTGTTGACACCATTGCCTTGCTGAACCACTTAGGTGAAGGAGGACTCAAAGTATCACCTGACAAACTACAGTTCTGTACCTCTTCAGTAAAATATCTGGGGCACCAGATAGAGAAGGGTATCAGGAAAGTTACTGCAGAAAGAATTAGAATAATTCGAAACATGCAATTACCCAATACTCAGAAAGAGATCAGAATGTTCCTTGGAGTTGTAGGATACTGCAGACAGTGGATTGTGGGATTTGCAGTCCTAGCAAAACCTTTGATAAAAATGACAAAGAAAGGAGCAAAGGACCCAGTGGAATGGGATGAGGAAAGCATGACAGCGTTTACAAAATTACGAGAATGTCTGTGTACAGCTCCCGCATTAGGAATGCCTGATTATTCAAAAGAATTTGCACTGTTTTGTGATACACGAGACAATTGTGCACTGTCAGTCCTAACTCAAGAACATGGTTTGACTAGACGTTCAGTAGCATACTTCTCTGCTACTTTGGATCCAGTGGCTGCTGGATTACCCGGATGTCTGAAAGCAGTAGCTGCAACTTGCATGAGTCTTGAACAGAGTGAATCCATCATTATGGGACATCCTGTAACTGTGTATGTTCCACATGCAGTTGTAATCTTACTGACCAAAACTAAAACCCTGTATCTCACACCTAGTCGGCTGACTAAATATGAGAGGATCCTTGTGGGTGCAGCAAATGTAACCATTACTCGGTGTAACATACTGAATCCAGCTACCCTATTACCAGATTCACTGATTGCAGAAGCAAAGGGAGAGGTCGAGCATGACTGCATTGACCTGACTGAGTTTAGTACCAAACCACGCCCAGACATCAAGGAAATGCCCCTGCCTGTCGAAGATTACGAGCTGTTTGTAGATGGCTCATGTCTGAGACATGAGGATGGAGGCCTAAGTGCTGCTTATGCTGTAGTTACAATATCACGTGCCGTAGAAGCATCCTATCTATTTGGTGTAAAGTCTGCACAAGTAGCCGAATTGATTGCCTTGGCAAGAGCCTGTAAAATTGGGAAAAATAAAAGAGTAACCATATATACTGACAGTCAATATGGTTACGGGGTTGTGCATGACTTCGGCCAATTATGGCTGCAAAGGGAGTTCCTGACTTCTTCAGGTACTCCTATCAGAAATGGAAAGGTGGTACAGGAATTACTGGAAGCAATCCAGTTACCAGAAGAATTGGCAGCGGTCAAGTGTGCTGCTCACAAATCTGGCGATGACAATGTGACAGCAGGTAATCAATATGCTGACCAACTGGCCCAACATTGTGCAAGACATCAAATGTCAGTCAATATCAAATTGGGGGGAAGCGGAAACAGCTGCCAACTTATGGTGTTTGAGAATGTACAAACATGGGAGGAACTGAGAGATTTACAGAATGCAGCAGGACCAAAGGAAAAGAGAAGATGGAGAAAGTTTGGTTGTCAACAGAGGAACGAGGATGGTGTCATTGTTTGCTCTGATGGTATGCCTGTGTTGCCTGATAGCTTGCTTGCTCCTATGGCCCGGTTAATACATGGAGATGCACACATTGGTAGGGATGCCATGGTTCGTGTTTTCAAACAGACATGGTTCAACTCGAAATTCAGGAAAGTAGCAGAGGCACTGTGCCAGAGGTGCTTGACATGTCAGCAATACAATGCTGGGAAGAAAACAGTAGTTTCACTGGGTAAAATAGGGAAAGCAGAAGGTCCTTTTATAAGATTACAAATTGACTTCATTCAGTTACCCCCTTGTAGAGGAATGAGATACGTCCTTGTCATTGTTTGCCTATTTTCAAAATGGGTAGAGGCTTACCCGGCAAAGAAAAATGATGCCATCACTGTAGCCAAATTGTTATTGCGAGAATTAATGCCTATGTACGGTTTTCCAGTCACAATTGAATCAGACAGAGGTGGGCATTTTCAGAATGAAATAATTGGTCAGATCTGTGAAGCATTTAAAAATTACTCAAAAACTGCACTGTGCATATCGCCCAGAGGCTTCTGGAGTGGTGGAACAACTGAATGGCACTATCAAGTCGAGACTAGGAAAGATGTGTGAATCTACTGGCATGAACTGGATAGAGGCTTTACCTCTTGTTCTAATGGGAATCAGAAGTATTCCAGACCGGAAAACAGGCCTGAGTCCCCATGAGAGCCTGATGGGAAGAGTAATGCGGCAAGCATGGGTACCAGGACACAAACTGATAAGCATTTCTGATGATGCGGGGTTGGGAGGAGGAAGATGGCGGCAGGCTAACGCCGGCTGCGAGAGCACGTCCTGGACCTAGACTGCCGAGTGAGATAGTGGTGTCAGTGCCGGCAGCAGGAGCGAGGAGCAGGAGCGAGATGCAGGGAATTAAGCGGTGAGATAACGCGGAGGGTTCTTGTATGAGAATACTGGCTTTGGTCTGACGGAGATATTCGTTTTCTTTTTCTCGAGTGCCGCCGTGTGGAAACCCAGCGGCGCTAGGACCTGCGCATGCATGGGACATCCCCGGGAGAGCTACTCGGAAGACGCGGTGTTACGGGCAGCTGCAGAGCAGCGCAGCACCTGGTGTTTGGTGAATGTTTGGCGTAGGACTCGAGCAGCGGCGGCGAGGGTCTACCTGAAGGGCTGCTGTAGAGGAAGGCTGAACACGGTGAGCGTAATTAGTTCTGAAAGGCAGAGAGGGGGGACATTGAATTCCATTCCATTGAATGACGTTTTGGTATTTAAGGGAAGTGTGGAGTACTGGGAGCAGATCAGTGCAGTGATCAGTGCAGCGTCAGTGGTGGGGACCAAGGGTCAGGCTCCAGCAGAGTATAGGAGCCCCGAAGGAATGGACATTGGTACAGCACCAACTAAAATCACAGCGTGTGTCGAGGAGAGGGTGTGTATATCGCTGGGGAGTCAGGAACAAAAGGACCAGGAGAGCAAAAAAAACGGAGGGGCAGGCTTAATATTGAAGCAGACTCCAGGGGTTGCTGCCCCCCCAGCAGCTAGGAATAGATACCTCCTGCGCTCCTTACACGATAAAGAGCTGCTACTCACTGGATGTAAGGGACCAGGCTGCCCAGCCACATTAACCCCTTTAACCCCAAAACAGAAGAAAAGAGAAAAAAGTAAACTAGGGGATTGCAGAAAGCTGAAGAAAGGCTGTATTATTGCCAAGTCAACTAAACCCCCTCCTTCGTTGGTTTCTTACTTCAAGATAATGGAGAAGACAGTCTCCAGCCCTACACTAAACACTGGATCCAGTTCAAAAGGAAGTGGTGGGGAAACAAAGCAAGTAGTGCAAGCAAGCTCTGATGCAGGCACAGGACAGACCCCTTTGGCCCTCCCAGCCAATACATTGGGGGCCCCTTCACAATCAAATGTCGCGCTTCAGAACAAATATGCCCCTCTGATGTTAGACCCTGAGACTGACTTGGGAGACCTAGGGGAGACTCCGGATGAAGAACCCGAGCATGAGACAACACCCATAGCTATATCTCCTTCTATATCTGTACCTATATCGACATCCGTGTCCATGTCCATGTCAGCATCAGCATCAGCATCAGCTTCAGCTTCAGCTTCATCATCAAACGAACCGCAGAAGGAAAATCAAAGCCTAGAGAGCCTCTTGTCTACTTTGAGGGAAGATCTCCTGGCAAGCTTGCTCCCTAAATTTGCAACATCGGAAGCTAACCAGAGTGAGATCGCCCGAAAATGCACAAGTTTGGAGAATAAAATGGATGAGATAGGCACTAGAACGGACGCTCTAGAGGGAGAGGTCGCTACTCTCACAAAAGGGTACGAGGCGCACTCTAAGGACATAGCGGAATTGAAAGAGCAGAACAGGTCTCTGCAACTAGATTTGGAGCGACTAGAAATCCATTCCAGGAGAAACAATCTGAAGTTTCTAAAGGTTCCAGAGGGAATAGAGAATGGGGACGTGAAGACCCTAGTATGCAAACTACTGCGAGAAGGTGTATTGAAGGACAGACCAGACATCGAATTGGAAAAGGAAATCCAAAGAGCGCATAGAGATCCATTTCGGCAACATTCTGGTCGGAATGCGCCAAGGAAAATCTTAGTAAACTTCCTAACATTCTCGGTGAAGGAGCTGATTCTAAGCCGGGCGCTCGCAGATACATCATTGCAGATCAACTCAGTAAAATATTTAATCCGTTCAGATGTAGGTAAGGTAACAGCTCAGCGACAGTGGGAGTTAGGATCACGTATGCAGGAAATAAGAAGTTTCGGTGCTCAAGTCATGATGAAATTCCCAGCATCATTACGAGTTGTTTGGAACAACAAGACATATAACTTTATCTCCCCACAGGAAGTAGACCGCTTTCTAGAAGCAATGAAGGACCATCAAGAAGTTCAGCAAGCGCAAAGAGAAGCCCGTAACTAAACATATGCAATATGTGTGTAATATATGTAAAAAAACACATGGTAAAATAATAACACAAAGAAAAAGAATATTCGTAGAAGGGTCAGCGAGTGAAACTAAATAAAAAAAAAAAAAAAAAAAATACATAGAACAAAAGAAGAAAACTCAAAAAAAAAAAAAAAAAAAAAACTTTATTTCATCACTATTTTTCTTTTTCTTTTTCACTAAAAAAAAAAAAAAAAAAAAAAAACACAGATATGAAGTGGGGATAGAGGCACTGACACAGAATATATAAACACATTAAGATGAGGCAGGGACTAGGCCAGGGACAAGGCTCTCAACGGCGATAAGATCGCCAAGGTTCAAGAGGGGGGGTTCCTCAAGGGAAGGGAGGGGGGGGAAGGGTCAAAAAATATAAAAGAAAATTTTCCTCATATATCAATGGTATCTAATATAGCTTTAGAAATTATAGTTATATCAAATAATGATGACAGCGACGAACATATGATTAATGGCGGGGGATAATTTAAAGTTCATAAGCTGGAATGTGAACGGGCTTAGAAGTAGTGAAGTAGTGTGGCTCACTGGTTAGAGGCGGCAGACCCGAGAGCAGAGGACGGCCTGGGACCAGGGTTCGGTTCCCGACGCGGCAGGTTTCTGGACCAGGGTCAGCGGACTCGATAATTCTCTCGCCTCGGTGCCCACTCTGATCAGCGATCACACTCGGCAACTCTGGGCATTAGCTTGCCTCATCTTCACTAACGGCCCCACCAGACCGCCGGGGATGCCTGGTCTCACCCTGGAGATACCCACTAAGGGACCATCTCTCAGGGAAGCCAGGAAGGGTTTCGCAGCGGTCGAAGCGCGGAGATACTCCTCCGGGAGTCGATCCTAGCGCTATATAAAACCTGCAATTAATTAATTAATTAATTAGAGAGGACAAAAAGTTGAGAAGAATCTGTGAGTTTCTGAGAAAATCAGATGCTCATATCATTATGCTAGAAGAAACACATCTAGACCAGAAAGAATGTAAAATTGCCTTCAAAAATCAAAGATGGATACAAGATCTCCTCTGCTCTAACCAAAGCAGCAAAATAAGGGGTGTAGCAATTATTGTTAGAGTGAATAGTGGGGTAAGGGTGGAAAAGTACGATACCGACGACACAGGAAGATGGTTGACTGCCTTCATAACTATAAATAACATAAGGCTGACTTGTGGGGCCTACTATGGTCCAAACCAGGACTGTCCAGATGCATTAATCAGCTTAAAAACCAGTTTGTTGGAGCAAGATACACCTATTATTTTAGGAGGAGATTTCAATTTAGTTTTTGATTCAAAACTTGACCGTACCTCTAAGGCCATTTCTTTTTCTCTACCTAAATCGAAGAGAGAGCTTAGAACCATCATGAAAGACTTTAGTCTCTTAGATGTATGGAGAATCAAAAACCAGAAAAACAGAGATTACTCATTCTATAGCCACAGACATAAGCATCATTCACGTATAGATTTTTTCTTAATTGATCAAGAACTCTTATCCAAAGTCACAACCACTTCTTATGTTCCAGCAATATTATCGGACCACTCAGTAGTAACCCTGTCTATAAAGATTCCACAAGGAGGGCAGGTCAGAAGGTGGACGTTAGACAGATCACTATTACAACAGGAGGAAATAAGGGGAGACCTGAGGAGACAAATGGAGGAATACTTTGTGTTTAACAAGGCAACTGCTTCAGAACAAATAGTGTGGGAAGCCTTCAAGACCTACTTAAGGGGTTTCTTTACAACCACAATGATCAAGAGAAGTAAGAATAGGAAGGAAACAGAGAGGAATTCATTACAGGAGATTAAGCAAAAGGAGCAACAATTGCAGAAGGCCTCACTCGAACAACATGCTAATATACACATCCTACAACAAGAATTAGAAAATCTGAAATCGAAATATCAGGCGAATCTCGATAAGATCATTAAAGAGAAATGGGATTCAAGTAAACTTAGCAACTTCTCATATGGGGAAAAATGTGGCCGCCTTCTCGCATGGAAGGCTAGGTCTGATAGAGCAAGAAATCAAATCAATGGCCTTAAAATGCAAAGTTCTGGTGATGTCTCCTTTGCTAATGAAGAAATATCGGAAGAGGCAAGAAGATACATGCAGACCTTATATTCTGAAACCAAGGATAAATCCAATCTGGTTGCTGATGGATGGTTGGAGGGGGTCAGGCTTCCGCAGTGTCTCGAGAACGACTTTGACTTTGTAAAATCTGAGATAAAAGAGGGGGAAGTTCTTAATCAGATGAAGAAGATGGCAAAAGGGAAAGCTGCGGGCCCGGATGGACTCCCTGTGGAGGTATATCAAACTGGTGCGGAGATAATCGTCCCAGCTCTCACTTCCTTGTTTAATAAAATATATTTGGCTGGTGAACCGATCCCAAAGACCTGGTTGGAGGCCTCAGTTGTTTTAATCTTGAAGCCTAATAAGGACCCCCTGATCATTGAATCATATAGGCCGATCTCCCTGCTGAACACTGATTACAAAATTTTTGCAGGAGTATTGGCGGCAAGGCTGGCCAAAGTGATTAAAACTATTATACATGAGGATCAGAGGGGTTTCATGCCGGGTAGGCAGATTAACGAGCTGACTTTTCAGGCTATCACAGCAATAGACTATGCTACTGATAAGAAACTTCCGCTGACTATCGTTGCGATAGATGCCGCAAAGGCATTCGATCAGGTAAACTGGGAATATCTCTGGGATGTATTGTCCGCATTCGGCTTACCTACTAACTTCATCGCCTCTATAAAAGCATTGTACCTGAATCCAAAGGCAAGGATATTTGTTAATGGGACGCTTTCAGATTGGGTCCAAATATCAAGGGGCACTAGGCAGGGATGCCCCCTTTCCCCCCTATTGTTTAATTTATATATCGAGCCATTAGTGAATAAACTAAGGGCAGATCATTTAATAAAACCCTTTTCAATAAACGATCTGGATCTAAAATTTGCCCTATATGCAGATGACCTCTTAATGTTCACTTCTAATCCTGAGGTAGCAATACCTAGACTTTTTGAACATGCAGAAGCCTTTGGAAAGACCTCTGGTTATAGAATCAATAAGGATAAAATGGAAATCATGCAATGGAACCAGGAGGCAGCGTTGCCTGAAACAAAAATAAGGATGAGGTACCTTGGGATTCAGTTAGTCCAGGACATTACTCAGATATCGATAGTTAATCTGGACAAGGTATATAAGGAAGTCTGTGGTCAATTACAGCGTTGGTCTGGGCTCCCATTAAACATCTTCGGGAGGGTTAATCTTATAAAGATGATTATACTACCAAAGGTAACTTTCTTGTTTAATTCAATACCCTTATCTTTCGACACAAAGGCGGTGGGAAAACTACAAGGAAAAATAGGTTCATTCATTTGGAATTCCAAAACGCCCAGAATTTCTGCTAAAAAGTTAAGAAGACAATTAAAAATGGGAGGTCTGGCGCTACCTGACATCTTGCATTATGCCCATTCCTTCCACTTTAAAAATTTTAGAGTTATGGCAGGTAAGGCAGATACGTCTTTTTTGGGTCGTCTGTTTCAAGCAATACTGCATAGTATCCCCCAAGGCCACGAATACTTTTTATTTAAGTTTGGAGACCCCAGATTTTACAAAAAGGTTAGGCTAAAGGTTTTACTTACGGCTCTGAAGAATTGGGTTTTCTTCAGGAGAAAATTACAAATTCCATACTACGCCTCTCAGGCCCCAATATGGGACTCTCCAGGGACCCCAGAATGCCTTAGAGACCAATTGTCAACCCCTCTCAAATTAGCAGGGTTAATGCAGTGGAAAGATTTACAAAACGATCAGCAACTATTGGGGTGGGACTCCTTCTCTAGATTGACGGGAGGAACCCTTACAAGATTTAAATATTATCAGCTGTTAAGCTGGTGGTCTACGGAAATATGGGATTGTGCATCTAACCCGAAATTTGATTTTGTAAATAGAAAGGGGCGTTGGGATAAAGAACTCGCATTTTGGTATGAGACTTTGATGGAAAAAGAGGGAGTTACGGATCTGGAACTTCAAAATCTCTGGGGAAATGGTCTGGGGCTGGATGGCAACAAACTGGTAGACCTGTGGGGAGACTCTTTTAGCCTGATGAACGGAATAGTAAAATCCGCTCCTCTTAAACGAAACCATCTGTTTACACTGTACAGGGTGTATTTCTCCCCAAAAAGACTGACAAGGATCACAAACCTACAATATAGCTGCCCAAGGTGTAATTTGTTAGAGGCAGATGATATGCATATGTTCGTAGAATGTCCTAACCTCAACTTGTTTTGGAAACAAATTGAGGGTTTTTTGATAGATGTACTAGGAACACAGATTGTGGTGTCTCCGGCAATGATTCTGTTTGGTTTGGGGACGGGTTACCAGCTTGCAAATCAGCAGACTAAATTTATTTTCTATGTGATGTTATTGGCTAGGCGAGAAATATGTAAAGCATGGAAATCTGAAGATGCTCCCACTTTCTCTGGTTGCCTAAGGTATATCATTTATATTAGTGAGTCTGATATAGCATGTGATGTTTCCTCTGAGTCTAAGATCTGGGAGCCCCTTGTGGCATGGCGGAACAGATGAGAGTATTCCGATGATTTCACCTGGGTACTGTTGGTGCTTAGTCCTCAACCAACCCGAGGGTCGCCAAGTTACAAAGGCTGAGGTGGATAAAGCAAACAGTAAACACTAGAGGGGAGCACCTTTTTCCGGCTCTCTCTGGCGTCAAATTCTGTGGTCGTAACATCATGATGCCAGGGGGAGGGGAGAGGATCTCCGTCTAGAGCACCCAAATTGGTATATGAGGAATAAATAAAAAACCAAAAAAAAAAAAAGCATTTCTGATGATTTGGTACTAGAGTACTGCAAGCAACTGGGTGACCAAGTGCGTTCTATCTCTCACCAGATTGGGGAAGACGCCGTCGCCAGGCCAGCAACTCCAGTCCATAATCTGAATCCAGGTGATTGGGGGGTACTAAAGAAACACACCCGTTCAAGTTGCTTTGCACCGAAGTGGGGAAAACCAAGACAAGTGATTCTGGTAACCACAACAGCGGTGAAGTGTGCCGGTGTGCCAAAGTGGATCCATGCCAGCCATACGAAGAAGGTAACCGAAGACGAAGAAACTGACGTTGAAGGTTGTCCAGCTGAGGGGTCTCCCGATGTTGGTCCTGAAGTAGCTGATGACTAACAACCGAGCACCAGTCAAGATGAATGGATCCCTGTAATCGACCTGACATCCGATCCAATAAAAACCAGAAGCCAAACATACTCAGACAGAGAGTGGGATAGTGAGGAAGAGACAGGAATAGAAGGAGATAATCAGATTATTAAAATCCATGTCAAATCTGATGAGGAGGAAGGCCATATAGGGACAGAACAGGTTATCGACACACCTCCAAGAACTCCTGAGACTGAAAAGGGACAGATAAAAATTAGGGCGAAAGTTCAAGCGGAAGAAAATCAAAGGTTCGAAGTGCTTGAACAGGATCAGATAGAAATAGACGAATGTGTTCAGGACACAGAAGTTGAAACGTCCAAAAGTCAAATCCAGTATACACCTGAACAAGGCCAGCTTAGCAACCAGGCAGAAGAAACTGAAACAAGACCTGGGACTAGTCAGATAGAAAGGGGAGAAGAAAACGTTGAAGCAGAAGTGCCACAACTGAACGAAAATAAAAGAGCATTAGAAGAAAGCCAAACAACAGTGCCAGTTAAAAGATTCAAGAAAAAGAAAAGAGAACCAAGGTACATCAAAAGACTTAGACTAACACTGAAAACAATAGAAGAGAAGCTTGAGCAAAGAAAACAAGGTTCCAGTAAAACAGAGCAAACTGGAGAGAACTCTAAGCGGAGAAGTGCCCGAATAAAAAGACTGAACGATAAGTACCAGGATCCTGAATGGACTTACCTGGTGTTGGAGGAATTTAAGGATCTTGATATAAGTGACGAAAGTGATGAAGAATTGACTGCTGACCAGTCTACCGAAGAAGAAGAGCCAACCTGAAGTTGCCCTGTGTAAGCAACCTGTGCAAAGTTACAAAGAGGGGTTGGAAAGCTTCTTTTGAGCGAAAATGTCTGATTCCAATGTGAGTGGAAGACCTAGACGAAATTGTTGTAAAACATGCTGCAAAGTATGTGTATGTAGTGTAGCTTTAGTATTAATATTATGGATAGGACTAACAATTACTATTCCTTATATGATGAGTAAAGATACTATTTCTGAAACTCTACCTGCTGACCGTGTGCAAACCCTGCTGAACGCTTACCTTGCTCCAGAGACCCTCCGGTCCTCCCGCCTGCCTCCCGCCGCCCAGCCGCTCTGTCAAGATCTTGAGCGGGGCCGCCGTGTGGAGTGTGGCGAGGGGCTGCCTACAACTCCCGGCAGCCCTTGAGGTCCCCAGCGTCACTACCCAGCGCCAGGAGGCGCATAAAAGCGTCACTAGTTACGGGGAGCGGGGCTTCCCTTTCTGAAACTCTACCTGCTGACCGTGTGCAAACCCTGCTGAATGCTTACCTTGCGCCAGAGACCCTCCGGTCCTCCCGCCTGCCTCCCGCCGCCCAGCCGCTCTGTCAAGATCTTGAGCGGGGCCGCCGTGTGGAGTGTGGCGAGGGGCTGCCTACAACTCCCGGCAGCCCTTGAGGTCCCCACTGTCACTACCCAGCGCCAGGAGGCTCATAAAAGCGTCACTAGCTCCGTCTCGCGGGACGCCGGGCGAAGCCCGGGCCAAGGGCGGGCCCGTTTTAGCCCGTTCTAGTCCGAACTAGACTGGGCTGGGCCACCCCCCTTGGCTCCATCAACTGGGCTGTATGCCCCTTATTCTTTGGTATAACTGAATACTCCCACTTTTTCCAGCTAGTTTCTCCATCATTACCATCTGTGCAAAGCTCTAGGTTTTTCCATCATGACAAGAGGGAGTAGAAGCAAGACGGCCATGAGTGCGGCCCTGATTACCGGTCCTATAGACCAATTTATTTCAAGAGCAAATGAGGCTATCGACCAGAGCATTTCTTTGCTGGAGCGTAGGGTCTCGCAAGATCTTGCCAACGCCAGAAGGTCATCATTGGGCCCCCTAGCCTCTGCACCATCCCCGCTACAATCAGTTACAACTATCCCTATGCTATTGCAACCAAATGTTCTAGTGGAGATCCACTCCATCCCATATTCTGTCGATCAGTCTGCCACCAATCTTTCTTCTGACCCTGATTCTACGGGCAATCTTGAAAATACCCCAGATCTACAGTTACTTCAAACCCAAGACCCAGGCCCTGGTAAGCAGCTTATGGGGGCGAAGGAGGGCGCCGTTCCCAAGCGAGGCAAAGATAAGAAAAAGGGTAACTCAAAAAAGCCCCATGTTCCTCCTGTTTCTTCAGCTATCAAGAAGGGGGCTACTGTTCATCTGTTGCAGGGCGACCTAAATGATCCTAATACTTATTTTATCAATCTAATAGAACCTACCGTTAATCCAACTATTAAGGGCACAGAGGGGGGACCTGTAGATCATGTACTGCAAACACCCAGCTTCTACTTAGCATTAGGGAACTCCTAAAACATCATCTACAACCCCTCGAACGGAGCATAATGACCATAGAAAAACAACTAGCGAAACTTTCCCTAAAGCCATCTAATCAGCAAAGCCAGGTCCAAACCAACTCAGGGGGGGGGCAAAACAAATCCTCCTAGTTCAGGAGTCCAAGGGGTACAGCCGGACTGCCGAGCTAAGCCGTCCCAAGCTGCAAAAACCCAAAATATCCAAGAAAAGCCCAATATGCTACAACCCTCCTCTCACTCCACTCCTGGAGGCGGGCCTATGACTAAGACCCCGGTCACTATTCCTTCTCAGTCTACTCTTGACAAGGGTCCCTCCCAGCTATCAAACCAGAGACCCATACCATCTTTGGTGCCTCAGCAACCACCATCTAATTCGCTGGGTGAGGGTAAAAAGGGGTTTAGGCCCAAGCGCCCCATTCATCTACCTCCAGAAGCGTATCCTTTTACTGTCATCCTCACTGGGGTCCCGGAGCTACCAGTGACCACAGAGGAACCGTCCTGGTCCCTTCAAAATAAGGTCTTACAGTGGCTCAGCTTAAATAGGCCCCTACAACTCCCACACACTAGCAGAATTTCTACCGTGCGTAGAGTGCCGTGGGTTGGGGTTGAACCAAAAAGCATAAAAGGAGACTGCATTATAGTCAACTGTGACGATCCAGCCACTGTTGACTATATTTGCTCATGGCCAGCCTTGGCCAAAAAGGGGGGTATTGACGCACATCGCCTCTCTTTCTTTTATCCACCAGTGCACAGCTATCAGTATCCCCCAGCTCTAAACTGGGATCAGCCCCCGGAGTGTACATGGAACCATGTGGGTCTCTGGCACACTCAGAGGAGCAGGAGTAGGGAGTGGGAATCTCGGCCTTGGTACCCTAACAGGGAACAGCCTTCAATGGTGGGATGGCGAGGTATCCCAATCAGAAACAGATATGACTGCTTGGAAACGGTCGATTGACCGTTAGCCACCTCAAATAGCAGTAACCTGATCCAGGGGGTCCCAGGGTCTGCTCAGATGGTAGAGGGAGCTCTAGAGTTACATAACAACACTCACTCTGAACTTCGCGAAGTATTGTCTGCGCCAACTATTATCCACGCCCAAACTTTTCCAGATCTCTCTCTTTCCCATGACTCCGGGGGTTGTACCCCGGGGGAACTTGTAAGTTTAGCTGCCCCGTTGTCTCCTCAGATCGAGGGCCCTAAGTCCCCCTCTCCAACTGCGGTCTCGATGAGCTGTACCTCGTTGTACCCAACCGACAGTGCCTGCACAGATAACCTCTATGGCCATAAACGTAATTCTTCTTCTTCAAATAAACAAACGACCTTATCCGTTCTATTTTGGAACGTTGCTGGCCTACGCTCTAAGATCAATCTACAACCATGGGTAGGCACGGTAAACGAGCATCACATAGTATGTCTCCAGGAGACAAGGTCTACTGTCCCCGTCCACCTACTGGGTTTCAAAACTTTTCACACCCCAGCAAGTCAGGGTTTGTTTGGTAGACCTAAGGGTGGTTTAGCAGTATACGTAGTAAACAACTACATCTCTATACCAGCAACTAGATTAAAAGAAGAAGAGTGCTACCAAATTTTGCAAATATGTCTGACCAAGAGTTTTATTTACCTCTTGATAAATCTATATAACAATCTCCAACCACCTGAGTGTGTGAAGATGTTAAATGAAATTACCACTTTTTTAGTACTGCAACAGAATAAGCCATCGTCTCTCCCTGTATATGTTATTTGGGGTGGCGCTTTTAATATCCCAATATGCACCAACTATAGAAATGGTAACTGTGGACTGTCAGATGAGAATGGTAGCCCTCTGGCCCATTTCGCACACACTATAAATGGGAATTGCCTGAACAAGAGTTTCTTCTCATTGGAGATGGATTTTGCCAATGAATTGGTAGACCCGCAAGTTGATTTCTCTCCGACATTCCATGGTAGGGGGTTGTCAAGGATGTATGACGTTACAACGCATACTTTTACAACGCCTACCTTTACAACGCGGTTTTTACCACGCATACCATTACAACGCATAGCGCTTTGGGGTGCTGGATAGTGAATAGTTTAATTTACTATTCCAACTCCAGTCCCCGCGGATAGTAGGGAAGGTTATTGGATAGTAAATTAACCTATTCCCTACCCTAGAGCGCCCCCCAGCGCAATGCGTTGTAATGGTATGCGTTGTAAAAGTTGCGTTGTAATGGTAGGTCATTGTAAAAGTTTCGTTGTAAAGGTTACATACCGTTGTCAAGCACCATCGACTTTATTCTGTGTTCTCAGAGTATGAAGGGACAATTGGCAAAATTCCACACAGGATCTGAAATTAGTAGCGACCATTTTCCTAATAGTGTTTTAGTCCGACCAAAAACTGTCTCACTACATACCAACGCTACAAGCCTGTTATCACAAAAAACGTTATCCATGAATAAAGCGTCTCTGTAAAGTGGGCAAAAATAGATCCAGAAGTAGTTACGGGGATAGTTCTTAAAAAAGCCTGTCCATGGGTATATGACTGCTTAAGCCCTGATTCCTCACCTCAAACAGTCTTGGACAGCTTTGGTAAGATCCTGGGTACAATAAAGGAGGAATTATCTCGCACCCATACACGCAGAAAAATACCAACTGAGGGTTGGTTCAACTCCCGGTGTCGTAAGGCCCTCTCCAACCTCAAGGCGGCCCTCCGGAACACAGTGAGGAACATCCCTGAGATTACTAAACTTAGGAAGCTCTATAACGCTGCGAGGGCAGAACGCAGGAAAGAAATAAAGACGAACCTGTGGTTACAACTACACGACAGCTGCCGAAGCAAAGATAGCGGCCTTTTTTGGCGAGTTGTTAAATCCCCCTTCTTGACCGATACATCGACTGTTCAACATCTTGATGTCGCAGTGTCCGCCGAAGAGTGGGTTGCACACTATTCAAAAATCATTGGCGGATGTTATATAGAGCCCGTAGAGGAGGGACTTACCCTAGGTAGTGCGCCTGGTACAAAGAGCATCCCAATTAACATCCGATTTGAGCACGGAGAGGTAGTCAAAGCCCTGCACGCATCTAAAACCGGCAAGGCGCCTGGTCCAGATGGGGTCCCGGTGGACATTTTCATGCACAACATCGACCTTTGGTCCCCACTTCTCACCCAGGTCCTGGCTGCAGCAACAACTACAGGCCTGATTGACTCATGGTCCACTTCTATACTCCTCCCTATTTTCAAGAAGGGCGACCGAAACGATCCGGCCTGCTATAGGCCCATCTCGCTCCTGGACTCCCTGGGGAAGGTTGCGGGTCGGCTGCTACTGGAACGACTTCAGGAGTGGGCATCAAGTAACAACATTATGACCGACCTTCAGTATGGTTTCCAGCCCGGTCTTGGGACCGGAGAGCAGGCCTTGAATCTCGCCCTCCTGATCGGGAAGTACGTGGGAGCCAAAAAGGGTCATCTGTTCCTTGTGTATGTCGACCTTAGCGCAGCTTTTGACTGTGTCCTGCACTCCAAACTATGGCCCATGCTTGGGGAAATAGGGGTTGATCCTGCTCTCATTGTATTTCTGCGTGAACTTTACTCAGATGCAACGGCGCGAGTCAGGTTTGGGATAAATGGAGAACTTTCCCCCTCTTTTTCAATCACAAAAGGGGTTAGTCAGGGATGTGAGCTGGCTCCATTCTTGTTCAACTTATACACCAACGGACTTGAGGCGGCTATGCTAGAAGGGAGCAAGGACCTTCCTCAAATTAAACATCGTCCAATCCCAACGCTGCTTTATGCGGACGACTCTGTAATCTTTGCTAGAACGCTGAGGCAACTACAAGTACAACTCAACAAACACTGTTCCTACATGGGATCCCTAGGCCTCAAGGTTAATATAAAAAAGACTTTTGTTATGCACCTCGGCCCCAAAATCAAGAATCCTAAAACAATCTACGTCGATAAAACCAGGCTTGAAAGAACAGCCGTCTACCCCTATTTGGGAATCCTGGTGGACGACACATTGAGCTGGCGGCAGGCTGTGGCCAGCGGGTGGTGTTTTAATAAATATATACAAGTTAGGTAAACCAACAGATGGCTTTTGGGCACATAGAGTTGATTGTATTGTTCGCATCTATATGGGATGAATTGGGAACAAACTTTGGAAAGGATAGCCAACCAACTCCGAGTGGGAACAAACAGTAGATAAAGAAATGCGACAAAGGTGTGTTTTCACATAAACTTACATGTCGTTATAATAGTTGCATTGCATTGTATTTTTATGCATTAGGTCTGACACCTTCATGTGTGGAGAATAAAAATAGAAATTGTCCTGAGGAAGGAAGCCTTTATCAGTTGTTGCTTCCGAAACGCGTCGACGCCAACCCATAAGTCATATTCGGCGTTGCCAACAATGAATCCGGTCTAAAGGAATAATATTCCTCCTTTTGTTGACAAACGATGGTCCGAAATGAAATGACAAAGACAGATATTAGTGTCTCTTTAGATTAATTTTCTCCACGTCCACATTAGGTGGTTTCAATTTGTGTTTTTATTTGTGTATTTCTGTGCCATACATGTTTTTAACTGATAATTCATAGTCATCTTTTGTAACAAAAGTTTTTAATAAATTGTATACTTTTTTTAATTTGTTTGGGTATGTTCCTTCTTGGTAAGTGTTCTCCAGTTCCACAAAATGAATGGTGTGATTGATGTTTGGCAAGTTTGAGTCCTGATTTAGGAGCAGGAAACAATACACCCCATTGGGAAAACTCTTTTGTTTTACTTTTCAGTATATTGGTGCTCTATTTCCCTCTGGGTTATTAAGAGCCCCTCTCTTTCTTTTATGCCAGCAAAAAACTACTTTTTCAGAGAGCAACGGCAGCCCTGGTCTCTTTTTCTAGGAAACTGGGGAAACCGGCTCCTCCTGAATTACTTGCAATCTATTACGCAAAATGTCACAGTGTTGCTACTTACGGCGCTGGGGTCTGGGGTTATGGCCCAATAAAACCACTCCAAACCATCGAGAATGGGTTTGCTAAGTACCATTTGGCGGTACCACAAAGTGCGCCAACCTATGCCTCGCTTGCCGAACTGTGTATGGACTATATCACGGACACCATTCGTTGCCAACCTATACTTCTGTGGCACCGCATTTGGACTAATGAGGATTGTCACCTGACACGTCTATTAATCTTGGATTGCATGGACCTAGCTAATTGGGAAAAAATACCTTGGCTTGTATATGTAAGGAACTTCTGCCGTGATCTGGGCCGCTGTAGTTTCTTTCAGGATCCGCCCAGCATGGGAGATATCTCAAGGAAAGATCTAAAAAAGCTGTGCCTGTGCCACCTAAGAGACCTCCGATGTTTGATGGAGTTGGTCAAACCTACAAATACCCAAATCATTGCTGTCCAGAATTATCTGGGTATTCAACCTTACTTGACATTCCACCTGAGTAACTATGAAAAATACCTTTTGACAAGGTTCCGGTTTAATTCCTTTTTCCGCCTTGTGACTTTTCCTAATTCCCAGGATTGGTCCATCACTATTATGCCGTGTCCCTGTAATGGTCTTTCCCCTTAGTCAACATTACACATTATCTTCTTCTGCAAATACTATACTTTTCCACGAAAAAATTGGATTTTGCCGCTATTGCGAGCAATGGGCATAAGATCTTGTCGCCCGGCATTCATGGCTCTGCAATCCATTGAGACCAGTCACATAGCGAAGTGCGTAGCTAACTTTTTAAAATCTTGCATCAAATATCGCCGTAATTTTGACTAATTATAATTACTTATTATTCTTGAAGTTGCTGCTTTTCCTTTTAAATGTTTTTACTTTTATGATTGATTTGTGTGTAAAAAGTTATATTGTTATCTCTCTTGTACTTTTTATGGTTGCAATAATGAGTGGTAACCGAATAAAAGTTTATGAAACGAAACGAATATTGACTCTACAAAGACTGTGACAAAAGACACAGAAGAGCTGACACCACAAAGTGTAGAAGGACATGAGAAAGCACTTAGCATTAGACAAACTAAAATGGACTTAGAAGCACCAGATGAGGAAGGACTACATTATCACGGAATCAAGAACAGGACTCATTTAAACATATTCACAAACCTTTTAGTGCATTATGTAGAAACCATGGAAATAGAAGACTGTTATATTGGCATGAAGCTACCTACTTCTATAGCCGAGGGAGTGACTTACCATCACTTGCCACTAACATATGGAATTTCCTGTAGTATTTTAGCTAGCTTATTCTATAAAAAGAGGACCGTTACAATACTATTACTCTAACTCAGACGTGATATTTTCTGAACTTCCTATACGTGGAAATCTGAACCCTGTACATACAAAAAGTGATACAAAACACGAAAAGGAGACCAGGTCAGTTGATGGTGTGCTGTTCTAAATGGTGAGCGGGAGTCATAAGGGCACCCATGTGAATAAATATGTTGGGTTACACTGGGCTGAAAAAGTCCCATCAGACCACCCTCTTGGCGGTATATCATCATCTGGGAAGGGCAGTTATACCATAACCCGCCAATGTTACAGTGCGGGAAAGGAAATCAACGTATTCTGCCACAGTAGTGCCCAAAATGAAATGTGAAAGAAAAGAATGTAGTGCTATGGAAAAAGTGATGCTTAAAAATGACTACCTAGACTGAGGAAAAGACTTGTCAACAAAAGTGTAGGTGTCATGATTAAAAACACGCCTAGTAGCGAAAATGTAGAGCTACATTATGGCGCTGCGTAAAGTGGTCGACTAGTTTCAGCTAAATGGACTTCGAGCAGAGACACCGACGGACAGAGCGGGGCCTCAATTTCCCGAGCGGTTGCCGGGCAAGGTGAGGTTTTTCACCCACACAAAGCTGGGTAGAACATGTCTTTCCTGTCTGCAGAGGACACATCGATTCCAAGTTTTGGGTGATACTTTTTCTTTTACACAGTATTTTGATGCAACGTGTGCTTCCTGATACTTGTACACCCTTTAGTTCATTTTGCAGTAGCGTATCTTTTCCAAAGGTTCTGATGAAAGCTAGAGGACCACTCCATTTAGCTGAAACTAGTCGACCACTTTACGCAGCGCCATAATGTAGCTCTACATTTTCGCTACTAGGCGTGTTTTTAATCATGACACCTACACTTTTGTTGACAAGTCTTTTCCTCAGTCTAGGTAGTCATTTTTAAGCATCACTTTTTCCATAGCACTGCATTCTTTTCTTTCACATTTCATTTTGGGCACTACTGTGGCAGAATACGTTGATTTCCTTTCCCGCACTGTAACATTGGCGGGTTATGGTATAACTGCCCTTCCCAGATGATGATATACCGCCAAGAGGGTGGTCTGATGGGACTTTTTCAGCCCAGTGTAACCCAACATATTTATTCACATGGGTGCCCTTATGACTCCCGCTCACCATTTAGAACAGCACACCATCAACTGACCTGGTCTCCTTTTCGTGTTTTGTATCTAGTACTGGGGCATAAGTTGACAGGTCATTAAATTATATCCCCTTTGACCCTCCACACATTTGTTTTTTAGTATTTAGAGCAACTTCTTGTTGCGGGTCTTTTTCCAGATGCAAACACACTCATTGTTTGCATCATAGCTCACCTAATTTAATTGTGTGTGACTCCTGCCCTCACGCCGCCACTTTTGTCCTCAGTCTGACCCTTGTTTTACTGGAACCCTCCAGTCGAGGCTCTTGGATTATTTTCCAGAGCCTTGGTTTCCGAACCTACCATATATTGTACCTGTTCAGCCTCTCTGGCTATACCATTTTTCATAAGACAACCGGGCATTTTCCTTCTTTTTTTCCCTTGCCTCGTAAGGCATACAACACCAAGTACCTTTGCCATTCCCAGCTGCCTGCTTCACCAAAACTGTCACTTCCCATCTGGACACTAGCGAGTTTTCTCCCGCTTTCCATTCTGTGGGGATATATATATTCATATATTTTCTCGAGGTCTAAAGACAAATGGTCCATCAAGCCCACAAATCACAATACACATGCTGGTCAGTGTCTAATTCTTTTTTATCTGGATACTTTGCCCTATGTTAAATTTCGGCTGGTCTGGAACAGCTACACGCATGCGCGACAGTATAGTGCTCTCTGAAACTCAAGCTGAGCACTTCTGAGCATGCGCGTCACGATCACTGCCGGGCGCGGAAGATCTGGCTCCCTTCCTGAGAAGCGCGGGCGAGTTCTTTCTCTGATTGTAGCTGCACTTAGCAATTGGCCCCAACATCGGCCGCAATTGGCTGACCGAACAGGAAGCCCCTATACTTAAATCAAACAGACAGCTCCGTCGGTGCCTTCACTTCCGCTCGACTTCGAGCAGAGGCACCGACGGACAGGTGAGTTCAGAGTTGTTTAGGTTGATTGAACAGTTAAGCTGATAGAGGTTTAGGTCAATTTCCTAATACCTAGTGTGTGCGGAGGCTATGCTGGGATTGAACAGGCTTGATTTCTTTCTTTATTAAATAACAAATTCATGTATGAATGTTAGTGACCGTTTTTTCGGGTCGTTTATGTTTACACTAGCATCTGTACCCAGATCTTTCATTTGAGGTTTGGGTAGTCTTTGGTTTGGCAGTATTGCTCTGAAGCCCTGTAGCTACTATAGTGTTATTCAGAACATAAAGTAAACTGTGGTACTTAATCACCATTGGCATCATTATTACCCTATGTGTTGAAGGTTAGTTTTCTATTCACCACAAACAATTGGTGCGGGCTCAGTGACAGGGTGAGGCAATGTTTGGGCAACTAAGGAGTCTATCACACGTCTTTTGGGTTTGTGTATATAGCTAGTGGGTTGGACACTTTTTGAACTGTAGCTAATTGTGTTCCCCCCTTCTTTTGCACATTAGAGCGGGGCCTCAATTTCCCGAGCGGTTGCCGGGCAAGGTGAGATTTTTCACCCACACAAAGCTGGGTAAGTATCACTGTGAGGAATTGCCTCTTCGTGATAAAGCTAATATGCTTATTTGAAATGCAGGACGCAAATTGTTCATGCAGGTGTGGTCTTGTCTTGATGGTGGATGTGGGGTTATGTGGTCACTTGTGGGGTAATTTATATATGGTATCTTTTGCTTGTTTGACAGGTAGAACATGTCTTTCCTGTCTGCAGAGGACACATCGATTCCAAGTTTTGGGTGATACTTTTTCTTTTACACAGTATTTTGATGCAACGTGTGCTTCCTGATACTTGTACACCCTTTAGTTCATTTTGCAGTAGCGTATCTTTTCCAAAGGTCCTGATGAAAGCTAGAGCACCACTCCATTTAGCTGAAACTAGTCGACCACTTTATGCAGCGCCATAATGTAGCTCTACATTTTCGCTACTAGGCGTGTTTTT
The DNA here is from genome assembly GCF_964263255.1 of Lissotriton vulgaris. Taxonomy (NCBI): domain Eukaryota; kingdom Metazoa; phylum Chordata; class Amphibia; order Caudata; family Salamandridae; genus Lissotriton; species Lissotriton vulgaris. The sequence goes on along the minus strand of NC_141696.1, from coordinate 25,660,619 downwards.
AATCTAAAAGCCTTCACTTCCGCTCGACTTCGAGCAGAGGCACCGACGGACAGAGCGGGGCCTCAATTTCCCGAGCGGTTGCCGGGCAAGGTGAGGTTTTTCACCCACACAAAGCTGGGTAGAACATGTCTTTCCTGTCTGCAGAGGACACATCGATTCCAAGTTTTGGGTGATACTTTTTCTTTTACACAGTATTTTAATGCAACGTGTGCTTCCTGATACTTGTACACCCTTTAGTTCATTTTGCAGTAGCATATCTTTTCCAAAGGTCCTGATGAAAGCTAGAGCACCACTCCATTTAGCTGAAACTAGTCGACCACTTTACGCAGCGCCATAATGTAGCTCTACATTTTCGCTACTAGGCGTGTTTTTAATCATGACACTTACACTTTTGTTGACAAGTCTTTTCCTCAGTCTAGGTAGTCATTTTTAAGCATCACTTTTTCCATAGCACTGCATTCTTTTCTTTCACATTTCATTTTGGGCACTACTGTGGCAGAATACGTTGATTTCCTTTCCCGCACTGTAACATTGGCGGGTTATGGTATAACTGCCCTTCCCAGATGATGATATACCGCCAAGAGGGTGGTCTGATGGGACTTTTTCAGCCCAGTGTAACCCAACATATTTATTCACATGGGTGCCCTTATGACTCCCGCTCACCATTTAGAACAGCACACCATCAACTGACCTGGTCTCCTTTTCGTGTTTTGTATCTAGTACTGGGGCATAAGTTGACAGGTCATTAAATTATATCCCCTTTGACCCTCCACACATTTGTTTTTTAGTCATACAAAAAGTGATGTCACACGTTATATGGGAGAATATTTTCTCACTATAGGTACCATAGATCTAGGTGAAGCACATAGAGATAACTTGACCTGTTCATTACATGAACAAGAGAAAATGGGGCATATTACCAACATTTAGCGATATTTACCGCTAACGATGCTTAGCAACGAATTTTTTAACGCTAAGCATCGCCGGAAATTATCGCAGAGATAACTTGCTATTAGCAAGGTTTATCTCAGTAGTGATAAAAATCCTTGCGCTAACTGCCAATTGAGAGATTATCGCTCGAAAACCAACGATAATCTCTCAAAGTTTGGTGTTGGCTTGATAATAGGGGCTCACAAACTTAGCCGTGATATCCACCTTCCATAGGAAATCATGGCTAAGTCAGGAAAATACCAGGTGTAAAAAAAGCAGTGCTAACCGCGGTTAGCACTGCTTTTTTTATCACTAACAGGGTTAGCCAAATCCTTGATAATAGGAGAAATGTTGCTTAACTACATTTCTCCTATTATTTTTCTCTGGAACGCCCCCTTTGCATCTCATTAGAGATGCAAGGGGAAGCGTAGAGAAAAAGGGAGCTAACATGCGAATTTGCGTGTTAGCACCCTGTTGCTAATAGGGAGATAATTTTATCTCCACTTTCTTGGCTTTTAAAGCCAAAAAAGCGGAGATAAATCCCTTGATAATATGCCCCAATGTTTCTAAACATGGCAGAGAAAAGAAGAGAAAGTTTCCAAAGAAAGGCGAATGATAAAAGACAGAAAACTCCTAAGTGGGCTGAAAACATGGGAAGCACCTCAAATGGTGGAGCTAATCCTGCTTTGTTGCTGGATTTCAAAAGAAAGGGGAAACTCTGGGGCATATTATCAAGGGGGTTTATCTCCGCTTTTTTGGCTTTAAAAGCCAAGAAAGCGGAGATAAAATTATCTCCCTATTACCTAGCTGCCGCTAACACCAGTTAGCGGCAGCTAGTAGGAGATAGCGACCATCTTGGGCCCCACTTTGCATGTCAGTGATATTTATCACTAATGAGATGCAAAGTGGGCGTGCCAAGATGTTAGAGACTGAAAACAGTCTCTAACATCGCTATCTCCTATTACCAACTTTTGGAGATATTCGCGCTAAGCGGGAATATCTCCAAAAGCTAACACCTGCCCTGAGCAGTTCTTAGCCATGTTATCCAATGGGAGGTGGATAACATGGCTAAGAGCATTAGCTCGCTAATGCATGAATATCGCTGACTTTTCAGCGATATTCATGCTTTGCGGGAATTTTTACCGCATTTGCGTTAAACCTTGATAATACCAAGGTTTATTTGCGATACAAATCGCCGATGTGCGGCGATAATTTTTGTCTCTAAACAAGTTAGAGACAAAAATTATCGCTAGTTGTTGGTAATATGCCCCTCTGTCTTCACAGAGAAAAGACTAGTTATTATAATAACATTTTCATTGGTTCCAGTCAATGCGAACACAATTATAAGGTAATTGGAGGTTGGGGTTTCAAAAATGGGTCAGAACCTGTGTTTCCCGGAATTTATTACATCTGTGGAAACAAGGCTTATTTCAAATTGCCGGATCACTGGTATGGAAGCTGCTATTTCGGAATTGTGATCCCGAAAATATACCATGTAAATGAAATTGCTGGAAGCAGTGAAAACACTAACGGTTTAGTACGTAGTAGAAGAGAAAGTATAGGGGAAATAATGGGTGATATATTTAGTGCATTGATACCTGCAGTGGGAGTGGTTCTGAACACAACCAGAATTTGCAAATTATCAACAGTAGTGGATCGGTTATCTACTGACACTGCTGGTGGATTTCTGATGATCAATACCGAAATGGTTGCGATCAGATCTATGGTTTTGCAGAACAGACTTGCTCTTGACACCTTATTAGCAAAAGAGGGAGGAGTCTGTAGAATGTTGAAAGCGCAACATTGTTGCACTTACATACCTGACAAAAGCGTTGAAATCAAAAGGTATGTGAGGAACATTACAAATTTGGAAAAGGAACTCAAACCACTGGAGGTTGACAGTGCCTGGAAGAGACTTACTGATGGTCTCTCCGCTGTAGGCCATTGGTTTTCCAATTTAGGTAAAGGTTTTTTGATTAAGGTACTGATGCCAATTGCAGGAATAGGTTTGGTCATTTTCCTCATATTTGTCTGCTGCAAATGTCGCAAACACCAGAAGAAATATACTGTGAGCAAGAGAGGAGTGAAACGGAATGTGGATGAACTTGAATTAGAGGAAATGAATAATCAGATTTATAAAAGGGTGAAAAATTCTCACCCTAACAAGAGACCAAAGAGAAATTGAATTGAATGTTGAAAGAGATTGATTTGGGAAAAATTTAAGTTGGCATCTGATTCTATTATTTTTTGATGATAGTAAATATCATCAAAGAGGGGATTGATGGAGCAAGGATTCGCACGTTACGCGACTTGCTTGTATTCATGATCCTCAAATAACTATAATGGATTAATTCAACATGTTTGTCTTACTAATTTCACTGTTATTCTGACATTTTGGGTGTCCCAGAGACGCTTGCATATGTGTGTATTAACCTTAACAACGCTTGTCATTAAAATGGCCGCTGCTTGGCGGGGGTTTCTTCTGCGCATGCGTTGGTCACACTCACGTGACTTGACGTACTCGCAGCTCTGGTGGGAAATGTTTGCTCATGCGCAATACAGCTAAAATGGCCGCTTTGTTTTCTCATATGCTCCGTGCTTGCAAAGCTGCTTTCGCAAAGTTGTTTGTTCCGCATTTATCCTAACGCTATAGTTATTATAAAGTAAGGGGTATAGAGTAGCTATTCATGGTATACAGTGTGTTCATTTTTTCTGTATTTCTAAATTGTTTTCGCTTACTTTTCATGCATCGCATTCTTTGGGGCCTGAGGAACACTTGTGATTCCATATTGAACAGCCTTTCTGCGCATGACAGTCTTCTGCCGGTGGCATTGAAACCTTGCCAACCCGAAGTCCCAGCCATGGTGTGCCTGGGAAGATGCACCTTCGCCTAGCAGAAGAGGCTGAACTGTTCTCAATGTATCATAATTCATAGATGCGCTATTGTAATGTAGAGACTTAGGTCATGGGAACCCCAAATTCAATAGGCGGTCCCAGATCATGCAAATTAAGTCTAGTAGAAGTGAAATGTGGTTGGTGTGTTGACCTATCCTACTTGAGGACCAATCAAAATTGGGGATTCTGACACTTGCAACATTTGAGGGGTGGTACACTGACCCGAAAACAGTATAACTAGCCTAGGTTAGCTAGAGAAATTGTCTGACTTGTCTGAGTAGCTGACCTGTCACTGAACCAAAGCACTCAATAGGTGACTGATACAGGGGGCTGCTGAGCACTCTGTCCGAAATTTCCAGAGACTCAAGGGGTTTTGTTGAGAAACCTTAAGTGCTGGCGGAGCACTTTGCTGGGGAATTCGATAACCCAATCGGGGTTCTGACTGATAGCTGCAGAGAGGGTGGAGCGCAGGCGTTGCTTCCGAACTGCGGGTGCTGGTCTTACCTTGGTGGTCCTGTCCTGATCCTAATCTGGTCTTCCTGTCCTGTCCTGGGGTGTCCATTCTGCACTTGCTGGCCTACTGGCGACTGTCCTTCCTTGGGGTTTCTCCTGTCGTTAACTGACCCGTGGCCAGGGTTGGTCTTCACACCATACTAGGTAATTATAGTGCTGAAAAGTCTACTCTGCATCTTCTATTTTTCCTTTCTTTTGCTTTAATAAAGTCATACTCGTGCATATTTGAATTTCCATGCTTTTTCGCACCATGAAATGAAAAAGGTCATACATTGTCGTTGATATTCTAGCATGTTCCTGTTTTTTCCCTTCCTTTAAGTACAATTCCTCTATACCGTTCATGAAAAATAGATGTGTCTTATCTTTACTTTTTGCTGACTAAGATGATGGTTCTGGAATTCTAGCGTGTTCCACTTTTTCCTTCCCCATAGTTATATGGTATCCCAGAGTTCTCGAAATATAAACCAAAGTTCTTTTCTATACCCACATCTCAGGGGTATTTTACAACTGTGACATTCTAGTATGTTCCCTAATCTTCCCGTCTTTAGTTATTCCATTTAAAATCTAAACTCTGAAATTTCTGATTAGTATGTTCCCTGTTCTGACCTTCCTTTAGACTCATAAATGGTTGGCCTGATTTATTTCCTATATGGATATGTGCTCTTTGAAATTTTGGTTATTGATAGTTTAATTGCTGTAAACCTAATGCTTTCAGAACTAATGAACTTTAGATAAAGGTTTTTAAACTTTCTTGTGTCTGTGGTCATTACATGAGTGCAAAGAAAATTACAATAGTTGGTATTTTGTATTTGCCTTTCTTTTACAGCTAGCTCCCTGATCCATTGTGGTCATAGGTACCCGTAACGGTGGTTTGGTAAGTCGGGTACCGTAGGAATAAATAGGAAGGAACAAGGGATACTGGTAGTAGAGTGCAAGGTCACCTGATTAATAAATATGGTGAATTGAAATTTATGGGCCCGATACGTATGTGGTAAAATTGTTGGTCGGGTGACCTGCGCGCTCTATCACCCTTGTATCCCTTGGTGCTGTGACTGCGTGCCCCCTCCGACCCCACTTAATGGAACTCTGCTCTCCTAGTTTTTTGGGGTATTGACCTCAGAAATCTACTATGTGTATATATATGTATATAGAGATAACTCTAATCAGTAATATATGCAGTAGACATTTGTACTCTCTACCATTCCTATGTGACTCTTAGAGTATTTCCATTTGTATCTCTTCCTTGTGTGACTTTACTACTTGTACATTTGCAATTTTTCTTTCTGTTTATATCTCTTCCTTGTATGACTACATCTTGTACATTTGCAATTTTTCTGTTTGTATCTTTTATGTAACGCATGTAACCCTAAGTCTTTATGTTTTGCAAGTGGTTCTTATGTAAAGCGCTCTGACACCTTTGGGTAAAGTTTGCACTATAGAAAATCGCATAAAATAAAATAAATAAATAAAGTATGACGAATTAACACTTGGAGGGACATTCTGGCGCATGAGCATAAGACACATGGGGTATATTCACAAGAGCGTGTGCTAAACACCATCAAAAAATGCTAACGCACCTAAACACATCGCAGCCGATCGCCTGTGTTAACGTAGAATTCACAACAAGGCGGTAGCATGCAATAGTCTGCTGAAACCGTGGCAAATGTCTGCGATACAACCACCTCGACGGCGATAAAAACACAAACCTCAACGCGAAGAAACCTGAGCCCTGACTGACATCGCTGAAGTCATGATGCAGAGAGAAGAACATCTGTCCGCTCAGACTAGCTCCAGCGATTCCAGCCGTGAGCTGGCACTCATGCGGAGGCTCATGGAAGACAATCTAGTGGTGCATTGCGATGCGACAAGATGGCACCTCGATGTGATACGACGGTCCGGTGCGATAAGATGGTGCCCTTGAGGCGATGTGAGGAAGTGAAGGTGATGCATGCATGCCTGATGGGCGTGGGGCGAACTCTGTAACTTCTGTACCGTGTCAGGCCATGTGACATGCTTCTCTGGTGATGCGACGATGACCCTTGCAGTGGCGACACATTTCTCCGGTGATGCGACGCCAAACAACTGCGACGGAGACACGCTTTTCCGGTGATTCGGCAGTGAAACGCTTCTCCGATGATGCCACGGCAACAGCTGCAACGACGTCACTCTCCCAACAATACGCAGGCTTTTGCATACAGAATCACCAGCAAGGGAATTCAGAGAGGATCTGGTGGTGAAGTCTTGTATCCCTGAGACTTCAGCAGGAGGCAAGCATAATTCAAGCCCTTGGAGATTCCTCTTCAATATGATGAAAGCTTCAATAAAAAGCCTTTCCTTGGCAATAAAGAAACGACTACAGGCCAACCCCAGCACATAACACATTGGCACAGGGGTAGTCAAAATCTCCTGCAGATTCGCTTGTTCTTCTCCTTGGCAAAAGGTCTGTCTTGATTCCCAGAAGTGACCTAAAGTCTTGGGTTCTGAGCCCCAATATTTATACTAGTAAATCCTATGTCCTTTGAAGGCAGAGGGTGCCTGTACCTAGCCAAAACCAGTTCTTTGCAGCTTCCTGGCACAGGGTGGAGACAGCATTGTTGAAAGCAGACCTGGCCCAGGTAGCTGAAAGGAAATCTCTGCCCCCACTCTCTATTCAGCCAAGGACCTATTCAGACCAGCCCAGCTGGAGCCCACACACTCCTGTCACTCACAAACCAGACATGCAATAAACAACCTAGCAAGGCAGGTTGGATGGCTAGGCAAGAAAAATACCTACTTTCTAAAAGTGGTATTTTCAAACATAGAATGTTAAAATCAACTTCAGTAAATGATGTATTTTATCATTCTGAGTTCAGGCATATTAAATTCGTTTTTCTACCATGTTCCTTGGGATAGTTAGGATTATACAATGTTTTAATCAAACTACCCATTCTGCCTATGGGGACGGTAAGGTAAAATGTTATTGTGGAGTTTATTAAAACCATTACAAACAATCTACGTTTTACACAGTTTCAAGCTAAAAGAAAAGAGGACAACAAATTACAATAATAGTTCAACACTAAAGGACTATTTCCTCAGAATACAAGATAAAAACTATAAAACATGCGGTTAATAATTTATTAGCCTAAAGTATACATGAAGGCTAGCCCAAAAATTCCCCTATTAGAGCCTTTTCTACAGCAGGGGATGTTGGGAGGGGAATAAGGTGCCATGTGTGCTGAATATTAAGAGCCTTAGTAATGCCATCAGGGGGCAGTTGGAACAGTTTCATTACTCAGTGCCCATATGAGATTTTACTGGTTTTAAGAGCAGTTAGACAGATCTATTTATGCAAGGTTGCCTTGCAGATATATTAGACAAAAAAGTCAGGGCATAATTTAAGTTTGTGCTTAGATGCTTGATTTACAAATATTTCTGGGGTTAGTCATCGTGACAATCTTGGCCCGACGTAGGCTAAGGGATACATAGTTCCAAAATTATGATTGATGGGGGGTGCAGTGCATCAAAGATTGGCACTTGGAGCTTAGCTGGAAATGCAAAATGCACTTAAATTATGAATATTTCTAGAAGCAGAGATCCTTGCCAGGATAAGCCTGGCGAGGACTAAGAGGTGAGGAGGACTTATTATGAAGAAGGGCATAGCCAGTTGTTACAGGGCAGCAAGGGTTAGACCCCCCAGAGTTAATTAAACTTGCTGGATCTCCCTTTCAGCCCAGCTAGTTATCAGAACCTTTGGTACAAGGGGGCGGCATGAGATAACTCACCATATGATTTTAAACTATCCTTATTTCGGCCGATCAAAAGTTTGAAACGTGTGATACCAAGAAACATTCATTAAAACAGAGTAATTTTAAAGTTGCGGCCGTTGTCCCTTCAGATGAAGTGTCTTGGATCAAAAAGCCCCAATTGCGGACGCTGTACTTCCTGTTTCTTCGCTTGGGCATTCAGGAGCTTTTCTCCATGTGGGTCATGAAGGTATGTTCTCCTCTGCATCCATACTCCTATCTCCTTGAAGTTCTTTTTGGTTTTTGAGGCCAGCTTCGGCGGCTGCTAGGAATTTGACCATCCAGCAGCTCAGTTGGATGTCGTCGCCACAAAAGCATGCCAGCACCGCTTGCCTGCAAGACCGTCTCCGTTTTCTGTTGAAGAACGGTCTCAGGAGGGCCCGTCGTTCTTGTAGTAATTCCCTACAAATAGTTATTGTATTCACTATGTTTTCTTCAACTTCACTGGCGTCATCCAGGGCTCATCCCTCAGTCCGACGCTGTTCAACGTCTACATGGCCCCCCTCGCATGAGTGGCCCGCCAACACGACCTCAACATCATCTACTACGCCGAGGACACCCAGCTCATCCTCTCCCTCACCAAGGACTCGCACACCGCTAAAACCAAGCTCCACGAGGGAATGAAGGCCATCGCCGACTGGATGCAGATCAGCCGTCTGAAACTGAACTTGGACAAGACGGAGGTACTCATCCTCGGACCCACACCCTCAGCCTGGGACGACTCCTGGTGGCTGACCACACTGGAAACAGCACCGACACCCACCGACCATGCAACCTAGGATTCATCCTCGACACCACTCTCTCCATGTCTAAACAGGTCAGCGCCGTCTCCTCCTCCTGCTAGAACACCCTCTGCATGCTCCACAGGATCTACAAGTGGATCACGACTGAAACAAGAAGAACGGTGACACACGCCCTCATCAGCAGCAGACTGGACTACGGCAATGCACTACGCCTGACTGATCGTCAACGCCCCCCACCGCAGCAACATCACCCCCCACCTGAGAGACCTACACTGGCTCCCCATTGACAAGAGGATCACCTTCAAGCTCCTCACCCACGCTCACAAAGCACTCTACAATGCCGGACCAGCCTACCTGAACAGCAGACTCAACTTCTACACCCCAACCCGCCAGCTCCGCTACACCAGCCTCGCCCTTGCCGATGTCCCCCGCATCCAACGAACAACCTCCGGCGGCAGATCCTTCTACTACCTGGCCTCCAAGACCTGGAACACCCTCCCTACCCACCTACGTCTGACCCAAGACCTGCTTGCCTTCAGAAGACTCCTCAAGACCTGTCTCTTCGAGCAGTAGCAGCAGCCCCCTCCCCTCAGCGCCTTGAGACCCTCACGGGTAAGTAGCGCACTCTATAAGTATTCTGATTGATTGATTGCTGGTGTCTGAGCCCTAAGCCAAGGGAGTAGATGATTTTCCGAGGGCAGCAGCCCTAGGCGCAATTTCACAAATGTCTCTTTAGTTTTATTTGAGAAGCCAGTCTGGAGGTTTCCTTGGGGCAAGGGTTTAGTGTAGGATTGTACCGTAAGCCAGGCATGTACAAGCTCTCCCAGGGACGCTTTATTCTGCCAGAGTGATTCTTTCCTGACAGTCTTGTTTACTACTCTTTTGAAGCCTGCCGGGCCCCCTGGGACTTCCCAAAGCTGTCGTAGTCACAGATGGTTGATGGTGGCCTCCAAATAGGACAGGTTCCTTTCGTTTGTAGCTCCTTCCACAGGAGAACATTTAGCGTTTTCGGTTCTCCCCTGCTTATTTTGTGCCAGCTTTTTCTATATGATCCTTTGCATGCTAGCTCTTCTCTTGGAAGACCGAATTCAAGTTTCATCTGTGCGGGAGATGTGTATCTTTGCAAGCCAAAGATCGTGCGCAGTGCTCTTGCTACGGTGCCATCAACTGTAGCAGCGCCCCTCCCTCTCGTAGCTTCACTGCCATAAGTAATGGCTGGAATTAGTTTTGCTTGGATCACATTAATAAGAGGAAGGAGGCTTGGACCAATGATCTTGTTTTTAAGTTTCTTAAAGCTACCGCAGTCATTAGACCTCTTTTTTTTATGGCATCGCATTGTGGCTTGAAATTGCCCTTGTCGTCTATAATAACCCCCAAATATCTGTATTCACAAAAGATGTCCAGCTTCCTTGATGCCAAGAACCAGTTATTTGTTATTCTCTTTTTATGGGTGTTAATGCACATGACTTTGGTTTCCTCTTGATTAATGCTAAGCATATTTGTTGCAGAATATCATGACGTTATGTCCAACAGCCACTGTAAGCCTACAGGGGTACGGCTAATGAGTACCAGGTTGTCCGCGAAAAAAAGATTAGACAGCTGAGTACCACCTACACTGGGTGTGTGCGAGTTGCTTTCGTTCAGCAGAGTTGATAGCTCTCCCTTAAATAGAGTAAAAAGTGTTGGGGCTAGCACACAGCCTTGTTTAACCCCTGTGCTGGTTGGAATCTTGCTCGATAGATATTCTCTATTACCTAGCTTAACTTGCACCCACATGTCACTATGTTGGAGGATTAGTTGATTTATGAGCAGTGACGGGATGTTCAACTTTTTTAGTTTTTGCCGCAGATGGTTTCTGTTAACACAGTCGAATGCGGAGCTGTAATCGATGCATCTCAGGTATAGGGGTTGGTTTGCGGTGAGAGCGGCTTCAATCATTACGGATAGAGCTATAATATTGGTAGTCGTCCCAGTGTTTTTGCAGAAGCCGGTTTGATTGTATGGAATTGCAGTAACTTCTGTTGCCCATGATGTTAATTCCTGGAGTAAAAGTCCCTCAAAGTATTTGGCCTCGTTGTCAAGTAAGGATACTAGCCGGTAGCTTCTCGGGTCATTTCTATTTCCTTTTTTGTAAATTGGGGAGATGATGCCCCCCTCCAGGATTATGGGATTAATGTCGTTTGTAAGATCTTATCAAACAACAGTTTGAGAATGGCAGCCCACTTAGATCATTGATGTTCCAATAGCACAGGTTAAGAGTGTTGGAAGAGTTCTCATCTTTGTACTTATTTTGTATTTGATTTTCTATTTTGACATTTATAGTCCTAGAGAGCCAGCTCCAGTCTTGATAGGCAGGGCTTTTCGTGACGAATTATCTTTTATTGCGTCGCTCTCTGGGATGTCGGGGGTATTGCTGCAAGCGCCATGCGGTACCGAAAGTGGTTGTGGATTTGAATCGTATTGACCATTCTCTTGCCGTTGTTCACTGTCAAGTATCTTGGTTTTGAGAATGGTTGGAGCTTTATACCCCAGGTGTTGAACTTGGCTTGTTCCTTTCAGTACTCTCTGAGCCACTTCTGTGCTTGACCAAACTGTTTTTGTTGCTTCAGCCCCTTGGTTATCCAATATTTCCATTAACTCGACTGACTCCAAGTCGCTGGTGGATATACTTTTTAGGTTAATAATGGACATCAGTAAGCATAATATATTACCCCTGTTTAGGAAGACGATCGAGCCCTTTGGTTTATACTCCGGGAAGAACATGATTGTGGGGCAGTCTGCCTGCCCCATCTCGAGTGTTGGGCTGTCCTGAATGATGATGGGAACGTCCCCTGAGCCATGGTTTTCCTCGCTCAGAGCTCCGTGACTCAGAGTGCTGTTTTCCTTTGCCTGTGTTGACTCTAGGTCGGCGATAACTGCTGAGGTTAATATGTACCCTTGTGGGTGACTCGTTTCATTTCTGTAAGTGGAACTAGAGACAAATTTGCTGTTTCGAGTGGTATATTTTTCTTTTTGCATCTCTTCCTGGTTCGGGCTTTCGCTAAGATTATGGACCAAATCTTTTTCATTGCTCCTCTGAACATGTCCTGCTTCTTTTTTGGGAGTGGCGCTATAGGCTGTCGTTCTGTTACGTGTGGTATTAATTTTGGTCTTTTGCCTCTCTTCTTGAATTGGGTTTTCTCTTAAATCGTGATCCGTATTTATTTCTTTGCAGTTCTCGACTGACATATCTCTTTTCGCTGGAATTTTTTTCTTTTGGTTACTGCCCTTCCTTCTCTGCTTTCTCCCCTGTTTTGTAAATTGGAGGTGTTCTAGTGATTCTTTAATTAATGGGGTTTCACCCAGCAGCGTTATACAGGAAACGGAAAACAGGAAACAGGAAAATGCCTTCAGGAAGCATTTAAAAACGTGGATTTTTGGTCTGACGGATAAGTTTGTAATGGCTGCCATTTAGATCCTAATATTTGGTTTGTACACGTGTTCAGCGCCAGGATGCTCCTTTCGGAGCGACAGTTAGCGCTTTATAAATATCCCATACAAATACAAATGTTAGTAGGTGGGGGCTTTTGCCATCCTCTGTTCCTTAAGCTCCTGTCTAATCCTTGCTTAGTTGAGTCTGCGGCTTCCCCCTCCTGCTGTGCTTCTTGAGTCGGCTTTGTAGTTGCCAGACTTGGTGCCCAGGAGCCTGCGCTCTGTAATGGCCATGCTTTGTTTCTTGGCTGGTCCAAACCCTTTGGTGGATTATTGTTTGTAGCCTCCCTGATGTCTGAGAGGAGATTACCCATTGCCGTTGGGAGTGTAGCCAGTTTGTCTTTGATTGTTATGCATGAGCAGTTGGTTTGTATTAGTTATATCTCTGCTTGCGCCCTTCTTACCAAATTATTGAGCTCTGCTAACTTGCCATCAATATTGGCAACGAAGATTGAAAGCGAATTAAGGACAGACAATTGGAGATCCATCTTGTCCGATTGATATTGGATGGCGTTTACGGACATTTGCATTGTATGCAAAAGAGATGCCCAAATGTCTTCTTTTGTTAGTGAAGTTTCCTTGCTGGATTTGGGGTTTGGCGCACTCTTATTCAAACCTGGGAGTTCATCAATGGGGGCCATGGAATAGGAAGCTACCAGTTCTTCCCACTCTTCTTGAGTGAGATATGAGGATTCAAAGTCCGCAGTCTGCAATGATTTAGTGGGTGGGGTAGCTGGACCCGGAGTTTGAATTTGAATTTGGCTAGAAGCGTAGATTCTCTTGAGTTCCTCGAGTTATTGATCAGATTGATGGTCAGTGGAAAGAGCTACATGCCGTTCTTGCACTGTAGATTACGGTTAGATTGATGTATGTGGAGACCTTCTCTCTAACGTGTCAGCCGATATAATGAGATCTCTCTTTCCCCTAGTGTTCTCTTGCCGTATCACCATGCAGTCAAGTGTTAGGAATCTTTGCTTGTGGTGCCCTAACTCCACTTGTGGTATAGGATCACCATATCCTTTGGGTATTGTGTCACCCTTATTTGGCATATTAAGATCCCAGGGCATGTTGGGGGCTGGTTCTGCTTGTCCTTTGGTATTGCCCGGCGGTCCTTAGCCATAGTCTAGCAGTTCAGCCGTGCCAAAACTTGCTAGACCTGGAGGGATCATCTTCCAGTATTTTTTCTTTTTAGAAATGGGGCTTGTAGGTCGGCCTTAGCACTCGCTTTCTTACTTGTTTTTGCTTCCCCTCCCATTGACCTTTGGCATTGCATTTTGCTGATCCTGCTCATCGTCCTGCATGTTTGTGCTCGAGGGAACCACATTTTCGGGCCCCCTATTAGGCTCTGCTATGCTTGTGTGGGCTGCCCCTTCCATATTGCTCCCCTCTTCTCCAACTTCTCCAACTTCTGCTAATTCCTTTCAGCATCCAACTCCATCCCCAGATGCCTTTGCTTCTTTGGGGGAAGGGCCTTGCTGGGCTCCAGCGGGGTTGGCAGGCTACTTGCGTTGAAGCTGTTCAGACATATGACTGATCCGACACCTTTAATAAATGAGAACTTTGTATACATTTTCGGTTGGTAGCCAGGCTTGGGCAGGTTAGGTACACTTGCTGCTCCTCTCAATTTGCTGTTTGGAGAGGGTTGGGGACCTGTGAGTAGAGGGATCAGGGGGTCCAGCAGATCAAGAGTGTTTCTTCCTTCCCCTCCTCCCCTTTCTTCCTCAACTCGTCCTCACTGACCTTCATAAAGACTTTTTTAAGTTTCTTATTTGTCCTCCTTGTTCTTTTGATCGGATTAGCAGGTGGTGGTTGGTCCCTTGACTTCCCCGACCTCTTTGCTTCTTTCCTTAATTGGTCTTGGTCTTCTTGATCCTCTTCATCGTCTCTTAGTGCTCTCTCTCTCTCTCTGTCTTTCGTCCCTTGCTCGTCCTCGTCCTTTGCTCTTTGCCTCTTTTCCTCCTTTGCTCCTTCCACCTATTTCCAGTCTGTTCTGTGTCGTCAGCTACAAGTTGTGCCCAGGGTTAGAGGTGTGATAGATGGGAGTGGGAGTGGGGGGAGTGTGAGTTGGAACTGCTTGCAGCTGCTTGGAGCTGCTTGGAGCTGCTTGTAGCTGGAACAGTGGTGGTGTAATAAAAATCCCTCTCCACTCCGCACCCCTATACTGGGAGCGCCAGCTGCAGTACCAGACGCTGAAACAGACGCTGTAACAGACAGTATAAAGATGTAACGAGCTAAGTTAAGCTGGAAGCGGAAAGGCAGGTGGCTGGTAGCTGGTGGCTGCTGAATGTTGGTTGGTGGTTAATGATTGGTCGATGGAGAAGGGATTTGCCGTTAGCGGCGAGCAATGAGAGCAGTTAAATGGTGCACATAGGCTTGTCAACTAATTTTCTGTTTCCTGGATTCTGATAGTCCAGTAGGTCTTTTTTTCCACTCCTGAGTAAGTAGGGTGGCGGGAGGAGCCCCTGGGCCGGTGGGCCGGTGGGAGGAGTGGGCAGTAGGCAGTAGCACAGTAGCAGCCAATAACAGGCTAGTCGGCCTAGTAGAGGAGGGGAGGATGGAGGGAGGATGGAGGGTGGAAGGGTTTAAGAAGAAGAAGAAGAGAGGGAGACAGAGAGTGGGGTGGAGAGCAGGGCGCTCTGGAAGCCGCAAGCCAACCCCATCCTAGTTGGGTCGCTTTCCGCGCTTACCTGGGCTCTTCACTTAGCAGCCGCCCCTAGGGGTGACCGCGCTCCCGCACCCCACTCACCACTACTCACCTGCAACCTCTGCTCCACTTCGGCTCCACACTGCAAACCGTGCCTCAGTACAGCCAGACTCTGCGCCGGTCTCTCCTTCTGCCTCTTAAAGTCCTTTAACTCCCTTGTCACCTGTGAGCCTTGGGAAGCCTTAGAAAAGACTCACGGTCACCCTGCATTTATTCCCCGTTGCCGACCGCCACTTCCTTTAACTACGGCAGCCTGGTGCCGAGCAACGCAGAGCAAGAGTAGCCGTGACAGGGGAGGGCAAGGCAGACAGGGCCGGCAGAGCAGGGCGAGGCGGCCGCGGCTCCAGCTCCAGCTTCAGTGCTCGGGCTCTAATCCTCGGCTGTGGGCTACAGGGACAAGGAAGTGCGGAGATACGGAGATACGGGCCGAGATACGGCTGAGGGCTGCAGGCTCGAGCGTCTCCTCCTTGCACCTCCACCTCACGCTCCGCGCTCGTACTCTGAGCCTGCCACGCCGACTCAGCACAACTCAGTATAACCAGTGATTGCCGATCCACTGATGCAAGTGAGCTGTCCGGTAGGTTTCTGCCTTTCTCTATGGGGACAGGTAGCCTTGCAATAGTGAAAAATAAAACTGGCTATAATTCACTAGCAGGACTTTCCACACACATCAGGGCATGCCCTATCTTTATCATACAATGCACCCTGCCCATGGTCCTACCTTAGGGGTGTCTGATATGTAGAAAAGGGAAGGTTTAGGGACTGGCAAGTGGGTGCACCTACCAAGTCAACATGGCAGTACTGGATTGCACACAGGCTCTGCAATGACAGGCCTGAGACACACTTTAGAAGCTCCTTCTGTGGGTGGCACAATCAGTGCTGCAAGCCCACTAGCAGCATTTGATCTACAGTACTTGAGCTCACATGGGTCACTGTACTAGGGTCTGCCAAGCAAATCAAATAAGTCAATCATGGAGTCACCAATTCATTACAACAATTTAACATAGGGAGCACTTGCACTGTGGCACTGAATAGCGGTGGCACAGTGCCCAAAGCATCTAAAACTAGCAAAACATATCAAAAATAGAGGAGACAACAGCGAAAAATGGAAGGGAGACTCACGCTAATGGTACCAGGTCTAACAGTCATAAGCGGACTTCTATGCCTCACACAAGGTAGCAAGTAGTCCCTTGTGGGGATCTGCACCCTGTGTAAAATACCTGCAAATGGTCAGCAGTTGTTTAAATGGAAGAATGGGAGGAAAGCTCTGTGTGATGTCCTTCTTTATCCAAGTGCACAAATCCTCTTCACCAAACTGATACCATCTGTTTATTACATGCCCAACCCTGCTTTATCAAACAAACAACGCAGATAGCAACTGCAAACTGCATGTTTTTGTACAGAAACAACACAAAAATATAAAAAGTCAGTAATCTTGGCAAAATCACGTTTCTTCCCCAAGAAAATTACTGCTGCTAAAAATACAGCTAGAGAACTTTTTAAAACAGTTTCTACCTTAGCCAAGTTTGGCAACAGCAAACAGTTTAGTCCTATTAGGCAGTTCTGCAACAAATTAGCAGAGTTCTTTCACGATAAAGTGGTAAAAGTTTATGAAGAGTTCTCTAACAGCAAGGCTGGAGTTAATTTAGATGGGCCGAACAAAGATGGGGTGATTATGCAGGTCTATTTATAAACATTTAACTCCTTAATGCCAGTCTGAGTTGAGAAGCTTATAATGTCAACGAAGTCAGGATCTCCATTGGATCCTTATCCTGCTGTGGTCCTTCGTACGGTCCCTAACATTATTGCGTACCATTTAACACCCCTTCTCAATAACATTCTGGACGCAGGACACTTCCCTGCCATCTGGAAAAAATCCCTGGCAAGGCCTACCTTAAAGAAACCATCCCTTGATCCTATGGAGGTTAGTAATCTCTAAATGAAGAATTGTTGTCTTTGCTATAGGTAAACGATAAACTTGACCCAGCGCAACATAGATTCCGGCCTCTGCATAGTACAGTCGGCATTGATTGTGCCACAGAGGATATATGTGTCCAACATGAAGTGGGAGTGAAAGCCATACTGATTTTGCTTGATCTCTCGGCCGCATTTGACATAGTGGATCATCAAATACTCATCCAGCGTCTTGCCCAAATAGGGATTGTAGGCAAAGCTTTGGATATTCTTCGATCCTAGCTCACCGACAGAGAACAAACTACAGTGATGGAAGAACACAAATCGCATCCCTACGCTTTGCCGTGCGGGATGCCCTAGGGATCCTCACTTTCTCCAGCTCTGTTTAATGTTCATGTCAGCCCGTTGGCCAAACTCATAAGCTGTCACGGCATCACTGCCATTTTTTTATGATGATGACACGCAAATAGTCATGTCTTTATCATCTAAGCCGGAGGATGTGGCAACAAATTTTAATGATTGCATAAGTCATTGAGGAGTTGGCGTAACGGCAAGGGCAGTCGACATCGAATCTGGGGAACTGGGTTTGAGTCTCGGCAATGATGCTGTACATCCTGTGATTCTTGGCAAATCACTTAATCACCCCGTGCCTAACAAAAATGAATGTATCCTCATGTAATGCAACTGGTGCTATGTAAAGCGCTCTAATACCCGATTCTGGTCAAGTATGCGCTATATAAAACTCTGTAAAATAAAAAAATAAAAATACAATTTGGTGGATGCTGGATAACTGCTTGAAGTTAAATACTGGCAAAACTGAAGTGGTTATGTTTGGCAGGGATACTTCCCTTTGGAATTCCTCCTGGTGGCCGGAAGCAGCTGGGCCCTGCCCGCAGCCGATAAGAATGGTCAAAAACCTCAAGATCATGCTAGATGACCATCTATCATTACCTGATAAGGTCAACAGCATCACTTCATCGTGTTTCTTCACGCTAAAAACCCTTCAAAAGATGTTACCTTTTATTCCTATGGTCCTCTGAAAAACAGTCATCATTGCCCAGGTGATATCTAAAATTGATTACTGTAACGCTCTCTACCTAGGAGCAAAAAAGAATACTATATGCAAGCTGCAGATACTAAAGAATTCAGCTGCTTACCTGTATCTTAAAATTCCCAAAAACAGCCCTATAAGCCAAGGCATTTAAGATATGCACTGGCTTCCAGTTCAGGCAAGGATCCATTTCAAATCTTTATGTATCCTGCACAAGACACGTAGGGGCATATTTACGTTTCCTGGTGCAGACCTGCAAATCAGCAGGGATGCGCCAGGAAAGATGTGTGACACAAGTTTACCCTTGCACCACCACAGATGCGCCGCATTTGCAATGCGGCAATTGCAAAAACAACAGTTGATGGACCGAATGTGGATCAATGTCACACATTCCCCCAGTCAAAAGATCTGGGCCCGAATCCATCGTTTTTTTGCACTCCACACCACCCTGGGTTAGACAATGGCGATATGCAAATCAGCTCTGACCCTGTTGCCCCATGGGAACAGTCCAGTCCGAACTACAAAAGCCATGTCCTCCCCAGAACGGTATCAAGCATCCGAGGACCGGACCGGTTTCGAGGTAACACCTCTCATCAGCCCGGCTAGCTTGACTCCAAGTGGTGTGGAGTGCCTGGGACCCACGTCTGGGCATCCCCAGCGCACTTAGGGCGGCAATTACAAAAACAACAGTTGATGGACGGAATCAAGCATCCGAGGACCGGACCGGTTTCGAGGTAACACCTCTCATCAGCCCGGCTAGCTTGACTCCAAGTGGTGTCTTCAACCAGAATAGCTTGATTCCAGTGACACAGTGAGCCCAGGACCCACGTCTGGGCATACCTGGCGCACTTAGGGCAAGAAAGCAAAAGACACACAAATGATGGACGGAATGCAGAACAAATCATTACATTCAGCCCCAGTCAAGAGATCTGGGTTAAATCTATCATTCTTTTGCTCACCATGCTACCGCAGTTTAGACCTGGCCATATGCAAATCAGTCTTGACGGTGTGCCTCATGGGAGCAGTCCAGCCTGAACTGCTAAGCCAGGTCCTCCCTGGACCAGAAACTTGAATCCTAGGACTGGTTTTGGGGTTTCACCCCTCTTCAACCTGGTAGAGTGCGTTTCTGTAGTCCAGTCTGCTGGTTATGAGTGCGTGGGTGATGGTCTTTCTGCATTAGGGGGATCCAGTTGAAGGTCTTGTGGAGGATGCAGAGGGAGTTGAAGCAGGTGGAGGCGACAGCGTTGATCTGGTGGGTCATGGTGAGGGAGGAGTCTAGAATGATTCAGAGGTTTCGGGCGTGGTCTGTCGGAGTGGGTGGGTTTCCGAGGGCGGAGGGCCACCAGATGTTGTCCCAGGCGGTGGAGGAGGGTCCAAGCACGAGGACCTCCATCTTCTCCGAGATGAGCTCATATATGAACAATGTACCTATTGTATGTAATAATGCTAGGTCCATAAAAAGGACATTCCTTATAACACAACTTTTTTCACTAGCAGCAGGTTTGCATGTGAATATCGAGAAGACACACTGCATGACAATCAGAAACTGGGACAAACTGACACCACTCCCAGTTAAACACTCCAAAGACCCAGTAAAGATATTGGAAATATTTTTCTCTCAGGATATGAAAGGAGAAATAAACTGGGAAAAGATGCAACCAAAGAGGGTACAGGAAATGGCTCTCTGGAGACTTTTGAAAGCTATTTGTATGCCAATGCTGTTGTTTATTGCCATTGCTTTCCCCCATCTAGTAGGTGGCCAAACGTAACACAGAAATTGTTTGCCATTTTTTTATGGGGCCCAAAAATGGAGAAACTGAAAAGAGACACTGTTTTAAAAATCCATGAAAAAGGAGGCAAAGATTTACCTAATTTGCATATTTCCTCATGTCATTTAAAAAAAAAGATGTTTAAGCAAACCTAAAGAGAGACTCAAATGTTGCAGCCTATATACAGTTTGCCGCAAGCTTCATTATGTCATAATCTGGTATATGAATGTTTGACAGTGCCAAACCTTGTTTATTGGATGCCCCCCACCTCCCGCTCCCCTGTGTATAAAGGACTCTGGCCCTCCCTGAAGAAACTAGAAGAGCAGAAAATCTCCATAAAGGAGGTCACACCTCAGAGCAAAGACCTTAAAAAACACGGACCCAGTCACAATAATAGCCAATCTATCGGAGAAGCAGTCGGAAAACGTGTGGAAGACGGTGAACCATAGAGACTTGTAAAATTCCTAGAAAGACTTGGCATGGATGGTGGTCTCCAGCTGCCGACCAGTGAAGCAATTCCACCACGAGAGGCAACTTGGAAAAACAGTAAGATGGCCCACGACAGGCTGCCCGGTGGAAGGATCCATGGTGTATTTCATATGGACTACAGTGGAGCACAAAACATGAGGAAATCCCTGGACCACCTGATCAAGGAGCCGACGGGCCAGAAATTCCCGACCTACGAACTGATCCTCTACGGTCTAGGTATGAAATGTAATGTAAAGAAAGAAAGAACTTGGAGAATAATAAACTGTGTGAGAGAAGTTCTGTGGATAAACTGAAAAGTATCCCTGTACCAAAACCAATTCTTAATCATGAAAGAAAGTACCTCTCATCGCCTCGAGACCCTCACAGACGAGTAGCGCGCTTTATAAATCCTTGATTTAAAAGATTGCTTTTTAGAAAATGTATTCCTACAGGTGCGTAGACACTCACAGGTTTGGGAACGAATGGGCAATTAAAAACTGGAAAGTAAAAAAATGGTCTGGATTGGTACCATGAAAATATAATGATGTGGATGTAAAACCACCAAAGATAGCCTATGTGCTTTTTTTTGGGAAAGGATAAATATACAGCATCCAGACATGAGGGATTGCTTAACATGTGAAAGTGTGACATATATATAAATAAAGTTTATGTTTACAAGAAAACGATATTGTCAGGGTTTTGATCTTGAGTTCATTGGTCAGGCTGCATTAAAAAATAGTATATGTTCTGTGATGCTGTGCGCAAAAGAGATTAGGCCAACATCATTACTTAAGATGCAAAAGGGCATATTTACGCGTCCCTTTGCATTGCTCTTGCACCACGCAATGTGGTGCAAGAGTGACGCAAAGTAAAAATGAGATTTATGAACCCAGGCAAGGCCACCTTCTGTGGTCCTAAATGGCTTCATAAGTCTTGAGTAATCGCTGTGTTGCCTTAGTCTGCGCCAGGGAAGTGTTTCCAAGGGCATTGCTTTGGTGTTCCCACGCAGCATCACTGGATTTTGTCCTATTCCTAGATTTACCAGAAGTGGTAGACCTGGGAATACACAGAAAACCATACATGACAACCTTTTAGGAGAGAAAAGTGGGTGTGTTTTTTAATGTATTATAGAATACTATGATGAATTAGAATTTTACGATGTAAGCGTGTGAGGTAGGAGTAGAATGTAAAATGTGCATCATCATCATCTAGAAACTTTATTGCGGCTATTTCAGCCATAAAAGCACATATACATTTTGTCAATACAATAAAATATGATCAATTGCAGCATGAGGGATTGCAGTTTCATTATATTAGCAGCCCAAACAGTTTACACAGGGATCAAAATAGGATAACAAGGGAATCAGTTGTAGTAATTAAAAATTGATAAAAAAATATTTTAAAGTTAAGATAATATAAAAACTTTTAAGAATTCGCAACATTGTTAAAAAGGTCTTCCACTTTAATAAACTAAGAATTATGTCGGGAAAAAAAACAGGCACTAGTGGCTAAATAACTTTTTTCAGCAGAAACTTGCGTTTAAGCCACATGGCAAAGAGGCATTTTGAGCACGCCACAACATAAACTAGTGCAGTATCAGATTTTAGGAACCTTAAACAGTCTTGATAGTTTCTAATGCCCCTATTTCTACACAGTTGGATGATCCATTTTGCCCTAGTAAACTTATATGCTGGGCAGAATAGCATTACATGGGTCACTGTTTCCTCCTCCACCATGCATCCTGGGCAAAAAGACCTTGTACCCCCAGCCCACTTGTTAGTTACTGCATAGAGCGGGAGTGTCCCATATCTGAATTGCAGATACAGCTTCCTAGCCAGGGGCTGCTGGATCTGATCTAGAACCTGCTCAGATTGGTACAATGACTTAAAATCAAGGAACCCGTACGTTAAACTGGTCATTGCTACTCCCTGAATTAAGCTAGTAAGTTTATGGGCTTGCACAGCTTTTACTAATTGACTTTTGGAAGTAGCTGGACATGATTCCTCAGGGGTGGTCCATAGGTCCTTCCTACCCATGGCACGAAAAGAATCCCTGACAAACGAGAGCCAGGGTATACGGCCTAGAGCCCCCAATAATAACAGTACCGCTTTCAATTCATCCCGATAGTGTCTCAATTCGGGTGTACTCCACACCCCCGCCAATATACCAGCGATCTTGCCAAAGTTATGTCCTCTATTGGGAGAATATCCAAATCCATTCGTAGGGGCACAAGGGGCGTACTTACTGGGAGAGCTAGAATATTTGTAATAAGCTTGTTTTCAGTAAGTGATAAGGCATTAGGGGGACAATGTCCCCACAACTCCGCCCGTAAAGGGCAGCCTCCCTAGCTTGGACTTTATAGATCTCAAGCCGGGGCTTATGGTCTTTGCCACACAAGACCTGTGAACTTTTGTTAGTCCCCCTATTGCTTGGGTCAATTTCAAATTGGCCTTCCCAATTTAGGGGCCCCATCCCATTTTGTCGTTTAATGATAGGCCCAGGTAATCAAATAGTTTAACTTGCTCTAATGGTCTATCATCCATTAAAGGATGTGGGCAGTTAATGGTAGTGGCATTAAATACCATGTATTTTGTTTTGTTAATGTTAACTACCAATTTTCTTTTTTTTACAGAACTGGGCAAACTCATTCAACACTCTCTGCATCCCCATTGATGACTTTGAGAGGAGCAGGGTGTCGTCCGCGAACATTAGCGCGGCGGAATTTAGATGACGATATTCTTGGAGAGTCCAGATCCTTAGCGGCAAGCAGATCATCAATTAGACCATTTAAAAATAATGAAAAGAGGGTCGGGGCTAATACACAGCCTTGCCTGACCCCCTTTCCAATGGGGAAAGGTGCTGTTAATAGCCCGTTCTTACCGTATCTTACCCTGGCGTATGTATTCTCGTGGAGGCGTTTAAGTTGTTGACAGAGATATGGCGGAGCTCCATTGTCCAGCAGGATATTCCACATCTGGTCACGATCCACCATATCGAACACCGACTTCAAGTCCACAAATGTAAGATACAAGGCCCCCCCTTCCAAAACTACATGCTTCCAGTAAATTAACTGGAGCCTAAATTGGACAATTGGTCTATAGTCGAGATTTAGTATTAAATCTGTTTATTCAGAGCAAAATATTCACCAACCTGTGCTCAAAGGCGCACCGGCGACTCCTTTACAATGCTGAGATGAAAACATAATGGGCACAATAGACAATCAGGATTATTAAACACAGGTAGCCGCCTACAACCCAGAAGGGCCGGCCGCGTCAAAAGGTAGTGCAAAGTGTCGGAAGCTGAAAGTAGCTGAGCCTTCAATACAATCCCCGAACAACCCCCCCAAACAACCCCCCTACCCATCCAAACTACCCCCCCCCCCATTCCCTCCCCCACCCCCTTCTTGTCCATCTAGTGATCTTTCCAAACCCCAACCAGCCCAGACATCCGCAAAGGACAATTCTTAAGTTTGTTCATTCTGAGCTCTGCGCCGGCCAGTCTGGTAGCGGGGTGTCCGCTAGGTGTAATAGTCTCAGGTAGTGGGGACAACTCAGCTCCCTAAATTCCCCAGTAAGTAACGACAAGAATGGCCTCCAGATCTCTGCAAACTCCTCTCTCCGTCCAGCCGCTGTCAGGGACAACTTCTCCATCCCCAAAACTGTCCAAAGTCTATGTAGCCAACCCAGATGTATAGGTGGTTGGGGATCTCTCCATCGTGCTACAATGTTCAGTACTGCGGCACCCAGCGCTATGGCAATCAACCTCCCCCGCACGGATTTCAAGGGGTACATTAGTGCGTTCGGCAAACCAAGGAGGATATAGGCCAGGAACCTAGGGAGCTGAGTGTCCAGATGTGCGTCCACCAGATCCAGAATGGTGTCCCAGTACTGCTTCAGCTTCGCGCAGTCCCAGAGTAGGTGTACGAGTGTGCCCCGCTCCCCACATCCCCCCCAACACCGATCGCTGGTCTTGGGGTCCCAGTGATGGATACGTGCCGGTGTATGGTACCAGTACATGGCCACTTTAGTCAGGGTTTCGGTAAGGCCAGTGTGGTAGGCTGAGTGCCTGGCCCTATGGTAAATCCCCTCCCACTCCTTCCGCTGAAGTTGCCTCCCTAGGTCCTCCTCCCACCTGGCTTTCCCCGGATGGTAGGTGTATATATGAGGGAGGAGCAAGTGTTGGTACAGGTCGGAAAACAGCTTTTTCTCTGTCTTGCGTGTGAGGAGCCATTTCTCATAGGGGGTAAGGAATCGCTGCGCCCCTGGTCGAACTGAAGGTTGAAGGACCCAGTGCCGCACCTGTAAGTACTGGAGCCTGTCCGCCTCTTGGATCCCATAGTCCTCTTTCACTTTTGGAAAAGAGAGGATGCCTTCCAAATTGAACATATGTCCCACCTCTTTACAGGGAGTGGACCTCCATGCCTTATAGCGCTGTGTGTCAAGGCCCGGGGTCAAGTCGGGATTCCAGAATATGGGCGTCAGCGGAGATGGAAACGAAGTGAGTGCACTCCGGACCGCCACTCGGTCCCAGACCTTCATTACTGTGCTTGTGATGTAGGAAGCGTAGAGGTTGGGGGGCCTATGGCATCTCTGCAGGAAGGGAACACCCTGGAGCGGTCGACCGGCCACCTCCTGGTCCTGGAAGAGCCAGTGTTTGCTGGATTCCAGCTGGTACCATTCGACCAGGGTGCGTAACTGTGCCGCCTGAAAGTACAGTGTGAGATCCGGCACACCCACGCCACCATGTGCAGGTGGGAGAGTCGCTATCCGCTGCTTGAAGCGGGGGCGACGCCCGTTCCAGATAAAGCGTGTCAGGTCCGCTTGCGTCTTCTGGAGCCAGCCCATTGGGGGGCGTAGGGGCAAGGTCTGAAAGATGTACAAAATTTGTGGCAGAAGGGTCATCTTGACTGCTGCAATGCGTCCGAGCCAGGAGAGCGTGAGGCGGTTCCACTTCCTCAACGTTTCAGTTATTTGTGCGCTCAACCTGGTGTAATTGGCCTCCGCTGTTCCTCGCACCGTTGGTGCTAGTAGCACCCCTAAATAGGGGACTGTGGAGGCGGACCACTGCAGAGCGAACTCGGCCTCAGCGTCTGTGAATACGTCAGGGGGTAGGGACATGTTCAGGGCCTCTGATTTCCCAACGTTGATTTTAAAGCCCGAAGCCCGTGCGAAGGAGTGTAGTTCCACAAAAAGCGCTCGCAGCGACTGCATAGGGTCCATCAGAGAGAGCAGAACATCATCCGCATACAGGCTGATCTTATGCGTATCCCCCCCGAAAGGGATGCCCTTGATGCGCTGGTTGTGTCTAACTCTCTGCGCCAGCGGCTCCATATAGAGCGCAAACAGGAGAGGGGAGAGCGGGCATCCCTGCCTGGTCCCCCTACCTATCGGAAAGCGCGGGGAGGTGTGGCCGTTAACTCGCACCGTCGCGGTGGGCTGACAATAGCAATTAAATATCCTATTCCGGGTAATCTCTCCGAGGCCAAATCTCCGGAGCGTCTGTTCAAGGTAGGGCCAGTGCACCCTGTCGAATGCTTTTTCAGCATCTATCGCCAGGAGCATACATCCCGGCCTCGTGCAAGAGCCCGCTTCAATAAGGTGGAGGACGCATCTGGTGTTGTCACTCGTCTGCCGCTGAGGGATAAAGCCCGCCTGGTCAGGTTCGACGAGTTGTTGCATGTATGGCGCCAGACGGCTCGCGAGAATACCTGTGATCCGCACTGAGTGGGGTCTTTACCGGCCTTTGGAATCACCGATATCGCCGCCTCTAGAAGATCTGGGTGGATAGCCCCGGCCTGATCAAAGGTGTTGAAAAGGTCCTTCAGCAGGGGGGCCACCTGTTGGCAGAAGGTCTTGTAAAAAGCCGCCGTGAAGCCATCGGGGCCCAGGGATTTCCCCAGTTTGAGACGGGAAATCGCGGAGATGACCTCCTCCAGACCAATGGGTCTGTCGAGGAACTGGGACTGTGCGTCTGTTAATGACGGAAGAGGTGCCCCGTCTAAGTACTCACCGCTATCTTCCGCACCTAGCCCGTCTGCGTCGTACAGTTCAGTGTAGAAGGACCCAAACGAAGCTGCGATGGCAGCATCCTCGGTCAGCAACTCACCCCGGGCGTCCCAGATGGCGTGGACATGTCCTGCTGCCGTTGTTCTCGCAGCTTACATGCCAACAGCCTCCCGCATCGGTCCCCCCCGGTATAATAGGCATGCTTCAGCCGTATAGCCGCGAATTCCGCGACATCTTGGTCGAGCGCCGCAAGCATCTTCCGCTCTGTGCACAACTGTCGCCACGCCCTAGCTGCTCCGGTGCGTTGGTGTAGCTGCTCGAGTTCCCGTACGCGCTGTGTGAGCTCAGCCCTTTTCTGCGCGTGCTCCCTATTATTGGCCACTGCCAGAGAAATAAACTCGCCCCTAAGGACTGCTTTTAGCGTAGCCCACTGCGTAGCTTTGGAGGTATCACCATTGGCATTATGTGTGAGGAACTGACTAAGTGCTGCTTTGATCTTCTCTACTGTGGTAGGGCTCCGCAGCAGACCGTCGCGGAGGCGCCAGTGGCGCTGCGGGTGGGTGTGTCGGGGACAAAGAAGGACGCCGATATCGGCGAGTGGTCGGATAGCGAGGCTGGGTGTATCTCTACCTCGTGCACGTGGGACGCCAGCTGCGCAGAGCAAAGCAGGTAGTCTAGCCGCGCGTAGGACTTGTGGGCCGCCGAGTAGTGTGTATATGCCGTGTCATGTGGGTGCATGTGTCTCCACAGATCTATAAGACCCAGATACGCCAGTCGTGCATGGCCCTCTGCTGATAACGCCCCTACCTGTCCCACCCTCTGGTTGGAGCGATCGTTGATATTGTGAAAAACCAGATTCAGGTCTCCCCCCAGTAGCAGGTGTTGGTGTGTGTTGGCTGCGGCGGTTTCAAGTGCAGAGTGTAGAAATCCTTCTTGCCCTTCATTCGGGGCGTATATGGACCCTATGAGTAGTGTCTGACCCGCCACCTGAAAGCTAAGGAGTAGCAGCCTGCCCTTAACCTCTGCCTCCCTCTGCAGCACTCGCCCCCTCAAGGATCGTGCAACCAGTATGGCCACCCCAGCTACCTTCTTGGACGCGGAGGAGAAGTGTTGTACCGGGACCTAAGCCTGTGATGGTCCCTGGAAAGCAAGTGTGTCTCCTGAAGGAGGCAGATGTCCGCCTTTGATTGCTCTAACAGAGAGAGGATTTCCCTTCGCTTGTTGGGACTATTAAGACCCCTGACATTCACGGAAAGAATAGTCAGTGGAGGCATACTACCAGGTGTGGAGAGCGTGCTATTGCTCGTGCAGTGCGCACATCGGAGGCTCAAGAGGTAAAGGCGTTAGGAAGCCTCCATAATCAACGGACAAGAAGGCACCCCCCCATCCCCCCCTCTCCAACCTCCAAAAGTCAAACCCACCCTAACCCCAACTGTCATGTCCCGTCCCGCCCAACCTGCCTGGAACCACCCAACCTTCCCCCCCACCTCCCCCAACAGAATCCAAACTTGTAACCAATGAAAAGCAACCATTGTCTCGGTCCCGGTGAGCATACCAGTCCGTAGAGTGTCTCCGCAGGGACGTGGCAGTGGCGGCGCCACCCTGGCCCCCCGAACCTCCTCCCAGCAAGGCAATGTGTGCTGCACAACCCCCAGCTTACTGCTCAAGGCGGTATGGCGGTGTCCTTCTCCACTTCCTGGACCGCAGCTGCTCGTTCCTGGGCAATAGTCGTGGGGTCTGGCCTCAAACGTGTCCCACGATTGCGCCTTCGGCGCACTCTCTGCCAGTTATCCCGATCTTGATGTGCCGCCCCATTTTGGGAGCCATGGGGCGACCCCTCCTCCACGTCCGAGGGGTCCGGCAGGTCGATACCCAGGAGGGTGCAGGTGTCCCTGAGGGAGCAAAGTTGGTGCAGTTTCCCCCGCCATTTAAAGATGATCCTAAACGGGCGCCCCAGGAGTACGGCACCTCCTTTTCGCGTAGGAAGGCCGTCACCACTTTAAATTCGAGCCTCTTCTGCAACGTGATAGCCGATAGGTCCTGGTATAGCGCCACCTGTACCCCTCGGAATTGCAGAGGTTGCTTCCGTCGGGCCTCCTGGCGTATTCGCTCCTTCAACGGGATGTCCGGGAGGTAAGCCAGGATGTCCGGCGGAGGGGCCGGGGCCCGTCTTGGCAGGCCCACCCTGTGGGCCCGGTCAATGCGAATAGGGAAGTCCACCGCTTCTCCCAGAACTTCCCGGAAGAGGTCCTGTAAATATCCGGTCACGCTGTTCCCTTCCGCATTCTGTGGGACATTCCTGACCCTTATGTTATTTCTCCGGGAGCGGTTTTCTAAATCTTCCGCGTGTGCCTGTAGGCCGACTTGCTGTTCTTGGAGGCGGAGAACCTCTTGCTGCAGGTGTGCGAGCTCCTCGCTGCGTGCGTGGCTAGTCTCTTCCACCGCTGCCACCCTTTCCCCCAGTCCATCCAAATCCCGCCGCAGTTCTCTCTGCTCGCCCGCGATGTCCTGTTTAAGAGCCTGGAAGTCCTCCCTGAAAGTGTTGAAGAGAGACTCCAGGAAAGTGCGGGTGATGGGGGCGTCTTGCTCTTCCAGAGGTTGCGACCCCGTAGCCGCCGGGGTGGCGGGGGGCGTCTGAGTCTTCCCCCCTTTAGCGGTCGGCTTGTGGAGCATATCTGGGATTGTACGATTGGCCCTACGGCTCGTGTTAGCCATGCCGCCACCAGGGCCCAGTCCACGTCACCTCCAGGCCCAGGGGAAGCCCACTCCGGTTTCCAGGTGGACGCCCGGGCCGTCCACCCCCGTCATAGCCGCCTACTACCTCGCCCGTCCTGCACCTCCACACAGAGCCTCGTCCGCTTGATGCACTCCCTCTGTCTGTAAGCGAGTGTATTACGGCTAGTCTAGTCCCAACGACTGGTCACCGCTCCTCCCGCCGGGGACTCGAGTTCCCTGTCCCCCGAGGCGAAGAACCAGCCCCTGCTCCGGTTAGGCCCCACCAATAGTACGGCGCTCCCTGGGTCGCAGTGAGAGCGGGGGGGTGTCCCTGTTCCGCAGCTCCTTCTGGGTGTCAATCCACCCCGCCGACTCCCCCAGATCCAGTCCCAGCACACCACTTTGCTCTGCCCCTACTAAGCCAGGCTCACAGGCCCCAGTCGGTGCCCCTGTCGCTCCTTGCTGTCTCCTGCCGTGATCTTTCGGGCCCCTTGTGGAACGGGGAGCCCCCACTTCAGCTGCGAGGCTCCTGTCCTGCCCCCGGGCCAGCTAACAGGCCTTCTGCCGCCGACTGCTCTCAATGACCCCCTCCAGGAGCGCGCTGTCTCACCTCTCGTGCTGGCGATGGTCAAGCCTCGTGGAGGGACCCTGTGTGCTGTGGAGAGTCACCCCTCTTCTCCCGGGGTCTGCCTTGCCGCCGCTCGCTGGGTCCCCTCGGCCTCTCCGCTCCACCAAGCCAACTAGGCCCGAAGCCGGGGCCTCAATTAGTATCCATGCCGGCCAGAGCGACTGGCCGGCCGATCATCTCTCCTGGCCGCCTCTTGTTGTCCGCGCAGCCGCCGGGTCCCCTCAGTTGGCCGCACCTCTCCGGCCACCTCCGCTAGGGGCCGGCCGGCCGCACCTCTCACCACTATTCTAGCGCCTCGCCGACCAGGCTGCTGCGAGGCCGACTAGACCCGGAGCCGGGGACACACAGGAGGCGGCCTGCCTGCCGGGTGCCAGCCGGCCGCCGTATTCCGCCGCTCCGAGTGCTTCTCCGCTCCTCCGGCCCCTACTGGGCCAGCCGCTCCACACACTCTCCGTTTCCCCCACGGATCGCGGGGCTGTGTTCGCCGCTATCAGCACAGGCGGCGTCCGGGCTTCTGGTAATGGCGGCCGTCACCTGCCTCGAGCCAGCGCCGCCTCTCCTTAGTCTGTCTCACCCCGCCTGCCGGGGGCCGCTCACGCCGGTCGCGGACACCTCTCTGAGCGACCGGGCAGTAATTGCCCGAGTGGGGGTCACTGCTGGTGAGAAAAGGGCGATCTTGGGATTCGGGCCGGGGAGCCGAGGCAAACCACGTCCGCCTAGCCCGCCATTTTAGCCACGCCCCCAAAGTCGAGATTTTAGATCTAAATCCTGCTTGTAGTGGAGTTAATATGTCTCGGTGTTCAATCCACTCCTGTAATCCAATATCCTTCCATAGATATTCTGCGTGACATCAATAAGGCTGTTTGGCCTGTAGTTTGCAGGCTCAATCAGTGACCCTTTTTTAAAGATGGGGACAATCTCCACCCCTACCCATGTCGACGGTACTGGGGGGCCATGGAGTATAAAAAGCAATTATCAAGCAATAATAAGTATGGTGCCCATACTGCCTGTTAGTTTTTTAACAAATCCCCCGGGATCCTGTCCAAACCGGGTGCCTTATTAGGCTGCAGCTTTGCCAGAGCTGATAATACCTCACCCATTGTCAATCGGGGTATTTCCCCCATCACTTCTATATTAAAATGATTTTGGGATGCATTGCTATCATTCGTGGTAGGGCATGAACCAGAATACAATTCGTTAAAATATAGATGCCAGGATTGCTCATCAATGTTAGGGTCAGTAATGGTCCTTCCCTCGATTTTTTCCGGTGTGGACCAAATTCCAGAAAGATCTGCTATCTTTAGTGTCTAGAGCAGTCTTCATGGCCTGCCATCTATCTTCCTCCCAATCTAATTTAGCTTGTTTGGTTATTCTCCTAAAGTCAGCCCTTGCTTCCCTAACGCAATCCTTATTGTTCCCCTTTAGTGCGACCAGCAGAGCCTTTTTTGCTGCCCTGCAATCCCTGCCATACCAGGAATTGTTGTCAATACCAGGTTTCTGTTTTTTTAGAGTGCTGTTAAAAAAGAATTCTCCTAAAATCTGGACCATTTCCAGATGTAGTTCCCCAAATGTACTGTTGGGGCCTAAGTTCAATCTATTCTCCATAGTGCCGCTAGCCTTCTCCAGCAGTGGATTAATGCTTGTATAAAGCTCGGATAAAATTTCTGGGGACTGATTAATTTTTGCCCACCTAATCTGTCTCCCTCCTTGGACAACTTCCAAATTCTTGCATTGCATGGACTCTTCATGGATACCCACTCCCGCCAGCTGGAAGGGGCTTGTAGTGACAATTGAAGTCCCCACCGATTATGAGGTGGGTACCCCCCTCGAGTGTGCCGAGAAAGTTTGCCAAGGAGTCTATGGTAGGGGAGGTGGCACCATACTGTACTGGCCTGGAGTAGACATTAATAACCACTAGTCTAGGGAGGTTACTGTGTGACAGAAGGATGCACATAATATCTGGAGAGTGCGTAGCAACACTCCTTATCTTGCATCCCAAATGGGTACCCACCCATATACAGAGTCCCCCCGATGGTCTACCCATAGGCCCCTTAAAATGTGTAAAGCGGGGATGGAGCGGAGACGGATGAGAGAGAGCATCAAGCACCTTGTCGGTTAAGAACCTGTCTGCTCTAATTTGGAAATAAACTAACCTGCAACTCATTCTGCATGGAAGATTCTCACATAACAAAACTGGCGACGAGGATCAGATGGCCAAAGAAATTTGGGGTAAAAAGTTGGGGAATGGAAGATTCTTACATAACAGAGATTTCTGGAAAAAAAATCAGGAGAATGTATTTCCCTCATTGACTTCTATTGGGGCCTGAATCGGGTTACTGTCATGTATGTGATTTGTAAATCTGCAGTTGCATGATCGGATATTAGAAACACAAATCTACATTTTTTAACTGTCAGTAGCATGGAGATAGCGCTACGGTGGGACATGATGCAAGTGTTATGCCCTGGCCTGCAAGAGCAGGTTACTGGCAGTGCATACTCCGAGTTACACAAGACCAGGCCCTGTTAGCTGAAGCGCGCTGAGGATTTAGGTTTCTGCATGCACAAATCAGGAGTCAGGAGAATGGCCTTGAAATTGGTAGTCTCCCTCTGAATATGGAGGGTTTGTATGCATGCAAAAACCTAACGCCTTCACAGGTGTTGCATAACAAGGAGAAATATGTTTATTACTCCTCATTTTTGTCTCTTGAATCCAACACACATACAATAACTGGCGCATCCCTGCACATAAGCAGGGATGCGGCAGTTAATTTGCGTGAAATTTGGAACCCCTTGCGCCACAATGGTTGCGCCGCATTTACAATGTGGCACACCGCGGTGCACGGAGCGACAGATGCGTGATGCATCTGTCTGCGTATAAGTGACGCAGTGCTGGAGTCGTGTCGCAAGCGCGATGCAACTCCAGCACTGCTCAGGGGCATCCTATACTTGCAATGCTTCATCGCTCCTTACACATGCTACAAGCAGGCGTAAGGTTTTGACGCAGCATGGACCTAAAAGTGACTCCACGAAATCTTGTAGATTTCACTGCATCACTTTTACGGGGCTTCCTTGCGATGGAACGCTCACTCTGCATACATTATACCTGATGCAGGTATAACGTAGTTTAGGCTTTAGAACCTGATGCATCTCACTAGATGCGTAACGTTATAAATCTGTCACATAGCGGCGCATGGTTCACGATGCAGCTGCAAGGGTGACGTAAAGATGATGTACAGGGCTTGTAAATCTGATCTACGGAGAGAGAAAAAATGCCTCAGGGGATTGTTTGGTGTCCCCTTCCTGCACAAAAACAATCCTGCCTGTGACTCAGGCATGCGTGCACCGTGGTGCATGGGTTCAGAACTGATGAAGCCGGGTTCCCTACTAAAATCCCAACCTGGAACCCTGGGCCGATGTCTCTTTTTTGCCTGCTGAAAAGTGTAAAGGGGAGAAACAACTCATTCGATACCTTCTGAAGTTCCTGGAAACAACTAAGACTCAGAGATGACAGACTACAACTTCAATTTAGGGGATTTATTACTAAGCCAAAAACAACTGGATATACAAGCACCTCAAAACGAAGTTGTAAAAATATACGGGAACTAATAAAAATCCAAATCTACATAACAGACGGCTCCTGTGAATCATGAAAAGAAATAACAGTTCCAAAAATAATAAACAGGCTAAAACTGCTCCAACATACAGATCGGACCTCATTTGGGGAAAGAAGAATTCGTTAATCTGTCCCTATACTATCACTAAGATGACATCCCTATTTAACATCTCCCAGACAAAACCCATCAAAAGGTGTCAGCTCGTGAAGGCTTCCTAAGAAGCACATTCAAAGAGTAAGTCAGATGACTAAGCTACAAAGTTCGTTCTAAGATACCCTTTACAGATGGATTCCCCAACCCTTTTCTCCTAACTCTACTTGTTTGCTTCTCTCTCCAAACCTCTTCTTCACTCTCCTCCCTCAGGGCTCTTTACCTAATAGAAAATCACAGAAACGTAAACACGCCCACAGATCGCCTCATGCTAATAGTCCCTTCTCCTAGGTAATTTTCCATCGTCTTCCGCACCTCTTCTCGTGAGCAGGTGGACAACCTTGATTCCCAGGCCTTCTTCAGCGAGAAAGAACATCCGCTCTCAATTATCAACATTCCATAAACAATGTTTCATTTCTCCTCCAGGCCTAACTCCTAAAACAAAAGGCGTTAGTTCTAACTAACAAAGGCAGCTTCTTCCACCTGCAACTGAAACGTGTAATCGAACATTTCTGCGTGCACATGAATTTCGCTGACTATTTCTAAAATGAAGAGCTTACCAGGTAAAATACATTTCAGGCCTACAAATTCAGCTAACATAAGAAATAAACGAACAGGCCTTTCATAGCAAAACGTGAACATTCATTTAGGCCTTTACACATCAGGTTTACACACATTAATAATACAGCAGTAATACATTAATATTAGGCAGCAGTTTGTGCTGCAGCGGACGCAAAGAGCAGGAATGCGTCATTTCTTGATAGATATGGCGTACTGCTGCTCTCTCCGTTTCATGCAGTGCAGCAAGGTGTCTTGCTGTGCTGGATGAAATAATAATCATAGCAATGGCCCTATGCTCCCGGAAGACGTGTGCCGCAGCACTGTACGGTCCCGTAGGTTTAGTCATGTGCCAATGGGCCCATCTCAGAGGTGAGACTCCTGATATTTTATTGCAAAAATGGCTTTATTTTGTCTCTCTCCTGCCTGAAATTGCCTCTGTTTCTATAGAAGTCAATGTGGAAATGCATTCTCTTGAAAATTTATTCACCCACTTTACTGTTGTAAATTGTTGTCATGCATTGGTTTTGTTTTCTTCCAGTGGAGCAGGGTGCAGTACCACAGCTCGTCACTAGGTGTCCCACTCCAGTCGGCATCCACGCTGTACAGTGAGACCCAAAGACATCTGACGGATGAACGCTGTGACGTCACTGCACCGGCCTTGTTTTTCACGGAGCGAGGCTGCGAGGAAAGCACTTCCTGCAATGTTCCAGACACTGACAGGATATCTGGCTGCCCATAATGCATTGCAGGGTGACAAACCTCTTCGCATAACAGAACACATAACACTTTTCAATAATTAGGTATCAATATCTTTATTTTTGTAAATATACAGATTAAATATCCTTCTGCATTCATCCCTAGAAACTCTGTAGAGAAAGGCGCTCTAAGATTTAAAAGTGTCAAAATGTATGAAGTGCACATTTACCGGTGCAGAGAGACATAGTTATTCAGGTTTAAATCGCTGACTCAATTGCACCTCGTGTGGTGGTTCTTTCCCTCTTGTTTCAGCCATTCTTTCAGTTCTGTTTTTGTTTTTTCTCCTTCCTCCCCTACTTCCATTCCACCCCTTTCCAGGTTTTCTAGTATGATCATTCTTTGTTGTATTTCATCAAATTTTTGAAACTTTTCCTTGCTTTTGATCATGCTCTGTTTTCTGAAAAAAAGTTTTTTACCTCTTCCCACCATTCTGCTAAGGATGGGAAACTTTCCTTTCTGGTTTTTAAGTTGTTGTACCTATCACTGTAATTTTTACATATATTTTTCTCTTGTAATAACAAGGTGTTCATTTTCCACACACCCCTCCCCATTTGACACATGTTTGAGATTTCAACGGTTGCTTTCAAGATTTTGTGGTCTGACATACCACTCTCGTTTGTTTCATAATTCCTTGCTTTTATATTTTTGGAGGTGAAAATGAAATCAATTCTTGATTGGACTTTGCCACTTTCTGCTTCCCATGTGAACCTTTGTTTTGACCCTGATTTTGCCCCTGTATCTGACAGTTGCAAATCTTTACACATGTTTTTGAGACATTTTGCAGACTTATCAATTTCGTAACAATTTTTCTTGCCACATCTGTCTGTGGGGTTTATTATGCAGTTGAAATCCCCTGTTAACACCATTGGGGTTGCACCTGCAATAAAAAGTGGGAGCATTTCAAACAGGGACATTCTTTCATTCTTGTCGGTTGGTGCATAAATATTACAGACCTTAAAGGTGGTGTTTCTGTATTGTATGGTGACCATCATAGCCCTGCCTGGCTGTATAATTTTAGTATCAAGGATTGACATTTCTTTGTTTTTATGAGAATGCCTATTCCAGCATTCTTGTTTCCACCCCCAGACCATTTGGAGGGGCCTTCTTCCCAATATTTGGATATGTGACTGTAGTCCGTGGAGTGGGGAATTGCACATTCCTGTAAACATATAATGTCCCCTTTTTGTACTTTGCAGAGCTCAAACACGGACGCTCTTTTCACTTGTGAGCCCATTCCTCGGGCATTCCATGATATGATGTTAAACATTATATTTGCAATGGTGATTACTTTGCACGGTATACAATACATGTTACACCTGAACATTTTCAAAGCTCAATGGCGACCAGATGCTGTCACGTATTTGCTGATTGCTTTCACTATTTTGCGTCTCTTGCCCGCCAATTTCTTCTGCTCCCCCTAAGGATGGGGACTGTAGAAAAAGGTCTTTGTGGGGGGTTACTCCTACCTCTTGTGAGAATAAGCTATATCCTAGGTCTTCTGAGTCTGAGAGGTCCCCTAGTACACTATACCTGGACCCTGAGCAGTTCTCTTTTGGTAGAGTTTTCTTCCTAGTTTCTTTCTGTTCTGTTGCAGCCGGACCACTTGGGTCCGCCGTTTGTTTTTTATTTTTGATTTTATTTCTTTTTTTAACCATCTGCATTTGGCCCTCAGTGGTTTTTGTTTCCTCTTCTGAGGAGGTCTGTTCTTCTCTTTCCCTTTTTTCCTGTGCCCTGTCCTTGGCTTCTTTGATGATGTTATATATATCTGTAGGAATAAGAGTACAATCTGAATCTATTTCCCTGTCTTCCACTTGTGAGTCTATGTCTGACATCCCTTTAACTTTCTTTTCACTTTCCACTATTTCGTTCATTTGAGTTTCCTCTACTACCTGTGTACTTTCCTTGGTTTGTTACCGTTCTGCCTGTGGGGTAGGGGTAGGTTCAACCTGTATTACTTGTTTTTTTGTGTTGGGTGTTTCCCCGGTGCCTCCATCACTAACTGTCTTGAAGATTAATGGTGCCAGTACTGCGGCGTAAGGTTTACTATCCCCTGGCTGGTGATGTTTGGCAGCTGCAGATGCCGCATATGAGAATCTTTGCTTTGGGCATGCTCTATATAGGTGCTCTTTGGATCCACATAGGTTACATGATTTGGGAGCATTACATTCGGTGTGTTTGTGGCCTATGCCCCCACAGAACTTGCAACTCTCATTTTTGCATTCTTCTTTAAGGTGGCCAAAACTTAAACAGTTCCTACAGTATTGTGGTTGGCTCGGGTAGTTTACATAGCCTCTGTTTGGGCCCAATGCAAAGGTTTGTGGGAGGTGGGTCACTACCCCAGCAGGGGTTGGTTTAAGTATCACAAAAAACTTCCTCTTGCCATTCCAGATTCCAAACTTATTTCTCTGTAATATACCTCCCCTCACCTTTGCGCAAAACCTATTTAAAAAACATTCAATCTCCCATGTAGACACATGGGCATTATACATATGGACAATTACTGGCACCTCCTTTGCTGCTGCCATAGCAGTAATTTTGACCCCCTTGAGGTTCTCATGTGAACACATGAGTGACACTCCCTGTAAGACAATTTCATATTTCAGCTCTGTAAAAAATGTAATTTCAAAAAAAACCTCTATCTTTGTTTTGCTGTACACATTTTAAATCCTTAGCAGTACATTTGAATACTTTTTCAAGTATTTCCTTCACTACATACTCTAGATCCTTAGTACCTCTGTACTCTTCCTCTATTTCGATTTTTATGGCAAGCTCCCCATACTGGAGCGTTTGTTTCGCCATTTTAGCTGTGCACTTTCTCCCTGTGCTTAGGGCAACATTTTTGTGCTGTGATTGTAAGCCCTCTGTGACCGAGACCCGTAGTTGCCCACACAAGTTTACACCAAGTTCAAAGTCAGTGTTCAGAAATTCACTCATTGTGCCAAGGATGCAGTGCCTGTCTGCCACTCTCTTTAAGGCAGATGTGAGCCGAGGTGCAGTCGAGGAGCGCTCTGGCAGGAATGTGGGGGCGTGGACCTTAAATCACCAAGGAATCCCGAGTGATCAGCTGGGAAAGAACAGGTCCACGCCAGATGGAGGCTAGGGCTTTTCTGCGCCTCAAACCGGGGGTGCACTCGGGTGGTGGTGCGAGTCCCCACTGCTGTTTGGGGTGGGTTTGCGGGCGGGTAGAGGGAGAGCTTCCTGCCCCGCGGTGTTAAAGGGGGGAGAAGCCTTCCTCTCTCGCGTGTGCCTCCAGCTAGTAAGAACCGGGACCCAGACTCTCCTCAAAGTTGATTCACTGCTCCGGCCCGGCCCTCTTGGGACAAAAGGCGGTACTGCAGGGTGAATCTTGCAGTCTCCCGGCAGCCTCCTTCACCGATGCAGGGGGTCAAAGCGAGCTCGTTTGCTGTCCGTGTGTGCTCTCCTCCTCGGAGGTGTGGGGGCACTTTGCAGGGGTCAGGGGCAAGGGGCGACGCCTCGAATCCCTTGTGGCCGATGATCCTTGGTCAGCTTTAGTGCAAAGCTGTGGCCGGAGGTCCCGACAGGCCGCAATGGATTCTCGCCGTGTGCAGCGCCCTGCACTTTCCTTAGGGTCTCCTGGTCAGGTGGTGGCCCCGAGGGGGCTTACTGTAAACCCCGAAGCGCAGAAATTACCCTGCCTGGCTCACGGCCAGGGTCTCCTCGACGGGGTCGGCTCCCCCCTCCCTTTCAGCGACGGCTGGCGATGGTCATCCTAACTGGCAAAAGGAGCTTCC
The DNA here is from genome assembly GCF_964263255.1 of Lissotriton vulgaris. Classification (NCBI taxonomy): domain Eukaryota; kingdom Metazoa; phylum Chordata; class Amphibia; order Caudata; family Salamandridae; genus Lissotriton; species Lissotriton vulgaris. The sequence continues at coordinate 25,622,198 of NC_141696.1, read as the reverse complement.
AAAAGCTCTGCAGCAGCCCTTCACCCATATTCCTATTCCCTTTGGCGCAGCCTTGCTCCGGACAAGCCAGAGTTCGAAGGCCCAGCCGCAGGGTCTAGTAGCCGAGGGTCAGCACTGAACTATCTACCCTCCCCCTCCCCGACACGCACACTGGCCCCGGACAAGCCAGGGGGACGCAGGCCCAGCGCCTTGGAGGTTTTGGGTTCGGATCAATCACATGAGGAAGATGAAAAGTGCTCAAGATTCTTTTTCAAAAAGGCACAGCAAGTGCAAAAGGTAATGAATGAACTGAAAGACACAAATGGACAAACACAAAAGGGCACAGAGAAAGTAGGGAAAATAACAACAGCCTTTTTTCCCCAATTGTACAAAAAAGAGCCATCAGATATAAGTGCATGTGAAGATTTTCTAGGGTCTTTGCAGAGCTCTTTATCCCTAGAGGAACAACATTTTCTAACCACCCCCATTTCAGGAGAAGAACTCTTCCAAATCATTCAGGAAGCCCCAAAAGGATCAGCCCCTGGGCAAGACGGCCTTCCATGGGAGTTTTAGAAAGCTTTCTGGGGGCTTAGTGCAAAGGATTTTTGGAGTCTGTTGAAAGAATTCTTGGAAAAAAATGTTTTAACCCCCTCCTTTCCACAGGGCATCATCAAACTGCTGGAGAAAAAGGGGGACAAGCTGGACATCAACAATTGGAGGCCAATCACCCTCTTGAATGTGGACAGTAAGATCCTAAGTAAAGTCCTGGCAGGAAGATGCAGAAAGGTGCTGGCCTCCATCGTGCACCCAGACCAAACATGTGCAGTCCCAGGAAGGAAAATCTGGGACAGCTTGACCATCATTAGAGACACCTTGTGGTTAGCGAAAGACAGGGGGAATCCACTATCTATCTTGGCCCTTGATTTCCAGAAAGCCTTTGACTCCCTAAGTCATGAATACCTTTTCAAAGTGCTCAGGAAATTGGGATTCCCAGAAGGTTTCATCAAAACTATTGGCTTAATATACACTGGATGTGAAAGCCAGGTCATTATAAATGGTACACTATCTGAGGGGTTCCACATTGAATCAGGGGTCAGACAGGGATGCCCCTTATCACCGGCACTCTTTGTATGTGCAATTGAACCTCTCCTATGTGCCATCAGGAAGGACAAGTGCATAACTGGCCCTCTGGTACCGGGCAGCCAAGGCAAACAGGTCAAATGTGTAGCATACATGGACGATGTCACCATTGCTTGCACTGACGCTAGATCCATGAAAAGAACTTTCCTTATAACCCAACTCTTTTCCCTAGCAGCTGGGCTACAGGTGAATGTGGAGAAAACACACTGCATGACGGTGGGACAATGGGACAAACTGTCTCAGCTCCCAGTGAAACCTTCCAAAGACCCAGTAAAAATACTGGGGATTCTTTTTTCACAGGACATGAAGGGAGAAATAAACTGGGAGAAGATCCAGACAAAGCTCAAGCAGAAAATGGCGCTCTGGACGACAAGAAAACTTTCCCTGGAAGGGAGAGTCTTGGTGCTGAAAGCAATATGTCTACCAATCCTGATGTTTATTGCCATGATTTTCCCTCCATCATACAGGTGGACAAAAGTGACACAAAGACTTTCTGCAAAATTCTTTTGGGGGTCAAAAATTGAAAAACTAAAAAGAGACACAGTTTTCAAACTACCCACAAAAGGAGGGAAAGACCTGCCAAACCTCCATGACTTCCTGATGTCACATTTTGTTAAAAACGTACTGGGGAATGCAAAGAAAGACTCACATGTGGCTGCCTACACACTGTTTGCTACAAGCTTCATCTTATCAAGAGAGAGCATATGTAAACTGGACAATACAAAGCCTTTTTTACTAGAACCACCCCCTGCGTACAAAGGCATCAAACCTTTCTTCAAGAAGCTGGAAGAGAGGCAAATTCAAGCGAAGGACATCACACCCCAGATGGCCTTAAGCAAAGAACTGAAAGAAACAGACTCAGTGACAATGGTAAACAACTTATCAGAGAAGCAATCAGGGAAGGTTTGGGAGATGGTGAACCACAAAGACTTGACAAACTCCCAGAAAGACTTGGCATGGATGATGGTATCCAAATGCCTACCCGTGAAACAATTCCAACATGCAAGGAAACTGGCAAAAACAGCAAGATGCCCAACACCAGGCTGTGCAGCAGATGAATCCCTGATGCACTTCATTTGGAACTGCGGCGGAGCACAAAGCATGTGGAAGGCAATGGGACAGCTCATTAAAGAATTAACAGGACAGGCATCCCTGTCCTATGAACTGGTTCTATATGGGTTGGGCATGAATTGCAATGTAAATAAAGAAAGGACACTATGGAGAATAATAAACTGCATGAAAGAGGCGATGTGGGAAAACAGGAACCTTTCCTTGTACAAACACCAAGCAATCACGGAAAAGGAATGCCAAAAACTTGTTGTCACTAAAATGTTCTCTTACATGTGCATAGACACCCATAGATTTGGACAAGAGTGGGCAAAGGAAACCTGGAAAATCAGGAGTTGGTCTGGATGGGTAAAATGAGAAATCTTGATGGAAAACCACCAAAGATAGCCTAATGCGCTTCTTTGAGAATGGTTACATGTACAGCACCCAAATATAAGGGACTGCTTAAAATGTAAACCTGACAAATAATTTTAAATAAAGTATATTTTTACAAACAAAAAAAAAAAATTCCCATAGCGCTGGCATCATGGCGATAGTCTTGGCGCACTGTGCATTGATAATATGGGGGGGGGGTGGAATCAGCTTTGATCCATACCCCCATGTTATCGATGCCCGAACACCTGGTCAGAGTAGACCTGCGATCGTTTATCGCAGGTCTGCCTCTCCCAACACCTGCCTTAGTAATAGGGTGTTCTCACCTCCAACCACATTTAACATGTGGTTGGATGTGTAAACGCCCACTTTGCATGTCATTAGCGATGTTTGTCGCCATACAAAGTGGGCTTGAGCCAGGCGTTAACATGCCCTTGTGGATAGGGCTCTAGAAGTATCGCCGCTTTCTAGGCACAATTCGCCGAAAAAGTGGTGATTCTTCCCCTTGCTAATATGCCTCTGAGTCTGAATTGACCGACTCAAAAAGGTGATCGCGTTTCTCTTATTCATGGCACCTCGTGTGGCCATCACGCAAAATTATGGGATTATAATTGTCGATTTTCAAATGTTACCCTGTGAGATTAAGTTACTTGACTTTCTCTTCCAAATTAGTATTAAGAGTTGGACATTTGCTTTTCCGAAAATCTCTGAAGACTTTACCAGCTCTCTGCCACAAAATAAGTATTGGAAGGAAAGAAAACACATTCTGGGGCATCTATGCAATCAACAGGGATGAGCCAGAAAAGATGCGACACGCAATGCCCTCCCTGCCACACCACGGATACGTTGCATTTACAATGCGGCACATGGATAGGGCGATGCGTGTCGCATCCCGTGGCGTAAGGGCAGCGCATTTCCGGAGTTGTATCGCAAGCGCAACGCAGCTTCAGCAATGCTCAGAGGCGCCCTATGCCTAACATGCTGCGTCACTGGGTTTTGACGAAGCATGGGGCAGATTTTGAAGCCTCTTGCGCCTCTTTAACGCCGCTGTTGTGTCACTTTTGTGACGCAGCGGCGGCAAAAACCCCAGCGCCATGCTGCCGGGTATTTACAGCGTGACGCATCTGGGAGGTGCATCACGTTGTAAAGCCCTGCGCCACATGTAGGCGTTCTGACGCGTGGGAGGGGGGGGCATTCCGGTTCAGGAACGCCTCCTAAAAGTGGCTGAGTGACTTTTAGGGCCATGCTGCGTCAAAACCCTGTGCCCGCTTGAAGCAGGCGTACGGATTGACGCAGCATGTTACAGATAGGGCACCCCGAGCCTTGCTGGAGCTGCGTTGCGTTTGCGACGCAACTCCAGCAATGAGCCAAATTTCCACCAGGGATGAGTCACACATCTGCCCATCCAAGCGCCACGGTGCACAGCATTGTAAATGCGGCGCATCAGTGGTGGTTCACAGGTGGGCAGATGCCTCACAACTCTTCTGGTGCATCTCTGCTGATTAGCAGAGATGCGCCAGAAGTTGTAAATCTGCCCACATGTACGTAAAAGTGACTCAGAGAAATCTAGTGGATTTCACTGTGTCACTTTTACGAGGCCCACCCTGCCCCGGAACGCCTACATGAAACCTAACGCAAGTTTCATGTGGCGCAGGGCTTTACAACGTGACGCATCTCTGTAGATGTGTCACGTACATAAGGCACAACGTGGTGTATGGTTTATGCCGCCACTGCTTCACCGAAGTGACGCAACAGCAGCGTAAATGTGGCGCATGGGGCTTGTAAATCTGCCCCTCAATGTCTTGTAAAGGGTGGTACGCTCTCTATAAAAACATATCTCATGATGTCTCAAAACACTGTTTTCACTTAAAAAACTGTATAGTTGAAAAAGAATAAGGAAGTGTCAGAATATGAAGGGAAACACTTCCCAATGTCTTCTTCAATTTCCGCAGGTTTCAGTCAGTTGCTTCCTCTCCACTCAAATTTTTGGCCCTCCTGGAGGAATGTTGATGGAGCAAGGTCTCATAAGAAAGAGACTTGCTCAGAAGCAATCCATTCGTTTTTTTTAAACATATTTTATTGTAAGATTGCACAAAAGTCGGAGGGCTCTGAACCCCAGAGGCCACTGCAGTATCAATTTATACATTTACAAGACAGCATCTGACTTTCTTTTACATCAAACAATGCAACCAAAATACGTGACTTAGAGTATCCGTTAGGATTTAAAGTCCCACTCCCCAACTAACTCCCCAGACCCCCCCCCCCCCGAGTTGTGCAAAGTCCACTGAGCCCAGTCCATATGCATAAGCAATCAGGCTAGAAAAAACAGTAAAGGAAAAAGAAGAACGACAACAGAAAAACCCAGTCTTGGTACACACACACCCCAGGCTACCCCTCAACCCCCCCTGTGCCAGATCTGACAGACCCGCTCCAGCCCTCATTCCACTGGAAGATCATCCACAACATGCGGAGGCTCCAGTCACAAACCCCTATAGTCGCCCACCGCTTCCATATTTTGTAATGCTTACGCGGACATCCTGGGCAACAAAGATTGGCTGTTCCAGCCCCATGGAGAAATCAAGGCCATTTTTCCAGGCTGCCACGAGGGGGCCCGTGTATCCTTCCACATCCTGGCTATATCACGTTTCACCAATGTGAGGCCTAGAGCAGCATGAGGTGCCGTTTATAAACATTGCCCCCAATCCCTTCCATCACATGCAGTAGGGCGAATTGTGGTGTGTGTGGAAGTGACCACCCTAGAACCTCTGATAAACAGGAGAATACCCCCCCCCAGAATCGATAGAGTGATGGGCATTGCCAGACGGTGTGCAAGAATGTTCCCTCCTCCCCACCACACCGGAGGGAGGTAAGCAAACCTGCCCGCCGTAGTCACAACTGAGTAAAGTAGACCCGATGTATGAGGTGAAGCCCCATTGCTATGGCCACTCCTCGGGGTCTGCTAAGGCCTCCTTCCAGTCCTCCTCGAGCATACCCACATCCTCTTCCCATACCCCCCGAAGCTTCTCAAGTGTAGGTGCGCAGTGGATGACCAGGGACTGATATATCTGTGAGATCTTCTTAGTTTCCATTCCCCCATAAAAACCTTTGCCTCCACTGGACTAAACTTGGGTATCGAGTCAAGGCCCTCTAGGCTAGGGGAAACGCATGGCGGAACTGAAGGTACCAATAAAACTGGGACGGGGCCATGCAAAATTCCACCTGTATGTCCCAGAAGGACTTAGGGGACACATCCCGCACTACATCCCCCAGGGTGGAGATGCCAATGGCATCCCACCCTCTAAAGCCCTGCAAGGTCGCCAGCTCCAGCAGGCGCCCGTTGTGCCACAAGGGAGTCTCTCCAGTAAGGGTATTCCACCACCCCATTCACTTCAATGACTGCCGCCAAACATGAAAGACAACGTTTGTCACCGGTGGTAATGTACAGCTCAGCGTCGCTGCATAGAGAATCGTGTGAAGGGTGTGAGACCTCATAAGGTGTCGCTCCAGCGCATAGGCCGGGTCCCCCTGTCCCCATACCAACACTCATTTAGAACTAATAGCTGCGAGGCCTGGTAGTATGAAAGAATATCAGATGTCGCCAGCCCACCACAGTAAGTGGAGAGAAAGCAAGTGCGCAACACTACTAGCCACACCGCCCCCGCCAACACGGAATTCACCAGCCTTAACCATTTGGGCGCAATCGGGTACGGGTGATTCTGAAGCTGGTACAGCAAGCCAAGCAGGGGAGCACCACCATCTTGAAGATCGCTGACCTGCCATATATTGCTAAGGGCATACGCGACCAGGTCTTAATATCCGTGCGAACGCGCTCCCAAACCGGCGCCAAGTTCTGCTCCCAAGATATGGCTGGCACATCCGACAGGAAGACACCCAGGTATCTGAGACCTCCAACGGCCACCTGCAATACCGACACCCACGTGCCCGCATTCACCCAAGCTCCTATGACCCACAACGTGGACTTGCGGGGATTAATGTGCAGCCCAGTCGTTTCCCCGAATATTTGCATGATCTTCAGGATCCCTGGGCCCGATCTATCTAAAGCGGTTAGGAAAAAAATGAACATCATCCGCTTACAATGCGATCCTATTGGAGAGACCCGGAGCCCACTCAAACCCCCTTAACTGCGCATCGATGCGCATACAGGCCGCCAATGGCTCCATGGCTAGGGCAACTAAATATGGCGACAGGGGGCAACCCGTCTGGTGCCTCGTCTAATAGGAAAGCTGGACAAGACCGCTCCCGCCACACGCACCGACGCTGTCAGATCAGTGTAAAGAAGCATCAGATACAACAGAAAACGTGGGCCAAAGTTAAGACGACATAGAAGGGCAAACAGGTAAACCCAACTCAGGGAGTTGAAAGCCGTGTCAATGTCCGCCAGCAGGAGTGCAGTCGGCTCCCCCATTCGCCAAACCGCCGCCACTGCCACGTGCGCCCGCCTGATGTTGTGTCGCGTCACCATCTGAGGCATGAAACTGGCCTGGTCCGGGTGTACTAAGGCCGATATGTGCGGCAGGAGGCGGTTAGCCAGAGATTTAGCCAAGACTTTGACCTCCACATTAAGAAGAGAGATGGGACGGTAAGAGGCGTGCTGCTCCGGGGACCAACCAGGCTTGTGGAACACCACCACGTCTGCATATCTCCCTGGCCTCCTCCAACGCCGCCCGATAAAAGGAGTCTAACTGTACACTATACCGGCGAAAATACTCGCTGGGGAACCTGTTGGTTCTGGGCACCTTCCCAGAGTTAAGCTCTCCCAGGGCCCTACTCAGCTCCTCATCCAATAGGGGGAGCCCCAATTTTTGGTGCGTCTCATCGGACACCGCTTTGGGCAGGAGATCCACAATAAATTTGTCGGCTGTAGCCTCCAGCAGGCATTCCTGAGGGGCATAGAGGTCCGCATAGTAGACGGCAAAGCTCTCCACTATGACCTTAGGATCCATCAACGGTACCCCACCCTCATCCAGATCCCCCGGAAGGGCCTGGTGATGTAAGGCACCCTGGCAGAGCCTATAAAGCATATTACTCGACTTGTCGCCTAATTGATAGATTCTACTACGCCACACCTGTCAGGGCTCTTCCATTAGTTGCAAGGCATAGGACTGTTGTGCCAGAAGTAATTGTCGCATGGCCGGCCCCTCATCCTCCTCCCGGCAACGATGCTCCGGCGCTTCCACCTCCGCCTCAGCCCAAACCAATTCTCATGGGCCTCCTCACACCATGCTATGTCCACCCCACGTAGTGTGGGCTTCAGCGCTTCCCAAAGTGTCACGGCGCTGGAGACCGACCCCACATGGCGGTGAGGTAGTTTGCGACAGCCTCCCTCTTGTGCCTCTCGTATTCACCATTCTGCAAGTTCCATATAGCTAGGCGCCATCGAAATGGCTGCCGCCCCCTGCCCATCTGCAGCTCAACGGCCACCGGAGAGTGATCTGACAAACCCCAGGGGAGTATCTCAGCGGAGACCATATTTGCAACCGTCACCCAGGGAACGAATACACAGTCGATCCTAGAGAATGACTTATGAACCGTCAAGAGGTACGTAAACTCCCTCCTGTCCCCGTGAGTGTGCCTCCAGGTGTCCACCCAATCAAGGCTTATAACCAAAGAGTGTAGTTTCGTGGTCTGAGTGCAACCCTGGCCCGCACTAGGCCTGCTCCTGTCCCTACCCACATCCTGCACATCATTCCAGTCTCCACCCACCACAGAGGCCACGTCCGGCATGTCATCCCACAAGGTATGTAGCCGCTCCACCAAGGACCACTGTAACATTGGGGGTATATACACAGCCCAACACTATAGGATTCTCCCCGATCGTGCCTCGGAGAAAAAGGTATCCCACCTGCGTATCCAGCCATTGCTGCTCATGTACGTATGGGACCCTGCGGTGTATTAAAATCGCTACTCCCCTGAAACCATGTGTGAATCCAGCATGAAAGACCTGCTGAAAGCCCAAATGCTGCAGACACAGGACTTTGTACCCCATCGAATGAGTTTCTTGGAAGAAAAGGATGTCAGCTCTGGCCCTCTTAGCCTGGCGCAGGACAGCCCCATGCTTAATTTTGTCCAGGACCCGCACACATTCCAGCTGACAATGCGGAGGGTACCCGGGGACACCTGCCCAACTACAGTCCCATTAGCCATCGAGCAGCATACAGTGACATAACACGGAAAAGGGGCCCAACGGTCTTTGTATGTGTCTAAACGTACCCAGAGAGATGGCGCAACTCATACCCCAATCAAACACCCTCCCCATAACAAACCCTGAAGTACCTGAACACTGAAACCCTGAACACTGAAGTACCTGTCGCGCCAATGGATCCCCAACTGACAGCCCATGTCATCCGGGCCCACCCCCCACAAGTGCTACAAAATGTGGGGATTCAGCCCCAGTAAAGGCTCCCTCCATACAGCTTAAATCAAACATGCTCACAATCCTATTAGAGGAACATCCCGGCACCACCCACCCCACAGCGGTTAAGGGTCCAGTGTCCGAGGCTGGGAAGCTGGATCTCCCCAGGAAGAGGCGCCTCAGTCAGTGAAGTATCAGAATGCAGCCCGGGCAGTGTATGTACCCTTATCCCCCCTTTTTCATCCGTCCACTTGAACACCTCCTCCGGGATGTCGAAGAAATGGGTGCGAGATTGGTACACCACCTGCAGGCGAGCCGGGAACAATAAGGCGTACTTGAGCTTGAGGTCCATAAACGATTGGCGTTGCTGTTGCTCAAGTCGCGTATAATCCGGGAACACCAGGATACAAAGGTTATCGTAGAGCAAAGGTTCTTCGGCACTGGCCTGTTTCAGGACGGCATCGCAGTCAAGATAGTTCAAGAAACGCGCAATCACTGGTCGTGAACGAGCCCCCAAAGCCGGGTTCTGGGCGAGCTCTCTCAGGGCCCGCTCCACAACGAAGCAGCGGGACAGGACATCCCGGGCACCCAGCCCTCCAGCCATTGTGTGAGGAAACGTTCCATATTCCCAGTCCACAACCCTCCGGGAATCCGACGATGCGCGGGTTGTTCCGCTGGGCCCGTCCTTCAGCATCCTCAACCCGAACGCCAAGCCCTTCTGGGCATTTTCCAAGCTCGCTACCTTCTGCTTGAGGACTGTAACATCATCTTCCACTCCTGATATGCGAGTCTCCGCCTCCGTGATGCGAGCCACTTCATTCCGTAGGTCCTGCCGTAGTAACATAACATCCAAGCCCACCGCACCAATTTGGCATCTAGCATGTCTCTGGATTGGGTGATTGCCGCCATCACAGCCGCATTGTCCGGTACAATCTCCTGGGGGATCCCAGTGGCTCCCCCGTCGCTCCCGGGCTGGTAAACTTGTCGATGGGCCCATGTTTTGCGGCTCCACCGCCGCCCTTATCTCTCGTCATGGTGGTCCTCAACGGGCTCCTCGTGGGCCCAAGCCTGTCTATGCTAGGCACCAACCCAAGTACCCCCTCAGCACAGGCAGGAACACAGCAAGCCAGTCAGGCTCACAATCTAACTGTTAAAACCTAGACTGCAGTGTCAACATTATCGGCGCCATCTTGCCCCCTTTTCGAGCCCATTCGTGCGCGTAAGCGGCAGCCATTTTAAATACCATGGCCTCTCTGCCCATCGCCGACAGCCAGCACGTCTTTCTCTCTCTCTCCTGACCTCGCAGGCATCCCCTGCGCGCTGACAGCCCCCGCTCTCACATGCCTTGGGCCATAAACTCCTCTTCAGCACAACTCTGCCTCGGAACCCCATCCTGTTCCCAGCGCGACACCTCCCTTCATTCCTTTCATGATCCCGGGTCCTTTGATAAAACCCCCTTTTCTCTGTGCCCGTTTGTCTTACTCGTTCCCAGGCTGCCACCTGGCCCTGCGGATACTGTTTATTGCCCCCTATACAGTAGGAAGCTTCTCCCATCAAAGGATCCACGAGTTGATCAAAGCCCCCCACCCCATGAGATCCGATCAACCACATACATTCCGTGAATCGGCGGAATGTCCAGCTGCGCGACAATCATCACCTGTTGTGACCGGGGTGGGGACTTCAACTGTAAATGTGTGTGGGAACGGGCCTGAAGCAGGGATTCCGAGGATGTCCTTTCATACTTCAAAGCATTGCAAGAATGTGCCACATGCAATAAAGATCATAAACCTGTGTATAAGAGGCCAGGCCTCAGAGATGCAGAGAGCACCTCGAGAAGATACACTGTTGTCTGATTTGATGTGTTCTGCTCCGTCGGAATAAAACTTCTGTTTCCTGCCTTCCAGTCTCCAGCGCCTGCCTCTTTGTTTGGTAACTTGAGTGGGTATAGAGGCGGTTAACGCCGGGCAACTCTGAAAAAGGTCATCGGCCCTACCTTTTTCCACAATTGGCGTCCCAAACGTGGGGCCCATCAGCGATTCGTGGATCCAGTGGGAGAGGTCCTGACGACAGAGTGAACGACTGCAACGATCGGGAGAGCTCCTGTCCGATAGACCCTCGTCTGACAGCCGATCATCCGAACTTCACTGGTTCCGAACAGACCTCTTTCGAGTGATCTACGGTCCTGACTGGGAACCATCAGGAGTGCCGCGAAGATCACGAAGAATAGAGGACGATCGGGCGCTGGATTCGGAAGACAAGAAACTGTCCATGCGGTCCGGGTAAGGTCGTGTAAACACGACAAATTGCGAAATGATTGTTTGATTGTTTGGAAAATACTAGTATTACTCTTTTGTTGATTTGTTTGGAGATTCACTGTCTGCAAACGGAGAAACAACAGGCTCTCTCTTTGCAAGCAGTGAAGGATAGGTAACGCAGACTTTTGTCCCCGTTGCAATCCGTCGTGCCTATCTTCCTCCCCCACTGATTGATTGTTTGGCCCGAACTGTTGTTCGCGGATTGTTTTCTGGAGATTCTCTGTCTGCAAACAGGGAAAAACAGGTTCTCTCTTTGCAGGTAGTGAAAGGGTAGGTAACGCAGACTTTTGTCCCCGTTGTAACCCGTCATGCCTACTTATTCTCCCCATTGATTGTTTGATTGACCGAACATTGACTGTTCAATATTGGTTTTTTTGAGGTATTCACCGCCTGCAAACAACGAAGAATAGAAATATTCTGTCTAGTCTTTGCACTCAGTGATAAGATAGGTAGTGCAGACTTTTGTCCCTGTTGTAATCCGTCATGCCTATCTTCTCCCCACTGATTGGTAGCCTGTTTAGCCCGGACCGCTTATTAGAGATGAACCATCCGGCTCCACTGGAAGGCACCCCTAATAAGGACATGTTCATGAAGCATGGATTGATCGCTATAGCTTATAGCAAGCTGTGGCATAAATATACGAAAAAGGATCGAGAAAGTCAGTGGCCACTGATAGGATCCTTCGACGAGGATAAAATAAGCGCGCTAGAAACAGCCCTTGGGAAACACAAGACAACGCCCACTATGCTTGATAGTCTCGGCATGTGGCGCAAAGAAACCGAACAGCGTAAAAAGAGAAATGAGAGTAGGTTGGGAAAAGAGCTGCGAAAGTCAGCCCACCTAGCTGCTAAGAAATTAGAAGAAGAGATTAAGGAAAGAGAGGAAGCCAAACAGAAACTAGAGGTAGAAACATCAAGCCAGTGTCCGGTTAGAACGCCCTCTACACTCTATCCTGAATTGCCCTTGAAACAGCGAGCCAACGATGATCTTTTGTTAGGTCCTCCGATCATCTACATGCCCCCTCCATATGCCCCTTCCCAACCCTTAGCACAGCACCTACCACCCCCAAGCACAGACGAGAGTAGTACCAGAGCTTCGGCCCCCATGGCCTCTGTGCCGGCCGAACCCCTTGTATTAGATACAGCACAAGCGACAGTGTTAGATGACCCTGAGACCCGAAAGGCTGATTCCGCAAGAACAAACAGATTAGGCAAGGATGAGCGAGCAGGGATTGACAAGATAGTGAGGACATTGGTAGAAAGAAAGGAAAGTGAAGAGCACATCATGGATATGTTCAACTCATATGCAGGGAGCCACAGACGACATTTTGCCGTACGACTGTGTTATCATGTCGTGAATGCGTACGAGGACCGATATTGAGACAAAGGTCCCGAGAGCCTAACGACTCTGTATAGGAAGGTCGATATCGGGGATGAGGGTGGGTGTGATGTGACGGACCTCCTTACGCGTACGCTTGAGGTTTTCCACCACCTCACTGAACAGGAATCGGAAGCTAAACCCACGACACCCGTAGCAACCGAAGCACAAACTGAACGAGCTAGCACCATGATGCCAATAAGAGAGGCTGCCCCCTACTGGGTTCCTCCACGAGGTCTAGGAACTCACGATGACCTCAACCACCAAGATGCAAGAGGGAGGGTAGTGTACAACTGGGTCTACCAGCCATGGGATCGGCAAGATATTCTGACGTTCCGGAAATCTCTGCCTGATTTACGTAAAAACCCCACTGCCTTCTATACTGAATTAGGTACAGCCCTAGGTTCAACGATTATGACCCTGGCTGACATCGACTTGTTTTTCGGGTTATGTCTACCAGCTGATGTGTGGAAGCAAATCCGGAAAGTCGACCACCTTGAGCTGTTTGGACATACCTGGTCACAACTCGATGGCATAGACAGACAACGAGAACCTGGACAGAAGCCTTTGAAACCCATTTTAGACCTCCCAGATAAAATTGTACAGAAATTGAAAACCCTGATTCCAGAAAAGAAAGTGGACTGGTCGATAGTTAACGGCTTGTCGTCAGAAACCCCAGGAAGATGTATCGGACTACTTCTCCCGGTTTGAAACGGTGTTCTCCGATTACAGCGGCCAGGACATGACCACTGCAACCGGACACCATCTGTTTGTCCAGAATTATGTTAAGGGTTTGTCGCCGGAGGTCTCCCAGAAACTGCAGGCCAGCGAGAGTAGTTGGGCGGCCTCCAAACCTGCGGCTATCCTTCAGATGGCCCAATATTACGAGCACCAGAAAAATGAAAACGATAGAGCAACAGAGAAAAAGAAAAAAGACTTAAAAGAGAGGGTGATGATTGCACAATTGCAAGGGGTGACTATAGGACGAGAGCAATACAAAGGAAACTATCAGACATATGCCCCTAGGAACGTACCTCCTAAAGACCACACCTCTACACCCCACATTGGACGTACAGACATTAGCAAGGACCAGTGTGCCTTCTGTAAAGGATTTGGCCATTGGAAATCCCAGTGCCCGGTCCTGTTGGAGATGATCAGAAATAGGGACCCCAAGGACGTAGCGGGTGGACCGAGAAATAGAGGACAGCAACGAGGGCCCGCAAATGACACGACTAACGATAGATCAAACAGACCAAATACATTTGACCGACCCAGACAGAACCAGTACCAGCAGTCTGACTGCGACGATGCCCGCGACTTCGCATAGGACTGCCAAGGGCAAGGGAGGGATCCAGTCGAGCTCTATGTTGACCAGCAAGGTCTTTATGTCACTGCTAAGGTCCTAGGTACAAAGTCTCCATTTCTGGTAGACACTGGCGCAACACGTAGTGCGTTATCTAAACGACTGATTCCAAGGGCACCCTTGTCTGGCTCACTTGTGACATCGATAGGTTTCGATGGAACGCCCTCCACTAACCCTTTGTCCACTCCGATCCCCTTCGACTTAGAAAACAATACCACTGACACGACGTTTTTGCTTTCCGCCAATACTCCTGACGCCATTATGGGACTTGACTTACTGAAGCACTTCCGAGCGACTATTAGATGTTCCCAAGACGGAGTTCGAGTTTTCCTGTATGACAACCCCATTCTGCTTAGACATTGCCCTTCCCGATGCATGTTTTCTATCAATGACGCTGACACGTCCCTGCTTGACACTCTGCCTCCGTATCTGTGGGCTAAGACAGATTCGGACGTAGGACGCATGATGATTGACCCAGTGCACATCACTGTTCGACCGGACGCAATACTCCCAAAACTTCCACAATATCGGATATCGCCCGAGGGCGAGAAGGCATTGGTAAAGATTATTCAGTCACTAATAGATGCAGGAGTGGTAGAGGAAGTGGTTAGCAACGTTTGCAACAGCCCTATCTTGCCCATCATCAAGAAACAAGGAGAGGGAGATGAGAAAGCATACCGCTTCATCATCGACCTTCGAGAGATCAACAAAGTAGTTGTACCCCAGTACCCCGTGGTCTCGGACATCACCACTATCCTGACTTTGATTCCTTCTACTGCCACCACCTTCACTGTCATTGACCTCAAAAACGCATTTTTCTCTATCCCCATCCACCCAGACAGCCGATATCTCTTCGGCTTCACCCTAAAAGCCCGCTCATATAGGTTCTGCCGAGCACCCCAAGGCTACACAGAAAGCCCCAGCATCTACAGCCAGGCCCTCAAGAGACAACTGGATCAGGTCCAGTTACCCGATGGAGTGGTGTTAATACAATACGTCGATGACATCCTTTTGGCGGCGGACACCACTCCACTAGCAGTCACCACCACCATTCAACTCCTGCACTTCCTTGCGGAAAATGGCCACAAAGTCTCCAAAAAAGAAGTTGCAATTCTGCCAACCCCAGGTCACTTACTTAGGCCACCTTCTGTCCAAAGATGGAAGGAAACTTACCCCCGACCGGATCCAAACCATTCTTGAAACCCCTGTCCCTAAGACTCAGAAACAGGTCCGCTCCCTACTAGGCCTCACCTCCTTCTGTCGGCAGTGGTTGCCAAACTTCAGCCTCATTGTGAAGCCGCTGCTATCTCTGCTAGCTAAAGATGTCCCCTTCCCCCTCCCTTGGACCGCTGAATGCCAATCCTCCTTCATAGAGCTGCGAGATGCCCTTTGTTCAGCCCTTGTCCTAGGTACCCCTGATTACACGAAGCCCTTCTCCCTCTACACTCACGAAAGGGAGGGGTGTGCTTTATCTGTCTTGACCCAACCCATTGGCCCAAAGCAACGACCATGCGCTTACTTCTCTGCCACTCTTGACCCCGTAGCCAGAGCCTTGCCTGCCTGCCTGCCTTCGAGCTGTAGCTGCCGCTGCTATCTCTATCTGACAGAGTGAAGGGATCGTGCTCTCGAATTCCCTCACGGTATTAGTACCCCATGCAGTTGACACCCTCCTGAACCAAACCAAGACACAACACCTGACGAGTGCACGACTGACTGGATATGAACTGACTCTGCTCGCACCCCACATCACCCTGAAAAGATGCACCACACTGAACCCGGCAACTTTGTTACCCCTACCAGAGAACGATCCCAATGTACCCCCTGTACACGACTGTGTGACCCTCACGGACGAACAGACTAGAAGTAGGATTGACCTCAGAGACACGGCTTTTCCTGACCCTGACGGAGAGCTGTGGGTGGACGGCTCTTGCATCAAACTCCCCGATGGCACCACTTCAGCTGCCTATGCAGTCACCACGGCCCGAACTGTAGTCGAGACAGCCCGCATCATGCAACGATCTGCACAGGCAACAGAACTGATTGCCCTGACACGAGCATGCATCCTAGCAGCAGGAACCACAGCGAACATTTACACCGACAGCCAGTATGCCTTCGGGGTGGTTCACCATTTTGGGCTCCTTTGGAAGGAAAGGGGATTCTTGACCTCACACGGCACCCCCATCTTACATGGAGACTTAGTCTCCGCCCTGATCGAAGCTGTTCTTCTCCCCAAAAGACTTGCGGTAATCAAATACCAGGCACACAAGAAAGTGACAGACATTATTGGACAGGGAAATGCACTAGCCGATATCACTGCTCGAACCACAGCTGAAAATAGGACGACGACACGCATGTACGTGACCAGGTCACAAGCAGAGAAATGGACCGACGCTAGGGACACTATTAGGGACATTCAAATGGCTAGCACACAACACGAATTGACTGAATGGGCACGGGTGGGACTGAAAGACGATGAAGGCTGCTGGCGGACGAAGGACACGAACAAATGGTTGCTACCTGACTCTTACCTGATTCCCATACTGACTATGGCACACTCCCCTGCTCACATAGGATCAGCCCCCATGATTGAACTTGTCTCCAGAGTTTGGCACAACGACAAAATCACAGACTCCGCCAAACGTCTGGTCCAACAATGCTTGATATGCCTACAACATAACCCCGGGAAAGGAACTGTGGTACCCCGGGGAGGGTTTGGGGTTCCCAATCACCCGTTCGAAGTCCTGCAGATGGACTACATCCAACTAGACAGATGCCAAGGCCTGAAATACGTACTTGTCGTGGTGTGCGCATTTAGCAAATGGGTGGAAGCATACCCAACCCGTGATAACACTGCTATGGCCACTGCAAAAGTACTGTTAAAAGAATTCTTCCCTCGCTACGGCCTTTGTCGAATTTTATGAAGCAAAAATGGCCCCCACTTCGTAGCCGAAGTCATCCAGCTCATCTTAAAGGGGCTGGGTATCAAACAGAAGTTCCACGCAGTCTTCCACCCCCAGTCTGCAGGACTTGTTGAGCGACACAATGCCACACTAAAACTAAAGCAAGCCAAGATAGTGGCTACCACAGGACTGAAATGGCCAGACGCTCTCTGGCATTGCTATCGATGCGTTCCACCCCCACCAAACACCACTTGACACCTTACGAGGTCGTTTTCGGCCGACCCATGAGCGTCTGGTCTGCACCAAAACCGACTTCCATTCATGACGTCCCGGACGTCCTTATGTCTGATTACTTGCATAAATTGACTGAAACTCTGTCTGTCATTCAACAACAGGTGCTGCATGCCATCCCTGACGCTTCCAGGGGTCCCGGACACAACCTGCAATCCGGGGATTACATCTTGATCAAGAATTTCCAGCGCGCCAAGAGTCTGGAACCTCGGTGGACGGGCCCCTGGCAAGTCCTACTAGCCACCCGAACAGCTCTTCGAGTGGAAGGAAAGCGGACCTGGGTGGATGCGCACCATTGTAAGAGGATTCCCCCGACTCTGATGACAACCGAAGACGTGACCACCCAGGAAGAGCTCCTGAACAAAGACCGACCATCGCTGAATTGCTACCCATACACAGAAACACTTGAACTTGCAAAGATTCCTGACCCTTCCATGCCATCCAAAGAAGGGTATAACCTGCGTCGAAAGGAGAGAGTTTCGGCTAAGCAGACCATTGACTAAGTCATAATTCTCAGATCGGTGGCCTAACACAACAAGGGCTCTCAGGAGAGAAAGCCAGACGAGGTATTTGGGGGCATATTATCAAGGGGGTTTATCTCCGCTTTTTTGGCTTTAAAAGCCAAGAAAGCGGAGATAAAATTATCTCCCTATTACCTAGCTGCCGCTAACACCAGTTAGCGACAGCTAGTAGGAGATAGCGACCATCTTGGGCCCCACTTTGCATGTCAGTGATATTTATCACTAATGAGATGCAAAGTGGGCGTGCCAAGATGTTAGCGACTGGAAACAGTCGCTAACATCGCTATCTCCTATTACCAACCTTTGGAGATATTCGCGCTAAGCGGGAATATCTCCAAAAGCTAACACCTGCCCTGAGCAGTTCTTAGCCATGTTATCCAATGGGAGGTGGATAACATGGCTAAGAGCATTTGCTCGATAATGCATGAATATCGCTGACTTTTCAGCGATATTCATGCATTTCGGCCGTTTTTTATCGCATTTGCGATAAACCTTGTTAATAGCAAGGTTTATCTGCGATAAAAATCGCCGATGTGCGGCGATAATTTTTGTCTCTAAACAAGTTAGAGACAAAAATTATCGCTAGTTGTTGGTAATATGCCCCTTGGTTCTGCCCTCTACCGAGCTCCCTTGAAGGTGATGGAAGCGCCCGATAAGAAGGTGATGGAAGCGCCCGATAAGAAGGTGATGGAAGCAACCGGACATCCGAAAATTCGCTACAGAAACCCAAAGACAGACAGAATCCACAGTTCAAAGACAATTGCACTTTTCATCACAATCCTTTTCTGCTTTCTCCTCATGACCACGCTCTGGATTGTGGAAGAAAATGCACCTGTCCATAACACATTCCTAACCACTGCGCAGCCTACTACCATGAAGGAACATTATTTGATCTCGCTCTCTCCTCAACTCAGAGAAAGGCGAAAGGAGTTTTGGAACAACTCCTTTGTGCAGCTGCTGCACCAGCAAAATCTTGCCACCAATGCCACCAACTGCTGGATCTGTGGGTTGATACCCCACGCCACTGGACACTCGATACCTTTCATCCCTTCACCCTTCTCAATTCACGGCTCCTGCCTTTCTTGGCTGATCCTCTTGCAAGAGAGCTATAAGGACAATGCCACCTCCAGCAAAACCATGACGCACTTCTTTCATGAGGTCTGGCGAAACAAAACAAAGACACATTTCTGCCCGCAGACCTCCAACGACTCTATCCACATGGACATCCCTGCTAAAGAACGAATTGAAATGCAGGTGTTCAACAATCCAACCAGACCCACCTTTTCCTACCTACGGAAACGAACAGCTGCCACTCTGACTGTGGCTCTATCTGTCATCAACGTCACAGGCCATATGTGCATAGAAGGGCTTGGGACACAGCTGGTAGGTCGCAGTGCTTGCCACTTCACCAGAACTTTGGACTCTACCGATCCACCTTCCTTTGTACCCTCTCCAAACATGTACTTCGTTTGCGACACAAAGGCTTACACCTGGCTCCCCAAAGGCTGGGGGGGCACTTGTTTTATCTCCTTCATCCTTCCTCCGACCTATGTGGCTCCAGCGAATCACCATAGACAAAAACGAGCCAAGGACATTGAACAAGCCGACTCAACAGGAGCACAGTTCCTCGATGCTATGAAGGGACTTGTTCCACTCTGGGGCCCGACGGCAAACAGCCGTGCCATCCCACATCTGACTCAGGCAGTCGAAACAACAATCAACATCACAGCTGGTATCCTTGCAAACAACACAGCCGAGCTTCAAGCGGTCCGCCTGGTGGCTCTCCAGAACCGCCTTGTTCTAGATGTGGTTCTAGCGGATCGTGGTGGAGCATGCCGCATTATTGGGTCCAGCTGCTGTACATATATACCGGACAATTCACCCTCAGTGTACAAGGCCATCGAACACCTCCACAGACTCTCCTCAGAAGTTCACCAGGAGCAGAATGGTCGCTTGGTGGATGGTTCTGGAGTACTGTTAAGAACTGGGGCTGGAGACTGTTTACCATTATCCTGATTCCTGTAGTTGTAATATGTGGGTTATGCTTAGGAATTCAATGCCTGCCGCCTCTGTGTTCGTTATGTGCGAATTGTATTTGCCCTAAGACTGTGGACATTGGAAAGGAACGCATGGGAGCATTATATGATGCCGAGGTTAGGAATTTAATGCAGATTGACATTGAGTAGACAAGCTGGCTAGATATGTTGAAAAGGGAGGACTGTTAAAACCTAGACTGCAGTGTCAACATTATCGGCGCCATCTTGCCCCCTTTTCGAGCCTATTCGTGCGCGTAAGCGGCAGCCATTTTAAATACCATGGCCTCTCTGCCCATCGCCGACAGCCAGCGCGTCTTTCTCTCTCTCTCCTGACCTCGCAGGCATCCCCCGCGCGCTGACAGCCCCCGCTCTCACATGCCTTGGGCCATAAACCCCTCTTCAGCACAACTCTGCCTCGGAACCCCATCCTGTTCCCAGCGCAACACCTCCCTTCATTCCTTTCATGATCCCGGGTCCTTTGATAAAACCCCCTTTCCTCTGTGCCCGTTTGTCTTACTCGTTCCCAGGCCGCCACCTGGCCCTGCGGATACTGTTTATTGCCCCCTATACAGTAGGAAGCTTCTCCCATCAAAGGATCCACGAGTTGATCAAAGCCCCCCACCCCATGAGATCCGATCAACCACATACATTCCGTGAATCGGCAGAATGTCCAGCTGTGCGACAATCATCACCTGTTGTGACCGGGGTGGGAACTTCAACTGTAAATGTGTGTGGGAACGGGCCTGAAGCGGGGATTCCGAGGATGTCCTTTCATACTTCAAAGCATTGCAAGAATGTGCCACATGCAATAAAGATCATAAACCTGTGTATAAGAGGCCAGGCCTCAGAGATGCAGAGAGCACCTCGAGAAGATACCCTGTTGTCTGATTTGATGTGTTCTGCTCCGTCGGAATAAAACTTTTGTTTCCTGCCTTCCAGTCTCCAGCGCCTGCCTCTTTGTTTGGTAACTTGAGTGGGTATAGAGGCGGTTATTGCCGGGCAACTCTGAAAAAGGTCATCGGCCCTACCTTTTTCCACATAACCGCAATGGACGGAAGGCACCCCCGATCCGGGGCGCGCAATCCACCATTATAGGCCTTAGTCTGCGAGGGGCCCCCTCATGCAGCATAGACCTGGGAAGCCTGCCCGCCGATGTCGCAAAGCACCAAAGCAGCGAGGCCCCGCTGGTGAAGCCGCCCCCAGGGTCCCACACAGCCCACTCGACCGCCGGTGTCAGCCCTCCTGGGATGAAAATGTGGGTGCAGAGCAGTCTCCTCGTGCTCCCCCTCAGCACGACCCGGCATGGCCATGGATCACGGGCCTTGTCGCCACAGTCAAATCAGGGGACCTCCATCAATTCAGGCCCACCAGCTAGTGTCTGTGCCCGGGGTCCACACAGCGGAAAAGGTTCAAAAAGATCCAACGTCTCCACCCTGCGGCTGTGTGTGAAACCACCCATGCGGGAGCACTGCAGGGCTCACTCAATGCCTCCACCGCAGGTCCCAGGAGGGGGGGGAGGGGGTCGAGGAAAGACCAGTAAGTGAGTTTGAGGCCCCCCGAGCCCCCCCACACGGTCCCATCCAGCCTCTGGTCCCCAGCTGGAAGCACAGGCCCGAGGGGGCCTCCCACTCTCGCTGCTGTCGCCGCTGCTCCGAAATGGCCAAATACCTGGGAGGAAGGCACTCCCGCGCCCGGGCCCCAGAATCAGGCGTGTCTCCTAGGCGCAGTGCGTGGGCTGTGGCCAAACTTCCCCGCGGGCTGGGGCGCCCCTTCCTCCCGACTCCTCACCAGAAATCGCCACCTGGACCATGGGGCTGATCCGCCCTGCGAAGACCTCCGCCACCACTGAGCAATCAAGACAATTGGAGACGCTGTACTTCCTGTTTCTTCGCTGGGGCATTCAGGAGCTTTTCTCTGTGTGGGTCAAAAAGCTATGTTCTCCTCTGCATCCATACTCCTATCTCCTTGAAGTTCTTTTTGGTTTTTGAGGCCAGCTTCGGCGGCTGCTAGGAATTTTACCATCCAGCAGCTCAGTTGGATGTCGTCGCCGCAAAAGCATGCTAGCACCGCTTGCCTGCAAGACCGTATCCGTTTTCTGTTGAAGAACGGTCTCAGGAGGGCCCGTCGTTCTTGTAGTAGTTCCCTACAAATAGTTATCAGATGTACTATGTTTTCTTCACCTTCATCCTAGATACATTCACAACAGCTTCTTCCACCTGCAACTGAAACGTGAGAGTCAAACATTTCTGCGTGCACATGAATTTCACTGACTATTTCTAAAATGAGAGCTTACCAGGGAAAATACATTTCAGACCTACAAATTCAGCTAACAGAAGAAATAAACGAACAGGCCTTTCATAGCCAAACATGAACATTCATTCAGGCCTTTACACATCAGGGTGTTCACACATTAATAATACATTGCTACAGGGTCTAATAATTTACTTATGAAGCATAGCTCATTCCTTCTTTGTGCAATCTTCATCATGGTGCACATTTAAATCAAAATGCATTTTATTACATACTAGCAGCCCGTCCCGACGTTTTTCGGGTATCAATTGCTGCCGGCCAGTAGTATATTGTTTTGTAGGATTTCGTTTTGATAGCATTTCTTATCTGTGACAGGCCTGTGAAACGCTCCGATTCACAGTTCACCGCTGATGCACTTAAGAGTGCGCGTTCAGTAGTGTGTGAACTCGAGTTTCCCTACTTTATTTTCCCTTGCAATATTATATAGCGCGAACTAGACAAGATGGCATGAGCACAATTTACATTACAGAAGAACACATTCATTTGTGGTAGGCACGGGGAGACAAAGCGATTTGCCTGGAATCACAGGATGTTGAGCTGATGCCGAGATTCGAACGTAGCTCCCCAGCTCTAAAGTTCGCAATTCTAGAACTTGTGGCGGGAGGTGTGTCTAATAGTGTATGTCAGTGCTCGCCATCAATGAGAGAGACCTGTGCATTTTTCAAATCGGTGGTGAAAAAATATGAGTATGTTGCTGGAGATATGGGCCGCCGTGCCACCAATTTACTTACCGGGGGGAGGGTAAACACCCATTATTCCGCTACTTTCTTTCCGCATACCATCACTCCGCATACTTTCATTCCGAAAGTACCATGACTCCGCAATGCCATTATAACGCATGGTATTACATTTTATATGCTTTTACCACGCATACATTTACAACTAAATTCGTTGTAAATGCATGAATGGTAAAAGCATTATTTTTTTTAAATGTTTGGATAAGGTAAGTATGGGTATAGGAGTATATGTTTTGGGGTACTGAGGTATATGTTTTGGGGTGTTTGGGTATTTTAAGGGTTCAGATATAGTTTTGGGTTATGGGGTACAGGGGTAATTTTAGGGTTTAGGGATAGGTATGGGTTTTGGGGTACAGGGGTATTTTTAGGGTTCAGGGCTAGGTTTGGGTTTTGAGGTATAGGGGTATTTTTAGGGTTCAGGGTAGGTTTGGGTTTTGGGGTACAGGGGTATTTTAAGGGTTCAGGGCTAGGATTGGGTTTTGGGGTACAGTGGTATTTTTAGGGTTCAGGGCTAGGTTTGGGTTTTGGGGTACAGGGGTATTTTAGGGTTCAGGGGTAGGTTTGGGTTTTGGGGTACAGGGTTATTTTTATGGTTCAGGGCTAGGTTTGGGTTTTGGGGTACAGGGGTATTTTTAGGGTTCCGGGGTAGGTTTGGGTTTTGGGGTATAGGGGTATTTTAAGGGTTCAGGGCTAGGTTTGGGTTTTGGGGTACAGGGGTATTTTAGGGTTATGGGGTAGGTTTGGGTTTTGGGGTACAGGGGTATTTTTAGGGTTCAGGGCTAGGTTTGGGGTTTGGGGTACAGGGGTATTTTTAGGGTTCAGGGGTAGGTTTGGGTTTTGAGGCACAGGGGTATTTATAGGGTTCAGGGCTAGGTTTGGGTTTTGGGGTACAGGGGTAGTTTTAGGGTTTAGGACTAGGTTTGGGTTTTGGGGTACAGGGTATATTTATAGGGTTAAGATGGGTTCGTTTTTAAGGGTGTTGGGGTATTTTAAAGAGTAGGGGTGGGTTATGATTATGGGGTGCAGGGGTATTTAAAGGGAGTAGGGTAGACACCCGGACCTGGAATGTACAGAACCTGGGAAGAAAAAACAATGAAATATTGGGCACAATGCTCGCTTTTTTCCCCTGCAATCTCGCGCCCCGCACACGCCCACGCCCTCGCCCCCAGCACATGCCCACAGCACACGAAATGAGACATGGCATGAAGGGCGGAACACACCACACGCCCCCAGCGTTTGTCACGCCCCCAGCACACACCCATAGCACAACGCAGACACGCCCACAAGGGACTACTTTGCTGGCACGGTTCTTTTACCTTTCAAATGTATATGGTGGGCGTCTGCATAGCCTATGTCCTTCTGCTGCAACTGCCCTTTACAACGATGTATTGGGTGATGTGATTGGTACTGTGGTTCCTGAGATTACCCGCCTCAAAGGTTTGGGCTCTCTCTTGATTATATTAGTAAAGATAAACTTTCGTTAGACAGCAGCGACATACTAAGGTTACAATATCAAGAATAACTGTTTTCGTTTCTACTTTGCATAACACAAAATCATTTTATAGTACTTCACTTGCACATTTTTGTAAATACATTACAATCCTAATAACAAAAGTTAATACAACACAAGAATATAGTGCGGACTATCTGTAAATAAAACGCACCCCTACAATTTTAGAGCACCGCCACGCTCTTTCACCTGTGTTGGCGCTAGGCAGCAGTTTGTGCTGCAGCGGACAAAAAGAGCAGGAATGCGTCAATTCTTGATAGATATGGCGTACTGCTGCTCTTATAGCGATGGCTCTATACACCAGGAAGACGTGTACCGCCGCACTGTACGGTCCCGTAGGTTTAGTCATGCGTGCCAATGGGCCCACCTCAGGCGGGAGACTCCTGATTTTTCATGGCAAAAATAGGCTTTATTTTATTGCTCTCTGCCGCCTGAAATTGCCTCTGTTTCTATAGAAGTCAATGTGGACATGCATTCTCTTGAATATTTATTCTCCTCTTTACTGTTGTAAATTGTTGTCATGCATTGGTTTTGTTCTCTCCACAGTATACGAGGGTGCAGTACCACATCTCGTCACTAGGTGTCCCACTCCAGTCGACGTCCACGGTGTACAGTGAGAACTAGAGACCCCTGACGGATGAACGCTGTGACGTCACCGCGCCTGCCTTGTTTTTCACGGAGCGAGGCTGCCAGGAAAGCACTTCCTGCAATGTTCCAGACACTGACCGGATATCCGGCTGCCCATAATGCCTTGCAGGAAGTGAAACCCTTCGCATCTAACTGAACACATTACACTTTTCAATAATTAGGTCTTAAAGTTTTTATTTTCGTTATCCTACACATTAAACAACCTCTTGCATTCATTCACAGAAACTCCGTAGAAAAAGGCACTCTAATATTAAAAGACTAAAAATAGGGTAAGATTACACATTGAACACATGTGCGTGGTCGATTGATACAACTCGTTTCTCTGACTTAATGGCACCTCGTGTGGCTATTGATTAAGATCGTGTGGCTATTGATTAAGAGAATACGAAATGTTTGGACGACCTGCGTCAATACGCGGGTCCAGAGTGTTCAACAATGTAGAAACATTGCGATTATTGACGCACGAATTCGTCACCTTGTAGATATAATTTCTTTATTTCATTAGTTTCCCAATCTGAATTTGTAGCAAGAATAGGAAATTTGACTTTCTGAAAATCTCTTAAATTGTTCCTGCTCTCTGCCTTAAGATAAGTATTGGAAGTGAAGAAATCACATTCTGGGGCAGATTTACGAGTTCTGGCAGCATCTCTGCAAATCAGCAGGGATAAGCCAGCAAGGATGACACACGCATTCCCTCCCTGCCTCACCACGAATGCAAATCATCAGGGATGCGTCAGAAAAGATGCGACACGCAATTCCCTCCCTGCCCCACCACGAATGCTCGCATTTACAAGGCGGTACACCATGGCGCATGGATAGGGCGATGAGTATCGCATCCTGTGAGGTAAGGGTGGCGCATTGCTGGAGTTGTGTCACAAGTGCAACCCAGCTCCAGCAATCCTCAGGGGCGCCATATGCCTAACATGCTGCGTCACTGGGTTTTGACTAAGCATGTACGTAAAAGTGACTCAGAGAAATCTTGTAGATTTCGCTGTCACTTTTATGAGGCGTTCCTGCGATGGAACGCCCACCCTGCCTCTGAACACCCACATGAAACCTAACGCAAGTTTCATGTAGTGCAGGACTTTACAATGTGACGCATCTCCCTAGATGCGTCACGTTGTAAATAAGGCACGACGTGGTGCATGGTCTATGCTGCCGTTACTTCACGAAGTGACTCAACAGCAGTGTAAATGTCGCGCATGGGGCTTGTAAATCTGCCCCTCAATTTCTTGTAAAAGGTAATACTCTCTCTATAAACACATGTCACGTTGTGACGAAACACGTGTCGGCTGGTTTGTACATTCTGTATTGATCCTGATTAAAAATCCCCATTATGACAACTCTGATGTCGACCCACTTAATATCTACAAAAAGAACAATTTGAGACTACAAAAAGAACAATTTGAGAGTTTGGTATTGACACTAGAACCTACATCCATATACGTGTGCACAGGACTCTGTTCTAAATTTACTGTGTATGTTTCTGCTTACACACCCACAGGGGTTGTTTTGCTTGGGTTTGTTCCCCCTGACCTGTTAGCACAGTTCCTAATCATTTGCATCTTAAAGAACATTTGGGTACTCGCTTAAGCGCCATTTCTTCCTGTCCTCAATCTAAACTCTTCACCGATACAGCTCCTGGAGAAGTGTTGATGGAGCAAGGTCTCTTAAGAAAGAGACTTGCTCAGAAGCAATCCACTAGTTTAACTCACTACCAAGTTATTAACGAAGTTTCGTGAATACTTATATGCAGCACATGAACCCGCGGGTTAGTGAAGCTTGCTATATACAGATAACAATGAAGACAAACTAATACCGCTTTAAATAGGAAACTTATGTGCACGCGAATACCGCTTTAAATGGGAAACTGTTGTGCGCGTGCATCAACTGCATCTACGTAGTATGACGAATTAACACTTGAAGGGAAATTCTGGCGCATGAGCAGAAGACACATAGGGGTATATTCACAAGAACGTGTGCGAAACACCATGAAAAAATGCTAACGCACCTTTACACATCGCAGCCGATCTCGGGAAAATAACCCTGTGTTAATGTGGAATTCTCAACAAGGCGGAAGCATGCGATAGTCTGCCGAAACCGTGGCAATGTCCGCGATACAACTACCTCGACGGCAATAAAAACACAAACCTCAATGCGAAAAAAACATGTGATGGGTCAAAGCGCGATGAGGAAATAAGAGAAAAGCAGCGCCAGGCCTGCAACACACACAAGGCAGGCGGGAAATATCACTATGAAAGTAGAAAAAACACCCAAACACAAATTGACCAACACCCAAGCACCATGGAGGCAGCCGGAGCCGGAGCAGGCGCAGAGGACGAGCGCAACCCCACAAGTACCTCGGACGACCAGCCTGGGACCTCGGGACAGGGAAGGGCAAGGACAAGAAGAAGAGGAAGATGAAGTTCAGTCCGCAGGAAAACAGGATTCTGGTTACAGAGGTGAAGTAACACCATCAACAACTGTTCGTCACCTCCAACGTGTCATTGGGAACCAAAAAAGGGAAATGGCGAAATATCGTGGACAAGCTGAATGTCGTCGGAGAGCACAGGAGGTCAATAGACGAGGCCAAGAGGCGATGGATTGACATCAAGCGATAGACCAAGGAGAAACTCGCAGCTAACCAGAAGCCAGCAATGCAGACTGGAGGTGGGAGCACAGCGCCACAGCTCGTGCTGGATGACATTGAGGAGCTGGTGTCAACAGTCATCAATGTGGAGCCGGGGGACCGGACACTGTTCGACAGGACACAACACAACCACAAGGTAAGTGACGGTACTGGGGGGATGGGTGGAGAGGGCCACAATGACACACAAACATAATCAAGCAGTGCACACCCACAATGATTCTGAGTCATGCCCCTGACCTACACACTGTCACAATGTACAATGCCATGCTGTCTGAATGGCAACATGTACCATGCGGCTACATACATGTTGACAGATTATAATACACCATCTCCCCTCCACATTGCAGTGGCACCGTCAACACCCCCTGCAGAGCAGTCCCAGCCACTCTACATTGATGACGAGGAGGACACCGCCAGCATCAACACCCAAGCCCTCCAACACATCATGGACATCATCCGCAACTCACCTCCAGGATCAGGGCAGTCCAGCTGCATCGAGGAGACGCTACTCAAAGCACCCACCAGGAGGCACCCACAGTCCCAGCACTCTCCCAAGACCCTCAGGAACAAACCATGGCCTTCCAACGCTGTGTGCTGGAGGGCCAGAGGAAGACGGCTGAGCAGGTGCGTTGGGGTTAGGCCTCATGGCTACCAAACTGGATGCCATCCATGGGTGTCTAGGTCCCATCAGGGAGCAGCTCCAGTCCCTAACGTACACCCATGGCCCGCTCCATGGTCTCCAATGAGCCCTGACTAACATTGCTAGAGTCATGACGTGGAGAGAAGAACAAAATTAACAAAGGAAGAACTCTACCTATTTCAATTTAAAGTATGTCGTACATCATATATAATATTGACCACTCTGGCTAGACCATTAGCATAAATATTAAAGGCATTCAGGATACTGTGTTCATTACTTAATTTATTATTTTTTATCTTTTCAATACAAAATTATTGGTGAATTCATACATAAATAACCTAACTACAAAAAATATTAAAAAACAACATCAGATCCCAGTGCACAACTTTCACTCAAAAAACACACAGTCCCCTTCAAAACATACTCACGCGAAACCACAAATGAATGCATCACATATATACAGAAAGGCTTAATATGCACCAAGCCCACTCACAATGTGAATAAAGGCTAAAAAAATGATTTTTCATACTAAACAGTGCAATAATTCATGAATTGCATTTAAACAATTAATGTGATATTATTTTAAAGGAACCTGCAGAATAAATGTGATCAACCAGAAATGTTTTCAGCATAATTCATCAATTTTCAAAACAAATAAATCAGGTGTATTCATGGAGGGAACTAATTCAAAGCACCAACGCGTGTTTCGGTGAAACACCCCTTCATTTGGGTCTCACATTCTTCAGGGCACATATGGTGTATATTCAACAGCAGAGGCAATGGGACCTATCCTACCAAAACAAATGATGCTCGATAAAAATACGGTTCTCCTAGGAGCAAAGAACAGGAGCCACAACTTATTTTCAGTGAGTCTGGCCATTCAATCGCAATTTGGGTAAAAAATGCTTGCAGTCACCAGTCAAGCGGGGTTCTCA
This sequence comes from Lissotriton vulgaris, assembly GCF_964263255.1. Lineage (NCBI taxonomy): Eukaryota > Metazoa > Chordata > Amphibia > Caudata > Salamandridae > Lissotriton > Lissotriton vulgaris. The sequence goes on along the minus strand of NC_141696.1, from coordinate 25,593,033 downwards.
GAGCTCGTGAGTGCAGCTTCGTGGCAGTGAATCCCACTTCATAGTGTTTGTTCTTATAACATGGCCAAGCAAGATTCCCTGACCTGGATACTCAGAAATTTGCTGCTGACGGCTAGAAAGCAATAGAGCGTCCCGTGGACAAAAAGCGGCTTGAACAGGTGCAGGTGGACTTCGGCCTATGGCTACCAAACTGGATGCCATCCATGGGTGTGTAGGTCCCATCAGGGAACAGTACCAGTCCCTAAGGGACACCCACGACCAGCTCCATGGTCGCCAATGAGACCTGACTGACATCGCTGGAGTCATGACGCAGAGAGAAGAACACCTGTCCGCTCAGACTGGCTCCAGCAATTTCAGCCGTGAGCTGGCACACATGCGGAGGCTCATGGAAGACATGTTGCGGATGGAGGCGGAAAGGAAATTAGCCACCGCTGCACATCAGCGAAATGTAGCTGGCATCTACCATGCCCTGCAGATCCTAATCATGGCATTGCTGCCACAAGGTGTGGCACTTATGAATGTTACTGCCCCTACACCGTCCACATCTCTGCCCCCTGGTGTGTGAGTGCCTCACAGCGCGGCAGGTATATCCACTCCGGCACCTGATGTGCCACTGCCGCACAGTGCGGCGGACAATCCTCCTCCGGCCCCTGATGTGTCAGTGGCACTCAGTGCCGCAGCCGGTACTACAACATACACAGGTGGGGCAGAGCACACATACGAGGATGAGGATGTGGATGGGATTGTTGTCAGAAGGAGGCAGTAGCATTCAATTCCGCCACCTGGCCTGTTTCTGCTTGGTGTCACACATGGCCTCATGACCTCCCACTAACCCCCAATACACTCCGCTGCACTCTACTTGCGACATGGACTGCCAAACCCTTTTTGATGACCAATGACACGCGACCAGACTGCAGATTGTACCCTTCCTCTTCCTCAGTACTTGTCATCCCCGGATAAACTCTGGTTGACCCTCCACGGGCCCATATTGTGTGGTGTGCTTGGCATGGCCCTGTACAGCTTCAGCTTAAAAACGCCACTGGATATGCAATAAACAGCCAATAACGCACTACTGTGTCATGTCTTTCATCATTCCTGCATGAATGTGTCGATGGAAGTAGGGACAGTGATTTCCCTAACGTCAATGATGCTCATCTTGTGGGATGCCAGTCACCGTGTTCTACATTGACTATTGTGTCCCTGTTGCCGTGGACACTATAACAGGGACACACGCATTAGTCACTTCCCTGTCCGGACATAGACCGAACCACGCCCAGAGCCCCTGAGTCATTATTGCAAGCCCTGCACTGGTCTGGCGTACGGGAGGCCAGCACACTCTGCTGACGCTCCGAGGGGGGGCCCACATAGTTACCTGTCGCAGGCATACTCGCTGGTGGTGTGGAGATCTCTGGTCTAATTGTCAGCATGTCACGGCCACTCCCCTAGGGTAGGTCTATGCACACACCACATTCCCCTCTGCAGGTGGTGACTAGATGATGGACGCTCACCAGTGCTCCATCATAAAGGACCCATGATTTGCTGCACACAGGGTTGGTGGCACCTAAGGCCTAGCAGCCAACACGGGCCTACCACCACGTGCCACTGACTGGCGTAGCACAGGGTTAGTGGCACCTGAGGCATTGCGGCTGACACGGACCTACTATCACATGGCGTTGACTAGCATTGCACAGGGTTGGTGGCACACATAATTGCTGAGCGGGTGTGCAGCCTGCGGTGATGATGTGTACACAGATGTGGCTCCCGTCGCTGAGGACTCAGGACTCAGCGTCATGTGTGGGACCTGCTGGGCTGCAGGGGCAGGCCTGCATGATGTCGACAATGCCATGGTGGCGTGACCGGGGCCTGAAGTTCGCACAGGCACGTTGTGTGCCTACTGATGGACACACCGGTGGCAGCAGGTGAGTAGTGAGGGCTGTGTCTCTCTCTCTCTCTCCCTTCATTGGGAATGTGGTCTTGTGTTTTTGTGTGTGTTTTTGCACGGGAACGCCCACTCTGCATCTCATTAGGGCTAGTTGGTGGTGTCCATCATGTAGATACATTTTGGGGCAGTTATCGCGGGAATACAGACAATATCTGCAGTTTGCAGCAGCTTGTGAATGGGGTGTTAAATCTATCTCCACTTTTGATGAGTTACGATGGGGATAATTTGCTAATGGGGGAAAAGTATAAATACGTAAAGGGGAATAGAGTAGAGGTGGGTGGAATGCAGTGCAATCACTTTATTTGTGAAATTAATACTTGTCTTTCTGACTTTATCACTAGTGCGCATTTGGGCCTCTCATGCATAACTGAATTAAGCTGAGTAAAACTAAGTCTGCGCACGTCCACTAAAAGTTAACCCAGAGCGGTGACTGAGATATTGAACGGGAGCCAAGGACACGAGTGTTAAACCCTGGGAACGGATGGTGAAAAGTTCAACGAGGACTACTCGTATTCGAATTATTAAATTGTGTCAAAGTGAAATGTGAAAGCGTATGAGAACTAAATTTATGAATAAAAATAATGGGAATGGGTTTGTGAACAATATTTGAACTGATTTTATTGACATGTAAGCATGGTGTGATGGAGCTTCCCCCCTTGCCTGACCAATCCTATTTCGTATTTTACGATATTGAAACTTTAGTGGGTGGAACATGAAGAGCGAAAGGTATAATTAAGATAGCTTTAGTTAGTTAGATGCAGATGCTGTGAGTCGTCGATGCTGAATTGCCACGAGAGAAGTATGCTGGATGCTGATGCTTGGGGAGATGTTGACGAGGAGCCGAATCAAGAACCTGAAGCAGAACTTTGGATCCTAATTTAATTGGGTTAGATCAGAAGATCACAGAAGAATCTCGAGGAGGAAGAGAGTGTCAGAGAGGGGTGCGGCGCAATCGTCGGTATTCTAGAGAGGTCAAGTATCCTGTCCTGATTCCTGTCCTGAAGTCTTTGTCTCTTGATCTATCCCGGGGACCCTTACCAGCCCTTTGGCCAGGGGGTTGGTCTTTCACAACATTCTTGGTAAATATAATTGCTCGTTATTTGCAGATGTTCTTTTCTCTCTGTCCTCTCCCTTTCTGAGCATTGATTATTGTACGAGTCCGAGGTAAATATTTATTTGGATTTAATTAATTGAATTTTCTCTCCTTTGAATGATGGTCACTGCACTGTATTTGGAAATGGTTCACATGCATTTAATTTAAATAAAGATTTAAACCTTCCTGAGTCTGTGATTATTTACTTTAAGTAGAAGAACAAGTTATCGGACTATCGGACTCTGCCCCTTACCCCTGTTAACCAGTGTTAAGTGCGATATTCCCCCTTTGAACAGCATTGAATGGGTAAACTCCATATTGGCATAATTAACTTACTTATAAACAGAGGCTGAAGTGGCCCGGATCTAAAGGCCACGGCGTGCCCATATTTTTTAATTTGACAAAGACAGTTCCCCGACTTTTTTTTAAAAGACAACCATCCTGGGACGGTTAATTTTGAAAGTAGAGGTGCTTCAGGTAAAGTGGAATGGAGGGAGGGAGTCTCCAGTGCTGTGAAGACAAAGGTGGGACAAACGGAGAAACTAGAATCAAACCTTCTTGCCAGGGTGCTTGCTGTCTGAAAGAAATGTAAATGCGAGCAATTGATTAATCAGCAAATTTAAAGGCTGTTTGGAAGTCAGTAGTAGCTTTAAGTGATAAAGTTCTATTGAAGCTTCGTGAGTGCAAAGATGCATTCTTTTTGAGCGATATTGCAAGGGTGTTGCCAAGTAACCTATGGAGTGCATGCTTTCTATAGACCGGTATAAAAAGTTTTACAGTGGGTTATGTTTATTATTGAAATCTAGATTTTAGAAGCATTTTTTTCCAATCTTTTTCCTAAAACTTTTGCACTTGGGCCCGTATTTACTATGGACTTGCATTGCCGCAAGGTGATTGTTAGAACTGAGGGTCTCTAGTTGGCAGGGTGAACAACCTTTACAACAAAACTTTTACAACGCACTACCATTACAACGCAGCCATTACAACGCAAACCATTACAACGCATTGCGCTGGGGGGCGCTCTAGGATAGGGAATATGTTTAATTTTCTATCCAACACCTTCCCTAGTGTCCACGTGGACTGGAGTTGGAATAGAAAATTAAACTTTTCCCTATCCAGCACCCCAAAGCGCTATGCGTTGTAAAGGTTTGCGATGTAAAAACCACGTTGTAAAGGCATGCGTGGTAAAAGTATGCGTTGTAACGTCATACATCCGTTGGCAGAGGTAGGTACCTTTGACCAAGTAGGGACCCTTGCTTCTAGTCAGGGTAAAGGGGCTACACTCCAAAATAACCCATGCTCACCCCCTTGGTTGCTTGGCACGGGCAGGCAGGCTTATCTCAGAGGCAGTGTGTAAAGCATATGTGAACACAGACAGTAATATAGTGAAAACACTACAGATGGACACCACACATGTTTTATCAAAATATGTATTCTTTATATAGACTTAACACAAGACTAAACCGACAAGAATCCTCAATACAGTAATTAAAAATAGACTTAAACGTTGTAGAACACCTTAGTTCAAGTTGATGGTAAATGTGACACGTTTCTCACTAAAGTACCTGAAATGCGTGACACAAAACAAACAAAAGGTTTGCAGGGAGAACGATGCGTATCTTCCTTGCTTCGGGGGAGGCGATGCGTCTGTCCCTCAGTACTTGTAAAAAGTAGGTGATGCGCCTGTTCCTTATCAGAGAGGAGGCAATGTGATGATCTCCCGGAGCATTGCAATGCGACAAGATGGCGCCTCAATGAGATGTGACGGTCTGGTGCGATGCAATACGATGTCACTCTTGACACGATGTGACGACGTGAAGGCGATGCTTGCATACCCGACGGCCGTGCGATGAACTCTGAAACTTGTGAGCCGTGAAAGGCCCTGCAGCACTCTTCTCCGGTGATGCGACAACGTCCACTCCAGTGGCGACACACTTCTCAGGTGTTGCAACAACAAACAGCTGCGACAGAGACGCTCTTCTTCAGTGATGCGTCGTTGACTTCTGCATCAGCAAAACACTTCTTAAATGATGCAACTCCAACAGCTACGATGGCGTCATGGTCCCAACAATATGCAAGCTTCTGCAGACAGAACACCCAGCAAGAAATTCCGAGAGGAGCTGATGGTGAAATCTTCTATCCCTGAGACTTAAGCAGGAGGATGCACAATTCAAGCCCTTGAAGATTCCTCTTCAAGATGATGAAGTTTCAATAAAAAGTCTTTTCTCCTTTCCTTGGCAATAAAAAAACCACTACAGGCCAACCCCAGCAAATAACACATTGGCACAGGGGTAGTCAAAAACTCCTGCAGATTCTCTGGTTCTTCTCCTTGGCAAAAGGTCTGCCTTGATTCCCAGAAGTGACCTAAAGTCTTGGGATCTGGGCCCCAATATTTCTACTAGTAAATCCTTTGTCCTCTGAAGGCAGAGGGTGCCTGTATGTAAGAACTGGACCACCAGTTCTCCGGGGGGTAGCATGGCTCGAGCAGAAAGGCAGCCAGGGGCTTGCGTGTAAAGCAGCTACTTAACACACTCAACCACTGAGACAATAAGTGGGCGCAATAACGGAGACCACACCAGTAGTTGTGTTTGAAAATCAAGATCTTTTATGTAGGCTTTAGATCAAAGCAATTAGGGCATTAGCGAAGCATTAGCATTTCATTAAAGTATCCCATTAAAACATTTCATGAACGCCTTTCAAAATGCACTCTCCTGTAAAATGATAAAAAATGCCATGAAGTACTTTCAGTACAGCAGAAAACTCCATAATAACACAGCGTGTGGCGTTACACTATGCAGCAGGCTTAAAGGTAGTTTCATAAACCATGGACGAACCTGGAGGAGGCAATCATAAGCGTTTCCCCTTGTAAATATCAACAGTTTTACGACCAGAAGCCGATCGTCAGAATAACATTAGAATGAATCAATAAGTGTCACAGCTCGGCCCCACCAGGGGCCTCATTTATGAAAAGTGACGCATTGCTGCGTGAAAACAGCGATGCGTCACTTTTCACTGCGCACTCCTTGCGACACCAATGATGCGTCATATTTAATGTATGACGCATCATGTCGCAAGGACTTACAGATACGTCAGTATTTCTGACGTATCTGTAAGCGCAAAAGTGACGCGTTGCTGGAGTGTGTCACAAAAGTGACGCAACTCCAGCAATGCGTCCTTTCACATGGGGAAAGCCCCATGTGAAAGGGCTTGCGTCAGTCTTACGCCTGCTGTGAGGCAGGCGCAAGATTTTGACGCAACAGCATCCTAAAAGTGACGCAGTGAAATCTCATAGATTTCACTGCGTCACTATTTCGAGGCTTTTTGCGGGGGAACGCCCCCTCTGCATACATTATACCTGACGCAGGTATAATGTGGCGCAGGGGTTTAAAAAGGGACGCATCTACCTAGATGCGTCACTTTTTAAATATGGCGCAACAAGGCGCATATTTTACGCCGCTGGTGCGTCACAAAAAGTGACGCACCGTCAGCGCAAAACTGACGCAAGGCCTCATAAATAAGGGCCCAGGAACTGTAGAAGCCCGCCCCTGCAAGAAATGCAGTACAGGGAAATAGATCACCATTACATTAGCAGGCTTGTACATAGGGTGTAGACATGAACGTTTCAGGCCGGAAACCGGCAGGCAAAACAATATAGGGGGGAAAGTGTCTGTCCCCAAACCTCCTTATTCTCGAGGCACATTAAGGGGGGCCAACGGGACCCAGTCTCAGTTCACCCCAGGGGAGGCGCGACCTCGGGCCTTACCCGGCCCTCCGCCCTCCTCCCCGGGGGTTACTTTGGGTTCTTCGGCCCGCCTGGGCCCTTGCGTAGACTCTGGGGCAGGAGGAAGAGTTCCAGCCCTCCCGGGGCCTCACCCCTCCCTGTGCGACGCGGAGGCAGTTCTGGAGCCTCGGCGCCGGGGCCAGGCAGGACCAGCGTTTGGGTGTGAACCGGAGGGGGCTCTCAGGCTCAGCGGCCCCCTCCGCGGTGAGGCACAGCTTTCTTCGGGCGCGGGTCGTGTCAGTGGGGCCCGGCGGTGTCAGCCAATGAGGGAGCAGCTTGGGCGGGGCGCGGCCGATGACGCTGCGGCGCTCCCGCTCACGTGATGGGAGACAGCCCGGCTTCAGGCCTAGTGTGTGACGAGCGGCGGCCCTCACTTGGGATCTGGGTGGGGGGGCGCCGAGGAAGTCACGCGGCGGGCGCGGGGACACCAGATCGCCGGTGCCAGGAGGCGGGTCACTGGAGGCCTAACGAGGCCTGAGGAGGATTCCGGCGGCCCTCTCCTGGCACCCAGGGGCCGCCCGCGGGGACTCAATGCCGGGGCTGATGCCGCGGCCACCTGTGGATGATTCTCGGCGCTACAGGTGGGCACAGACGGCTCGGGCCAACGCGCTCAGTTTCGAAAGCGCTACTGGGCACTCGCAGTCAGCGCTCACACAGGGCTTCAGCGTGAGGGCAGCCAAGCGCTTGAGGGGTATTTTTACCACAGGTTTTGACGAGCAGGCAGTCTCTAACACAGCGCTTGAGGAGTATTTCCACCACAGGTTTTGACGAGCTGGCACTCTCTAACACAGCGCTTGAGGAAGGGACCACGGATAGCGCTTTTCAAGTTATGCATCCAGCAAGGCAGGCAGGAGGGTGAGCAGAGCAAGTCAATCAGGGGGAGACAGGCAGGGCAAGATGGACCCAGATGAAGGCAGGGGGGGTGCAGGGCAGCCAAGTCCAGTACCTGGTCGATCCCCCAGCAGTCTCTGGTCAAAGGAAAAGAGCTTCCTTGGCGCTTGGATCGTTCTGCGCCCTTAGATGTTAGTTTCTTGAAGTGGAAGAGGGGGGGGGGGGGTGAGTTGAAGGCTTGATGAGTTTTTCCTCAGTCACTGCAGATGGACCTTGGGGTTCCCTACCACTGGGCCAGATCAGGGGGCTAGTCTAGGACACCTCACTCAGCTTAAGAGGCAGCGCCTAAATCCTGTCACTCCCAGTAGCATAAGTTCATAACTAGGCCCTCCCGCCTAAAACTCCTGCGTGGGTTCCCCAGGTCAGTGATGCCCCAACTGACTAGAAAAAGTTCCCTCCCTTGCTTAAGTATGCCCAGGTCAGGTGACCACTCTCTAAGGTGGCAAAAAGCAGGTCCGCCTTCCTTCTGGAAGGTTCCAGGAGCTTCCCCACTCTACCTATGGACAGGGGAGGGGTGGCTGGCAGTGCAACATTGTATGGGGATCCAGCCTGCTCCTGGCAGCTAGGGTGCTACACTTAAAGACCACGCTGCAGTAGCAGGGGCCAGTGGCAGCCATGTTTGAAGTAGAGAGCACCTGCACCCTAACATGGATTAGCCATGAAAAGGTGCCCGAAGACCTAAGGGCCAACAAAAAGTAGGTGGGAAAAATGAGGCAAGGGCAAAAAATCACAGGGAAAGACCACCCTAGGGCTGACAGGTCTAACACTGTACCTAGCCAAAACCAGTTCTTTGCAGCTTCTTGGCACGAGGTGGAGACAGCATTGTTGAAAGCAGACCTGGCCCAGGTGGCTGAAAGAAAATCTCCGCCCCCTACTCTCCATTCTATGAAGGATGGGGGCACAGAAAGCAAATCTCTGGCCCCACTCTCTATTCAGCCAAGGTCCTATTCAGCCCAGCCCTGATCCATCAGACTGCTGGACAAGCCCTCTTGTCACTCACAAACCGGACATGCAATACACAACCTAGCAAGGCAGGCTGGATGGTTAGGCAAGAAAAATACCTACTTTCTAAAAGTGGTATTTTCAAATATAGAATGTTAAAATCAACTTCACTAAATGATGTATGTTATCATTTTGAGTTCAGGCATACTAAAATTGTTTTCCTACAATGTTCCATAGGATAGTTAAGATTATAAGATGTTTTAATCAAGCTGCCCATTCTGGCCTATGGGGACGGTAGGGTAAAATGTTATTGTCCAGTAAATTAAAACCATTACAAACAACCTGTGAGTTTCAAGAAAAAAAAAAAGATGACAACAAATTCCAATAAGAGTTCAACACTAAAGGACTAATTGCTCAGAATACAAGATAAAAACTATAAAACATGCAGTTAATAATTTATACACCTCAAGTACACGTGAAGGCTAGTCCAAAAATTCCCCTATCAGAGCCTTTTCTACTGCAGAGGATGTTGGGAGGGGAATAAGGTTCCATGTGTGCTGATTATTAAGAGCCTTAGTAATGCGATCAGGGAGCAGTTGAATGGTTTCATTACTCAGTGCCCATATGGGAGTATACTGGTCTTAAGAGCAGTTAGCCAGATCTATTTCTGCAAGGTTGCCTTGTCGATATATTAGACAAAAAAGTCAGGGCATAATTTAGGTTTGTGCTTAGATGCTTGATCTATCTATACTACTATTATAAATAGAGAACTTGCACCTTTTGGCCAGGTAAACTCGGGAACCACAGCACCAATCACAACACCCAATACAGCGTTGGAAAGGGCAGTTGCAGCAGAAGGACATAGGCTATGCAGACGCCCACCATATACATTTAAAATGTAAAAGAACCGTGCCAGCAGAGTAGTCCCTTGTGGGCGTGTCTGCATTGTGCTGTGGGTGTGTGCTGGGGGCATGACAATCGCTGGGGGCATTCCGTCACGATTGTTGTTTTTTCTTCCCAGGTTCTATACATTCCTGCTCCCTTTAAATAGTAATTCATTGGTGGTCCCATTCTCTTAGAACCACCCCAAGCACAGTTATGACCAAAAATACAACTAAAAGGCCCTGCACAGCATTATGGGATAAGCTTAGCATCATTTTTAGCATTCATGAAAGGGTTTCAATGTTTTTGAATTTTACTCATCAGGGACATCTTGGGACGACGAGGTGAACTGCAGCTTGATGTATAATATTTTAAATGCGATTGCATTTGCATCATCAGGGACATCTAGGGACATGAGGTGAACTGCAGCTTGATGTGTAATATTTTAAAAGCTATTGCATTTGCCTCATCAGGGACATCTAGGGACCATGAGGTGAATTGCAGCTTGATGTATAATATTTTAAATGCTATTGCATTTGCCTCCTTGGGACAACTGGGGAGAACGAGGTGAACTGCAGCTCTTAGTAGAATTATTTGGATACTATAATATTCACTTCCCACTGCTAATCTCATCCCATAATGGTTTGCAGGGGCTTGATCTCAAAATCATCACCTCTCTCACTGCTTGCTGGAAGCTAATTTCACTTTTGTGGAATGACTATATGCATTTTAGCATGTAGAAATACTTGTTATTTTACCTAGAAAATATGGGGTTTCTGTTTTAAGAATTGAAATCTGACGGAACGAAATATTGCGGATTTATTGTACCAAGTTTGCGCCAATTCCGCCCACCCCTACTTTAAATACCCCTGCACCCCGTAATCATAACCCACCCTTACTCTATACAATACCCCAACACCCTTAAATACTAACCCATCTTAACCCTATTAATATACCCTGTACCCCAAAACCCAAACCTATCCCTAAACCCTAAAAATACCCCTGTACCCCAAAACCAAAACCTAGCCCTGAACCCTATAAATACCCCTGTATCTCAAAACCCAAACATACCCCTGAACTCTAAAAATACCCCTGTACCCCAAAACCCAAACCTACCCCTGAACCCTAAAATACCCCTGTACCCCAAAACCCAAACCTAGCCCATAACCTTTAAAATACCCCTTTACCCCAAAACCCAAACCTACCCCATAACCCTAAAAATACCCCTGTACCCCAAAACCCAAACCTAGCCCAGAACCTTAAAATACCCCTGTATCCCAAAACCCAAACCTAGCCCTGATCCCTAAAAATACCCCTGTACCCCAAAACCCAAACCTAGCCCTGAACCCTTAACCTCTTCGCCGCTAATGACAAGGGTAACTCGTCATGGACTTTCCATTGATTTCAATGGAAAATCAATGAAAAGTAAAATATTGCCTTAGCAGCCAAGTGGTTAAAATACCCCTGTACCCCAAAACCCAAACCTACCGCTGAACCCTAAAAATACCCCTATACCCCAAAACCCAAATCTAGCCCTGAACCCTAAAAATAGCCCTGTACCCCATAACCCAAAACTATATCTGAACCATTAAAATACCCAAACACCCCAAAACATATACCTCAGTACCCCAAAACATATACCCCTATACCCATTCTTGCCTTATCCAAACATTTTAAAAGACATGCTTTTACCATTCATGCATTTACAACGAATTTCATTGTAAATGTATGCGTGGTAAAAGCATATAAAATGTAATGCCATGCGTTATAATGGCATTGCGAAGTCATGGTACTTTTGGAATGAAAGTATGCGGAGTCATGGTATGTGGAAAGAAAGTTGCGGTATAATGGGTGTTTACCCTCCCCCAGTAAGTTCATTGGTGGCACGGCAGCCCACATCTCCAATACTCATATTTTTTCACCACCCATTTGAAAAATGCACAGGTCTCTCTCATTGATGGCCAGGACCGACATACGCTTTTAGACACACCTCCCGCCACAAGTTCTAGAATTGCGAACTTTAGAGCTGGGGAGCTACGTTCGAATCTCGGCATCAGCTCAACATCCTGTGATTCCAGGCAAATCGCGTTGTCTCCCCGTGCCTACCACAAATGAATGTGTTCTTCTGTAATGTAAATTGTGCTCATGCCATGTTGTCGTGTTCGCGCTATATAATATTGCAAGGAAAAATAAAGTAGGGAAACTCGAGTTCACACACTACTGAACGCGCACTCTTAAGTGCATCATCAGTGCACTATAAGTCGGAGCACTTCACAGGCCTGCAACAGATTAGAAATGCTATCTAAACGAAATCCTACAAAACAATATACTACTGGCCGGCAGCAATTCATACCCGGACAACGTCGGGACGGGCTGCTAGTACTAATATAATAAAGAGAGAGCCCAAGCATTTGAGGCGGGTAATCTCAGGAACCACAGCACCAATCACAACACCTAATACAGTGTTGGAAAGGGCAGTTGAAGCAGAAGGACATAGGCAATGCAGACGCCCACAATATACATTTAAAAGGTAAAAGAACCGTGCCAGCAAAGTAGTCCCTTGTGGGCGTGTCTGCGTTGTGCTGTGGGTGTGTGCTGGGGGCATGACAAATGCTGGGGGCGTGTGGTACGTTCCGCTCTTCATGCCATGTCTCATTTTGTGTGCTGTGGGCGTGTGCTGGGGGAGTGGGCGTGTGCGGGCGCGGGGATTACGGGGAAAAAAAGCGAGCGTTGTGCCCAATATTTCATTGTTCTTTCTTCTCAGGTTCTGTACATTCCAGCTCTGGGTGTCCACCCTGCTCCCTTTAAATACCCCTGCACCCCATAATCATGACCCACCCGTACTCCTTAAAATACCCCAACACCCATAAACACTAACCCATCTTAACCCTATAAATATACCCTGTACCCCAAAACCCAAACCTATCCCTAAACCCTAAAAATACCCCTATACCCCAAAACCCAAACTTAGCCCTAAACCCTATAAATACCCCTGTACCTCAAAACCCAAACCTACCCCTGAACCCTATAAATACCCCTGAAGCCTAAAACCCAAACCTAGCCCATAACCCTAAAAATACCCCTGTACCCCAAAACCCAAACCTACCCCTGAACCCTAAAATACCCCTGTACCCCAAAACCCAAACCTAACCCTGAACCCTAAAAATACCCCTGTACACCAAAACCCAAACCTAGCCCTGAACCCTAAAAATACCCCTGTACCCCAAAACCCAAACCTACCCCTGAACCCTAAAATACCCCTGTACCCCAAAAACCAAACCTAGCCCTGAACCCTAAAAATAACCCTGTACACCAAAACCCAAACCTAGCCCTGAACCCTAAAAATACCCCCATACCCCAAAACCCAAACCTAGCCCTGAACCTAAAAATAACCATTTACACCAAAACCCATACCTATCCCTAAACCCTAAAACTACCCCTGTACCCCATAACCCAAAACTATATCTGAACCCTTAAAATACCCAAACACCCCAAAACATATACCTCAGTTCCCCAAAACATACCCCTATACCCATACTTACCTTATCCAAACATTAAAAAATAACATTCTTTACCAATCATGCATTTACAACGAATTTCGTTGTAAATGTATGCGTGGTAAAAGCATATAAAATGTAATGCCATGCGTTATAATGGCATTGCGGAGTCATGGTACTTTCGTAATGAAAGTATGCGAAGTGATGGTATGCGGAAAGAAAGTTGCGGAATAATGGGTGTTTACCCTCCCCCGGTAAGTACATTGGTGGCACGGAGGCCCACATCTCCAGCAAATACTCATATTTTTTCACCACCCATTTGAAAAATGCACAGGCCTCTCTCATTGATGGCCAGCACCGACATACACTTTTAGACACACTTCCCGCCACAAGTTCTAGAATTGCAAACTTTAGAGTTGGGGAGCTACGTTCGAATCTTGGCATCAGCTCAACATCCTGTAATTCCAGGCAAATCGCTTTGTCTCCCCGTGCCTACCACAAATGAATGTGTTCTTCTGTAATGTAAATTGTGCTCATGCCATGTTGTCGTGTTCGCGCTATATAATATTGCAAGGAAAAATAAAGTAGGGAAACTCGAGTTCACACACTGCTGAACGCGCACTCTTAAGTGCATCATCAGTGCACTGTGAATCGGAGCGTTTCACAGGCCTGTCACAGATAAGAAATGCTATCAAAACGAAATCCTACAAAACAATATACTACTGGCCAGCAGCAATTCATACCCGGACAACGTTGGGACGGGCTGCTAGTTTACATATATTTCTGGGGTTAGTCATCTTGACAATCTTGGCCCGACGTGAGCTAAGGGATAGAGAGTACTTATTTCCAAAATTATCATTGATGGGGGTGCAGTGCATCAAAGATCGGCACTTGGAGCTTAGCTGGAAATACAAAATGTACTTAAATTATGGATATTTCTAGAAGCAGAGCTCCTTGCCAGGATAAGCCTGGCGAGTACTAAGAGGTGAGGAGGACTTATTACGAAGAAGGGCATAGCCAGTTGTTGCAGGGCAGCAAGGGTTAGTCCCCCGGAGTTAGGTAAACTTGCTGGGTTCTCCCTTTCAGCCCAGCTAGTTATCAGAACCTTTGGTACAAGGGGGCGGCATGAGATAACCAACCGCATGATCTTAAACTATCCTTATTTCGGTCAATCAAAAGTTTGAAACGTGTTTACCAAGAAACAATCATTAAAACAGTGTAATTTTAAGGTCGCGGCCGTTGTCCCTGCAGATGAAGTGTCTTGGATCAAAAAGCTCCAATTGCGGATGCTGTACTTCCTGTTTCTTCGCTGGGGCATTCAGGAGCTTTTCTCCATGTGGATCATGAAGGTATGTTCTCCTCTGCATCCATACTCCTATCTCCTTGAAGTTCTTTTTGGTTTTTGAGGCCAGCTTCGGCGGCTGCTAGGAATTTTACCATCCTGCAGCTCAGTTGGATGTCGTCGCCGCAAAAGCATGCCAGCACCGCTTGCCTGCAAGACCGTATCCGTTTTCTGTTGAAGAACGGTCTCAGGAGGGCCCGTCGTTCTTGTAGTATTTCCCAGAAAATAGTTATCAGATGCACTATGTTTTCTTCACCTTTACCACAAAGACCACACTTTGCTGGTGTCTGAGCCCGTAGCCAAGGCAGTAGATGATTTGCCGAGTGCAGCAGCCCAGGTGCAATTTCAAAAATGTCTCTTTAGTTTTTTTTGAGAAGCCAGTCTGGTGGTATCCTTGGGGCAAGGGTCTAGTGTAGGATTGTACTGTAAGCCAGCCATGTGCACGCTCTCCCAGGGACGCTTTTCCCTGCAAGAGTGATTCTTTCCTGACAGTCTTGTTTACTACTTTTTTAAAGCCTGCCGGGGCCCCTAGGACTTCCCAAAGCTGTCGTAGTCCCAGCTGGTTGATGGCGGCCTCCAAATAAAGCCTTGGTTTGTAGCTCCCCCACAGGAGAGCATATGGGGGCAGATTTACAAGCCCCTTGCGTCACGTTTACGCCGCCTTGCGTCGCGCAACAGCGGCGTAAACGTGGCGCATCCCTGCAAGGCATTTACAACGTGACGCATCTAGGGAGATGCGTCATGTTATAAAGCCCAGTGCCACAATGGGGGCTTTCCTACGCAGGGTGGGCGTTCCAGCGCCTTTGTGCCTCGCAAAAGTGCCTGCGTGAAATCTACAAGATTTCACACAGGCACTTCTGCGATGCTGCTACGTCAATTCCTTACGCCTGCTTGAAGCAGGCGTAAGAACTGACAGAGCATGTTAGCTATTGGGCGGCCCTGAGCATTGCTGGAGTTGCGTCGTGCTTGAGACGCGACTCCAGCAATGCGCCGCCCGTACACCACATGATGCATCACGCATCTGCCCTTCCTTGCACCATGGTGCGCCGCATTGTTCATCACCACCCCCTTTTCTAAATCGTTTTTGGCCACTATAGGTGTGGCAGGGTATACTCAGACATGAGTCCCTTTCTCACTGCTCCATCAGGATTCAAGCAAGCCGGGCCGAAGAAGGCTGAAATGCCAGAAACCGGTCCCCGGTAGCTTGTCTCCTTTCTGGTGAAGAATTGGCTTGGTAGTTTAGTCTGCCCTGTTCTCATGATGCACTGGGCCAGGGACAGACTGATTTGCATATAGCCAGGTTCTGAGCTGGGATGGGGCAGTGAGATAAATAACGGTGATGGATCAAGCCCTGATCTTTGGACTGGGTAAGAGTGGTCTGTTTAACTCAGACACTCTGTTCATCACCACCCCCTTTTCTAAATCGTTTTTGGCCACTATAGGTGTGGCAGGGTATACTCAGACATGAGTCCCTTTCTAACTGCTCCATCAGGATTCAAGCAAGCCGGGCCGAAGAAGGCTGAAATGCCAGAAACCGGTCCCCGGTAGCTTGTCTCCTTTCTGGTGAAGAATTGGCTTGGTAGTTTAGTCTGCCCTGTTCCCATGATGCACTGGGCCAGGGACAGACTGATTTGCATATAGCCAGGTTCTGAGCTGGGATGGGGCAGTGAGATAAAAACGGTGATGGATCAAGCCCTGATCTTTGGACTGGGTAAGAGTGGTCTGTTTAACTCAGACACTCTGTTCATCACCACCCCCTTTTCTAAATCGTTTTTGGCCACTATAGGTGTGGCAGGGTATACTCAGACATGAGTCCCTTTCTCACTGCTCCATCAGGATTCAAGCAAGCCGGGCCGAAGAAGGCTGAAATGCCAGAAACCGGTCCCCGGTAGCTTGTCTCCTTTCTGGTGAAGAATTGGCTTGGTAGTTTAGTCTGCCCTGTTCCCATGATGCACTGGGCCAGGGACAGACTGATTTGCATATAGCCAGGTTCTGAGCTGGGATGGGGCAGTGAGATAAATAACGGTGATGGATCAAGCCCTGATCTTTGGACTGGGTAAGAGTGGTCTGTTTAACTCAGACACTCTGTTCATCACCACCCCCTTTTCTAAAGCATTGTAAATGCGGCGCATCTGTGGTGGCGCAAGGAGGGAATTGCATGACGCATCGGTTCTGGCGCACCCCTGCTGATTTGCAGAGATGCGCCAGAAGACGTAAATATGCCCCTTAGTGTTTTCGGTTCTCCCCTGCCTATTTTGTGCCAGCTTTTTATATATGATCCTTTGCAGGCCAGCTCTTCTTTTGGGAGCCCGAATTAAAGTTTCATCTGTGCGGGAGATGTGTAACTTTGCAAGCCAAAGATGGTGCGCAGTGCTCTTGCTACGGTGCCATCAACTGTAGCAGCGTCCCTCCCTCTCATAGCTTCACTGCCATAAGTAATGGCGGGAATTAGTTTTGCTTGGATCACCTTAATAAGAGGAAAGAGGCTTGGACCCAGGATCTTGTTTTTTAAGTTTCTTAAACCTATCGCAGTCATTAGACCTCTCTTTTTTATGGTATCGCATTGTGGCTTGAAATTGCCCTTGTCGTCTATAATAACCCCCAAATATCTGTATTCACCAGCGATGTCCAGCTTCCTTGATTCCAAGAACCAGTTATTTGTTATTCTCTTTTTATGGGTGTTCATGCACATGACTTTGGTTTTCTTGTGGTTAATGCTAAGCATATTTGTTGCAGAATATTGTGATGTTATGTCCAACAGTCGCTGTAAACCCACAGTGGTACGGCTAATGAGTACGAGGTTGTCCACGTAGAAAAGGTTAGACAGCTGGGTACCACCTAGATTGGGTGCGTGCGAGTTGCTTTCGTTCAGCAGAGTTGATAGCTCTCTAATAAATAGATTAAAAAGTGTTGGGGCTAGCACACAGCCTTGTTTAACCCCTGTGCTTGTTGGAATCTTCCTCGATAGATATTCTCCATTACCTAGTTTAACTTGCACCCACGTGTCGCTATGAAGGAGATTTAGTTGATTTAAGAGCAGTGGCGGGATGTTCAACTTTTCTAGTTTTTGCCACAGACGGTTTCTGTTAACACAGTCGAATGCGGAGCTGTAATCGATGTAGCACAAGTATAGGGGTTGTTTTGCTGTGAAAGTGGCGTCAATCATTAGGGATGGAGCTATAATATTGGTAGTCGTCCCAGTGTTTTTGCAGAAGCCGGTTTGATTGTATGGAACTGCAGTAACTTCTGTTGCCCATGATGTTAATTCCTGTAGTAAAAGGCCCGCAAAGTATTTGGCCTCGTTGTCAAGTAAGGATACTAGCCGGTAGCTTCTCGGGTCATTTCTATTTCCTTTTTTGTAAATTGAGGAGATGATGGCCCCCCTCAGGATGATGGGATTAATGACGTTTGTAAGATCTTATCAAACAACGGTTTGAGAATGGCAGCCCAGAATTTAGGCTCTTGTTTAAACAACATTGGGGGGATCCCATTTGGCCCTGGTGCGCCCTCTCGTCTTCCCTTTGAAATTCTTTTACAGATCTGCACAATCATAGTTGAGATTTCTTGTTCCGATGCCTGGATTTCATTGGATTGTAGAGCCGGACTTTGGAGTCATGTATGGAATTGTGTGAGCCTTGTTTCTTGAGTTTCATTAAAGTGTGAGCCAAGAAAAATTGTCCAGGCATCTTCTGTACCATAAGATTCAATACCCTGACTCCGCTCTGTAGTCAGATTATTGATCTTTTGCCAAAACTGTGCACTGTTGCCAGTTTTCATATTGTGTATATGTTTGGCCACAGAGTCTCTTCTGCTTCCTGTTTAAGTCGCCAAATCAACTTCCTGCGGTCGCCCTTTAGTCGTCTCAGTTCTTGTTGAGCGGCAGGGTCTATCCTCAGTCTTCGCAGTGTTTGATTGATCAAGGTCCTAAGTTTTGTGAGCTCTTCCTTCAGCTGCTGTGCTCCACTAGTTTGTTTTGCGAGGATGCAGATAGAGGTTTATCAAAATTATATCTTCCCTTTCGGCCCTCTCCCTAGTAGAAATTTGTATCACTTGCATTGCATTTGGCGGGGTTAGTTTATTTGCGAGGGGTGCTAATGCATAAATGTTCCCTATATAACTATGTATGGCAAGGCCGCCCTATTTATGAACAAACCGTGCATTTTGTGAGGGAGGAATGAAGTTCAGATTATAGCTAGAAAGTGCCGGCGGATAATCGGACAACGTTTCTTGCAGTGCAATGACATCAAATCTTTCAGATAGGTATAAAGTTCTGTGTCTTAAACTTATCACCTAGGCCATTGATGTTCCAAGAGCACAGGTTAAGAGTGTTGGAAGAGTTCTCGTCTTTGTACTTATTTTGTTTTTGATTTTCTATTTTGACATTTATAGTCCTAGAGAGCCAGCTCCAGTCTTGATAGGCAGGGCTTTTTGTGACGGATCATCTTTTATTGCGTCGCTCTCTGTGATCTGGGATGTCGGGGGTATTGCTGCGAGCCCCACGCAGTACCGAAAGTGGTCATGGATTTGAATCGGGTTGACTGTTCTCTTGCCGTTGTTCACTGTCAGGTACAAGTGTGTCAGGGTATGTTGGTTTTGAGAATGGTTGGAGCTTTATACCCCAGGTGTTGAACTTGGCTTGTTCTTTTAGTACTCTCTGAGCCACTTCTGCGGTTGACCAAACTGTTTTTGTTGCTTCTGCCCCTCGGCGATCCAATATTTCTATGAACTCGACTGACTCAAAGTCGCTGGTGGATATATTTTTAGGCTAATTATGGAATTCATTAAGCGTAGTTTATTGCCCCTGTTTAGGATGTCGATCGGGCCCTTTGGTTTATACTCCGGGAAGAACACGATTGTGGGGCTGTCTGCTTGCCCCATCTCAAGTTTTGGGCTGTCGTGAGTGATGATGGGAATGTCCCCTGAGACATGGTTTTCTTCGCTCAGAGCTCTGCGACACCCAGTGCTGTTTTCCTTTGCCTGTGCTGACTCTAGGTCGGTGATAATTGCTGATGTTATTATGGCCCATTGTGGGTGACTCGTTCCATTTCTGTGAGTCGGGCTAGAGACAAATTTGCTGTTTCGAGTGGTATATTTTTCTTTTTCCAACTCTTCCTGGTTTGGGCTTTCTCTAAGATCATGGACCAAATCTTTTTCATTGCTCCTCTGAACATGTCCTGCTTCCTTTTTGCGAGTGACGCTAGTGGCCGTCTTTCTGTTATGTGTGGTATTATTTTTGATTTTTTGCCTCTCTTCTTGTATTGAGTTTTCTCTTAAATTGTTATCTGTATTTATTTCATTGCAGTTCTCGGCTGACATATCTCTTATCGTGGGTATTTTTTTCTTTTGGTTACGGCCCTTCCTTCTCTGCTTTCAACCGTGTTTTGTAAATTGGAGGTGTTCCGGTGATTTTTTAATTCGTGGGGTTTTACCCAGTAGCGTTATGTTAGTAGGTGGGGGCTTTTGGCATCCTCTGTTCATTAAGCTCCTGTCTAATCCTTGCTTTGTTGAGTCTGCGACTTCCCCCTCCTGCTGTGCTTCTTGAGTCGGCTTTGTAGTTGCCAGACTTGGTGCCAAGGAGCCTGCGCTCTGTAATGGCCATGCTTTGTTTCTTGGCTGGTCCAAACCCTTTGGTGGATTATTTTTTGTAGCCTCCCTGATGTCTGAGAGGAGATTACCTATTGCCGTTGGGAGTGTAGCCAGTTTGTCTATGAGTGTTATGCATGAGCAGTTGGTTTGTATTAGTTATGTCTCTGCTTGCGCCCTTCTTACCAAATTATTGAGCTCTGCTAACTTGCTATCAATAATGGCAACGAAGATTGAAAGCAAATTAAGGACAGACAATTGGAGATCCATCTTGTCCAATTGATATTGGATGTTGTTTACGGACATTTGCATTGTCTGCAAAAGAGATACCCAAATGTCTTCTTTTGTTTGTGAAGTTTCCTTGCCAGATTTGGGGTTTGGCGCACTCTTATTCAAACCTGGGAGTTCATCAATGGGGGGCCGCGGAATAGTACGCTACCAGTTCTTCCCACTCTTCTTGAGTGAGATACGAGGATTCAAAGTCCGTAGTCTGCAATGATTTAGTGGGTGGGGTGGCAGGGCCCGGAGTTTGAATTTGAATTTGGCTGGGAGCGTAGCTTCTCTAGAGTTCTTCAAGTCATTGGTCAGATTGATGGTCAGTGGAAAGAGGTACATGCCGTTTCTTGCACTGTAGATTGCGTTAAGATTGATGTATGCTGAGACCTTCTCTCTATCGTGTCAGCCGATAGAATGAGATCTTTCTTTCCCTCAGTGTTCTCTTGCTGTATCACCATGCAGTCAAGTGTTAGGAATATGTGCTTGTCGTGCCCTAACTCCACTTGCGGTATAGGATCACCATATTCTTTGGTTATTGTGTCACCTTTATTTGTCATATTAAAATTCCTGGCCATGTTGGGGGCTGGTTCTGCTTGTCCTTCGGTATTGCCCTGTGGTCCTTAGCCGTCGTCTAGCAGTTCAGCTGTGCCACAACTTGCTAGACCTGGAGGGATCATCTTCCAGTATTTTTTCTTTTCAGAACCGATTGGAGTACCAGACCCTGTAACAGACGCTTTAACTGACAGCATAAAGACAGCATAAAAATCTACCGAGCTAAGTCAAGCTGGAAGCAGAACGGCAGGTGGCTGGTGACTGGTAGCTGGTGGCTGGGCAATGTTGGTTGGTGGTTAATGATAGGTGGATAGCGGCGAACAATGAGAGCAGTTTAATGGTGCTCATAGGCTTGTCAACTAATTTTCTGTTTCCATTGATTCTGATAGACGATAGTCCAGTAGGTCTTTTTTTCCACTCCTGAGGAAGTATGGTAGTAGGAGAGGCCCCTGGGCCAGTGGGAGGAGTGGGAAGTAGGCAGAAGCACAGTAGCAGCCAATAACAGGCTAGTCGGCCTAGTAGATGAGGGGAGGATGAAGGGAGGATGGAGGGTGGAAGAAGAAGAAGAAGAGACGGAGACATAGAGTGGGGTGGAGAGCAGGGCGCTCTGGAAGCTGCAAGCCAACCCCAACCTAGTTGGTTCGCTTCCCGCACTTACCTGGGCTCTTCACTTAGCAGCCGCCCCTAGGGATAACCGCGCTCCCGCACCCCACTCCCCGCTGCTCACCTGCAACCTCTGCTCCACTTCTGCTCCACACTGCAAACCGTGCCTCAGTACAGCCAGACTCTGCACGGGCCTCTCATTCTGCCTCTTAAAGTCTCTTAACTCCCTTGTCACCTGTTGCTTTTTGGCTGTGAGCCTTGGGAAGCCTCGCGGTCACCCTGCGTGTATCCCCTGCTGCTGACCGCCACTTCCCTGAACACGGCAGCCTGGTGCCGAGCAACGCAGAGCAAGAGCGGCCGTGAGAGGGGAGGGCAAGGAAGACAGGGCCGGCAAGGCAGAACGAGGCGGCCGCGGCTCCAGCTTCAGTCCTTGGGCTCTAATCCTCGCCTGCGGGCGCAGTGGGCTGCGGGGAAAAGGGAGTACGGAGATACAGAGATACGGGCCGAGATACGGTCCAAGGGCTGGAGGCTTGAGCATCTCCCCCTTGCACTTCCACCTCACAATCCGTGCTCCGCACTCTGAGCCTGCCACGCCCACTCAGTACAACTCAGTACAACCAGTGATTGCCGATCCACCGATGCAAGTGAGCTGTCCGGTAGGTATCTGCCTTTCTCTATGGGGACAGGTAGCCTTGCAATGATGAAAAAAGAAATTGGCTGTAATTCACTATCAGGACATGCCACACACATCAGGGCATATCCTACCTTTTTCATCCCATGCAGCCTGCCCAGGGGCCTACCTTAGGGGTGTCTGATATGTAGAAAAGGGAAGGTTTAGGGACTGGCAAGTGGGTGCACTTACCAAGTGAACATGGCAGTACTGGACTGCACACAGGCTCTGCAATGACAGGCCTGAGACACACTTTAGAAGCTGCTTCTGTGTGTGGCACAATCAGTGCTGCAAGCCCACTAGAAGCATTTGATCTACAGAACCTGGGCTCACATGGTTCACTGTACAAGGGTCTGACAAGTAAATCAAATAAGCCAATCACGGAGTCACCAATTCATTACAACAATTTGGCATAGGGAACACTTGCACTGTGGCACTGAATAGCAGTGGCACGGTGCCCAAAGCATCTAAAACCAGCAAACCATATAAAAAACAGAGGAGACAACAGCGAAGAATGGAAGGGAGACTCACACCAATGGTACCAGGTCTAACAGTCATAAGCGGACTTCTATGCCTCATACAAGGTAGCAAGTAGTCCCTTGTGAGGATCTGCACCCCGTGTAAAATACCTGCAAATAGTCAGCAATTGTTTACATGGAAGAATGGGAGGAAAGAGCTGTGTGATGTCCTTCTTTATCCAAGTGCACAAATCCTCTTCACCAAACTAATACCATCTGTTTGTTAAATGCACAACCCTGCTTCATCAAACAAACAATGCAGATAGCAACTGCAAACTGCATGTTTTTGCACAGAAACAACACACTCCTCACAGGAACACCATCCTTCTTCAGATAACAATGACGTGGGACACCACTTTTAAAGCTCTGGACCTTTAATTCATTGTTTTAAGATAGTTGTGTCCACTTGGTTCAATAGAAACAAAGACTGCAACCATGGATGTCAATTCACCAAAATGCCAGGGATAGTGAAAGTGACATTGCGCGCCATTTGACCTTTACTTTGAGTCTCGTGCATGTAAACACACTCTCACCCAGAAGGATGCATGCAACATTTTTTACTTACCTCAGCTTCCAGATCGGGTCATATTACAGCTAAATGTACTCCATTTTTATTACACTGAAAGTGAATATTATTATTCGCTATTTGTGTAACTAATAAATTGACAGAAACCAGGCAAGTGGAGATCCAACCAACATCCATTAGGAAGAGCGGCCCCTGCGTTCCAGGCACTGATTTTGCCCACTCTAAGGCCAGGGTTCAGAAAGGTAGTACTAGGGGTGGCAAGGGTAAAGCCAGGGGTCACAGCTGCGACCCCTGGTGACCCCTTAATGAAGACCAGAACTACAACCTGCAAAATACATAGAGTTGGAAAAGTGGAATTTTCCTCACCCAAAGAAACATGGAAACCTAAAATAAAATACATATTATGACCCAAAATAAATATTGCACACATCAGAAATGAGTACCATGACACATAATCACAATTAAGATTGAAGAAAGTTTCAAAATTATAAATAACTCAGGGGCTTCATTACAAGCCTCTTCCGACGCCGTGAGTCAATTTTAATACAGGAAAAAGTGACGCACCAGCGGCGCAAGGGACTTGTAAAAAAGGCCCTCCGTTTATGCTCAATACAAAACCTGGAAGTGAAGTGCAGGAGTATGTTGGGTTTCACAATCTCCTGATGAAAGAACACATGTTAAGTAATTGCACTAATGAAAAGTTGCACCAGTATCCGGTAGACATAGCTCTACTTTCTCCCCAAGAATTTGGAAAGAAGGCAGATAATTGGGTTAGGACATGTGTGACCAAAACGTCTAATGAGGGTGACCAAAAAAAAGGGGTTACAAAACCTCCCGAGGGGAAAGGGGGTGATCTCCCAAAGATAAAAACCAAGGGCCCGATTCACAGAACTAACTTAAGAAAAATCCTAAACTTACTACCATTTTGGTATTCACGGAAGGCACTCACTCATTTTGGTATTCACAGAAGGTACTTACATCATTTTGGTATTCACAGAAGTTAGGAGTCCTAACCTTAGGATCCTAAATGCCTTCTGTGAATACCGAAAGTCCTAAAATTAGGATTTTTCTCAACTTTACTACTACTAAACTGAGAAAAAACCTAATTTTCAGACTTTCGGTATTCACAGAACACATTTAGGAGTCCTAACTTTACAACTACTAGATTGAGAAAAATCCTAATTTTAAGACTTTCGGTATTCACAGAAGGCATTTAGGAGTCCTAAAGTTTTTTTTTTCCTTTCGTGGGGTGTTTATTCCTCCATACATCAACCAGGTCTAGTTTGATCAGTTCAGCTTTCATGTAGGCGGCAGAGGCCACCGGTCGACGAGCAGGGCCACAGGAGCGGTCCCTCTCAGGGTCAAAGACAAAATTAAAATCACCTCCCCATAACATCCCAGGCTGTGCGTGAGACCTACAGTGTGTGGACAGGGCAGCATAGAAGTCAGGGTTATCGTAATTGTGGCCGTAAACGTTGACGATCAACAGGTCGATTCCTTTACCCACACACCTAGCAAGGACATATCGACCCTCTGTATCCGCCACCACCGGGATCAATTTCAGTTGTGAGGAAGGGCTGACCCAGGTTAGTACCCCCCGTGAATGTGTCGTGAAGCCAGCCGCCACTGTGTGTTGCGCCAACCCACGAGACTGTAACATCCTGCTGTTGATGGGCAAATGAGTTTCCTGCAGGAGGGCCAGGTCAACATGATGTCGGTGTAGGTAACTAAGGACCTTCCTCAACTTGCGGTAATCGTTCAGGCCCCGCACGTTCCAGGTCATCATTTTCAGTGTGTGAGGGGCAAGTGTGGCATCATTCAGAGCAACATTCGACATAACAAGGACATTTTAACCATCGTATCGTCAGGGATGGCGATAGAGCCGTTCCCCAGGACGGGAGCGACCACTAGCAGCACTGTATATCGAACAAAACGCAGCAATGCACATTTCGCCTCATTAGCCTGCTGGCACTTCAGTTCGGGTACATTTCCACACAGCATTCCACTCAGAGCAACTTCGAACTCCCCAAAACCAATGAAACAAGAACCCCCTTCAGTAGCCCCCCCAGCCCAACCAACCGCTCCCCCACCCACCCACAGCCGACCACCCCCAACCAGGTCAGACAGGCCCCAAGTTCAACCCCCATCAACCCAAAATTAGCAAAGTTTAGTACGTTTTGAAAACCGACTCCCCAGGGAGTCACACAGCCAAAGGCACCGGGGCAGAGCACGCCTGTTGGGAACAGCACCTCCTACTGTCCTACCGCATATATCTAGTTCGTCTCTCTGGCCTGCCCCCATTGTTAACTCAGTGTCCGTAGCAAATCACACCAAAGTGCTCCCTAATCCCACCGACCTCCCAAATGCTGAACGCTGGCCCGTGCAGACCCCCACACGGCGATGCCCCCCCCCCCAATAACCGCCATAGAATAAATCCAGGCCAACTGCCTGCCCTAGTTGAGGGTCCACTCGTTTCGTACACTACACAACCCAGCAGGACCGATAGTCACAGTTCAACCCAGACTTACCGCCCCCCAAGGGGGGTGGTTCAGCTCCTCCGGTTGAGGGATAGTGCCCTCTCCGCGTCGAGGAGAGTGGCGTGCACCACCGGAATCCACCTAGTCCTGCTCATCCATGTGAGAAACTGAGCCAGTGTCGTCCTCATTGTTCTTCTGGGCCTCCTTGCGCTCCCGGGTCCATTCCTTCAGGGACTTCTGAAGGTCTCTAGGATCTGTGAAGAAGTGGGAGTGCCCCCCTTTGTTGATGCGGAGTTTGGCGGGGTACAGCATTGCGTAGTCCAGGCCCAGCATGCGCAGTTGTTTTTTGTAAGGCGCAAATTGTCTCCGTTCCTCCTGGACTTTAGCCGTGAAATCCGGGTAAAGGGAGATGTCCATGCCCTCGTGTTGTAGCTTGCCTTTGTCTCTCGCCAGGCGCAAGGCAGTGTCCCTATCTCGGTAATTGAGAAGCTTCGTGATGATGGGGCGAGGGGGCGCGCCTGGCTTCGGTTGTGGGCCCAACGTGTGGTGCGCCCGTTCCACGATAAACATGGGGGAAAAGGCTTCCTCACCGAGCAAAATCTTCAACAGTTTCTCGACATAGAGTTCCATTTTGCCGGTCTGGGTGGTTTCCGCCACTCCCGTGATGCGGATATTAGATCTGCGCGAACGCGCCTCCAAATCCTCCGACTTATCTTGAATTACCTGGAGGAGTCTGCCAAATTGTTTCCTGTCCTTGTCCCATTCAGTTTGCGCCTCCTCCGCCTCCATGAGACGCAGTTCCGCCATGTCCAGGCGCTCCGCGTGTTTGTCGACCTGTTCCGCCATGCGGTCCATATGGTACGACAGCGCGTCTATTTTAGAGCCAACGGACGCGATACTGTCCTGTATACCCTTTTCCATGGCCGCTAGCATGTCACGCAGCTCAGTGGTCGCCGGGCTAGTCGCCGTGGCCCCCTTCGGGGATGCTTCCGTGGCCGATCATTTCGGCCGACGCCGATCGAAGGAGAGTTTAGCCTGCGTGGCGTCGTTCTTTCCCATGGTCGTCTCGGGCAGTGGGCCGATGCGGGAATGTTATACACCTCAGGCCCTCCGGGGGGCTGGGATAGCTTTGAATCTCTCCTGGCGGCGATCCGTTGCCACCGGTCGCCGAGGCTTCTAGGCCTGGGTTGTGAGCGTGGTGTACCCAAGATGGCGCCCGTGGGGTGGGGGGACATCGGCTGCTCACCACCCCAGCAAAGTCTGCACGCGGCCCTGGTCGAAACCGATACAGAAGCTCCAGCACCAGACCCACAACACAGGAGAGGGGAGGGCCGTAGGTACACCGGAACACACCGGGTCTGCTGTGCGCCCGCAATCACTTCGCCGCCGCGGGGGCCACCACTACGTTGCTCAAAACACAGCTCCTGCGCCGCCAAGGACCCTCTGCATTTGAGGGCGAATGTTCGAGAAGGGAGGGGAGGGCGCACCCGCGCCGGTCAAGAAAATGCCTGGTCTCGGCCCGTCGGATCACCACTCCGTCTCTACAGGTCTCCGCGGCCGCACGTCGGGTGACGTCGCTCGGCCCGCCCTTCAGGATAGTCCGCGGCCGAGCCGCCGAAGCTTTCCGTTTCAATCCACTCGGAGGACACCGCCTGCCAGGGTCATGAAGCCTCTCACTGATGCCTTGAGGTCTCAGTGGGTGTAGAAGAGCCGAATGTGGAAGGTTGGACACTTTGAAGGATAAATTAGCAGGATTTTTCCGGGGCTAAGGCGAGGAGCCGAAGGCTCAAGCGTCCGCCATCGACGCTGGCTAGCTCCGCCCCCTAGGAGTCCTAAAGTTAGGAGTTCTAACTTTACTACTACTAAACTGAGAAAAATCCTAACTTTAAGACTTTCGGTATTCACAGAAGGCATTTAGGAGTCCTAAAGTTAGAACTCCTAACTTTACTACTACTAAACTGAGAAAAATCCTAACTTTAAGACTTTCGGTATTCACAGAAGGCATTTAGGAGTCCTAAAGTTAGGACTCCTAACTTCTGTGTATACCTAAATGAGTAAGGGCCATATGTATCAAGCTTTTTTTGATTCGCAAAGGCCGAAATTCGCCGAATTTTGGCCTTTGCGAATCGCAAAAGGCTGATTAGCATGAATTGATATGTATCAAACAATCGCATCTTAAGGAATCGCAAATACTTGCGATTTCTTAATTTGCTATAGCATTTAAGGAATCGCAATTTTGCGATTCCTTAAATGCTACGTATGAAGCATTTTACTGTTGCAAATTCAGCTTAAGGAATCGCAATTTACCACCAACTTCCAGTTGGAGGTAAATTGCGATTTCTGTTCAAAATACACTAATTTGCATTTTTGAATGTGGCATGTGACGCACATACATGCCCATAGGGCATGTATGTGCGCCATATGCACACACACATGTGATTTACAGGGGTGCAGCAGGGTGTCCTTGAGACACCCCTGCACCCTTGCAATAATTCTCAAATTGCGATTAGCAAATTGCGAATGCGCAATTTGAGAATTATTTGGAAATCATTCCTATGGGCCTCCAGGCCCATAGGAATGCATTGGAAATTATTCCTTAATTGCGAATTCGCAAAATGCGAATTCTCAATTAAGGAAGATTAAGTAATCGCTAATAAAAAGCGAATTTCTTCATACATACCATTTTGCGATTCCTAAATAGCGATTCCTTAAAAATCGCTATTTAGGAATCGCAAAACGGAACTATGATACATATGGCCCTAAGCGCCTTCTGTGAATACGAAAATGGTAGTAAGTTTAGGATTTTGTCTTAAGTTAGTTCTGTGAATCGGGCCCCAAGAGTTTTCCAAAGGTCCCCAAACATCTGTTCAGGTGTTCAGGAGGGTGGGTCCCAGAAGTCTTCACAGTCCACGGGTGGATATAAGGGTGTAAATGTTGACCCCTTAAAGGCCTGGTGTTGTGCTTGTAAGAAGGGTGGGCACTCTACTGGAGATGCTGTCTGTACTACCAAAAATGTCCCTCATGGGCGTCCGTAGACATTTTTCCAGGGGGGGGGCAAAATGTTAACATCATCACCAACCTCCAACATGATGTGTGCCAGGTGGGGCACAAGAAACACTGGGGCGAGGAACTGGGATAGACTCAATTAAATGCCAGGAATCCAGGACATATGACTAACCCTGCTACAGGCCAACAAACACCACCTGTAGGGAAAACGCAAAACTTTCTGACAAGGTGCTCTATCTCTGTCTGCTAGGTGTGCAGACTTCCGGGTCCTCGATCCAACACCAATCAAGGCTGTCTTCAGCACGATTCAATTTTTATCAGAATACTTTAAAACAGCCTATGATTAAAGCATCAGATTGAATATACTGTATGCACAGTGTATATTAGGGATTATTTGTAGCACACATATTTACCAATATTGGCTTCTTGGTGCTAGAATTCATGATAACTTTTATCCAAAGTTAAAGCACAAGCCAATGGGTGCTCCCTTTACTAGAATTCCCCGGGCATTGCTACATTTTACACACATTCAATTAATTTATACAAAATAAAATGTATAGGTCCAAATATTAGCTATATTTTTTAAAAGAAACTTAGAGTCCCTGTACATGTAGTCAATGTCAAACTGACAATGTGCCCACGTTTAGGGATACAATAATGGCCAGCTCCCTTATGCGGAAGCCCGGCACCGTAAATGTGTGGCACATGCGGCGCCCGCAGCGGCGGCACATCACAGGTCCAGGGATGCTGAGTCTTACACAGTGGTCGAAGTGGGGGAGAAAAGTAGGGGAACAGTGGGCGGAGAATCAGAGGGCAGGAATAACCCAAGGATTGGATCTGTGGGTGGAGCCAGAGGTGTGGCCAGAATGCGCAGACATCCCAATTTTTAGAATTTGCTTGGCATTTCACTGCCCAGTTTAATCAACTAATGGATACAAGGTTATAATGAGTTATTAACATTAAAATATATTCACAAAGTGGGATATGCTTCTAATCACAGAATGTACCAAATACGATAAAATGTGGAAACACAAGCCATTTGTCTCCGAGCCATGGGGTTTCTATCATCAGCACTACTCCCTTTTTCCACAACAGCAGTTCAAACATGAAGGGCAAAATATCCTAGTTTGCAAATGTTTTCTCTAAAATTATGGCTCTGCCATATTTGCCTCATAATACAAGATCTGCTGCATGATCTGACCATTTAAACTAATAAATTGTTTGTAGCTCAAACACATCAAAAGTTAATATAAAATGTGACTTGTGTTGCTGTGGAGTGGATGGCCTATTGTAAAGGTTGACTGGTTACCTTTTTCACTGCTGCATTTGTATGTTAAACTGCTACTAATAAGGCAAAATCTTTCCAGAGACTGTTAGCATGTGTACATATACGTCAAAATAATAAAATATCTGAAAATATACTGCATTACGCTGCAGCCTTTTTTTAATGCATAATTTAGTCAACACTACGGCATAATGTTGTCATCCTTTGCTGCATAATTAATTCCAGTGGCTCCACAGCAGGCAGCACATGTTAAAAGTGCTTGTGAATGAAGCTGGGTGACTGTAAGTTTGCGAACTTAGTTTGGTGTGCGTGCAAGTCCTGCATTGCCAATCCCCGATGAGTTGCAGCTACTACTGCTGAAACAAGGCCAATGGAGGTACCTATGGGTGAGGCAGACTTGCCTCAAGGGCAGGGCCAGCCATAGCACTGGTGGTGTCCTGTGCATTAATGTTTGTTAGTGCACCCCAATGACCACCTCTGCCATGGATTCCCTCACTACCACCCTTTAACTGTGCCCCCCAAGTCTCCATAACCACTCTCTCTCAGATGCATTTAATTTGATTTACAGCGCCACTCATACGATTGTAGGGTGTCAGAGCACTTTACATCACACACATTACACAGAGACAATCAATATGTGTGTAAATCACTGTATAGAAAATGTTACAAAAAACTAAGGACTACAAGGTGAAGGAGTCACATGACAAACGTACTAGTAGCCGGTATAGTTTTATAGTGATTGGTCTGGAGAAACAAAGTACCCGAAATTTAAAACGTAATACCATGGTTGGGGGTTCTCCTTAATAATCAGAATTGATTTCTGTCCAAAAGAACACTTTTTGGGACATTAGGATAATCAAAGACTGGGGGGGGGGGGGGGGGGTTACGTGGAACACAACTCTCTAATTTATACCTTGCAGTTTGTATGCAGCTTTTAGATGACAGTCAATAGCTCACTGTTCTAAGTTAAGATTTTAACTTATAAACTGCAAGTAATAAAAGGATCTCTCTGACAAAAGCAGTAGCCCACTGACCTATTTACATTATGTGCTCTTTGTGATCTGCATGGCGCATGTTCTTTGCAACCGGTACATTAACCCTCTGAGCTACCTTTCCATGAGTCAAAACTTCCACTAGACAAAATTCTGATCTCTCTCTCTAGGAAGAATATTAATCACCAGAGTCATCATGACATTTTTATTGTTGCCGAAAATTGCTGGAGGCCAGGAAGGAGGCAGCAAGCGTTTTTAAAACCATAATATACTTGCTAACATGATGCCTCCACCTAAAGACAGCACCCGGTGCGGTCACACTGGTTGCACCGCCCTGGAGCTGGCCCTTCTCAAGGGTCCTGTGACCTCAGTGACTGTTCTTCTAGGGCGTGCTGCTTCATAGGCCTGCCCACAAGACTGGAGGTGAACTTCGGTATGGATAGTGGTGGACAAGCCTTGAAGGTTAACCTACACTTGTCATGCTAGGGTCCACCTGCTGGTGCGAAGACACCAGGAACTTCTAAGGTGTTGCGAAGCCTTCTAAGGTCTGGTGGACTGGTAATTAAGGCTGAACCTGGTTCCCAGTTCCAAATTCAGCAGCTCTGACCATAGTGCCACATCCTCTCCCCCACTGAACACCGTACTGCCCCACTGAGAAAAACTTCCACTGTCTTCAACTGCAACCCAATTGTTGCCCGCTATAAACACCTGGATGCGGCTCAATTTAACTTACGCACTAGACAAGAGCAATATGCGGCCTACAAAAAAAAAGTAACAACATCCTGGAAAAAGCAAACACTTATAGGGAATGCAAAATTTTGCAAACCATGGAAAATGTAAGCAGTAACAACATGGTTACCTTAATGCTTTTACACTCACTATTCAGAAATCAGTGAGTGCTTTTGCCTGAAAAGTTAAGGACACGACTACAGGGCCCTGCATGGACCCATTTCAATAGCCATTGCTTATATCCTTACAAAACGTAAGCAGTATGGTGAAAAAAAGACCACATCCCTAGACGCAGAGCCGCAGTCCACATTTTGTCTTCTAATCCACACATTGCAGTACCTCCAGGATTGATGCACTAGCGTTGCAAGCCAAGGAAAAACAAAGACAAGAAAACAAAAATAGCGCTTCACTGGCAAACTCTGTAAAAGTGGCGCTAATCTGTTTCAGTGTGAATAAAATCAGCTTGGCCAGTTTGCTACCACTCTGTCTTACTTTATTTAGTTACTAGCAGCCCGTCCCGACGTTGTCCGGGTATGAATTGCTGCCGGAGAGTAGTATATTGTTTCGTAGGATTTCGTTTTGATAGCATTTCTTATCTGTGACAGGCCTGTGAAATGCTCCGATTCACAGTGCACTGCTGATGCACTTAAGAGTGCGCGTTCAGTAGTGTGTGAACTCGAGGTTCCCTACTTTATTTTCCTTGCAATATTATATAGCGCGAACTCGACAACATGGCATGAGCACAATTTACATTACAGAAGAACACATTCATTTGTGGTAGGCACGGGGAGACAAAGCGATTTGTCTGGAATCACAGGATGTTGAGCTGATGCCGAGATTCGAACGTAGCTCCCCATC
The DNA here is from genome assembly GCF_964263255.1 of Lissotriton vulgaris. Lineage (NCBI taxonomy): Eukaryota > Metazoa > Chordata > Amphibia > Caudata > Salamandridae > Lissotriton > Lissotriton vulgaris. Next base: position 25,560,588 of record NC_141696.1, on the reverse strand, counting down.
TCTAAAGTTCGTAATTCTAGAACTTGTGGTGGGAGGTGTGTCTAAAAGTGTATGTCGGTGCTGGGCATCAATGAGAGAGACCTGTGCATTTTTCCAATCGGTGGTGAAAAAATATGAGTATGTTGCTGGAGATGTGAGCCGCTGTGCCACCAATGTACTTATGGGGGAGGGTAAACACCCATTATTCCGCAACTTTCTTTCCGCATACCATCACTCCGCATACTTTCATTACGAAAGTACCATGACTCCGCAATGCCATTATAACGCGTGGCATTACATTTTATATGCTTTTACCACGCATACATTTACAACGAAATTCGGTGTAAATGCATGAAAGATAAAAGCATGTTTTTTTTAAATGTTTGGATAAGGCAAGTATGGGTATAGGGGTATATGTTTTGGGGTACTGAGGTTTATGTTTTGGGGTGTTTGGGTATTTTAAGGGTTCAGATATAGTTTTGGGTTCTGGGGTACAGGGGTATTTTTAGGGTTCAGGGCTAGGTTTGGGTTTTGGGGTATAGGGGTATTTTTAGGGTTCAGGGGTAGGTTTGGGTTTTGGGGTACAGGGGTATTTTAAGCGTTCATGGCTAGGTTCAGGTTTTGGGGTACAGGGGTATTTTTAGGGTTCAAGGCTAGGTTTGGGTTTTGGGATGCAGGGGTATTTTAGGGTTCTGGGCTAGGTTTGGGTTTTGGGGTACAGGGGTATTTTTAGGGTTCAGGGGTAGGTTTGGGCTTTGGGGTACAGGGGTATTTTAAGGGTTATGGGCTAGGTTTGGGTTTTGGGGTACAGTAGTATTTTAGGGTTTAGGGGTAGGTTTGGGTTTTGGGGTACAGGGGTATTTTTAGGGTTCAGGGGTAGGTTTGGGTTTTGAGGTACAGGGGTATTTATAGGGTTTAGGGATAGGTTTGGGTTTTGGGGTACAGGGTATATTTATAGGGTTAAGATGGGTTAGTGTTTAAGGGTGTTGGGGTATTTTATAGAGTAAGGGTGGGTTATGATTATGGGGTGCAGGGGTATTTAAAGTAGGGGTGGGCGGAATTGGCGCAAACTTGGTACAATAAATCCGCAATATTTCGTTCTGTCTGATTTCCAATTATTAAAACAGAAACCTCATATATTCAAGGTAAAATAACAAGTATTTCTACATGCTAAAATGCATATAGTCATTTCACAAAAGTGAAATTAGCTTCCAGCAAGCAGTGAGAGAGATGATGATTTTGAGATCAAGCCCCTGCAAAGCATTATGGGATGAGATTAGCAGTGGGAAGCAAATATTATAGTATCCAAATAATTCTACAAAGAGCTGCAGTTCACCTCGTCGTCCCTAGTTGTCCCTGATGAGGCAAATGCAATAGCATTTAAAATATTATACATCAAGCTGCAGTTCACCTCGTGGTCCCTAGATGTCCCTGATGAGGCAAATGCAATAGTATTTAAAATATTATACTTCAAGCTGCAGTTCACCTCGTTGTCCCAAGATGTCCCTGATGAGTAAAATTCAAAAACATTGAAACCCTTTCATGAATGCTAAAAGTTATGCTAATCTTATCCCATAATGCTTTGCAGGGCCTTTTAGTTGTATTTTTGCCCATAACTGTGCTTGGAGTGGTTCTAAGAGAATGAGACCTCCACTGAATTACTATTTAAAGGGAGCAGGAATGTATAGAACCTGGGAAGAAAAAACAACACTTGTGACGGAATGCCCCCCACCCCCGCGATTGTCACGCCCCCAGCACACACCCATAGCACAATGCAGACACGCCCACAAGGGACTACTTTGCTGGCACGGTTCTTTTACCTTTTAAATGTATATGGTGGGCGTCTGCATAGCCTATGTCCTTTTGCTTTAACTGCCCTTTCCAACGCTGTATTGGGTGTGTGGATTGGCGCGGTAGTTCCCGAGTTTACCTTGCCAAAAGGTGTCTGTTCTCAATTCGCAATAATTCGTTCTGTCTGATTTCCAATTATTAAAACAGAAACCTCATATATTCAAGGTAAAATAACAAGTATTTCTACATGCTAAAATGCATATAGTCATTTCACAAAGGTGAAATTAGCTTCCAGCAAGCAGTGAGAGAGGTGATGATTTTGAGATCAAGCCCCTGCAAAGCATTATGGGACGAGATTAGCAGTGGGAAGTGAATATTATAGTATCCAAATAATTCTACAAAGAGCTGCAGTTCACCTCGTCGTCCCTAGTTGTCCCTGATGAGGCAAATGCAATAGCATTTAAAATATTATACATCAAGCTGCAGTTCGCCTCGTGGTCCCTAGATGTCCCTGATGAGGCAAATGCAATAGTATTTAAAATATTACACATCAAGCTGCAGTTCACCTCGTCGTCCCTAGATGTCCCTGATGAGGCAAATGCAATAAGCATCTAAAATATTATACATCAAGCTGCAGTTCACCTCGCCGTCCCTAGATGTCCCTGATGAGGCAAATGCAATAGCATTTAAAATATTATACATCAAGGTGCAGTTCACCTCGTCGTCCCAAGATATCCCTGATGAGTAAAATTCAAAAACATTGAGGGGCATATTATCAAGGGGGTTTATCTCCGCTTTTTTGGCTTTAAAAGCCAAGACAGCGGATATAAAATTATCTCCCTATTACCAAGCTGTCGCTAACACCAGTTAGCGACAGCTAATAGGAGATAGCGACCATCTTGGGCCCCGTTTTGCATTTCAGTGATATTTATCACTAATGACATGCAAAGTGGGCGTGCCAAGATGTTAGCGACTGGAAACAGTTGCTAACATCGCTATCTCCTATTACCAACGTTTGGAGATATTCGTGCTAAGCGCGAATATCTCCAAAAGCTAACACCTGCCCTGAGCAGTTTTTAGCCATGTTATCCAATGGGAGGTGGATAACATGGCTAAGAGCATTTGCTCGATAATGCATGAATATCGCTGACTTTTCAGCGATATTCATGCATTGCGGCCGTTTTTTATCGCATTCGCGATAAACCTTGCTAATAGCAAGGTTTATCTGCGATAAAAATCGGCGATGTGCGGCGATAATTTTTGCCTCTAAACAAGTTAGAGAAAAAAATTATCGCTAGTTGTTGGTAATATGCCCCTGAAACCCTTTCATGAATGCTAAAAGTTATGCTAATCTTATCCCATAATGCTTTGCAGGGCCTTTTAGTTGTATTTTTGCCCATAACTGTGCTTGGGGTGGTTCTAAGAGAATGGGACCTCCACTGAATTACTATTTAAAGGGAGCAGGAATGCATAGAACCTGGGAAGAAAAAACAACACTCGTGACGGAATGCCCCCAGCGATTGTCACGCCCCCAGCACACACCCACAGCACAATGCAGACACGCCCACAAGGGACTACTTTGCTGGCACGGTTCTTTTACCTTTTAAATATATATGGTGGGCGTCTGCATAGCCTATGTCCTTCTGCTGCAACTGCCCTTTCCAACGCTGTATTGGGTGTGTGGATTGGCGCTGTAGTTCCCGAGTTTACCTTGCCAAAAGGTGTCTGTTCTCTCTTTATAATAGTAGTATAGATTTATCTATTTTTCACATTTTAAGGCTTTTATTCCCAATGCTGCACTTTGGAATTAAAATGTCAGAAAAATATGACATTTGCAGCAAAAGCGTCTTTCTTTTTGGATCAATTTCACAGCGAAGCAAATAAAAGAAAGGAGAGGAAAGAGAGTGAGAACCCAGTCTTGAAGTCACGGTCTTCATGGGCGTTCGCAGGGGGGGCAAGGAGGGTCGCTCCAGGGGGGGGCAAGCGCCCCTCCTTGCCCCCCCCCCTGCGGACGCCCATGATGTCCCTGGTCCACTTCCAGTTGCTACTGGTGTGGCAAATATCCAGATGAGATCAACAATGTGCCCAGAGCAAATCAGGGTTCACAGTGAGGCAGTAACGGCTCCTCGAGAGGGTGCTGCAGGGCGGGGCGGGTGGTAGTAAACTCCGGCATACGGCTGAACTGAGGTAAGTAAATAAATAAATGAATTACATTGCACACACTGCAACGCCAAATGCACACGCAATGTAATTCATTTTATTTATTTACTTACCTCCGTTTGGCCGCATGCCAGAGTTTACTACCCCCCCACGCTGCCCCCACCCCGCCCCCCGCAGCACTCCCTCAAAGAGCCGCTACAGCACTGATGCTGTTTCTGAAATGGAAGGAAGGTTAGCCACTTTGGCTGTCGGACACTTAACCGGAAACAGTTCTTACAGTACCCCCTAGTGAATGGGACCGGGATAGAAGCAGAGGTCTTCACTTCAAACCTTTTTGCTCGGAGCTCCCATAAGCAAAATGTTTTAAGGTCGGGCCCCCGTCCAAAACTTTATGGCAAGGGTTGGGGAGTGGGAGGGATATGGCTGGGCGCAGGGGGCGGGGCTTATGAGATGATATCAGGAGCACTTTTTCTATCGCTCATAAAACACACTAAATATGAGACTTATAAAACAGCAAATGCATCAAACAAAAACATATATGGTCCCAAAAATACTGCTCCCCATAATTGTGGTGTTCTGAGCCCCTCACACTCTTGGACCCCAATACAACTACACCTGCTGCATTAATTATAACAGCCGTCCCGATTAGCAGGCTGTCTCCTCTGAATCTATCACCTTTTCACCTCCATACCTGACCATACTCTGTCCCTTTCAGACAAAAGGGCTCTCAAATTATGTCTCCCTTTTTTAGGTCTCGTCCTAGCAACGTGCATGTGTTTCATAGGAGGGGACCTAAAGCCATGGCAAAGCTTTTTAAGCAAAGAAGTGCACGCGTTGCATTGCTTGCAATGCAACCCGTGCACATCCTGGCGATTTACTTTCGGGAGCGCGCGTCGCCTGATGGTGGCGCCATATGGTCGCACGCTCCCGAAAGGAAATCGCCCATGCCCCCTCCCCCTGCTGCCACTTTCACAGCTGCGGGCCAATGCTTGTTTTATACTGTGGAGAAGCGTGGCTCAGTGGTTAGAGGCGGCAGACCCGGAAGCTGAGATCGGCCGTGGACCAGGGTTCGATTCCCCGTCTCGGGCTCAAAAATTCCACGGAGTCAACCATTCTCGCTCCGGTGCCTACTTGACTCACGGGGTCACACTCTGCGACTCTGGGCAATAGCTTGCTTAATCTCCATTACGGCCCCTCGCGGCAGGATGCCTGGCTTTCACCTTGTGGATACCCGGCTGGGATATCTCACAGGGGAATACCAGGACGGGTTCCCTAAGCAAGCGCCTTGGGACACCTGGGTTAAAGTGCGCTATATAAATCGAAACACATTTACATTTACATACTGCATCTGGCTTTCAATCAGCGCTTTCCGCTACTGATCAAGTTTTGCTGGAGGGGGCGGAGTAAAGCCGGGGCTGCTCTGTGGGCTTGTTTTTCACCTAACATGCTCGGCTTTTACAAAACAGCAAAACGGAAACAAATGTCTGTATTTAGTTCTACCTTTTATCTGCATGCCTTCAAACTCTGCGTCAATCAGTTGCTACCCGGTGTCCGGACGGGCCCCTCCTACGAGGGGGGCCCCTGTGGAATCTGATGTAGATTGGTAAAACTCGGAGAGGCAGATTCATGTTGCCTGATGCATCTCTGCAAATCAGCAGAGATGCACCAGGAAAGATACGGCACGCAAGTTTATGTAAGTGTGTCGCAACATGGCGCAGGGTTTACACCGCCGCTGAGTCACAGAAGTGACGCAACGTTGGCGCAAAAGTGCCGCAAGTCCGACATAAATCTGCCCCAGGGTATATTTTCCATCACCTGACACTCGTAAGTTATTTGCTGCATGAACAACAAGTCTCTATGTGCTCCCTTACATTTGTTTTCCAATCCAATAAATGTTCACTTGACTATAAAAAAGCTTGACCAGCGGCTTAGAAGAATGCTCTTGGTTTATTTTGATGGCAGAGGGAAACATGCTTGCATGTAAGTGACTGAGGAGAAGACTTGCCAGACCTCTGAGATATGGCAGCACTTACAGTTAATTCTGTAAACAAACAATCACACTTCGCGCTTTACAGCTAAGCATAGAAATGATTTATTTCATAAAAACGCCTCATTGGCCCTTGGAAGCATTCTAACTCACAAACTAATGCGCACATTATTTCACGCCTCACAACTTTATTTGCAAACAACATAACTAAAAAAATGCGTTTGCGTAGCTGTGTATTTAGAATGTTTCTTCTGCTCTTACGTGCACTTTTTTTGCACTTCTTTCAGAGAGAAAGTATGACCATTTTCGTACTGCCTCAAGGGCCAAGTTGTCATGAACGTAGCAGGAGCATTACTTCCACTCCCCCCTCCCCGGGGGCCTCATTTATGAAAAGTGACGCATCGCTGCGTGAAAACAGCGATGCGTCACTTTTCACTGCGCCCTCCTTGCGACACCAATGATGCATCATATTTACAGTATGAGACATCATTGCGCAAGGAGTTACAGAAACGTCAGTATTTCTGACGTATCTGTATGGCGCAACAGTGACGCATTGCTAGTGAAGTAGTGTGGCTCACTGGTTAGAGGCGGCAGACCCGAGAGCAGAGGACGGCCCGGGACCAGGGTTCGATTCCTGGCGCGGCAGGTTTCTGGACCAGGGTCAGCGGACTCAATAATTCTCTCGCCTCGGTGCCCACTCTGATCAGCGATCACACTCGGCAACTCTGGGCATTAGCTTGCCTCATCTTCACTAACGGCCCCACCAGACCGCCGGGGATGCCTGGTCTCACCCTGGAGATACCCATTAAGGGACCATCTCTTAGGGAAGCCAGGAAGGGTTTCGCAGCGGTCGAAGCGCCTTGGGACCCTACGGGTAAGTAGTGCGCTATATAAATGCCTATACATTTACAGCGTGTCACAAAAATGACGCAACTCCAGCGATGTGTCCTTTCACATGGGGCAAGCCCCATGTGAAAGGGCGTGCATCAGTCTTACGCCTAAGAAATTGACCCATTTGTGTCCTAGAAGTGACGCAGTGAAACCTTATAGATTTCACTGCGTCACTTCTACGACACTTTCTTGCGTGTGAACGCCCTTCCTGCATACATTATACCTGGCGCAGGTATAATGTAGCACAGGGGTTTACAAAGTGACACATCTACCTAGATGCCTCACTTTGTAAATATGGTGCAACAAGGCGCCTTTTTTACGCTTCTGGTGCGTCACAAAAAGTGACGCACCGGTGGCGTAAAAGTGAGGCACGGCCTCATAAATGAGGCCCCGGGATTCTTGGCTTTGCCCTTGTTGAACAGACTTCGCCATCTAGTGTGTTTACACTTTATTAAAGAGTAGAGTTACCAGAGTGCAGTCTGCTGTTCAACTTCCAGTTAAATCATTAATCATTAATTAATTGAGAGAATAGGACAAAAAACTAGTCATGCATTGCACTGATGTTACAGAAGTTATTTCAATCTCGATCCATGTGCTTCCCTCTTCTTCAGTTGTTTTTTCTGCGGTACACAGTCAGCAGTTGTCAGATGTCATCGATGTACAATGTTTGGCCTGTAGTTAAGAGACAGAGCAGGCATACCATATACAAACGCAACTGCCTTCTTGTTAACAGTAGTCCACTTATAAGGTCCCAAAGGCGAGACCTATTGGCTATGCCAATGCTTGTTCTACAAAGTTGCCCTCGGTCCTAATGCTAGAAAGGGAAATACCTCCCATGCCCCTATTTCAAAGGTAGACAGCCATAATTGTGATGCAGGGGACCCCTCAATCCCCTGGGCCCCAGGCCTACTACATCTGGTTTATTAATGATAACCAGCAGTGACCACTTACACACCTGGCAGCAGTACCTACTGTACTAATGATGGCCCTTTTTAAAAGAAATAAAATGGGGGGGGGGGGGGGCACTTAAATTACCGCATTTGCGACGTAATTCATCATGTGCTGCATAGCAAAGCATGTCCAATTCTTCAGTGCTGTAAACTAGTACTTACAGGCGTTCTATTCTGAAGGACAGAATTATGGTATTTTTTATAATTCTTTATTGTGCGGTACAGGAAGACAAATGCGTTCTTGTGGCACACTTATTATTTTATTTGAACCTAGTTCTATGTATGTTGCTGTTTATTTTGCTGCACAATTCTCTTCTTTGGAGGTCCTATGCCATGTTATTAATATATGTTGAATGGGGATTTAGCGGCCATTTAGTCACACAAACCTACTTTGGGACGGGATCACCACGGACACCTTGTTGCGGTTATCATAATGTTGTTTGAGCTTGGTGTACATAAAACCAACCATCTGCTTATTACCGCACAGACTAATATGTCCTCACAATACTCTAACAAATATCAACTATCCCCTCTGCTACTAAACAATTCCCCCGCCCCTTCAACAATATCTTATTTAACTTCAACTTGACAACTTCTGTTAGTTGCAGCCTTTTTGACCCTTTCTCTTGACCCCAGTGTTTCTTTGCACTGAACTGGCCTGTCTGCCCCTGGATCAAGCCTGCCTTCCTTTCAATCCCCATTCTCCTCTTACTTTACGTTGTTCTTTTCCACAGCCCTAAATTTCAAAAGCTGGAACGATTCGGCAGCAAAGAAACTAGCCCCAGAGACGCGCACACCACATACAGAAGACTACCATCAGCCCCATGGTACGCAGCTGAGTTAAAAGAACTAAAGAAAAAATGCAGAGCCAAAGAATAAGGTTGGAGGAAGGAATACTCTGAATTAGAAAAAAACATTACAAAGAGGCGTTAGTAAAGTATAAAGATTCAATAATCTCTGCAAAATCCCGTTTCTTCACCGAGAAAATTATTGCTGCTAAAAATACAGCTAGAGAACTTTTTAAAACAGTTTCTACCTTAGCCAAGTTTGGCAACAGCAAACAGTTTAGTCCAAATAGGCAGTTCTGCGACAATTAGCAGAGTTCTTTCACGATAAAGTGGTAAAAGTTTATGACAATTTCTCTAACAGCAGGGCTGGAGTTAATTTAGATGGGCCAAACAAAGATAGGGTGATTATGCAGGTCTATTTACAAAAATGTAACTCCTTAACGCCAGACCAAGTCGAGAAGCTTATAATGTAACAGACGACTCTTGTGAATCATGAAAAGAATGATTAGTTCCAAAAATAATACACAGGCTAAAACTGCTCCAACATTCAGATCGGACCTCATTTGGGGAAAAGAAGAATTTGTTAATCTGTCCCTACACTATCACTTTGATGACATCCCTATTTAACATCTCCCAGACAAAACCCATCAAAAGGTGTCAGCTCGTGAAGGCTTCCTAAAAAGCACATTTACAGATGTCAGATGACTAAGCTACAAAGTTCCCTTTCCAGATGGATTCCTTAACTCTTTTCTCCTAACTCTACTTGTCTTCTTCTCTCTCCAAACCACTTCTGCACCCTCCTCCCTCGGGGCTCTTTCCCAAATACAAAATCACAGAAACGTAAACACGCCCACAGATCCACAGATCACCTCATACTAATGGCCACTTCTCCTAGGTAATTTTCCATCGTCTTCCGCACCTCTTCTCGTGAGAAGGTGGACGTCCTTGGTTCCCAGGCCTTCTTCAGCAAGAAAGAACATCAGCTCCTAATTATTGACATTACATATTGAAGGGCAGATTTACAAGGCCCTTGCGCCGATTTTACGCCGCCGTTGCGTCACTGTTCCTGTGCGGGGGGGAGGTCCGGCGCAGGAACGCCTCCTAAAAGTGGCTGAGTGAAATCTACAAGATTTCACTCAGTCACTTTTAGGCCAATGCTGCGTCAAAATCCTGCGCCTGCTTGAACCAGGCGTAAGGCTTGACGCAGCATTCAAAGAATTAGGCCCCCCCCAGAGCATTGCTGGAGCTGCGTCCAGCAATGCGCCGCATTTACGGCACAGATGCGCTGTTTCTGCCCGATGGTGCGCCGCATTATAAATGAGGCACATCATGGGTGGCGGAGCTGCGGCGCACAATTACTGGCGTATCCCTGCTAATTTGCAGGGATGCGCCAGTTATTGTAAATCTGCCCCACAATGTTTCATTTCTCCTCCCTAACTCCTGAAACAAAAGGCGTTAGTTCTAACTAACAAAGGCAGATTCTTCCAACTGCAGCTGAAACGTGAGAATCAAACATTTCTGCGTGCACATGAATTTTGCTGACTATTTCTAAATTGAGAGCTTACCAGGGAAAATACATTTCAGGCCTACAAATTCAGCCAACATAAGAAATAAACAAACAGGCCTTTCATTGCAAAACGTGAACATTTATTTTGGCCTTTACACATCTGGGTTTACACACATTAATAATACATTGCTACACCGTCTAATATTATTACATGTTGAGCATGGCTCATTCTTCATGCAATCTTCATCATGGTGCACATTTAAATCAAAAGGCATTTTATCTATACTACTATTATAAAGAGAGAACTTGAACCTTTTGGCCAGGTAAACTCGGGAACCACAGCACCAATCACAACACCCAATACAGCGTTGGAAAGGGCAGTTGCAGCAGAAGGACATAGGCTATGCAGACGCCCACCATATACATTTAAAATGTAAAAGAACCGTGCCAGCAAAGTAGTCCCTTGTGGGCGTGTCTGCATTGTGCTGTGGGTGTGTGCTGGGGGGCGTGACAATCGCTGGGGGCATTCCGTCACGATTGTTGTTTTTTCTTCCCAGGTTCTATACATTCCTGCTCCCTTTAAACAGTAATTCAGTGGTGGTCCCATTCTCTTAGAATCACCCCAAGCACAGTTATGGGCAAAAATACAACTAAAAGGCCCTGCAAAGCATTATGGGATAAGCTTAGCATAATTTTTAGCATTCATGAAAGGGTTTCAATGTTTTTGAATTTTACTCATCAGGGACATCTTGGGACGACGAGGTGAACTGCAGCTTTATGTATAATATTTTAAATGCGATTGCATTTGCATCATCAGGGACATCTAGGGACGGCGAGGTGAACTGCAGCTTGATATATAATATTTTAAATGCTATTGCATTTGCATCATCAGGGACATCTAGGGACATGAGGTGAACTGCAGCTTGATGTGTAATATTTTGAATGCTATTGCATTTGCCTCATCAGGGACATCTAGGGACCATGAGGTGAACTGCAGCTTGATGTATAATATTTTAAATGCTATTGCATTTGCCTCTTGGGGACAACTATGGAGAACGAGGTGAACCGCAGCTCTTTGTAGAATTATTTGGATACTATAATATTCACTTCCCACTGCTAATCTCGTCCCATTGCTTGCTGGAAGCTAATTTCACTTTTGTTAAATGACTATATGCATTTTAGCATGTAGAAATACTTGTTATTTTACCTTGAATATATGAGGTTTCTGTTTTAAGAATTGAAATCTGACGGAACGAAATATTGTGGATTTATTGTACCAAGTTCGCGCCAATTCCGCCCACCCCTACTTTAAATACCCCTGCACCCCATAATCATAACCCACCCTTACTCTATAAAATACCCCAACACCCTTAAACACTAACCCATCTTAACCCTATAAATATACCCTGTACCCCAAAACCCAAACCTATCACCTAAACTCTAAAAATACCCCTGTACCCGAAAACCAAAACCTAGCCCTGAACCCTATAAATACCCCTGTACCTCAAAACCCAAACGTACCCCTGAACTCTAAAAATACCCCTGTACCCCAAAACCCAAACCTACCCCTGAACCCTAAAATACCCCTGTACCCCAAAACCCAAACCTAGCCCATAACCCTTAAAATACCCCTGTACCCCGCCTACGGCCATACCACCCGGAAAGCACCCCTGTACCCCAAAACCTAAACCTACCCATAACCCTAAAAATACCCCTGTACCCCAAAACCCAAACCTAGCCCAGAACCTTAAAATAACCCTGTATCCCAAAACCCAAACCTAGCCCTGAACCCTAAAAATACCCCTCTACCCCAAAACCCAAACCTAGCCCTGAATCCTTAAAATACCCCTGTACCCCAAAACCCAAACCTACCCCTGAACCCTAAAAATACCCCTATACCCCAAAACCCAAACCAAGCCCTGAACCCTAAAAATACCCCTGTACCCCATAACCCAAAACTTTATCTGAACCATTAAAATACCCAAACACCCCAAAACATATACCTCAGTACCCCAAAACATATACCCCTATACCCATACTTGCCTTATCCAAACATTTTTTAAAAACATGCTTTTACCATTCATGCATTTATAACGAATTTCGTTGTAAATGTATGCTTGGTAAAAGCATATCAAATGTAATGTCATGGGTTATAATGGCATGGCGGAGTCATGGTACTTTTGGAATGAAAGTATGCAGAGTCATGGTATGCGGAAAGAAAGTTGCGGTATAATGGGTGTTTACCCTCCCCCGGTAAGTACATTGGTGGCACGGTGGCCCACATCTCCAGCAACATACTCATATTTTTTCACCACCCATTTGAAAAATGCACAGGTCTCTCTCATTGATGGCCAGGACCGACATACGCTTCTAGACACACCTCCCGCCACAAGTTCTAGAATTGAGAACTTTAGAGCTGGGGAGCTACGTTCGAATCTCGGCATCAGCTCAACATCCTGTGATTCCAGGCAAATCGCTTTGTCTCACCATGCCTACCACAAATGAATGTGTTCTTCTGTAATGTAAATTGTGCTCATGCCATGTTGTCGAGTTCGCGCTATATAATATTGCAAGGAAAAATAAAGTAGGGAAACTCGAGTTCACATACTACTGAACACGCACTCTTAAGTGCATCAGCAGTGCACTGTGAATCGGAGCGTTTGACAGGCCTGTCACAGATTAGAAATGCTATCTAAACGAAATCCTACAAAACAATATACTACTGGCCGGCAGCAATTCATACCCGGACAACGTCGGGACCGGCTGCTAGTATATAATATTTTAAATGCTATTGCATTTGCCTCATCAGGGACATCTTGGGACGGTGAGGTGAACTGCAGCTTGATATATAATATTTTAAATGCTATTGCATTTGCATCATCAGGGACATCTAGGGACATGAGGTGAACTGCAGCTTGATGTGTAATATTTTAAATGCTATTGCATTTGCCTCATCAGGGACATCTAGGGACCATGAGGTGAACTGCAGCTTGATGTATAATATTTTAAATGCTATTGCATTTGCCTCTTGGGGACAACTATGGAGAACGAGGTAAACCGCAGCTCTTTGTAGAATTATTTGGATACTATAATATTCACTTCCCACTGCTAATCTCGTCCCACTGCTTGCTGGAAGCTAATTTCACTTTTGTTAAATGACTATATGCATTTTAGCATGTAGAAATACTTGTTATTTTACCTTGAATATATGAGGTTTCTGTTTTAAGAATTGAAATCTGACGGAACGAAATATTGTGGATTTATTGTACCAAGTTCGCGCCAATTCCGCCCACCCCTACTTTAAATACCCCTGCACCCCATAATCATAACCCACCCTTACTCTATAAAATACCCCAACACCCTTAAACACTAACCCATCTTAACCCTATAAATATACCCTGTACCCCAAAACCCAAACCTATCCCTAAACTCTAAAAATACCCCTGTACCCGAAAACCAAAACCTAGCCCTGAACCCTATAAATACCCCTGTACCTCAAAACCCAAACATACCCCTGAACTCTAAAAATACCCCTGTACCCCAAAACCCAAACCTACCCCTGAACCCTAAAATACCCCTGTACCCCAAAACCCAAACCTAGCCCATAACCCTTAAAATACCCCTGTACCCCAAAACCCAAACCTACCCATACCCTAAAAATACCCCTGTACCCCAAAACCCAAACCTAGCCCAGAACCTTAAAATAACCCTGTATCCCAAAACCCAAACCTAGCCCTGAACCCTAAAAATACCCCTGTACCCCAAAACACAAACCTAGCCCTGAACCCTTAAAATACCCCTGTACCCCAAAACCCAAACCTACCCCTGAACCCTAAAAATACCCCTATACCCCAAAACCCAAACCTAGCCCTGAACCCTAAAAATACCCTTGTACCCCATAACCCAAAACTTTATCTGAACCATTAAAATACCCAAACACCCCAAAACATATACCTCAGTACCCCAAAACATATACCCCTATACCCATACTTGCCTTATCCAAACATTTTTTTAAAAACATGCTTTTACCATTCATGCATTTACAACGAATTTCATTGTAAATGTATGCTTGGTAAAAGCATATCAAATGTAATGTCATGGGTTATAATGGCATTGCGGAGTCATGGTACTTTTGGAATGAAAGTATGCAGAGTCATGGTATGCGGAAAGAAAGTTGCGGTATAATGGGTGTTAACCCTCCCCCGGTAAGTACATTGGTGGCACGGCGGCCCACATCTCCAGCAACATACTCATAATTTTTTCACCACCCATTTGAAAAATGCACAGGTCTCTCTCATTGATGGCCAGGACCGACATACGCTTCTAGACACACCTCCCGCCACAAGTTCTAGAATTGAGAACTTTAGAGCTGGGGAGCTACGTTCGAATCTCGGCATCAGCTCAACATCCTGTGATTCCAGGCAAATCGCTTTGTATCACCGTGCCTACCACAAATGAATGTGTTCTTCTGTAATGTAAATTGTGCTCATGCCATGTTGTCGAGTTCGCGCTATATAATATTGCAAGGAAAAATAAAGTAGGGAAACTCGAGTTCACACACTACTGAACGCGCACTCTTAAGTGCATCAGCAGTGCACTGTGAATCGGAGCGTTTCACAGGCCTGTCACAGATTAGAAATGCTATCTAAACGAAATCCTACAAAACAATATACTTCTGGCCGGCAGCAATTCATACCCGGACAACGTCGGGACGGGCTGCTAGTTACATATAAACTTTCATTAGGCAGCAGCGACATACAAAGGTTACAATATCAAGAATAACTGTTTTCATTTCTACTTTGCATAACACAAAATCATTTTCTAGTACTTCACTTGCACACAATCCTAATAACCAAAGTTAATACAACACAAGAATATATGTGGCTGTGGACTATCTTTGATTATAACGCACCCCTACAATTTTAGAGCACTGCCACGCTCTATCACCTGTGTTGGCGCTAGGCAGCAGTTTGTGCTCCAGCGGGCCCCAAACTGCTCGCTATCACCTAAAAGCTGTCGCTAACTGATGTTGCTAATAGGGCGATGAAATTATCGCCGCTTTCCGGCTGAAAACGGCCGCAAAAGCGGTGATAATTTTATTTCGCCTTCCTTGGTAATATGCCGCCAGAATTTTTATTGCAAAAATTACTTTATTTTGGGAGACTCCTGAATTTTTATTGCAAAAATGACTTTATTTTGGCTCTCTGATGCTTTAGAAGTCAATGGGGAAATGCATTCACTGGTATATTTATTCTCCACTTTACTGTTGTAAATTGTTGTCATGCATTGGTTTTGTTCTCTTCCAGTGGAGCAGGGTGCAGTACCACAGCTCATCACTAGGTGTCCCACTCCAGTCGGCGTCCACGCTGTACTGTGAGAACCAGAGACGCCTGACGGATGAACGCTGTGACGTCACCGCGCCTGCCTTGTTTTTCACGGAGCGAGGCTGCCAGAAAAGCACTTCATGCAATGTGCCAGAAACTGCCCGGATATCCGGCTACCCACAATGCATTGCACTGAAGAGAAGCCCTTTGCATCTAACTGAACAAATTACACTTTTAATAATTAGCAGTTATTTCTTTATGTCTGTTACTGTAATTATTAAACATCCTTCCACATTCATCCCCAGAAACTACGTAAAGATAGGCACTCTAATATTCATGGGTGGCAAAACAGAGGAAGTCCTCACTTGAAACGCAATTCTCCGACTTAAAGTGACTCGTCACGTCTCTCAATCAATTGCACCGCGTGTGGTGATTGAAGAGGAGAATGTGCAATTTTTGGATGACCTACGTCACTGCGCGGGTCTTTAGTGTAGTGAAAGTAAGTGTGATCAACAGAACATTGAGGAATAATGTTGGAGACGATGTATCCAATGTCGTAGTATTTGAGAATAAATTACTTACCTCTCTCTGCCAAATTGGCGTTAAGATTTAGACATGTGCTTCTCTGAGAATCTCTGAAACTTCAACAGCTCTCTGTCATAAAATAAGTAGTGGAAGGAAAGAAAACACATTCTGGGGCATCTCTGCAAATCAGCAGATTTACGACTTCTGGCGCATCTCTGCTGATTAGCAGAGATGCGCCAGAAGTCGTAAATCTGGCCCATGTACGTAAAAGTGACATGCAGCCTGATTCATGATCGGGCCGTTTTGCGAGGCTCAAATAGCGAATCATAAGGAATCGCTATTTGAGACTCGCAAAACGGTAATCATGTAGGAATCGCAATATTAATTGCGATTCCCACTGATTCCTTATTTGCGATTAGCTAATTGCTAATCGCAAATAAGGAATAACTCCCCATGCATTCCTATGGGCCAAAAGGCCCATAGGAATGCATGGGGAGTATTCCTTATTTGCGATTAGCAATTAGATAATCGCAAATAAGATAGCGATTTAAAGGGTGCCAGGGGTGTCCAAAGGACACCCTGTAGCACCCCTTAAATGCAAATTGAAACAGGTGTTGCGCACACACATGTCCAAAGGACATGTGTGTGTGCAACATGCAACTTAGAAAAATGCTTTTAAAAGCATTTTTCTAAGTTTTTGCTATTTACCGAGAGGTCTGACCTCTCGGTAAATAGCGGCCCAAAATTGCATTTTCGCAATTTTCAAATGCTTCATGAATTGCATTTAAGGAAACTCAAATAGAGATTCCTTAAATGTAATTCCTCGCAATTTAGCGATTTAGCAATTACCGATTTTTGCATTTGGGATGCTGAATCCCAAATGCAAAAATCGCACTCGCAAAGGGCCGGATTCTCAGAATCCGGCCCTTTGCGAGCCGATTTAGCCTTCATGAATAAGGCTGTAAGAGAAATCTTGTAGATTTCACTGTGACACTTTTACGAGGCGTTCCTGCGATGGAATGCCCACTCTACCCCGGAACGCCTTCATGAAACCTAACGCAGGTTTCATGTAGTGCACGGCTTTACAACGTGACGCATCTCCCTAGATGTGTTGCGTTGTAAATAAGGCACAACGTGGTGTATGGTTTATGCCGCCGCTGCGTCACAGAAGTGATGCAACAGCAGCGTAAATGTGGCGCATGGGGCTTGTAAATCTGCCCCTCAATGTCTTGTAAAGGGTAGTACGCTCTCTAAAAAAACATATCTCATGATGTCTCAAAACACTGTTTTCACTCAGAAAACTGTATAGTTGAAAAAGAATAAGGAAGTGTCAGAATATGAAGGGAATCACTTCCCAATGTCTTCTTTACTTTCCGCAGGTTTCAGTCTGTTGCTTCCTCTCCACACAAATTTTTGGCCCTCCTGGAGAAGTGTTGATGGAGCAAGGTCTTTTATTTTTTTTGAACACATATTTATTTGTAAGATTGCACAAAAGTCGTGGGGCTCTGAACCCCAGAGGCCACTGCAGTATCAATTTATACATTTACAAGACAGCATCTGACTTTCTTTTACATCAAACAATTCAACCACAATGGTGAACAACCTTTACAACGCAACTTTTACCACGCAGTGCCTTTACAACGCGGTCATTACAAAGCAAACCATTACAACGCATTGCGCTGGGGGGGGGGGGTTCTAGGATAGGGAATACGTTTAATTTTCTATCCAACACCTTCTCTAGTGTCCACGGGGACTGGTGTTGGAATAGTAAATTAAACTTTTCACTATCCAGCACCCTAAAGCCCTATGCGTTGTAATGGTTTGCGGTGTAAAAACCGGGTTGTAAAGGCATGCGTGGTAAAAGCAAGCGTTGTAATGTCATACATCCAACCACAATACGTGACTTAGAGTATCTGTTAGGATTTAAAGCCCCCCTCCCCAACTAACCCCCCCTACTCCCCCCCGAGTTGCACAAAGTCCACTGAGCCCAGTCCATATGCATAAGCAATCAGGCTAGAAAAAGCAGTAAAGTAAAAAGAACGGTAACAGAAAAACCCAGTCTTGGTACACACACACCCCAGGCTACCCCTCAACCCCCCTCGTGCCAGATCTGACAGACCCGCTCCAGCCCTCATTCCACTGGAAGATCGTCCACAACATTTGGAGGCTCCAGTCACAAACCCCTATAGTCGCCCACCGCTTCTATATTTTGTAATGCTTACACGGACATCCTGGGCAACAAAGATTGGGTGTTCCAGCCCCATGGAGAAATCAAGGCCATTTTTCCAGGCTGCCACGAGGGAGCCCGTGTATCCTTCCACATCCTCGCTATATGAAGTTTCGCCAATGTGAGGCCGAGCAGCATGAGGTGCCGTTTATAAACATTGCTCCCAATCCCTCCCATCACATGCAGAAGGGCGAATTGTGGCATGCGTGGAAGTGACCACCCCAGGATCTCCGATAAACAAGAGAATACCCCTCTTCAGAATCGATCGAGTGATGGGCATTGCCAGACGGTGTGCAAGAATGTGCCCTCCTCCCCACCACACTGGAGGGGGGCAATCAAACCTGCCCGCCATAGTCACACCTGAGTAAAGTAGACCCAATATAGGGGCCTCATTTATGAAGGCCTTGCGCCACTGGTGCGTCACTTTTCCCCATTTTAAAAGTGATGCACCGGCGGCGCAAGACCTTCATAAATAAGGCCCAAGGTATTTAAATTGTATGAGGTGAAGCCCCATTGCTATGGCCGCTGCGGGGGGCGGCTAAGGCCTCCTTCCAGTCCTCCTTGAGTGTACCCACATCCTCTTCCCATACCCCCCGAAGCTTCTCAAGCATGGACGCGCAGTGGATGACCAGGGACTGATATATCTGTGAGATCTTCTTGGTTTCCATTCCCCCATAAAAAACTTTGCCTCCACCGGACTAAACTTGGGTAGCGAGTCAAGACCCTCTAGGCTAGGGGAAAGCGCAAGGCGTAACTGAAGGTACCAATAAAACTGGGACCAGGCCATGCACAATTCCACCTGTAGATCCCGGAATGACTTAAGGGACCCATCCCGCACAACATCCCCCAGGGTGGAGATGCCAATGGCATCCCACCCCCTAAAGCCCTGCAAGGCTGCCAGCTCCGGCAGGCACCCGTTGTGCCACAAGGGAATCTCTCCAGTAAGGGTATTCCACCACCCCATTCACTTCAATGACTGCTGCCAAACTAGAAAGACAACCTTTGTCACCTGTGTTAATGTACCACGCAGTGTCACTGCATAGAGAATCGTGTGAAGGGTGTGAGACCCCATAAGGTGTCGCTCCAGCGCATGGGCCGGGTCCCCCCTGTCCCCATACCAACACTCATTTAGAACGAATAGATGCGAGGCCTGGTAGTATGAAAGAATATCAGATGTCGCCAGCCCACCACAGTAGGTGGAGAGAAAGCAAGTGTGCAACGCTACTACCCACACCTGTCCCCCAACACGGAATTCACTAGCCTAAACCATTTGAGCGCAATCGGGTACGGGTGATCCTGCAGCTGGTACAGCAAGCGGGGGAGCACCACCATCTTGAAGATTGCTGACCTGCCATATACTGTTATGGGCATACGCAACCAGGTCTTTATATCCGCAAGAACGCGCTCCCAAACCGGCGCCAAGTTCCGCTCCTAAGATATGGCTGGCACATCCGACAGGAAGACACCCAGGTATCTAAGACCTCCCAACGCCACCTGCAACGCCAACGCCTGCGTGCCCGCATTCCCCCGAGCTCCTATGACCCACAACGTGGACTTGCGGGGATTAATGTGCAGCCCGGTCGTTTCCCCGAATATTTGCATGATCTCCAGGATCCATGGGCCCGATCTATCTAAAGCGGTTTGCGAAAAAATTAACATCATCCGCTTACAATGCGATCCTATTGGAGTGAACCGGAGCCCAGTCCAACCCCCTTAGGCAACTAAATATGGCGACAGGGGGCACCCCTGGCTGGTGCCTCGTCTAATAGGAAAGCTGGGCAAGACCGCTCCTGCCACACGCACCAACGCTGTCAGATCAGTGTAAAGAAGCATCAGATACGTCAGAAAACGTGGGCCGAAGTTAAGACGACATACAAGGGCAAACAGGTAAATCCAACTCAGGGAGTCGAAAGCCCTGTCCATGTCCGCCAGCAGGAGTGCAGTCGGCTCCCCCATTCACCAAACAGCCGCCGGTGCCACGTGCGCCCGCCTGATGTTGTGTCGCGTCGCCCTCTGGGGCATGAAACCGGCCTGGTCCGGGTGTACCAAGGCCGATATGTGCGGCAGGAGGCGGTTAGCCAGCTCTTTGGCCAAGACTTTGACCTCCACATTAAGAAGAGAGATGGGATGGTAAGAGGCGTGCTGCTCCGGGGCCGACCAGGCTTGTGGAACACCACCACCTCCGCATGTCTCCAATCCGGGGGGGAGCCGGTCGGCTTCCCTGGCCTCCTCCAACGACGCCCGGTAATATTAGGCTAACTGAGCGGTATACCGGCGAAAGAACTCGCTGGGGAACCTGTTGGTTCCGGGCGCCTTCTCAGAGTTAAGCTCTCCTAGGGCCCTACTCAGCCCATCGGATAGGGGGAGCTCCAATTGTTGGCGCATCTCATCGGACACCGCTTTGGGTGGGACATCCGGAATAAATTTGTCGACCGTAGCCTCCAGCAGGCATTCCCGAGGGGCATAGAGGTCCGCATAGTAGATGTCAAATCTCTCCGCTATGACCTTAGGATCCATCAACGGTACCCCACCCTCATCATGCACCCCTGGAAGGTCCTGGTGTTGTAAGGCATCCTGGCAGAGCCTATGAAGCATCTTACTCAACTTGTCGCCTAATTGATAGATTCTACTACGCGTTGCCAGCCATATCTGTCAGGCCTCGTCCATTATTCATAGGACTATTGTGCCAGAAGTAATTGTCGCATGGCCGGCCCCTCATCATCTTCCCGACACTGACGCTCCTGCGCTTCCACCTCTGCCTCAGCCCGAACCAATTCCTTGTGGCGCTTCTCACGGGCCTCCACACACCATGCTATGTCCACCCCACGTGGGCTTCAGCGCCTCCCAAAGTGTCACGGCACTGGAGACCGACCCCACATTGGCGGTGAGGTAGTTTGCGACAGCCTTCCTCATGTGCATCTCTTATTCACCTTTCTGCAAGTTCCATACAGCTGGGTGCCTTCGAAATGGCTGCTGCCCCCTGCCCATCTGCAACTCAACGGCCACCGGAGAGTGATCTGACAACCTCCGGGGGAGGATATCAGCGGAGACCATATTTGCAACCATCGCCCGGGTGAACGAATACCCAGTCGGTCCTAGAGAATGACTTATGAACCGCCGAGAGGTACGTATACTCCCTCCTGTCCCCGTGAGTGTGCCACCAGGTGTCCACCCAATCAAGTCTTGTAACCAAAGAGTGTAGTTTCGTGGGCTGAGTGCCACCCTGGCCCGCACTAGGCCTGCTCCCGTCCCTACCCACATCCTGCACATCATTCCAGTCTCCACCCACCACAGAGGCCACGTCCGGCATGTCAGCCCACAAGGTAAGTAGCTGCTCTACCAAGGACCACTGTAACGTGGGGGGCATATACACAGCCCAACACTATAGGATCCTCCCCGATCGTGCCTCGGGGAAAAAGGTTACGCACCTGCGTATCCAGCCATTGCTGCTCATGTACGTATGGGACCCTGCGGTGTAGTAAAATCGCTGCTCCCCTGGAACCCTGTGTGAATCCAGCATGAAAGACCTGCTGAAAGCCAAAATTCTGCAGACACCGGACTTTGGACCCCATCAAATGAGTTTCTTGTAAGAAAAGGATGTCAGCTCTGGCCCTCTTAGCCTGGCGCAGGACAGCCCCATGCTTAATTTTGTAGAGGACCCCAAAGACATTGCAGCTGACAATGTGGAGGGTACCCGGGGACACCTGCTCAACTACAGTCCCACTAGCCATCGAGCAGCATACAGTGACATAACACGGAAAAGGGGCCCGACTGTGTGTGTCTAAAAGTACCCAGTGAGATGACGCAACTCATACCCCAATCAAACCCCCTCCCCATAACAAACCCCCCACCCCATACCTCAAAAACACTGAAGTACCTGTTGGGCCAAGGAATCCCCAATTTACAGCCCATGTCATCCGGGCCCACCCCCCACAAGTGCTAGAAATGTGGGGATTCAGCCCCCATAAGGGCTCCCTCCATACAGCTTAAATCAAACATGCTCCCAATCCTATTAGAGGAACATCCCGGCACCACCCACCCCACAGGGTGCATACGCCGCCCGGGCTGCATTCTGATTCTTCACTGAGTGATGCGCTGTCGAAAAGTTCACGGGGACAGCGCCGGAGGGGGCACAGAATATCTCGGTCCCAGAGGCGCTCTTTGTCCTGTCGTGCCTCCTCCCGGGGAGATCCAGCTTCCCAGCCTCGGACACTGGACCCTTAACCGCTGTGAGGTGGGTGGTCCCCGGATGTTCCTCTAATAGGATTGGGAGCATGTTTGATTTAAGCTGTATGGAGGGAGCCCTTACGGGGGCTGAATCCCCACATTTCTAGCACTTGTGGGGGGTGGGCCCGGATGACATGGGCTGTAAATTGGGGATTCCTTGGCCCAACAGGTACTTCAGTGTTTTTGAGGTATGGGGTGGGGGGTTTGTTATGGGGAGGGTGTTTGATTGGGGTATGAGTTGCGTCATCTCACTGGGTACTTTTAGACACACACAGTCGGGCCCCTTTTCCGTGTTATGTCACTGTATGCTGCTCGATGGCTAGTGGGACTGTAGTTGAGCAGGTGTCCCCGGGTACCCTCCACATTGTCAGCTGAAATGTGTTTGGGCTACTGGACAAAATTAAGCATGGGGCTGTCCTGCGCCAGGCTAAGAGGGCCAGAGCTGACATCCTTTTCTTACAAGAAACTCATTTGATGGGGTCCAAAGTCCTGTGTCTGCAGCATTTGGGTTTTCAGTAGGTCTTTCATGCTGGATTCACACAGGGTTCCAGGGGAGTAGCGATTTTAATACACCGCAGGGTTCCATACGTACATGAGCAGCAATGGCTGGATACGCAGGTGGGGTACCTTTTTCTCCGAGGCACGATCGGGGAGGATCCTATAGTGTTGGGCTGTGTATATGCCCCCCACGTTACAGTGGTCCTTGGTAGAGCAGCTACTTACCTTGTGGGCTGACATGCCGGACGTGGACTCTGTGGTGGGTGGAGACTGGAATGATGTGCAGGATGTGGGTAGGGACGGGAGCAGGCCTAGTGGAGGCCGGGGTGGCGCTCAGCCCACAAAACTACAATCTTTGGTTACAAGACATGATTGGGTGGACACCTGGTGACACACTCACGGGGACAGGAGGGAATTTACGTACCTCTGGGCTGTTCTTAAGTCATTCTCTTGGATCGACTGTGTATTTGTTCCTCGGGCGACGGTTGCAAATATGGCCTCCGCTGAGATCCTCCCCCGGAGGTTGTCAGATCACTCTCCGGTGGCCGTTCAGTTGCAGATGGGTGGGGGGCAGCAGCCATTTCGATGGCGCCTAGCTGTATGGAACTTGCAGAATGGTGAATACGAGATGCACATGAGGGAGGCTGTCGCAAACTACCTCACCGCCAATATGGGGTCGGTCTCCAGCGCCGTGACACTTTGGGAGGGATGTATGACATTACAACGCATGCTTTTACCACGCATGCCTTTACAACGCGTTTTTTACAACTCATGCCTTTACAACGCATAGTGCTTTGGGGCGCTGGATAGTGAATAGTTTAATTTACTATTCCAACTCCAGTCCCCTTGGATAGTAGGGAAGGTGTTGGATAGTAAATTAAACCTATTCCCTATCCTAGAGAGCCCCCCAGCGCAATGCGTTGTAATGGTTTGCGTTGTAAAAGTTGCGTCGTAAAGCATGCGTGGTAAAAGTTGTGTTGTAAAGGATGTTTCCCCTTTGGGAGGTGCTGAAGCCTATGTGGGGTGGACATAGCATGGTGTGTGAAGGCCCATGAGAAGCGCCGCAAGGAAATGGTTCGGGCTGAGGCGGAGGTGGAAGCGCTGGAGGGTCGGTGTCGGGAAGAGGATGAGGGGCCGGCCATGCGACAATTACTTCTGGCACAACAGTCCTATGACTTCCAACTAATGGACGAGGCCTGACAGATATGGCTGGCAACGCGTAGTAGAATCTATCAATTAGGCGACAAGTCGAGTAAGATGCTTCATAGGCTCTGCCAGGGTGCCTTTACATCACCAGGCCCTTCCGGGGGCGCAGGATGAGGGTGGGGTACCGTTGATGGATCCTAAGGTCATAGCGGAGAGCTTTGCCGTCAACTACGCGGACCTCTATGCCCATCGGGAATGCCTGCTGAAGGCTACGGTCGACAAATTTATTCCGGATATCCCACCCAAAGCGGTGTCCGATGAGACACGCCAACAATTGGAGCTCCCCCTATCCAATGAGGACCTGAGTAGGGCCCTAGGAGAGCTTAACTCTGAGAAGGCACCCGGAACCAACAGGTTCCCCAGCGAGTTCTTTCGCCGTGATACTGCTCAGTTAGCCTCTTATTACCGGGTGGCGTTGGAGGAGGCCAGGGAAGCCGGCCGGCTCCGCACGGATTGGAGACATGCGGAGGTGGTGGTGTTCCACAAACCTGGTCGGCCCCGGAGCAGTACGCCTCTTACCATCCCATCTCTCTTCTTAATGTGGAGGTCAAAGTCTTGGCCAAAGCGCTGGCTAACCGCCTCCTGCCACACATATCGGCCTTGGTACACCCGGACCATGCCGGGTTCATGCCCCAGAGGGCGACGCGACACAACATCAGGTGGGCTCACGTGGCACTGGCGGCGGTTTGGTGAATGGGGGAGCCGACTGCACTCCTGCTGGTGGACATGGACAGGGCTTTCAACTCCCTGAGTTGGGTTTACCTGTTTGCCTTTCTATGTCGTCTTAACTTTGGCCCACGTTTTCTGTCGTATCTGATGCTTCTTTACACTGATCTGACAGTGTTGGTGCGTGTGGCAGGAGCGGTCTTGTCCAGCTTTCCTATTAGACGAGGCACCAGACAGGGGTGTCCCCTGTCGCCATATTTAGTCGCCCTAGCCATGGTGCCATTGGTGGACTGGGTGCGCATCGATGTGCATCGATGCTCCATCAATTCAGGCCTACTAGATCGTGCCCATGGATCCTGGAGATCATGCAAATATTCAGGGAAACGACTGGGCTGCACATTAATCCCCCCAAGTCCACGTTGTAGGTCATAGGAGCTCCGGTGAATGCGGGCACGCAGGCGTCGGCGTTGCAGGTGGCGGTGGGAGGTCTTAGATACCTGGGTGTCTTCCTGTCGGATGGCCCAGCCATATCTTGGGAGCGGAACTTGGCGCTGGTTTGGGAGCGCGTTCGCGTGGATATTAAGACCTGGTTGCGTATGCCCTTAACAATATATGGCATGTCAGCGATCTTCAAGATGGTGGTGCTCCCCCGCTTGCTGTACCAGCTGCAGAATCACCCATACCAGATCGCGCCCAAATGGTTTAGGCTGGAGAATTCCGTGTTGGGTGGTAGGTGTGGGTAGTAGCGTTGCACACTTGCTTTCTCTCCACCTACTGTGGTGGGTTGGCGACATCTGATATTCTTTCATACTACCTGGCCTCGCATCTATTCGTTCTAAATTAGTGTTGGTATGGGGACAGGGGGGACCCGGCCTACGCGCTGGAGCAACACCTTATGGGGTCTCACACCCTTCACACGATTCTCTATGCAGTGACACTGCGCGGTACATTACCACAGGTGACAAAGGTTATCTTTCAAGTTTGGCGGCAGTCATTGAAGTGAATGGGGTGGTGGAATACCCTTACTGGAGAGACTCCCTTGTGGCACAACGGGCGCCTGCCGGAGCTGGCAGCCTTGCAGGGCTTTAGGGGGTGGGATGCCATTGGCATCTCCACCCTGGGGGATGTAGTGCGGGATGGGTCCCTTAAGTCCTTCCGGGATCTACAGGTGGAATTGTGCATGGCCCGGTCCCAGTTTTATTGGTACCTTCAGTTCCGCCTTGCGCTTTCCCCTAGCCTAGAGGGCCTTGACTCGCTGCCCAAGTTTAGTCCGGTGGAGGCAAAGGTTTTAATGTGGGAATGGAAACCAAGAAGATCTCACAGATATATCAGTCCCTGGTCATCCACTACGCGCCCACGCTTGAGAAACTTTGGGGGCTAAGGGAAGAGGATGTGGGTACGCTCAAGGAGGACTGGAAGGAAGCCTTAGCCGCCCCCCGAAGCGGCCATAGCAATGGGGCTTTACCGCATACAATTTAAATACCTATATTGGGTCTACTTTACTCAGGTGTGACTATGGTGGGCAGGTTTGATTGCCTCCGTCCGGTGTGGTGGGGAGGAGGGCACATTCTTGCACACCGTCTGGTAATGCCCATCACTCGATCGATTCTGAAGAGGGGTATTCTCCTGTTTATCGGAGATTCTGGGGTGGTCACTTCCACGCATGCCACAATTCGCCCTACTGCATGTGATGGAAGGGATTGGGAGCTATGTTTATAAACGGCACCTCATGCTGCTCGGCCTCACATTGGCGAAACGTCATATAGCGAGGATGTGGCAGGATACATAGGCCCCCTCGTTGGCAGCCTGGAAAAATGGCCTTGATTTCTCCATGGGGCTGGAGCAGCCAATCTTTGTTGCCCAGGATGTCCGCGTAAGCATTACAAAATATGGAAGTGGTGGGCGGACAATAGGAGTTTGTGACTGGAGCCTCCGAATATTGTGGACGATCTTCCAGTGGAATGAGGGCTGGAGCGGGTCTGTCAGATCTGGCACGAGGGGGGTTGAGGGGTAGCCTGGGGTGTGTGTGTACCAAGACTGGGTTTTTCTGTTACCGTTCTTTTTACTTTACTGTTTTTTCTAGCCTGATTGCTTATGCATATGGACTGGGCTCAGTGGACTTTGTGCAACTCGGGGGGGGGGGGCGGAGTAGGGGGGGTTAGTTGGGGAGGAGGACTTTAAATCCTAACAGATACTCTAAGTCACGTATTTTGGTTGCATTGTTTGATGTAAAAGAAAGTCAGATGCTGTCTTGTAAATGTATAAATAGATACTGCAGTGGCCTCTGAGGTTCAGAGCCCCACGACTTTTGTGCATTCTTACAAATAAATATGTGTTAAAAAAAAAAGACCTTGCTCCATCCACATTCCTCCAGGAGGGCCAAAAATGTGTGTGGAGAGGAAGCAACTGACTGAAACCTGCGGTAAGTAAAGAAGACATTGGGAAGTGATTCCCTTCATATTCTGACACTTCCTTATTCTTATTCAACTATACAGTTTTTTAAGTGAAAACAGTGTTTTGAGACATCATGAGATATGTTTTTATAGAGAGCGTACCACCCTTTACAAGACATTGAGGGGCAGATTTACAAGCCCCATGCGCCACATTTACGCTGCTGTTGCATCACTTTTGTGACGCAGCGGCGGCATAAACCATACACCAAGTTGTGCCTTATTTACAACGTGACACATCTAGGGAGATGTGTCACGTTGTAAAGCCCTGCACTACATGAAACCTGTGTTAGGTTTCATGAAGGCGTTCCGGGGCAGAGTGGGCGTTCCATCGCAGGAACGCCTCGTAAAAGTGACACAGTGAAATCTACAAGATTTCTCTTAGTCACTTTTACGTACATGGAGCAGATTTACGACTTCTGGCGCATCTCTGCTAATCAGCTGAGATGCACCAGAAGAGTTACGACGCATCTGCCCACCTGTTTACCTCCACTGATGCGCCGCATTTACAATGCGGCGCACCGTGGTGCTCGGATGGGTAGATGCGTGACGCATCCCTGGAAATTTGGCACATTGCTTGAGTTACGTGGCAAGCGCAACACAGCTCCAGCAAGGCTCGGGGTGCCCTATCTGTAACATGCTGAGTCAATCCTTACGCGTGCTTCAAGGAGGCGCAGGGTTTTGACGCAGCATGACCTTAAAAGTGACTGAGTGAGGCGTTCCTGCACCAGAAAGCCCCCCCTCCTGCGTCAGAACGCCTACATGCGCAGTTGGGCTTTACAACGTGATGCATCTCCCAGATGTGTCACGGTGTAAATACCCCGCAGCATGGCGCTGGGGTTTTTGCCGCCGCTACGTCACAAAAGTGACGCAACAGCGGCATTAAAGAGGCACAAGCGGACTTGTAAATCTGCCCCATGCTTCGTCTAAACCCAGTGACGTAGCATGTTAGGCATAGGGCGCCTCTGAGCTTTTCTGAAGCTGCGTTGCGCTTGCGACACGACCCCAGCAATGCGCCACCCTTATGCCATAGGATGCAACAAGCATCGCCCTATCCATGCGCCGCATTGTAAATGTGACGCATTCGTGGTGGTGCAGGAAGGGAATTGTGTGTTGCATCCCTGCTGATTTGCATTTGTGGTGGGGCAGGGAGGGAATTGTGTGGTCCATCCGTGCTGATTTCCATTCGTGGTGGGACAAGGAGGGAATTGCGTGTCGCATCTTTTCTGGCGCATCCTGTTGATTTGCAGAGATGCCCCAGAATGTGTTTTCTTTCCTTCCAATACTTATTTTGTGGCAGAGAGCTGGTAAAGTCTTCAGAGATTTTCAGAAAAGCAAATGTTCAAATTTTAATAATGATTTGGCAGAGAAAGTTAAATTACTTAATCTCACAAGATGATATTTGAAAATCAACTACAGCATTCCTATATCTTCTAAAGATCAAACATTACTTACGACTACACTATAGACCCAGTATTGACGTAGGTTGTTTAAAAATGAAAAATTTCCTAGCTAACGTAAAGGAAAGTTTCAATTCTATTAATAACAAGGAGGCGAGGATTATGCAGTCCTTTCTTCTCATTATTATAATCAGCACTTTAAAGAAAAAGCAATCAAAACGTTTTTATTGAACCACAACTCCCATGAGCACATGGGCTACAGTGTCCATAGTAACCAACAGCCAATGATGGATCCGTCCATCGTATAACTAGCCATGACGTCCTCTCCTTTTCCTCGTCTTCTCTGTGAGGCAGAATACCGGGAAAGACACTTCATTCTTTCTGGTCGTGTCCTAAAGCAAATAAGGAGACCGTTATCCAGTTCTTTTTACAAGAAGTAAGGCAAAGGCAATACACAGTATGCATGAGAGACAATAAAGTTTGACGATTTGAACGTTACCAGATTGCAACAGGAATCTAAGACAACAGTGTTTCTTCACGATGCATTGCATTAATACACAGTTGAAATCCATCATAAAAGTAATACTTACTGAAGTACGAAGGTGTACGGGTGGGACGAGACCGCCCTGTTTCGGGAGGGATAATCCTCGCCTCCTTGTCCTTAATAGAATTGAAACTTTCCGTTACGTTAGCTAGGAAATTTTTCATTCTATGTCAGGACGGAGGCAAGGATTATGCAGTTTCAAAGCTTATCCACAACAAGCTCTGCTGCGCCATAGATAGGCTTGAAGTAAAACTTTTTGAAGGTAGACTCCGAGGACCAGTCTGCCGCTGCCATGATGTCCTCTAACCTACCACCTACCTGAATGGCCTTAGAAGCCATGGCACCTCTAACGGAGTGAGCTCCAAAAGTGGCCACGTCTATGCCCGCCTCGGTCATAAGCCAACGGACCCAACGAGCAATAGACGGAGCCGAAACCGCTTTAAAAGGTTTCTTCAGTGCAATGAGGAGTTGTCGTTCCCCAGGAGGGCGGCAATCCTCGGTCATATCCTCATAGGCCTTGAGGCACCACACACAGTTTTGGATGGTCCAAAAAGGACGGGTATGATACTGACCTGATGCTAGTTTTCGTACGCCTAGCCACTGTGAACGTCACCCCTTCCGGAGTGAATACGTGTGAGGAGATGTCTAACGCACGCACGTCAGAAACTCGTTTACTTGAGATCAGACACAACAACATAGCCAGTTTAGCTGACAGTTCTTTCCTAGACAAATAGCTGTTGTCACGCCAAGAGGTAAGGAACCTGAGGATGATGTTGACATCCCAGAGGTTGGAATATCTGGGCTCAGAAGGAGTGGAAAGCCTGGCGCCCTTCATGAGCTTGCAAACCCAAGGGTGTTCTCCCACCGGTCTTCCGTCGACGTGAATATGCCCCGCCGAAATGGCGGACCTGAAAGAGTTAATGGACCGATACGCCAACCCCGAGTCGGATAGTTCGGCCAGAAAATTCAGAATGAGGGTAACGTCAGCCCCCACCGGATCGGCGTGTCTTCCCAGACACCAACGACGCCACCGTTGCCAAGCCGAACGGTACCTCTTGACTGTACCAGGGGCCCAGGCCCTGCTGATGAGTTCTGCAGCGCCCGCCGAAAGGCGCCCGTCCTGCCAACGTCCCCGGAAATCCTCCATGCCATTTGGACCAAGGTTTCCTGAAGTACCAGCGGGTGCCCCTCTCCCAGAGGCCCCGAAAGTAGCGACGGCAACGAGGGCAGTCGAATCGGACAGTCCCAAGACAGCTCCAGCAGCGAGGGAAGCCAGGCCTGCGCCCGCCAAAAGATGGTCACCAGGACCAGTGAGGCCTGTTGACGGCGAACTTGAGCCGCTACTCAAGGAATCATGAGGAAAGGAGGAAAGGCGTACGCCTGCTCCGTCGACCAGTCCTGTAAGAAGGCATCGACCGCCTCTGGGTCCGGTCTCCAGCTCACGAACCTCGGAAGTTGACGGTTGAGCCGGGAAGCAAACAGGTCCAGAGTGAACGGACCCCACGTCTCCCGCAAGGCCTGAAAGACCGCCGTGTGCAGTCTCCAATCGCTGAAGTCCAGGAAGTTTCTGGAATGCCAGTCCGCGATCGAGTTCTGCGGGCCTGGGAGATATTCCGCCGGGACTGAGATTTGTTTCTCTAGGCAATAGTGCCAGAAGTCCTTCGCCAGGTTCGCTAGTGCCTTGGACCGAGGTCCGCACAGGCGATTGATATACTGTACCGCTGACATGTTGTCCATGCGCAGCAGGATACAGCACGACACTTTGTTCTGAGTCAGGGACTTTATCGCAAAGGAGCCCGCCAGAAGCTCCAGGCAGTTGATGTGGAGTCGAAGTTCGTCCTCCGACCATCGGCCCCCCATCGTGACATCGCCACAACGGGCTCCCCAGCCCGCTCTGCTGGCATCCGATTCTATGATCAGGTCCGGGCTGGATCCGAAGATCGCTCTCCCGTTCCACGCACTCATGTGTTCTATCCACCATCTCAACTCCGTTCTCGTTTCCTCCATAAGGGAGATGAGTTCGGAATAAGTAAGCCCTTTCCGGAGATGTTGCGCCTTCAGGCGTTGAAGTGCCCTGTAGTGTAACGGGCCCGGAAAAATCACCTGGATCGAGGAGGATAGAATGCCCACTATACGAGCCAGGTGCCGAAGGGAGATCCTGTCTTTCCTCAGAGTCTGAGAAAGTTCCCTGCGGATCTTGTTCACCTTCTGCTGTGGGAGGCTGAGGCTGGCCGAGTCGGAATCTATGAGGAAGCCCAGAATGGAAATCTGTTTCTTCGGAAGAAGATCCGACTTCTGAGCATTCACCACGAACCCCAAGTCCTGGAGTAGGGCAATAGTCATGGTCAAGTGTGACCGTAGACGGTCCGGCGACTGATCCATGATCAGAATGTCGTCGAGGTAGATGATCATCCGAACCCCTCTCTCGTGCAGTGTTTCCACCACCGGCCGAAGGAGCTTCGTAAAGCACCATGGGGCCGACGAGAGGCCGAACGGGAGGGCTTGGAATTCGTAAACCTCCTCGTTCCACAAGAACTGTAGGAAGCGTCTGTGAGGGGGAAAGATCGGTACCGTGAGATACGCGTCCTTCAGGTCCAGACGGACCATCCAATCTCCTTGTAGGAGAATGTCTCGTAGTAGATGGATTCCCTCCATCTTGAAGTGGCGGTAAATCAGCCACTCGTTGAACTCTCGTAAATTGATGACCGGGCGAAACCCCTTGTCTTTTTTCTGGACCAGAAATATGTTGCTCAGGAAACCCGCAGGATGAAGGCGTGTTCTGCGAATCGCGCCTTTCCTGAGGAGATCTGCGATTTCGTTGTTGATAAGAAGCTTGTCTTCTGAGGAAAAAACCAAGGGACGAGGGCGAACCCTCTATTGGGGAGTGCCATAGAATTCTATTCTGAAACCCCTGACCGTCTGAAGAACCCAAGGGTCCAAGGAGATTTTGCTCCAGTTGTGGAAGTGATCCCGAAGCCTCCCCCCCAGAACGGATGGGGAAAAAAGGGTAACACTCACCGGATGGGCCTCCCGGTGCATTGGCACCGCCATGGTAGCCTCTGCCGCGCCCTCGGCCGGCGCCTCGACTAGGGTAGAAGTTCCCCTGGCGACCGTCATTCCAGCCGTTGTTCGGACGCTGCTGGGCCTTGTTGTTAGGGCCTTGTTGGGGCTGGCGGCCGGAGGAGCGACCCCGTCCTCGTCCGGCCCTTGCAAAAACCCGTCCGGGAAAGATTTTCTTAATGGACGTTTGAGCTCTGTCGAGTGCAGAGAAAGTTGTCACAAACTTGTTCAGTTCTTTTATGAAAGGCTCCCCAAAGAGTTTGCCTTGTGCAATAGGGCCAGCCTCCGATGTGGCTAGATCTCCGAGTTTCGGATCGATCTTGATGAGGAGAGATCTCCTCCGCTCTGCCGCCAACGCACAATTTGCGTTGCCCAGGAAGCATAGGGCTCTCTGTGCCCAACCTGCCACGACCTCCGTGGACATCGGTGTCCCCGATTCCTTGGCCCTCTCGGCCAACTGGATGATCTGGGTCACGGGGCCTACGGCGTCCAGGAGCTTATCCTGGCAGTTGCGCCAGGAACGATCTATACCCTTCCTGGGGTCCTTCATAAATTTTGCGAAGAACGCATAGAGCTTTTCATCAATATGAGGAGTGGCCGCCACTCTGCCCTCCAGCTTAGGGCGAGGGCACTCACACCGCATGCGGGTCCGAACCTCCTTTTCCAGAGGGTGGCGTACCTTACCAGCCACGTACGCCGCTACTTTGGGGTCTGGGGTCCATTCCGACGAAAGCGGATGGTAGATCCTCGACGGATCAAACATATCCGGGACTTTATCATCCCCTTCAAGCGACTCAGAGGAATGCGACGCAGGGCGCCAAGGGCGTCCTGAGCCCTCCTCCTCATCGTCCGAGGAGGTATCGTCCTCGGTAACACCCTCTCCCTCCAAGGGGAAACCATCGTCCAGGTCAGAATTTGGGGCGACCTCGTCGCCATCATCCCCGGGGAAGAAGCCCTCCCGGCAGGGTAAATTTTTAAGCGTTCGCGCACTTTTTCGGAAGGAGTCCCTCAGGCGATCAAACTCCTCCAAGTGCCCCGCGGGACGCTTCGCCGACTTCCCCCCCCCCCCTGCGCGCCTTTGGCTCCGCGGGTCACAGGAACTGCGCCACTGAACACCCCGGGGATACTTTGAGTGAGGGCCTCCACACTCTCCCGCAAAGGTGCCAGTACCGAATCCAGCGCCTGCGACAGCGCGCGGCTAACCGCCGGCGGCAGTGGTTGGGAGCAGCCAGGTTCCTCCGTCCCCTGAGTGAGGGGAGTCGACTGTTCAGCAGCCTGCATTGTGCGAGGGTGAGAGCACTAAACACCTTGTACAAGTTACAGAAGGGAGCCCCCTCGCCGGTGCTCCGACAGTACCGCTGTCAAGTTTAGGGTGCGGTGACTGACAACCGCCACTAGATGGCGTCGCGCACGATGGGCGCGCTACTACACCGGTCCAGTGTCAGGCGAGGGTTGGTGAGTCAGGTGAGAAAACCTGCCTCAGCGCACCGACCCGAGGGGCAAGCACCGCGAGCGCAGCCTCAACCCAAACGGGGGCCTATCTAGTTAATGCTGCGTCAAACCTTACGCCTGCATCAGGCAGGCGAGGGTTTTGACGCAGCATGGGCCTAAAAGTGACTGAGTGAAATCTTGTAGATTTCACTCAGCTATTTTTAGGAGGCGTTCCTTCACCGGGACGCCACCTCCCCCTGCGCAGGAACGCCTACATGTGGCGCAGGGCTTTACAACGTGACGCATCTCCCAGATGCGTCACGTTGTAAGTACCCCGCACCATGGCACAGTATTTGCGCCGCCGCTGCGCCACTTAACGGCAGCGTAAATGAGGCGCAAGGGGCTTGTAAATCTGCCCCTAAAAACATTTCTTTTGTTTTCAGCGGATGTACCATGTTACAACGCATACCGTTACAACTACCTACTATTACAACGCGACCATTACAACGCATACCATTACAACGCATAGCGCTTTGAGGTGCTGGATAGTGGTAAGTATAATTTACTATTCTAACTCCAGTCCCCGTGGACACTAGGGAAGGTGTTGGATAGTAAATTATACTTATTCCCTATCCTAGAGCGCCCCCCAGCGCAATGCGTTGTAATGGTATGCGTTGTAAAAGATGCGTTGTAATAGTAGGTAGTTGTAAAAGATGCGTTGTAACAGGTGTATACCTTTTCAGCAATTCATCAAGAAACATTATTTACAATGACAATAGTACTGACACTCACAAATGCTAGACCTATTGCATTGCAAATGATTGGGTGTGTTTTTAGCAGCCTGTTTGACTGCCAGCACACTCATTGACCACCCCCATCCCCACCCCATGGCACTCTGATCAGAGTTCTCACTCACTACAAGGGCTCGAAGTAAATGAATACAGCCTGGAAATGTGGCACAGAATCCTCGGCGCACTTCCAGGCCATCTTCATTTACATGTACTTGCAGAGCCATTTGTGCCCCCCTGGTACCTCATCCACGCGCCCCCAAGGGGGGAGCGCCCCCCAGTTTGAAGGGGTATTTTTAGGGTTCAGGGCTAGGTTTGGGTTTTGGGGTATAGGGGTATTTTTAGGGTTCAGGGTAGGTTTGGGTTTTGGGGTACGGGTTATTTTAAGGGTTCAGGGCTAGGATTGGGTTTTCGGGTACAGGGGTATTTTTAGGGTTCAGGGCTAGGTTTGGGTTTTGGGATACAGGGGTATTTTAGGGTTCAGGGGTAGGTTTGGGTTTTGGGGTACAGGGTTATTTTTATGGTTCAGGGCTAGGTTTGGGTTTTGAGGTACAGGGGTGTTTTTATGGTTCAGGGGTAGGTTTGGGTTTTGGGGTACAGAGGTATTTTAAGGGTTCAGGGCTAGGTTTGGGTTTTGGGGTACAGGGGTATTTTAGGGTTCAGGGGTAGATTTGGGTTTTGGGGTACAGGGGTATTTTTAGGGTTCAGGGCTAGGTTTGGGTTTGGGGTACAGGGGTATTTTTAGGGTTCAGGGCTAGGTTTGGGTTTTGAGGTACAGGGGTATTTATAGGGTTCAGGGCTAGGTTTGGGTTTTGGGGTACAGGGTATTTTTAGGGTTTAGGGCTATGTTTGGGTTTTGGGGTTCAGGGTATATTTTTATGGTTAAGTTGGGTTAGATTTTAAGGGTGTTGGGGTATTTTAAGGAGTAAGGGAGGGTTATGATTATGGGGTGCAGGGGTATTTAAAGGGAGCAGGGTGGACACTCGGAGCTGGAATGTACAGAACCTGGGAAGAAAAAACAATGAAATATTGGGCACAACGCTCACTTTTTTCCCGTAATCCCGTAATCCCGCGCCCCACACACACTCCCACGCCCACGCCCCCAGCACACGCCCACAGCACACGATATGAGACATGGCATGAAGGGCGGAATGTACCACACGCCCCCAGCGTTTGTCACGCCCCCAGCACACACCCACAGCACAACGCAGACACGCCCACAAGGGACTACTTTGCTGGCACGGTTCTTTTACATTTTAAATGTATATGGTGGGCGTCTGCATAGCCTATGTCCTTCTGCTGCAACTGCCCTTTCCAACGCTGTATTGGGTGTTGTGATTGGTGCTGTGGTTCCCGAGTTTACCTGGCCAAAAGGTGCAAGTTCTCTCTTTATAATAGTAGTATAGATATTAATTAATTTATCTCTACATGGTGACTTTCTTCTTTCGACCACACTCTCGACCCACGTTTGACGTAGGTCGTCCAAATATTTCAGGATCTCCTTATCAATAGCCACACGAAATGTTGTTTTGAAAATCCTTTATTATGAGTAAAGGTGCATACAGGAGGATAAAGACACAATCATTTTACATTAATGCGTCACGAGATACATACATGGACTATACATTAGAAATAGGGGACGCAGTGGGTATCAGTGACATCAGAAGAAAACAAATTACCGAAAGTCTGGCATTTTGTGTGAAAGTTGCGGTACAAATACATTTGTATACATGTGTCAAAAAACCTATTCTTGTGCCTGGTGTTGCAGGCTGCAGACAGTAACATTTTAATATTGGCCTATTTTACAAATGCCAATCCATAGTTTTGGACCCGGTGGCTGGGTTCTGCCCCAGATTCTCCTCTTTACTGTTGTAAATTGTTGTCATGCATTGGTTTTGCTCTCTCCACAGTATACGAGGGTGCAGTACCATAGCTCGTCACTAGGTGTCCCACTCCAGTCGGCGTCCACGCTGTACAGTGAGAACTAGAGATGCCTGACCGATGAACGCTGTGACGTCACCGCGCCTGCCTTGTTTTTCACGGAGCGGGGCTGCAAGGAAAGCACTTCCTGCAGACACTGACCGGATATCCGGCTGCCCATAATGCCTTGCCGGAAGTGAAACCCTTCGCATCTAACTGAACACATTACACTTTTCATTATTTAGGTCTTAAAGTCTTTTTTTCGAAAATGTACACATTAAACAACCTCCTGCATTCATCCCCAGAAACTCCGTAGAAAAGGGCGCTCAATGGCACTTCGTGTGGCTATTGCTTTGTGATCTGAGCCCCCACAGTTGCGACACACCAACCCCGAGCACTGATCTTTGGAGTGCCCAAAGTGCTGGCACATCTTGCAAAAGAGGGGCTGTCCAGAGTAGACGAGGAAACCCTTATTGGAACCTAGAGCAAAAGTCTGAGGTGGGTGTGTAAGTCCCCCTATACCTTCTGGGTCTGGTTTTAAATTTACAACATACCGGCGTTTGCCGTTCCATATCCCGCAGACATTTTTTATCTTTTGACCCCCATGAATTGTGGTGCAATGACGCTGTAGGAAGACTTCTTTAACCCTTTCCATGCTGATGACGGAACCGCTCCGTCATCAGCTGCGGTTGGGCTGTGCTGATGACGGAGCGGTTCCGTCATGGCCCCGTCGCCGCGCCTGCGCGGTGCTGATTTTGCGCCTGCGCGGCGCGTTCTATTGAGCGGGCGGGGCCATGACAGAATTGCTCCGTCACGAGCACAGCTGAACCGCGGCTAGTGATGGAGCGGTTCTGTTACCAGCATGCGGCCGCTGCGCGGCCGCCCCGCCCACTTAGCGCTGCGGCGGAATAGCCGCCGCAGCGATGTGGATAAGTCGCGGGTCTGTGTTGGGCTTGTACATATAAACCACAATCACTGTTTCTTTAGGCGCAGCCATGGAGGTAAATGACAAGCCTTGCAGTGTCTCATGCCCGTCATATCCCCTGGCATTTCTCTAGAGAAGGTGACATCCAAGATACCTCGATTAGAAAAATCCTGCACACATTCAATTGCTCTCTCTGCCACATTACATTTCGTTTTAGGACATCTTCAACAATGAAACACACATTCTTTTCCTTTCTAAATTCCTCCTCTATGCTGATTCTCACCGAGTTGGGCACGAAATCAAAATTGAAGGCTTTGGGGGCCCTGCTACTTTTGAATAGGGAGCCGTGGTTAGTGCTATCTCCGCCACTCGCGCTGTGCCTGCTCTGCTGTCTGAGTGAGAGAGATGGGAGGAGCCGGGCTGACAGCAGCCTCTGATCACAGAGAGGCCAGTCCGGGGAGGAGGGCAGAGCCCCCACCTCCAGGCCTGCCAGGCAGCTCCTTGCGTAGCGCGGTGCAGCACAGTCACAGTCTTACCGGCTTTCAATGAAGAAGTAGCGGTGTCACGGCCCCCCCAGCGGGGGCTCTCCTTCTCCGGGACGCCTGGCCTGCAACGATGCATCAACTCCTCCAAGATGAATGGGGCCCGGCTGGGCCAGCTGGCTCCTCGCAGAATCCGTAACAATGTTGCAAGTCGTCCTCGCTGTCTGGAAGCTCAAGATGGAGAAAAAACTTGGTTTGTGGTCCACCCGCAAACTTACTTTGGAAGGTCAAATATTTGTAATCAAGGCAGTCCTAATCCCTATTATGCTCTATCTGTTTATGGCCTTCCCTCCCACGAAGCCTGTCCTACAGAAATGCACCAGACTTTTCTCTACTTTTCTATGGGGATCCAGAATGGAAAAGTTAGGCCGTAATAAAGTTTGTAAACATTGGACGAGAGGGGGGAAAGGTATGCCTGATGTATACTCTTTCATGTATTCAAAATTACTATGTCATACAGTGTCTAGAGCTATTGATCCGCTTCCATCATGTGCCAGTTTCTTCACGCGCTATTTTGTTGGAACTTGGTTAAGAACTCATGCTTTGTATTTTCCATCAAATTTGGGGCCTTTAGCCCATCTCTGTACCACCTTACTACAAAGGCTTGCAGACTAATCTGGACTCTTTAGACTTTGCAATCATACCCCGTGCTGCCTGCCAAGATGCAAAAAGACTGAAAATGGCCCTTCGACTTCATGAAACACCCACTGTCCTGGGACCCTTCTCTGAGCAACAATCTATTGACATTTGGAAGATGGTGGGGCACCGAGGCCTTTCACACAACCAAAGGGACATAGCGTGGATGTGCGCCCACAACTGCCTACCTACTAGAACTTTTCAACACAGGCGAGGGCTCTCGACGACGGCTCGTTGTCCCAGAGATGGCTGCGCGCAAGAGGAATCAGTATACCACCTGTTTTGGACTTGTACCTTTGCTAATGCTTTTTGGAAATTGTTGGCCCCCTTTCTGCTAAATGTGGCAGGCATCTCCTCCTTCTCC
Organism: Lissotriton vulgaris; assembly: GCF_964263255.1. Lineage (NCBI taxonomy): Eukaryota > Metazoa > Chordata > Amphibia > Caudata > Salamandridae > Lissotriton > Lissotriton vulgaris. Next base: position 25,521,802 of record NC_141696.1, on the reverse strand, counting down.
TTTGATAAATTGATGTATGGTTGGTCATTGCCCACGACTCATGTCCAAACAGCATGGAGGGGGGTAAATTGTGGCAAAGAGGCACTCTGGGACGCACGTAATTTGCTGTTGTTCAACCACAAGACACTTTCTCCAAAAGACTGCAGAAACTTTTGTCTAGATAAAATGTACACGTATTTCCAAGTGGACTTAAGTGCCTTAGGCTCTCAATGGGCACATGGACTATGGCACCCAGAGAGCTGGAAAGGGTGGGTGACCTGAAAGACTTTTTTTGCTTCCAAAACCCAGCCACCGGGTCCAAAACTATGGATTGGCATTTGTAAAATAGGCCAATATTAAAATTTTACTGTCTGCAGCCTGCATCACCAGGCACAAGAATAGGTTTTTTGACACATGTATACAAATGTATTTGTACCGCAACTTTCACACGAAATGCCAGACTTTCGGTAATTTGTTTTCTTCTGATGTCACTGATACCCACTGCGTCCCCTATTTCTAATGTATAGTCCATGTATGTATCTTGTGACGCATTAATGTAAAATGATTGTGTCTTTATCCTCCTGTATGCACCTTTACTCATAATAAAGGATTTTCAAAACAACATTTCGTGTGGCTATTGATAAGGAGATCCTGAAATTTTTGGACGACCTACGTCAAACGTGGGTCGAGAGTGTGGTCGAAAGAAGAAAGTCACCATGTAGAGATAAATTCATTAATATCCTAATCTAAATTTGTTGCACGATCAGTAAATTAGATTTTCTGAAAATCTCCGAAGACTTTACCAGCTCTCTGCCAGAAGATAAGTATAGGAAGAAAAGGAAACACACTCTGGGGCAGATTTACGAGATCTGGCAGCATCTCTGCAAATCAGCAGGGATGAGCCAGCAAAGATGAGACGCTATTCCCTCCCTGCTCCACCACGAATGCAAATCATCAGGGATGCGTCAGAAAAGATGAGACGCTATTCCCTCCCTGCCTCACCACGAATGCAAATCAGCAGGGATGAGCCAGCAAAGATGACACACGCTATTCCCTCCCTGCCTCACCACGAATGCAAATCAGCAGGGATGCGTCAGAAAAGATGAGACGCTATTCCCTCCCTGCCCCACCACGAATGCAAATCAGCAGGGATGCGTCAGAAAAGATGAAAAGCTATTCCCTCCGTGCCCCACCACGAATGCTCGCATTTACAATGCGGTACACCATGGCGCATGGATAGGGCGTTGAGTATTGTATCCTGTGGCGTAAGGGTGGCGCATTGCTGGAGATGTGTCGCAAGCGCAACCCGGCTCCAGCAATCCTCAGGGGCGCCATATGCCTAACATGCTGCGTCACTGGGTTTTGACTAAGCATGTACGTAAAAGTGACTCAGAGAAATCTTGTAGATTTCGCTGTCACTTTTATGAGGCGTTCCAGCGACGGAACGCCCACCCTGCCTCGGAACGCCCACATGAAACCTAACGCAGGTTTCATGTAGTGCAGGGCTTTACAACGTGACGCATCTCCCTAGATGCGTCACATTGTAAATAAGGCACAACGTGGTGCATGGTCTATGCCGCCGCAGCTTCACGGAAGTGACGCAACAGCAGCGTAAATGTGGCGCATGGGGCTTGTAAATCCGCCCCTCAATTTCTTGTAAAGGGTAATACGCTCTCTATAAAAACATATCACGTTGTGACGAAACACGTGTCGGCTGGTTTGTACATTCTGTATTGATCCTGATTAAAAATCCCCATTATGACAACTCTGATGTCGACCCACTTAATATCTACAAAAAGAACAATTTGAGAGTTTGGTATTGACAATAGAACCTACATCCATATACGTGTGCACAGGACTCTGTTCTAAATTTACTGTGTATGTTTCGGCTTACACACCCACAGGGGTTGTTTTCCTTGGATTTGTTCCCCCTGACCTGTTAGCACCGTTCCTAATCATTTGCCTCTTAAAGAACATTTGGGTACTCGCTTAAGCACCATTTCTTCCTGTCCTCAATCTAAACTCTTCACCGATATAGCTCCTGGAGAGGTGTTGATGGAGCAAGGTCTCTAAAGAAAGAGACTTGCTCAGAAGCAATCCACTAGTTTAACTCACTAACAAGTTATTAACGAAGTTTCGTGAAAACTTATATGCACCACATGAACACGCAGGCTAGTGTCGCACATGTCCTCATGACCTCCCACTGACCCCCGATACACTCCGCTGCACTCTACTTGGTCCGCGACATGGACTGCCATATCCTATTTTATTACCAAAGACACGGCGACCAGACTGCAGATTGTACCCTTCCTCTTCCTCATTACTTATCATCCCCGGTTGAAGTCTGGTTGGCCCTCCACGGGCCCATATTGTGTGGTGTGCTTGGCATGGCCCTGTACCGCTCCCGCCTAAAAACTCCATTGGATATGCAATAAACAGCCAATAACGCACTACTGTGTCATGTCTTTCATCATTCCTGCATGAATGTGTGGATGGAAGTAGGGACAGTGATTTCCCTAATGTCAATGATGCTCATCTGGTGGGATGCCAGAAACCGTGTGCTACATTGCCTATTGTGTCCCGGTTGCCGTGGACACTATAACAGGGACACATGCATTAGTCACTTCCCTGTCCGGACATGGACCGAACCACGCCCAGAGCCCCTGAGTCATTGTTGCAAACCCTGCACTGGTCCGGCGTACAGCAGGCCAGACCACTCCGCTGACGCTCCGAGGGGGCCCCCATAGTTACCTGTCACAGGCATACTCGCTGGTGGTGTGCAGGTCTCTGGTCTAATTGTCAGCATGTCACGGCCACTCCCCGAGGGCAGGTCTATGCACAAGCCACATTCCCCTCTGCCGGTGGTGACTAGGTGATGGACGCTCCACAGTGCTCAATCATAAAGGACCCATGATTTGCTGCGCACAGGGTTGGTGGCACCCAAGGCCTAGCAGCCGACACGGGCCTACCACCACGTGCCGCTGACTGGCATAGCACAGGGTTAGTGGCACCCGAGGAATTGCGGCTGACACGGGTCTACTACCACATGGCGTTGACAAGCATTGCACAGGGTTGGTGGCACACGTAATTGCTGAGCGGTGTGCAGCCTGCGATGATGATGTGTGCACTGATGTGGTCTCCGCCATTGATGACTCAGGACTCAGCGTCATGTGTGGGACCTGCTGGGCTGCAGGGGCAGGCCTGCATGATGTGGACAATGCCATGGTGGCGTGACCGTGGCCTCAAGTTTGCACGGGCACGTTGTGTGCCTACTGATGGACACACCGGTGGCAGCAGGTGAGTAGTGGGGCCTGTGTCTCTCTCTCTCCATTCATTTCTTTCTCTCTCACTCTATCTCCCTGCCCTCACTCTCTCTCACACTCTCCCTTCCCTCTCTCTCACTCTCTCTCCCTTACTTTCCTTTCCTCTCTTTCTCTCTCTGGCTCACTTTCCTTTTCTGTTTCTCTATGTCTCCCTCCGTTGATGTGCACATGACACACGTCCTGATTTTGTGCTTTCTTTTCTAGGCTGTGTCGAGATTGTCCCTGGTGGACCCGACAGGAGTCTTCCGTATTGGGGTTTTGTGTTGTGTTTCAATACATTTTTTGGTTGTTACTTCAGTGCTGTGTGACTGTTTCTCGTTCTTCTGCCCACATGCGTGTTTTTATTTTGGCACTGTGCATCATCGTGTGTTTGTTGTGGCTCTTGTATCGTGCGCGGTATTTGTATGTCTTGGGGGGAGGGCCGGGGGCTGGGGTGGTTGCAGGGGGTGTTGTGGCCCTCATGGGTATCCACGTTGCATGATCATTGTCTCCATGGCATCTGTGGGTCTTCAGGTGTGGCTCTTAGCTGGGCTCCCTTTCATGCTGTAGTCGTCCTGCTTAACACCAGCAGAAGGCAGGTGCTAATTCCCTGCTGCTACGGCGGCTTATCGCCTGTTGTTGGTTTGCTTCGCTGATCTGGCAGTTCATTGCGAATGTGGTGTCGTGTTTTTTTTGTGTGTTTTTGCACAGGAACTCCCACTCTGCATCTCATTAGGGCTAGTTGGTGGTGTCCACCATGTAGATACATTTTGGGACAGTTATCGCGGGAATACAGACAATATCTGCAGTTTGCAGCAGCTTGTGAATGGGGTGTTCAATCTATCTCTACTTTTGATGAGTTACGATGGGGAAATTTGCTAATGGGGGAAAAGTATTAATAAGTAAAGGGGAATAGAGTAGAGGTGGGTGGTATACAGTGCAATCACTTTATTTGTGAAATTAATACTTGTCTTTCTGACTTCATCACTAGTGCGCATTTGGGCCTCTCATGCATAACTGAATTAAGTAATACAAAGTCTGCGCCTGTCCACTGAAAGTTAACCCAGAACGGTGACTGAGATATTGAACGGGAGCCAAGGATACAAGTGTTACACCCTGGGGACGGATGGTGAAGAGTTCAACTAGGAGGACTCGTATTCGAAATGTTATTAAATTGTGTCAAAGTGAAATGTGAAAGCGTATGAGAACTAAATTTATGAATAAAATTAATGGGGATTGGTTTGTGAACAATATTTGAACTGATTTTAATGACATGTAAGCATGGTGTGATGGAGCTTCCCACCTTGCCTGACCAATCATATTTCGTATTTTACGATATTGAAACTTTAGTGGGTGGAACATGAAGAACGAAAGGTATAATTAAGATAGCTTTAGTTAGTTAGACACAGATGCTGTGAGTCGTCGATGCTGAATTGCTGCGAGAGAAGTATGCTGGATGCTGATGCTGGGGGAGATGCTGATGAGGAGCCGAATCCAGAACCTGAAGCAGAACTTTCGATCCTAATTTAATTGGGTTAGATCAGAAGATCACAGAAGAATCTTGAGGAGGAAGAGAGTGTCAGAGAGGGGTGCGGCGCAATCGTCGGAATTCTAGAGAGGTCAAGTATCCTGTCCTGAATCCTGTCCTGAAGTCTTTGTCTCGTGATCTATCCCGGGGGACCCTTACCAGCCCTTTGGCCAGGGGGTTGGTCTTTCACAACATTCTTGGTAAATATAATTGCTCGTTATTTGCAGATGTACTTTTCTCTCTGTTCTCTCCCTTTCTGAGCTTTGAATATTGTATTAGTCCGAGGTAAATGTTGATTTGGATTTAATTAATTGAATTTTCTCTCCTTGAATGATGGTGACTGCACTATATTTGGAAATGGTTCACATGCATTTAATTTAGATAAAGATTTAAACCTTCCTGAGTCTGTGATTATTTACTTTAAGTAGAAGAACAAGTTATCGGACTATCGGACTCTGCACCTTACCCCTGCTAACCAGGGTGCGGTGTTCCCCCTTAAAACAGCGTTGAATGGGTAAACTCCATATTATATTAACTTACTTATAAACAGAGGCTGAAGTGGCTTGGATCTAAAGGCCATGGCGTGCCCATATTTTTCAATTTGACAAAGACAGTTCCCCGACTTTTTCTTAAAAGACAACCATCCTGGGACGGTTAATTTCGAAAGCAGAGATGCTTCAGGTAAAGTGGAAGGGAGGGAGGGAGTCTCCAGTGCTGTGAAGACGAAGGTGGGGCAAACGGAGAAACTAGAAACAAGCCTCCTTGCCAGGGTGCTTTCTGCCTGTCAGAAATGTAAATGCGAGCAATTGATTAATCTGCAAATTTAAAGGCTGTCTGGAAGTCAGTAGTAGCTTTAAATGATGGAGTTCTATTGAAGCTTCGAGAGTGCAAAGATGCATTCTTTTTGAGCGATATTGCAAGGGTGTTGCCAAGTAACCTATGCAGTGCATGCTTTCTATAGACCGGTATAAAAAGTTTTACAGTGGGTTATGTTTATTATTAATATCTAGATTTTGGAAGCAATTTTTTTTCAATCTTTTACCTAAAACTTTTGCACTTGGGCCCGTATTTACTATGGGCTTGCATTGCCGCAAGGTGATTGTTAGAACTGGGGGTCTCTAGTTGGCAGAGGTAGGTACCTTTGACCAAGTAGGGACCCTTGCTTCTAGTCAGGGTAAGGGGGCTATACTCCAAAATAACCCCTGCTCACCCCCTTGGTAGCTTGGCACGAGCAGGCAGGCTTATCTCAGAGGCAGTGTGTAAAGCATATGTGAACACAGACAGTAATATAGGGAAAACACTAAAGATGGACACCACACATGTTTTATCAAAATATGTATTCTTTATATAGACTTCACACAAGACTAAACCAACAAAAATCCTCAATACAGTAATTAAAAATAGACTTAAACGTTGTAGAACACCTTAGTTCAAGTTGATGGTAAATGTGACACGTTTCTCACTAAAGTACCTGAAATGCGTGACACAAAACAAACAAAAGGTTTGCAGGGAGAACGATGCGTATGTTCCTTGCTTTGGGGGAGGGGATGCGTCTGTCCCTCAGTGCTTGTAAAAAGTAGGCGATGCGTCTGTTTCTTATCAGAGAGGAGGCGATGTGACGATCTCCCGGAGCATTGCGATGCGACAAGATGGCGCCTCGATGCGATGCGGTGGTCTGGTCATACCCGACGTCCGTGCAGTGAACTCTGTAACTTGTGTGCCATGACAGGCCCTGCGGCACTCTTCTACGATGATGCTACAACGTCCACTCCAGTGGCGACACGCTTCTCCGGTAATGTAACAACAAACAGCTGCGACGGAGATGCACTTCTCCAGTGATGCTTCGTTGACCTCTGCAGCAGCAAAACGCTTCTTAAATGATGCGACGGCAACAGCTACGACGGCGTCATGGTCCCAACAATATGCAAGCTTCTGCAGACAGAATCCCCAGCAAGAAATTCAGAGAGGAGCTGATGGTGAAATCTTGTATCCCTGAGACTTCAGCAGGAGTCATGCACAATTCAAGCCCTTGGAGATTCCTCTTCAAGATGATGAAGTTTCAATAAAATGTCTTTTCTCCTTTCCTTGGCAATAAAAAAACCACTACAGGCCAACACCAGCAAATAACGCATTGGCAGATTCTCTGGTTCTTCTCCTTGGCAAAAGGTCTGCCTTGATTCCCAGAAGTGACCTAAAGTCTTGGGATCTGGGCACCAATATTTCTACTAGTAAATCCTTTGTCCTCTGAAGGCAGACGGTGCCTGTACCTAGCCAAAACCAGTTCTTTGCAGCTTTTTGGCACGAGGTGGAGACAGCATTGTTGAAAGCAGACCTGGCCCAGGTAGCTGAAAGGAAATCTCCTCCCCCTACTCTCCATTCTATGAAGGTTGGGGGCACAGAAAGCAAATCTCCGCCCCCACTCTCTATTCAGCCAAGGTCCTATTCAGCCCAGCCCTGATCCATCAGACTGCTGGAGCCCAAGCCCTCCTGTCACTCACAAACCAGACATGCAATACACAACCTAGCAAGGCAGGCTGGATGGTTAGGCAAGAAAAAGACCGTCTTTCTAAAAGTGGTATTTTCAAACATAGAATGTTAAAATCAACTTCACTAAATGATGTATTTGATCATTCTGAGTTCAGGCATACTAAATTTGTTTTCCTACCATGTTCCCTAGGATAGTTAGGATTATAAGATGTTTTAATCAAACTGCCCATTCTGGCCTACGGGGACGGTAAGGTAAAATGTTATTGTCCAGTAAATTAAAACCATTACAAACAACCTGTGTTTTTCACAGTTTCAAGCAAAAAAAAGAGAGGACAAAAAATTACAATAATAGTTCAACACTAAAGGACTAATTGCTCAGAATACAAGATAAAACTATAAAACATGCGGTTAATAATTTATAAGCCTCAAGTATACGTGAAGGCTAGTCCAAAAATTCCCATATCAGAGCCTTTTCTACTGCAGGGGATGTTGGGAGGGGAATAAGGTTCCATGTGTGCTGATTATTAAGAGCCTTAGTAATGCGATCAGGGGGCAGTTGGAATGGTTTCATTACTCAGTGCCCATATGGAAGTATACTGGTCTTAAGAGCAGTTAGCCAGATCTATTTATGAAAGGTTGCCTTGCCGATATATTAGACAAAAAAGTCAGGGCATAATTTATGTTTGTGCTTAGATGCTTGATTTTCATATATTTCTGGGGTTAGTCATCTTGACAATCTTGGCCCGACGTGGGCTAAGGGACAGAGAGTACTTATTTACAAAATTATCATTGATGGGGTGCAGTGCATCAAAGATCGGCACTTGGAGCTTAGCTGGAAATACAAAATGTACTTAAATTATGGATATTTTTAGAAGTAGAGCTCCTTGCCAGGATAAGCCTGGCGAGTACTAAGAGGTGAGGAGGACTTATTACGAAGAAGGGCATAGCCAGTTGTTGCAGGGCAGCAAGGGTTAGTCCCCCGGAGTTAGTTAAATTTGCTGGGTTCTCCCTTTCAGCCCAGCTAGTTATCAGAACCTTTGGTACAAGGGGGCGGCATGAGATAAACCACCGCATGATCTTAAACTATCCTTATCTCGGTCAATCAAAAGTTTGAAACATGTGATTCCAAGAAACATTCATTAAACAGTGTAAATTTAAGGTCGCGGCCATTGTCCCTTCAGATGAAGTGTCTTGGATCAAAAAGCTCCAATTGCGGACGCTGTACTTCCTGTATCTTCGCTGGGGTATTCAGGAGTTTTTCTCCATCTGGGTCATGAAGGTATGTTCTCCTCTGCATCCATACTCCTATCTCCTTGAAGTTCTTTTTGTTTTTTTGAGACCAGCTTCGGTGGCTGCTAGGAATTTTACCATCCGGCAGCTCAGTTGGATGTTGTCGCTGCAAAAGCATGCCAGCACCGCTTGTCTGCAAGACCGTATCCATTTTCTGTTGAAGAACGGTCTCAGGTGGGCCCGTCGTTCTTGTATTAGTTCCCTATAAATAGTTATCAGATGCACTTCACTTCAGTTTTCTTCACCTTTACCACAAAGACCACACTTTGCTGGTGTCTGAGCCCGTAGCCAAGGCAGTAGATGATTTTCCGAGGGCAGCAGCCCTAGGCGCAATTTCAAAAATGTCTCTTTAGTTTTTTTTTGAGAAGCCAGTCTGGTGGTATCCTTGGGTCAAGGGTTTAGTGTAGGAAAAGTACCGTAAGCCAGCCATGTGCATGCTCTCAAGGGACGCTTTATCCTGCCAGAGTGATTCTTTCCTGACAGTCTTGTTTACTACTTTTTTGAAGCCTACCGGGGCTCCTGGGACTTCCCAAAGCTGTCGTAGTCCCAGCTGGTTGATGGCGGCCTCCAAATAAAGCCTTGCATGGCAAGTTTCTTTGGTTTGTAGCTCCCCACAGGAGAGCATTTAGGGGCATATTATCAAGGGGGTTTATCTCCGCTTTTTCGGCTTTAAAAGCCAAGAAAGCGGAGATAAAATTATCTCCCTATTACCTAGCTGTCGCTAACACCAGTTAGCGACAGCTAGTAGGAGATAGCGACCATCTTGGGCCCCACTTTGCATGTCAGTGATATTTATCACTAATGACATGCAAAGTGGGGGTGCTAACATCGCTATCTCCTATTACCAGCTTTTGGAGATATTCGTACTAAGCGCGAATATCTCCAAAAGCTAACACCTACCCTGAGCAGTTCTTAGCCATATTATCCAATGGGAGGTGGATAACATGGCTAAGAGCATTGGCTTGATAATGCATGAACATCGCTGAATTTTCAGCGATATTCATGCATTGCGGCCGATTTTTATCGCATTTGCGATAAACCTTGGTAATACCAAGGTTTATCTGCGATAAAAATAGCCGCAGCTCAGCGGTAAATTTTTGTCTCTAACCAAGCAATAGCGATAATTATCGCTATTGCTTGGTAATATGCCCCTTAGTGTTTTCGGTTCTCCCCTGCTTATTTTGTGCCAGCTTTTTATATATGATCCTTTGCATCCAGCTCTTCTCTTGGGAGCCCGAATTCAAGGCTCATCTGTGTGGGAGATGTGTAACTTTGCAAGCCAAAGATCGTGCGCAGTGCTCTTGCTACGGTGCCATCAACTGTAGCAGCGCCCCTCCCTCTCATAGCTTCGCTGCCATAAGTAATGGCTGTAATTAGTTTTGCTTGGCTCACCTTAATAAGAGGAAGGAGGCTTAGACGAATTATCTTGTTTTTTTAAGTTTCTTAAACCTATCACAGTCATTAGACCTCTCTTTTTATGGCATCGCATTGTGGCTTGAAATTGCCCTTGTCGTCTATAATAAACCCCAAATATCTGTATTCACAAACGATGTCCAGCTTCCTTGATGCCAAGAACCAGTTATTTGTTATTCTCTTTTTATGGGTGTTCATGCTCATGACTTTGGTTTTCTCTTGGTTAATGCTAACCATATTTGTTGCAGAATATCGTGACGTTATGTCCAAAAGCCGCTGTAAGCCTACAGGGGTACGGCTAATGAGTACCAGGTCGTCCGCGTAGAAAAGATTAGACAGCTGGGTACCACCTAGATTGGGTGTGTGCGAGGTGCTTTCATTCAGCAGAGTTGATAGCTCTCCCATAAATCAATTAAAAAGTGTTGGGGCTAGCACACAGCCTTGTTTAACCCCTGTGCTTGTTGGAATCTTCCTCAATAGATAATCTCTATTATCTGGTTTAACTTGCACCCACGTGTCACTATGCAGGAGTATTAGTTGATTTAAGAGCAGTGGCGGTATGTTCAACTTTATTAGATTTTGCGAAAGAAGGTTTCTGGGGAGGTAGTGCTCCCGTCGGCCAATGGCAGACGGGAGCACAGAAGGGGTTAAGTCCCCAAATCAACTTCCTGCGGTCACTGTTTAGTCGTCCCAGTTCTTGTTGAGCGGCAGGGTCTATCCTCAGTCTTCACAGTGTTTGATTGATAAAGGTCTTAAGTTTTTTTACATGAGTGTTATTTCAGAAATTTAAATCGCTTTTATGCCTCATAACCTTGACCGCCCCTTCAGCATTACTGTTGCCCTTTTTTTGTTCCTGTTTTATTTCGTAATGTTCTTGTAAACACCTCCCAGCTGTCAATCAGATCTTTTGTTCCTGTTTGCACTTCACCTAATACCTGTTTAGCTTGGAATAGGAGACTTTGTGGGTCATCCGTTCTGTATTTTACCCGCCTCTCATTCTCAGTGTATTTTATCCTGTGTGCATTAGCTGTAGGAAGGTTTAGTATTGGAATGGCATTGATCGTGACTTCCCGGGGCAGATGGTCGCTGTAGTCTAGGGAGCCAATGTGGAAATCCCTTGCCCTTTGATACAAACTACATGAAAGGAATGTAAAATCAACTGTGGAACTGGCCGTTGTACTGTGAAAGGTTGCTGCTTGAGGGCGGTCCCCTGAGAATCTGCCATTAACTGCTCGGAAGCCCAATTCTTCTAATGATGGAAGAAGTCCCCATGCTGTTTTTGAGCTTCTGCCTCCAGAGGTGTTATCTTGAGAGTTTGGCTCCCAAGCGAATGGATCCTCTTCATAAGTGATATCTGTAGTTGGGTTGCTGAGCATATTTAGATTGAAATCCCCACCGATAATCCAACTGTTTGTACTCAACGTTTTATAGTTTTGTGAGCTCTTCCTTCCGCTGCTGTGCTCCACTAGTTTTTTTTGCGAGGATGTAGATAGAGGTTTATCAAAATGATATCTCCCCTTTCTGCCCTCCCCCTAGTAGAATTTTGTATCACTTGCATTGCATTTGGCGGCTTTAGTTTATTTGCGAGGGGCGCTACTGCATAAATGTTCCCTATATAACTATATATGGCAAGGCCGCCCTTTTTATGACCAATCCGTGCATGTTGCAAGGGAGGAATGAAATTCAGATTATAGCCAGGAAGTGCCGGCGGATTATCGGACAATGTTTCTTGCAGTGCAATGATATCAAATCTTTTCAGATAGGTATAAAGTTCTGTGTCGGGAAACTTATCACCTAGGACATTGATGTTCCAAGAGAACAGGTTAAGAGTGTTGGAAGAGTTCTCGTCTTTGTACTTATTTTGTCTTTGGTTTTCTATTTTGGCATTTATAGTCCTAGAGAGCCAGCTCCAGTCTTGATAGGCAGGGCTTTTTGTGATGAATCATCTTTTATTCCGTCGCTCTCTGTGATCTGGGATTTCGGGGGAATTGCTGTGAGCCCCACGCAGTACCGAAAATGGTCATGGATTTGAATCGGGTTGACCGTTCTCTTCCCGTTGTTCACTGTCAGGTACCAGTGGGTCAGGGTATCTTGGTTTTGAGAATGGTTGGAGCTTTATACCCCAGGTGGTGAACTTGGCTTGTTCTTTTAGTAGTCTCTGAGCCACTTCTGCGCTTGACCAAACTGTTTTTGTTGCTTTAGCCCCTGGGCGATCCAATATTTCTATGAACTTGACTGACTCCAAGTCGCTGGTGGATATATTTTTTAGGCTAATTATGGAATTCAGTAAGCGTAGTGTATTACCCCTGTTTTCGATGTCGATCGGGCCCTTTGGTTTATACTCCGGGAAGAACACGGTTGTGGAGCTGTCTGCCTGCCCCATCTCGAGTTTTGGGCTGTCCTGAGGAATGATGGGAATGTCCCCTGAGACATGGTTTTCTTCGCTCAGAGCTCTGCGACACCCAGTGCTGTTTTCCTTTGCCTGTGTTGACTCTAGGTCGGCGATAATTGCTGATGTTATTATGGCCCCTTGTGCTTGACTCGTTTCATTTCTGTGAGTCGGGCTAGAGACAAATTTGCTGTTTCGAGTGGTATATTTTTCTTTTTGCATCTCTTCCTGGTTCGGGCTTTTTCTAAGATCATGGATCACAAATCTTTTTCATTGCTCCTCTGAACATGTCCTGCTCTTTGCGAGTGACGCTAGTGGCCGTCTTTCTGTTACATGTGGAATTATTTTTGGTCTTTTGCCTCTCTTCGAGAATCAGGTTTTCTCTTAAATCGTGATCCGTATCTATTTCATTGCAGTTCTCGGCTGACATATCTCTTATCGTGGGTATTTTTTTCTTTTGGTTACAGCCCTTCCTTCTCTGCTTTCTCCCCTGTTTTGTAAATAGGAGGTGTTCCTGTGATTCTTTAATTTGTGGGGTTTCACCCAGTAGCATTATGTTGTAGGTGGGGGCTTTTGCCATCCTCTGTTCCTTAAGCTCCTGTCTAATCCTTGCTTTGTTGAGTCTGCGGCTTCCCCCTCCTGCTGTGCTTCTTGAGTCGGCTTTGTAGTTGCCAGACTTGGTGCCCAGGAGCCTGCGCTCTGTAATGGCCATGCTTTGTTTCTTGGCTGGTCCAAACCCTTTGGTGGATTGTTTTTTGTAGCATCCCTGATGTCTGATAGGAGATTACCCATTGTCGTTGGGAGTGTAGCCAGTTTGTCTTTGATTTTTATGCATGAACAGTTGGTTTGTATTAGTTATGTCTCTGCTTGCGCCCTTCTTACCAAATTATTGAGCTCTGCTAACTTGCCATCAATATTGGCAACGAAGATTGAAAGCAAATTAGGGACAGACAATTGGAGATCCATCTTGTACGATTGGTATTGGATGGCATTTACGGACATTTGCATTGTATGCAAAAGAGATGCCCAAATGTCTTCTTGTGTTTGTGAAGTTTTCTTGCCGGATTTGGGGTTTGGCGCACTCTCATTCAAACCTGGGAGTTCATCCTGGGGGGCCGCGGAATAGGAGGGTACCAGTTCTTCCCACTCTTCTTGAGTGCGATACGAGGATTCAAAGTCCGCAGTCTGCAATGATTTAGTGGGTGGGGTGACTGGGCCCAGAGTTTGAATTTGAATTTGGCTAGAAGCGTAGCTTCTCTTGAGTTCCTCGAGTTATTGGTCAGATTGATGGTCAGTGGAAAGAGGTACATGCCGTTCTTGCACTGTAGATTGCGGTGAGATTGATGTATGTGGAGACCTTCTCTCTATCGTGTCAGCCGATATAATGAGATCTTTCTTTACCTTAGTGTTCTCTTGCCGTATCACCATGCAGTCAAGTGTTGGGAATATGTGCTTGTCGTGCCCTAACTCCACTTGAGGGATCGGATCACCATATCCTTTGGTTATTGTGTCACCCTTTTTTGGCATATTAAGATTCCTGAGCATGTTGGGGGTTGGTTCTGCTTGTCCTTTGGTATTGCTAGACCTGGAGGGCTCATCTTCCTGTATTTTTTCTTTTTGGAAGTGGGGCTGGTTGGGAGGACTTGGCACTCACTTCGTATTTGTTTTTGTTTCCCCTCCCATTGACCTTTGGCATTGCATTCTGCTGATCCTGCTCTTGGTCCTGCATTTTTGGGCTCAAGGGAACCACATTTTCGGACCCCCTATTAGGCTCTGCTATGCTTGTGTGGGCTGCCCCTTCCATATTGCTCCCCTCTTCTCCAACTTCGGCTAATTCTCTTTTAGCACCTGACTCCATCCCCAGATACCTTTGCTGCATTGGGGGAAGGGCCTTGCTGGGCTCCAGCGGGGTTGGCAGGCTACTTGCGTTGCGGCTGTTTGGACATATGACTGAGCCGACATCTTTAATAAATGAGAATTTTGGATGGTAGTCAGGCTTGGGCAGGTTAGGTACACTTGCTGCTCCTCTCAATTTGCTGTTTGGAGATGGTTGGGGACTTGTGAGTAGAGGGATCAGGGGGGTCCAGGTGATCAAGAGTGTTTCTTCCTTCTCCTCCTCCCCTTTCTTCCTCATGTCATCCTCACTGACCTTCATAAGGTCTTTTTTAAGTTTCTTATTTGTCCTCCTTGTTCTTTTGATAGGATTAGCAGGTGGTGGTTGGTCCCTTGACTTCCCCGACCTCTTTCCTTCTTTCCTTAATTGGTCTTGGTCTTCTTGATCCTCTTAATCGTTTCTTAGTGCTCTCTCTCTTTCGGACCTTGCTCGTCCTCGTCCTTTGCTCTTTTCCTCCTTAGCCTCTTTTCCTCCTTTGCTCCTTCCACCTATTTCTAGTCTGTTCTGTGGCATCAGTTACAAGTCATGCCCAGTCTTAGAGGTGCGATAGATGGGAGTGGGAGTGGGGGGAGTGTGAGTTGGAACTGCTTGGAGCTGCTTGTAGCTGGTATAGTGGCGGTGCAATGAAAATCCCTCACCACTCTGCACTGCTATACCGGGAGCGCCACTTGGAGTACCAGACGCTGTAACAGACGCTGTAACAGACAGTATAAAGATGCAGTACCAGTGGCGTCAAGAGTTTAACCGGATACATTAGGCGTTCCTGTATGTGCCAGATGGAGTCCTCATCTATAGATACAGAAGGGATCCCTAATAGGGGTTCGAAGTGACAGTTGAAGTCGCCCCCATGATTCTATGTATTGGGGTGGAATAAGATGAAAGAAGTTCATCAAGGACCTCTAGCGTAGATAACCCCGTAAAAGGGGGGAGGGTCGCAGATAGATGTTAAAAACCACCACCGTTGAACCATCGAGATATTTAAGGGCGACACAGTAAATGTAAATGTAAATGTATTGGCATTTATATAGCGCACTACTTACCCGTAGGGTCCCAAGGCGCTTCGACCGCTGCGAAACCCTTCCTGGCTTCCCTGAGAGATGGTCCCTTAATGGGTATCTCCAGGGTGAGACCAGGCATCCCCGGCGGTCTGGTGGGGCCTTAGTGAAGATGAGGCAAGCTAATGCCCAGAGTTGCTGAGTGTGATCGCTGATCAGAGTGGGCACCGAGGCGAGTGAATTATCCTGGTCCAGAAACCTGCCGCGACGGGAATCGAACCCTGGTCCCGGGCCGTCCTCTGCTCTCGGGTCTGCCGCCTCTAACCAGTGAGCCACACTACTTGTGAATGTCCGGAGAGTGGGAATCTATTACCTTCACTGAGCACCCCGGATGTGTGGCTACCCAGATGCACAGTCCCCCGGAGGGTCTACCCCTGGGGCCCTGTACAGCCGGTATATGAAATGTTGCAAAGCCCACCCTTGTGGGGCAGTCAGCATCCAGGTCTCTTGAAACAAACATGGGTCATACTGGTCCATCATCTCGCCCCAATCTGTATTCGCTAGCTTAGAACCAAGCCCTGCTACATTCCAGGACCCGATTAATGGTTTACGAGGTTCCGCCCTTGGGGGGCTAAGTATGGATGGAGGGAACCCCTTAGTGGGGAAATTCCATCAGGAGTGTCCTGTTCAGTACCGTCACCTATGGGGCAGGGAACTTAGTTTAAATTATTTGAAGTTGTTAATATTCCTGCTACTTTTAGACCATGAACCACCTGAGGTAGACCCTCCTCCGCCCACTCTCCCACCTCCATAGGACTACTGACTACTTTGAGGACTAAATCGTTTAAGCTAGGTTGGTGGGATAGTCAATCTACAGTGTTCAGGGAGCTGAATCTATTGGCTGTAGGTATATTGTATTCTACCTCCTGGCCACCTTGCTCGGAATAAGTTATGCCATAACCCCCCGGTGCTAATTTCTGTGGATAAAAATACCCCAAGGGGAGTGGATTGATTGCACCCAAGTGACATGGTCCTCCCCAGTCAAGGATGTAGTTGACCGCTCTGGGATCCCTAAAATTAACAATCACACAGTTCCCACCAATGTCTTTGTGTTTGGTCCCCAACCAGTTAACTCTTCTGGCAAATACAATTTCTCCCTGACCTGGGCTCGTTAAGGGTCTATTTCTATTCAGCCAAAAAATTACTTTATTCTTCAGCTCAAGAAATGTCTCGCCTCGGTCTCCCATTAGCAAGGGGACTCCAGTTAATACCACCACGTACGGAGTGGCCTCGGGGGGTAACTGGGGGCAGGGTGGTGGATGTTGAATTCCCCTGCTTGGAGATTTAATTCCCGGCTTTTGGGGCCCCCGCCCTTGATCTGTCTGCTGTTTATTGCTGACTTTTGCACTTAAGGGTAGATCACGGGGGTGAGGGTAGGTGTGCCCGAGTGCTCCCTGGACATAGTGATGGGGCCGTCAACAGTAATGTTAGGAGTGTGTGTACACGTGGTCGTCGGAGCCGGTTCTTGCACCAAGTTTACTGGATGAGGACCCTCACCGAGTCCAGGACCTTGGTTTGTCTGTAGTGAGTTACCTAAGGTCAGTTTACCGGTGTTGTTCCCAGAGGAGGAGGGTAGCAGGTCTCCACCTCCATGATTAATGTTTATTCGAGATACAACTTTATCAATTCTACTGATTAGGATTTTAAAGTGAGAATTGATCAGCTGTTCCATTTGAGCCTGCAAATTGATTAGTAAATGGGTAGCCCAAACCGGTGGGGCCAAAGTAGAAAATTGGGAGCCTAGGTCAGCCTGGGGGTCGGGCAGGGGGGCTATAGTTGTCTTAGGAGGTTTTTTGTGTATTTTCGGTTTCTTGGGTCTAGGGCGAACCTTGGGTACCTTTTTGGCCACCTGAAGGACAATGGGTGGTGCAGGGGAGGTGAGGGAGCTGCCATCTTGCACAATCTGCGCGCATGGGAGTTCGGCGAAGGAGGATGCTAACATCGAGTCTGGGGAATTAGCAGTGGCTAGGGAAGCATTCCTCGATGGCGAAGGGGGGAGCATTGCAGGTGTAGGGGAAAGACGTCTTTCAGTATTTTCTATGGCCGAAGCAACCACCCCTATGGTTTTTTGTAACATTTTGTCTATGGACGTTAGACTCGGGACTGGGTTTGTCAAAGCTGCTTTTTGCCGTGCCAGGGGTTAGAAATTGGAGGGTTAGGTTTACCCATAGTGCAGGAACGAAGAATCTATTTATTTGAAAACACGTGAAATCCAAGATACTTGTATAACAAGGGACTAATTGGTTAGAAGAAGAAAGAAAGCCCTAAAACACAACTGCAAATAAACTATAACGACTTATTACAAATGAGCCTCACTTTCCACTCACTGTGATAGTAGTAAATACCACGTTAAAAAGGTCCGTCCAACGACGGGGGTGGCCCAACCCGGCCTCTCTCGACCCTGGACGGCCACAGATGGCCCACCCTTTGCCTGGGCTTCGCCCGGCACGTCCCGCGCTGCGGGGGTAGAGGCGGTGCTTTATGCGCAGAGATGACCCAGTGCCTCCCCTTCGTCAGCAGGACCCGCAACAGCTGAGGAAAATCATGTTGCACCCTGGGCTATGTAGTCCTTAGGGTGATGGTGCAGGAAATAGCACAGGGCAGAGCCTCCGGGGCGAGCGTTGGGGGAAGTCAGAGCCCACAAAGAGAGTCAGCGTGTCTTTTTCCAAGAGCAAAGGGAGAATTAAGGGGGGTGGCCCAGCCCAGCCTCTTCCGGCCCCTGACGGGCGCGACCCCTGGCCCGGGCAGCGCCCGTGCTCTTCCCGCGCTGCATGAGGTCTCCGAGGATTTTAAGCACCTCCTGGCGCTAAGCTGTGACGCGTTGATCCTGCGCCACAGAAGCTTCTGGGAGATGTAGTCCCCCCCTGCTTGGTGCAGTGATGGTGGCGATGGCAACGGCGGCAACAGCCGCGAGAAAACAGCAACAGTCCCTTCCTTGGCATGTGTAAACCAGCAGGGCAGCGATAAGGGATCTGGTGAGAGGCAGCAGGGCAGCAAGTAGGCGGTAAGTGAGCAAAGCTCTAGCATGCAGTCTCTCCCCGCTCCACCGGCTCACCACAGTCTCAGCTGATGCGTGGGAGCCAGGCACCGCAGGCAGACCGCACTAACCTACAGTCTCAGCTGATGCGTGGGAGCCAGGCACCGCAGGCAGACCGCACTAACCTACAGTCTCAGCTGATGCGTGGGAGCCAGGCACCGCAGGCAGACCGCACTAACCTACAGTCTCAGCTGATGTGTGGGAGCCAGGCACCGCAGGCAGACCGCACTAACCTAAAGTCTCTCCCCACTCCGCCGGCTCACTACAGTCTTAGCTGATGCGTGGGAGCCAGGCACCGCAGGCAGACCGCACAAACCTACAGTCTCAGCTGATGCGTGGGAGCTAGGCACCGCAGGCAGACCACACTAACCTACAGTCTCAGCTGATGCGTGGGAGCCAGGCACCGCAGGCAGACCGCCCTAACCTACAGTCTCAGCTGATGCGTGGGAGCCAGGCACCGCAGGCAGACCGCACAAACCTACAGTCTCAGCTGATGCGTGGGAGCCAGGCACCGCAGGCAGACCACACTAACCTACAGTCTCAGCTGATGCGTGGGAGCCAGGCACCGCAGGCAGACCGCACCAACCTACAGTCTCAGCTGATGCGTGGGAGCCAGGCACCGCAGGCAGACCGCACTAACCTACAGTCTCAGCTGATGCGTGGGAGCCAGGCACCGCAGGCAGACCGCACTAACCTACAGTCTCAGCTGATGCGTGGGAGCCAGGCACCGCAGGCAGACCGCACTAACCTACAGTCTCAGCTGATGCGTGGGAGCCAGGCACCGCAGGCAGACCGCCCTAACCTACAGTCTCAGCTGATGCATGGGAGCCAGGCACCGCAGGCAGACCGCACTAACCTACAGTCTCAGCTGATGCGTGGGAGCCAGGCACCGCAGGCAGACCGCACTAACCTACAGTCTCAGCTGATGCGTGGGAGCCAGGCACCGCAGGCAGACCGCACTAACCTACAGTCTCTCCCCACTCCGCCGGCAAGGAATCTGACAGGTCGGTGTGGGGTGGGGAGGTTGCGATCACCTTCAGCGGTTGAATGCCGGTCTCTCACAGCTCTCGGAACCGTGCCTGCAGAACCAGGCGGCGCGCTGAGATAACGCACACCACTGTATAGCAAAGGCTTACCGAGGCGTCCCAACGGGGGTCGCAGCCGGAAGGGGGGCACAGGCTTTGGGCCCCCGGAGCGAGCCTCTGTATTCCTGGGGAGAGTCAGAGGCACTCACAATACCGGGCAAAAGAAAGCATGCGTAAGAATTAGTTCGATTAGCCCCCTCACTATAGAGAGAAGTCCCTTTTAAGTGCTCATCCCTGGCGCTAGGATGCAATGGTTTTGCCTGGGGTGGTAGTTGATCCCCTGGAGTACGGGCATTAAATGTAGAACAGATGAAACATGGTGCCCCTCTCTGCATTAAAAGAGTAAACATAGAGGTTAGATTCTCCATCATTGACCTCAGCGACCCTAGTTCAGCCCGGAGTGAATTTACTGCAAGGATAACAGGTGCCTCTGGTTCTTGCTCTTTGTATTCCCTGTTTAAGAGTTCCATAGATTGAGAAATTACCTCCACCTCAGCACCTGCTAGCACATCAAATCTATTCTTAATAGTAACTGACGGGTCAATTAGTGCATGGTATTGATCATCCTTGTCAATGGGGCTCAGAACAGAGTCAGGGGGAGGTTCCTCCCTATCAGGGATTGTGCCTCTCCCTTCTGTGTTCCCTTTCGTGCCCAATTTACGCCTTTGGAACTTATTAGGGACAACTGGACGCGATGTTAGACTATCCCTGGATGCATGTAACACCCTAGCCCGGTTTTTTTCAACCGACACTTGCGGGTTTGGCTCACTCACTAGCAAATCATCACATTCTTCAATGAGCGTATCAATACGGTCTAATACACAATTGCTGGCTAGGTGTTTAGGGGCCTTTTTTGCCTTTTTCCCCTTGCGGATTTCCCCCCCCGACCCTTCATCCCCCCACCCCCTCCCCCCTTCCATGTATTTTCTTTTCCCCGTTACTATGGTTAACGGCACACCCACAAAATCAACAACGCTAAAAAGATGGCGTTTTTAGTCCGCAATTTCACAGAGCCGAGCCAGACATGAAAGCAATAGCTCCAGCATAATACCTTGACAATAGAATGGCGCCTTGATCCTAGTATACCCAAGCAAGTTCCAAAAATGAAGGGGGGGTGGCCCACACCAGACTCTTACAGGCTCGGACGGACTCAGACGGGCTCGCCCTTGGCCCGGGCATCGCCCGGCGCGCGGCATGGTTAGTTTTATTACAGCTACAGGCGGGAGGGGCGAAGGCAGGACAGCTGGCGTGGGCCCTGAGTCCTTTGCTTCTCCTATGTGTCCCCACCGAGTCTTTGGCTGCGAAGCATCACCCGCGAAACGGATGGTGCGAGTTGTTTAAATGCTGCTGCTGGTGGGAGGGGTGAAGGCAGGACAGCTGGCGTGGGCCCCGTGCGCTCCTGGGACCTGGAGTCCTTTGCTTATCGGATGTGCCCCCACCGAGTCTTTGGCTGCGAGTACCAATCACACATCTGGTGGAGAAGATTGTAGCACATCCGGTCACTGGGGATCTATTTGTTGTCATGAACAAATTATTACACCAAGCAGGAAGCCTTTTGTCCTTGTGAGTCGGCCAAAACTTGAGCCATATCCATGCCTTCTTTTTTGTAGTCCTCACGAATCAACTCCGGTCTCCTGACAGTGGGTCTCCAAATCCCGATTGCTTCTGGCAAGAGCTGCCAGGACAGAAAACACAGCCCAAAACTATAGGATCCACCCTGATCGTGCCTCAGAGAAAAAGGTACCGCCCCTGCATATCCAGCCATTGCTGCTCATGTACGTATGGGACCCTGTGGTGTATTAAAATCGCTACTCCCCTGGAACCCTGTGTGAATCCAGCATGAAATACCTGCTGAAAGCCAAAACGCTGCAGACACCGGACTTTGGACCCCATCAAATGAGTTTATTCTAAGAAAAGGATGTCAACTCTGGCCCTCTTAGCCTGGCGCAGGACAGCCCAACGCTTAATTTTGTCCAGGACCCCACGCACATTCCAGCTGACAATGCGGAGGGTACCCGGGGACACCTGCTAAACTACAGTCCCACTAGCCATCGAGCGGCATATAGTGACATAACACTGAAAAGGGGCCCGACGATGTGTGTGTGTGTCTAAACGTACCCAGTGAGATGGCGCAACTCATACCCCAATCAAACAGCCCTCCCCATAACAAACCCCCCACCCCATACCTCAAAAACATTGAAGTACCTTTCGCACCAATGGATCCCCAACTTACTGCCCATGTCATCCAGGCCCACCCCCCACAAGTGCTAGAAATGTGGGGATTCAGCTCCCTCCCTACAGCTTAAATTAAACATGCTCACAATCCTATTAGAGGAACATCCCGGCACCACCCACCATACAACTGTTAAGGGTCCAGTGTCCGAGGCTGGGAAGCTGGATCTCCCCAGGAGGAGGCATGACAGGACAATGAGCGCCTCTGGGACCGAGATATTCTGTGCCCCCTCCGGTGCTGTCCCCGTGAACTTTTTGACGGTGCCTCACTCAGTGAAGAATCAGAATGCAGCCCGGGCGGCGTATGCACCTTCACCCACACGGTTTCATCTGTCCACTTGAACACCTCCTCTGGGTTTTTGAAGAATTGGGTGCGAGATTGGTACACCACCTGAAGAGGAGCCGGGAACAACAAGGCGTACTGGAGCTTGAGGTCCCTCAGCCTGGCTTTCGCTGCCATAAACGATTGGCGTTGCTGTTGCACAAGTCTCGTATAATCCGGGAACACCAGGATACGATGGTTATAGTAGAGCAAAGGTTCTTTGGCACGGGCCTGTTTCAGGACGGCATCGCGGTCAAGATAGTTCAAAAACACGCAATAACTGGTCATGGACGAGCCCCCACCGGCGCCTTCTGGGCGAGCGTTCTATGAGTCCGCTCCACAACAAAGCAGCGGGACAGGACATCCGGGGGACCCAGCCCTCCAGCCATTGTGTGAGGAAACGTTTCATATTCCCAGTCTCACAACCCTCCGGGAATCCAACGAAGCGCAGGTTGTTCCACCGGGCCTGTCCTTCAGCATCCTCAACCCGAAGCGCCAAGCCCTTCTGGGCATTTTCCATGCTCGCTACCTTCTGCTTGAGGACTGTAACGCCATCTTCCACCCCTGATATGCGAGTCTCCGCCTCCGTGATGTGGGCCACTGCATTCCATAGGTCCTGCCGAAATAACATAACATTCAAGCCCACCGCACCAAATTTGGCATTTAGCATGTCTCTGGATTGGGTGATTGCCGCCATCAGAGCCGCATTGTCCTGTACGATCTCCTGGGGGATCCCAGCGGCTCCCCCGTCGCTCCCGGGCCAGTAAACTTGTCAATGGGCCCATGTTTTGTGGCTCCACCGCCGCCCTTATCTCTCGTCATGGTGGTCCTCAACGGGCTCCTCATGGGCCCAAGCATATCTAGGCTAGGCACCGACCCAAGTACCCCCTCAGCACAGGCAGGAACACAGCAAGCCGGTCAGGCTCACAATCAATGGATGTAAGGCACCCCCGATCTGGGGCCCTCAATCCACCAGTATATGCCTTAGTCTGCGAGGGGGCCCCCGCCAGCAGCATAGACTTGGGAAACCTGCCCGCCGATGTCGCAAAGCACCAAAGCAGCGAGGCCCCACTGGTGAAGCCGACCCCAGGGCCCCACACTGCCCACTCGACCGCTGGTGTAAGCCCCTCTGGGATGAAAATGTGGGCGCAGAGCAGTCTCCTCGCGCTCCCCCCGGCACGACCAGGTATGGCCACGGATCACGGGCCCTGTCGCCACAGTCAAATCAGCGGACTTTCATCAATTCAGGTCCACCAGCTAGCATCTGTGCCCGGGGTCCACACAGCGGAAAAGGTCCACAAAGATCCGACATCTCCACCTTGCGACTGTGCTGCTCCTCTCCTATCACCGGCCTTTCGCGGGGGACCCCTCCGGACCACACACCAGGCCAGGCCAACCTCCACACAGGCCCAGTAAACTACCCAGGCGGGAGCACCGCATGGCCCACTCACTGCCTCCGCCGCAGGTCCAGGGAGGGGGTCAAGGAGAGACCAGTAAGTGAGTTCGAGGCCTTCTGAGCTCCCCCACGCAGCCCGATCCAGCCTCCGGTCCCCAGCTTGAAGCACAGGCCCGAGGAGGGCCTCCCACTCTCGCTGCTGTTGCTGCTGCTCTGAAATGGCTGAATACCCAGGAGGAGGGCACTCCCTGCGCCCGGGGCCCCAGAATCAGGCCTCTCTCCTAGGCGCCCCCTCCTACCGACTCCTCACCAGAAATCGCAACCTGGACCCTGGGGCTGATCCGCCCCGCGAACCTCCACCACCACTGAGCAATTGAGACAATTGCAGATGCTGTACTTCCTGTTTCTTTTCTGGGGCATTCAGGAGATTATCTCTGTGTAGGTCATGAAGGTATGTTCTCCTCTGCATCCATACTCCTATCTCCTTGAAGTTCTTTTTGTTTTTTGAGGCCAGCTTTGGCGGCTGCTAGGAATTTTACCATCCGCAAGCTCATTTGGATATCGTTGCTACAAAAGCATGCCAGCACCGCTTGCCTGCAGGACTGTGTCCGTTTTGTGTTGAAGAATGATCGCAGGAGGGCCCATCGTTCTTGTAGTAGCTCCCTTCAAATAGTTATCAGATGCACTATGTTATCTTCACCTTCAGCACAAAGACGACACTTTGCTGGTGTCTGAGCACGTAGCCAAGGGGGTAAATGATTTGCCGAAGGCAGCAGCCCTAGGCGCAATTTCAAAAATGTCTCTTTTGGTTTTTTTTGAGAAGCCAGTCTGGAGGTATCCTTGGGGCAAGGGTTTAGTGTAGGATTGTACAGTAAGCCAACCATGTGCACAATCTCCCAGGGACGCTTTACCCTGCCAGAGTGATTCTTTCCTGACAGTCTTGTTTACTACTTTTGTTAAGCCTGCCGGGGCCCCTGGGACTTCCCAAAGCTGTCGTAGTCCCAACTGGTTGATGGCGGCCTCCAAATAAAGCCTTGCATGGCAAGTTTCTTTCGTTTGTAGCTCCTTCCACAGGAGAGCATTTAGTGTTTTCGGTTCTCCCCTGCTTATTTTGTGCCAGCTTTTTATATATGATCCTTTGCATGCCAGCTCTTCTCTTGGGAGCCTGAATTCAAGTCTCATCTGTGCGGGAGATGTGTAACTTGGCAAGCCAAAGATCGTGCGCAGTGCTCTTGCTACGGTGCCATCAACTGTAGCAGCGTCCCTCCCCTCATAGCTTCACTGCCATATGTAATGGCCGGAATTAGTTTTGCTTCGATCACCTTAATAAGAGGAAGGAGGCTTGGATGAATTATCTTGTTTTTTAAGTTTCTTAAACCTATCACAGTCATTAGACCTCTCTTTTTATGGCATCGCATTGTGGCTTGAAATTGCCCTTGTCGTCTATAATAACCCCCAAATATCTGTATTCACAATCGATGTCCAGCTTCCTTGATGCCAAGAACCAGTTATTTGTTATTCTCTTTTTATGGGTGTTCATGCTCATGACTTTGGTTTTCTCTTGGTTAATGCTAAGCATATTTGTTGCAGAATATCGTGACGTTATGTCCAAAAGCCGCTGTAAGCCTACAGGGGTACGGCTAATGAATACCAGGTCCTCCGCGTAGAAAAGGTTAGACAGCTGAGTACCACCTACACTGGGTGCGTGCGAGTTGCTTTCGTTCAGCAGAGTTGATGGCTGTTAGAATTGGGGGTCTCTGGTTGGCACAGTTAAGTACTTGTGACAAGCAGGGACCCTCTCCTCTAGTCAGGGCAAGAGACTTACTCTTTAAAATAACCCCTTCTCACCCTCTAGGTTGCGTGGCGTGAGCAGACAAGGCTAAACTTCAGAGCGTTATGGGTTAACCATTTATGACCACATACAGTAATTAGAAGACACACCACAAATGGACACCAGTCTAGTTTTGTATCAAAAATAGTTATTCTTTATATATGTATTAAAAAGACTTAGTACAAGAACCAATTACGTTTCAAAATAGGCCACAATACTTTGTAATAAAGCAGAGTTCCTAAAAATGCTTAATCTTGAGTTCTGTGCGCTTCGAACCCCTCGGGCGACTCTGGGTGATGAAAGATGAACAAAAAAAGAGTCAATCGAAGCGGATGCTCTGGTCCGAGGCGTACACTTTGTGGTGCGATTCTTGCACAGTACCTTTAGGATCGTAGAGGTCGACACAAACTGATGCGGGTGCAGGCGAAGGCGTAACCGGGACAGTGTTGGCGGCTTTTCACTGTGAGTTCGGCTCGTAGTAGGCCTCGAGGTGCGAGGCATAGGACCGGGACTTCGGGGAGCAATGCGGACAATCCGGGGCTGCAGGCGTTCGCGGTGCGAGACGTTGTTCAAGGCGTACCTTCACAGGATGATGCGTGTTCGAGGCGTGATTTCACAGTCCGAGGCAGTGTTCGAGCCGTACTTTTGCAAGCGGGGGTGCCGGTTCGAACAGGGCGGTGCAGTGTGGCCGGTACGCTGCGGCAGCCGGTACTCCACTTTACTGTGCGATGCGAGCTGGAGCGGCAGGAGGCAGCGAGCAGTGCGGCCAAAGGGGGGATGAAGCAAGGTGCGGTGAGGCCCGGGACAGGTAAGATGCGTGCTACGGCTTGTAGCAGAGCAGAGACGCACGGTGCAGGGCGGCACAGCACAGGTTTCAAGCAGAGAGGGCACAAGGAGACACACTCTGCTCATGGCTTCAGCGGCACCAGAAAAACTGCAATTCCAACAGCTTCCTGTGAAGGCACGGTGGAGTCCAATAGGCATGGGACTCCGTTCAGGGAGCAAGCTCGCTCACAGGCCCTTGGTGATCTTTGAAACACAAGTCTTTGCAAGTAACAGTCTTTGTAGGTTCTTCCTCTCCTTCAGCAGCAAGGCAACCACTGCAGGCAAATCCCCCAGGACAGGGACAGTACTCCTCCTTCATCTTTCCCGGTTCCTTCTCCTCAGGCAGAGGTTTCTTCTTGGTTCAAACAGGATCTGATTTCTTAGGAGCAGGGCTCCTATATTTATACTAAATTTCTTTTGTTCTTACCGGCCACTGGCCTTTGCCCTGTTCAGTCCAGTTCTTGAGCACTTTGTGGTGGTGACTCTGGCTTATCTTTTCAGTGTGCAGGGCAGAGACATCAGACGCTCCACAGTAGGTGGAGCCAGCATTGTGGTGGCAGAGCACAGCCCTATTCAGAGTCTATGTGTACTCCTCCCACCCATCCTGGTGTAATCTTTCTATTCACCACCTGGCTGCCCAGACTGTCTATTGGAATTCCCCAGCCTTGTCACTCACAGAAACCAGACAGCAGATACACATCAGAGCAGAGGCGGGCTGAAATGGTTAGGCAAGCAAATGCCAACTTTCTAAAAGTGGTATTTGCAAACACAGAACATTAAAATAAACTTTGCTAAAAGATGTATTTTATTATTCTGAGTTCAGACATACCAAAATCGAATTTCTACCATGTTCCCTGAGTTTGCTAGGATTATAGAGTGTAATAATTCCAGCAGCCCATTCTGGCCTATGAGAACAGGTAGCCTTACAATAGTGAGAAACGAAAATGGCTGTAATTCGCTATTAGGAAATGCCACACACATCAGAGCTTGTCCTACCTTATACTCATAATGCACCCTGCCCTTGGGCCTACCATAGGGGTGACTAATATGAAGTTAAGGGAAGGTTTAGGGACTGGCAAGGGGGTGCCCTTGCCTAGTCAGCATGACAGTACCAGACTGCACACAGTTTCTGCAATGGCAGACCTTAGACACATTTTACAAGGCTGCTTCTGTGGGAGCACAATCAGTGCTGCAGGCCCACTAGCAGCATTTGGATTTACAAACAGTCATAAGCGGACTTCAATGCCTCATACAAGGTAGCAAGTAGTCCCCTGTGAGGATCTGCACCCTGTGTAAAATACCTGCAAATGGTCAGCAATTGTTTACATGGAAGAATGGGAGGAAAGCGCTGTGTGATGTCCTTCTTTATCCAAGTGCACAAATCCTCTTCACCAAACTAATACCATCTGTTTGTTAAATGCACAACCCTGCTTTATCAAACAAACAATGCAGATCGCAACTGCAAACGGCATGTTTTCGTACAGAAACAACACACTCCTCACAGGAACGCCCTCTTTCTTCAGATAAAAATGACGTAGGACACCACTTTTAAAGCTCTGGACCTTTAATTCATTGTTTTAAGATAGTTGTGTCCACTTGGTTCAATAGAAACAAAGACTACAATCATGGATGTCAATTCCCCAAAATGCCAGGGATAGTGAAAGTGACATTGCGCCATTTGACCTTTACTTTGAGTCTCGTGCATGTAAACACACTCTCACCCAGGAGCATGCATGCAACATTTTTTACTTACCTTAGCTTCCAGATCGGGTCATATTACAGCTAAATGTACTCCATTTCTATTACACTGAAAGTGAATATTATTATTCTCTATTTGTGTAACTAATAAATTGACAGAAACCAGGCTAGTGGAGATCCAACCAGCATCCATTAGGAGGAGCTGCCCCTGCGTTCCAGGTACTGAGTTTGCCAACTCTGAAGCCAGGGGTCAGAAAGGCATTACAAGGGGTGGCAAGGGGAAAGCCAGAGGTCACAGCTGCGACCCCTGGTGACCCCTAAATGAAGACCAGAACAACAAACCCCAAAATACAGAGAGTATTTTTTCTCACCCAAAGAAACATGGAAACCTAAAAAAAAATACATATTATGACCCAAAATAAATATTGCACACATCAGAAATGAGTACAATAACAGATATCCACAATTAAGATTGAAGAAAGTTTCAAAATTATAAATAACTCAGGGGCTTCATTACAAGCCTATTCCGACGCCGTGAGTCAATTTTAATACAGGAAAAAGTGACGTACCAGCGGCGCAAGGGACTTGTAAATAAGCCCCTCCGTTTATGCTCAATACAAACCCTGGAAGTGAAGTGCATGAGTACGTTGGGTTTCACAATCTCCTGATGAAAGAACACATGTGAAGTAATTGCACTAATGGAAAGTTGCACCAGTATCCGGTAGACATAGCTCTACTTTCTCCCCGAGAATTAAGAAAGAAGGCAGATAATTGGGTTAGGACATGTGTTACCAAAATGTCTAATGAGGCTGACCAAAAAAAAGGGGTTACGAAACCTCCCGAGGGGAAAGGGGGTGATCTCCCAAAGATAAACACCAAGGGCCCGATTCACAGAACTAACTTAAGACAAAATCCTAAACTTACTACCATTTTAGTATTCACGGAAGGCACTCACTCATTTTGGTATTCACAGAAGTTAGGAGTCCTAACCTTAGGACTCCTAAATGCCTTCTGTGAATACCGAAAGTCTTAAAATTAGGATTTTTCTCAACTTTACTACTGCTAAACTGAGAAAAATCCTAATTTTGAGACTTTCGGTATTCACAGAAGGCATTTAGGAGACCTAAAGTTAGGAGTCCTAACTTTCCTACTACTAAACTGAGAAAAATCCTAATTTTAAGACTTTCGGTATTCACAGAAGGCATTTAGGAGTCCTAAAGTTAGGAGTCCTAACTTTACTACTACTAAACTGAGATAAATCCTAACTTTAAGACTTTCGGTATTCACAGAAGGCATTTAGGAGTCCTAAAGTTAGGACTCCTAACTGCTGTGTATACCTAAATGAGTAAGTGTCTTCTGTGAATACCAAAATGAGTAAGGACCATATGTATCAAGCTTTTTTTGATTCGCAAAGGCCAAAATTCGCCGAATTTCGGCCTTTGTGATTCACAAAAGGCTGATTAGCATGAATTGATATGTATCAAACAATCGCATCTTAAGGAATCGCAAATACTTGCGATTCCTTAATTTGCCATAGCATTTAAGGAATCGCAATTTTGCGATTCCTTAAATGCTATGTATGAAGCATTTTACTGTTGCGAATTCAGCTTAAGGAATCGCAATTTACCACCAACTTCAAGTTGGTGGTAAATTGCGATTTCTGTTCAAAATACACTAATTTGCATTTTTGAATGTGGCATGTGACGCACATACATGCCCATAGGGCATGTATGTGCGCCATATGCACACACACATGTGATTTACAGGGTTGCAGCAGGGTGTCCTTGAGACACCCCTGCACCCTTGCAATAATTCTCAAATTGTGATTAGCAAATTGCGAATTCGCAATTTGAGAATTATTTGGAAATCATTCCTATGGGCCTCCTGGCCCATAGGAATGCATTGGGAATTATTCCTTAATTGCGAATTCTCAAAATGCGAATTCGCAATTAAGGAAGATTAAGGAATCGCTAATAAAAAGCGAATTTCTTCATACATGCCATTTTGCGATTCCTAAATAACGATTCCTTAAAAATCGCTATTTAGGAATCGCAAAACGGAACTATGATACATATGGCCCTAAGCGCCTTCTGTGAATACGAAAATGGCAGTAAGTTTAGGATTTTGTCTTAAGTTAGTTCTGTGAATCGGGCCCCAAGAGTTTTCCAAAGGTCCCCAAACATCTGTTCAGGTGTTCAGGAGGGTGGGTCCCAGAAGTCTTCACAGTCCACAGGTGGATATAAGGGTGTAAATGTTGACCCCTTAAAGGCCTGGTGTTGTGCTTGTAAGAAGGTTGGACACTCTACTGGAGATGCTGTCTGTCCTACCAAAAATGTCCCTGGTCCACTGCCAGTTGCTACTGGTGTGGCAAATATCCAGATGAGATCAACAATGTGCCCAGATCAAATCAGGGTTCACAGTGAGGCAGTAACGGCTCCTCGAGAGGGTGCTGCGGGGTGGGAGAGGGGCAGGGCGGGTGGTAGTAAACTCCGGCATACGGCCGAACTGAGGTAAGTAAATAAATAAATGAATTACATTGCACACACTGCAACGCCAAATGCACACGCAATGTAATTCATTTTATTTATTTACTTACCTCCGTTTGGCCGCATGCCAGAGTTTACTACCCCCCCACGCTGCCCCCACCTCGCCACCCCGCAGCACTCCCTCAAAGAGCCGCTACAGCACTGAGGCTGTTCCAGTCTCTGAAATGGAAGGAAGGTTAGCCACCTTGACTGTCGGACCCCTTAACCTGAAACAGTTCTTACAATACCCCCTAGTGAATGGGACCGGGATAGAAGCAGAGGTCTTCAGTTCAAACCTTTTTGCTCAGAGCTCCCCTAAGCAAAATGTTTTAAGGTCGGGCCCCCGTCCAAAACTTTATGGCAAGGGTTGGGGGAGTGGGAGGGATATGGCTGGGCACAAGGGGCGGGCTTATGAGATGATATCAGGAGCAATTTTTCTATAGCTCATAAAACACACTAAGTATGAGACTTATAAAACAGCAAATGCATCAAACAAAAACATATATGGTCCCAAAAATACTGCTCCCCATAATTGTGGTGTTCTGAGCCCCTCACACTCTTGGACCCCAATACAACTACACCTGCTGCATTAATGATAACAGCCGTCCCGATTAGCAGGCTGTTTCCTCTGAATCTATTACCTCTTCACCTCCATACCTGACCATACTCGGTCCCTTTCAGACAAAAGGGCTCCCAAATTATGTCTCCCTTTTTTAGGTCTCGTCCTAGCAACGTGCATGTGTTGCATAGGAGGGGACCTAAAGTCATGGCAAAGCTTTTTAAGCAAAGAAGTGCACGGGTTGCATTGCTTGCAATGCAACCTGTGCACATCTTGGCGATTTACTTTCGGGAGCGCGCGGCGCCTGATGGTGTCACCATATGGTCGCACGCTCCCGAAAGGAAATCGCCCATGTGATGTATCCGTCAAGGAGTGAGGCGGACACCAGGGTAAGAAGTGATAAAGGTGATTTATTGCAGAGAAGAGATAGCGTTAACAAGAGCCCACGCCAACCGCTGCACAGGAATAACTGGAATCCCTGGGCACAGGATTCCACATTCCAATGCATGCGGCGAGGCGAGCACAGCAGGAGGAACGAGGAAGCACGAGGATACAACACATCCTCCTTTCTAGAAAAGAAAAGAATTAATCTTAACAGTATGTACATATAGGCAAAGTAATAAATGCAGTCATATAACGTTGAGATCAATCTGAAAAGAAAAAGGTTATTCACCAACAATGTAATCTTTATGCCACACAGGAGGTTTCCTCGGACGGGAGGAAATTGGATGAGAGGCGTGGAGGGGAGTGGACCCAAAGGAAGGTGGAGAAACAGGAGAATGACTTGAATTGAAACTAGCAGAAAAAGTCCTAGTGTGGTTGGGAGCAAAGGAACTGCTAAGAGAAAAAGGAACTTTGACAACCTTAGAAAGGCTCCAAACATTGCCGTCTGACAGCTCCACAACTTGCTTACCCACTCTAACAACTAACAACGGGTCAGAAAAACGTGAAACACCAGATCTAAGAAAACCAGACTTTCTCACACGTACCCAATCACCAACCTTACAGGGATTGCTGGAAAAGGAAGGCACTAAAGGGGGACGACGACCAGCACACTTGCCCTCAACAAGGTCATGCATCCAGGGTTGGCTCAAATTACATACACCTTTCCTCCCCCGCATTATTTCAAAAGGAGAAGGTTCACCATAGGCCTTAGGTGTATTCCGATAACTCCACAAAAGCTTTCTAACAGCCTCGTAACAATTCTCACCATTGCACACAGCTAGTTGTAGACCTTCTTTGAGCACCCTAATCCATCTTTCAACCATTCCATTCCCTTGAGGGTAATAAACAGAGAAACGTTTGTGTAGAATACCATGATTGCAACAGAAAGATTTCATCTCGGAAGAGGTAAACTGAGAGCCATTATCAGAGAGCAAGGAAGAGGGAAAACCTTCTTTTTCAAAAATTGAATTGAGGAAATCGATAACCACCCTGGAAGATACAACAGGAACAAACTGGACTTCTGGCCAACTAGAGAACTGGTCTATCAGGACAATGGCGTACACAGGACTCTGACCAAAAGACATAGGACCAGCAATGTCTACAGAAACGCATTCCCATGGTTTTGACGGTCTTGAGATAGGATCGTGGAGGTACTTAACAGGCTTTTGAGATTTGTCACTCACACAACATTCAACACACGACCGTACTTTTCTCTCGATCAGTTTGTCGACACCAGGCCACCAAAATTCACTCCTAATCCTTTTTTTCATACTGGACATGCCTGGATGACCCTCATGAGCCATGTCCAAAACAGTGTTTCTTAAGTTATCAGGAACTACTAACAGTAAACCTCTCAAGAGGGTTTCCCCTTGGACTGAAAGTTCAGGAGCCACTTGAGAATAAGGCAAAACATTAGGGGATAGACTATTTTTGGGAGGCCAACCATTTTTGACAAAGGATACAACATCTAAATAAACATGGTCACCAGCACAAGCAGAATTCCAAACATCCTCACTAATGCATCCATTGGACACTTCACAAATAGATACAACTTTGTCAGGGTCATCATCAGGTGCAACATGATTATCATCATCGATGGGAAGTCTTGAAAGAAAGTCAGCAAGAACATTCTTAGCGCCGGGAATGTACTCAAGAGAAAAATGAAAATCTTGAAGTTTATACTGCCACCTAGCAATTCTAGAAGTGGCTTTACCACAACCTTTGGTTGTGAAAAGATCTACAAGAGGGCGATGGTCTGAGCGTACCACAAAGTCAGTGCCATATACATACCTACGAAAGTATTCAATACCCCACCAGCAGGCTAATGTCTCCTTTTCAAGAGTGGAATATTTCGTCTCAGCACCCCGTAAAGGCCTTGATGCAAAAGCAATGGTAACAAGACCACTGTGTTGCTTTTGCATCAGAACCGCACCAATGCCAACGTTGCTGGCGTCAGTAACAATAAAGGATTTACAATTGGTGTCGAAAGGTGCCAAAGCAGGAGCAGATATGATACATTTTTTGATAAAATTGAATTGACATTTACAGTTATCGTCCCAAACGAATTCCTGATGGTTCTTCATTAAGTTGCGAAGGTGAGATGTTTTATCAGAAAAAGATGGAATGAATTTGGCATAATACTCGGCTAAACCGAGAAAAGATCTAAGTTGATCTTTGTTGACAGGTTCAGGTGCATTTTCAATTGCTTTGACCAAACTGAATTTGGGAGAAATGCCTTGTCTACTAATGGAATGACCCAGATAATCTACAGAATTTTTTTCAAATTTGCACTTTTCTTTGGTGAGAGTGAGACCGTTGTCTTGAAGGATGGAAAGAACTTTAAATAAAACTTCAGAATGTTCACGTTCGTCCTTACCAAAAACAAGGATGTCGTCCTGAAAATATAACACATTGGGTACATTCTTAAACATGTTGTGCATTACACGCTGAAACACTGAGGATGCGGACACTAACCCAAAAGGCATTCTTTTATAACGGTATGCACCCTCAGTGGTAATGAACGAAGTCAAGTGTCTACTATCATCATGAAGTGCAATCTGGTGATATGCGTTAGATAGATCCAAAGTGGTGAAAATGGATGCATCCTTGAGTTTAGCAAACATTTCACCAATATTGGGTAAAGGATGCCTATCCACCCACACGCTTGAATTTAAATCGCGCATATCTACACATAAACGAATTTTACCATTAGGCTTGTGGGCTACAACTACTGGCGAAAGCCACTCGGAGGATTCAATTTCCTCAATTACATCTAAGTCACATAACCTCTGAAGCTCAACTTTTACAGATTCACGTAAGGCTAAAGGTATGTTGCGTACCTTATGTACTTTTGGAACAGCATTGTGCTTGAGGATAATTTTGTGTTTGAAATTTTTGAGTAAACCCAAGGTAGGGGAAAAAACTTGTGGAAAGATGGTTTCCCATTTGTTGTCAGGAACCACATCAACAGAATTGATGAAGTCAGAATACCCTAAAACTTGATCAGGGTGATTGGGATCAAGTTTTATCATCAATTCTCTCTGTTGTGGCCAACCAAGTAAACATGACCCATCTTTGGCAACATAAACCTTAGCCTGTATCGATTTGCCCTTGAACGATAAAGTGGAGGGAAAGTATCCAAATACATCGATAGGTTTTTTCCCATATCCCCTTAATTTTATGTCAGAGGGAAATAATGAAACAACATCAGGAAATTCTTTTAGTAAAACATCATCGCCTATTAAAGTGTACTTTGCACCAGAGTCAGCCATGACTTTTATAGACTTGGACCCAATTTGAAGCATACAGAAGGGTGAGTCTTTCTTTTCCTCTCCAACTTCGTAGACAGTACAGATGTCGTCGTATTCATCGTCATCAATGTCCACAGGTTGAACTTCAGAAAACCTGGGGCGTCTGGGGTCAGAACTAGAATGCTTCGACTTGTTGCGATTCTTACACATCCTAGAGAAATGGCCCCTAGACTTACAATAGTTGCAAAATTGTCCAATAGCGGGACACCTCTTATCTGTAGCTACATGGCCGGGAAAGCCACATTTGAAACAGATAACATCCTTTCTGAAATTTTGATGAGATGTAGAAGTGAACATAGGTTTGTTGGAAGCAAAAGTAGATGGATTCTTTTTGACATTTTGGACAATTGATATATTTTGATTTTCCAAAGGAAGTTCTTTAGGTTTTTTTTCAGATAGTTCTTTTATTCCAAGCTTCATATCCTCAAATCGGTGAGCGATGTCAATTGCTTTTGAAAGAGATAAATCCTTAGCATCAAGTAACTTTTCTTGAAGTTTCACATCAGAGACGTTGTGCACGAGTTGGTCCCTTAGCATTTGATCTTGGAATTGTTGATAGTTGCACTTGGCTGCGAGGATCCTTAAATCTTTGATAAAGGAATCAATTGGTTCCACTGGAAGTTGTTTTCTGCTAAGAAACTTGTGACGCGCCACGACTTCATTAACTTTCTTTATAAACTGTTTGTCGAGTTGCATAATTGCATTTTCGTAGACATCAGCTTCTTCTTCCTCTTCATCGTCTACTGTAATAGGAGGGAGATGAGAGAGTATTTGTCTCCCTTCTGCGCCGAGGGAATGCTTAAGTATTGCGAATTTGCGTTTGTCTGTGAAATTCTCACCGCCTATAGCTTCAAGATAGGCCTCAAATCCTTCACGCCATTGTTTCCATTCCAATGGTGGTTCACCGGGGCTCGCCAAAAATGGCGGAGGAGCATTAAAACTCTCCATAGAGATGTAAAGAAAATCAAAAGAAAAAAAATGAAGAAAGTAATTGTAATTGCGTGTAGAAAAATATTTCACTTGGACATTGTGATGTCATAAATATGGTGAACTATTCCTTGAAGAGTAAAATGAGTAAAGGCTTTATATAGTCACAATGGCAGCTAGAATAGCTTCCTTGAAGAAACCCTTTGTGATGTCACAATAGCAAATACGCATGCAGAGCGCTGACGCTGTCCGATTGCTTGTGCTGACAGATTGGAATGCTGAGAATGTAGAACGCGTGAACTTGCTCGCGCTGAAATACGAAGGCGCGTGGTGGAGCGCACGCGTCAATTAGTGCAGTGAAAACTAAACGAAAAGTCATTAAATTGAAAATAATCTCACCGCTTAGTGTGAAGAGGTTCGTTCACCCCTCGTCGCCAGTGATGTATCCGTCAAGGAGTGAGGCGGACACCAGGGTAAGAAGTGATAAAGGTGATTTATTGCAGAGAAGAGATAGCGTTAACAAGAGCCCACGCCAACCGCTGCACAGGAATAACTGGAATCCCTGGGCACAGGATTCCACATTCCAATGCATGCGGCGAGGCGAGCACAGCAGGAGGAACGAGGAAGCACGAGGATACAACACCATGCCCCCTCCCCCTGCTGCCACTTTCACAGCTGCGGGCCAATGCTTGTTTTATACTGCGTCTGGCTTTCAATCAGCACTTTCCGCTACTGATCAAGTTTTGCTGGAGGGGGCGGAGTAAAGCCGGGGCTGCTCTGTGGGCTTGTTTTTCACCTAACATGCTCGGCTTTTACAAAACAGCTCTCTACCTAGGAGCAAAAAAGACTACTATACGCCAGCTGCAGATACTACAGAATGCAGCTGCTCACCTGTATCTTAAGATTTCCAAATTCAGCCCTATAAGCCAAGGCATTTAAGATCTGCACTGGCTTCCAGTTCAGGCAGGGATCCATTCAAATCTACGTGTATCCTGCACAGGACACTTAGGGGCAGATTTACGTTTCCTGGCGCAGACCTGAAAATCAGCCAGGAAAGATGCGTCATGTAAGTTTACCCTTGCGCCACCACAGATGACCCACATTTGCAATGCGGCGCATCATGGTGCAAGGATAAACAGATGTGTGTCGCATCTGCCGGCGTAAGGTTGGAGCAGTGCTGGAGTTGTGTTGCGGGCGCGACGCAACTCCAGCACTGTTCCAACCTGGCTTATTCTCAATATGTTGCGTCACGCCTTACGCCCGATTCAAGCAGGCGCAAGGTTTTGACGGAGCGGTATCGGAAAAGTGACTGAGCGAAATCTTGTAGATTTCACTCAGATGCTTTTCCGAGGCGTTTGTGCAACGGAACGCCTCCATCCCCCTGTGCTGGAACGCCCACATGAAACCTGACGCAGGTTTCGTGTGGCGCAGGGATTTATAATTTGACGCATCTCCCTAGATGCGTCACGTTGTAAATAGGGCGCAACGTGATGCATGGTTTATGCCGCCGCTGCGTCACAGAAGTGAAGCAGCGACGGCGCAATTGTGGCGCACAGGGCCGTAAATCTGCCCTAAATGGGGCTGGGCCTGCCTAGCTCAGTCAGCATATTAAGCGTTATTCCCCACAGCCAAATCTCAGATCCTCATTGACCTCTTAACTCGTGGTTCCTAGGGTAAAGACCGTAAAATGGGGTGGTTGAGGTTTTCTCTATCTGGCCCCTAAAGTATGGTACACATTACCCATTCGTCTTAGAAAACAAACCAATTTACAACTGTTTAGGAAAGCACTAAAAACACGGCTATTTGTCCCAAAACCATAGCCGTTTTATCTCCTGTTGCATAGATCGATGAGAGCTAGCGCTACAACGCCTCGTCAAACACACGCTTTACAAAACCTTCATTTCATTTCAACGAACTTGTCCTTAGTGCCTTTGATGAGCTTTATCCCTATGATAAATACCCCTTCCTCTGACTGCATCTCTTTCCCAGTGCACAACCTGCTGCTGAAGCCTATTGTCCCTGTTCCAGGGTGGGTTGGTAGGCTCAGTACTTCTCTAGAGCAACTGCTCTGATGCGAATTTGACACTGTGAAGAAATTACCACTCCCACATCTCCCTGGGTCAAGAGGGCAGTACCTTCCTATCCACCCAGGGCCCTGCAAGTCTCACAGACTTTGGTGTATGTGTAAACTTCATAGGAAATATACAATTAAATCTACCAATACTGTGTGGTTCTGTAATTACCACATATCCTATTATCATGATTCAAGCAGAAAAGGCAGCTTCCACCAGAATCGGGACTACCAAAATGGCCGTAATAAAGGCCTATGTATGTTTATGCATCTCAGCAAGTACCGCCAATTGTTCATGATAATCAATGGGTTTTGAATCAATTATTTTGGTACTCTTGCTGTTAACAGCATATCAGTTAAATACATGCTTGAGCCATCCTCACATAGGTCAGGAATTGAAGTGGGCAAAATAAAAACTACAAACATTTCTTTTATTTTCAGCAATTCGTCCAGAAACATTATTTACAATGACAATAGTACTGACACTCACATATGCTAGACCTATTGCATTGCAAATGATTGGGTGTGTTTTTAGCAGCCTGTTTGACTGCCAGCACACTCATTGACCCCCTCCACCCCCCACGGCTCAATGATCAGTTCTCACTCACTAAAAGGGCTCAACGTAAAGAAATACAGCATGGAAATGTGGCAAAGAATAACCGCTGCACTTCCAGGCCATCTTCATTTACATGTACTTGCAGAGCCATCTGCGCCCCCCATGTACCTCATCCACGCCCCCCTGGGGGTGCGCCTCCCAGTTTGAAGACCTCTGCCCTAAGGGATACAGGTGCCAGTGTCACTATGGTGAGAGATACACTGGCTTTTCCAGAGCAATACCTGACCGTAAAACCTAGTCACCAATGCTGACAGCGTCAGTACTAATCATGCCATGCTTTGGTGACATTAGACTGGGGGGAGGTTACTGGCATGAAACAGGTAGTGGTCTCTCCAAAACCCACAGCCGCCTGTCTGCTTGGAAATGATCTGGAAATCTCAGCATGGGCTGAGGTCGAGAGAAAGACACATGCAGCCGTGCTGCAAACCCGAAATAGCGTGTGTGAATACAAGAACAGAAACTCAACTACAGGGTGAACAAGGAGTGTTGGAGCCTGAAAGGATGGCCAAACCTCCCAAGAGGAAGGGTAAGAAGACTGGGGAACCATCTTCTACACAGCTACAAGCTCAGGACACCTCTCCCCAGCGAGAGGACTTGTCAGCCCCAGAGGGAACTGAGCCCATGGAACTTGGGGGCATATTATCAACAACCAGCGATATTTATTGCTAAATAAGCTTAGCGTCAATTTTTCTATCGCCATGCATCGCCGGATTTTATCGTAGAGATAACGTGCTATTAGCAACGTTTATCTCAAATGCGATAAAATATCTGGCGATATCGGCTTAATGCGTGAATATAGCTCGAAATCCAGCGATATGCAGGCATTAACGTCAATAGGGTCATAACCTGAATTTCCCATTGGATATACAGGTTAAGAAGTGGTCTGGGCAGGCGTTAGTTTTCAGCGATATTCGCGCTTAGCGTGAATTTTTTCATCGCTACGCCTGCGTTGATAACAGGCGATAGCAATGTTAGCGACTGCTTTCAGTCGCTAACAGGTTGGGTACGCCCACTTTGTTTGTCATTAGCGATAAATATCGCTGACATGCAAAGCGGACCGCAAACCGCTCGCTATCACCTCAAAGCGGTCGCTAACTGATGTTAGTGGCAGCTTGCTAATAGGGCTAAGCGGCGATAATTTCATATCGCCTGCCTTGGTAATATGCCCCTTGGACCTTACCAGGTTGAGTTCATGGGCCCAGGGGGACCCTCTAGGGAAGAGCTGTGCCTTGGGCAGCAAGTCTGTCCCACTCTTGAAAGCCTGTGGCAGCGAGCTGCTGGCCAGGAAAAAGGAGATGTCAGTTGCTGGCACAGGGTCTAGTGGGAGGAGGGACTCCTGTACACTGAGACCAGAGACCCCAAACCTTGTGCCACTAAGAGAGTGGTAGTACCTCAACGGTATAGAGAGTTCTTACTCACTTTGGCCAATGACATCCCCCTAGCTGGGCACTTGGGCCAGACAAAAACTTGGGAAAGGCTTGTCAGCCATTTCTACTGGCCCCAGATGTCCCAGAAAGTGAAGGAGTTTATAGCTCCTGTAATACCTGTCGAGCAAGTGGCCAAACAGGTGGGCACCCAAATCCCCTCTTAATCCCACTGTAAGTGCTTGGGGGTCTCTTTGAAAGGGATGGTGTGGACATAGTGGGTACACTTGAACCACCCTCAGCCTCAGGAAATAACTTCACACTGGTATTAGTGGATCATGATACCGGGTATCCTGAAGACATTCCCCTTAGGGCTACTACAACTTTTTCATTAGCCCTCAAGATATTGTATGCTTGCAAGTATTTGCCATTCCCCATTCATCAAAATACTCCTTCATATCTAAATACTGGGACGAAGGACCCTCCAAACGGTCTGTGGGAGGAAACAAGAATGCTGGAATAGGGATTCTGATCAAAAATAAACAAATGTCTATAATAGACACAAAAATCATTCAGCCAGGCAGGGCTATCATGGTCACAATCGCCGTTCGCAATGTTTGCAACGTGTAAGCGCCGAATGACAAGCAGGAAAGGAAAGATCTCTTTAAAGTACTAACATTTTCTATTGTCGGTGAAACACCCATTCTTGAAGCAGGAAGTTTAAATTGTATCATAAATCCCACAGATAGAGGCGGCAAAAGTAATGTGTACAAACTAGATACATCTGCTTAATGTTTAAGGAATATTTGTTCTGATCTTCAATTATCTGACACAGTGGCTCAAGAAGGTAAAAAACTAAATTTTACCTTGATAGCAGAGGATGAAAGGGTTGAGTCAAGGACTGACTTCATTCTCACATCCAAAAATATAAAGAAGGGTGGTTATGAGACAAAAGAGAGTGGTGTTTCTGACCATAAAATGTTAAAAACAGAATTTGAAATCCCAAACACTGCCAAATGGGAAAAGTTGTATGGAAAATGAACACTCAGGGCCTCATTATGATGCAGTCGGAAATGGCTAAGACCAGTCGGTTGGATCTCTTCCGACCGTATCGTAATATGCAGTTCGGATTCCATTCCTACCAACCCATTATGATGTAGTCGGTCAGAAAGGAATCCGAACAGGCTTTCCGACTGGCTTCCAACAGGCTCAGAGAGCCTGTCCTCCAGTCGGAAAGTGACCAGTAATCCCAAGGGCGGCTCTTTCTGCCCTAGGTATTAAGGTGTCGGGTTGACACAACCTTTCTGTGCCAGCCTTTCTGACACAGAAAAGCTATCCAGACTTGAATTTGGGGGTCCCCAGGATGTCCCCTTTTTGTGCACAGCGTCTGGTTGGAGGCCGAGGGTGCACCTATGGTACCCCCTGTTGATCCCTGCACCTTGAGGTGGCTGCCACGGGATGCAGGGATGAACTGCATCTCGCATTTTACAATGTGAGCATGCATTCCTGCCAGAATGCATGCTCCCGTTGTAAAGTATAGGTGTGCGTCCGAACAGTGTTCAGTCGCAACCTAATTGGTTGGTCGGGACCGCCGACTGAGTGTCGTTGGTCCCTTGACCGAGACGATGTCGGGCTGAGGAAATTCCCGACATTGTAATTAGGCCTTCTGTTGTTACAAAATGAGTATGTTCCCTTCCTTGGCAGAGTGGTGGGAGGAGTAAAGAAAAAAGCAATAAACTTTTTCAGACAACATAGTATTAATAAGGACAGAGAAAATTCTGCTAAATTTGAAAAAATGTATTTAAAACTCATCACCCTTCACAACCATGAAAGAGGCGGAATGGAGGTGGGAGAGGAAAGGAGAACGGCGAAAGCAGCACTAAAACAAGGGTTAAAACAAAGAGGGAAAGAATACATCTTCAACTCATGGGTGAACATTTTTAAGGAAGATGATTACACTAGTTTTTTTTTCTCCAAAAAGTACAACAGGTGCAAAATGGGATGCAAGAACTAAAAGACAAAAATGGTCAAAGACAAAGAAGTACAAAAAAAGTGCAGAAAAGAACAACCGATTTGTTTCTCACAGCTATATAAAGATGTACCCGCTGACCCACATGTCATGCTATTATTTTTTAGAAGGTCTACAAAACACCTTCTCAAAGGGGAAAAGGGATTTCTTGTTTCTCCTTTTTGAGGAGAAGAATTTTTCCAAATTTTCAAGGAGGCATTTAAAGAATCTACCCTTGGACAAGATGGTCTTTCGTGGGAGTTTTACAAGGATTCTGGGGGCTCATTGCAACACATTTCATGGAACTACTGCAGGAATGTATGAAATGAAATTGTTTACCCCCTTCTTTCCCACAGGGCATTATCAAACAGTTGGAAAAATATGGGAGGCGAGCTGGACATTGGAAATTGGAGGCTGATAACCCTCCTAAATGTAGACAGTAAAATCTTTAGTAAACTTGGCCATGAAATGTAGGACGGCACTCAACATGGTCATCCACCCAGACCAAACATGTGGGGCCCCAGGAAGGAAAATAGGGGACAGCCTGACCATTTTGATAGACACTTTAAAGCAGCAAAATATAAAGGTAACTCACTAGCATTCCTGCCTTTTAACTTTCAAAAAGGCTTTGACGCTTTAAGTCATGAATATCTTTTTAAGGTACTAGGAAAATTGAGCTTCCCACATAAATTCATTCAGACAATCAGATTGTTATATGCAAACTGCCACAGTCAGGTGCTCGTAAATGGCAAATTTTCAAAATGTTATTCTATTGAATCAGGGTCAGACAAGGATGTCCCCGGTCCCCAGCACTCTTTGCATGTGCAATTGAACCCTTGTTGTGCACCATTAGGAAATCAAATGCATAACTGTTCCTTCAGCACCTTGTAGCAAAGAGAACCAGGTGAAATGTGTATCATATATGAACAATGTACCTATTAAATGTGTTAGACCTGGCATCATTGGCGTGGGTCTCCCTTCCATTTTTCGCTGTTGTCTCCTCTGTTTTTGCTGGTATTAGATGCTCTGGGCGCTGTGCCACTGCCATTCAGGGCCACAGCGCAAATGCTCCCTGTGTAAATATGACTGTGAATTGGTATATCCCTGATTGGCTTATTTTGGTTACCTGTTAGTCCCTAGTAGTGTGGCCTGTGTGTCCCCAGAGCTGGTAACCCAAATGCTGCTGGTGGGCCTGCAGCGCTTGTTTGCGCCACCCACAGAAGCAGCTTGTAAAGTATTCCTCAGACCTGCCACTGCAGTGTCTGCGTGCAGTCCAGAACTGCATCTTGGCTATTAAGTGCCCACACTTCCCAGCCCCTGACCCTTCCCTTAGCATCATGTCAGTCACCCCTATGGTAGGTGCATTGTGTATGTAAGGTAGGACATGGCTTGATATGTGTAACATGTCCTGGTAGTGAATCACCCTCCGTTTTGTTTTTCACTGCTGCAAGGCTACCTGTTCTCCATAGGCTAGAATGGGCAGACTGGCTATTACATCTTATAGTCCTATCTGACTCAGTGAACATGGTAGAAATTTGAGTTTAGTATGCCTGAGCTCAGAATAATAAAATATATCTTTTAGTGAAGTTGGTTCTAATAGTTTGTGTTTGAAATTACCACTTTTAGAAAGTAGATATTTTCTTGCCTGATCCTCCAGTGTGCTCTGCTGTTATGTGTATTGGCTGTCTTGGTTTATAGGGGCAAGGCAGGCTGAGTCAGACCTGGGATGAATAGAGAAATCTGCATTGAGTACTGGCGAGGGGTAGCTCCTTGACCTGAATAGGGCTCCGCCTGGCAAGGTGAATGCTGGCTCCACCTCCTACTGTGCTTCTGATAGTAGACCCCCTCTTTCTGAAAGGAAGGATGCAGCCTGGTAAACAAAGTGCTCTAGCCCTGAACAGAACTTGTTCTGGCTGGGTTCAGTGACTAGAGACTTTCGAGATCAAAGGGGCATATTAGCAAGGAACCTCGTTAAAATTATCGCCGTTTTATCTGCAGGAAACTGCAGATAAAATGGCGATAATGGGCTTGCTAATATGCGTAGTAGAATTCCTATAGAATCTGATAAAACCGATAATTTTATTGAGGTTCCTTGCTAATATGCCCCAAAGACTTTTGGGGTATAAATATCTGTACCCACACCCCTGATTTTTGTATTGCTCCTGGATGTCAAGAAGAACCTCTGTCCGTGTTACTGAAAGAATCTGCAGGAGGGGACTGTCCTTGTGCTTGTATGCTGTTTCTTGGATTGACCGGCAGTAATTCCCCTTGGACTTGGAAGAAGAGGGAAAAGGACTTTTGAGAGACTTTTATTTTTGCTAAAGCAATCACCCTAAGGGCTAGAAGAGAGCTAGCCTCCTGCTGGAGTCACAGGCACATCTGACTCCCCACCAGCCTCCTGATTCCTCGCAGCGAGGATTTCTATCTGCAGGTGAGGCCCCTGTGAGTTCCAGGGCCTCTAGTTCTACTACAGAGAAGAGAGTGCTGAAAATCGTCACTAATGCCCGTTTGTGAGCCGCCGCAGCTGAAGAGCGTAAGAAAAATCCACACGCTGCTGCTGCC
The DNA here is from genome assembly GCF_964263255.1 of Lissotriton vulgaris. Lineage (NCBI taxonomy): Eukaryota > Metazoa > Chordata > Amphibia > Caudata > Salamandridae > Lissotriton > Lissotriton vulgaris. Next base: position 25,477,652 of record NC_141696.1, on the reverse strand, counting down.
GAGCGATCGCACACCCAAGATCGTCGCATCGCACGCTTGCGGGCCACAAAGTGCTCGCTAACCCCAGAGATCATCGCATCACACGTTTGCGGGCTTTTCGTGGGCTCGCTGACACCGGATCATCGCATCAAGATCATCGTAGCGCGGACGCCATGCGTCCGCCATTTTCCCCGAACACACCCGGGTCGTCCCTCCCTCGCGGAGCGCCATTTTCTTTCATCGCAACAAGATCGCACACGCAACAGGATGAGCGCATAATCCTCCCTCACAGCAAGCATTCAACGCATCACTGGTCTAGCGTGAAGAAATCTGTCGCTTTGTCCCACATGCACCCGCAGCCCGGCGCATCATCCTCCCTTGAGGCAAGGATTCAACGCATCGCCGGCCTAGCGTGAAGGAGTCTGTCGCTTTGTCCCGCATGCACCTGCAGACCGGCGCATCATCCTCCCTTGCAGCAAGGATTCAACGCATCGCCGGCCTAGCGTTGGGAAAATCATCGCTACAGCTCGTTTGCGCATTTTTGCTTGTTTTGCTTCGAAATCCAGGTATTTTGTAAGTAAAAGGGTTGCAGAGACCCCTGCTTTGAACTGAATCCCTATTTGAACACTTTGAACTCTTTTTCCAGCTTTTCAAGAGTATCCCCATTTTTCAGTATTGTGGCTTTTTACCGTTATTGGTCTTGTGTTAAGTCTATATATAAAGATACTTATTTTTTATAACTACATGTGTGGTGTCCCTTTGTAGTGTCCTTCACTGTGTTACTGTGTATGATCATAAATGCGGTGCGCAACGTTTACAACGCGCGCGTTACCACGACCTACTATTACCACGCGGTTGTAACAACGAAAGTTGTTACAACGCATTGCGCTGGGGGGCGCTCGAGGATAGTAAATCATTTAATTTACTATCCCAACACCTTCCCTGCTATCCACGGGAGCTGGTGTTGGAATAGTAATTTAAATGTTTTAAATTTGCGCCCCCCCAACGCAAGTCGTTGTAACGACTTGCGTTGTTACAACCGCGTTGTAATGGTAGGTCGTTGTAACGCGCGCGTTGTAACGACATATATCCCATAAATGCTTCACACACTGCCTCTCAGATAAGCCTAGCTGCTCGTGCTACGTTACCACAGGGTTGAGCAGGGGTTATCAAAGGGTGTAGCACCCTTACTCTGACTTAGGAAGAAGGGTCCCTACTTGGACTGTGGCCAGCCACTGCCAACTAGAGACCCCATTTCCAACAATATGTAACAACGCTAGATCCATAAAAAGAACGGGGCATATCAGCAACGCTTTGCGATAACTATCGCAAAGCGTGCTTAGCGCTCCTTTTACTAACGCCCGCTATCTCAGGTTTTTATCACGGAGATATTGCGTTTTTAGCAGAGTGTATCTCCAAGCGATAAAAATTCCTGCGATAGCGGGGAAATCACCGTTTTGCAGGGAACATCGCTTATTTCCAGCGATGTTCCCTGCAAAACGGCGATAACCTTGCTGATATGACCCTGTGGTCGTATCAGCAGAGTCCATCCCCTATGTTAGGGGTGGCTAAGTCAAGAATTTAGCAGACATTAATTTTTGGAGAAAACAGCAGTTTTCTCCAAATACTATCATCTGCTAAAATGCTAGGACATTCTTGCTGATAGCACGAAGCCCCGCTATTGATGTCCTGACATGTAGTGTATGTCAGGAACGCCCACTTTGCATCTCATTAGAGATGCAAAGGTAGGCGTAGTGCAAAAGGGTGCTGACATGCGAATATGCATGTTCGCACCCTCTTGCTGATAGGGCAATGGCTTTATCTCCGCTTTTCTGGCTTTTAAAGTCAAAAAAGCAGAGTTAAAGCTCTTGCTGATATGCCCCAACATTCTTTATAAGACAACTTTTTCACTAGCAGCAGGTTTGCATGTGAATTTCGAAAAGACACACTGCATGACAATGGCAAACTGGGACAAACTGACACCACTCCCAGTTAAACACTCCAAAGACCCAGTAAAGATATTGGAAATCTTTTTCTGTCAGGATGTGAAAGGAGAAATAAACTGGGAATAGATGCAACCAAAGAGAGTACAGAAAATGGCTCTCTGGAGACTTTTGAAGGTTTTTTGTATGCCAATGATGTTGTGCATTGCCATTTTTCCGCCCATCTAGTAGGTGGCCAAAAGTAACACAGAAATTGTTTGCCATTTTTTTCCGGGGCCCAAAAATTGAGAAACTGAAAAGAGACACTGGAGCAGATTCAGGTTTCGTGGCGCATCCCAGCAAATCAGCAGGGATGCGCCAGGAAACTTGCGACACGCATCTCAATCCTTGTGCCACCACAGATGCGCCGCATTTACAATGCTGTGTATCATGGCGCAAGGAAATGCAGATGCCTGTCGCATCTGCTGCCATAACGTTGGCGCAGTGCTGGAGTTGTTTCGCGGGCGCGACGCAACTCCAGCACTGTGCCAACCATGCCTATGTCTAACAGGTGCGTCAAGCCTTACACATGCTACAAACAGTCGCAAGGTTTTGACGCAGCGGGGTCGGAAAAGTGACTGAGTGAAACCTGAAGTTGGTGGTATTTTGCGATTCCTTAAGCCAAAATTCGCACAACTTGTGTGCTTCCTACATTGCATTTAAGAAATCATAATTTGCGATTCCTTATTTTGCATGTGGGTTTTTGTGTGCTACATAGCACACTGCCCTAATTACGATCGCTAATGCTGAAATTCTGAGAATTTAAGCATTTGCGAGCGCAATTAGGCTTCTTACATATGGCCCTTGATTCCTTGCTGGTAGAGTTGATCTGGGGCCCGAATGGCGCAGAATAGGATTGAATCATGTGTCACCATGAGACCATAGTGACATCCCTGAATGTCGGGCACTCCATTAGGTTCTCATGGAAGTGAGACTCCAAAAGTGGTTCTGAGTTCAAACAGAGAATTTTAATCATTCATCTTGAATTCATCAATCAATTTTTCTTGAATTCATCAATCAATTTTTCACACAGTAAATGCATCCAAAGAAAATTATTATTTCAATGCTCCAATGCATTTCGGGCTAAGGCGAGCCCTTCATCGGGGAGCCTCTGCAATTAAATCAGACATAGCAATCAGTATCATAATAGAACAAAAAGGAACACAAATAAAGTACAAGCGAGTGAATTAAATCAGGGTACTGGTTCATTCTACGAGCGTGTGATAACGAATGCTCAAAAACGTGTGCTCAAAAACATAATTTAGGAAGGGAGTATATGCGGGTGAAATCCGGGTGAAAGTAAACGTGGACGGGACTTTTAAAGTGCCTAGCGGTATACGTAGGTGAAGAATCAAAGTCGTGAACAGCGTTTCAGTTTTAACGCTAAACGTGGATGGCACGGGTGAAACATGCTTGAAAATACAAGTGAATTTACAAAGGCGCGTGCAGCGTTTGACAGCGTTTACCAAAGGTAAACGTGAAGGGCGCAGGTGAAACATGCTTGAAAATACAAGTAAATTTACAAAGACGCGTGCAGCGTTTACCGATGTTAAAAAGCTTTACCAATGTAAAACGCGATTAGAAACAAGAATCTTAGAGTCACAGCTGTTTAGTTACTCACAGTGAACAAAGTGGTCGCGAGCTTCAAACGCCGGTATCAGTAACACCGGGAATGTGGTTAGATTAGTAAGGAAAGAAAATGAAAATCGAGAAAGGACTAACGTGAGGGTGAAAAAACGTGGTGGCCATCTTAAAGAGGTTACCAGAAGGGTGAGAGTACAGCAGAAAGGTGCAAAATAGCGAAAAAATTATTTAAATTAATCGCATGTGGGGAAACAATGACAATCATATTTAAACGAAGCATGAAAACTCCAAGCGATCATTAAGACCAGTAGGGTTCATTGTCTGCATACGATAGATCCAAGCCATTTCCCTCTGAAGTAAGTGCTTATGGTGGTCAATTCCTTCAATTTTGCGCACTTGTTCCAAAATCAAAAACTTCAACTGAGAAACATTATGTCTTTGTTCGTTGAAATGTACAGCCACATTGGATTTAGTGTTCTGGAGTCTGATGTTGGATTTATGCTCGTTGATGCTAGTTTTGATCTTCCTTTCAGTCTTTCCTATATAGCATTTTCCACAAGGACATTTGAGCATGTACACAACGTTAGTTGAGTCGCATGTAGCATCTACGAACAATTTAATGGGGTTGCCTCTCATTGGATGATTAACTGTGGTTCCTGCAATAATATTATTGCAGTTCCCACAATTTCTACATGGTCTTGTACCTTTAGATGGAGTTTTTTCTTGGTGTTTGCTTGTCAAGAGTTCTTTGAGGTTGGCACTGCGGGTATACGCAAAAAGCGGTGGTTCCTTAAAAGTGGTACCAAAATCTGGTTCAACACTCATGATGGGCCAATGTCTTAGAATTATCCGCTTGTATGTAGAACTCAAGTTGGAACATTTAGAAACAAGTACCATTCTGTTGCTAGTTTTAGGAGGAGTTTTAACAAACAATGATTCTCTCAGAGTGTCAATGGCTTTCTTCTTGGCACTTTCAATGAGAGTTGGAGGATATCCCCTGGTTAAAAACCTTTTTCCCATTTCGTGTAGTCTGATCTGAGTTTGCTCAGGGTTAGAGATAATTCTTCTGATCCTCAACATTTGTGATGCGGGCAAATGTGTTTTCAGAGATCCTTGATGGTGGCTTGAAAAATGCAAAGCATTGTTGCGGTCAGTTTTTTTGCGAAACAGATCAGTTTCAAGACCATTGCTGGTGATAGTAATCCTAACATCAAGAAAGGTGATGGATTTATTATCAATCTCCCAGGTGAGTTGTATGCGTTCATTGGCTTGATTCAAAGCGGTGAGGGCTTGTGACAAGGATTCATTTGTGTCTTTTCATACGATGAAAACATCGTCAATGTACCTTGCGTACATTTTTATGTTGTTGGTCCAGGTCGGGTTATCATAGATATGAGTCTGCTCAAAGTACTTCATATAAATATTGGCGTAGGTAGGCGCCGCGCAATTACCCATCGAGGTTCCAGACAGCTGTAGATACCAGTCGTTGTCTAGTTGGAAGTAGCTTTGATATAGGGTAAACATGGTGAGTTCCATGAGAAAGTGTTGCATATCTGGTTCAAGGTCGCTCTCCAGGATAGATTTTTCCATAGCTTCAATGCCCCCAGCATGGGGGATGGAAGTGTACAGGGAGCGGACATCCGCTGTACATAATGTTATCTGTTCATCTCCTGTGAAGTTTATTTCATCCAGTTTTTTCAGAAAATCAGCGGTGTCCTGAATGTAACTCTGCATGTTCCTGATGCTGTGTTGTAAGTATCGGTCAATGAATTTTCCCACGGGTTCATGCAGTGAACCTTTGGTAGAGACTATCGGCCTGAAAGGAGGATCCTCTAGGCTCTTGTGTATCTTCGGTATAAGGTAGATGATGCGACTCTTAGGAAATGGTTTAAGTAAATATTTCTTTGTCCTGTCATCTATAGTACCATTTTCATAGGCTTTTTGCACAATGTTAGTCAGTGTCTCCTTAAATTGCATAGTGGGGTTGCCTGGTAGTTTCATGTATGCTTGTTCATCTTGGATATGTTCTTGCATTTTGCAGTGATATAAAGAAGAGTCCATTATCACCAAGGCGCCGCCCTTGTCAGCCTTAAAGCATTTTATTTCTTTATTTTCGGAGAGTCTTTTCAAGGTATCCTGATCTTTTTGTGTGATTTTTTTTAATTTTTCTTCTTGTAGTTTAATTTCAAGATGTCTTGGTTCACCAAATTCTCAAAAAGGTCAATACTCTTGTGACTTATAGGTGCTTCAAAGGTGCTTGTTGGTCTGAGGCCCATGAGTAAATCTTGTTTACTGGGTAGTGGTGGTAATACATGATCAAAATAGTGTCGCAGTTTAAGTTTCCTGATGAATTTGTATGTATTGACTTGTAGTTCAAGAGGATTGGTTCTGTATGTCGGTACAAATGATGTACCTTTGGATAGTAAATCCATTTCATGTTTATTTAAAGGAGTATCAGAAATGTTAATGATCAAGTGTTCTTCTTCTTTTTGTCTTTCTATGTGCTCCGAGTGCTCGGATGAGCTGATTCTTTCTCTTTTTCTTTTTCTTTTTCTGAGACCCCGCCTGGGTCGTTTATAATGTCTCTGCTCTCGGCTAAAAAAGGAACCGCAGTGGAGGAACCTGATTGTTGACTTTGAGGTTCAACGTTGGATTCGGTTGATTTGCTAGCAGGTGTGGGAAATTTCCTGAGTGGACGGTTGGAAGTGTCTCTCTCAGAGGAGGATGTGTCTGTTTGGGAGTTAGGTGGTTTGTTTCTTCTACGTTGGGCATAAACATCTGCCCACGTGTATACTTCTCCCAATTTATAATCTTGGGTGTCTCTCCTGAATTTTCTGATTTTCCTATCATTAATTTCACGGGAGTGTTTATCAATCTGCACCTTAATGTCTTCCAATATCTTATTCCATTCCTCAGTAGTGGTCATCTCAGATAATTCACTCTCCACATCTTTAATCTCCTTGTTCAATTCAGTTAAAATGCACGAGAGTTCTTGAATAATGAGTAATATCAAGTCTAAGCTGCATTTATTTAACACTGCGTTCCATTTCTCTTGGAAGGACTTAGAATTCTTACATAGCGACGGTTTCAATGCTATGCGCAAACCCCTCGGGATGAGTAAGGCGCGATGGTATTTTAAAAGCGTGCTAGCATGCAGCTTTTGATTTATTTCCCTTTTGGACAAATACAACAGCTGTCGTATGCATTGTTCCTTGGTGCGATTAGAGGTATTAGAGGCTATGTCTTCATTAATTAGCGCATAGATGCGGGCCGTTTCATCTGCGTCAAACGCCAAAACATCCGCCTTGGCATCAGTAGACCTACTGATTTCTTCATATTGCATGTTCGGTAAATGCGTGCTGCCACCTGGTTGGGCGGATAGGGTGATACAATAATATTCAAAAGTAGGAAGCACACAGCTGGTTAACACAAAGTTGTAAGAACGTGAAGTTCTTCAATGTTATTTAAAGGATTGGGTGCTCCCAACAGGTAACGTGTCCGTCCTTAACACGTCTATTTAACAATGAACCATGTGTCACCATGAGACCATAGTGACATCCCTGAATGTCGGGCACTCCATTAGGTTCTCATGGAAGTGAGACTCCAAAAGTGGTTCTGAGTTCAAACAGAGAATTTTAATCATTCATCTTGAATTCATCAATCAATTTTTCTTGAATTCATCAATCCATTTTTCACACAGTAAATGCATCCAAAGAAAATTATTATTTCAATGCTCCAATGCATTTCGGGCTAAGGCGAGCCCTTCATCGGGGAGCTGTAGCGATTGTGGTGCCCGGGGGTCGAGGGATGGTACTACTATCAAGATCCCGAAGATGGTATGCGTGTGGGGACGTTTGTAGAAGAGGCAGAGTGAACTACAGTGACCAGCATTCCAAGGGGCAAGCAGGAAGAGCCATGAGACCTAAGGCATATTAGCCCCTCCCCTCCTCATGGACGGTGCTTGTCAATTTTTGTTTGTTGAGAGGATCGGAGTGGCGGAAGGTGTTCCCCGCCGGATTCCAGCGAGAAGCTAGAAGATTCCTGGATTTGAGAAGCCGTGATTACCCAGCGTTTGGAACTTTCAGCGCTTTTCTGATAAGTACTCAAAAAACGGAAACGGGCTCGTTTTTCGTTTTCTGCTTTGTTGTTTAAAAGTCCCTAGCTAGTTAGATTAGGGCACTCTTGGGACGTATTGCTTGTTCTTGCAACTCATATTAGGCAGCGTTCTGCCTGAAGACGCGCTGCGCTAATATTCCTTGTACTTTCTCTCCAGAGAGGGTTTCTGGGAGACGTAGTCTCAGAACTGTTTTTTGTTTTGTTTGTTTTGTTCACAGACAGTTCTTGCCACACAGAGACAGAGACATTATTCCACGGACGTTTCTTGTGGGTTCCCTGAAGCAAACTTGTGGCTGACTCTGAGAGCGGTTTGTGCCATTTTAAACAACCGCTATTTTTCCATATCCTTTTTTGACTACCTCATGCCACAGTTCTGAACTCATTACAGAACGAGTCATAGTCCTTGCAGGCTTGCTGTGGTGTCCTTTATTCACTGCCAGGGTTTTGTATGATTCCGGTGAGTGATGTGCCTACGAATTGCTTAAGATACTGTCCGAGAAACCTGTAGTGTAGTGTTGAATGTGTTCCTTACTTTTCCCTAATCAGGTGGGTCCTCTCCTGCTGTCCTACGTATCTTGGTGACCAGACTCCCGGGGGATCCCAAGGAATCATCGCTACCCATTTATTATTTTATCCACTTCCCCTTTCCCGGCTAGGTACGTGTGCGCACAGTGTGTTTCGCTTCCACTGTGGGTTCCGTGTCTGGTGGGGGAAGGAGAGCTTAGCATCCGAAGTCGTTTCTGCCGGACACCCTGAGCTAAGGTTAGTGGCGTGTGTGAGCCTGCGCTGCTGCCAATCCATGACAGGAGCCTCTGCAATTAAATCAGACATAGCAATCAGTATCATAATAGAACAAAAATTAACACAAATAAAGTACAAGCGAGTGAATTAAATCAGGGTACTGGTTCATTCTACGAGCGTGTGATAACGAATGCTCAAAAACGTGTGAACAAAAACATAATTTAGGAAGGGAGTATATGCGGGTGAAATCCGGGTGAAAGTAAACGTGGACGGGAGTTTTAAAGTGCCTAGCGGTATACGTAGGTGAAGAATCAAAGTCGTGAACAGCGTTTCAGTTTTAACGCTAAACGTGGATGGCACGGGTGAAACATGCTTGAAAATACAAGTGAATTTACAAAGGCGCGTACAGCGTTTGACAGCGTTTACCGAAGGTAAACGTGATGGGCGCAGGTGAAACATGCTTGAAAATACAAGTAAATTTACAAAGACGCGTGCAGCATTTACCGATGTTAAAAAGCTTTACCGATGTAAAACGCGATTAGAAACAAGAATCTTAGAGTCACAGCTGTTTAGTTACTCACAGTGAACAAAGTGGTCGCGAGCTTCAAAAGCCGGTATCAGTAACACCGGGAATGTGGTTAGATTAGTAAGGAAAGAAAATGAAAATTGAGAAAGGACTAACGTGAGGGTGAAAAAACGTGGTGGCCATCTTAAAGAGGTTACCAAAAGGGTGAGAGTACAGCAGAGAGGTGCAAAATAGCGAAAAAAATATTTAAATTAATCGCATGTGGGGAAACAATGACAATCATATTTAAACGAAGCATGAAAACTCCAAGCGATCATTAAGACCAGTAGGGTTCATTGTCTGCATACGATAGATCCAAGCCATTTCCCTCTGAAGTAAGTGCTTATGGTGGTCAATTCCTTCAATTTTGCGCCTCAAAGTCAACAACCAGGTTCTTCCACTGCGGTTCCTTTTTCAGCCGAGAGCAGAGACATTATAAACGACCCAGGCGGGGTCTCAGAAAAAGAAAAAGAGAAAGAATCAGCTCATCCGAGCACTCGGAGCACATAGAAAGACAAAAAGAAGAAGAACACTTGATCATTAACATTTCTGAAACTCCTTTAAATAAACATGAAATGGATTTACTATCCAAAGGTACATCATTTGTACCGACATACAGAACCAATCCTCTTGAACTACAAGTCAATACATACAAATTCATCAGGAAACTTAAACTGCGACACTATTTTGATCATGTATTACCACCACTACCCAGTAAACAAGATTTACTCATGGGCCTCAGACCAACAAGCACCTTTGAAGCCCCTATAAGTCACAAGAGTATTGACCTTTTTGAGAATTTGGTGAACCAAGACATCTTGAAATTAAACTACAAGAAGAAAAATCAAAAAAACAATACACAAAAAGATCAGGATACCTTGAAAAGACTCTCCGAAAATAAAGAAACAAAATGCATTAAGGCTGACAAGGGCGGCGACTTGGTGATAATGGACTCTTCTTTATATCACCGCAAAATGCAAGAACATATCCAAGATGAACAAACATACATGAAACTACCAGGCAACCCCACTATGCAATTTAAGGAGACACTGACTAACATTGTGCAAAAAGCCTATGAAAATGGTACTATAGATGACAGGACAAAGAAATATTTACTTAAACCATTTCCTAAGAGTCCCATCATCTACCTTATACCAAAGATACACAAGAGCCTAGAGGATCCTCCTTTCAGGCCGATAGTCTCTACCAAAGGTTCACTGCATGAACCCATGGGAAAATTCATTGACCGATACTTACAACACAGCGTCAGGAACATGCAGAGTTACATTTAGGACACCGCTGATTTTCTGAAAAAACTGGCTGAAATAAGCTTCACAGGAGATGAACAGATAACAGCGGATGTCCGCTCCCTGTACACTTCCATCCCCCATGCTGGGGGCATTGAAGCTATGGAAAAATCTATCCTGGAGAGCGACCTTGAACCAGATATGCAACACTTTCTCATGGAACTCACCATGTTTACCCTATATCAAAGCTACTTCCAACTAGACAACGACTGGTATCTACAGCTGTCTGGAACCTCGATGGGTAATTGCGCGGCGCCTACCTAAGCGAATTTTATATGAAGTACTTTGAGCAGACTCATATCTATGATAACCCGACCTGGACCAACAACATAAAAATGTATGCAAGGTACATTGACGATGTTTTCATCGTATGGAAAGACACAAATGAATCCTTGTCACAAGCCCTCACCGCTTTGAATCAAGCAAATGAACGCATACAACTCACCTGGGAGATTGATAATAAATCCATCACCTTTCTTGATGTTAGGATTACTATCACCAGCAATGGTCTTGAAACTAATCTGTTTCGCAAAAAAACTGACCGCAACAATGCATTGCATTTTTCAAGCCACCACCAAGGATCTCTGAAAACATATTTGCCAGCATCACAAATGTTGAGGATCAGAAGAATTATCTCTAACCCTGAGCAAACTCAGATCAGACTACACGAAATGGGAAAAAGGTTTTTAACCAGGGGATATCCTCCAACTCTCATTGAAAGTGCCAAGAAGAAAACCATTGACACTCCGAGAGAATCATTGTTTGTTAAAACTCCTCCTAAAACTAGCAACAGAATGGTACTTGTTTCTAAATTTTCCAACTTGAGTTCTACATACAAGCGGATAATTCTAAGACATTGGCCCATCATGAGTGTTGAACCAGATTTTGGTACCACTTTTAAGGAACCACCGCTTTTTGCGTATACCCGCAGTGCCAACCTCAAAGAACTCTTGACAAGCAAACACCAAGAAAAAACTCCATCTAAAGGTACAAGACCATGTAGAAATTGTGGGAACTGCAATAATATTATTGCAGGAACCACAGTTAATCACCCAATGAGAGGCAACCCCATTAAATTGTTCGTAGATGCTACATGCGACTCAACTAACGTTGTGTACATGCTCAAATGTCCTTGTGGAAAATGCTATATAGGAAAGACTGAAAGGAAGATCAAAACTCGCATCAACGAGCATAAATCCAACATCAGACTCCAGAACACTAAATCTAATGTGGCTGTACATTTCAACGAACAAAGACATAATGTTTCTCAGTTGAAGTTTTTGATTTTGGAACAAGTGCGCAAAATTGAAGGAATTGACCACCATAAGCACTTACTTCAGAGGGAAATGGCTTGGATCTATCTATCTATCTATCGTATGCAGACAATGAACCCTACTGGTCTTAATGATCGCTTGGAGTTTTCATGCTTCGTTTAAATATGATTGTCATTGTTTCCCCACATGCGATTAATTTAAATAATTTTTTTGCTATTTTGCACCTTTCTGCTGTACTCTCACCCTTTTGGTAACCTCTTTAAGATGGCCACCACGTTTTTTCACCCTCACGTTAGTCCTTTCTCGATTTTCATTTTCTTTCCTTACTAATCTAACCACATTCCCGGTGTTACTGATACCGGCGTTTGAAGCTCGCGACCACTTTGTTCACTGTGAGTAACTAAACAGCTGTGACTCTAAGATTCTTGTTTCTAATCGCGTTTTATATCGGTAAAGCTTTTTAACATCGGTAAACGCTGCACGCGTCTTTGTAAATTTACTTGTATTTTCAAGCATGTTTCACCTGCGCCCTTCACGTTTACCTTCGGTAAACGCTGTCAAACGCTGCACGCGCCTTTGTAAATTCACTTGTATTTTCAAGCATGTTTCACCCGTGCCATCCACGTTTAGCGTTAAAACTGAAACGCTGTTCACGACTTTGATTCTTCACCTACGTATACCGCTAGGCACTTTAAAACTCCCGTCCACGTTTACTTTCACCCGGATTTCACCCGCATATACTCCCTTCCTAAATTATGTTTTTGAGCACACGTTTTTGAGCATTCGTTATCACACGCTCGTAGAATGAACCAGTACCCTGATTTAATTCACTCGCTTGTACTTTATTTGTGTTCATTTTTGTTCTATTATGATACTGATTGCTATGTCTGATTTAATTGCAGAGGCTCCCCGATGAAGGGCTCGCCTTAGCCCGAAATGCATTGGAGCATTGAAATAATAATTTTCTTTGGATGCATTTACTGTGTGAAAAATTGATTGATGAATTCAAGAAAAATTGATTGATGAATTCAAGATGAATGATTAAAATTCTCTGTTTGAACTCAGAACCACTTTTGGAGTCTCACTTCCATGAGAACCTAGTGGAGTGCCCGACATTCAGGGATGTCACTATGGTCTCATGGTGACACATGATTCATTGTTAAATAGACGTGTTAAGGACGGACACGTTACCTGTTGGGAGCACCCAATCCTTTAAATAACATTGAAGAACTTCACGTTCTTACAACTTTGTGTTAACCAGCTGTGCGCTTCCTACTTTTGAATAGCAGAATCGTATTGACCAAGCTTCAACTAGAAACTCGGAGTGGTGGAATGGGGGTGCCAGATTTTAAGACATATTGCTATGCCTGCCAATTACACTGGTTGGCATACTGGCTTGCAGGCCACAATTTGCAAGAAATTGCTGTGACCCAGGGTGAATGGAGCAGGGGCAAACTACATACACTCCTTCTGCCAAATAGTAAGATACCAGCAAGCACGCCTTCACCACTGAAAGTGGCTTTACAGTATTGGAGAAAGGCGCTCCGATATACTAAACAGCAAATTCCTTACACCCCAATATGCCACTGTTGGGTATTCCACTGCAGCTGGAGGTTGTAACACAGAGACGTATTTCGATCTGGTTAGAGGCTGGGGTGAATACTGTAGGAATGCTATTTGTAGATGGCGTGATGATGGACCATGATAACTTTGTGAGAGAACAGGGAGTGTACACGCCCTATTTTTGACACATGCAAATTTCCTGCGATTTGTTCGTGGTACATGGGCACCAACTCGGACTGAACCCCCGAAACACGAGTTGGTGCACATGCAATACCTGACGGGAAATGGCGGACATCTGACGAAATGGCTAGCTCATGGAATTAAAGCACACACAGCTACATCTCTACATAACCTTATGGACAAATGGTGTACCGATGTGGGAGGGTACTCACGGACAGAGAATGGAAAACCATACTTGAATATCCTAGAAAGATATCCCGAAATCCAAAGTTTAAATCTATTCAGCTCATGATTCTGCATCGGGCCTATTTAACTCCTCATAGACTAAGAGTTCAGGGACATGACAGATGTGTGCCCTCGCTGTCAGGAATCGAATGCCACATTACTGCACATGCTCTGGGCATGTCCCAGATTAACACAATAGTGGTCTACGATACATACCATATTAAGTACAATAATGCCTGGGACGGGCATAGATACGTTAGAATGCTGTCTACTCGGTATGCATATTAAAACCAAGAGAGGGAACCCTGCGTTCGACTTCATTAATCTGCTGTTAATGTTGGGCAAGAGAACCATAACGGGACGTTGGAAAGCACGAAAACGGCCAGCGATCATAGACTGGTATAATGAGGTGATTCAATGGGGTAGATCTGAAGGCATAGAAATACAAAGAGAAGAGCAACGTGAGCTACGCAAGAAACCTGGGGGCATATTATCAAGGACGGCGTTAAATTATCGTCGGTTGAGCGGCAGAAAACTGCTGCTAAAGCGGCGATAATGGGCTTGATAATACGCTGTGGAGAATTCCAATAGAAGCCCAGGTTCACACCAGAACATGGACTTCTATTGGAATTCTCAAGGGCGTATTATCAAGCCCATTACAGCTGGTTTAGAAGCAGTTTTCTGCCACTAAACTGGCGATAATTTTTAACGCTGTTCTTGATAACATGCCCCTTATTTTGATAGAGTGGAATGTCCTTATGGAGGAATTCAAAACGATAGATACTGATACATTTACGTAAAGCTGGACAGTATATGTATGCTGTAGGTGGAGCAGGACGGCCTAGTAATAGCACATGTTTGTCGCACCAAGATTACTATATCAGTCAGCCGAAATGACTCATATGATGTATTATACAACTAGAAGCCTTAGTGATGACGCCTGCTGCTGTTATAATTAATGCTGTTCTGGAGTTCAAAGGGAGGGCGGGAGGGGTGTGTTTGGGGTTTGAAACGGTTTGCGTGCTAAGACTGTTACTCGAATATACGTTATACTATGCAGCTGCAACAGTAATCCGCGTGTATACATAGGTTACCTCGGACAGGTGCAGCATTGTTAAAGTGGAGAGATAATCTGTACAGTAATGAGTTGGACGACTTGTTAGCCGGATACATGTAATGTTTTATGGTATTTGAATGTCTGGAAATCTGCAGTTGATCATTGAAGTAATGTATAATGATATTCTTTGTGGAACATGACTGGGGCTGGAGCGGAGACGGATGAGAGAGCAACATCAAGCACCTTGTTTATAAGAATGTGTCTGCTCTTATTTGGAAATAAACTAACCTACAACTCATTCTGCATGGAAGATTCTTACAAAACAAAACTGGCGACGAGGATCAGATGGCCAAAGAAATTTGGGATGAAAAGTTGGGGTAGGAAAGATTCTTACATTACAGAGATTTCTGGAAAAAAATCGGGAGAATGTCTTTCCCTCATTGACTTCTGTTGGGGCCTGAATCGGGTTACTGTCATGTATGTGATTTGTAAATCTGCAGCTGCACGATCGGATATTAGAAACGCAAATGTACATTTTTTTAACTATCAGTGGCATGGAGAAAGCACTATGGTAGGGCATGATGCAAGTGTTATGCCCTGGCCTGTAGGGGCAGGTTACTGGCAGTGCATACCCCGAGTTACACAAGACCAGGCCCTGTTAGTTGAAGCCTGCAGAGGAATCAGGTTTCTGCATGCAGAAATCAGGAGGCAGGAGACTGGCTTTCATAGGTGTGGCATAACGAGGAGAAATATGTTTCTTTCTCCTCCTTTTTGGCTCTTGAATGCAACACACATAGGGGCAGATTTACAATAACTGGCGCATCCCTGCAGATCAGCAGGGATGCAGCAGTTATTTAGCGTGAAATCAGGAACCCCTTGCACCACCATGGTTGCGCCGCATTTACAATGTGGCGCACCGTGGTGCAAGGAGAGACAGATGCGTGATGCATCAGTCTGCGTATAAATGACGCAGTGCCGGAGTCCTATACTTGCGATGCTGTGTCACTCTGTACACCTGCTACAAGCAGGCGTAAGATTTTGATGTAGCATGGACGTAAAAGTGACTCCGTGAAATCTTGTAGATTTCACTGCATCACCTTGACGGGGTTTCCTTGCGATGGAACGCCCACTTAGCATACATTATACCTGACGCAGGTATAATGTAGCGCAGGGTTTAGAACGTGATGCATCTCACTAGATGTGTAACGTTGTAAATCTGGCGCATAGTGGCGTATAGTTTAAGACAACGCTGTAACAGTGACGTAAAGATGACGCACAGCGCTTGTAAATCTGCCCCACAGAGAGAGGAAAAATGCCTCAGGGGATTTTTTGATGTCCCCTTCCTGCACAAAAACAATCATGCCTATGACTCAGGCATGCGTGCACCATGGTGCATGGGTTCAGGACTGATGAAGCCGGGTTCCCTACTAAAATCCCTACCGGGAACCCTGGGTCGATGTCTCTTTTTTGCCTGCTGAAAAGTGTACAGGGAAGAAACAACTCATTCGATACCTTCTGAAGTTCTGGAAATAATTTAGACTCAGAGATGACAGACTCCAACTTCAATTTAGGGTTTTTATTACAAAGCCAAAAACAAAGGGATACAAGCACCTCAAAACTAGGTTGTAAAAATATACGGTAACTAATACAAATCAAAATCTACGTAACAGACGGCTCCTGTGAATCATGAAATAAATGAACAGTTCCAAAAATAATACACAGGCCAAAACTGCCCCAACGTTCAGATCAGACCTCATTTGGGGAAAGAAGAATTTGTTAACCTGTCCCTACACTATCACTTTGATGACATCCCTATTTAACATCTCCCAGACAAAACCCATCAAAAGGTGTCAGCTCGTGAAGGCTTCCTAAGAAGCACATTCACAGAGTAAGTCAGATGACTAAGCTACAAAGTTTGTTCTAAGATACCTTTTCCAGGTGGATTCCCTAACTCTTTTTTCCTAACTCTACTTGTCTCCTTCTTTCTCCAAACCTCTTCTGCACTCTCCTCCCTCGGGGCTCTTTCCCTAATACAAAATCACAGAAAGGTAAACACGCCCACAGATCACCTCATACTAACAGACACTTCTCCTAGGTGTTTTTCCATCGTCTTCTGCGCCTCTTCTCGTGAGCAGGTGGACGACCTTGATTCCCAGGCCTTCTTAAGTGAGAAAGAACATCAGCTCTCAATTATCAACATTAAATATATAATGTTTCATTTCTCCGCCAGGCCTAACTCCTGAAACAAAAGGCGTTAGTTCTAACTGACAAAGGTAGCTTCTTCTACCTGCAACTGAAACGTGAGAATCGAACATTTCTGCGTGCACATGAATTTCGCAGACTATTTCTAAATTGAGAGCTTACCAGGGAAAATACATTTCAGGCCTACAAATTCAGCTCACATAAGAAATAAACGAACCGGCCTTTCATAGCCAAACATGAACATTCATTCAGGCCTTTACACATCAGGGTGTACACACTTTCATAATTAGGGCTCCCGGTTTTCCGTTTTATGGATTTTTACATATAAATACAAAAGGAAAACAAGTTTGCCTTTATCTGTCTTTATATATAAAAATGGGAAAATGCAAGTACATTTTGCTGTGCTGCCGCCTGGTGTCTCCCCCTCCTTAGAGAGTTAAGAGGTGTCAGCCCGGGCTGAGACCGCTTCCCGGGCACACACAGAGATGCCAGCCACACCCGAGTACTTCACAGGTCTTTGAAAGACCATTTACTTGTTAATGAGGCTTCACCCCTTTTAGAGCCCCTGCCAGAGTCACATTAGTAGCCTCTATTCACACCATTGTTGTGTGAGTTGTGGGTCTTGCACCATGTTTTAAACGCTTTCATAATATCTTAAAATGTTTGTTGCATTCCTACAGGCAGGCTGCATGAAGCGAAATTAAATGTTTCATTAAACAACACAGAGTGCATGTGCATTAAATAATTACAAATGATTTTTCCAGGCGTCATTTCAGCACAATGCGCGCTGTCACCAACCAATCGGAGGTCCACTGTAAGAATTCCGCCCAGGGAGAGGAAGGAACTGTGAGAAAGTGGCTCTATATATACTGGACCAGAATAAGGTACTGTTTGTATAGAGTCCACAAACCCCAGAGGTTAAAGCCAGGTGTGACCTTACTCTCCAAAGTGGTAGCTTGGGCGAGCAGTAAGGCAGTACCAGAGGACAGTGTAAAGCATTTGTTGTACACACTCAGCCAGCTAAGGGTTTTACACACTCAAAGACTGAACTCCAGGCCAAGTGATTCTATATCAAAGATATAGTTACTTTATTTCTAGAACCAACAGGTATCAAAATATACTCTTCTCAAT
This sequence comes from Lissotriton vulgaris, assembly GCF_964263255.1. Lineage (NCBI taxonomy): Eukaryota > Metazoa > Chordata > Amphibia > Caudata > Salamandridae > Lissotriton > Lissotriton vulgaris. The sequence continues at coordinate 25,459,746 of NC_141696.1, read as the reverse complement.
ATGAGAGGTCTCAGATGAGTACTTTGCAGAAAGACAATAAACTTTGTAAACACAATAGGTACAGGGCTTGCAGCAGCCAACACAATTCTTCACACAATTTAGCATTGAGCTCATGGGGTTTCCTATATAAACACGGTTGATTACTTTGTAGATTACTTTGGCAGTTCTAGGACTGGATCCTAGATTCAGTCCTGGGGTCTAAGCTGGAAACAATTTAGTAAAAACGGTTTAGTTATTGCAGTGATTTGTCAGGAATATAAAGCTATTTTAAAAGTTCACACTTAGAAACTTTTCAAAAGAAATCTGGCAATGTTATCCAAAAGGAGAAAATTCAGGTGGCAGGTAAAGTACGATCTCGTTACTTTTGTAATACAGTACTGGGCTCCTGGGTCCAGCACTGGGGTCTCAACTTAAAACAGGTAAGTAATTATGTTTCAGTATTTCTTATGATTTTTAAAGAATATTTCAAGTTTTCAAGTTTTCAAAAGTAGACACTTTGAAGAAATTTCATAGATAAGCAGACAATGGATTCCTATGGAGAAAATACAGATTAAGGGTAAACCCGGGTCGGATTACTTTTGTGGTTCAATACTGGCTTCTCTCCTGGTCACAGGTGAGTACTTCGGAATTCGTTACTCGGCTGATTTTATACTAATATTTCAAGTTTTCAAAAGTAAGATTTTTCTAGTCAAACCAGTCAATGTTATCCAATGGCAGGTAAGTGAGTTACCGGTTTCCAGGTGAGCACTCGGCTGTTGAAGTTAAGGTTCTGGGCATAGACTCAGGCGTCCCCCAGGGTCTGGAAGGTACAATTGGTTAACCCTCAGTGGCACAGGAGCGGCGGGGTGCAGAGGTAGTTAGGCCCAATGTTATCCAATGAGGGGCCTCCGGTTGGTGGCTGCTGGATAGCAGGCCACGCGGCTGTGGGAGCTGAGCTCCTGGTCACATGCTCGGGACAAATGGGGAAGAAGGATAGGGCAAAGGTGGCACGGCCAGCATCACTCGGGCAGCTGGGTGCAGGGTGCAGGGTGCTTTTTAGCCATCCGGCGCTCTATGTTGTTCAATGGGAAAGGTCACAAAGGCTGCTGGCTCGGGAACAGAAACTCTTCAGGGGTGACCACAGCTGCGAGAGATAAGTTGGGATCTTGGAGCACAGGTAGGTACCCCAAATGAAGGCACAGGGGGCTGTAGGGCACCAGTTGCAGGGGTGTCTTTAGGTGTCGTGAAAGCTTACCCTCGGCTGGTCGCGGTTGGAAGGGCCCCTGGTTCTGAGTCTGCAGTCGTCGTCTGGTTCGTCGAGGAGGGTCTTTTGGCATTGGACTTTGGGTCCCAGTCACCGGGGGGACGTCCTCGTGGTCTTGGATCACTCGGGCACGGGCCGGGCTCAGCAGGGTGATGAGTGGGCTGGTCCGGACCTTCCTGGCTGGCACCAGGGGTGTTGTTGCAGCAGAGCCTCTGCTGATGGGAGTCCCAGTCTTTAGGAGGGTCAAGGTAGGCAGGTCCTCTGGGTTTCCCAAGGTTGCTGTCCGCTGGAGTTGCTGGAGTTTGGGCAGGAGCAGGTTCCAGGATCGACAGGCTGGAAAGGCTGGGGCCAAGTCTGTTGTGGTCGTCCTGTTGTTAGCAGCTGCACGGTGGGTCTTCCTCCACTTGATCTTCTTTCTTCTTTTCGTATCGTGATCTGAGGAAGGAAGGTTCAGGGAGCCCCTAAGTATTGAATTTAGTGGTGTTACCGGTAGGGCAAGGGCAGGGACCAATAGGTCCCTGTCCTGGGGTGGGTACACCCCCTAGCCTGCTCCTCTCTCCTGTGGGAGGGGGGCAGGAACCTAGCTGTGACTGGGCAGGGCTCCCCATCTTCAAGATGGCCGGAGCCCAGGGTCATACTTCACCTCGTCTCCCTTACCTGAGGGGTGGGGTTGGCACAGACTGGCACACACCCCTTCCTGACGTAGGTTTTCCTGCCAGTCTTCTCGCCAGAGTGGGGGTCAGGACTGGTGTGGGCCAGTTGCTGGGTACAGCAAATGGTCTGGAGAAGTTCACAGAGGCGGCAGGCCTTTGAAGCTTCCCCCTGCCCATCCTGGGGGAGGAGACCTAGCAACTCGCCCAGGATGTGCATTGTTGCGACCCTTGACCCTGCTTGCAGGCCAGGCCGCCCCACTCACCGCACAGCTCCTCCTGTATTGTGTCTGCCTTGAACCAGCTGCTGCCACCTCATGAGTTTGCCACCACCCCTCCGCTGGTAAATCGGACTGTGTCCTTCTTTCCTGGTATTTTGTTTTCTCCTAAATTGTCCTGTGCCGTATTACTTTATTTCTGTTGCTCTGCACTCTTGACTGCTTTTAGTGCCCCGGCCCCGCCCCCTTTGCCTTCCGTATCTCGCTGTCCCGTTCCCCTCCCGCCACTGCTTCCCTGTGGCCCCGCCCCCCGCTCTCCCATTCGCCACCCCGCTCCCTCCTTCCGGGTGCTCCTCCCTCCCACATCCCTTTATATGGCGGCCGCTGGCGAGCCAAAGGCGCGCCTATGGCAAGCCCGTGTGCACCCGTCTGCGCATGGACCGCACCCAGCGCCAAAACGCCTGGACCCCAAAGACACCGACTACAGTATGATGCGAGCACCCTCCACGCACTCAATCCCGGACGAGAACACACCTGCTACCGGGACACCCCCGAAGCGCACCCAAGGGCCCTTCACCTCTTTTTAAAAATGCCAATTTGTAACTTACATGTGTGCTGCATGAAGTTACAAAATGACATTCAAGGTTTGTTTATGTGCAGGAAGGAACTCCTTCCTGTACATAAACAAACCTCCCTACTCGCAGACACCCTTGCACTCTGGTGCAAGGGTGCCTGCGCTGGCGTTAAGTTGTAAAACGTTGCGCCATCGCAGGGGGAAACGCAAGGCTGCCCCATGTCCTTGGTAATATGGTGCAGCCTAGCCTTTCCGAGGTGGCGAAGAAAGGCCTTAATATGCCCCCTGATTGTTTATGGCAAAAATGTCTTTATTACAGCTTTATTTTGGCTCACTGCTTCCTGAAATTGCCTCTGTTTCTATAGAAGTCAATGGGGAAATGCATTCTCTTGAATATTTATTCTCCCAGGGAAACACCCGTTACAACGGATGGATCGCATCGCAACTATTACATCGCGCTGGGCTTCACAACGCATGCTATCCGTACACATGCTACTCCATCGCATTCACATATACATCACTAGCGATCACACCGCTAGCGGTGCCAATGTGTGAATAGCGATGACAACATTGGAATGTTTGGTATTATTTTAAGGGGAAAGAAATATAAGCGATGCCAACGTGTGAATAGCGATTACAATGTGGGAATGTTTGGTGTTGTTTTAAGGGGAAAGAAATATAGGCGATGCCAACGTGTGAATAGCCATGACAACGTGGGAATGTTTGGTGTTGTTAACGTGGGAATGGTGTGCAATAAGTGTGAAATAAATAAAACTGCAACTTTTTATGGTCATAATGTAGGTTTTCATTACTATTGCGATGGGATTAGTGTGAACGTGGGAATGGTGTGCAAAAATAAAACTGTAGGGCCACACAAAAGGGGAGACGATGTGCGACTTGAAGGGGAAACGATGTGGTATGATGCATGGATGGATGAATGATTGTTTTCTGGAGGCATGATGGATGGATGGATGCATGAATGGGTGGGTGGGTGCATGAATGATTGTTGGGTGGGTGGCTGGGTGGATGGATGGATGCATGAGTGGATGAATGATTGTTGGCTGGATGCATGATGGATGGATGGATGGATGCATGAATGGGTGGGTGGGTGCATGAATGATTGTTGGGTGGGTGGCTGGGTGGATGGGTGGATGGATGGATGCATGAGTGGATGAATGATTGTTGGCTAGATGCATGATGGATGGATGGATGGATGGATGGATGGATGGATGAATGGGAGGGTGGGTGCATGAATGATTGTTGGGTGGGTGGGTGGGTGGCTGGCTGGATGGATGGATGCATGAGTGGATGAATGATTGTTGGCTAGATGCATGATGGATGGATGGATGGATGGATGGATGGATGGATGGATGGATGGGTGGGTGGATGGATGCATAAATGATGGATGGATGCAGATGGATGGATGGGTGGGTGGCTGGGTGGCTGGGTGGCTGGGTGGATGGATGGATGCATGAGTGGATGAATGATTGTTGGCTGGATGCATGATGGATGGATGGATGCATGAATGGGTGGGTGGGTGCATGAATGATTGGTGGGTGGATGGGTGGGTGGGTGGGTGGCTGGGTGGTTGGATGGATGCATGGATGGATGAATGATTGTTGGCTGGATGCATGATGGATGGATGGATGGATGGATGGATGGATGCATGAATGATGGATGGATGCTGGATGGATGGATGAGTTTGGGTGGCTGGGTGGATGGATGGATGCATGAGAGGATGAATGATTGTTGGCTGGATGCATGATGGATGGATGGATGCATGAATGGGTGGGTGGGTGCATGAATGATTGGTGGGTGGATGGGCGGGTGGGTGGCTGGGTGGATGGATGGATGCATGGATGGATGAATGATTGTTGGCTCGATGCATGATGGATGGATGGGTGTATGGATGCATGAATGATGGGTGGATGCAGGATGGATGGGTTGGGTGGCTGGGTGGATGGATGGATGCATGAGTGGATGAATGATTGTTGGCTGGATGCATGATAGATGGATGGATGCATGAATGGGTGGGTGGGTGCATGAATGATTGGTGGGTGGATGGGTGGGTGGGTGGCTGGGTGGATGGATGGATGCATGGATGGATGAATATTTGTTGGCTGGATGCATGATGGATGGGTGGATGGGTGGATGGATGCATGAATGATGGATGGATGCAGGAGGGATGGGTGGGTGGGTGGTTGGGTGGATGGATGGATGCATGAGTGGATGAATGATTGTTGGCTAGATGCATGATGGATGGATGGATGGATGGATGGGTGGATGGATGCATGAATGATGGATGGATGCAGGATGGATGGATGGATGGGTGGGTGGGTGGGTGGCTTGGTGGGTGGATGGATGCATGAGTAGATGAATGATTGTTGGCTAGATGCATTATGGTGGATGGATGGGTGGATGGATGCATGAATGATGGATGTATGCAGGATGGATGGATGGGTGGGTGGGTGGCTGGGTGGATGGATGGATGCATGAGTAGATAAATGATTGTTGGCTGGATGCATGATGGATGGATGGATGCATGAATGGGTGGATGGATGGGTGCATGAATGATTCTTGGGTAGATGGGTGGGTGGGTGGTTGAGTGGACGGCTGGGTAGATGCATGAGTGGATGAATGATTGTTGGCTAGATGCATGATGGATGGATGGATGGATGGATGGATGGATGGATGGATGGATGGATGGATGGATGGATGGATGGATGGATGGATGGATGGATGGGTGGATGGGTGGATGGATGCATGAATGATCATAGATGCATGATCGATGGATGGATGGTTGGGTGGATGGGTGGCTGGGATAGAATCAAGAGATTAACTGCAGACATTTTGTGTGGCCTTCTTTTGTAGATAGGGTGGCACTGTGACAATCAGAATTCAAATCTGTACTCCGACTCAAAGATTGTATGGGGAGAGGTTGGCTTGTGGGGCGGGTTATTGACTCTTCTTCAGGCTGGAAAGCCTTATAAAGGCTTTCTGGCTTCACTCCAGCAGGTACTCTAGGAAGCTAGAGTAAAGGGCATACCCCAGTTGAGGTTGGCACTGATCACACTAAGGGCATAGGGCACTGCATTAATGATGGAGAGGAGAATACTGGGCTGCCACAGCTTACAAGATTTGGGCAACAATACACAGAACACTACCTTAACATCCTATGCGAACAATACTCCTTTCAGATTGTTGAGACCGCAGAACCGCTGTAACTCAAAAAATAGGATGATAGGATGAAATCGCTGAGAGTCCAGACATCCACAACCATGCTTCCAGGCCACTTCTCTTCCTCAGAGCGCAACGTTGACCCAGATTCTGTTCCTCTCAGAGGCCGGAACCATGAGTTGCAGCAATCATGGTACATGTGGTTTAGCTGCAGTCATCTTAAGCAATACATTTTAGCTATTGTGTTCTAGACAGCAAAAATCGGCAAGAAGTAGTCTGCATCTATAAACAAGACACTCAGGGGCATATTATCTAGATGTGTGTTATATAACGCACATCGCACATTTCCATATCGCCGGCTATCGCCGGATGTTTTTGCCGTGTTAGCGCGTAGTTATCAATGCGCAACACGTAGGCAAAATTAAATCCGGCGATAGTCGGCGATATGGAACATTAGCGCATGAAAAAGAACGTTGTTTTCACGCGCTAATGTGTGCCTTGATAATATGGGGGGGGTGGATTTAGCGTTATGATCCACAGCCCCATGTTATCAATGCCTTAACACCTGGTCAGAGCAGGCGTTGGGAGACCTGCGATAAACGCGTTTATCGCAGGTCTTCTTCTCCCAACGCCTGCCTTGGTAATAGGGGGTTCCCACCTCCAACCACATTTTACATGTGGTTGGACGTCGGAACGCCCACTTTGCATGTCATTAGCGATGTTTATCGCCGACATGCAAAGTAGGCTTGAGGCAGGTGTTATCATGCCCCTGTTAATAGGGCACTGGAAGTATCGCTGCTTTTTCTGCACAATTTGCAGAGAAAGCGGCGATACTTCAGTTTGCTAATATGCCCCACCGTGTGTGCACAAATAGGCCCTTTGGCCCATTTTGGTCAGATATGCTGTTGGGTGGGAAAAATTGGAAATTTCTTTTGCACACAAAATTCTCTTAAAAATTACAGGTACACTGCAAACTTTGCTTGGGTGGATTTCAAATTGAAAACTCAAGGGCATATTACCAAGCAATAGCGATAATTATCGCTATTGCTTGGTTAGAGATAAAAATTTACCGCTGAGCTGCGGCGATTTTTATCGCAGATAAACCATGGTATTACCAAGGTTTATCGCAAATGCGATAAAAAACGCCCGCAATGCATGAATATCGCTGAAAAGTCTGCGATATTCATGCATTACCGAGCTAATGCTCTTAGCCATGTTATCCACCTCCCATTGGATAACATGGCTAAGAACTGCTCAGGGCAGGTGTTAGCTTTTGGAGATATTCGCGTTTAGCGCGAATATCTCCAAAAGTTGGTAATAGGAGATAGCGATGTTTGCGACTGTTTCCAGTCCCTAACATCTTGGCACGCCCACTTTGCATGTCATTAGTGATAAATATCACTAACATGCAAAGTGGGGCCCAAGATGGTCGCTATCTCCTACTAGCTGTCGCTAACTGGTGTTAGCGACAGCTAGGTAATAGGGAGATAATTGTATCTCCGCTTTCTTGACTTTTAAAGCCAAAAAACGGAGATAAACCCCCTTGATAATATGCCCCTAAATATGCAAGATGTTTTTTGCCCCCCAAAAAGGCACTGAAGCTCCCGGCTAAACGTATTGTTTATACACTTTCTAAAGTCACTCGATGAATGTTGATGGTGATAATAAAGGCAAAATGTACTCGTCCTGTATACCAGGTCACACTTTTGTAACACCAGCGTGAATATTAAAAGTACTCAAAGCTACAACATAACTATGTATATTGACTTTTTCTTGAAATCAACCCTATCCGAAAATTCCAACATTTATTAGAACACAACGAATTCAGCATTGAGACAAATGATTGGTCTAACAAAAGGGTGCTCTGTGAACCGTCTTCCAGACACAATTTTTCAATCCTTATTGGAACCAAATTAATTTAGTATCAAGGGTACAAAAATGAGTCTGGAAAACATCACTACTTGGAAAAGTAGCAAGACATGCTATATCTTATTTCTAGATAAACATTAGCTTTAAATATTAAATAGAAGATATTCCCATTTTGCAAATGGGGTTTTCCATTATAAGTAGGCAATGCATAAGCACTCGACAATTTAACTTATGAGTTTCGGGTTAGGGTTAATGAACTAAGGCCACAACGTGGGATAATGGTATCAAAGAAACCAGTCTCAGGCTCTGTGTCAAATGCATCTGCCAATGCTTATTAAATGAAATCACTGGGCCTCATTTATGAGAAATGACGCATCGCTGCGTGAAAGCAGCGATGCGTCACTTCTCAGTGCACACTCCTTGTGACATTCCTGATGAGTTATATTTAATGTATGACGCATCATGTTGCAAGGAGTTACAGATACGTCAGTATTATTTTTTAAGTTTGAAAAGCTTTATTTAGTTAAAGAAACATCAGTACAACAGCACAAATAAAGAGCAATAGGAAGTAAAATAATTGTGGAGAATAATGTGCCAATAACCAAGAAAAGCCCCATAAGGGGAAAACGCTATACAAAGAAAAAATGCTTTTATAACTTTTCATTTTGTGTGGAAGAAAGGGAGAAAGAAGGAGGGAAGAAAGGGAAAAAAGGGGGGAGGGAAGGGGAACAGCAATAGAAAAATATTAGGTAAACATATTAAAGAAGTATGAAATAAAGAAAAGTACACAGTAATAATAATAAAAGTAATACTAAATACTAGCAGCCCGTCCCGACGTTGTCCGGGTATGAATTGCTGCCGGCCAGTAGTATATTGTTTTGTAGGATTTCGTTTAGATAGCATTTCTAATCTGTGACAGGCCTGTGAAACGCTCCGACGTATAGTGCACTGCTGATGCACTTAAGAGTGCGCGTTCAGTAGTGTGTGAACTCGAGTTTCCCTACTTTATTTTTCCTTGCTCGACAACATGGCATGAGCACAATTTACATTACAGAAGAACACATTCATTTGTGGTAGGCACGGTGAGTCAAAGCGATTTCCCTGGAATCACAGGATGTTGAGCTGATGCCGAGATTCGAACGTAGCTCCCCAGCTCTAAAGTTCTCAATTCTAGAACTTGTGGCGGGAGGTGTGTCTAGAAGCGTATGTCGGTCCTGGCCATCAATGAGAGAGACCTGTGCATTTTTCAAATGGGTGGTGAAAAAATATGAGTATGTTGCTGGAGATGTGGGCCGCCGTGCCACCAATGTACTTACCGGGGTAGGGTAAACACCCATTATACCGCAACTTTCTTTCCGCATACCATGACTCTGCATACTTTCATTCCAAAAGTACCATGACTCCGCAATGCCATTATAACCCATGACATTACATTTTATATGCTTTTACCAAGCATACATTTACAACGAAATTCGTTGTAAATGCATGAATGGTAAAAGCATGTTTTTAAAAAATGTTTGGATAAGGCAAGTATGGGTATAGGGGTATATGTTTTGGGGTACTGAGGTATATGTTTTGGGGTGTTTGGGTATTTTAATGGTTCAGATAAAGTTTTGGGTTATGGGGTACAGGAGTATTTTTAGGGTTCAGTGCTAGGTTTGGGTTTTGGGGTATAGGGGTATTTTTAGGGTTCAGGGGTAGGTTTGGGTTTTGGGGTACAGGGGTATTTTAAGGGTTCAGGGCTAAGTTTGGGTTTTGGGGTATAGGGGTATTTTTAGGGTTCAGGGCTAGGTTTGGGTTTTGGGATACAGGGTTATTTTAAGGTTCTGGGCTAGGTTTGGGTTTTGGGGTACAGGGGTATTTTTAGGGTTATGGGTAGGTTTGGGTTTTGGGGTACAGGGGTATTTTAAGGGTTATGGGCTAGGTTTGGGTTTTGGGGTACAGGGGTATTTTAGGGTTCAGGGGTAGGTTTGGGTTTTGGGGTACAGGGGTATTTATAGGGTTCAGGGCTAGGTTTTGGTTTTGGGGTACAGAGGTATTTTTAGAGTTTAGGGATAGGTTTGGGTTTTGGGGTACAGGGTATATTTATAGGGTTAAGATGGGTTAGTGTTTAAGGGTGTTGGGGTATTGTATAGAGTAAGGGTGGGTTATGATTATGGGGTGCAGGGGTATTTAAAGTAGGGGTGGGCGGAATTGGCGCGAACTTGGTACAATAAATCCACAATATTTTGTTCCGTCAGATTTCAATTCTTAAAACAGAAACCTCATATATTCAAGGTAAAATAACAAGTATTTCTACATGCTAAAATGCATATAGTCATTTAACAAAAGTGAAATTAGCTTCCAGCAAGCAGTGGGACGAGATTAGCAGTGGGAAGTGAATATTATAGTATCCAAATAATTCTACAAAGAGCTGCGGTTCACCTCGTCCTCCATAGTTGTCCCCAAGAGGCAAATGCAATAGCATTTAAAATATTATACATCAAGCTGCAGTTCACCTCATGGTCCCTAGATGTCCCTGATGAGGCAAATGCAATAGCATTCAAAATATTACACATCAAGCTGCAGTTCACCTCATGTCCCTAGATGTCCCTGATGATGCAAATGCAATAGCATTTAAAATATTATATATCAAGCTGCAGTTCACCTCGCCGTCCCTAGATGTCCCTGATGAGGCAAATGCAATCGCATTTAAAATATTATACATAAAGCAGCAGTTCACCTCGTCGTCCCAAGATGTCCCTGATGAGTAAAATTCAAAAACATTGAAACCCTTTCATGAATGCTAAAAATTATGCTAAGCTTATCCCATAATGCTTTGCAGGGCCTTTTAGTTGTATTTTTGCCCATAACTGTGCTTGAGGTGATTCTAAGAGAATGGGACCACCAATGAATTACTGTTTAAAGGGAGCAGGAATGTATAGAACCTGGGAAGAAAAAACAACAATCGTGACGGAATGCCCCCAGCGATTGTCACGCCCCCCAGCACACACCCACAGCACAATGCAGACACGCCCACAAGGGACTACTTTGCTGGCACGGTTCTTTTACATTTTAAATGTATATGGTGGGCGTCTTCATAGCCTATGTCCTTCTGCTGTAACTGCCCTTTCCAACGCTGTATTGGGTGTTGTGATTGGTGCTGTGGTTCCCGAGTTTACCTGGCCAAAAGGTGCACGTTCTCTCTTTATAATAGTAGTGTAGATAACAATAACATGTGATCATGAGGCACTTTTGGATAAAAAGTCTGTTAAAGGGGACCAAATTAAATCACGTTTTATCAACAATGGAATAGAAGAAGCACATGCAAGGTCTAATCTATGATGATGGCAGAGCAAATTCCACCAAGCATTATAAACCACATTTGTAGTGTCTTTCCAGTTAGTTGTTATAATTTGAAAAGCAATAGCAATGCAAAGATCAATAAGATTACTAGTATGAAGCGGAACATCCCAAACTGGGGCCAAACCACCCTGGAATACAGAAGAAATAACAAAGGGAACATCTATACTGCTATTATAAAGAGAGAACTTGCACCTTTTGACCAGGTAAACTCGGGAACCACAGCACCAATCACAACACCCAATACAGCATTGGAAGGGGCAGTTGCAGCAGAAGGACATAGGCTATGCAGACGCCCACCATATACATTCAAAATGTAAAAGAACCGTGCCAGCAAAGTAGTCCCTTGTGGGCGTGTCTGCATTGTGCTGTGGGTGTGTGCTGGGGGCGTGACAATCGCTGGTGGCATTCCGTCATGATTGTTGTTTTTTCTTCCCAGGTTCTATACATTCCTGCTCCCTTTAAATAGTAATTCATTGGTGGTCCCATTCTCTTAGAACCACCCCAAGCACAGTTATGGGCAAAAATACAACTAAAAGGCCCTGCAAAGCATTATGGGATAAGTTTAGCATAATTTTTAGCATTCATGAAAGGGTTTCAATGTTTTTGAATTTTATTCGTCAGGGACATCTTGGGATGACGAGGTGAACTGCAGCTTGATGTGTAATATTTTAAATGCAATTGCATTTGACTCATCAGGGACATCTTGGGACGGCGAGGTGAACTGCAGCTTGATGTGTAATATTTTAAATGCGATTGGATTTGCCTCATCAGCATCTAGGGACCATGAGGTGAAAAGCAGCTTGATGTACAATATTTTAAATGCGATTGCATTTGCCTCATCAGGGACATCTAGGGACGGCGAGGTGAACTGCAGCTTGATATATAATATTTTAAATGCTATTACATTTGCATCATCAGGGACATCTAGGGACATGAGGTGAACTGCAGCTTGATGTGTAATATTTTAAATGCTATTGCATTTGCCTCATCAGGGACATCTAGGGACCATGAGGTGAACTGCAGCTTGAGGTATAGTATTTTAAATGCTATTGCATTTGCCTCTTGGGGACAACTGGGGAGAACGAGGTGAACTGCAGCTCTTTGTAGAATTATTTGGATACTATAATATTCACTTCCCACTGCTAATCTCGTCCCATAATGGTTTGCAGGGGCTTACTGCCTGATTCATCAACGGGCCGTTTTGCGAGCCCCTAATAGCGAATCATAGCGATTCGCTATTAAGGACTCGCAAAACGGTAATCATGTAGGAATCGCATAATAAAATGCGATTCCTACTGATTCCTTATTTGCGATTAGCAAATTGCTAATCGCAAATAAGGAATAACTCGCCATTCATTCCTATGGGCCAAAAGGCCCATAGGAATGAATCGGGAGTATTCCTTATTTGCGATTAGCAATTAGCTAATCGCAAATAAGATTGCGATTTGAAGGGTGCCAGGGGTGTCCACAGGACACCCTATAGCACCCCTCAAATGAAATTTCACACAGGTGTTGCACACACACATGTCCAAAGGACATGTGTGTGTGTAACATGCAACTCAGAAAAATGCATTTAAATGCATTTTTCTGAGTTTTCGCAATTTACCGCGAGGTCTGACCTCGCGGTAAATTGCGGCAAGAAATTGCGAATTCGCAAATTTAAATTAGATGTTGAATTGCATTTAAGGAATCTCTAATAGAGATTCCTTAAATGTAATTCCTCGTACATTTGCAACATCGCAATTAGCGATTTTTGCATTTGGGATGCTGAATCCCAAATGCAAAAATCGCTCTCGCAAAGGGCCGGATTCTCAGAATCCGGCCCCTTGCGAGCGCAATTTAGGTTCATGAATCGGGCGGTTAATCTCAAAATCATCACCTCTCTCACTGCTTGCTGGAAGCTAATTTCACTTTTGTGAAATGACTATATGCATTTTAGCATGTAGAAATACTTGTTATTTTACCTTGAATATATGAGGTTTCTGTTTTAAGAATTGAAATCTGATGGAACGAAATATTGCGGATTTATTGTACCAAGTTTGCGCCAATTCCGCCCACCCCTACTTTAAATACCCCTGCACCCCATAATCATAACCCACCCTTACTCTATAAAATACTCCAACACCCTTAAACACTAACCCATCTTAACCTATAAATATACCCTGTACCCCAAAACCCAAACCTATCCCTAAACCCTAAAAATACCCCTGTACCCCAAAACTAAAACCTAGCCCTGAACCCTATAAATACCGCTGTACCTCAAAACCCAAACATACCCTTGAACTCTAAAAATACCCCTGTACCCCAAAACCCAAACCTACCCCTGAACCCTAAAATACCCCTGTACCCCAAAACCCAAACCTAGCCCATAACACTTAAAATACCCCTGTAACCCAAAACCCAAACCTACCCCATAACCCTAAAAATACCCCTGTACCCCAAAACCCAAACCTAGCCCTGAACCCTAAAAATACCCCTGTACCCCAAAACCCAAACCTAGCCCTGAACCATAAAAATAACCCTGTACCCCAAAACCCAAACCTACCCCTGAACCCTAAAATACCCCTGTACCCCAAAACCCAAACCTAGCCCTGAACCCTGAAAATACCCCTGTACCCCAAAACCCAATCCTAGCCGTGAACCCTTAAAATACCCCTGTACCCCAAAACCCAAACCTACCCTGAACCCTAAAAATACCCCTATACCCCAAAACCCAAACCTAGCCCTGAACCCTAAAAATATTCCTGTACCCCAAAACCCATACCTATCCCTAAACCCTAAAACTACCCCTGTACCCCATAACCCAAAACTATATCTGAACCCTTAAAGTACCCAAACATCCCAAAACATATACCTCAGTACCCCAAAACATATACTCCTATACCCATACTTACCTTATCCAAACATTTTTAAAAAATCATGCTTTTAACATTCATACATTTACAACGAATTTCGTTGTAAATGTATGCGTGGTAAAAGCATATAAAATGTAATGCCATGCGTTATAATGGCATTGCGGAGTCGTGGTACTTTCGGAATGAAAGTATGCAGAGTTTGGTATGCGGAAAGAAAGTTGTGGAATAATGGGTGTTTACCCTCCCCCGGTAAGTAAATTGGTGGCACGGCGGCCCACATCTCCAGCAACATACTCATATTTTTTCACCACCGATTTGAAAAATGCACAGGTCTCTCTCATTGATGGCCAGCACCAACATACACTTTTAGACACACCTCCCGTCACAAGTTCTAGAATTGCGAACTTTAGAGCTGGGGAGCTACGTTCGAATCTCGGCATCAGCTCAACATCCTGTGATTCCAGGCAAATCGCTTTGTCTCCCCGTGCCAATCACAAATGAATGTGTTCTTCTGTAATTTAAATTGTGCTCATGCCATGTTGTCGAGTTCGCGCTATATAATATTGCAAGGAAAAATAAAGTAGGAAAACTCGAGTTCACACACTACTGAACGCGCACTCTTAAGTGCATCAGCAGTGCACTATAAGTCGGAGCGTTTCACAAGCCTGTCACAGATAAGAAATGCTATCTAAACGAAATCCTAGAATACAATATACTACTGGCCGGCAGCAATTCATACCAGGACAACGTCGGGACGGGATGCTAGTTAGTAGATAAAATCTTATTAAATGTAGACCAAATGTCGGACCATATAAGTTGGACCTTAGGACAAAGAAAGAACATGTGAAAAAAGTCGCCAGAAGTGCATGAACAAGACCAGCACTTCTTAGCGGCTAAAAATTAAAATTTAAACAAATCACAGGGAGTATAAAATAATCTATTATAAAAAAAAGTAAAAGGTTTGTGTGGTACTAGCAGAACGAGAGGTGGAATGAAGTTTGGACCAAATGGAGTCCCAGGTAAGTGGGGGAAAAGTTAGATTGAGGTCCGATTCCCAGATAAGTTCAAGATTAGTTTTAGGCCTGTCAATAAGTGAGGGAGAAAGTAGTTTATAAATAGCAGAGGCCTTAAGGGGAACCTGAAAGTTAGGTGGGGAGGCAATGAGGGGAGATGAAGAGGAGGAAGGGATGTGGTGCAGGATAGTAGAGGATAGATTGGGCAGAAGTTCGTGAAAGTGTGCGCGATATTTGTTAGAGATACCAAAGGAGTCACGAAGTGCTGGAAAGGTTAATAAGGAATTGTCAGAAATGAGTTGTTGATAAGTGAGAATTCCTTTATCGATCCATTCCTTCCAAAAGAGTGCACTATTGCGTAATTTAAGAGATTTATTGTACCAAAGTGGGGTATTCATATGAAGAGTAGATGGTACAGGGAAAGATCGAAAAAGGGCAAGTGTTAAAGCTTTGGAGTGTTTAAAAATAGGAGAAAGTAGCTTAGGAGGTGGTTGAGTGAGATTGGAGGCAAGAAAGGAGAAGGGATGAAGTTGAGTGAATTACAGAGAGCTCCAAGCCGTGGTAGGAAGAGACGAGGTTTCAAGAAGAAAAGGCCAAATTTGTTTGAGAGTGAAAGCAGAATGAAAGCGTGAGATATTGGGGAAGTTAACACCACCAAGATGTTTAGGTTGTTGAAGACGGAGGAGAGAGACTCTAGCCTTACGCTTATTCCACAGGAATTTGGAAAAAAGACTATTGATAGACTTAAAAAAGAAATGGGGGAGAGAGATAGGAAGCATGGAGAGACAGAAGTTCACAATAGGAAGGAGCATCATTTTAATAGTGGAAAGACGACCCCAACAGGAAAGAAAAAGAGGGGACCAACGTTCTATAAGAGAAGAGAGCTTTTTAAGGATATCGGAGTGATTAATTTTGTTAGTTTCACTAATGGTGTTAGCATATAAAAAGCCAAGACATTTAATAGAACCAGAGTTCCATTGGAAACCAGAACCCTGAAACATGTGAGGAAGACAAAATTTGCTGAGGGGAAGGACTTCTGTTTTATCAATATTTAATTTACTAGCAGCCCGTCCCGACGTTGTCCGGGTATGAATTGCTGCCGGCCAGTAGTATATTGTTTTGTAGGATTTCGTTCAGATAGCATTTCTAATCTATAACTGGCCTGTGAAACGCTCCGATTCACAGTGCACTGCTGATGCACTTAAGAGTGCGCGTTCAGTAGTGTGTGAACTCGAGTTTCCCTACTTTATTTTCCTTGCAATATTATATAACGCAAACTCGACAACATGGCATGAGCACAATTTACATTACAGAAGAACACATTCATTTGTGGTAGGCACGGGGAGACAAAGCGATTTGCCTGGAATTAAAGGATGTTGAGCTGATGCCGAGATTCGAACGTAGCTCCCCAGCTCTAAAGTTCGCAATTCTAGAACTTGTGGCAGGAGGTGTGTCTAAAAGTGTATGTTGGTGCTGGCCATCAGTGAGAGAGACCTGTGCATTTTTCAAATCGGTGGTGAAAAAATATGAGTATGTTGCTGGAGATGTGGGCCGCCGTGCCACCAATGTACTTACCGGGGGAGGGTAAACACCCATTATACCACAACTTTTTTTCCGCATAACATGACTCCGCATACTTTCATTCCAAAAGTACCATGACTCGGCAATGCCATTATAACGCATGGCATTCCATTTTATATGCTTTTACCACGCATACATTTACAAAGAAATTTGTTGTAAATGCATGAATGGTAAAAGCATGTTTTAAAAAAATGTTTGGATAAGGCAAGTATGGGTATAGGGGTATATGTTTTGGGGTACTGAGGTATATGTTTTGGGGTGTTTGGGTATGTTAATGGTTCAGATATAGTTTTGGGTTATGGGGCACAGGGGTATTTATAGGGTTCAGGGCTAGGTTTTGGTTTTGGGGTACAGGGGTATTTTTAGGGTTTAGGGATAGGTTTGGGTTTTGGGGTACAGGGTATATTTATAGGGTTAAGATGGGTTAGTGTTTAAGGGTGTTGGGGTATTTTATAGAGTAAGGGTGGGTTATGATTATGGGGTGCAGGGGTATTTAAAGTAGGGGTGGGCGGAATTGGCGCGAACTTGGTACAATAAATCCACAATATTTCGTTCCGTCAGATTTCAATTCTTAAAACAGAAACCTCATATATTCAAGGTAAAATAACAAGTATTTCTACATGCTAAAATGCATATAGTCATTTCACAAAAGTGAAATTAGCTTCCAGCAAGCAGTGAGAGAGGTGATGATTTTGAGATCAAGCCCCTGCAAACCATTATGGGACGAGATTAGCAATGGGAAGTGAATATTATAGTATCTAAATAATTCTACAAAGAGCTGCGGCCTTATTTATGAAGGACTTGCGCCGCCGGTGCGTCACTTTTAACATGGGAAAAAGTGACGCATCAGCGGCGCAAGTCCTTCATAAATAAGGCCCCTGCAGTTCACCTCGTTCTCCCCAGTTGTCCCCAAGAGGCAAATGCAATAGCATTTAAAATATTATACATCAAGCTGCAGTTCACCTCATGGTCCCTAGATGTCCCTGATGAGGCAAATACAATAGAATTTAAAATATTATACATCAAGCTGCAGTTCACCTCGTCGCCCCTAGATGTCCCTGATGAGGCAAATGCAATAGCATTTAAAATATTACACATCAAACTGCAGTTCACCTCGTCGCCCCTAGATGTCCCTGATGAGGCAAATGCAATAGCATTTAAAATATTACACATCAAACTGCAGTTCACCTCATGTCCCTAGATGTCCCTGATGATGCAAATGCAATAGCATTTAAAATATTATATATCAAGCTGCAGTTCACCTCGCCGTCCCTAGATGTCCCTGATGAGGCAAATGCAATCACATTTAAAATATTACACATCAAGCTGCAGTTCACCTCATGTCCCTAGATGTCCCTGATGATGCAAATGCAATAGCATTTAAAATATTATACATCAAGCTGCAGTTCACCTCGTCGTCCCAAGATGTCCCTGATGAGTAAAATTCAAAAACATTGAAACCCTTTCATGAATGCTAAAAATTATGCTAAGCTTATCCTATAATGCTTTGCAGGGCCTTTTAGTTGTATTTTTGCCCATAACTTTGCTTGGGGCGGTTCTAAGAGAATGGGACCACCAATGAATTACTATTTAAAGGGAGCAGGAATGTATAGAACCTGGGAAGAAAAAACAACAATCGTGACGGAATGCCCCCAGCGATTGTCACGCCCCCAGCACACACCCACAGCACAATGCAGACACGCCCACAAGGGACTACTTTGCTGGCACGGTTCTTTTACATTTTAAATGTATATGGTGGGCGTCTGCATAGCCTATGTCCTTCTGCTGCAACTGCCCTTTCCAACGCTGTATTGGTTGTTATGATTGGTGCTGTGGTTCCCGAGTTTACCTGGCCAAAAGGTGCAAGTTCTCTCTTTATAATAGTAGTATAGATAGATAACCAGAAACAGAGAAGTAATCATGCAATAAAGAAAAGAAAGCAGGAAGGGCAACAACAGGGTTGGAAACGTAAAGCAAAATATCGTCTGCATAAGCAGTAAACTTAATCTCCACATCTTTGTAAAGAAAACCAGAATAGGAAGGGGATTGTAGAATTTTCTCAAGGAAAGGTTTGAGTGCCAAAATAAAGAGAAGGGGGGAAAGTGGAGAGCCTTGTCTGGTTCCTCTATGAAGGGGAAAATAATCAGATTGCATACCATTAATCCATATAGAAGTGGAAGGAGCAGAATAAAGCAACTGCACAAATTTAAGAAAAGTGGGACTGAAACCGTGCCAGCGGAGAGCGCCGAACATAAAATCCCAGTTGACACGGTCAAATGCCTTCTCGGCGTCTAGAGTAATGGCCGCCAAGGGACTGCCCATTTTAGCAGAGAGATGAATGATATTAAGAAGGGTTCTAGTATTGTCTGTAATGTATCTCCCCTTAACAAAGCCGGAATGATGAATGTTGACCAAATCAGGGACAATAAAATTAATCCGTAAGGCCAGAATTTTCGCATATAATTTGCAATCAGTATTAATAAGGGAGATGGGTCGGTAATATTTATATAGGGAAGGGTCCTTATCTTTCTTGGGGAGAAGAACAAGCATATCCTGCAAAAAAGAACCTTTAGATTCGCCAGAGGAGAGAAAATGGTTAATTAAATGAAGAAAATGAGGAATCAGTATAGATTTAAATTGGAGAAAAAAACGAACAGTAAAGCCATCAGGGCCAAGTGTCTTATCTTTGGGGAGAAGAGAGAGAGCAGCGAGAATTTCCTTTTCTGAAATCGGGGTATCAAGAGAAGAGAATTCCGCCAAGAGTGGGAGATTTAGGGACAGAATTAAAGAAAGAATCTAATTGCTCTGCAGAAGGGGAAGACTCAGGGGTATAAAGAGAAGAATAAATTTGAACAAAACAATCCAGAATTTTTGCATCAGAAGACTGGGGCGAGCCTTGTGAATCTTTAATCAAGACTATTTTCGATTTCTGTTTCTTAATTTTGAGATAGTTTGCCAAAGCCCTACCAGCTTTATTGCGACCACCATATATCTTCGCATTAAATTGAAGAAGCTGATTGGAGGCCGATTCCTAGGAATGTTTATTAAATTGCAGTTTAGCGGAAATGAGAGAGGACAGAGAATCAGGAGAGTTGGAAGTGTAATAAAGATGCTCAAGTTCTTTAATGCGTTTTAGATAGGAGGAAGCCTGGGACAGGGCTTTCTTCTTTTAAACGTGACACAAAATCAATAATACAACCCAGAGCAGTGGCCTTGAAAGCATCCCAAAGAAAGTGAAAATCAGAGGAGGAGTGTAAGTTAGTAGTGATAAAGTCATCCATGAAGTGAGTGAAGTGTTCAATGAAAGTGGGAGCAAGTAAAAGGTTGTTGTTAAAGCGCCATTTACGGGCCTGAGGCGTGGGAGAGGGGTAATCCATATCTAAAATAACTGGGGCATGATCTGAGATGAGGATAGAGCCTATTTCTGAGTTGGTCATAAATTGGAAAGCATGGTGTGAGAGAAAAATACATTCAATACGGGAGAGGGAATTATGCACAGGAGAAAAAAAGGAAAATTCCAGAGAGTCAGGGTGGGACAACCTCCAAGAATCTATAAGGCCTCGTAGGAGATGGATCTGTGGAAGGACTTTTGCATTTTATTGGGAATGTAACGAGCTTGTGATTTGCGGTCCAAAAAAGGGTCCATCAATTGATTACAATCTCCCCCAACAATCAAATCTTCAATAGCATTAGAAGAGAGAAGGGAGGAGAAATCATTCCAAAAGGAAGAATCAATGCCATTCGGACCAAAGACATTACAGAGAGAGAGATGAACATCATTAACAATGCAATCAAGGAGCAGCCACCTGCCATTAGAATCAATGCCATTCGGACCATAGACATTACAGAGAGAGAGATGAACATCATTAACAGTGCAATCAAGGAGCAGCCACCTGCCATTAGAATCAATGCCATTGAGACCATAGACATTACAGAGAGAGAGATGAACATCATTAACAGTGCAATCAAGGAGCAGCCACCTGCCATTAGAATCAATGCCATTCGGACCAAAGACATTACAGAGAGAGAGATGAACATCATTAACAATGCTATCAAGGAGCAGCCACCTGCCATTAGAATCAATGCCATTCGGACCAAAGACATTACAGAGAGAGAGATGAACATCATTAACAATGCAATCAAGGAGCAGCCACCTCCCATTAGTGTCAACAGTTCCATTTAGAATTTGAACAGACACTGCTTTATGAAATAAAATAACAACACCATTTTTGTGATTAATAGCAGGAGAGCAGAAAACATCCCCAACCCATTGTCTACGTAACATCGATAACTCCTGTGTAGAAAGATGTGTTTCTTGTAAAAAGGCAATTTGACATTTTAAACGAGCAAGATGAGATAAAACACGTTGGGGCATATTACCAACAACTAGCGATAATTTTTGTCTCTAACTTGTTTAGAGACAAAAATTATCGCCGCACATCGGCGACTTTTATCGCAGATAAACCTTGCTATTAGCAAGGTTTATCGCAAATGCGATAAAAAACGGCTGCAATGCATGAATATCGCTGAAAAGTCAGCGATATTCATGCATTGTCGAGCAAATGCTCTTAGCCATGTTATCCACCTCCCATTGGATAACATGGCTAAGAACTGCTCAGGGCAGGTGTTAGCTTTTGGAGATATTCGCGTTTAGCGCGAATATCTCCAAAAGTTGGTAATAGGAGATAGCGATGTTAGGGACTGTTTCCAGTCGCTAACATCTTGGCACGCCCACTTTGCATGTCATTAGTGATAAATATCACTGACATGCAAAGTGGGGCCCAAGATGGTCGCTATCTCCTATTAGCTGTCACTAACTGGTGTTAGCGACAGCTTGGTAATAGGGAGATCATTTTATCTCCGCTTTCTTGGCTTTTAAAGCCAAAAAAGCGGAGATAAACTCCCTTGATAATATGCCCCGTTGTTTCTTGATAGAGTTACAAAGACCCTTAACATTCCAGGAAATGAGATGAAAACTTTTCATAAGAGGAGATTAAAGGAAAAGTAAAAAGAGAGGGTAATACAGGTAAAAAGAGAGAATGTATTGAGAGATTGGCAAGGAGAGATGGAAACAAGGTAGATGTAATAAAGAAGGAACGATGGAATTAGTAAAGAAGCCCAAGTAAAGAGAGCAAAAGGAAAAAGGAGCAAAGCCATCATAGGAAGGTGAAATGAGAAGAGGAAAAGAGAAAAAGAATGGAAAGAGAAGAAATGACTAAAATCACAGTGCCAAAAGAAAGGTGGAATGGAGCAAAGTAAGGTAGGTAAAGTAGAAAAAGCCGAATAAGGTAAAAAAGGAAAGGGAATGAGAAGAAAGTGAAGCAAGATGGAGGAAAGAGGGAGCCTAAAGCAACCCAAAAGAAGACAGCAAAAAGAAGGACGGCAAAAAGAACCAAGGTGGTTCTAGCCATACACAACATGTAAAAGAGAAAAACAATGAGGCGAGAGCGGCAGCAGCAATAAAAGACGACCGAATAGAAGGGAAGAAGTCGAAAACACAGTCCAAGGAACGAAAGAGAAAAAACCAAAGGAGAAAGGAAAAAATGAAAGGAAAACCTGGGACTGAGCACGACATAAGAACAAATGAAGGAGACTTACCAAACAGATATGCAGGAAAAAACAGCGTACTGGGATGACGGAGACGAACGATAAAACAAAACAATGCAGAGGAGGGCTATTGAAACATCAGGAAACGCACCTAAGAAATAAAGGAAAACAAAAAAGTGAGGTGAAGTGAGGAGAAACAACAAGTCATAACAGACAATAAAAGAAACACAGAGAGGAAACAAATAAATGAAGAAAAAAAAAATTAGAGCTGCTTTGTTCCATGGAGTCCTCTCTGTGGGAGTGGATGAATCTGCGGAGGTCAGCGGGGTCTTCGAAACTGTAGGACCGTTCCTTGTATGTAACCTTAAAAAAGTAAGGATGAATCAAACCGTATCTAGCGTTCGTGGTTCGAAGTGTAGGCCGCAGATCCAGTAATTCCTTACGACGCGCCGCTGTCTGTTTGGAGACATCCTGAGAGAAAAAAAGTTTATGGCTGGACCATATCAGTTGCTTGTGTTGTTTGGCTGAGTGAAGTATAGTCATAAGGTCAGAGTAGAGGAGAAAATAGGTGATGATACCGCGAGGATTTGATGAAGTGGAAAAAGTTTTGGGACCCAGACGGTGCGCTCGTTGAATATTGGCATCCACATGTTTTGGCAGGCCAAGTATCGGTAAAACTTGTGTCTTCAGGAATAAGATGATGTCCGACCCTTCAGAATTTTCCGGAACACCATAAATACGAAGGTTGTTGCGTCTATTACGATTTTCCAAATCCTCAAACGTCTTCTTGAGGACTTGAATCTCTTTGGTAAGGGTATCCACCTTGGCAACAACATCTTGTGCGTCACTGATTTTCTGTGACGTTAGATGTGAAGACATCTAACATGGGCTTCGATTGGAATTCCACAGAGCATATTATCAAGCCCATTATCGCCGCTTTATCGGCCGTTTTCGGCCGATAAAGCGGCGATAATTTTAGCGCACAGGCTTGATAATATGCCCCACAGTCTTTGCGTGAAGCGGGAGCCACATTAGAGGCCTTAGAAACGTGACTGTGCTCCATGATGTGAAAGCCTGAGAGAGGATCAGCCTGAGGTAAAAAAGGAGCGACGGAACGTGGTGAAAGGCTGCAAAATCCTCTGAAGAAAGTCACTGAAACTGTGAGAAATGGAGACCACCGTCAAGGAGAGTTGAACTGGATGTGAACAGAGCGTAAAAAATGAAGAAATGAGGTGTGCGGAGGAAGCAGAAAAGCAACAGCGCACAGACAAGTCGAAAGTTGAGGAGAAAAAAAAACTGAAGCGGAGGTCCAGCAATCCAAGGAGAAGCAAAAAGGACTCACAACGACATATTAAATGTCAAATAACTGTGGAAGCGCTGCAAAATTGAAGGAGCACAGCAGGAGACAAGAAGCATCAGGCAGGTACAAAAATGGAGTCATTGAAGAAAAAAATTATCAAAAAACGATGAAGAAAAAAAATAAATGGCGGCCGTTTCCGAGGAGAAAGCATTTATGCTAATTCTAGCCTCAAAAAACGAAGAAGGCGAACAGAAACATACCCATTTGTGGAGGGGCAGTTCCGACGCACAAATCAGCCGTTTTCGGCAAGAAACGCTGCCCAGAAGCGGGCCCTTCCTGTAGAAAGCGCCGCCGAAATTGCGGAGCTCAGGGGGAGCGGCCATCTTGTTTTCCGCGTTGCGCACCCTCCTATTATTTTTGACGTATCTGTAAGCGCAAAAGTGACGCATTGCTGGAGTGTGTCACAAAAGTGACGCAACTCCAGCAATGCATCCTTTCACATGGGGCAAGCCCCATGTGAAAGGGTCTGCGTCAGACTTACAGCTGCTGTGAGGCAGGCGCAAGATTTTGACGCAACTATGTCCTAAAAGTGACGCAGTGAAATCTCATAGATTTCACTGCGTCACTTCAACGACCCTTCCTTGCGTCAATACGCCTCCCTTGCATACATTATACCTGGCACAGGTATAATGTGGCGCAGGGGTTTACAAAGTGACGCATCTACCTAGATGCGTCACTTTGTAAATATGGCGCAACAAGGTGCATTTTTATGCCACTGGTGCATCACAAAAAGTGACGCACCGGCGGCGTAAAAGTGACGCAAGAGCTCGTAAATGAGGCCCCCTGTTTTTTCCGACAAGAGCCGGTCAGAGCCGGTCAGAGCCTTCCTTCTGTGCCGGCTGGGCTTGGCCTCTCACCCGGGGAGTGTTGTACATGACTTAACAGGTCTGTCTGCTTGGGTTCTCCGACGCTCTCACTTGCAACATTGTACTGTTTTGCAGCATTTATATAGCGCGTGCTAGCATTATGTAGTGCCCTGAAGCGCTTGCCTACACTCTACAGCAACATTCTCGGAAAATATTGGGGCAACTAGGAAACAGAGGGCCAGTATAGTATTTCTAATGGCAAAGCAAGCGTGGGCGAAATTGCACAGAGGCTGGTGGAGGACAGGGAAAACTATTTTCAAAGAGACTTTTGCACAAACAGGTTTCATGTTAAAAAGATTAAAATGGAAGATTTATAAAAATACAGGCTTTCATTGTAAGCCATTTAGAAAATGAATACACACCCCCCAAAAAAAGAAATAAAAATAGAAGATTTTGGAGCATATCACCAAGAATAAGCGATAATTATCGCTAAGCTTGGTTAGTGGCTATAATTTTATCACCGTGCTTCGCCTATTTTTATCGCTTATAAACCTTGCTATTATCAAGGTTTATCTCCTAAGCGATAAAAATCAGGCAAAATGCATGAATATCGCTCAAAACTCAGCGATATTCATGCATTAGCGACCAAATGCTCTTAGCCATGTTATCCACCTCCCATTGGATACCATGGCTAAGAACTGGTCAGAGCAGGTGTTAGTTTCAGGCGATAGCGGCTGAAATTCCATTGCTACCCCTGTGTTGAGCAGCGACAGCTAGGTAATAGGGCGATAAAATTATTGCCGCTTTAGCGGGAAAAATTCCCGCTAAAGCGGCGATAAGACCCTTGGTAATATGCCCCTTTGTGTTGGGGGAACGGGTGGGGGTGCAAGGGTAGGGGCAGGTTCAGGCGGCAAATAACAACAACCGTGTTGTTTTGCACTGCGTCGTGATGGTCTGCGGGGTGATGTTCGGGCCAATAGGAAGCAAATGCAATCGCGTTGCAAAAGGGCTGCGATGTGTTGGCTCACGATGTAATGGTGGGGGCGATGTCATAGACGCGATGTTAATGCACGCGATCTGTGTGGCCGCGATGTAACGTCATACATTCATTCTCCCACTTTACTGTTGTAAATTGTTGTCATGCATTGGTTTTGTTCTCTTCCAGTGGAGCAGGGTGCAGTACAACAGCTCGTCACTAGGTGTCCCGCTCCAGTCGGCGTCCACGCTGAACAGTGAGAACTGGAGACGCCTGATGGATGAACGCTATGACGTCACCGCGCCTGCCTTGTTTTTCACGGAGCGAGGCTGCCAGGAAAGCACTTCCCGCAATGTGCCAGACACTGACCGGATATCCGGCTGACCATAATGCACTGCAGGGTAACAAACTTTTTGCATCTAACAAAACAAATTACACTTTAAATTAATTAGCTGATGACGTTTTTATTTTTGTTACTGTACACATTAAACATCCTTCTGCATTCGTGCCCAGAAACTCCGTAGTGGATAGGCGCTCTAATTTTCACATGAGCAAAATAAAATAGGAAAACATACTTCTTTCTATTTGAAAGTTGTTTGCTAAATGGACTCCTACTGATACTTCAATTGCATTCCGTGTGGCAATTGAAGAGTAGAAGTTACTGAAATTTTTGGACGACCTACGTCAGATCGTGGGTCTGAATTGTGATTTAAAATAGAACAGAACTTAACACCAGCTGGATTTTATAATTCTAAAATTATGATCTCTGTCATCTCATAGATTTTTCACGTTTTCTGCGAAGAAATAAGTATTGGTAGGAGAAAAACACCTTCATCGTCTTGAAAAGGGTAGTAAGTTCTCTATAAAAACATATCTCAATATGTTT
Organism: Lissotriton vulgaris; assembly: GCF_964263255.1. Taxonomy (NCBI): domain Eukaryota; kingdom Metazoa; phylum Chordata; class Amphibia; order Caudata; family Salamandridae; genus Lissotriton; species Lissotriton vulgaris. The sequence goes on along the minus strand of NC_141696.1, from coordinate 25,433,646 downwards.
CAACACACTGGGGCAGATTTATGTTAACTGGCGCATCCCCAGGGATGCGCTAGTTAACATGCGCCACAGTGCGCCACAGCTCCGCCAGCCATGGTGCGCCGCATTTATAATGCGGCGCACCATGGTGCAAAAACGGCACAGATGCGTGACGCATCTACGCAGCTCCAGCAAGGCTCGGGGGTGCCCCATTTTAACAATGCTGCGTCAAGACCTACGCCTGCTTCAAGCAGGCGCAGGCTTTTGACGCAGCATTGGCTTAAAAGTGACTAAGTGAAATCTCATAGATTTCACTCAGCCACTTTTGCGAGGCGCACCTGCCCCGGAACGCCCACCCTGCGCCGGAACGCCCACAAGCGGCGCAGGGCTTTACAACGTGACGCATCTGCCTAGATGCGTCACGTTGTAAATCGTTCGTAGGGATGCGCCACGTTTACGCCGCCTTGCGTGACGCAACAGCGGCGTAAACGTGGCGCAAGGGCCTCATAAATCTGCCCCACTGTTTTTAATTAATAACTGTATATAGTTTAAAAAGTATAAGGCAGTTTCGCAATATGAAGGGAAACACTTCCCAATGTCTTCTTTACTTTCTGCAGGTTTCAGTCAGTTGCTTCCTCTCCAGTCAAAATGTTGGCCCCCTGGAGAAGTGTTAATGGAGCAAGGTCTCGCAGGAAAGAGACTTGCTCAGAAGCAATCCACTCGTATAACTCACTAACAAGTCACTAACGAAGTTTCGTGAAAACTAATACGCACCACATGAACACGCGGGTTAGTGAAGCTTGCCTATGTGCGTACTAATACGAATGACAATGAAGACGAACTAATACCGCTTAAAATGGGAAATTATTGTGCGCATGCGTCAACTGCATTCACGTAGTATGACGAATTAACATTTGGAGGGAAATCCTGGCGCATGAGCACAAAACACAGGGGTATATTCACAAGAACGTGTGCTAAACACCATAAAAAATGCTAACGCACCTTTACACATCGCAGCCGATCGCGGGAGAATAACCCTGTGTTAAAGTGGAATTCACTGGGGCGGAGCTAGCCGCGCTTGGAAATGGCCGCGCCTTAGGCGAGCTCTCCAGATCAAGCCCCTATCCTGCAATAATCCTGGGTTTATAGCCAATAATTTCAGACGAATTTTGACCGCCCTGCAAGAGGGAAGCTTGAGCTATCCTATGATACCTTTCTCGAGGTGATCGGCCGACCTCATCGAGCGCACATCCGACTGCACTGGGGGTTGCGAGGTACCTAACCCGCTGTGCGTAACCACGTTATCCTCACACAAGCCCGCGGCTGCAGCGATGGAGATAGGCCGCGACTGGAGATGTGTGGGCTTTGCTGCTCCGAGCCTTTACAACTGCTGAGGGCCGCCTGGTCGGCGAGAAATCTGCCATCTACCTGCCTACACTACGAGGACAGCTAAGTTCCGAGGAGGTAGGAGCGTGAGTGAATCGCAGAGCCGAGGAAGATTGCAGAGCCCCCGCGGTGGAAGTGACGAAGACTGCGCTGTATAGCTGAGACTCTGGGCCCCGCATCCCACCTACTTATGGTATGCTGAAGATTGATGTACTTAACTGCCTACTCTGGGATTTCACTCTGGCGACGAAACCTGAATGTGCCAACTCTCTAGTCAACTTATGAATGGGTGCTGTGCAGCGCTAAGAGATTGGCGGTAACTGTTGCGCCTCACTATCGGCAGACTCCTTGCGTGCTATCAAGCGCGAGGCCTCGAGGCACATCTGCGACATACGGATCGCTGCTGAAAATACCCGCTGGGGGCAAATATGTTGGAAACTACAGCGCCATATAATAACTAGGCCTCAGCCATGTGCTTGCCACAACGACTGGGCCCTGCACTGCTACGTGATACTGTTGCTGAACTGCCTGATACTTCGCGCTACCATATTCTGCTACTACCACCTGCATTGCCAAGTACGGACATGGGCAAGCCGGAGAAAACACAAACAAAACTCGAATTTGATAATCAGCGGAGACTGACCGCACCGCCTAACGATCGACAACCAACTGCCCGGGAAGCCCCATCTTCCCCCCCGGCGCAGGCAGCGGTTGATGTCCAGACAATGTTTACTACTATTCAGTCCACCCTCACTAACATCGATGAAAAGATTGACTCCTTAACATATAGAGTGGACCGCATGGCTGAGCGGTTGGACAAACACACTGAGCGTATTGATTTAGCAGAACGCCGCATATCTGATGCTGAGGACGCTGCGCAACAACTTGAATTGAAACATAAAAAAATAGATAAAGTCATGCAGAACCTGGCGGCCAAAACTGAAGATTTGGAGGCAAGATCTAGGCGATGCAACCTACGCATTTTGGGAGTGGCGGAAACAACCCGCACTGGTAAAATGGAGGTCTACGTGAAACGCTCCTGACCGCTATCCCTGGAAAGGATATCTTCTCCCCGGTCTTCATAGTGAGCGGGCGCACCGCACGTTGGCGCCAAAACCGGCGGTTGGGGCAAAACCGCGCCCAATCATTGCAAAACTTTTAAACTACAGGGACAGAGATGTTGCGCTCCGGAAAGCCCGAGAACTGGGACTGCTCACACATGAAGGCATGACCATTTCTATTTCCCCAGACTTTACCTCTCAGGTCCAAGAAGCAAGGAAGAACTTTTTGGATATAAAACGGAAATTAAGAGACAACGGTATCCCCTACGCAATGCTATACCCCTCTCGCCTGAAGATAACTCTGGAGGGGAAGAGTGTGATCTGTAACACCCCTCAAGAAGTGCATAAATATCTGCAAACCAATCACCCACATGTACTGAGACGCAGATTGGGCAACAGACTGAACAGGACCCACCATCAGATGCAAAATGAGTAACTGGGGCTTCTGTACCTGCCCTCTCATATAATGATTGGTGATATGGACAAACTGCAAGTAGTTCATACATTGTTTGCTCCTTTTATCTGATGTATCCTTTCCAAAGTGCCCAAATCCACGGGTGTGTAGGAACAGGATGACGAGAAAGTGAACTGTATGTCATACACACATGTTTATATACGGTGGTATAGTATCCTCCCATTCAGCATTCTGGCTAGTGGACTATAATGTCCTGTTACTATCGACTTGCGTTGCTGCTAGTATGGCTTGATCCCCTGGCAACCACCTGCTGGGGTTAGGCTAGGCTAGGCTTTGTCATGTTTGGGATGGCGAAGTGGGTGGGGGTGGGTGCGGGGGATTTGTTGGGATTGGTACAGTCACTGCACACTGTTCTTACTTACCTAACTGGGGATTCAGCAGCTTATACGACCATTTGAAGTACACAAGGTATTTACATGATGCATTGATGATATTTGATGGCGATGGGTAAACCCTTGAAATTCATGACGTGGAATGTTAGGGGTCTAAACAGTCCCAAGAAAATCCATCAGGTCTTCGCCTATTTAGACAGACAAGCTGTAGATTTAGCGCTCCTGCAGGAAACACACCTACTCCCCAGCAAAGCTACAAGATTGGGATACAGATGGGACGAACATTCCATATCAGCAACATACTCCTCTTATGCCTGAGGGGTAACGATCCTTATACGTAGAGGGGTTCAGTTTCAGCTGGAACATACTGAGACGGACCCACAAGGCAGGTTCATTATTATCACAGGCACATTACGTGGTACCAGAGTGGGTATAGTTAATGCTTATCGCCCTAATGTCGATGACCCCGAGTTCTACGTATCTTTATTCACTAAATTGCGGAACATACCTCCAGTGGAATGGATCTGGGGGATGATCTGAATGTAGCACTAAACTCCATGCTAGACCGTTCCCATGACACTGCTGAAAATCACAAGCGAGCTGCGGAAGCCCTCCTAACCGGTATTGATGAGTTTCGTTTTCACGATGTCTGGAGGGAATGACACCCCACCCTCCAGGAGAGCACACACTCATCCACAGCACACAACAGCTGGTCGAGGCTGGATTATTGGCTATTGACAGATCGTGCATCCACCTGGGCTTCTGATGTACTGCACCTACCCAAAACACTATCAGACCATAAGCCAATTACTTTAACATTGGTTATTCCCACATGCATACCACCTCCATTTACATGGCGCTTTAATTCCACAGCTCTGCTTGACCCGCTGTACAGGGAAACACTCCACACTGCTATAGAGGACTTTTTTGCTATCAATAGACAATCTGTGGAGAGTGCAGGCACCTTATGGGAAGCTTTTAAAGCGACAATACGAGGGGTCTGTAATGGCACGACCGCATGGATATTAAAAGATATAAGGTCGCAACTGCAGAGCTGTGAGAATGACATTCGAAAGTTGGAGACAGACTGTGAATCTACACATGACACAGCCACACTGGGGGCACTACGAGAGGCAGTTACACGCTATAACAATTTAGCGGCGGAAGAAATTATGTACACAAATTAACGCCACAGAGCACGCAGACTAGGAGAGGGAGGACGCCCGGGTCGCATTCTTGCGCAGAAAATACGTACAGATTACAGGAATCACATGATCACGCAGATAGAGGATGTTGAGGGGCAAACGCACTATGACACCCCAGGGATTATGGCTACATTTGTTAAAACGTATGGCGATTTTTACACTGCGCAACAAACGACCACAGAACCTGAAATAATGCAATATATTGAGGACGTAGCGCTAGTGTGGCTCTCAGATACACATCGCGAATACCTGGCGGAACCGATCACGGAGGAGGAAACGCTTGCGGCCATTAAAGCCTTACCAAATGGAAAGGCGCCAGGACCTGACGGATTCACTGGTGAATTCTATAACGCCTTCGCCGAAGATATAATCCCCCACCTCCTCGAAATGTATGATGAGGCCCATAATAATGGTATTCTCCCGCAAACACTGAGAGAGGCACTGATAGTAACGATTCTCAAACCAGATAAAAATCCATCTAAGGCAGACTCGTACCAACCCTTATCATTAATAAACACAGACGCTAAAATATTAGCAAAAATAATTGCCATAAGATTGCAGCCACTCATGTCCACGATTATTCTTCCCGACCAATCGGGCTTCATCCCCGACAGATCCACTACGCACAATTTGCGCACGATCTTTGCTTTGTTGCACCAACTAAACCCACACCTTCAGGCAGTAGCAGTGCTGCTAGACGCGGCCAAAGCTTTTGATTCTGTAGAGTGGCCCTACATGTTTGCAATATTGCGTACAATTGGCCTCCCACTGCGATTGCTGACGTGGATCAGTCTTCTATACACAGATCCCACAGCTCGCATCAAAGTGAATGGGTATATATCAGACACAGTACCTATCCAGCATGGCACGAGACAGGGCTGTCCGCTCTCTCCCCTCCTCTTCTCAATAGCGCTTGAACCCCTAGCCTGCAAAATACGCCAAAAACATGCCCATACTGCGCTTAGATTCCGACTACGACCCATCAGTATATCACTATATGCTGACGATATGGTCTTATTCCTCCGCCACCCTGAAAGTAAGCTTTCCCCTGTACTTCGTGAATACGTGAAATTCAGTAGACAATCAGGCCTACATATAAACTGGAGTAAATCTGTCATGATCCCATTAACTACCAGTGCTAGAGACCAACAGCTAGACTTCCCCCTTACATGGCAAGATGACCCAATCAAATATTTAGGGATCTGGGTACATAGAGATGCAAAGCTAGTAATTAGACAAAATTATGGAACTGCCATTGACCGCATAGAAACTCAGATACAGAGGTGGATAACTCTTCCTCTATCCCTTGCTGATAGAATCTCCTTGCTGAAAATGGTGATACTTCCAAAGCTATTGTACTTATTTATCAACATACCCATTGCCTCCCCTACCTCGGTTGTCACCAGAATTCGTGCGAGATTTGTGAAATTAATCTAGGCAGGGAAGGAAGCTAGAGTAAGTCTTGAAACGCTCACCCTCCCATATAGTGCAGGGGGATTCACTGTACCAGATATCTATCTCTAATATTTGTGCGCACAAGCACATTTTGCGTTCTACTGGTACCCCCCAGTGATGTATTTACCACATCTTGCATTCGAAGACGCTGATGCCAGCCCGATACCGCTGACTAGTATCATGTCGCATACCAGACCTCACCTCACATCGCAGGAGATAAACACTGTGCACACCACCTCCATAGCATGGGAGCGGCTTAGTCAGCTAGCACAAAAGAACCCAATATATGCTCCAAATCTCCCTTTAGCCCCGCATTCAAAATTGTCGGTCACAATGGAAAAGAACAATATGACAATCCTGGAGCAGGCTGGCATGTCAACACTGGGAGATATTTATCCCAATGGCACGTTTATCACTCAAGATGACCTGTCGTACATCAGTAACCAGACACTGCTCTTTCGCTTCCTATACCATAGACTGTGTGCTGCTGCTAGGGAGCTATACCCTTCTTTCCCTGATGAACCCCCCACCATACACTCGCTACAACTGCTGTTAACTTCACCTGACCACGCACACATCATATCCAAACTATACAGGCAGGCACAGTCAGAGATAGTGTAGCAGGGTTTCCGTTCTCCCACAGAACTGTGCACAGAGATCTGGAACCTCGGTGAATTAGGGTGAACCAAAACTCACCTTAGTGTCCACAATCCCCTTACCGAACTAGCTACAGTGTCTCATTGGTCATAACAAACTCCCAATGACTTAGACAAACCAGAACATGAACTTAGGTTACCTCAGGTATCGTGGAACACATGAACACTCTTTCGCTCTATATTAATTTCAAACCAGAACGGGGGGTAAAAGAAGACACGTGCAAGTTTGAAATATTTATTTTTCAATGCAAGGTTCTTAAACGCAGTATCTTATATAATGCCAGAATACATATTATAAAAATCAGAGTTATCAGCATAGTCACTACTCCATAGTAAGCGAACGGTGATAGCATATTATAATGCAAAAATCTATAGAAATCTGTATCACCTATATTTCGTGCACCCTATTTAGCATACTATATTATATCTAAGAAGGTCTCATTTGGGTTTTAGCAGGGCGGGCCCATACCTCTAAATGTCAGTTGGAGAAGATCACATCATCAGCTACCAGCTTTCTGCATGCGTAGCACCATCAAGTGTGTTTTTGCATTCTCAGTAACTCTATCTTAAACCCGCTTAGAGTCCAATGTTGGCAGCAACTGTATTTGTGTTATGTCTAGTGGTGCGAGGATCAGAGCTCCCAGCAACCTTGTGTTAGGTTATTCTTAGAGCGTTCAGCACCCACTGTTCAGACAGTGTACCAAGCACGACAGATATCAGAGCAATAACATATTATTCTCAAATAAATCACATCTTTCGTCTAGGTTGAAAGCTACAATAACAATTATGTGTCGTGTGCAAACTGAAGCCAAAGGAAAATATGTTGTTCAAACATTTAATAAACTCATGCTAACTTAACACAATATATAGAAAAGCAGCATCTATATGACACCCCCCCAATGATCCGAGGACGGTCAAAAAATATAAGCCAGTACTAAAATAAAGGCATAACATGAAAGCAGAGTTCAACAATATTGAGCCAAGCTAAAAATATATATAAAATGTATATAAAAATATGTATGAATGCCTATAGTGGCCAAACAAAATGTAATATAAGTCTTGAACTTGAGGCCAAACATAAAGTCATAGGCCTAGATCATATTGAAAGTTCGTAAGAAAAAGGCACCATTCAGAATTACTAAAAAGTCACGTGCCATCATAATGAAAGTCTCCAAAGCCACTCATGGGTGGATGGAATATGCAAAATAGGTAGCAACAGCTTCCAACATGAAATCACTGTCATCATCCGAAAACAGTTCAGCCATCTAATTAAGCAATGGGAAAGAACATACGTGCTCCTCCAGCACCGGACCCTCTAGCAACATCAGAGGACAACTCGGTGGGTTCTCAAGAACGCTATGTGCCAGAAACTCATGCGCCGCTGCGGGTATGTCCCACTGACCCAATAGTCCATGCATCGCTGCCAAGGCCATAATCCTTTCGCCAGAACAAACCAACTTGTGAGCAACTACGGGCCCATCAGGTGATTAAAATCGACTTCAGGAGATAACGGCAAGCAGAAACACAAATCAATGGCCCAGTCAAAATCTCAGCTCAGGCAATAAAACACAGGCTGGACACATGTGAAATAGGAAAATCGAAACGATAATCCAAATGCCGCGCTTAAGGTCGGAAGCGGCAGGGTGCCATAGTAATCAAGCATCCGGTTGCGAAACAGTGGCAGAAGGGACTGAGCGACTTCTTGAGCAGGATGGGCATCCATGTTTTAGGAAGCGGAATAATATCAAAACGCCTGCAGCTAAAGCCAGCAAAACAGGGAATCCGCCAAACAGACTTGAAAATATAGAATGGAAGAAAGCGGGGATGACACCAAAAATCTTTTCAAATGTAGTCACGAGACCACTGCTAACCAATTTAAAAAAATGAGCTAAGCCAGACGTGGAGGAGGCATTAAGGATTTGATGAACTAATTCGCAGAAATGAAACGGCAAGTCAGTATTTAAAAGTGCCTGCACCTCTGTGCGTGTGTTAGCTATGTGAAGGACATAAGTTTCACGGGCCGAGCTCAGGGCCACTTCCTTTTGAGACAAAAGAGCCCTTATTCAGCTCATACCATTGAACTCCGCTCTCAAGGTTGGGATGCGCGGCCAGATGGAAACATCTGAATTCCCATGCGTGGGTGGATATAACACGTTCTTGCAACACACCACACGTTCTGATACAGTAACCACATAAGCGATACCGACCATTAACCCACAACATTCCTCGTTATTCAAAAGTAAATAACTCCCGTTTGTCAACAATGTAAATGTGAGAACTATTGCTGGAACCGGCGTGCCTTTTAAAACACAGGCTAAATTAGGCCGGTCCTGATTACAAGAACCATGCAACTGGATGTGCCTGCATATCAGTGACAGGTCAGGCGACTGTGTGCATTCTTCACCATTCAATTTCACTTCCTTTCCATCTTTTAGACATCTGTATGTGTATGGTAAAGACCATGCCTCATGGAGGAAAGCACTGCCTAGTGGTTCATATCGCCCTATTGCAATATACCGCATACAATTAGTAAATTTGTACAAAGCAAATGGTAACATAGGGGCATATTATCAAGGGATTTATCTCTGCTTTTTTGGCTTTAAAAGCCAAGAAAGCGAAGATAAAATTATCTCCCTATTAGCAACAGGGTGCTAACACGCAAATTCACATGTTAGCACCCTTTTTCTCTAAGTTTTCCCTTGCATCTTTAATGAGATGCAAAGGGGGCGTTCCAGAGAAAAATAATAGGAGAAATGTTGTTAAGCGACATTTCTCCTATTATCAAGGATTTCGCTAACCCTATTAGTGATTAAAAAAAAGCAGCGCTAACCGCGTTTAGCACTGCTTTTTTTACACCTGTTATTTTCCTGACTTAGCCATGATATCCTATGGAAGGTGGATATCATGGCTAAGTTTGTGAGCCCCTATTATCAAGCTAACACCAAACTTCGAGAGATTATCGTTGGTTTTCCAGAGATAATCTCTCAATTGGCAGTTAGCGCGAGGATTTCTATCACTACTGAGATAAACCTTGCTAATAGCAAGTTATCTCTGCGATAATTTCCGGCAATGCTTAGCGTTAAAAAATTTGTTGCTAAGCATTAGTTAGCGGTAAATATCGCTAAACGTTGGTAATATGCCCCATAATAACTCCATGGATAAGCCATGTTGCAGCAGCTGCCTCAGCTACAGAAAAGGGCAAAGATTCTAACTTTTCAATGTGTAACGTAGAAAATGATGCATCTCACATGGAAAGCATGCGCTGCTTGTCAGTCAAATTAAATGGGGCAAAAAGGGAGGACACGTTCATGTAACTCCAGGGCACGCGGCCCGTCTTAAGAGTCTGTAGTGTCCACTCAAACTGCATCACAGAACGTAATTGATTTTGACCATGGTACAATACAGACACCTCATCATTCACAATGTCAACTACAGAAGAGACAATATTATTCAACGTGTAAATTCGGGATGAAAGCATGTTAATACTGTTATCGACAACTGCAAGCACTTTTTCCAAATTTGCTTGGTCAATCGCCCTTAGGCGCTTAGCAGCCTCAATTTGTGAAAATTTCCAAATTTCATTGTAAACCGCATAAATCCACCGTTTAGACCTACCATTAGCCGGGCCTTTTATAAACTCATTTAAGTCCACATTATCATTTAACTGAGACAGATGTAGTTTAACTACAGCTAACGTGGAATGTTGTAACCAATTCTGACACAGTTTCCCCACAGAGTAAGTAGTGACAGTATAATCAGTTTCAAAACGGGGATCAGGTCTGACTTGTGTGAACCCTTCAGCCAAACCCAGAAAACGACGTTGGCAAGAATCAGCACTTCTATGCCACATCAGCCAACCCTTTGGATCCAAACTGGATACATTAAAGGACTAATTGTGCAATAGAGCTTGTAACTCACGAATGGACAATTCAGTATAATTACCCCATCCTGAATATTCTTCCAATTCGGGGATGATTGGTGTATTCAATTTTTTTTTGGTAAAATTTTTATTTTGAGTTACACAGTGAAATAAACAAGGGACGGGCCCCCAAGGCGTCATAAATTCCCCGAACAGGGGGCACAGTTAGAAATCAATAGTGTTATTACCACACAAGAACAAATGAACTTCAAGTCCAGGCTAGTATAAGCAAGGTCAGAGATCACAGAGCAGCAGTCCGAATAGCTGAGCAAAGGTTTCACGAAAGCAAGACACTGAAAGAAACACAAGCCTAAGTAACTGTTCAGCCAGCGTAGGGGACACCAGTCCCCGCATTCTGCGCGCCTGGAGACCCAAGAACAAAGAACGAGGAACACCCCCTCCCCTCCCAACCCCCCCCCTCCCTCCCCATGGTGGTGACTCACACAATCCGGCTGACATGCCCCAAGCACACTAGACTTGAAAGAGGTGTAGTGACCTTATGGAAGCCGGGCACACGGCTGATGGCAACCCTCTAGAGAGAAAGGCAACCAACGGGCCCCACTGAAATCGGAAGTTCTTGAAGTTACCCAAGAAGATGTCCGCCATCCTTTCCATACTCAAAAATCTCCACAGCCGTGCGTGCCACAAGGAAGTCGCTGGTGCCCCTTTTTGTTTCCAAGCGGCGGCTAATGTGATCTTGGCAGCTCCTAGGCAGAGCCACAGGATTCTCTTATCCGCCCGAGTTTGATATTCCAGACCGGGTTCCCGCAGACCCAGCAGGACAAATTTGATGGAGTTCTCGACCGGATAGTGAAGAATGTCTTTGAGATGTGAGAGGATTTCCTCCCAGTACGGCCGAATCACTGGGCAGTCCCACCATATATGGCGGAAGTCACCCAGGAGCCCACAACCCCTCCAGCATTTGTTGGATGTGGCCGGGTAAATGCGATGGAGCCTAGCTGGGCAGAGATACCAGAGCATGAGGGTCTTAAGATGCGCCTCCCGTAGTTGCAGGGAGTGGTTAAACGCAGCGATGTCCCGCCACAGAGCAGACCACTCGCCATCAGTGATATCTCTCCCCACCATTTCCTCCCACTGCTCCATATAACGGGGTCTCGGCGCCACAGCAGACTGAAGCAGGAGCCGGTACAAGAAGGAAATAGTCCCTTTCATGGAGGACGTCCGCAAGAGGAAGGCCTCAAATTGCGATAGGGGTCTCGTAGCCGCCTCCCGTGTCCCAGGTGACATGGCCCAGTGGAGCAACTGCACGTGGTGGTACCGTTCATTCTGGGGTATCCCATAGTCCCTCACACAATTGGTAAAGGAGAGAGGGTCTTGTCCATGAAACAAATGGGTCAGCGCCCTACAACCTCCTTCCCTCCAGGCATCAAAGGCCCCCTCACGGAGCGCCGGAGCAAAGGCTGGGTTAAAATGTATGGGCGGAAAGGGCGAGGGAAAAGTAGTCCAGCGCTCATCCGAGGCAAGCGTGTCCCACACCTTCAACGTTGCACCCGTAGGTGTGCTGATGTAGGCGTTAAGAGGCCGGTCTTTCTTTGGTTTCCATGCCAGGTCCCACACAGATCTGCCTGCCACGCTCCTGTCCATGTGGAGCCAGTGCTTTTCCGATGTTTGCTGCGACCACTCCACTAGCACTCTCAGTTGCGCCGCTTTATAATAGAGCTGCAGGTCTGGAAGTCCCACTCCTCCCTCATTCCTCGGCCGACGCAAGACCGTTAAGGAGAGACGTGCTCGTCCCCCTTGCCATATGAAACGCAATATCTGCGTCCTGAGGCGTCTAAAGAAATCGCCATCCAACGGGATGGGCAGCGCCTGAAATAGATATAGATATTTAGGGAGGAGAACCATCTTCACAGCATGGACTCTACCCAACCAGGACAGGAATTTAGGTTTCCACCTATCCAATACCGTCCGTGTTTTGGCTAAGAGAGGAGGGAAATTGGCCGAGAACAATTTGCCCACCGTCGGGGTTAAATGGACCCCCAAGTAGACTATCGAACTGGCGGCCCACGCTAAGGGTGTCAGGGGACGGACCCGTTCCGCCTCCGCCTGTGACAGGGTGAGATTCAGGATGTATGATTTACTGTAGTTGACCCTGAAGCCGGCCACCGCCTCAAATTGCAACAGCACTTCCCTGATGCAGGATAATGAGCGTTCCGGGTCCGCCACCGAAAATAAAATATCATCCGCGAAGAGCGTGATTTTATGTTGTTCTCCCGTGAATGGGATGCCCCGAATCCCCTCGCATTCCCGTACCGCCAGGGCCAGGGGTTTGATGCTCAGTGCGAACAGGAGGGGTGAAAGAGGGCAGCCCTGCCTGGTACCCCTAGAGTGTGGGAAGAACGCCGAACTATGACCATTCACCGTCACGCGCGACCTGGGACAGCTATAATTGGCCCTCACCATAGCAATAAATGTATCCGAAAAGCCAAACGCCGACATAGTGTTAAACAAAAAGCCCCAGTCCACCCGGTCGAAGGCCTTTTCGGCATCCAACCCCACCAGTACCGCCGGGATGCGGAACCTATCAGCCTTTTCAATGAGGTGCACCACCCTCCGCGTATTATCGTGAGTTTGGCGCCCTTTGATGAACCCGGACTGGTCAGGATGAATAATCGCCGGCATCAGATCTTGCAACCGACGAGCCAGAATCGCTGAATACAGTTTAGCGTCTAAATTGAGTAGCGCTATGGGGCGGAAGGAAGCGCACTGGGCAAGGTCCTTCCCTGGCTTCGGCAAGATTGTAATTACCGCCTCCGCCAAAGTTCCGGCCGAGGCACCAGAGGTGGCCATGTCGTTAAACAAGTCCACTAAGAAGTCGCTGAGTTCGGTGGCGTATGACTTGTAAAAGATGGCTGTATAGCCATCTGGCCCGGGTGCTTTGTGTAATTTCAGATTTTTAATGGCCTCAAGTACCTCTTCCCTGGAGATCGGAGCCTCCAACAGGGCGTTCCACTCCTTCGAGACCTGGGGGAGAGGCAGGTGCTGCAGATACTCCCGTTGTGCTTCCATATTGAGACTATCCCCCGCGTAGAGGTCTGCATAAAAGCGGCCAAAAATGCTCGCCTTCACTTCGTCCCTATGCTGCAGAACGCCCGCGTCATCCCTAATCCCTCCGATATATTCCCGCTCCCTCCTGTCCCGCAGCTGATGCGCCAAGTGTCTACCCACCTTATTCCCAGAGGAGTAAGATTGACGCCCCAGTCTCAGCATGGTGAGCTCGGCCCTGTTATTGTAATGGGCCCTCAGTTTCCCTCGAACCGCCGTAAGAGGCCGTAGTGTCGCCCTTGATGGATTGAGCTTATGCGCCTGTTCAAGTCTGGTCAACTCAGCCTCCAGTTCCTCCCTGTCTTTCCGCCGCGACCTATTAAGACTGGCATTAAGGCCTAGGCACGTACCCCTTATGGAAGCCTTAAAGGCGTCCCAAGTATTAACCACTGACGTATCCGTAGCAGGGTTAAGGTCAAAGAACTCCCGGATGGCCTCCCGAAGAGCCTTATTCGAAGTGTCATCCCTGACCACCGAGGCGGGAAAGTACCTCTTCCGCTGTCCGCCACCAGACGGTGTCCAGCGAAGGGTGAGCACCAGCAAACTGTGGTCCGAGACCGAGAGCGGGAGAATGGTGGAGTCTAGAACATCACCCCTAAGGGCCTGGCTGAGGAAGACTTTTCTAAACGGGAATAGGAGTGGTGGACATGAGAAAAAAATGTATAATCCCGGGAGGTAGGGTGATGAAAGCGCCACCCATCAATCAACCCTAGTTCACTCACCAACTGTTGTGTCACGCTCGAAAAGACACCCGTGTCAGCCCTGTGAGACCTAGAGCTATCCACATCCTTATCCCATACCAAATTAAAATCCCCCATAAGGAACAAGCTCCCTTCTGCAAAATCCCCCACCTTCTGCAGTAGATCCTGTAAAAACTTATTCTGTCCCGCATTAGGGAGATATACCACTACAAAGGTACACAGACGCCCCTGAATCACCCCTTTCACCATCAACCAACGACCATCCTTGTCATTTGCACCTCTACTGGTTGGAAGTGCAGCGCAGCGCGGAAGAGTAGAGCCACCCCTCTGTGTTTCGTAGCAGCAGAGGATCTGTAAATAAGAGGGTAAGCCTTATGCCTAAGGCGCAGCTCGTCCTTGCGCGCCAGGTGAGTCTCCTGAAGGCCCACCACATCCAGCTGATGATCAACTACATACTTCCACACCTTCTGTCGTTTCTGCGGTGAGTTAAGCTCCTTAACATTCCAGGTCCCTATGCTAATAGGCATCACAGAATATCACCCCTCCACCCGCCGATACCAGCGCGTAAGCGCCCCCTCCCAGAGGCCCAAACCCACTCGCTACCTGCAAAGCCAAGGGACTACCCGCCACCCCTCTCCCCACTCCCCCCGCCGGACAACAGAACATCACGAACTTCTGGCATACCCCCTCCGCCCCCATCCACCATACCATCAACGCATATTGCAGCCATACATCCCATTCACCCCCATGTCACCACCATGATCCCTCCCTAACCCCTTCCCCCCTCGCCCAACACCCCCCTCAACAAGAATAAGAAAAAATAACTCAAGGCACTGAACCTGAGCATTGTACCCAGCAGTTCCAGGGGACCATAGTCCAGGAGGTCCCTTCTGGACTGGAAACGGGGTGGGAGCACCAATATAGTGACCCCCAGGGCCTCGGTCCGGGGTGTCTTCTCCAAAAGTACAGTCGTACCCCTAGGACCTTAGGGCCAGAGTCCCTCCGGCGCCAAATGCCGTAGAGTCGGGGATCATGCCACCCCCGAGCTGTGTTGAGAGGTTGTTACTGTAGCGGAGGCCACAGTGGCTACTGCCTCTCCTCTCTCCTGCAAGCTAGCCGCACTATCCGGCCTCCGCCGGTCCGGGGAAGCACCAACTCGGTGCCAGGAGGATGAGCGGAGCCGTCTTCTCGAGGGGGAGGTGCGTGACTCCTGGGTGAGGGGAACATCCTCCAGTCCTAGAAGATCCTTTGCCACCTGGAGGGAGCGAATTTGCGCCAATCGGTTCTGCCAACGGAATATGATACGGAAAGGGTGCAACCAGGAGTAGGAGATGTTGTGCTCCCTCAGGAAGGTGGTCACGGGGCGGAACTCCCTCCTTTTCCAGAGCGTCGTCGCCGCCAGGTCCTGATAGAGCTGAGGACGGTGGTCCCTAAAGAGCAAGGAGGGGATGGCCCTGGCCTTCCGTAGAATTCGCTCCTTTACCTGAAAGTCATGTACACAAACAAGGATGTCCGGAGGGGGGCCCCCTCCTCTTCTAGGTAAGCCCACTCTATGCACCCTGTCCATGCGTACTTCCTGCTAGCCCTCCTCATCCAAGATCTGTAAGAACAAGGCCTGGACATAACCACGCAGGTCCCCCGCCTCACCGTCCCACGGGACCGCTCGAATACGAATATTATTCCGTCGTGAACGGTTCTCCAAATCCTCCGTGTGGGATTGCAAATCCAAGTTCTGTTCGGTGAGGCGGATAATATCCTGCTGCAGTTGGTGCACGTCGTTTGCCATACTCAGATCGTGATCCTCCAGCGTCGCTACTCGTTCACCCATGCCATCCACATCTCTTCGGACCTCCCGGAGGTCCGACGCTAGCTGGGCGCGGAGTTCAGAGATATCCTCCTTGATGGACGCGAACAGCTCAGTCATGAAGGCTTTGGTGGCCGGGGCTTCATCGTCCGATTGTCTAGATGACCCACTGGCCCCCGGAGACGCCGGCTGCTGTGAAGGCTTAGAGGTTCCATCCTTCCCCGGCCTCCCCTTCCGCAGTGAGTTAGACATCGTGAACAGCCTTTTGCGGCGCGAGGTCAAGGCAGCCCCGTACCCCCGGAGGACAGCAGTCAGGCCGTCTCTGCAGGGCACCACGGTGGCAGGCGCTCCTCACCACACCCCCCCCAGTGCGGTCTAAAGTGTGGCCTCTCCCTCTCGAAGGCCCCTCCAAGGGCAGTCCTCTCCGGAATGCGGGGGGGGAAATCAAGCTCCGCCAGGCCCCAAAGCGCAGACAAGGAAGAGGCGACCAGCGTCAGGCAGGACCGCCCCAGACAGCCAGCCCAGGGCACCAAGAAGCAGGGTGGTTCACGCCAGGACCGAACGACTCAGCCAGACCATGCTCTCCGCCTACTAGGGCCGCCCCACCAAGATGGCGTCACAAAAGTATCTCGCCGCGTAGTGCCCCACAAATGGACCAGTCCGCAGGCCGCGCAGGTCGGGGATCACCAGCCCAATACCCCCGGTGCTGCAGGGCTCCTCCGCCACCCCTCCAGGAGCTCCAAGCAACATCAGCGGATGGGGCCCGCCTCAGGTCCGCAAAACGGCGTGGGCAGTGCCGCTGTAGTGATCTCCAATGTGTCCCTGGCAGCAGACTCTCCAGGTCCCGCTTCCCAGCTCCCCCCCGGCACTCAGCTCCACTGCTGAGCTCCAAATGGCAGGCGCTCAAAAGTTCCTGCAGCTCCCCGGCACTTCTCACCGCAGCAAGGCCGACCCCCTCCACTGGCCGCCGCACACTCAGCATTCAGCGCCTCCTACCAACTCCTCCAATGGCCGCTCATTGATGGCCGCTCCCGCTCCTACTATGCTCCGCCGGCCGGCCGGGTGGTGCTCCCTCCGTGGTCAGCCGGGCGCTCCGGTGATCTCCTCCCATCCGCAGCAGAGCTCCCCAGGTCGATTAAAGAAAAGGGGGTGGTGATGAACAGAGAGTCTGAGTTAAACAGACCACTCTTACCCAGTCCAAAGATCAGGGCTTGATCCATCACCGTTACTTATCTCACTGCCCCATCCCAGCTCAGAACCTGGCTATATGCAAATCAGTCTGTCCCTGGCCCAGTGCATCATGGGAACAGGGCAGACTAAACTACCAAGCCAATTCTTCACCAGAAAGGAGACAAGCTACCGGGGACCGGTTTCTGGCATTTCAGCCTTCTTCGGCCCGGCTTGCTTGAATCCTGATGGAGCAGTGAGAAAGGGACTCATGTCTGAGTATACCCTGCCACACCTATAGTGGCCAAAAACGATTTAGAAAAGGGGGTGGTGATGAACAGAGAGTCTGAGTTAAACAGACCACTCTTACCCAGTCCAAAGATCAGGGCTTGATCCATCACCGTTATTTATCTCACTGCCCCATCCCAGCTCAGAACCTGGCTATATGCAAATCAGTCTGTCCCTGGCCCAGTGCATCATGGGAACAGGGCAGACTAAACTACCAAGCCAATTCTTCACCAGAAAGGAGACAAGCTACCGGGGACCGGTTTCTGGCATTTCAGCCTTCTTCGGCCCGGCTTGCTTGAATCCTGATGGAGCAGTGAGAAAGGGACTCATGTCTGAGTATACCCTGCCACACCTATAGTGGCCAAAAACGCAGCACCCCCGGTGAGGTACCGAGATGCCGGTCGTCGCAAAGCGGGCCTGCAGGGGCCGCGGCTCCACGGCGCCACGCACAGTCAGAGCCGGACACCGCCGCACCCAGGGCCCTCCTCCTCTCCACGCAAGCCGGGTGCTTACAGGCCCTGGCAGCGCCCCTCCTCCACCGGCCAATGCAAGGCGTCCGGGACTCCACCGACAGCGCCAGGTCACACCGCCCAATGCAAGCGGCCTCCGCCAGTCCCCGGGGGCAGGTCAGCACCCCGTGGACACCGCTAATCAAAGCTAAGCTGTGTAGGCGCCGGAGGGACCTGAAAGTGCGTCTCACTCCGACGCCATCTTGGCCACGCCCCCGCTGTATTCAATTTTTTAGAAGTCCCCAATCCAAAGCATGTTGGTTGGGGAATAGTAGAATTTAGAAACAGCATGTGATTCGGGATGAGACATGCACGGTGCAAAGCCTCAGTGCCTTGTACCTGCCAATCTTTGGTACCCCAAACCGATTTAAGGTCAATTGTTCCTTTCCATAACTCGTAGCCATCTACAGCTAACTTATCCAGAAAGGACTTCGAATACAGCAATTTTGTATCGGTAAGTCTAACTTTGGACATGGACTTTTGTGTCATTTTGAAATAAAATGGCTCAGGATTTGATTGATTAAAGTCTGTAAAATAAGTGTATTTTTTCAGAAACGTATTTGAGCTGCCTCCCAATAGAGCTGGGCAATGTTCCCACTGTGTGTAATTTACAGCAACCCTCCTGGAATTTGTCTTATGTAGAAAATGATTACCATAATGTTGGAAGCAAAACAAATCACCATAATTATTAGAATCTAAATATAAATCCTCAGCATCAAATGCAGCATGGTATTTCAAATCAGAGAATAATGCTTCTACGGCCTGAATATCCCAATCATCAGAACGTATATTTTGTTTAATCACATCCCCCATGTTTACTCTAAGCACATTAGGAACATTAATCACTTCAGTGGGGCCATGTATTTGAAACCTAACCGCATCCCACACAATCCCGTCAAGGACAGGCCATGCAGTAATGTTGACTGTATTCATGTCTCGTTTCAGTCTGTGTGCTGAATGCGAAGAGGAAAGAGGGGCCAATGTTCCATTAAGGTACCGAATTCCTGTTCTTTCTTTGACATAGTGGCGATCGATCAGGCGGAAAAAATAAAACACAAAACCAATTGACATAAAAAGATAAAATGAAAATAGAATCAACCAAATATATGTCCAAGGGGGAATTAAAAAATGTTTTTTAAATAATGTGGCATATTTTGCAATAGTTGAGGGTTTCTTTGAAAGTTCCGAAACAGAGTCAAAAGAGAATCTGGACTGGTCGGCCAAACGAGTCTGCAAATTTGGCATTGATAAATCAGCAGGATAGGTGTAGTTCAGCTCATCCATGTTAGTAACAGGAATAGTATTTAATAAAGGACTGGAAATAGCAGGCACCTCGAGGGACACCTCCGGTTCTGCACCAGAAGTAATAGCCAGCACAGAATGCCTCACCATGGAAGGACAGGATACAGCCGGTGTCATGCTATGAAGAATCGGCAACCCTGTGTGTCTTGACATTGTCAATTGAGATAAATCTGTTTTCCTTACGCCTTGGAAGTGGTGGTAATATGACTGTTCTCGAGCCCTTAACTCCAAGAACTCGAACCGGTGCACGATATGAGGGACCAAACTCTTTCTTGTTATCGATCTTCTCTCGAACCAGTTCTCCAACTTGGGGTAGCCAGCCAACTACCGGGATGTGCAACGCATCATCCGATGTGGAGGGCAAATGTTCCTTTGCTAGACTGTCTCTGGTGTTTTGTAGATCCTGTAAAACATTGCAATGTTCATCTACGTCAATGGCCGCGGCCTGGGCCTTGCAGTCTAGACCGTCGAGGTCAGGGACATACATCTTGATACCAAAGAGCATTTCGTATGGGGTCCGCCCACCCAGAGACCTTATAGGGAGATTATTAAGTGCTCGCTGCACGCTATTGAGATGGGCCAACCAGTTTCTGCCAGTGCCTATAACTCGAGCTGTCAAAGATTGCTTTAAGTCACGGTTCATTCGTTCCACTACACTGTTACCCTCAGGTCTGTACGGAGACGAAAACTTGACTTGGACCCCCAACGAAACCATAGCATCCTTATACGCCTTACAGGCGAAAGCCGGACCCTGATCCGAATGGAAGGTACCACAGGCAAAAATCCCTACAAAGACTCGCAAATCCTTAATGACAGTCCGTGAATCAGCGCTCCGATGGGGCCATACCCACACAAAGCGTGTGCATGAATCAACTGCTACTAAGATGTACATATATGCAGTATCAGAAGAAAAAGGACCGCAGTGATCTAAATAAACGGACCCAAGCGGTTTATTAGAAATGTACAACTGTGTCTGAGGCTGACGCGCAGCAGTTGAAGGCTTAATCTGCTGGCAAATGTCACATAGAAGGGCATAATTGCGCGTCTCTTTGTACAGTCCCCGCCACCAGAACCTTTGTTGTAGCTGTGTTACAGTGGCTGAGACGCCCGCATGTGCAGACGCCACACCTTCATGAGCCGCTGTAATCAAAGTAGCCCTGCGATCCGAGTTGAGAATTAAACGTTCGCCAACATCAGGAATTTTCACATAAGGAACCTTCTCGGGACTTAAGTGGTATGTGTACTTTGAAGGGAACCCCGCAGGATATTTACCTCCCTTCTCAGTGGCAGCAACAGCTGCCAAGATGTCATCATCTATCTTACTTTTGGACCTCGTGACTGCTGCAACCAAGTATTTTGATACTGCTGACTTCGCCGCTTCATCAGAAAGTGAATTACCGACAGCGTGGACTCCCACACGCTGATGGCCAAGAGTATGAATCACAAACACGAGTGGTAACTTGTCTTTAAGTTCCGCCACTCGGATCCAGATCATTTTATGTTTTATTGTGCTACCTTTGGAATCACGAAATTCATTCTGAATCCAAAAGAACAAGTTTTCGTTGTAAGACTGGACACAGTAGTAAGAGTCACTTACGATCAAAGTAGTCACGCTAGGATCTGCGTACTCCAATGCAAGCATCAGAGCACGAAGCTCTGCTAATTGTGTGGTGCAGTCCCCAAGCGTCTGCGTGTGCACAACACTGGACTTGAACTCATTGTTCACCATGGCACCGACCACAATGGCGCATGCGGAAACGTAGGCATGTTTAGAGCCATGCGCAACCTGCGCCGAACCATCAGTGTAAATGATGCAATGGAAATCCTCCAACGGCCGCATTGCTAAAGGAGCAGGATGAACAAATTCATACTGTAAATACTCCTGCGACCGTAAAGTGGCGTCAAAAATAAACGTGACGTCCTGTGACGTCAAGGATGCAGCCCATTGAATCCACCTAGGGAGCAAAGCTTTGGAATTTGGTACACTGGCTTTCGCAACTGCCTCCAAGGCAGGACACGGGGTAACAACCAACATGCGTTTTCCCTGTTACAGGGCACGTTCCTTGAGAATTGCCATCTGCACAGCCGTCAAAAATTTCTCCACAGTGGAAAAGCGCATTTCAGCCGAAGTGTACAAGTGTGACTTGTAAGCCATAGGTACTGTATCTCCTTCATTAAAAGTTAGGTACGTGAAACCCACCGTCCCAGGGACAATTCTTATCACCAGGTTGGTCTGGTTATCACGAGTCTGTAAATATTCAGAAGCGAGCAAATCAGCTTGCAAAGATTGCAGAATAGCTGAATGCTCAGGCAGCCAGCATGATTTGGAAAAAGATGGTTGTATCAAAGCATACAAAGGCTTGATACGCTGGGCATATTCCGGAATGTATGTCCTCCCGAAATTCAAAAAGCCCAGTAAAGATTATAATTTTTTCAGTGTTGTCGGAGCGCGCAACTGTGCGCATTTCTCCAGGAAGTGAGGAGCCAAGCCTTTTCCTTCATTGTTCAATTCATAGCCTAGAAACAACACTGTGTACTCTGCAATGTGCGATTTTGCAAAGTTAAACTTGTAACCCATGTCTGCAAAGTTACAAATAATACTGTTCACTCGACACAGATGCTCCCAAAGTTCGTCATCTGTGAGATAGATATCATCCACATAGGAACAAGCATCTGGGTTGACCCTCTCCAACAGAGAGACAATGCGGATGGAAAATACTCCAGGACTATTCTTATAGCCCATTGGGAGACGCCAAAATATTTTTGGGACACCGCCGCATGTGAAAGAAGTCCATTGGGAACTTAGACTGTCCAATGAATGGGCATAAAAACCATTGGAAATGTCAAGCGTGGTTTTGAACCGCTTACGCACAAGACTATTTACAAGGGCAGAGCCGTGAGTATTCTGTACTGCACTGTTACGGCAATGCGAGTTTAAATGCCGGTAATCCAAAACCAAACGGTAAGAGCCGTCCGGCTTGTTTACAGTAAAAAGGGGGTTATTCATCGGTGAAACACATGTTTCAATTACACCTTGATATTCCAATTGTTCAAGGATCGCTGCGACCGAAGCTTTGGCTTCACGTCGTATGGGATATTGAGGTTGAGGCTGCGGCTGAGACCGTAAAGGAATCTCGTGGCTTGGGGACAATTTATCCCAGCCACACTGATTGCGGTACACAGCCGGTGCAAGCGCCAGAGCCCACTCTTCTGCAAAGTGCAGCGCTTCCACTCTCGAAACAGTGTTCGCGAAACTGGGGAGGATTACCTCCTCCCCTCTCGGAGCTGCGAGCACAAAAGGTGGGGGCCAGTCAACCTCCGAAAGCAAAATGTCATACGTAGATGAAAGATTTTCCCAAAATACCCCTTTTATGGTACGCTGTACGTCACCTTCAATTAACAGGACAATTTCAAAAAGTCTATCAGGGGGAGCAACTCTTGTATCAGCTGTTTCAATCACAACATAAGTGTCAGTCGCTGTCACCTTCAGTAGTGGACGGAGAGCCTCTCTCACTATGGTAATCTCCGCCGTGCTGTCCAGCAAGGTCAGAGCCGAAGTCAGATTCTGAAGCCGCGTTCTCACAATCTGGGGCATATCGATGCGCCGTTAAGGCAGCGACTTTTTTCTTGGCAAACTGCGGTCTCTGAGGTGTAGAGCCTTCCTGCTTGTCTGCACCGTTGCGCGGGCGGGGCTGACCACGTCCTTGCTGGCCACCCCGGCCCCTGCCGCCCCCTCCACCACCGGTTGACGGAGCCGATGAGTCCTGAAAGGAACGAGGAGAGCGTTGGTCAGAAGCCTGAAACCGATCAGGAGATTTAATCATCGTGCGGTCGCGCAATTCATAAACACGTTCTGACTGCGCAGGGAAGGGAGACGCAGGGCGAGATGTTTGAGCCTGTTGTTGCTGTTGCTTACCCTGATTCTGTTTTTTAGGACAATTTAGTTTTTTATTGGTATTGGGCTGAACCGCCGCTGCCGAAGTCTGCCCCTGGGGCTGCTTCTTCTCTTTATCAGAAAAAGGCTTAAGACCCTTGGCATTGCGGCCAACCGTTTTGTAAGCCGCCACAATTATCCTCGCTAACTGTCGGGGTTTCTCGGGTTCGGGAACCGCCTTTAACGCGTTAGCAACCTGAAAGTTCACTGCATCTCCCTTGACATTTGCAAGGATCAGATCGCAAACTACATCAAAGGTGCCACACAGCCGCATACCCAATTGAACCGCAGACTCCGGTCCGTGGTCATCTTGAACACGTTTAAGGACCGCAGACAGATTGGACATAGACGGGGTGCCATAGCACCTCGAATAGACTGCTGCAAAAGTCTTACCCCAAGATTCACAGTCACAAAGCTCAGGGGCCAAATCTTTTGGAAAAACTAAACGTAAGAATCCGGTGTTTTTCACCGGGAGACGTATCAGGAAACACAGCCTCCAACTGGTCAAATTTCTCGGCAAGCTAGAAAGGAAAATCATCTTTATCCTGGGGCTTTTTGCCCATCACAGAATTCACCATGACAGGACTGATCTTCAAATTAGCCTGTCCTGCCGCAAGGTGCGCACCTCTAGGGGCTGCACCATGAACATTACGACTTGTGTAATGTACAAGCGCTCTAATCACGGCAATAGCGACAACATGAAGTCGCCTTAGTTCCGCCAAGGAACAATTGTCGTGAAGAGGGTGAGGAGTAAACCCAGCCAAAGCGGGCCAATTAGTGCCCGGAATGGACAAAAGACCTAGCCTCGGAGCGGTTAAAGAGTGGGGTAGGGCACCACCAAACCAAACTCCATGCTGCCAAACATCAATAGGTATTTCCTGTGCTCTGTACGGAGCATATACAGCGTACGAGTGGAACACACCAGAATGAGCGTCCACCGGCGGAAATGTCACCCACGAATAAAACAGTTCGTATGGGTAAGCATGTTCCGCACTCACCACCAGAACCACAGCCAAGCCTTCAACAGGAACTTCATAAGCCTGCAAATGATCACGCACCGCAATGCGACTATGCAGCGGGATGTCCACGGCTTGTGCCATGACTGCACAGGAATATGAAAAAACAAAGAATACTTTGTAGCACAACTGGGTAGTAATTCAAGGAAACCGTTTTAGATAGATTCAAGCTTGAAAAGACCTATTTCAAAAATAGGTAGGTTTTTCCGACACCACCGTTTTCCAGAAACGGGAATGCAGGGGTTAAGGTTTGAATGATATACTACTCGAGTGTCATGATATAAGGCCAACAACGTTTGGGCGCCATGTAGCAGGGTTTCCGTTCTCCCACAGAACTGTGCACAGAGATCTGGAACCTCGGTGAATTAGGGTGACCCAAAACTCACCATAGTGGCCACAATCCCCTTACCGAACTAGCTACAGTGTCTCATTGGTCATAACAAAATCCCAATGACTTAGACAAACCAGAACATGAACTTAGGTTACCTCAGGTATCGTGGAACACATGAACACTATTTCGCTCTATAATCATTTCAAACCAGAACGGGGAGTAAAAGAAGACACGTGCAAGTTTGAAATATTTATTTTTCAATGCAAGGTTCTTAAACACAGTATCTTATATAATACCAGAATACATATTATAAAAATCAGAGTTATCAGCATTGTCACTAATCCATAGTAAGCGAACGGTGATAGCATATTATAATGCAAAAATCAATAGAAATCTGTATCACCTATATTTCGCGCACCCTATTTAGCATACTATATTATATCTAAGAAGGTCTAATTTGGGTTTTAGCAGGGCAGGCCCATACCTCTAAATGTCAGTAGGAGAAGATCACATCATCAGCTACCAGCTCTCTGCATGCGAAGCACCATCAAGTGTGTTTTTGCATTCTCAGTAACTCTATCTTAAACCCGCTTAGAGCCCAATGTTGGCAGCAACTGTATTTGTGTTATGTCTAGTGGTGCGAGGATCAGAGCTCCCAGCAACCTTGTGTTAGGTTATTCTTAGAGCGTTCGGCACCCACTGTTCAGACAGTGTACCAAGCACGACAGATATCAGAGCAATAACATATTATTCTCAAATAAATCACATCTTTCGTCTAGATTGAAAGCTACAATAACAATTATGTGTCGTGTGCAAACTGAAGCCAAAGGAAAATATGTTGTTTAAACATTTAATAAACTCATGCTAACTTAACACAATATATAGAAAAGCAGCATCTATATGACAATAGGAACTGATACAATTAAAGCACGAGACAAATGGTTTGCACTACTAGATACCCCCCTCACGGAGGAAGACTGGACAACCAGTTGCACACTGATAACACTTCTCACTCCAAATGGGTACCTACGTCTTATTCATTATAAGTATCTCCATCAAGCATATCACACTCCTCAAAAATTATTTAAAATCAGACTAAGAGATGATGCAAGATGTAGGAGGTGTGGGGGTTTACAAAGTGACGCATCTACCTAGATGCGTCACTTTGTAAATATGGCGCAACAAGGTGCATTTTTTACGCCACTGGTGCGTCACAGAAAGTGACGCACCAGCGGAGTAAAAGTGACGTATTGCCTCATAAATGAGGCCCCTGGTGTGAGACAGACTGTGAGGCTGTGCAAACCTGAATATAAATCCTGCCTGGAGGCAATCTGAGAGGCCTGTGTAGTGTCTGCTTTCGTCCTGCCTGTATCCTCTACTCTGCTGTTCCAGCTATTCCTGCTCTGCTATGCTCTGCTAGTCCGTACTCTGGGCACTGCACCCATTGACTTGCTCTCCTGGGGCCTCATTTATGAGAAATGACACATCGCTGCGTGAAAGCAGCGATGCGTCACTTCTCAGTGCGCACTCCTTGCAACATTCCTGATGCGTCATATTTAATGTATGAAGCATCATGTTGCAAGAAGTTACAGATACGTCAGTATTTCCGACATATCTGTAAGCGCAAAAGTGACGCATTGCTGGAGTGTGTCACAAAAGTGACGCAACTCCAGCAATGCGTCCTTTCATATGGGGTAAGGCCCATGTGAAAGGGCCTGCGTCAGTCTTACGCCTGCTGTGAGGCAGGTGCAAGATTTTGACACAACGGCGTCCTAAAAGTGACGCAGTGAAATCTCATAGATTTCACTGTGTCATACTACGACCCTTCCTTGCGTCAATACACCCCCCTTGCATACATTATATCTGGCGCAGGTATAATGTGGCGCAGGGGTTTACAAAGTGACGCATCTACCTAGATGCGTCACTTTGTAAATATGGTGCAACAAGTTACCCGTAGATATTAAAACAGCTAGGAACAATTATAAATCTGTACAAAAGGCTTCAAAAATAGCTTGGGAAGAAGAAAAATGGGCTGATATACTGCTGGCCGCCAAATCACGTGATAACATAGCTTTTTGGAGGCTAGTAGCCAATGGAAATCATGTAGGGAGAGTGGTTAAGGACGTCTATTTTGACGAACAAACCTGGGTTAACCACTTCACTAGCCTGCACAAATAATATGAAGATCCCCACATAGATATGAATGCCCCAAGCTACGAACTTCCAACAGATTATCTGGATTTTACATTAGGCGAAACAGAGTTGGCAATAAGCCAAATAAAATCTGGCAAAGCCCCAGGTTTAGACAAGATTACGGGAGACTTATACAAGCACGACTTAAAAGTATGGGTACCTTACATTAATTACCTGTGCAATAAGCTATCCCGCAACCCAGACTTTCCAGAAAGTTGGAAGGGAGCCGAAATTGTTTTAATTTTCAAAAAAGGAGACAGGATGGACCCCTCTAACTATCGGCCAATCAGTTTAATGGATATACTCCAGAAAATGTATGCACAACACATCTTATTTTGTGTCAGTGATTGGCTGGAGGAAAATGCAATTCTAACCAGATACCAAGCTGGATTTAGATCCAAAGTCAGCACAATAGACCAGATCTTTAGATTTTGCTGCCTTTACTGGAAATATGTAAAGATCAAAAGGGGCCAATTATATGTCGCCTTTGTTGATTTAAGGGCAGCATTCGATTTAGTGCCTCGCATTTTTCTATGGGAAGCATTGAGTGCAGTAGGGATGCCTAACAATTTACTAGTTCCGATTAAAGAGCTTCATAGAGGTAATTTCGCGAGAATTCGTTGGGGCCCAAATGGAGAACTAACCCTAAAAATCCCCATTGAGCGTGGTGTTCGCCAAGGGTGCGTATTGGCCCCCACACTCTTTTCTCTTTTCGTGAATGACATCCACTCACACCTAGAGGGATGTAAAAACGATTCCCCAAAACTGAACGGTGAAAAGGTAACATCCCTATTATTTGCTGACGACACTATCTTGATTCCCCAAACTAAAAGAGGTCTCCAGGCACTATTGAACTCCTTCAGTGAATATTGCAGTAAGAAGGGACTGGAGATAAATGGGAAAAAGACTAAATGTATGGCCCTAAATTCTACCAAATCAGACAAAGGCTGTCTAACCCTGAAAGGAGCAAAACTAGAATCGGTCCCCCATTTTTCATACTTAGGGGTGACATTAGACTCCAATTTTTCCTGGAAAGCTCAAATGGAAAAAAGTAAAATGACATTTTCCCAGAATGTAAAACCCATCCTTAGGGAACAAGGCCTGAGCACTAGCAAAGCCGTGTCCCCGGCGATTGAACTTTATAAATTCAAAGTACAGCCAGCAGTGCTTTACGGTGCAGAAATCTGGGGCCCTGGGTCCAAGGGCACCTTCAGTGTCCTGGACAATAATTTTATGAGAAGTTTGGTAAGGGTCCCGAGAGGCACTCCCCTAGTGCCCCTCCAATTTGACCTAAACCTCAAAAGGACGGACCACCACATTATAATACGCCCATGGCTGCTGTGGGTCAGGCTATGGCGGGTACCCGAATTACAAGATTACAGGGGTGGGCTAAAAGAAATTATGGAGCTTGACAACCTCAAAGTTATCCCGTGGTTCAAACATGTCAAAACTTGGTTCATTAACTTAGGTCTGAAACATTTTTGGGAGAACCCGGACCAATTACCATCCAACTCGAAACAAATATTAAAAAAGGGCCTTCTGGACCGTTATTGTCAACATGATCATAAGTGCTCCAACTGGTGGGACCTTAGTAACAAAGTTTCTTACTTTTAAGGATGAACCAGTATTTGAGACTTTTTTGGATGAAATAGAGCCCGCACTTGCCAAAACTTTATTTTTAAAATTCAGATATGGAAATCTCCTAATAAGGTCAACTTTGGCACGTTGGGCTAGGGGCTCAAACACTTCAACCACAGTGATAGATGAATTTTGCCCCATGTGCGGAAGCCACCAGATAGAAAATGAGCAACATATCCTCTTTCTCTGTCCAGTATATGCACGGGCCAGGAAAAGATGGATCAAACCAATATGCCTAGTGTTAGGCGAGAGATCATGTATACAGGCTTTGAGAATTCTTTTAACTAACACAACTCAACCTATAATATTTAGTGTTTGTAGATTTTTACATTCTATTTTTTTCCAAAGGAAAAAATTGGGATATCGATTGTAATTGGGATCAACTCCAGAGATAGAATTGACCAATTTTTTAGCAATCAGTGGGGGGTTCACCAAAGAATTTTATTGTTGTTTGTGTATTGATTGTCTCTAATACGAAATGAACTGTTTTTAGCTAATGGTTTTTTAAGTTCCATGCTGTATTGTTCTATTCCTGCTTTTTTTACTTGTAATGTAATGTAATGTTTACTTGTAATGTATATGCATTGTTCTTTTATGGCAACAAAGTCGAAATAAAGAATTTTGAATTGAATTAAAATATATTGCAACAAGGTGCATTTTTTTATGCCACTGGTGCGTCACAGAAAGTGACGCACCAGCGGCGTAAAAGTGACGCACAGCCTCATAAATGAGGCCCCTGGTTCCTGGCTCTCCTGTCATTTGCGCTGCTGTCCCCCTTTTTGCACTGTCCTGGCGCTATTTCTGAGACTAAACAGCCATTGTGACAGCCATTGTAAAAACTTTGGTATCCTGTTGAGCTAAATTGAGCCAGTGTATCCCCCTGAGATTTGGCGCAGAAACGGAAAAAAGAAGCAGAGACAGTGGACTCAAAAGTGGCAATACATTTTTTTTTTAAAAGGCTGATAGAAGACGCCAAAGAAGGAAAGGAGTATAGAAATAAGACGCTTTGTCAGATAAACACCCAGAAGGGTAGAAATAAAGGGTAGGATAAGACAAGGGGATAAGACAAGGGGTCTCCAAGGCTTACACCTCTTGCACCTCTTGCACCTCTCCCAAACCTGAAAACGCTAACCAAGAAAGACGGAGCCTTCCACAGAAGCAGCTCCCCACTCACTTGGAGTGAGGGCAGAAGCAGTGAAGTCGCCCCACACCAATAGAAAGGTAGGGCGCAGACTATCCTTTCGAAGTAAGCAAGTGGCAGCTGAGGTAGAAATAAGCGATAGTAGGGGCTGTGCAGTACAAGGGCGACAAGTGGTGCACGACAGCACAGAAGCTGCAAAAATATCTATTTAACTCAGCAAGACAAAAACCTTCTAGTATCAACCCACTAATACACAACAGAGCAATACCTATAGGGGGCCACCCCGTCGCAGAAGGCCTCGAAACAACTGTGCTAACAGTGCGATCTTCACATAAGCTGGAACCTACTAAGGCCCCCAAGAGCCCGCAATCTCTCAACAGAGACAGAGGCAGAGAAGAGACAGCACAAGAGAGAAAGGGGTAGAGTCTAAGGAGTAAAGTTTCAGAGATAAAAGCCAGTACTCCACTAAAAGGGAAGGAAAAAAAGCCAGTCACAAGCCAGTGCCCTCTCCAGAGAGGAAAAAAGGAATAATAAAAGACATGTCTCAGGGCAACCGCAAGCGCCCCAATCCAGAGCAAGTCTGAAATCCACAGGTCGCGACGCCTTAAAAATCCCTCCCTCACTCAGGTCTTATTTCAAGGTTCAGGATAAGGATTAGAATAATACCCCCGAGAAAGCCTTGGACTGAGATAAGATAAATAAAGACCCACCCAACACAGGCAGGACCCAGGATCTCAAAACGGTGGAGAACATGAAACAGCGTAAACAAAGTGAAGGAATACTCAACTTAACAGTCAGCAATACATATCAGGCCCTCTCTGTCGACGAAATAGAAACAGAGGTAGAAAGAGAGACTGAGCATCAGCCTGAAGCAACAAAGACTTTTCTGGAAAAAAGCCAACAGGGTCGCGCAGAAACACCGCCTGCTGCACATACACCAACAAAAAACGATATGGAGACGGGTAACCCAGAAGTTACAGTAGCCAAGAGTGTCTCCATTCCTGAGAACCTTCTAGAAGAGATGATGAAGGAGCTTCGAACTAAATTTGCTATCTCCGAAAAAAAACAGTCCAAAATACAGGAAGTATGCGAGGTCCTGGACCAAAAAATAAACACCCTCATTGACAGGGTGACACACGTTGAAGGTGAAATAGAAGCATTAAACAAGAAAACGGAGGCAAACCACAATGAAATAATGAAATTAAAGACTAGGGAAGCTGAGATCAGTGAAAGAATGGAATCCCTGGAAAACCACGCCAGGAGAAACAACCTCAAAATCCCGAATATCCCGGAGGGACTCGAAGCAGAAGACCAAAGGATTCATAATCCAGCTACTAGAGGAAAAAAATCCCTTGGGCTAAATCGGTACATCTAAACGAAGATATCCAAAGGGTACACCGAGACCCCCTTAGAACGGGGAAAGTTAGAAAAAACCCGAGAAAAGTTTTAATCAACTTCATGACCTACTCATTGAAGGAACGAATACTTAGTGAAGGCCTTAAAGCGGTATCCTACACGAAAGATGACTGGTCCTGTAAAATCAGAACTGACCTATCTAAAACAACCCAAGATAGACAATGGGAGCTCGGCCAACTTATGCCCCAATTGAGGGCACTTGGAGCAAATGTCCAGATGCGCTTCCCAGCACTACTCAAAATCAGGTGGAACAATAAAATGTTCAACATAAGAGACCCGAAAGAAGTGGAAAGGCTAATCGAACAAATCAAGACCCACTAAGAAGATCAAATGCGATCAAAACAGTAAATAAAGTACGCACCATTATAAAAGAGTGAAATAAATTGGGGGGGGGGGGGGGGAAAGAATTAACATGGCCAAAATACCGGTGGGAAAATAAAATTAAAATTAAACTTGAATATTCAAAGGCAAGGAGCTCGAAAAGGGCATTTCCAATGCCCAGAAGGAAGAAGAAAAGGGAGGCTTCTCCAGGGTGGGAGGAAGGAAACTATACACAAGCTAGAAAAAGGAAAAAAGAAAAAAACCAAAGCACATTGTGGGGAGCAAAATGGGGAAAAAGTAAATTATAGTCCCAACAGCAACATCGGAGGAGCACAAAGGCCAAGTCGGGAGAGAAAAAGACAAGACCAACGACGATGGCCATAAATAAAAGCAAAGAAAAAGAACTTAAAATATATTCCTAGTGGAGGCCTATAATGAAAAACTTACAGAAGAAACAGAATAGTTCTTTGATCTTAACAAGGCCGGAACCACAAAACAAACTGCCTGTGATGCCTACAAAGCAGTTATCAGAGGGAAAATCTTTAACATAGAATCACACAGGAATAAAGAAAAGAGGATATTTGTCAAACAGATCGAAAAATACCTACTATCCCTCGATGTGGACCTCAGAACTGCTAGTTGCAGCAAGTCAATCTCTAAAATAGAAGAAAACATTGGAAATAAGAAAACAGAGCTCCATGACTTCCTGGAAAGAAGAGTAAGAGGCAAATGGGAATACAGTAAACTTGCTCATTATGAATATGGAGAAGGATGCGGGAGGATCCTAGCCTGGAAAGCAAAAACAGAAAGAACTAAAAATAGGATTACAAAGATACAAAGATTAGACAACACAGGACAAACCGCAGTAAGCAGTATAATTAGGCAAGAATTTAAGTGCTTCTTTGAGGATCTCTACACAGAGGACCTAATTAGCTCTGAGGAACAAATACAACATCTTCTAACGAAAATAACTAACCCGGTGGCTTCACAGGAACAGAAGCTCGCTCTCAATCAAGAAATCTCGAAAGAGGAAGTCAGAGCTGCAATTAAGTCCCTTAAAAGAGGGAAAGCCGCCGGTCCAGACTCCCTACCAAATTAATTATATTTACATCTCCAAGAAACACTGTTAACACCACTTACGGAACTTTTAAACTGTATATTCCAAGATAACCAAAAACTTCCAAACTCCTGGAACAATGCAATCATTAATATTATCCTAAAACCAGGGAGGCACCCAACAAAATGCGAATCGTACAGACCAATATCCCTCCTGAATACGGATTACAAAATATATACACAGATTCTGGCGAAAAGAATAGGGGCAGTGGCAGGGTCCCTAATCCACCCAGACCAAAAGGGTTTCATTAAAGGCAGGCAAATACCTGAATTATCTCACAAGCTCATTGCTGCCATTGACATTGCAACTCAAGATACTGCTCCTCTATCGGTAATAACTTCTGACGCAGCAAAAGCTTTCGATCGAGTCAGTTGGCCCTTTCTTAACGCAACCCTAAGGAAATTTTATCTGGGTGATAAAATCGAAAGTACTATATTAAATATCTACTCAAGCCCAAAAGCAAGAATTTTAGTAAATGATGCTCTTACTGACAACGTACATATTAAAAGAGGCACTAGGCAAGGTTGCCCCTTGTCTCCCCTTCTATTTAATTTTTACAACGAACTTTTGGCTATCTTATTAAGAGGGGAAGAAGAGATCCAAACATTCAAATATCTTGGATGGGAGAAAAAGGTAGCATTATATGCCGACGACCTGATGATATTCACTGGGAATCTAGCGACATCACTCCCGATAATAGAGGATACCATAGCCCAGTTTGGAGCAGTATCAGGCTACCAGGTTAATCAAAACAAGACAGAAGTTCTTGAGTGGAATACAGCCTCAAGAAACCCTCTTACCAAAGACAAAATCAAGTATCTTGGAATTGAATACACAAAAGATCTAGATGAAATAAACAACCTAAACTTCTCTAGGATACACAAAGAAATAAGACAACTACTAAAGGCCTGGTCAGGCCTACAATTATCATACCTAGGAAAATCTAATTTAATTAAAATGACCAATTTACCAAAATGTACATACTTATTTGACTCCATCCCACTGAGTTTTAGTATGGAACAAATCAAAAAACTTCAGGGAGAGCTATCTAGTTTAATTTGGGCCGCTAAGGGTGTCAGAATCGGATGGAAAAAACTTAGCAGAAACAAAGCACAAGGGGGAATCGCAAGCCCGGACATACTCGAATACTGTAGATCTTTTCAATTCAAGAACAGTAGAATTCTACTGACGGAATGGGATAACTGGCCTACTTACCTAAAGGCACTCGTAGGCTCCAAAGAAGACCACTACTTATACAAATTTGGCCATCCAAAATTTTTCAAAAAAATAAAACTGAAGAAGATAAAGGTAGCAGCTAGATCGTGGCTGGAGACAAGAAGAACACTAAAAATACTGTATTTCAGCAAACATGCCCCGATCTGGGAACCACCAGGCACCCCTGAATGTTTAAAAGATGCTCTATCGATCCCATTAAGAAAGTACAACATAGACCACTGGGAACAGCTCCTAGAAAATAACCGGATTGTGAAATGGGAAATTCTATGTGAAGAAACCCAGGGGTCGATATCAAGATTTAAATTCTACCAACTAAACAGCTGGGTAAACACTTAAAAAGAAAAACTGCAAGGGGGCGAGATCCTTGAACAAAAACTCCTGAACCCAGCTACCTTCAAAAAGGAGGTTTCTTTCTGGTACTGGGCCCTTATAAGAGCAGGGGAGGAAGAGTACAAAACGCCACAAGATATCTGGGAGAAAGACATGCCCGGCTTGGATCACTCAAACCTTTGGCTTTCCTCAAACGCTATCATGGGACGTGTAGTAAAATCCACCCCCCCTGAAAAAAAACATATTTTCACGATCCACAGATCATACTGGTCCCCAAAAAGGCTTTCTAAAATGTCTAGAAACGAACAAAATAGAAAATGCCCGAAATGTGGAGAAGAAAGGACAGACGATCTACATATGATCCAGGGCTGCACAGCGCTTAACAACTACTGGGACCAGTTCGGTAAGATCCTCTCCGACATAGCAGATCGTCCTATAAAGTAAAGCGCAGAAACTGTTATTTTTGGGATACTATGGAGTGAAACACCCCTGCCTCTAACTAAGGATCAAGAGAATATTCTCTTTATCTTGATTCTCCCGGCCAGAAGAGAGATCTGTATACATTGGGTTAAACCATCTCCCCCAAAACACACAGATTGGCTGAATTCCGTACTAAGGGTATATAAGCTTGAGTCTCAAGAGAAACGCACAAAAAAAAACAGATCCTGGAATCTGTGGGAAAGGTATAACTTGCGATAAATCAGAAGGTCCAATGATGAAGGCAAATGAAACAACGATTTCAAGCTAACTACTTGACTAGAGTAGTCCTAATAACTAGCTCCCTCCCTGCCGAAAATCGTGTGCCTTTTGGTTCGGTCAAAAGAAGGCCCCAAAAAAGGACAAGGCTAGAAAAAGTGTCTTTCAGGACAAATCCGGGACCCCCACTCCAAAGCCCTGAAAGAACACTGGCGGTTTTTGACTCCTCCTTACCTTAAGATTATTTGGTCGATGAGGACTAATAAAAAAACAAAAACAAAACAAAGATTGAAGACACACTGCCAAGTTCCACATCTGTTTAAAAACACTGGGCCATATGAAGAAGGACTTGCAAAAACTATCTCTAACGTTAGTTAGCTGCAGTTTTCTTACCGCCGTGTACCGCTGAAAACTATCGCCATGTTAGCGACGCTTCAGGGATCGGCGGCAAAAACTGCCGCCAACATTAGCATGATGGGGATAGGAATTCCGGTGTTAGCGGGCGAACACCAACCAAAGGCCCATTAGAGGCAGAAAAAATGCAAGTTAGTCAGCCCAATGTGAGTTTTTTTGCCTCTATTGAAAAAAATTGCCTATCAGTCGACCTCCAATCGAAAATAGGCAAATAAAACAATGAAATGCAGAATGGAGCAGCCAGGGCTAAGTGCAGCACACATCAACAACCCCGGCAAGCCACCCAACATCCAGGATGACCAGGATGAGAGCCTAAATGCCTTGCTAGATCTGTGCCTGGAAGCCTCACTGGACCTGTGTCTAGAGCCTGGAGTAGGATGCGAAGGAGCTGTGGAGTCGATAAGCCATGGCGGTAGACATTGAGGCGCAGCGATCGCCAGTACCTGGTGGTGAAGTCTGGCAGGTCGCATGGAGACAAGTTGCTGGCCCTTGTGAGAAGATTGCCGTGAGCCCCTTGAAGCTGTGAATGGTAGAGGTGCTCCTGCGCAACTACGTAGGGAGGTCTGCATCGCATACCACGATCCACCAATACACCAGGGTGCACGGAGGGGATTACCAATGGTGGGCGGTTCGTTCTCTGCATCACAGGCCGGATGATGTTGTGCTGGCCGGACGCTGTGGAGGGTGAGGCTCCTGAGCTGCGCCGAACTTGTGTGGCGGGAGCGCTGCAACTTCACGCCTGGGGCCCTGCTGCATCAGGAGGTTCTCCAGCAGACGTGGCGGCAAAGGCTGTACCCAGCCAGTGAAATCCCACCTGGCTGAGGCTCCTTCTGGCTGAGTCACAGATTTGAAGAGAGTGCAGCGGATTTCACTAGGTGTCAACGTTCAGGTAAGGAGAAGGTGGTAGCATAGCGGAGAAGACCCGGGGGTCAAGTTGCTCACGCCTAGCACACTTAGATGACGCATCCCCAATGGCGGCTCATCCACTATGGTGGAACAGCGTCGCCCCACTGATTTCAAGCAGTGCAAGAAGTTGAACAATCATGATGATAACTTCCTGATGTAATCGTGCTAAGTTTTCTTTGCAGGCGGGATGGTGCAATGGGCTGCTCATGGAGCAGGGCAGTTGTGGAGTGTCATGCCCACTCAAGTGCGCAATGACCCTTTGGTCGGCCCACTTAGGTCGCCCAAAGCAGTCATGCACACTGTCCTGTTCGCAATGCAGGCTGCATTACAGCCTGCATGGAGAACATGCCCACCCCTCCAGCCCCTTGTTGAACCCCTTATCCCGGCACCAATGACCAATCCCAAAGCCGCATTGCAGAGTTGTGATTGGCTTAAGGGAGGGAGGCTGGCTTCCTACTTCCTATTCCTGGAAGCAGACTCAGGAGAGCAGGAGCAAAGAAGACATGGGACCCGGCCTCGAGGTAAGATTTCTCTCATTTAAATATTTACAACACCCGCTCACACACACACCCCTGTGTCCACGCCCCATCCAGTGTCCTTTCTAGCATTTCCCACCTCCCAGCTGTCCAGTCCCCCTGGCAGCAATTCTCAATGGCAGCCGCTGTGTGGCCATGCCACTGGTGTGTCAAAGGTTTATATGAAGTTACAACGCATACCATTACATCGCATTCCATTACAAAACATACTAATACTATGCATATTGCAACAGTACGGAAGGTGTTGGATAGCAGAGATGTATATATTACTATTTCCACTTCAGTGAGTGCAACCCTAAAACTAACCCTTGCACCCCGAACCCTGAACCCTAAAAGTCTTCTTTGAGCTCCCAAAACACATCCTAAAAATCATATTTGTCCCAAATGCACACCGCAATTTTCATAATTGACCCCAAACCACCCCCCAAATTTCAAATGTCATCCCATAATGCACCCCAAATTTAATCTCCGACACTCGAAACCCATACCCGCCCGAAAACTTACAAATATCCCATTACTGACCTCAAAATGCTTTGTAATAGAATGCGATGTAAAGGCACCTGCGTTGTTGGGGTTGCATTGTAAAGGCATTACGATGTAATGCTTGCATTGTAATGGCTGTCTCCCGGGCCAAAGGCAAGCCATAGGCAAGCTTGTCTGTGTCCCTCTGCCCCTGGAACATCTTCAGTTAAAAACACCCTTCCTCTCAGACACTCCACCGATATGACGCCAGCACCCTCATTGCAATAAATCCTGGATGCCACATCGCCTGCCAGGACCAACCTCAGTTCTGGACCGGACATCGCCATCGCCATCGCTATCACTGACGGCTACTAAATTACCCGCAAGAATCACCCCGACCGTCCAGGAGGAGGCATTGCTATCACCTACAGAAGCAAACTCTGACTGACCATGTACCCTAATGACCCAACGGTGACAATGGAACACCTCAACTTCCAGATCCAGACCAACCCAAAGCCCATCCTCTGTGGCACCTACATCTGCAGGGCCCCCAGGCGATGGCCCGTGATTCTCCGATACCATTGTAGACCTCATTGCACCCCAGGCTCTCCCATCCCCCGACTACCTCCTACTCAGTGAACTCAAGTTCCACCTGGACAACCCCAGTGACCAGTGTATAAGGAAGAAAGGGGCCCCTACCTAACAGGATAAACCCTGGTAAGGAAACAATTTTTTAGAAACAAAAAATTAGCACCGGGATTTGTGCATGGGTCAAGTTATCGATTAGACGTCAAATAGTTGTATAATTCATAACACATGATAACCTTATATGTATTTTCACTTTCTATTTTATTGCATTATTCTTTTTTTGATTTTTCATGAATTCATTACCTATTTTTTTCACCTTTAAATATCAAATAAATAAGCTTTCATACAAATGTTATATTACACATACATAAAATACAAAGAAAGGGATGATATGATACAGATTTCTAAATTACAATACAGTAGTTCATGATTGTATACAGAAACAAAAAATTCCCTTCAACGCGTTTCGGCTATGCCTTCCTCAGGAATTCTGTATATGTCTCATGAGCGTTAACTCGAAGATGAGAAACTGTAACAATTAATATATTAGTTCTACAATTATTGACATCCAACAGATTGCTTTGCTTATTTCATCTAATTCTTTTATATGTACATTTTTTTATTCTTAGGACACCCTGTTACTCAGGGAGGGCTCAGGTATGGCTCGCCAACATACTGATACCACCCAATTCCCAATACATTGCTATACATTAATTACAGTGCATTATTATTTAAAAGGAAATTTTCTATACATTACGACCATATACTGTACATTCTGAACAGATTTGTTCTTATTTACACTCTGTGTTTATCTCTCCAGTATATACAATCATATCTCCATTTCTATTCCATTTTTAAACTTTGACATACATGGCTAAAGCATTACTCCTAATTTAGTTCATGATCATAGATATTATCTCTAGATAGCCTATCCATGATCATTTACTAGAGCTTAATTTTAGATTTATGATTTCTGAAGATAATGGACTCTTCTTTTTCCTATGGGCATACAGTCCTTAAACATCAAGAGGTAAAATGTATGTTGCACATTGTGGTTCTAAGGTATGATGGTCTCTTTGGTAATATACCTACGTAGTTACAAAAACCACGGGACATATTATCAAGGGGTTTTATCTCCGCTTTTTTGGCTTTAAAAGCCAAGAAAGCGAAGATAAAATTATCTCCCTATTACCTAGCTGTCGCTAACACCAGTTAGCGACAGCTAGTAGGAGATAGCGACCATCTTGGGCCCCACTTTGCATGTCAGTGATATTTATCACTAATGACATGCAAAGTGGGCGTGCCATGGGCGAATTTTGCGAATCTGGCGTTCGCGAATTTTGCGAATTTGCGAACTCTCAATCCGCAAAATCCGGAAATTCTCGCGAATTTGCAGATTTTTTTTTGTGTCCGCAAGGATTTTTGCCAGTTCGCGAGGGTTTTGTACCAGTTCGCAATTGCGAACTTACATGTCGGCTCGCAACGGTCGCGATTATGTTGTTTCTACGTCTGGTTCATCATCACAGGTTCCCAGCACCCTCTGTTTCACCCCTGCCACCCTCTGTTTCACCCATGCCACCCTCTGGTACATCAATGCCACCCTCTGGTTCATCATCACTGTAGATTATGGGGGGAAAAAGCAAGCACACCTGCCCTGCTTCAACTGACATGAATTAATTTGGGGTTGATTTATTAATGTGTCACTGTTTTAAAAGTCCAGTCTGGCACCTGCTTCCTTATCTGTAATTTGCTTTCTGTTGCAGTGCAATTTTTTTTTCCAGGACCTTTGTGGCCTACTTGTAGCTATTCCATGAGACTGCTGTGAGGGTCAGAGCAGGGTCATACAATTGTTGCAACTAGCAACTGAACTGGGAATTTGCGGATTTTTTTCTTTTTGTGTTCTCAAGGATTTCTGCCAGTTCGCGAGGGTTTTGTACCAGTTCGCAATTGCGAACTTACATGTCGGCTCGCAACGGTCGCGATTATGTTGTTTCTACGTCTGGTTCATCATCACAGGTTCCCAGCACCCTCTGTTTCACCCCTGCCACCCTCTGTTTCACCCATGCCACCCTCTGGTACATCAATGCCACCCTCTGGTTCATCATCACTGTAGATTATGGGGGGGAAAAAGCAAGCACGCCTGCTCTGCTTCAACTGACATGAATTAATTTGGGGTTGATTTATTAATGTGTCACTGTTTTAAAATTCCAGTCTGGCACCTGCTTCCTTATCTGTAATTTGCTTTTTGTTGCAGTGCAATTTTTTTTCCAGGACCTTTGTGGCCTACTTGTAGCTATTCTATGAGCCTGCTGTGAGGGTCAGAGCAGGGTCATACAATTGTTGCAACTAGCAACTGAACTCTGGAGGGGCCCCAGTCAGGAAGCACTTCAGGGAATGGTTACTAATGATGAGTGTGAACTTTTGCACCTGCTGAATGCTTTCACATTTGCAAAACTCGTTTTTCTGCAGAACAGCATTACAGCAACTGTAATGCCCCAAACAAGCTTACTTGTGAAAGTTGATTTCTAATTCAAAAGTGATCCAAAGAAAGTCAAAAGGCCTCAAATCCAAAAAAGTGCAGGCAAATGTCAACCTGAGGAGTTATTCTGATAAAAATCATCATTTTCAGAAGGTCTATGCTGCTTGCTAGTGGATTTCTTGTGCAGAATTGCAATTTTTGTAATTTTGCGAGTGCGAGATTGTTGCTGCCCGCCGCACCTACATGTTCGCAATTGCGAACTTACACCGCACGCCGCAAAATTGTATCACCAAGAAAAAAAAATCCGCTGCGTGCAAATTTGCGGATTTTCGGTAAATTCGCGAGCGTTCGCGGATTGCGAATTTACAGAAAATCTGCAAAATCCGCGAGCGTAACGGATTTTCCGCCCATGCTTAGTGCCAAGATGTTAGCGACTGGAAACAGTCGTTAACATCGTTATCTCCTATTACCAACTTTTGGAGATATTCGCGCTAAGCGCGAATATCTCCAAAAGCTAACACCTGCCCTGAGCAGTTCTTAGCCATGTTATCCAATAGGAGGTGGATAACATGGCTAAGAGCATTAGCTCGGTAATGCATGAATATCGCGGACTTTTCAGCGATAATCATGCATTGCGGCCGAATTTTATCGCACTTGCGATAAACCTTGGTAATACCAAGGTTTATTTGCGATAAAAAATTGCCGCAGCTTAGCGGTAAATTTTTGTCTCTAACCAAGCAATAGCGATAATTATCGCTATTGCTTGGTAATATGCCCCCACGTGTTTACCATCATATAGTATCTAAGATTACATGTATTATTTAAGACACCATTGTGTGTTTCCCAATCAAAGCGTTCCATATGTCAAGTTCTATGATTATTAACAAGACCCTAAAGCAATCTTGCATAATACTTGCACTATAGTACCTGTATATGATTCTCAATATACCGAATCCAAGCGTGAACTGTATCAAAGATGCAACAGCTTCTGCTTAGGGCATATGTAAATGTACATCTATACTACTATTATAAAGAGAGAACTTGCACCTTTTGGCCAGGTAAACTCGGGAACCACAGCACCAATCACAACACCCAATACAGCGTTGGAAAGGGCAGTTGCAGCAGAAGGACATAGGCTATGAAGACGCCCACCATATACATTTAAAAGTTAAAAGAACCGTGCCAGCAAAGTAGTCCCTTGTGGGTGTGTCTGCATTGTGCTGTGGGTGTGTGCTGGGGGCGTGACAATCGCTGGGGGCATTCCGTCACGATTGTTGTTTTTTCTTCCCAGGTTCTATACATTCCTGCTCCCTTTAAACAGTAATTCAGTGGTGGTCCCATTCTCTTAGAATCACCCCAAGCACAGTTATGGGCAAAAATACAACTAAAAGGCCCTGCAAAGCATTATGGGATAAGCTTAGCATAATTTTTAGCATTCATGAAAGGGTTTCAATGTTTTTGAATTTTACTCATCAGGGACATCTTGGGACGACGAGGTGAACTGCAGCTTTATGTATAATATTTTAAATGCGATTGCATTTGCCTCATCAGGGACATCTAGGGACGGCGAGGTGAGCTGCAGCTTGATGTATAATATTTTAAATGCTATTGCATTTGCCTCTTGGGGACAACTATGGAGAACGAGGTGAACCGCAGCTCTTTGAAGAATTATTTGGATACTATAATATTCACTTCCCACTGCTAATCTCGTCCCACTGCTTGCTGGAAGCTAATTTCACTTTTGTTAAATGACTATATGCATTTTAGCATGTAGAAATACTTGTTATTTTACCTTGAATATATGAGGTTTCTGTTTTAAGAATTGAAATCTGACGGAACGAAATATTGTGGATTTATTGTACCAAGTTCGCGCCAATTCCACCCACCCCTACTTTAAATACCCCTGCACCCCATAATCATAACCCACCCTTACTCTATAAAATACCCCAACACCCTTAAACACTAACCCATCTTAACCCTATAAATATACCCTGTACCCCAAAACCCAAACCTATCCCTAAACTCTAAAAATACCCCTGTACCCCAAAACCAAAACCTAGCCCTGAACCCTATAAATACCCCTGTACCTCAAAACCCAAACATACCCCTGAACTCTAAAAATACCCCTGTACCCCAAAACCCAAACCTACCCCTGAACCCTAAAATACCCCTGTGCCCCAAAACCCAAACCTAACCCATAACCCTTAAAATACCCCTCTACCCCAAAACCCAAACCTACCCATAACCCTAAAAATACCCCTGTACCCCAAAACCCAAACCTAGCCCAGAACCTTAAAATAACCCTGTATCCCAAAACCCAAACCTAGCCCTGAACCCTAAAAATACCCCTCTACCCCAAAACCCAAACCTAGCCCTGAACCTTTAAAATACCCCTGTACCCCAAAACCCAAACCTACCCCTGAACCCTAAAAATACCCCTATACCCCAAAACCCAAACCTAGCCCTGAACCCTAAAAATACCCCTGTACCCCATAACCCAAAACTTTATCTGAACCATTAAAATACCCAAACACCCCAAAACATATACCTCAGTACCCCAAAACATATACCCCTATACCCATACTTGCCTTATCCAAACATTTTTTAAAAACATGCTTTTACCATTCATGCATTTACAATGAATTTCGTTGTAAATGTATGCTTGGTAAAAGCATATAAAATGTAATGTCATGGGTTATAATGGCATTGCGGAGTCATGGTATGCGGAAAGAAAGTTGCGGTATAATGGGTGTTTACCCTCCCCCGGTAAGTACATTGGTGGCACGGCGGCCCACATCTCCAGCAACATACTCATATTTTTTCACCACCCATTTGAAAAATGCACAGGTCTCTCTCATTGATGGCCAGGACCGACATACGCTTCTAGACACACCTCCCGCCACAAGTTCTAGAATTGAGAACTTTAGAGCTGGGGAGCTACGTTCGAATCTCGGCATCAGCTCAACATCCTGTGATTCCAGGCAAATCGCTTTGTCTCACCGTGCCTACCACAAATGAATGTGTTCTTCTGTAATGTAAATTGTGCTCATGCCATGTTGTCGGGTTCGCACTATATAATATTGCAAGGAAAAATAAAGTAGGGAAACTCGAGTTCACACACTACTGAACGCGCACTCTTAAGTGCATCAGCAGTGCACTGTGAATCGGAGCGTTTCACAGGCCTGTCACAGATTAGAAATGCTATCTAAACGAAATCCTACAAAACAATATACTACTGGCCGGCAGCAATTCATACCCAGACAACATCGGGACGGGCTGCTAGTGTATTTATATAGCGCAAATAGCCCACATCGCAGGCATTTATGCGCTTGCTTAGGGAACCCGTCCTGGTATTCCCTTGTGAGATACCCCGGCAGGGTATCCACAAGGTGAAAGCCAGGCATCCCGCCGCGAGGGGCC
This sequence comes from Lissotriton vulgaris, assembly GCF_964263255.1. Classification (NCBI taxonomy): domain Eukaryota; kingdom Metazoa; phylum Chordata; class Amphibia; order Caudata; family Salamandridae; genus Lissotriton; species Lissotriton vulgaris. The sequence continues at coordinate 25,390,170 of NC_141696.1, read as the reverse complement.
GTTGTGGAGATTAAGCAAGCTATTGCCCAGAGTGTGAACCCGTGAGTCAAGTAGGCACCGGAGTGAGAATTATCGAGTCCGTGGAATTATTGAGCCCAACCCCCGTCGGGGCGGGGAATTGAACCCTGGTCCAGGGCTGATCTCAGCTTCCGGGTCTGCCGCCTCTAACCCCTGAGCCACACTTCTCCATATGGTTTGTTTGTAGTTTACTCCTAAAGAGAAAAAATGGACGTAAAATATGCGATGGGACTACCAGGGCTTTTCGAGTTGAATTAACCCAAACCCCCTTAAAACATACTCATATGCTGATGCGCACCTAAATTTCGGTGCAGTAGCCTTATTTCTTTTGTCACTATTTGTATCAGTTTTCTTACGTTCCCAACATTTTCATTTTCAACCCCAGTGACCAGAACACTAGCCCCTGCTAGGAAAGCTCCTCAACATCAGGCTCAAGCAGCTAGTCACCGCAACAAGCAACATAGCAGGACACACGCTCGAGCACATCATCTCCACCAGAGGGAACTTCAACTACAGCCACACCACCGGACTCTCCTGAACCGTTACATCATTGTATACATAACATCTTCAACATGCCCACCTTATACCACTGCCATCATCGCCGCCCCCCTCACAGCTGGATCAAGGCCACCGAAGAACGTCTCATCAACGTCCTCAGCACCACCACTCGGTCAACGCTTACAGACGATGAGACACCGCAGTGCGCAACCACCACCGATGGATCTTCAACTGCGCCAACACCCCGGCACCCCTCAAGAACGGCACTACATCAGTACCTTACGCCTGCCTGATCGCAGGCATTAAGGGTGAGACAGTGCCACAGGGATAGGCTGGCACCATACATTGCTGGAGTTGCGTCATGGTTGTGACACGACTGCAGCAATGCATGGTTTTAGTGCAGACAGATATGTCAGGATCCCAGACCTATCTGTCATTACTTGCGTGATGGAGCCCTTCCAGTGAATACAGCGCATCCATGGTGTTGCAAGAAGGGGGTAGTGAAAAGTGTTTCAACGCTGTCTCATTGCAGCCCTGCAACACTTTTCATGACTGAGGCCTATGAATGTGCACTATCTTACTGATGGTGCGCATTCCTGTCCTGTAGTTTTGGTGCCGGGCAGCACAGCAATATTGTTTGCAGCGCTGTCCAGCACCAAAACCTGCTGAAAAGAGGCCCCTAGTGTTATCTCCATTTTTAAGACCAGCTATTTTCTGGTCTTAAAAACTGCCTCTAACTACTTTTTGGGTCCTCCAAAGCTCAGGAATCCCCTTGTAAATATCGCGATGTGGGGTTAGTGGCTGTTTTTGCGCGGGAACGCCTTCCTTGCATGTCATTATCGCTAACAAAAGTGGCGATCTTTAGAATGGACGTTTTGGCAGGAAAACTGCCGCTAACAAAGGTTAGCGGCAGCTTGTACATAAGGTGTTAAAAATCTTGCCGCAAAACCGTCGGAAAGTGCAGCTAAGGCAATGTTAACTCGTTGCACATATGCCCTGTCCTTTTCAGCCATCCCGGAGCTCAATTGCCCGCTGATATGCAGAAAACGTGTGCTGTATCTCTGAATTCTGGTCTTAACCCTTTCGATGCTGATGACGAGCTCAGCTCGTCATCACTCAAAGGTGTTGTGTGCTGATGACGAGCTGAGCTCGTCATGGTGCCACTAAAATGGCATTTTCCAGCACAGGGGGGGAAAACGCCCAGCAGCCATTTGGTTAAAGCGATAGTAATGTGCAAATATGTATTCTTTTGCTAAAAAAATACAATTAGTATTAAAAAAAAAAAACAAGTGCTTTATATTAAGTAAAAAAGACCTAAAATTCTTTTTCACATCCCACTTGTGATCAGAGCATCTATATGGCAGAGATGGGGAATGTTTTTTTAAAGTGGAAAAATGGGGAGATTTGAGAACAAATGCTTCATTGGGAGAAAGGCATGTGATACAAAACATAGTAGGGATATTAATTAGCATATGTAATTTACAATAATGCCACAATAAGTGTTATCACAGGAAGCAATGCTATGCCCATGTAATATTCCTCAGGTAAAATGGAATTGGCCTGTTTCACATAAACAAGCCTTTAACATAATTATACATAAGTGTGAAAACTTTTTTTTTGTTTATTTTTTTGGTAAATCCAGGTGCCCTCACAGCATTAACGAGATCATAAGGGGCCCTATATCCCACCGGTGAACTGGGGGGCATATTATCAAGGGGGTTTATCTCCGCTTTATTGGCTTTAAGAGCCAAGAAAGCGGGGATAAAATTATCTCCCTATTACCTAGCTGTCGCTAACACCAGTTAGCGACAGCTAGTAGGAGATAGCGACCATCTTTGGCCCCACTTTGCATGTCGGTGATATTTATCACTAATGACATGCAAAGTGGGCGTGCCAAGATGTTAGCGACTGGAAACAGTCGCTAACATCGCTATCTCCTATTACCAACTTTTGGAGATATTCGCGCTAAACACGAATATCTCCAAAAGCTAACACCTGCCCTGAGCAGTTCTTAGCCATGTTATCCAATGGGAGGTGGATAACATGGCTAAGAGCATTAGCTCGGTAATGCATGAATATCGCTGACTTTTCAGCGATATTCATGCATTGCGGCCGATTTTTATCGCATTTGCGATAAACCTTGGTAATACTAAGGTTTATCTGCGATAAAAAGCGCCGCATCTCAGCAGTACATTTTTGTCTCTAACCAAGCAATAGCGATAATTATCGCTTGGATATAGAAATGCCATGTGAAGAAGGTCAAGGGATAAATATAACCAATGCAGGTACAAAGAGGGTGAATTACACCACGACGGGTATCCAGTTCTGCAACTACGTTTGTAGAGTTCAGACCTTTGGAAGTCTGAGCTACTAAATGTATCCATTTACAAATATGGCGGGTGTCTCTTAGAAGTGAGAAAGCTAAGGGATCACCAATTATACATAAAAGTCTCCTGCCAAAACATAGAGGGGCATATTATCAACAAAAGGCGATACATTATCGCCGCTTTTATCGGCATGAAACTGCCCCTAAAACGACGATAATGGGCTTGATAATATGCCCTTGAGAATTCCCATAGAAGCCCAGGTTAACACCAGAACCTGGGCTTCTATGGGAATTCACAAGGACATATTATCAATCACATTATCGCTGTTTTAGCGGCAGTTTCCTGCCGATAAAAGTGGCGATAATGTATTGTCTTTTGTTGATAATATGGCCTGGAGTTCCAGCAATGACACACTCTCACCCACACTTAACAAGTAGGGAAGGGTTAGACTTTTTTTCCCACTGTTCAATCCAATCGAAGCCAAAAATTTGGAAAGGGTGGGAGGTGGAAACGTGCCTTATCTTCCACTTCCCCGACACCTATTACATTCTGACTGCTTCTGTCTTTTTGTGTATGTAACCAGCTTCTAGACATAAAGTATCCAGTAAACGTGGTCATACTGACCCAAAATGACAGATTCAGGCAAACTAGTGTCCAGTGATTGGTTAGCTATATGACCGCCCTGTAAAAGCCTCTATTCTCTCCAGAAGGAAATACCTGTGCCTCGGATGGAAGTTGTGGTCCCGCTACAGGTGGGCCACTCGACCCCCAAGCTGTCCAGGATACGAATCGCTACATACTGCCGGTTTATGCTGCCTGCAGTGGCCAGGGCGCACTTGGGTACTGGAGCTCTCTGGCACTGCAGAGGGTGCTTCACCAGTAGGAGGCACCCGCAGCACAGCCCGTGGGCAAGGTAAGTGATGGTGTCTTGATATTTAAGAAGAGGATGGGTGCACGAGCAGTGATTTTTTCTGATACTTTTGAGCAAAGGAAATAGCTTTGGACAGGGGTACTTAGGCTGCCGGATTTTATATTTGTGTAGGAGTTTTGTGTGGTGTTACAAACAGGATTTCTATTACTCTTTGATACCATTAGTTTGGCCAAATAAATGGATACCCTTTTCGACTTGTGTCGTCACATGAAAGCGGCGAAGATATATTAACACAAAGAAAATCGTTAATGGAGGCGGGTGAGCCGCGTGGCATGAGGAGGTGGGGGAGAGCACTGCAAGGGAAGATTAGGTCGCCAAACTAGGGGAACCTAAGATAGAGCTAGGCATGTAGTGTAAGGAAGCGCAGCAGAACGAAAAGAGTTCTGTTAAACTACAAATAAGCTCCGAGGGCCTCATGTACAAGTAAGTGCTGCAGCGCAGCACCGCAAGCTCGTTGGCTGTGCCACTCTGCGGCACTTACAAGGTTCAGGGATCCATTGGGGCAAATTTACAATAACTGGCGAATCCCTATATATCAGCAGGGATGCGCCAGTTATTGTGTGCTGCGGCTCCGCCACCATGGATGTGCCGCGGCGGCACATCCATGGTGGCGGCATATTGCTGGAGTTGCGTCGCAAGCGCGACGCAGCTCCAACAATGCTTTGGGGGGCCCTATCTGAACAATACTGCGTCAATCCTTACGCCTGCTTCAAGCAGGCGCAGGTTTTTGACGCAGCATGGGCTCAAAAGTGACTGAGTGAAATCTTGTAGATTTCACTCAGCCACTTTTAGGAGACGTTCCTGTATCCGAACGCGCCCCCCCCCCCCTGTGCAGGAATGCCTAATTCTGGCGCAGGGCTTTACAACGTGATGTATCTCCCAGATGCATCACGTTGTAAATACCCTGCACCATGGCGCATATTTTGTGCCGCCACAGCGTCATAAAAGTGATGCGTCACAAAAGTGACGCAACGGCGGCGTAAAAGAGGCGCAAGGGGCTTGTAAATCTACCCCGTTATATCTACAAGGATATGACGGATCCTTTTGAACTCTCCTGTGCTAGCACACAATTAGCAGCTATGTGTCGACACAGGCACCCTTGCACTATGGTGCAAGGCTGCCTGCATCATGGAGATGATTGTTTATGTACAGGAAGGTGTCCCTTCCTGCACGTAAACATCTGTAATGGCATTTTTCAACTTCTATGTGTGCTGCCATAGCACACATAGAACTTGTAAAATGTCAATTTTGTAGACAAATGTCTAGATCCTTCCTCAAACTCAGTAGAGATTATGAATAGCTACCAAGAAATAGCAAATATAATAAGTCTAGAATTAACCAGACCTATCAAAAAAAACAACAACAATCCGAAAAGCGGGTGGTTCAACACAAAATGCACAAAAGCATACTCAAATTTAAAGAAAGCTTTAACAAAAAAACCAAGAAACAGAGAAGAGGTAATAAAACTAAGGAAAGCCTACGCACATGCAATTAAACAAAGGAAAAAGGAGGTACAAGTACAACTTTGGACAGAACTCCTAAAAAGTAGTGCCCTAAAAGACAGCACAGCCTTCTGGGAAACAGTTAAAACTCCATTTTTAACTGATAATAACGCTGGCCCCTCCTTGGATGTTGCCATAAATGCAGAAGACTGGGTAAACCACTTCTCAGGGGTTTTTGGGGAGGTTAGGACTGAAGACTCAATTTCTCAAGACCCTCTTCCGCTGGTGCAATACCCGATTGAGATACAATTTACACTCAAAGAAACAATCAATGCTATAAAATCTGCAAAAAACGGTAAAGCACCGGGACCAGACTCTATCCCTATGGATCTCTACAAAAGCCTACCTGATTTATGGGCCCCTCTTCTGACTAAAGTGCTTAACGCAGCAAAAGACACAGGCTTTCCTGATTCTTGGTCAACTTCGATCCTGGTCCCCATATTTAAAAAAGGCAACAGAGACAGTCCAACCTGCTACCGCCCCATATCCCTCCTGGATTCAACTGGAAAGATGTTAGGCCGCATACTTCTAAATCGACTCCAGGAGAGGTCAAAAGAGCAAGGGGTACTCTCAGACCTCCAATACGGCTTCAGGGCCGGCCTAAGCACCGTGGATCAAGTCCTAAACTTAACATTACTTGTAGGGAAATATGTAACAGCAAAGAAATCCTGCCTACATATGGTGTACGTCGACCTTACAGCAGCCTTCGACTGCGTGGAACACTCGAAGCTCTGGGCAATCATGTTACGAATGGGGATAGAACCACCTATAGTGGACATCCTTCGTGAGCTATATTCTGGCGCAACTGGAAAGGTCAGATATGGAATAACAGGACAACTAACTGACAGCTTTCAAATTCAGAAAGGGGTCAGACAAGGCTGCGTGTTGGCCCCTTTCCTATTCACACTTTATACGAATGGCCTAGAGGTCGCGCTGCTAAAGAGGCGTTAAAGATCTGCCGGAAGCCGGTCGTCGACAGATTCCAGCGCTATTATACGCCGACGACGCGGTAATCCTGGCAAGAACACCCGTCCAGCTTCAGAAGGCCCTAAACAACTATTGTTCCTTTATGACCAGTCTCAATTTAAAAGTGAACATAAGGAAAACCTATGTAATGCACGTCGGTAATAGAGGAAAAAAAGAGAAAAAAATCTTTGTCGACAACCTGCCTCTAGAAAGAGCTAACACCTATCCTTATCTTGGTATAACTATCGATGAGGCGTTTAATTGGAGAGAGGCAATTAACTCCAGAAACTTAGCCCTCACAAGAACAGTTGGCGCTTTAAAAGCATTCTCACTTCGCTTGGGAAAAAGACCACCTAACGAAATGATTAAGATATATAACGCAAAATCTATCAGCACCGCCACCTTTGGAGCAGGAGTCTGGGGTACAACGAACGTAGAGCAGCTCCAAAAGACTGAAAACTCCTTTTTAAAGTTTCTCTTGGCGGTTCCTAACAGCACTACCACATTTGGGTGTCACCTTGAACTCGGAGTACACTATATATCGGACATAATTAAGATTCAGCCTATCATGCTATGGCGTAGAATATGGGCCACGGAAGAATGCCACCTCACGAGAACAATAATAGAGGATTGCATGAAACTAGACCATATGAAAAAGATAAAATGGCTGGCATATGTAAAATCATTTCTCACTGACATTGGCCGTCCGAGTTTCTTTGAAGACCCATTATCCGTAACAGACATTTCAAAAAAAGACCTAAAAACACTGTGCCTGTCACATTTATCTGAAATCCGAATGTTATGTGAAATAGGTAAACCCTCAGTGCAACAATGTTTAATGATACAGTTGGTTCCAACTATGCAACCTTATTTACAATACGATTTATCGCACTATGAAAAGCTACTCCTTACTCGTTTTAGGCTTAACATATACCATTTTCTGGTTTTATTTCCCATTCAGAATGTATGGACTCACAACACTGCAGCGTGTCCGTGTGACTCTATGTCCTCACAGTCCACAATCCATGTCATATTTTTCTGTAAATTTTATATGCAATTACGCAGGAGGTGGATATTACCACAACTAAAAGTCATGAACATCCGTAGATGTCGCCCTGCCTATTTAGCTCTGCAACTTTTGGAAAATTCGTTGATGACAAAATCTGTGGCACAATATCTAAAACTTTGTATTAGGCACCGTACGAATCTGTAATGATGTGTAACAGTTTTTAATAACTCTTTTACAATGAATGAAAAATGATTTTTAATATTTTATACCGTTTTTATGTACTTTTATGGTTTTCACATATGGAACCCGAATAAAGATATTTTGATTTGATTTGATTTGTATACAATTGTTTTTGTGCAGGAAGGGACACCTTCCTGTACATAAGAAATCATTAGAGGTGATTTCCTCTTTCTATGTGTGCTGCAGAATGCAGCACGCATAGAAAGAGGAAAAGAAAGTGTGAGAAATTAATACATTTCTCCTCTCCTCGTTGCACATTCAGACGCTTTTATACAGATTCATGATTTCTTGTAAAGCTGGATATTTGTCTGGGTCCATGCATAGCTGCCAAGGTTTCAGATTGCCATGTGCGACATTTTAAAAATGTGAGTGAAATTATGAGTGACATTTCAACGACTATGAGTGCGGTGATGCGGATCACCGCACTGAAATGCGTGACCATCACACCTGTTGCGTGACGCTTGGCAGGACTGTCCATGGGTGTTGCGTGGGAAAACCCACAGCAACACCCATGGAACGCAAAGTGCTGCGTGTAAAGGGGCCGTGTTTACAAGGACAGGAAAAGTCAAGCAGGGTGGCTTTTCCTATCCTTGTAAATATGGGGCAGAGAAATGCGCCTCCGGTGCGGGGTGCAAGGGGCTTGTAAATAAGTCCCTGAAAGTGTAGGGAAACTGGACTTGGCGGTGAGGCTTAGCCTGCAAGGGAGCTGACGTTTGGGCAGCAGGAGCCAGTTTGGAGCCAGGAAACAAGAGCGAGGGAGCAGTCAGCCAATGGCAATCAGCAGGCGGGACTACACTGCCGCTACTAATTACTACAGGTCTCTCGACCTAAAAACAGGGAGGTAGATTTACAAGTCTTTTGCGTTACTTTTCCCAGTTAAAAATGACGCAAAAGTGGCTTAAGGGCTTGTAAAGCTGCCCCAGAGTGTAACAAAGAAATGTCTTCTCTGTTGTGAGCACCCAGCGGCCTGCAGCCTTCCAGAGTCAGCCTGGAACGGCTGCCTCCATTGTCTCTCCACTGGCCTGCAATGGAGATACAACTTTAACGAACCACATAAAACAAACACCGACCATGTTAAATCAACAGCACAAGTTTATAACTTAAATTGATATATTTACATACTAGCTATGGGCGGACTATTGTGCTTATTAACCGGAGTACGATATGGAATATTGACTATATGTCCTATTATTCATTGCTTTTATTTAGACCTATGAGGATTCCCAAAAATGTCCAGATTCTGGTCTTCAGCCGCCACACGAGGTGCAGGTGAAGCCGAGAACGGAGAGATTGGTTACGAGACACCGCGTGTAGAAAATTTGTACTCTGATTGGACTCTGTTGAATATTAGAGCGACTCCAAGAAATTATTGGGGATGCATGCAGATGGATGACTATCATGTACAATACAAAAAGTGAAGACATTCAAGTTTAATTATTAAAAAGTGTCATGTGTTTTGTTAGGTACGAAGGGTTTGTTATCCTTATAATGCATTATGGGTAGCCGGATATCCGTTCAGAGTCAGCACGTTGCTAGAAGTGCTTTCCTAACAGCGTCCTCCGGGAAAAACAAAACAGGCGCGGTGACGTCAGAGCGTTCATCCGTCAGGCGTTTCAAGTTGTCCTCTGACTGGAGTGGGACACCTAGTGAGGGCCGGTGGTACTGCACCCTGGTATCCATATACTGTGGGAGATCACTGAACCATGCATGCAACAATTGACAAGAGTTAAGTGGGGAAAGATAGTATGGGCACGGTTGTTGAAAGTTGACTTTTTGCAGTCTGCCTAGAAATGGCATTTCGGAAAAGCAACATTTCAAGCAACTTTCTGATCCTAGGATATTGCTTCCGTCTCACGGATGTGGGGGCATATTACCAAGCAATAGCGATACTTATCGCTATTGCTTGGTTAGAGACAAAAATGTACCGCTGAGCTGCTGAGATTTTTATCGCAAATAAACCTTAATATTACCAAGGTTTATCGCAAATGCGATAAAAATCGGCCGCAATGCATGAATATCGCTGAAAAGTCAGCGATATTCATGCATTAGCGAGCTAATGCTCTTAGCCATGTTATCCACCTCCCATTGGATAACATGGCTAAGAACTGCTCAGGGCAGGTGTTAGCTTTTGGAGATATTCGCGCTTTATCTCCAAAAGTTGGTAATAGGAGATCGCGATGTTAGCGACTGTTTCCAGTCGCTAACATTTTGGCACGCCCACTTTGCATGTCATTACTGATAAATATCACTGACATGCAAAGTGGGGCCAAAGATGGTCGCTATCTCCTACTAGCTGTCGCTAACTGGTGTTAGCAACAGCTAGGTAATAGGGAGATAATTTTATCTCCGCTTTCTTGGCTTTTAAAGCCAAAAAAGCGGAGATAAACCCCCTTGATAATATGCCCCGTGTTCCGTCGGCTAGACTGCGTCCACATCCTGTGACTCTGGGCAAATCACTGAAAAAAATCACTGTGCTCCTTTGTACATATCCTTTCAGATTTACAATCCGCTTGTGCCTCATTTGCTCCGCCATTGCGTCACTTTTGTGACGCAGTGGCGGCGCAAAGCCAGTGCCATGCTGCGGGGTATTTACAACGCGAAGCATCTGGAAGATGTGTCACGTTGTAAAGTAAAGCCCTGCGCCACATGTAGGTGTTACGGCGTGGGGGGTTTGTTCCGGTGCAGGAACGCCTCCTAAAAGTGGCTGAGTGAAATCTACAAGATTTCACTCAGTCACTTTTAGGGCCATGCTGCGTCAAAACCCTGCGCCTGCTTGAAGTAGGTGTAAGGATTGACGCAGCGTGTTACAAATAGGGCACCCCCTAGCCTTCCAGGAGCATCTCCAGCAATGCGCCGCCTTTCAGACGGAGGATGCGACACGCATCTGCCCATCCGGGCGCCACGCTGCGCCACATTATAAATGTGGCTCATCAGTGGTGGGGAACGGGTGGGCAAATGCATCGCAACTCTTCTGGCGCATCCCTCCTTATTAGCAGAGATGCGCCAGAAGTCGTAAATCTGCCCCCAGGTACCAATAATCTGACTTTGCTCTCAGAGCAACATCGCTTCATGTCCTGACTCAATCTGCAGGGTGACAGGGCTTGACATTTCTACAAGACGTCACAGCAGCAGTTTCTAACTTCAGACATAGTAGTGTTAGGGCATATTACCAAGCAATAGCGATAATTATCGCTATTGCTTGGTTAGTGGGAAAAATATATCGCCGAGCACCGAGGATTTTTACCGCTGAGATACCTTGATTTTATCAAGGTTTATCTCAAAAGCGGTAAAAATCCTGCAAAATGCATGAATATCGCAGAAAAATCAGCGATATTCATGCATTATCGTGACAATGCTCTTAGCCATGTTATCCACCTTCCATTGGATAACATGGCTAAGAACTGCTTTTAGCAGGCGTTAGCTTTTGGAGATATTCACGCTTAGCGCAAATATTTCCAAAAGTTGTTAATAGGAGTTAGAGATGTTAGCGACTGTTTTCAGTCGCTAACATCTTGGCACGCCCACTTTGCATGTCATTAGCGATAATTATCGCTGACATGCAAAGTGGGCCCCTAAATGCCCGCTATCGCCTACAAGCTGTCGCTAACTGGTGTTAGCGACAGCTTGGTAATAGGGCGATAAAATTATCGCTGCATTAGCGGGAAAAAGTCCAGCTAATGCGGCAATAATGCCCTTGGTAATATGCCCGTTGTATTTTATGTTACTTGTTAAGTTTTTTTCCGCTTATGAAGTTTGAAAATTTTCTTACCTGTCGATGTCATTACCTCATGCATCTTTGTATCAAGTTTATTTACTTGTGTCTGTTTCTGGAACGAATTTTTTAACGCTAAGCATCGCCGGAAATTTTCGCAGAGATAACTTGCTATTAGCAAGGTTTATCTCAGAAGTGATAAAAATCCTTGCGCTAACTGCAAAATGAGAGATTATCGCTGGAAAACCAACGATAATCTCTCGAAGTTTGGCGTTAGCTTGATGATAGGGGCTCACAAACTTAGCGATGATATCCACCTTCCATAGGATATCATGGCTAAGTCAGGAAAATACCAGGGGCCTCATTTATGAGGCTGTGCGTCACTTTTACGCCGCTGGTGCGTCAGTTTTTGTGACGCACCAGTGGCGTAAAAAATGTGCCTTGTTGCACCATATTTACAAAGTGACGCATTAAGGATAGATGCGCCACTTTGTAAACCCCTGCGCCACATTATTCCTACGTCAGGTGTAACGTATGCAAGGGGGGCGTAGTGACGCAAGAAAGAGTCATAGAAGTGATGCAGTGAAATGTATAAAAGTTCACTGCGCCATTTCTTGGCCGCTAATGCATCAAAATCGTACGCCTGCCTCATGGCAGGCGTAAGACTGACGCAGGCACTAACAACATGGGACTTGCCCATATGAAAGTACACATTGCTGGAGTTGTGTCACTTTTGTGACACACTCCAGCAATGCTTCACTTTTGCGCCTACAGATACGTCAGAAATACTGACGTATCTGTAACTCCTTGCGACATGATGCGTCATATTATAAATATGACGCATCAATCATGACGCAAGGAGTGCGCACTGAGAAGTGACGTATCGCTGCTTTCACACAGCGATGCGTCATTTCTCATAAATGAGGCCCCAGGTGTAAATAAAGCAGCGCTAACCGCGGTTTGCGCTGCTTTTTTTTAATCACTAACAGGGTTAGCAAAATCCTTGATAATAGGAGAAATATCGCTTAACAACATTTCTCCTATTATGTTTCTCTGGAACGCCCCCTTTGCATCTCATTTGAGATGCAAGGGAAAGCGTAGAGAAAAAGAGTGCTAACATGCGAATTTGCGTGTTAGCACCCTGTTGCTGATAGGGAGATAATTTTATCTCCGCTTTCTTGGCTTTTAAAGCCAAAAAAGCGGAGATAAATCCCTTGATAATATGCCCCAGATGCTTTGGCCATTAGAGTTTGGGTTCTGAATAGATACACACGGATAGTTTGGCTCAGTTGACTATGCGTTATTCTCCTGAAAATAAACTTTCCTTGCAAATCGAATAGTTCAATCAATAATAGATATTGACACGGCACTCATTTCACTTATCTGTAGATATCTGTGCAATTCACAAAGACGTTCTCACGATCTGTGTTTTAAAATGTCTCAAGCAGCGTTTGAACAAGTATGCTGCTGGCACTGTATTTCAGTTTTGTTTATACTGATTCTAACTGAAATACGCCTTCTGTGGCTGGAAGGAGCACCCCTTTAGAATACATTCTGTAGGCTGTCAAAGCAAGTTTCTTAAATGAGACATACTATGTTTCGAATCAAACGTGTTTTGCATAAATTCACACAGAGCGTCAGCAGCAGCAGGGAGTCTGTCTTCCAGTAGCACCTCACAGACGGTCAGCGGTACCCAGGACAACGGAACAAAAGTGGCAAGCTCTGCACTGGAATGGATCAGCCCCACGCGTCTCCCACTCACACCACCGCCCCCGCACATAGATTACAAAGCATGAGCACTTGTTTTAATAATAGATTATCGGAAAGTTATTATTAATAGATTATTATAAAGGTTTCCCTTCCTGTACAGAAATAATCATCCCCGCAAGGCAGGCACCCTTGCACCATGGCGCAAAGGTGCCTGCGTTGGCGCAGGCAGCCCATTGTGTGCCGATGCAGGGGAAAAGGACAGGTTTGCGCCGTATCTTAAAAATATGGCGCATTCCTGCCCTTTTCTTTTGCCGTAGGGAAGCTCAGCAGGAAGGCCTGCGGCCCTGCCCTACGACAAAACCTATTAAATGAGGGACATAGTATTTTGCATGTTGCACATTGCTTTAAAAATAATGAATAATGCTACTTTTGCCTAAAGCTATGCTAGGAATGCCACTAACGAGGAATAGTGCAAAGGTGGGTGGTAAACAGTGAAAAGTGGATTTCTATGTAATTAATGAACTGTTATGGTCTATCTGCCACAGTGAGCCGAATGGTCGTCCATTTTGTTCTTAAGGTGTCCAGATAGAGGGGGGGTGAAGAAATGAGAGAAATGACCTGTCAGCACAGACAGAAGCGCTGAGTGCAGCAAAAGATGCAAAGAAGTTCAAGACCACTAAGCATTGATTGCATTGTATGCATGCCAACTAGTGAAACTAACCGTGGGACTGAAGACTCCTTCCACTGAATCTATTGAAAATAGGATGAGAAATGTTGAATTGTATCATGTAATAAATTGTATGAATCATTCGAATAATGAGGAAACGAAGAGGGAAATAAAATAATGGTTTATCTATACTACTATTATAAAGAGAGAACAGAAACCTTTTGGCAAGGTAAACTCGGGAACCACAGCGCCAATCCACACACCCAATACATTGTTGTAATCCTCAGGGTGTGTAGATGGACATAGGCTGCATAAAATTAAAATAAAACGTAAATTAAAAAATTAAACTTTAAAAACAAAGTAGTCCCCTAAAAGTAGCGCCGGCCGCGACGTAGCGCTGGTTGCGACCTAGCGAAGTCCGCAACGTGCGTGATGACGACAGGCGGGAAGGAGCGGTGACGAGCAGCAGGAGTGGCGGTGAAGTCCGGAGCGCGGTGAAGTCCGGCGGCTCAGGTAAGGCAAAGGCGGGAGGCGGGAGGCGGTCTGGGCAATGTCGGGGCGGGCGGGGTAAGGCAAAGGCAAAGCGGGAGGCGGGCGGCGGTATGGGCAATGTCGGGGCGGGCGGGGGCTACGCTGCAGCAATCCGGAAATGCTGCCCCCAGCCCCCTTCTGACCCAGGCAACGCTGGGGCGGGCTGCTAGTAGAAGTAATAAATGGGAACCTGTTGATTTGACACACCACCTCCTAAAGTCCACCAATCAGCTGTCAGATTTGGTGAAATGTTTCAATGAATGTAGGATGGACAGTTAGGATTTAGGGTATAACTGGGTGCCTTTTGGGGTGTGGTGGGAGCTGCTGTCACCTTCCTTCTGGCTGGCTGTGGAGAGAGACAGAGGGAGATGCGTCGCTGTCCGTCAGTTTGCAGAGGGGCCTAGTTGTCCCTGTCCTGTCCCGTTCCTCTCCCTGAATCTTTGTTCCCTGACTCTATCTCAGTGGACCCCCACCATCTCTTTGGCCTAGGGGTGGTATTCTACAGATCCTTTGGGTTTGTATTATCTTCTGACTCGTACTTTGCATAATTTTTTTGTCTCTGAAACGTTTGTCTCTTCACCGATCCACTCCATCATATGCATTCGTGTTTGAGATGAGATTGATATTGTTCATATTTGCGGATGTTTTTCTCTCCCTATTGTGATTGTCATTGTTTGCGCTTGTGACTTGTATGCAAATGAGCATTTACAAATTTGAGATAAAATGTGTTAGAACCGGGGTCTCTAGTTGGCAGGGGTATGTACCCTAGTCCAAGTAGGGACCACCGCTTCCGACCTGGTAGCTTGGCGCAGAGCAGCAAAGGCGTAACTCCAGAGGCAATGTGTAAAGTATTTGTGCAACACACAACGGCGATGACACAGTAAAAACACTCACAAAAGGGACACCACACCAGTTTGTATATAAAAATATAAATATCTTTATCTAAGAATTAGGAGAGGTCAATAATCAGGTAAATGCAGTTGCAGGCAAGACCAATAATTAGCCAATTCTAGCTTCCAGCCCAAATCAATGGTATAAATGACTCCAGTTGCCAGGCAAGATCAGTATTCAAAAATAGACCCAGTCTCCAGGTAAGTTCAATAAGAAAGGAAAAGTCACACACAAATCCGAGGTTCTCAGAGGGTTCTCTCTGTTGCCTGTGTCTATGTAAGCCAGCCTTGCAGGTACAACCATTCTGTTCACAGGGGTTATGGCGGCAAGGCTGGGACAATACCAAGACTTTACATATGCATCCAGTTGTCCCCTTGAAGGCTGCTTGAGTGGCTTGGCAAATCACACATAATGCGGCAACCCAAGTCCGGTCCTCGGGGGCCTCCGTTCAGCTCAGGGGGACACTTGCACCATCCTTCCCAACGAGCCTCCCCCACGGTACTGCCGCGTGTGAGGGAGGGGAAATGCGGTATTCCTGACATGCCCCCAATGCAGGTGCAACAGTCTGGTCGGCCCGCTGCCCTTAAGACAGCTCCCGCAACCCGCTCCCCAGTGGAACAGTTTCCCAGGAGGCCTCCCGCCCCAGACGACAACAGGCGCGGAAGGCTCTGCACACACTCGGGCTTTACCTGGGAGCCGGATGGGGGCTGGCGGCAGTCCGGTTCTCCTCCGGTCCTCGGTGCAACTCTCTCTGTTCTGGCCGGCGCTGGGGAAGCCCTCGGGGCAACCACCAATCCCAGCGTGGCCCTTCTATGACGAGCAGGGAATCCCGGAAGCTCAGGGCCAATCACAGCGCGGCCTGGGGCTGACGTCGCACTAATCCCAGCACGGCTTCTCCTGAGGCCTGGGATGACGCGCCCCGGGCTCCCGAAGCACGGCGGTGATCACGGAGAGAAAGCAAAGTGTTCAGAGCGGCCCTGGTGCACTTTCCGCCCAGGCTGCGGCGGTGACGATCGGGAGGCAGGTTCCTAATGTATCCTCTAATTCCAGAGCGCAGCGCTCCCGTTGCCACAGCGCTCACACTCTACACTTTACCCAGGGGTCCAGGTGGTGGCAGTGGGGACGGAATCGCGGCGCTTTTACTTCATAGCGCTATACCACGCCTTAGGGGTTCCTGAGGGCACCAGGTCTTCAGCGCTACGTGGCACAGTTCGGTCCCGGGCAGCGGCGGTGACTTTGGGGGTGCTAGAGAAAAGGATTCCACACCCCCTGGGCGGCAGAGGCAGTCTTTAAAGGTCCCCGGGCCAGTGAAGCTGTCTGCAGGCACAGAGATGCAGGGACAAGTCCTTATGAGAGTTGTTTTCCCCAGAAGGCAGTCCTTAAAACGATGTGTCCCAAGAAAGATGGTTCTCTGTAAGTTAAAAGGGATGCAGCCCCAAAGAGGCAGTTCTTGTAAATATGGTGGAGACATTCTGGTGGTGTTTTCTTCAGTCTCCTCTTGCAGGGCAGGATCAGCAGACAGTAGGGCAGCTCAGCAGGTTGTGGGGCAGCAGTTCCTTGGAGCAGTCAGCCTCCTTCCCAGTGGCAATCCTCCTGCGCAGCAGTCCTCACTCCAGCAGGGATTCTTCCAGGTCCAGCAGTGTAACAAAGAGTGAGGCCAGGACCCTCCCTTATATATCTTTCAGTCTAAGGGCTAGAAAGCGGTAGAAGTCTCTGGAAGGGTCTGGGGGCAGGGGTTTCTGGAAGAGTCCAGGGAGTTCTGGTATGTTCCCTGCCTTCCCTGAACTAGCTGTCACAGTGACGAGAGACAGGCCGTTAAGGCTACAGTGGGCAGCCCATTACAGCTCATCCCAGGGAAGAAGGTGTGAATCACCACTCCCACCTCCCAACCCAGGCAGGCTATCAGTATGCAGAGGGGAGGGGGGAGTCTGCAGCCTAATCTAAGTGTAGGCAGGAAAAGGTCCACTTTATAAAAGTGGGATCCCTAGCGTAGTAAGGCCCAAACCCTATATATCATCGGAAAGGGTTCCCCGCCCCGAGTCCAACAAGACCAAACATGACAGACTTATTAGGTCCCTGTCAGAAGTTATCCCATAAGGAGAGGTTCCCAATATTAGCCTATGGAGGATTAGCCTTACTGCGGTAGCAGTGGCTTGTGGCAGATATGCCAGCCTCACAAGGTTTTTAGGGGAGAGCACCCGCACCTCAGCACTGTTTAGCAGTGGTGAGGCGCCCAGAGTCCTAAGTCCAACAAAATGTAAGGTGAAAATGGGAGGCAAAAAGGGCCAAAAATGGAGGGGAGACCACCCTAAGGATGACAGGTCTAACACGTGTCCCCCCCAGCTGAAAGTGGGGAGAACTATCCAACCTCCAGGGAGTTCTCATCACTAAGGCGAAAAAACCGAGAGAGACCATCAGCATTGGCGTGGTCTACTCCGGGTCTGTGTTCCACCGTGAAGTCCATCCCCTGTAGGGAAATGGACCACCTCAACAATTTGGGATTCTCGCCCCTCATTTGCATGAGCCACCTGAGGGGCCGGTGGTCAGTCTGAATCAGGAAGTGGGAGCCAAACAAATACGGCCTCAGCTTCTTTACAGCCCAGACCACTGCAAAGGCTTTCCTCTCTATCGCGCTCCACCACTGTTCTCGGGGGAGCAGCCTCCTGGAGATGAAGGCTACTGGTTGGTCCCGTCCCTCCTCATTGAGTTGCGAAAGTACTGCCCCTATGCCATGCTCTGAGGTGTCCGTTTGGACAATGAACTCTTTGGAGAAGTCAGGGGCCCTGAGCACAGGAGCGGTGCACATGGCCTGCTTTAGAGCGTCAAAGGCTTTTTGGCAAGCCTCTGTCCAGATCACTTTTCTAGGTTGTTTCTTAGAGGTTAGCTCAGTCAATGGGGCCACAATAGTGCCATAACCCTTGACAAATCTGCGGTAGTATCCTGTGAGGCCCAGGAATGCCCTGACCTTAGTCTGTGTTTTGGGAGGCTCCCAGGCCAGGATGGTCTCTATCTTGGCCTGTAGGGGCTGCACCTTGCCCCCGCCCACCAAGTGTCCTAGGTAGACTACCGACCCCTGCCCTATCTGGCATTTGCTAGCTTTGATAGTCAGGCCTGCCTGCTGTAGAGCCTGAAGCACTTCCTGGAGGTGACCCAAATGGTCCTCCCAGATGCTACTGAAGACAGCTATGTCGTCCAGGTAGGCAGCAGAGAAGGCCTCTAAACCGGAGAGGACCCGGTTCACCAGCCACTGGAAGGTGGCAGGAGCGTTTTTCAGTCCAAAGTGCATCACTCTAAACTGGTAGTGGCCCTCTGGGGTGGAAAAGGCGGACCTCTCTTTAGCTCCATCTGTTAGGGCGATCTGCCAGTACCCTGACGTGAGGTCAAAGGTACTCAGGTATCGGGCAGCCCCCAGCCGGTCAATGAGCTCATCCACCCTCGGGATAGGATGAGCGTCAGTCTTGGTCACAGAGTTTAGTCCCCTGTAATCCACACAGAACCTAAATTCTGGTGTGGTGCCCGGTGGGGCAGCTTTTGGTACCAGAACCACCGGACTGGACCAAGGGCTGTTGGAGGGCTCTATCACCCCCAACTCCAGCATCTTAGTGACCTCACTCTGGATGCTGGCCTTTACCTTATCTGACAGCCTGTAAGACTTGGACTTGACAGGGGGGCTGTCTCCTGTGTCCACATCATGGGTACACAGGTGGGTAATCCCAGGTGTGAGAAGTTGGCCTGGTATATAATGCTCACTAATTCTTAGTGATCACTTTGTACCATGCCAAGCAACCCTTATGATGATGGTTGTAATTCAACCTTGTAGACCAGTTATCCTAGTGGTAACGTGGACAAAGCAGTCTTAGGCTAAACTCTGAAAGGCATGTGAAGCCAGCTGTTATACCATACACAACCCCCTTGAATACCAAATGAAAGGGACACCACACAGATATATATTGAAAATATATATTGATTTATTAACT
This sequence comes from Lissotriton vulgaris, assembly GCF_964263255.1. NCBI lineage: Eukaryota > Metazoa > Chordata > Amphibia > Caudata > Salamandridae > Lissotriton > Lissotriton vulgaris. The sequence goes on along the minus strand of NC_141696.1, from coordinate 25,371,191 downwards.
ATTAAAATCCCCTGGACTCTTTATGAGCACAGAAGCACAAGCGTTAAATCACAAGACAGTTTAAAATACACAAAAGTTGCACAATATGGATGAGCCCTAGGGGCCACCTAAACCATATACTAAGAAAGTGGTATAAGAGATACCAATAGGAAAGTGAAGAGGCCTAGGGCCTTGGGAATCGCTGGAGCTATTCGAGACTAGCAGTAACTAAGTCGGGAGAGGCCCACGGGACTCGGGTGCAGTGTTCAAAGTGCACGCACTTTCCAATACAAAGTCTATGGTGCGTAAAAAGTACAAAGTTAGAAAGTTAGGAACCTTCCGAGTGACCTACGGAGCTGAAACTTAAAACACAGGCCCTTGGGATGTGTACCAGTGCAGGAGCACCGGCGGAGCTGAGTTACCTCACCCACAGGAAGCGGGTGCACAGGGTCGAAGTAGTGTCGGGTTTCGTCACGCTGGTCGATGGTGCTTGGAGCTGAAGATGCTGCAGGCGGCTCGATGAGAAGAGTTCCGGTGGATCCAAGGGTGGATCTGAAGATGTGAAGACCTGAAAGCAGAGGGGACAGTGTTCAAAGTCACTAGCCAGTGACCACCGTGGAACCAGATTGGAACCAGGCGATGTCGGGTGCAAGCAGGCGTTGTCGGGTAGCTTCTTTCTGCAGCCACGTGGATACCCGGGGTCGAGGACGTCCAGGAGTCGGTCACGAGCTGTCCCACGCAGGCTTCTCGCTGTTGGCGGTGTCGGCACCTTGATCGGAGCAAACAGGCCTTGGCAAAGGCAAACCAGGCAGAAGTTGAAAGATGCTTAACACTCGGACCAGCAAGGTCAGAGCGGGTGCTCCTTTTCACAGGAGCTTGGGTAGGTCTGGAGCAACCAGACCTGCTGTGTAAATCTTCGGGTTCGTCGCCAAGATGGCCGCTGACCACGTGGCTAGTGGCCGGGATGGCGCGTCGAGTGGCACAATGCAAAAGGGCCCCACGCAGATCGTGGAGATGCTGGAGGGCTGATCTTCGGTGCAAGGGCTGCTCGGTGGTGGGGGTTCTCAGTCCCCAAAGCACAACGTCGAGGATGCCTCAGAAGCTGCGCAGTCAGCTTTTCGAGTGTCTTCCAAGAGGTCCGGTCCCACGTCACTCGGTGCCTCCACGGGTCCCTTCCTTGCAGGGACTGTGGATCGGGCTCGGAGAGGTCTGGGAGTCTGGTTCTTGTCAGGCTCTGGGCTCGGGCTCTGGCGGGAGGCGGCGGCAAAGCAGACGTCGAGTTGCTGGTTGGTACCTGTGTTCACAGGGTGGCCACTCCTAGGCCACAAGGGAGATTCTCTTCAGTCTTCTGTGCAGCAGAATGTCGAAGTCCAGTCTTCTTCTTCGTGTAAAGTTGATTCAGGATGATCTGCTGTGCAATGGCACTGCTCCCACTCTTATTCCCAATCTGAGGGGTGGATCACCTACTAGGTCCCTCCTCTGGGAGGAACCAGGAAGGGGGCGGTTACACCCCCTTTCCTTTGTCCAGTTCCGCGCCAGGCCTGGGTCTGGAAAGTCCCAGGACCGGTTTGGACTGGCCTATGCACGGGGACACCTTGTGTGCCCCGGGCATGTCCGATTCTATTCAGCCCTGTCCTACCCAATACACAAAATCCTGTCTGGGGTGGTGCTCGCACCTCCCAAGGCAGGAAACCCTTTGTCCAGGCCACCATCTGCCGAGTTTCGGTCAGCAGCAGGAGGCCAGACTCGTGTCTGTGGTGGCAGCATCCATTTTGTGATGCTGAGGCTCTGTTTAACTTTAACCGGGGTTAAGGCTACACACATGTCGTGTCCCTCTAGAAGGGTGGAATGCTATCCCCGTCACCAGAATTGGCGAGGGGATAGTATTCCAATTCGTATGACACCTTACTCGACATGTTTTGATAAAGCCAAACCAAAGATAGCATTTAACCGCGAGGATTATAATGCACTTAAGAGTATATGGTATGGCAATATCCCGGAACAGCTTAGGGAGTGGTTCCCGACAGCTGCAGAGAGGCTCAGCTCATGCTAGAGCACCATCTCACATATTTCCAAGCACTCTGCCTCCAGGATTGATGAGGCCTTCCATAGGAGTGGCTGATAGGAACATATGTGTCCAGTTTAGGGTTAGGCACAGACATACTGTACCTAAGTAAGAGGTGGTTACACCGATTTACCCCAGCTGAGTGATCATCCAGTTGTGTCAAATATGGAGGCCAGGCCAGGGGTGGCACAATACATGCTGCAGCCCCTGGTAGGCCTTGGATACACCTATGCCCTGGGCACCTAGGGTGCACTAATACAGGGGCTCATAAGGTGAACCAGTTACAATTCGTAATGCACCTAAAGTGCATTGGCAGTAATTTAGGGAGAGAACAGCAGGCTGTGGGTCTGATTAGCAGGCCCACAGCCACATTAAGTCAGAAACCAGTGAAGCAAAAAGCAAAAATTTGGGGTGACCATAGGCTAGCAGACCCTACTCTCCTACATAACCCCCCCCAAACGCAGGGACATTAGACTAACCTTGACCAGTTGTGTCTTCATGTTCTAAGTGGAAGTACCTGGAGAGACCATCTGCGTTGCCATGGTCAGTCCCTGGGCGGTGCTCCACTGTAAAGTCCATCCCCTGTAGGGAAATGGACCACCTGAGTAGTTTGGGGTTTTCACCCTTCATCTGATTAAGCCATAAGAGGGGCTTATGGTCGGTCTGAATCTTGAAGTGAGTACCAAACAAGTATGGCCTCAACTTCTTCAGGGCCCACACCACAGCAAAGGCCTCCCTCTCTATAGCTGACCAACGTTTCTCTCTGGGGGTCAGCCTTCTGCTAATGAAAGCAATGGGCTGGTCCTGGCCATCTACATTAAGCTGTGAAAGCACTGCTCCCACTCCCAACTCAGAAGCATCTGTTTGGACAATGAACTCTCTTGAGTAGTCAGGACTCTTCAGGATAGGTGCAGAGCACATGGCCTTCTTCAGGTCATCAAATGCCTTTTGACAGATTTCTGTCCACTGAACCTTTTTGGGCATCTTCTTGGATGTCAGATCATTAAGAGGAGTCACAATGGACCCATAGTTCTTAACAAACTTCCTGTAGTACCCAGTCAGGCCCAAGAAAGCTCTGACCTGAGTCTGGGTGGTTGGAGGGGACCAGTCCTTGATGGTCTGGATCTTACTCTCCAGTGGTTGAACTTGGCCTCCACCTACAAGGTGGCCCAGGTATACAACCTTGCTCTGCCCTATCTGGCACTTTGTTGCCTTGATAGTGAGGCCTGCCTTCTGCAGAGCCTCAAGCACTTCCTTCAGGTGGACCAGGTGATCCTCCCAGGTGGAGCTAAAGACAGCACTATCGTCCAGATAAGCTGCACAAAAGTCATCCAACCCAGTGAGGACTTGATTCACCAACCTTTGGAAGGTGGCAGGTGCATTTTTCAAACCAAAGGGCATCACCACAAACTGATAATGCCCACTAGGGGTAGAAAATGCTGTCTTGGCTTTAGACTCTTCAGCTAACCTGATTTGCCAGTAGCCAGCTGTCAAGTCAAATGTGCTCAAATATTTGGCAGAAGCCAACTTGTCAATGAGCTCATCTGCCCTTGGAATAGGGTGTGCATCTGTCCTGGTGACAGCATTGAGTCCTCTGTAATCCACACAGAACCTCATCTCTCTCTTGCCATCTTTGGTGTGAGGTTTGGGGACCAGAACCACTGGGCTAGCCCAGGGGCTCTCTGAAGGCTCAATGACACCTAATTCCAGCATCTTTTGCACCTCAGTCTTTATACAGTCCCTGACGTGGTCAGGTTGCCTGTAAATCTTGCTTTTTACAGGAAGACTGTCACCAGTGTCCACCACATGTGTACACCAGTTAGTCTGACTGGGTGTCAAGGAGAACATATGCCTGTATGCCTGTAGAACTTGTCTGCAGTCATGTTGCTGATGTTCAGTGAGGCTGCCACCTAAGGCCACACCATCCACTGAGCCATCCTCAGGGTTCTGAGTGAGCAGGTCTGGGAGAGGGTCACTCTCTTCCTCCTGTCCCTCATCTGTAGCCATGAGCAAGCCCATGTCTGCCCTGCTGACATATGCCTTCAATCTGTTCACATGGAGCACCCTGTGGGGGCTCCTGGGAGTTCCTAGGTCCACCAAGTAGGTAACCTCTCCCTTCTTCTCCAGAATTGTATGGGGTCCAGACCACTTGTCTTGGAGTGCTGCTGGGGCCACTGGCTCCAACACCCATACCTTCTGTCCAGGCTGAAATTCAACAAGGACAGCCTTTTGGTCATGCCAAGCTTTCTGTAATTCTTGGCTAGCCTCAAGGTTTTTGGATGCCTTTTCCATGTACTCTGCCATCCTGGAGCGGAGACCAAGTACATAGTCCACTATGTCTTGCTTAGGCTTTTTGAGAGGTAATTCCCATCCTTCCTTCACTAGACACAGGGGTCCTCTTACAGGGTGCCCAAACAACAATTCAAAGGGGCTGAAGCCAACCCCCTTTTGAGGGACCTCTCTGTAAGCGAACAAAAGGCAGGGCAGTAGGATGTCCCATCTTCGCCTGAGCTTTTCAGGTAATCCTTTAATCATGCCCTTTAGGGTTTTGTTAAATCTCTCAACAAGCCCATTGCATTGTGGGTGATAAGGAGTGGTGAACTTGTAGTTGACACCACATTCCTTCCACATAGCTGTCAAATATCCAGACATGAAGTTGGCATCTCTATCTGATATTACCTCCTTAGAAAACCCCACTCTGGAGAAAACTCCAAGTAAGGCCCTGGCCACAACAGGAGCTGTTGTGGTCCTAAGTGGAATTGCCTCTGGGTACCTGGTGGCATGATCCACTACCACCAGTATGAATCTGTGCCCAGATGCTGTAGGGGGATCCATTGGACCAACAATATCAATCCCCACTCTTTCAAAGGGAACCCCCACCACAGGTAGTGGTATCAGGGGGGCCTTTGTTGTTCCACCTGCTTTAACACTGGCGTGGCAGGTTTCACAGGAGCGACAAAACTCCTTGGTGTCTTCAGACATGTGAGGCCAGTGAAAGTGAGGGACAAGCCTGTCCCAGGTCTTGTTCTGGCCTAGGTGTCCTGCTAAAGGAATATCATGGGCCAAGGTGAGTAGGAAGACCCTAAATTGCAGAGGTATAACCAACCTCCTGGTAGCACCAGGCTTGGGGTCTCTAGCCTCTGAATAAAGGAGTCCATCGTCCCAATATACTTTATGGGCACCTTGAGCATTCCCAGCAGCCTCAGCAGCAGCCTGCTGTCTGAGGGGTTCAAGAGAAGGACAGGTTAACTGAGCCTGCCCCAAGTCTGCCCTAGAAGGTCCCCCTGTCCCCAGAAACTCAACCTGATCAGATTCAAGTTCTTCAGAGACAGTTCCTTCAGGGGTCTCAAGATCAGTTTCCTGTGAAGCCTGATCCTCACTTGTAGGCAGTTGGGAAGGCGCAGCCTTAACCCTCCCGTTCTTCTTCTTGGAAGGTACTTGGTCCATTGTTCTAGGATCCAAGACCTGAGGTTCAGAGAGGCACTTTTTGGCCTGTGACCTGGTCACAGCAAGGACATGTGATGATATCCCTAACATCTCTGCATGAGTCCTGTACTCAACTTCTGACCATAGAGAGTTCTCCAGGTCATTGCCCAACAAACATTCTACTGGGAGATCAGCACTAACCACAACTTTCTTTAGGCCAGTTACCCCTCCCCAGGAAAAGTTAACAAGTGCCACACTATGTGTAGTAGTGACATTGCTGGCATTGGTCACCAGGTAATCATCGCCTGGCATGTATTGTCCAGGGTCCACAAAGTTAGGTGTCACCATAGTGACACTGGCACATGTGTCCCTGTAAGCTTGAGCCACTTTGTTGTTGATCAAAGGTGTCTGTCTGTATTTGCCCAGGTTACTGGGACTTATGTCAGGGGTCAAATCTATGTCCCCTTCACAAACCAGAACAGCCTGTGTAAGGGTTCTGACTAGGTCAGAATCTCCTTCAGTTCCCAAAGTGATACCCACTAATCCCTTGGCTTGAGGACCAGCACTGCTAACTGTACTAGTGGGTGCAGGTGCCTTAGGGGCTGCAGTGCTGGGGGCTCTACCCTTTTTACACTCACTTGTCCAGTGAGAGGTGTTCTTACAAGTTTTACACCAGGGATTCTTCTGACCTTCTTTCTTCTTCTTCTTGGAAGTTTGGGACCCACCCTCTGTCTCAGTTTGGGGCCCTGTTGAAGACTTCTGGTCTTTAGCTTTCTGCTCCCCACCCTTCTGGTCCGTTTTCTTCTGGTCACCACCCTGGTTCTGGTTCTGGTTCTTTTGCTTAACTCTGGTTCTTACCCATTTATTTGCCCTCTTTCCCAATTCTTGGGGAGAGGTCAAATCTGAGTCAACCAAATGTTGATGCAACTGCTGGTTCTGACAATTATTTAAAATTTGTTCTCTCATCAGCAAATTATACAATCCTTCATAGTCTGTAACCTTGCTTCCCAGCAACCATCCCTCCAGAGCCTTAGTGGCACACTCAACAAATTCAGACCAGTCCTGAGTCTGTGTCTTCTGGGTATCTCTGAACATTAACCTGTACTGTTCAGTGGTTAAGCCTAACCCATCAATCAAAGCACTCTTCAGGACCAGGTAGTTTCTAGAATCCCCATCACTAACTGTGAGGAGTCTGTCTCGGCCTCTACCTTCAAAGGAGAGCCACAAGATTGCTGCCCACTGCTCCTGAGGGATCTGCTGTACTCTGCATGGTCTCTCCATTGCAGTAATCCATTTATGGATATCATCCCCAGCTTTGTAGGGGGGCACAATCTTACTCAGGTTTCTGTTATTAAGAGACCTGTCTTTATCCTTGTGGATATTGCTGCCATCAGTGGGTTCTATTACCCCACTCTCTCTAGGCTGTCTTGCTCTAGCAAGTTTCTCTTGGGTCAGGGCAATCTCTAACTCTTGTCTCTGGACTCTCAATTCAGCCTCTCTAATTTGAGATTCTCTCAATTTGCTCTCATGTTCCCTTCTCTGAGGGCTAGTCATCTCCCTTCTGGAGTGACCATGAGAGCCTCTAGAGACATGGGAGGTATTGGATTCACCTGAGTGATTCCTCCTCCTCCTATGCCTCTGGTTAAGTCCATTTGGGTGGCTGGGCAAGGTCAGCCTTGCTTCAGTCCCAAACACACTTAAGTTAGCCTGGTTCAGTCTACTGACCAGCACCTGACTATTTCTGTCATCATCTGACTCACTGCTTTCCACCTCCTCCTCTTCCTCTTCCTCCTCATCTACCTGAGGAGCTCCAGTGGTGGAGGCTTCCTCATCTACCAGGATGATAGGGGCAGGGGTGTCTACAGTGTCATCCTCTGAAGGATGGCCTCCTTCAGCATTCCCTGTGGGGTTTGCTTTAGAGGGCTTTAGAGTCTCAGACTGGTCTAGAAGCTCTCTTAGGTGGTCTGTAGTAGGGGAAGGCCCTGTCTTCAGACCCCTTAAGACACAAAGCTGTCTTAATTCCTTAAAGGAAAAAATAGCAAATTTGGATGGTGCCCTTGGAGGGTCACTCTCAACAGGAGTAAGTCCACTGGACCCCTCTGCTCCAGACATTGCTCTAGTGTGGGTGGATGTGTTGCAATCTACCTACACTGGTGTTTACCTATTAAACCTATCTAGTAGTTGTAGTCAGGGTGTGCTACTCCCTTTGCTCTACAACAACTAAGTTCAGTAGAACTTAAGTATACTAGTCTTGTTTTATATGTACCTAGCAGGTACCTGTATGATCTTTCAAATGATAATCTCAAAGATTGTAATGGTAAAACAACAGCAAGCTCAGATCCCAATCCGCTGCTCACCAATGTGAGAAGTTGGCCTGGTATATAATGCTCACTAATTCTTAGTGATCACTTTGTACCATGCCAAGCAACCCTTATGATGATGGTTGTAATTCAACCTTGTAGACCAGTTATCCTAGTGGTAACGTGGACAAAGCAGTCTTAGGCTAAACTCTGAAAGGCATGTGAAGCCAGCTGTTATACCATACACAACCCCCTTGAATACCAAATGAAAGGGACACCACACAGATATATATTGAAAATATATATTGATTTATTAACTATTAAAATCCCCTGGACTCTTTATGAGCACAGAAGCACAAGCGTTAAATCACAAGACAGTTTAAAATACACAAAAGTTGCACAATATGGATGAGCCCTAGGGGCCACCTAAACCATATACTAAGAAAGTGGTATAAGAGATACCAATAGGAAAGTGAAGAGGCCTAGGGCCTTGGGAATCGCTGGAGCTATTCGAGACTAGCAGTAACTAAGTCGGGAGAGGCCCACGGGACTCGGGTGCAGTGTTCAAAGTGCACGCACTTTCCAATACAAAGTCTATGTTGCGTAAAAAGTACAAAGTTAGAAAGTTAGGAACCTTCCGAGTGACCTACGGAGCTGAAACTTAAAACACAGGCCCTTGGGATGTGTACCAGTGCAGGAGCACCGGCGGAGCTGAGTTACCTCACCCACAGGAAGCGGGTGCACAGGGTCGAAGTAGTGTCGGGTTTCGTCACGCTGGTCGATGGTGCTTGGAGCTGAAGATGCTGCAGGCGGCTCGATGAGAAGAGTTCCGGTGGATCCAAGGGTGGATCTGAAGATGTGAAGACCTGAAAGCAGAGGGGACAGTGTTCAAAGTCACTAGCCAGTGACTACCGTGGAACCAGATTGGAACCAGGCGATGTCGGGTGCAAACAGGCGTTGTCGGGTAGCTTCTTTCTGCAGCCACGTGGATACCCGGGGTCGAGGACGTCCAGGAGTCGGTCACGAGCTGTCCCACGCAAGTTTCTCGCTGTTGGCGGTGTCGGCACCTTGATCGGAGCAAACAGGCCTTGGCAAAGGCAAACCAGGCAGAAGTTGAAAGATGCTTAACACTCGGACCAGCAAGGTCAGAGCGGGTGCTCCTTTTCACAGGAGCTTGGGTAGGTCTGGAGCAACCAGACCTGCTGTGTAAATCTTCGGGTTCGTCGCCAAGATGGCCGCTGACCACGTGGCTAGTGGCCGGGATGGCGCGTCGAGTGGCACAATGCAAAAGGGCCCCACGCAGATCGTGGAGATGCTGGAGGGCTGATCTTCGGTGCAAGGGCTGCTCGGTGGTGGGGGTTCTCAGTCCCCAAAGCACAACGTCGAGGATGCCTCAGAAGCTGCGCAGTCAGCTTTTCGAGTGTCTTCCAAGAGGTCCGGTCCCACGTCACTCGGTGCCTCCACGGGTCCCTTCCTTGCAGGGACTGTGGATCGGGCTCGGAGAGGTCTGGGAGTCTGGTTCTTGTTGGGCTCTGGGCTCGGGCTCCGGCGGGAGGCGGCGGCAAAGCAGACGTCGAGTTGCTGGTTGGTACCTGTGTTCACAGGGTGGCCACTCCTAGGCCACAGGGGAGATTCTCTTCAGTCTTCTGTGCAGCAGAATGTCGAAGTCCAGTCTTCTTCTTCGTGTAAAGTTGATTCAGGATGATCTGCTGTGCAATGGCACTGAACCCACTCTTATTCCCAATCTGAGGGGTGGATCACCTACTAGGTCCCTCCTCTGGGAGGAACCAGGAAGGGGGGCGGTTACACCCCCTTTCCTTTGCCCAGTTCCGCGCCAGGCCTGGGTCTGGAAAGTCCCAGGACCGGTTTGGACTGGCCTATGCACGGGGACACCTTGTGTGCCCCGGGCATGTCTGATTCTATTCAGCCCTGTCCTACCCAATACACAAAATCCTGTCTGGGGTGGTGCTCGCACCTCCCAAGGCAGGAAACCCTTTGTCCAGGCCACCATCTGCCGAGTTTCGGTCAGCAGCAGGAGGCCAGACTCGTGTCTGTGGTGGCAGCATCCATTTTGTGATGCTGAGGCTCTGTTTAACTTTAACCGGGGTTAAGGCTACACACATGTCGTGTCCCTCTAGAAGGGTGGAATGCTATCCCCGTCGCCAGAATTGGCGAGGGGATAGTATTCCAATTCGTATGACACCTTACTCGACATGTTTTGATAAAGCCAAACCAAAGATAGCATTTAACCGCGAGGATTATAATGCACTTAAGAGTATATGGTATGGCAATATCCCGGAACAGCTTAGGGAGTGGTTCCCGACAGCTGCAGACAGGCTCAGCTCATGCTAGAGCACCATCTCACATATTTCCAAGCACTCTGCCTCCAGGATTGATGAGGCCTTCCATAGGAGTGGCTGATAGGAACATATGTGTCCAGTTTAGGGTTAGGCACAGATATACTGTACCTAAGTAAGAGGTGGTTACACCGACTTACCCCAGCTGAGTGATCAGCCAGTTGTGTCAAATATGGAGGCCAGGCCAGGGGTGGCACAATACATGCTGCAGCCCCTGGTAGGCCTTGGATACACCTATGCCCTGGGCACCTAGGGTGCACTAATACAGGGGCTCATAAGGTGAACCAGTTCCAATTCGTAATGCACCTAAAGTGCATTGGCAGTAATTTAGGGAGAGAACAGCAGGCTGTGGGTCTGATTAGCAGGCCCACAGCCACATTAAGTCAGAAACCAGTGAAGCAAAAAGCAAAAATTTGGGGTGACCATAGGATAGCAGACCCTACTCTCCTACACCAGGGATAAGGGAAAACACTGAGGCGAACTGCCCCAGGACCTGGGGACAGTCCCTCTGTTGCTCAGGAGTCAAGGACGGGGAGAGAACCACTCCCTCCACTGACCCATCCTTCTCTTTAGCCGCAAAAAGGTCCGGGAGAGGTTCACTTTCCTCTTCCTCTGCCCCATCAGTTACCATCAGTAAGGTGAGCTCAGACCTCTCATGGTGGGGTTTGAGGCGGGTGGCGTGTAGCACCCTGTGGGGCTGCCTGGGGGTCTTAAGGTCCACTAGGTAAGTGGCCTTACCCTTCTTTTCCAATATCTCATAAGGGCCAGTCCAGCGATCCTGGAGGGCACTAAGCTCCCCAGGCTCCATGACCCACACCTTCTGTCCAGGTTCTAGCTCCACCGGGTGAGAATTCTGGTCGTACCATTCCTTCATCACCGCCTGGCTGGCCTCTAAGTTGTCAGAAGCTTGCTTCCACAACTTAGCCATTTGGCTGCGGAAGGCCAGCATGTAGCTCACTACATCTTGGGGAGGACTCCTGGGAGTCTTCTCCCACCCATCCTTCACTAAACTGAGAGGTCCCCTTACAGGGTGACCGTACAAAAGCTCAAAGGGGCTGAAACCCACTCCCTTTTGCGGTACCTCCCTCTAGGAAAACAACAAACAGGGCAAGAGGATGTCCCACTTTTTCCTCAGGCCCTCAGGCAGACTCCTGATCATGCCCTTTAGGGTCTTGTTAAATCTCTCCATGAGACCATTGGTCTGTGGGTGGTAGGGGGTGGAGAACTTATAAGTAACCCCACACTCCTTCCACATGTCTTGCATGTAGGCAGACATAAAATTGGTACCCCTGTCGGACACCACCTCTTTGGGGAAACCCACTCTGGTAGAAATCCCCATCAGGGCCCGTGCCACTGCAGGTGCAGTGATGGTTCTCAGAGGAATAGCCTCTGGGTACCGGGTGGCATGGTCCACCAGAACCAGGATGAACCTGTGACCAGAAGAAGTCGGTGGATCCATAGGCCCAACAATGTCGATGCCCACCCTCTCAAAGGGGGTGCTAACGACAGGTAGTGGTTCCAGGGGGGCCTTCAGCTTACCCCCTGTTTTCCCACTAGCTTGGCAGGTCAGACAGGTCCTGCAGAATGTGTCTGAGGAGATCCTCATCTGTGGCCAATAAAAATGTGGGACAAGCCTAGCAAAGGTCTTGTCTTGGCCCAAGTGTCCCGCTAATGGGATCTCATGAGCCAATTCCAAAAGAAAGGCCCTGTAGCACTGGGGGACCACCAAGGCCCTTGATGACCCATGCACAGGAGTCTTGGGCTCACTGTAAAGGAGCCCATCCTCCCAGTAAATATGATACTTTGCGGAGGCATTGCCTGCTGCTTGGGCCTCGGCCTGTCGCCTCATGCCCTCAAGGGTAGGACACTCCTTCTGTGCCCGGCAAAACTCCTCCCTGGTGGGCCCTCCTTCCACCTGCCACTCTGCAGGGGTAGGTAAGTCCCCCAAGGGAGCAACGTCTCCCTCCGTGGACTCCGGCGCAACCTCCTCAGGTGCCCCATCCATCTCACGGGGTGACTGCCCCGGGGCGGGCTTCCCACGCCCTCGGGCTCCTCCCTTCTTAGCAGCTGGCTGGGCCATTTTTCCAGGCTCCAGCCCTGGTTGACTCCCTTTCCGGGCAGCCATAGACCGTGTGGTAGCACAAATCCACTCCGGTAACCCCAGCATCTCCACATGCGCCTTGAGCTCTACCTCCTTCCAGGCGGTATGCTCCAGGTCATTCCCTAACAGACAGTCCACTGGCATGGCAGGGCTCACAGCAACTCTTAAAAGGCCTGAAACCCCTCCCCAGTCAAATGGAACCTGCGATTTGGGATAATGACCCCCCCTGTTGTCAGCCATCACAACTGGGTGGAAAGCATCAGGAATTACTTGCTTCAGGGACACCAGCTGACTCCTTACCATAGTCATGCTGGCACCTGTGTCCCTCAAGGCCTCCACCCCGACCATTGAGGGTGACCCACTGCCTATACTTGGTAGTATTTGAGGGCACATGGACCTTAGGGACCATCTCACTGTCTCCCAGAGACACTAGGACAAGCCCTGCCCCCTCACTCCCATCATCTAGGGACAGCTCCTCCCCAAGCGCTACACTAGCCACCCCGGGGTTTTTACCTCCAGTGGCCTGTGGTGCTCTCTTGCGACACTTGGGATCCCCCTTGTAGTGTCCAAGTTCACCACACTCATAGCACCGGACAGTTCTGGGCTGCTGACCTTTGTCAGGATAAGTGGGCTTCTGGTGGCCAGATTGGGGCTGGGACCCAGACCCTTTCCCTTGTGAATTATTTTGGGGGCCTTTGGGGAACTCTTTCTTTTTGTCTCCCTCCTCTTTCTTCTGGTGGGAACCCTGACCACCCCTTTGGGAGTCCCCCCCAGAACCCTTGTTGGACACTCTGGTACTGACCCAGGTGTCCGCCTCCTCCGCAAGCTTCCTAGGATTGGTCAGCTTGCGGTCAACCAGGTGTTGGCGCAGCTCTGGAAAACATTTCTCTAGAAGGTGCTCTCTTAAAAGCAAGTTATTCAATCCTTCATAGTCATGCACATTGCTGCCCCGCACCCAGCCCTCTAAAGCTTTACTAGCGTAGTCCAGGAAATCTACCCAGTTCTGTGTGGGAAGTTTGTGGCAATTCCTAAACCTCTGCCTATACCTCTCAGGGGTAAGACCGAACCTCTTAAGCAATGCTTCTTTCATAACAGAATAGTTGGTCTGGTCTTCCTTTTCTAGGCTAAGGAGTGTGTCCCTAACTTCCGGAGGTATGTACTTGTACAGACCACCCCCCCAGTGACTCTCTGGGACCCCATGGGCTCTTAGTGACACCTGATAGGCAGCTAACCACTTATCAATATTATCCCCCACCTTAAAACTGGCCATCACATCTTTAGGCATAAAGACCCTGGACTCACGTGAAGCTTCCGTAGGTATGCTGCCACCACTCTTGATGCTGTTCGTCCCTGCTTGTAGGGCTCGAATTTCCAGCTCCTTCAGGTTGAGCTCATGGGCACGTTTCCTCTCCTCCATGGCCCACCTTTCTTTCTCACGCTCCCTTTCCAATTTGGCGAGTTCCAATTTAAACTGTCTCTCCTCTCTCCTGTCCTCCAATTCCTCTGAGGACAGGGTCCTTACTGACACACTACTGCCTGCCCTGGAAGGTACCCTTGTACCTGGTAACAAGTTGCCATTTTCCACCAAGGGCAGTAGGTCAAGTTCTCCTGTGGCCCCTTGCTCCGCTCCCTGCCCGTCCCCTTCTCCATCTCCTTCTGGGTGGGCTGTTACCCATGCTCTCAAGGCTTTCTGAAGCTCTGCCCTCTTGGCGCTTCGCTTGAAGGGCACCCCTTTCTCCTCGCAGAATTCCTTGAGTTGTGCCATTGTGTAAACTTCCAGATTGGCCAGCTCAAATTCCATCTTGCTAGGTAGGGCCTCAGACGTTTGTAGAGAAAACCAAATGGGACTTAGGCAAAAGGACTTTTTAAAAAAGAGCAGCCAGTCAGGGAGAATTTAAACAAAAATTAAAAATGCCAATTGGAGAGCGTAGACAAGAATTCAGTAGAGTTAGGTGTAGGGTTGTGGTGTACACTGCGTCGCTGCGTGGTGTTACACAAGCAAAAGTCCTATCCCACCGCTCGATCACCAATGTTAGAACCGGGGTCTCTAGTTGGCAGGGGTATGTACCCTAGTCCAAGTAGGGACCACCGCTTCCGACCTGGTAGCTTGGCGCAGAGCAGCAAAGGCGTAACTCCAGAGGCAATGTGTAAAGTATTTGTGCCTCTTGGCGTGCTCTCTGGATGACGTGGTCCGCCCTTTGCCACGTGGGAATTGACAATACTGTAAAGTGAGTGAGGCGTCGCTACACCCCAAATCCAGGCGCACAGCGGTAGTCAATAAAAATTAAACATATTCATTCGTTTTTTCGCAGTTCCTTTCGCTAATAAATCCATTTACTCCGTATTTTCAGTTGTATTGATTCTTTAATGTCCACACATGAGCAAGTAATAGTAAGTAATCTTTATTTAGTATAGTTACTTAAAACCATTGCAGTGTAAAAAATGATTTAAGAACAGAAAGGATAAAACTACAGTTTTAAAAGACTCAAGGTTTTAAAATTTAAAATGTTCACATTTCCTTATGACCGATGTGCTTGTAGTTGGACTTAATGTTTGTAAGTTGTTGCTCAGTGTCCACATGAGCTCATAAGGTCAGTGAAACAGTCAGCGAAGTTATGTCAAGTCGGTTGGATTGGGGCAGTTATGGATTGAGTTTTTTGGCATCTTTTTCCCAACTGCCTTCAGGAATTTTACAAAGCTGCAGTTCAAGCCAGGGTCGTTAGGATGAAAACATGCAAGGACCGCCGCTCTTCTAGTGCGGATCCCTTGCCGATTGAAGTGATGTTTCAGCCAGCGTTTCCGTTCGTCTCGTAGTTTTTCACAAGAGCATATCAAATGCAGCATGTCCTCCTGTGCCAAGCCGCATAGCCGACAGAGGGGGTCAGCTTTGATTTTGAGCCAGCGTGGGAGGTTTTGAGTACAAGGTAGCAGGCCCAACCTGTGCCTTAGAAAGCTCATCTTGACACTTTTGGAATAACCCTCGGCCAGATAGCGCTGTTGTGCTTTAGTTGTGTACGAATTCAGAGTCAACCAGCCGTGTGTTCTCTTCGAGAGGGTTTCCTTATCTTGCAGCCATGATTGTAATTTGATTGATTTTTTTACCAGTTTTTTGAAATTTGTATGACTTGTTGGAGTATTCCAGAGCTGTTCTAGACCTGTATTCGTCAGGCTGCCCGTGAGGTACTTAGCTGCTGGTGAGGAAGTATGCTGTTCTAACTCCTTCCACAGATGTTCATTCAGGGTTCCTTGTTTTGATTTCCTCACTTTGTCCCAGGCTATCACGTAGGCTCCCTGCCTTGCCAGGAGTTGTTGGTTGATGCCAAATTCAAGCCTGATTTGTGCGGGCGAGGTTTTCTTGGGTAGACTGAAAATAGTTCTGTAAGCTGCTGTTATAGTATTATCCAGGATCTTGGCATCCCTTCCTCTAAGTGCCTCACTCCCGTAAGTAATTGTTGGAAGAAGTTTAGCACAAATTACTTGCGTCAGGGGTAACAGGGATGGGCCGGAGAGTTTGTGATTTAGCGCCTTCCACGAAATTGCTAACGAAAGACCTTTCCCTCTTATGCTTGATCTCTGAACCGAGAACTGCCCACCGTTATCGATCTTCACTCCTAGGTACTTGTATGTTGGAGTTTCTTCGATTCTTGTCGTGTTCCAATGCCATGATATTGGTTTCCTTTTTTTTCTGCTAATGGTCATTGTTTGGGTTTTTCCCAGATTTATTGTGAGATCGTTCTTGCTTGAGTACCTTTGTGTTGCGTCTAAAAGATGTTGAAGTCCTACCTTAGTGTGGCTTATTAAGTCGATATCGTCTGCGTATAATAGACAGGGTAGCTGGAGCCCTCCTAGTTTAGGGGCGTGGGAATTGCAGCCATTTAGTATTGGGACAAGGTCACCTAGGAATAGGTTAAAAAGCGTGGGGGCCAGGACACAGCCTTGCTTTAGGCCCTTGTAATGTCCACACATGATTAGCCAATGTTATAAGACTCTTCTCATACCACGGATATGCCACCACAGGCCTTTTTCCGGGCACGCGTCGAACATTTAACATCCTTAATATACAATGATGATGTTACCCAATGCATTTCAAACTTTTTAAAGTCCTTCCTCAGGGGTTCACTGTAAAATAAATAAACATTGCTATAAACATTTTGCATGAGTGGCGATCTTTAAATGCGATTCATGACCCAATAACATGGTTTTACAGTTTTCAAAAATCACCCCATAATTGTAAACGTAGTTGGCGCTGCCCTCGGAAAAACGGAGCGAAAATGCTACCGTAGTTAATTTAAACAGAATCTTCTGGACTACCTCCCTTATAGCGATGTTTAGCCCTCCATAACCTCATAAACGGGGGCCCCATGTGCCACCCCAATGTTCTTCGTTTTACCTCCCCTCATTAATCACCCTGAGTTTACTACATCTCCATACCTGTAGCGTTAAGTATCACTTGTACACACGATGGCGGCGTTTAACCGCACGCCGTCTTCTTTCACGTTTTTAACTACTTTGATGTTGCCCCGCCTATTCAATCTCATGTGTCACAACCTATAGTTGGCCTCAACGCTAGCCTCCTACAACCCCCATAATACCTCTGAACATAAACCCGGTGAAATATACCCGTGCGTGAGTATCCCAACCGATTCTTCACTATCCCCCGCCCACCCTGTAGTTCTTATCATATGCGCTGAAAAAACGTTCAGTTATTCATACTATTGAACAAATAGACCAATTCTAGGGATGAATAATCAAACCACGTTTGAAACAGTAATTCATAATGCTCATAATCATGTTTTATAAACACTAAAGCAAAAATGCTCCCAAGCAAGTTCCTTCAGCATTAAAGATATACTTTTCACGTGCGTAATTCATAACGGAATCTTTAGATCAGTCATTTGTGTTGCTCCTTCTCTTAGTGGGTGCTACGTGCGAGTGGGCAGTAGTTTTGAAAATCAGATAACGCAAGTTGCCGTGCACACCATTTTTCGTTTTACCTCCCCTCAAACGAAGAACATTGGGGTGGCACATTGTGCCCCCGTTTATGAGGTTATGGAGGGCTAAACATCGCTATAAGGGAGGTAGTCCAGAAGATTCTGTTTAAATTACCTACGGTAGCATTTCGCTCTGTTTTTCCGAGGGCAGCGCCAACTACGTTTACAATTATGGGGTGATTTTTAAAAACTGTAAAACCATGTTATTGGGTCATGAATCGCATTTAAAGATCGCCACTCATGCAAAATGTTTATAGCAATGTTTATTTATTTTACAGTGAACCCCTGAGGAAGGACTTTAAAAAGTTTGAAATGCATTGGGTAACATCATCATTGTATATTAAGGATGTTAAATGTTCGACGCGTGCCCGGAAAAAGGCCTGTGGTGGCATATCCGTGGTATGAGAAGAGTCTTATAACATTGGCTAACCATGTGTGGACATTAAAGAATCAATACAACTGGAAATACGGAGTAAATGGATTTATTAGCGAAAGGAACTGCGAAAAAACGAATGAATATGTTTCATTTTTATTGACTACCGCTGTGCGCCTGGATTTGGGGTGTAGCGACGCCTCACTCACTTTACAGTAAAGTATTTGTGCAACACACAACGGCGATGACACAGTAAAAACACTCACAAAAGGGACACCACACCAGTTTGTATATAAAAATATAAATATCTTTATCTAAGAATTAGGAGAGGTCAATAATCAGGTAAATGCAGTTGCAGGCAAGACCAATAATTAGCCAATTCTAGCTTCCAGCCCAAATCAATGGTATAAATGACTCCAGTTGCCAGGCAAGATCAGTATTCAAAAATAGACCCAGTCTCCAGGTAAGTTCAATAAGAAAGGAAAAGTCACACACAAATCCGGGGTTCTCAGAGGGTTCGCTCTGTTGCCTGTGTCTATGTAAGCCAGCCTTGCAGGTACAACCAGTCTGTTCACAGGGGTTATGGCGGCAAGGCTGGGACAATACCAAGACTTTACATATGCATCCAGCTGTCCCCTTGAAGGCTGCTTGAGTGGCTTGGCAAATCACACATAATGCGGCAACCCAAGTCCGGTCCTCGGGGGCCTCCGTTCAGCTCAGGGGGACACTTGCACCATCCTTCCCAATGAGCCTCCCCCACGGTACTGCCGCGTGTGAGGGAGGGGAAATGCGGTATTCCTGAAATGCCCCCAATGCAGGTGCAACAGTCTGGTCGGCCCGCTGCCCTTAAGACAGCTCCCCGCAAGGGGGGCTTGGGGGAGGGAGCCGACCGCCGGGAGGTCCCCTCCCCCGGGCGGTTTGGGAGGGCTGCGAGGGGTTATCTTTTTAGAAGTTGCCAGAAAGTTCTAGTTTTTGGGCTGGTCTAGTAGGACCAGCCAGCCCAAATATAAAATTCCCAAGCCCCGCCTACCCGCCACCATTTTAGGTTTGGTGACCTGGTGGCTAGGAGGGCTTTTAGCTTTTTTGTCCCACCCATCCCTCCCTTTTTTGCATTAATGCCCCCTTTTTTCCCTCGCTCCCTCGTTTTTTCCCCATTTTTGGGTTTTTTGTTACATTTTCATTTTTTAAAGGCTGTTTTATGGGTTATCGGTGTGCAGGGGTTTTTCTTGTATTTGTATCCGTCGCTAGGAACAGGTGCTGTGCGGTGTTTTGGTGTATCTGTACGGTTTTAGGCAGATTGTTTGTTGAGTATTCGTTCGAGTATTTCTTTGACAAGTGCTGGGGTATGTTGGTCATGGTTTGACCGTTCAGTTTTGTGAGGGGGGTATCTGCAGGAGTGCAGGGTCAGGCAGGGTTTATGGTTATGGAGGACCTGACCATTGTTATTGCAATTGTGATTTGACGAATAAAGTTTTAACGATGACGTATGTTTGATTAATGACGAAATGTTTTATTGATGATGTCATATTTTATTGATGACGTAATGTTATAATGCTGTTATAATGTTTATTGATGTATTGTTGGGAGGGGGAGGGCTCAAATGTTTTAGGGGTGGGGGAGGGTTTGGGGGGCTGAGTTTGTAGTTATTTATTTATTTAGTGAGGTTTAGTTTTGTAAGGCGTTGCCAAGGTTTGTATTTGTGATGTGCACCTGTTTCCTAATAAAGCGGCCTTTTACACACACAAACAATTTTTGGTCTACTTTTCTCCCACCCCTCGCCCTCCCTCCCAACCCGCTCCCCAGTGGAACAGTTTCCCAGGAGGCCTCCCGCCCCAGACGACAACAGGCGCGGAAGGCTCTGCACACACCCGGGCTTTACCTGGGAGCCGGATGGGGGCTGGCGGCAGTTCGGTTCTCCTCCGGTCCTCGGTGCAACTCTCTCTGTTCTGGCCGGTGCTGGGGAAGCCCTCGGGGCAACCACCAATCCCAGCGCGGCCCTTCTATGACGAGCAGGGAATCCCGGAAGCTCAGGGCCAATCACAGCGCGGCCTGGGGCTGACGTCGCACTAATCCCAGCACGGCTTCTCCTGAGGCCTGGGATGACGCGCCCCGGGCTCCCGAAGCACGGCGGTGATCACGGAGAGAAAGCAAAGTGTTCAGAGGGGCCCTGGTGCACTTTCCGCCCAGGCTGCTGCGGTGACGATCGGGAGGCAGGTTCCTAAAGTATCCTCTAATTCCAGAGCGCAGCGCTCCCGTTGCCACAGCGCTCACACTCTACACTTTACCCAGGGGTCCAGGTGGTGGCAGTGGGGACGGAATCGCAGCGCTTTTACTTCATAGCGCTATACCACGCCTTAGGGGTTCCTGAGGGTACCAGGTCTTCAGCGCTACGTGGCACAGTTCGGTCCCGGGCAGCGGCGGTGACTTTGGGGGTGCTAGAGAAAAGGATTCCACACCCCCTGGGCGGCAGAGGCAGTCTTTAAAGGTCCCCGGGCCAGTGAAGCTGTCTGCAGGCACAGAGATGCAGGGACAAGTCCTTATGAGAGTTGTTTTCCCCAGAAGGCAGTCCTTAAAACGATGTGTCCCAAGAAAGATGGTTCTCTGTAAGTTAAAAGGGATACAGCCCCAAAGAGGCAGTTCTTGTAAATATGGTGGAGACACTCTGGTGGTGTTTTCTTCAGTCTCCTCTTGCAGGGCAGGATCAGCAGACAGTAGGGCAGCTCAGCAGGTTGTGGGGCAGCAGTTCCTTGGAGCAGTCAGCCTCCTTCCTAGTGGCAATCCTCCTGCGCAGCAGTCCTCACTCCAGCAGGGATTCTTCCAGGTCCAGCAGTGTAACAAAGAAGTGAGGCCAGGACCCTCCCTTATATATCTTTCAGTCTAAGGGCTAGAAAGGGGTAGAAGTCTCTGGAAGGGTCTGGGGGCAGGGGTTTCTGGAAGAGTCCAGGGAGTTCTGGTATGTTCCCTGCCTTCCCTGACCTAGCTGTCACAGTGACGAGAGACAGGCCGTTAAGGCTACAGTGGGCAGCCCATCACAGCTCATCCCAGGGAAGAAGGTGTGAATCACCACTCCCACCTCCCAGGCAGGCTATCAGTTTGCAGAGGGGAGGGGGGAGTCTGCAGAGCCTATTCTAAGTGTAGGCAGGAAAAGGTCCACTTTATAAAAGTGGGATCCCTAGCGTAGTAATGCCCAAACCCTATATATCATTGGAAAGGGTTTCCCGCCCCGAGTCCAACAAGACCAAACATGACAGACTTATTAGGTCCCTGTCAGAAGTTATCCGATAAGGAGAGGTTCCCAATATTAGCCTATGGAGGATTAGCCTTACTGCGGTAGCAGTGGCTTGTGGCAGATATGCCAGCCTCACAAGGTTTTTAGGGGAGAGCACCCGCACCTCAGCACTGTTTAGCAGTGGTGAGGCGCCCAGAGTCCTAAGTCCAACAAAATGTAAGGTCAAAATGGGAGGCAAAAAGGGCCAAAAATGTAGGGGAGACCACCCTAAGGCTGACAGGTCTAACAAAATGTATTAATCATATCAAGAGCCTGTGATTATTTAACTCATCAACTATTCAACTAATTGGTCCATCAACCAAGAGAAAAGAAAGTTGATGTATAGATTAGTTATGTATTTAGAAATGTGAATCATGAATCTGTGAAGGAAACTGGTTTAACGTCCTTAAAACTTGACCCCCAGCGCATCAGGGAATTGGGTGAATGTGTGTGGGCCTTGGCATTGTGATGTTGTTAAGTATTGATCCCTGATTAGTTTGTTGCGCTGGATCCCACCACTCACAGACATGTTAAACGCAGAGGGCCTCATTTACACGAAAGTGTTGCAGCACGGCAGCACCAGGCCTTTGGCTGTGCCACGCTGCAGCACTTTTAAAGCACAGGGATGCATCATATCGACAAGGCTACGATGGATTCCTTTACTCTCTCCTGCGCAGGTACACAATTAGAAGGATGCCTGCGCCATGGGGATGATTGTTTAGGTGCAGAAAGGTGTGCCTTCCTGCACATAAATAATTGGAAAGGGCATATTTCAACTTCAATGTGTGCTGCATTAGCACACGTAGAACTTGTAAAATGTAATTTTTTTAATGATAGTTTATGTGCAGGAAGTCCGTCACAGTGCATGGAAGTGCTTTCCTAACAGCGTCACTCAAGAACAAATTCAAAGCAGGCGCGGTGACGTCACAGCTTTTATCTGTCAGGAGTCTTTAGTTGTACCTGCACAGACTGGACTGGGACACCTAGTAACGACCTGTGGTACTGCACCCTGGTATATTGTGGGCCATAACTAAACCATACATGCCAACATTTTTGAAGAGGAAAGTCGGAGATTAAAAAATAATAAGGAGAATGTACTTCTCCCATTTGACTTCTATTGTACCCGGGGCAATTTGAGGCGGCAGAGAGCCAAAATGAAGCCATTTTTGCCTTCAACAATTGGGAGTCTCCCATCTGAAATGGGTCCATTAGCATGCATGACTAAGCCTGCGGGACCTTGCAGTGCGCTGTTACACGTCTTCCTGGAACATAATATTTATCATTCTTCAATCCAACACAGCAAGACACCTTGCTGCACTGCGTGAAAGGGAGAGATCAGCAGGACGCCATATCTATCAAGAAATGACGCATTCCTGCTCTTTGCCTGCGCTGGCCCAGAAACTGCTGCCTGGCACCAACACAGACACCCTTGCGTCATTGTGCACGCGTGCCTGAGTCACAGGCAGGATTGTTTTTGTGAAGGAAGGTGACACAGAACAATCCCCTGAGGCTTTTTCCTCTTTCTACGTGTTGTGCATTCAAGAGGAAACAAGCATTTGCAATGCAATAGGTCTCGAGTTTAAGCTTTGGCATTGTAAATGTCAATGCCCTTTATTAATGTGTTTTGAAAACCAACACTTATAAAAAGCGTTGTCATTTTAATGCCAATTAATGAAACTCTCACAATGCGAGACCACTTTAATGGTTGCCGTGCCCCTTTCTTTAGACGCTGTTCACCGTATTCAGGTTACACTGAGCCACATGGACAGAAACCGGCGTGGCCACCATTAAAGTGAAAGCTTGTCATGGGGCACCCCATGCTGTGCATTCACTTTTACGGTTGCCACGCCCCTTTCTTTAGCCACAGCTCGCTGTAACCGGAATACGACAAGCAGCGTCTAAAGAAAGGGATACGGCCACCATTGAAGTGATCTCGCATTTGCAAGTGGTCTTGCAAACGGGGTGCGGCCACTATTAAAGTGAAAGCACGGTATGGGCTGCTTTCCCCTAAAATAAAAAAAACAAAACCAAAGTTTTCGTAGCTCGGGCACTAATATTAAAGCGGACCGTGCTGATAAATAAAATAGGTAAAGAAGCGCAGAAGCTATAGTTAAAGTGGACCGCGCTAGCAAATCAAATAAATAAAGAAGCGTGGCGCTATACATAAAGCAAACTTCACTGGCAAATTCAATAAGTAAAGAAGCTTGGCCGTTATAGTTCAAGCGGACCATTACTAATAAAAATATAAAAATGGGCGGCACGCTGCGTTGTAGGAAAGTACGTCGTCGGTGGAATAGGGGAAAATCATTAACACAAATAGTGCTCACAGACTAAATAAGGCAGACTCTGTAACAACACAATTTTGTAAGATGTGGGGTTTTTTAGAAAATAGGACTAGAGGGGCGCACTGCCTGGGTTGAGACGTTACAAAGTGTTTGAGAGGCAAGATGGTATTTGTATGTAGTGCGTGAAGAGCAGACGGAAAAACACCCTTAACCGTCTAGGTAAGTCAACAAGACCAAACAGTGATACAAAGCCAAGCTCTCGCAACTACATTTAAGTACATATAAGCAAGGTACAATGACCCAAAGTTCAAAGGAAACGCGTTTCCTTTGAACTTTGGGTCATTGTACCTTGCTTATCTGTAACAACACAAGTTAAAAGTCCAGTATTCATGGGAGGTTACAAATGCAGACAAGGCAGTACCAAGAGGGGCTACTAAGCCTATTCACGCATCCAGGGCAAGGATTTAGAAAGCACAGTAACAGGAGCCAATTGAAAAGGTGGGCGGAAAACGGGCAGAGCTATAGGTCCATACCTGAATACAGTACGCCTCGCTGAGCAGCGCATACGCTCGCAGGCTCAGCTTGTCTCAAGCACAGGTTTTTCACACATGCCCGGGTCCACCACTACTAGAAAATCTGGGAACGGGTCGTCTTACATATTTAGACTCTTATGTTGACGAACACGCTCCTAAAAGTTGGAAATCGTGTTATCTATCACCACACAAAGCTCCCCAAAAAACACAAAATGTAAAAGCAACCATTAAATTATGGCCAATATACTTGTCTGTGCTCTGGTTTTGAACCTTGTGAATGTTAGTGCTACTGAGTATTACACAGTTTAGGTTGAAGGATGCCACCAAATGTTTCTGTACATCGTACAGAAAATAAAAAGATTAAAGACAAATTTATTGGAAGTTTTATATTTTGGTTCGGAGCAGAACAGTTAGGGCCTCATTTATGAGGTTTTACCGTTGGGCAGCGTCGCAGGCATTCTTACTGAGCTGCCCTACAGTAAAAGAAAAGGGCAGAAGCGGCACATTCCTGTCTTTTCCCCTGCGCCGGCGCACAATGGGCTGCCGTGTGCCCACGCACGCACCTTTGCACCATGGTGCAAGGCGGCCTGCAGTGAGGGGATGATTATTTTTGTGCAGGAAGGGAAACCTTCTTGGACAAACACAATCACAAGAAGCTTTTGCCTCTTTCTATGTGTGCTGCAGAAAAACGAGGAGAAATAAAGATATTTCTCCTAAGTTTTTGGCGCTGCCTCAAATTTACGATTTCTCATAAATCTGGGGCTGTGTCTAAAAGCCATGGATGTTGCTGGGAACGCCCCCAGCAACACCCATGGAATGCCCTTTTAACACAGAAAACTGCGTTAAAGGGAACCATATTAATGAGGCCGCATTAAGCCAAAAAAAGTGTCTTAGTGCTGCCTCGTAAATATGGAGCAGGCTCCTGCACTACAGACCGTCACAAAAAGAGACGTTCTGGCAGCATAAAGGAAGCGCTTTACTAACAGCGTTGCTCAAGGGAAATAAAAAACAGGCGCGTTCACATTTCAGTTTCCGTCCAGCAGGAGTCTTTTCTTTGTCCTTATACCATGCAGTGTCTGACCGGGACCTCTGGTGACATTCTGTGGTACTGCATGCGCCTTGGTGTATAGACAGTGTGGTGCCTGACTGACTTGATTAGGGACCCCTAGTGACGAACTGTGGTACTGCACCCCTCGTGTATATTCAGCGTGGTGCGTGTCTGACTTCATTAGAGACACCTGGTGACGACCTGTGGTACTGCACCCCTCATATATATATATACAGTGCAGGGCCTGGCTGACTTGATAAGGGACACCTAGTGTCCACCTGTGGTACTTCACTCTGCTGTATTTTGGGAGCTACCTAAACCTACAGCAGTTATGCCAAGTGCCACGCACCTCGTGTTAGAATAATGCAATCTAACAATCTCACCCACATCCCCGCTGGGACTGGAGACCATCACACAATGTGTGGCACTTGGCAGGGCTGCAAAGGACAATCATGCTAATTTGCTGGTAACGTGACGAAAACGCAAAAGCGGTGCCTGATACAATTTTCTTGTTGCATTAACAGCACAGGGCCAGAGGTCACTGTACACTTATTGCAGGCTTTGCCTTATTTACAAGGCAGCGTTTAGCCAATTAACATGGCTGAATGCTGCCTTGTAAATAAGGCCCCCTTTCACACTGTACTTAGTGTGAAAGGGAAGGGCAATTTGTGTTGTGGTGGACATTCCACCGTAACAGTCATTGTCTTTGATGCTGCCCCTACTTAGAAGGGTAAAACACACAAGATGATGGACGGAATGTTGCACAATGGCAAAACATTCAACCCCAGTCACAGATCTGGGTTTAATCCATCGTTATTTTTCTCACCAAGCCACCCCAGTTCAGACATAGCCATATGCAAATCAGTCTTGACCTTGTGCCTCATTGGAACAGTCCAAACCAAACGGCCAAGCCATGTCTTCCCTGTACCAGAATCAAGCATCCTGGGACAGGTTTCTGGCTATCAACCTTCATCAGCCAGGATAGCTTGACTCCAGTGGCTTAGTGAGCACGGGACCCACGTCTGGATGTACCCTTCCCACATAGGGTGAACAGCAAAACACACAAGATGATGGACAGAATGTTGCACAATGGCAAAACATTAACCCACAGTCACAGATCTGGATTTAATCCATTGTTATTCTGCTCACCAAGCCACCCCAGTTCAGACATGGCCATATGCAAATCAGTCTTGACCTTGTGCCTCATTGGAACAGTCCAGACCGAACTGCTAAGCCATGTCTTCCCTGGACCAGAATCAAGCATCCTAGGACCGGTTTCTGGCTATCAGCCGTCTTCAGCCAGGATAGTTTGACTCCAGTGGCTTAGTGAGCACTGGACCCACCTCTGGGCATACCCTTCCCACATAGAGTGAACAGCAAAACACACAAGATGATGGACGGAATGTTGCACAATGGCCAAACATTTAATCCATTGTTATTTTGCTCACCAGGCCACCCCAGTTCAGACATGACCCTGTGCCCCATGGGAACAGTCCAGCCCAAACTGCCAAGCCAGGTCCTCCCTAGACTGGAATTAAGCATCCTAGGACCGGTTTCGGGCTTTCAGCCCTCATCAGCCAGGATAGCTTGATTCCAGTGTCATGGAGACCACGGGACTCACGTCTGAGCATTCCCGTCCCACTCGGGGTGACAAATGCAAAAACAACAGTTGATGGACAGAATGGCTTGGCAGTTCGGGCTGGACTATTCCCATGGGGCACAGGGTCAAGACAAATTTGCATATGGCTGCGTTCAAACTGGAATGGCATGGTGAGCGAAATAACGATGGATTTAGGCCCAGATCTCTGTACTGGGGTGAATGTATGACATTGTTCTGCATTCTGTCCATCAACTGTTGAGGAAAATTGAAGAATAGTGCCCTCACAATTTGTCAACAAACGTTCAAAGAGAAAATTCAAGCGTTCTTTGAAAGTTTCTACTGCGTGGTTTTTATTTTTTGGTTACATCTGCGAAAAAAGGACAGCCAATATGTGTTTCGCCCTAGAACAGGACCGCAGGTATCACCTACCGGCGTCTTACAGCATCATGAATGCAACCTGTCCGCACTACTGACTTTTGCCTTGAAAAAGCCCACGGCCAATAGGCCACTAGGGCGAAACACGTGTCGGCTGTCCTTTTTTCGCAGATGTAACCAAAAAATAAAAACCACGCACTTGAAACTTTCAAAGAACGCTTGAATTTTCTCTTTAAACGTTTGTTGACAAAAATCGGGAGGGCACTATTCTTCAATTTTCCTCTACATTTACCCTTACAATGGCTCTTGGGTGAAGCCTTTCATGAGGAATGTGCCACCACAACACAATTGGGACCTGACAATTGTGGCACCTAAGCCCAGAGACTTCCACCCAAACAGTTAACCATGTCCATCAACTGTTGTTTTTGCCTACTTAGAAGGGTGGCATAAACAGGAGGCAGCGCAAAAAACCTGTACTTACCCAAGCGAAACAAGGAGAAATGTTTCAATTTCCCCTTGTTTTTGCTGTTTCCATGTGTGGTGTGTTGTGCAGCACACAAGGAAACAGCAAAACACTAATGAGTGTTTATGTGCAGGAAGGTTTCCCTTCCTGCACATAAACAATTTTCCCTGCAACACAGACACCCTTCCACTATGATGAAAGGGTGCCTGCGTTGGGGCTAGCCAGCCAAATTTAGTGCCAGCGCAGGGGGAAACGCAGGGCTGCGCTCCATCACTTCTTAGTTAATATGGTCCGAAGTGTCCCCCCCCCCCCCCAGCATTGGAGCATGTAAATGGCCACGCCTCTCACGGAGCTCTGCAATGCACATCTTCATTCTGTTAGCTGAACGCATTGTTTCACAAACTTTATTAACTACACCCAGACACACCATAACATTGTAAGTAGTCCACCAAAGACCACAGTGGTCCCCTTGGACATTTTCATAAGACACTATGGGCATATTTACAAGCCCCTTGCGCCGCTTTTACGCCGCCGTTGCGTCACTTTTGTGACGCAGCGGCGGCGCAAAAGATGCGCCATGGTGCAGGGTATTTTCAATGTGACGCATCTCCCAGAAGCGTCACGTCGTAAAGCCCTGCGCCAGAAGAGGCGTACCATCGCAGGGGGAGGCGTTCCGGCGCAGGAACGCCTCCCAAAAGTGGCTGAGTGAAATCTACAAGATTTCACTCTGTCACTTTTGGGCCCATGCTGAGTCAAATCCCTGCGCCTGCTTGAAGCAGGCGTAAGGATTGACGCAGCATTGTGCACATAGGGCCCCCCTGATCATTGCTGGAGCTGCGTCGGGCTTGCGACACAATTCCAGCAATGCGCCACTTTTACGGCACAGATGCTGTAGAATGCAGAACGCATTGAAGGAGGAAAAAACTAGGAGAAATGAAAACACCCAAAGAGGCGGCGCTGCGTTGCGTGACAGGGAGGGAGCAGGAGATCACCATACCTACAGAGATGTGGTTCTCTTCTCCCATCTCCCTGTTCTGCGCCACACATGCACCTTAGCGCCATAGCGCAAGGCTGCATGCCTGAGTCAGGCATAGGTTTTGTACAGGAAGAATGCCCTTCTTGTACAAAACGCTATACCTAGACAAGTTTAAACATGTCTCCCACTTTATATATGTGCTGCACAATGCAGCACGCACGCAAAGTCTGAAAAGAAAGGGGAAATAAAAGCATTTCTCCATTTAACGGCACCTTTGAAGTGTTGTTAAATGGTTGGTGGGAAAGCCTGTCTAGTACTACTTGTAGATAGAGTTTTGCATTAAAAGGCTTTGTGGTTTGAAGGGCATGTCCTTGTGCCACTCATGCACCACCCCCTTGGCAATAAGTACCGTAAAGCAGTTCTTTGCTCTGCTTTGCGTTACATTTAGGGTATTTCCTTGAGCAAAAAAAGTTTTGTTTGCGCTGGTAAGTAAATTATAACAAAAATATTTTGTGCTGGTTATTCACACTTTTGTGATGCTAACCCAGCACCAAATGTTTGTAAATCTACCCCCAGGTCTTTTGTATCTGAACAGAACAACATGAGTTGGAAAAGTAATAATATACCTACAGTTATCTTTCAGTTCAAATTGATGATATCTTTTGGCGCCATTCAGCTGTACAATCATATCCACTATGTGTGAACCTGGATGTCTTTCTTTCTCTTGGTTGCTTTATTGGCCTGTGAGGAGCTTCAAAGTTATTCTTTTGTTCATCGGTGGCCAGTGATGTGGCTGCAGCTGGGATGTTCTGCAGTTTCTTTAGCAGCTTTTGGATGGTGCTGTGTAGAGTGTGACTCTGCTACTGACGAATGCATGTGTGACCTTTTTCCTTGACTTGGGTTGGGATCCACTTGAAAATGTTCCAAAGCAGGCAGAGCTTGTGGAATCAGGAAGACGAAACAGCGCTGATTTGGCGATTCATTGAGGGTGAGAAATCAAGAATGATGCCACGGTTTTGTGCGTGGTCCGTGTACCTGCTGGGGGTTCCAAGCACTGTGGACCACCAGCAGTCGTCCCAGGTGGAGGGGGTAGAGCCCAGGATGAGGTCTCCATACTTGTCTAAGTTGAGCTTGAGGAAGCTGCTATCCAGGTGGTGACTGCCTTCCTCCTGTTGTGGAAGATGCTCTTGGCAGCTGTGGGTTCGTCTGAGAGGGAGGGAATCAACTGGCTGTCATCAGCATAGGAGACGATGTTGAGTCCATGGCTTCTGATGATGGCTGCAAGTAGGGCCATGTAGATGTTGAAGAGGGTGGGGCTCAGGGAGGGTCTCTGATGCATTCCCCAGCTGATCTCTGTGGGTTTCTGAATAGAACATTGAAAGTTTGACTCTTTGTTTTCGACGGGTTAGGAAGGAGCGGATACATTCTAGGGCTTTATTATGGATGCTGGCATCGTCGAATCTTGCGCAGAGGGTTTGGTGAGAGAAGGTATTGAATGCAGTCGAGAGGTCCAGGAGGATGAGGCCTGCAATTTTGACTCTGTCAAGTAGGGTGTGGATGTCATCTGTAGTGGCGAGGAGGACGATCTCAGTACTATCGTTGCTTCTGAAGCCCGATTGGGAGCGGTCCAGGATGTGGTTTGCTTTGATTAGGGATGAGCGGGAAATCCGTTACGCCCGCGGATTTTGCAGATTTTTGGGAAATCCGCAATCCGCGAATTTTGCGGATTTCCCGCAAAATCCGCAAAAAAAAATCCGCTGACGTAACGGGTTCAAAAGTTGAACCCCCACTCATGTAACTATTTTACAATGGCGCCAGCAAGCTGCCAGCGCCGTTGTAAAATAGTTACAAAGTTAGCTTGCACAGGAACCACTAGATAAAACGAAGCAGGTGCTGCTTTATTTTATCTAAGTGCTTCCTGTGCAAGCTAACTTTGTAACTATTTTACAACGGCGCTGGCAGCTTGCTGGCGCCATTGTAAAATAGTTGCATGAGTAGGCTGGGCACAGGTCTGCTTAGTTTCTTCCCAAATCTACCGTGGAAAATCAGCCGATGGACAGCTCACTCAAGGGACCCCTGCGCCCTTCGGGGCGATTGCATAGTAACACAGACATGGTCGCTCGAACTAGTTGATGCTCAAATTCAGTGACTCATTCATTAACCCAAAAACAATCGTGAGCGTCGTCGAGGCTGGACAGGTGTGCCTTCTTCCCAAATCTACTGTGGAAAATCAGCTGTGATGCTGATAGACTTTGCATCCTTGACTTTCACGAGCGCAATACCCGTGCTGTTCCTGTGACCAGGAGCTTCTTTCTCTTCATCTGCTGAACTGATCTTTCTCTGACCTTTTATACACACAAGAGGCACATACCCTACTGGGCACATTGTGTTCGCACGGGTTTCTGCAAGTTCGCGAGCGTTTTGTACAATTTCGCAATTTGCGAAATTGTACAAAACCCTCGCGAACTTGCAGAAACCCGTGCGAACACAAAAAAAAGAAAAATCCGCGAGGATTCGCGGATTTTGCGGATTTTCGCAATCCGCAAATTCGCAAATCCGCTGCCAATCCGCAAAATCCGCCCATGCCTAGTTTTGATGAACTCAGAGAGTTGAGCATTGGTGGCATTCTCGATGACTCGACGAAATACCTGGTAGAATATGAATTGGCATTTGCCCTTTTTTTTCTTATCCTTTATCCACGCATGACCATTGACTTCTCAATGCATGGGCGTAGCCCAGGTGCACATCTTGATTTTCGATAGAGTTAGACGTGGCACTGCAGACAATTCATTGTACTGGTCTGCTGACATAATGTTGAATGATGCACCACTGTCAATAATAATCATTGTCTGGCAACAATTCACCTTTAGCGTGATTTTGGGGCAATGCCCAAATAAACTTAGTTGCTTCACATGACAATCTTTCCTTGACTTTTGTTCTTCCTTGCAAGCAGCCAAACCTACATGTGCACACCGTTCGACAATCAACATCCCCATAGCGCATCCATCGTCTACACTGTTGCTCGATTCACTGCTTTGGGAGGATGACTTTGATGATGATCGCCTTCGCTTAGTCTCTACTTGTCTTAGCTGATGTTGCCGTTTGGCCTTGTGGATGTGGCTGGAGTGCTTCTGGAACTTTCTGATGTCCGTTTTCCCTTCTCAACGTGATACAACTAATTTCTCTTTTGTACTGCAGGCTGTTATGAAATGGTTTTCTTTCCCACGGCCTTTACATATCTGCCCAATGGCTGATCATTTACCTTCATGTGGAAATGAGAATCCGCATCGGAAACATAATTTTGATTTCTTAAAAGGCATTGTCTTTCGTGCCCCTGCTTTGTTTTTCTGCTTTCTTTTCATGCTTAAGGCTGATTAGTCCTGGGCTGTTCCAATGTGTCTTCGGAATGAATCAGAGGCAACCATTGAGGGTTCGGAAATGTTTATTCTCTTCAATGTTGAATTCACCAAACTTGCAGTCCTTGATAAGGGCATCAAGTTTCTCGACAAACTCATCAATCCTTTCACCAGCACGCTGTCTTGCCTGGTTAAAGATGTACATTTTGTTGTCTATATTCGTAATCGAATTGAATAGTGCTCCTAACGTTTCTTTGATTTGACAGTATGATGCTTTATCAGGTGGTGGCATTTTTTCCTTACTTCTTTCACTCCGTCTACTGCAAGATTCGTTAAGTATTTGATCTTCTTTTTGCAATCTGCTTCTTCTAGCGCATCTATAAAGTCTTTGAACGTTTTGCTCCATGCTGTCCATCTGGCAGTAATGTTCTGCTTTTTGACGGTATCGAATGGCGGCGGTGGTTTCAGGAATGCAGCTGCTCCGTATTTGGCTTTCCTTTCAGAAAAATTGACACATTTCACTATTTCAACTGGCTTTCATTGAATAGGATGCCATTGGCTACTTGGAATGCACTGGCCTCCAACTAGGGCCCGACCCGAAGTCGGTTATCACTCCTTCGATTTTACGGGTAAGGCACTTGTGCTGTCTGTACCTGGTTTTCACAGTTTTTTGTGTTTTCTGGTACCTGGTCGTCTCTGCCTTTAGTGTTTACATGCACCTGGTTGTTGCAGCATTTAGCGTTTTTTTGCACCTAGTCGTTGCTGCCTTTTGCATTTCTGCTTTTTACGAACAATGGATCTGTGTTACGCTGTGGCACAGTATCTATTTTGTGGCCCTTGCCAACAGGCTTCTGGTGGGCTTTCTGGTTGTACTCCTCTGTAGGGCCTTCACCTTCTTTGAGGGCCTTGTGGAAGCTAGAGTTGCGCTGTGAAGCCACATCCTTGTGGCACGCACAAGCAGTTTTCTGGACCATGGAAAACATTCAGGGAGAGTAACCTTGTTCCTTTGTGGCACGTATCACCTACTCATCGAAAGTTGTAGTATCCTCCCCAGCTCTGGAGGACGTAAATGATCACGCCACACATGGAGCTCTGTTATGAATTTCTTTATTCTTCAGTGTGTAACCATTAACTGAACACATTGCATCACACACTTTATTAACGAGACCCAGACACACCCCTCCGTATGATGTAACATTGTGAGGAGTCCGCCGAGGACCACACATGTTCCCTTGCACATATCATAAGACACTACTGGGCATATTTACAAAGAAAGTGGCGAAGCATGTCGTCAAGCCTAAAAGGCTAACAACAGGCTCCATCACTTTAGAAACACAGGGCTGCACCATATTTACTAGAATGTTGTGCAGCCCATGTTTTTCCTCGCGCTGGTGCAAAATTTAGCAGTTGAGCGCCAACGCAGTCACCCTTGCACCATAGTGCAAGGGTGCCTGCATTTAGGGGAGTGATTGTTTATGTGTGAGGTGCCTCTTCCTGCACATAAACAATCTTGAAATTACGTTTTGTAACTTCGAACTGTGCTGCTTAATGCAGCACACACAAAAGTTGCAAAACATCATTTTGTTTTAAAAAGAATGTTCATGTGGAGGAAGGGACACCTTTCTGCATATAAACAATCATTGGTGTTTTGCTGTCTCCATGTGTCCTGCACAACGCAGCACACCTGAAAACAGCTAAAACGAGGAGAAATTAAACATTTCTCCTCGTTGAGCCAGGGTAAGACCAGGTTTTCCCTGGTCTTAATTTTGGTGCAGTCCCATATTTACGCCACCCTTGTAAATATGCAGCAGCGTCAAAATCAATGGGTCTTGCTGTGGAATGCCCACAGCAACACCCACTGCCCTCCCCTTTCATGCAAAGTATAGTGTGAAAGGGTGCCTTATTTACAAGGCAGCGTTAGGCCACATTAAGGGGCCCATTAGGATCGCGGACGGACTTGCGTCAGTCCGCGACCCCAGAGCAGGAGGGAACCTCCGCATGGCCTGCGGAGTTCCCTCCTGTGCAATTAGGATGTGACCGCCACCCTGGCGGTCACATCCTCTATTTTTAACATTGCGGCGGGTGCGGCTTCAAGCTGCACCCGCCGCAATGGTAAAAATGCATACATTGCATTTGTATACAGAAAGCGGCAGGCACCGTGCGGTGCCTGCCAATTTCTGCATACAAATGCAGGGGCGTACCATAGGTACCCCCATGTGCACCCCCCAACCCCCCTTCACCCAGGGGCCCCTCAACGGGCCCCTGCAGTGAAGTTCCACATGCTTTTACACGGCGGAAAACCCGCAGCGGAAAAGCATGTTTTGAAACCCATCCTAATATGGCTGGCGGTGTCTGAGAGACACCGCCGCCATATTAGAGCTTTTCCGCCGCGGTTGTAAGCCAATCGCGGCAGAAAAGCAGCGGTCTGAAACTAGGACCCACCAGCCATCCTAATGTGGCGGTGGGTCTTTGGTGGGTCCGCAGCGGATTTTCCGCATCCTCCGGGCCGGCGGTGGCTTCCTAATTCGCTATCCTAATAAGCCCCTATGTGGCTTAACGCTGCCATGTCAATAAGGCGAATCCCCAAGCCATATGGGCTTGAAAAAAATGCCCCTATAAAGTGCAGCTTGTGAAAAAAGCATGAGTGAGCACGCAAGACTCTTTTTCACAAAATTAACTTTCCTTATACAGTTCTCATGTTACACCATGAAAGAAATCACTTGGCTTTGCTGTACTATTTTTTCAGTTTATCACCTTTCTCCCAATAAGTTTTTGAGTAAAGAGCAATGTTTCATATTACAGACAATTTCTGTTTTATATTTGCCACTTGTCTTTAATATTGTTCTCGGTGCTTGTAGGAGCACCGAGAACAATGTGGCACCATTGACGGAAAGATTTGCATTGAGTAAAAACCTACTTATTTATAATTTTGTCATTTTCTTCAATCTTAATTGCGTATAGCTGTTGTGGTACTCATTTCTGATGTGTGTGCTACTTGCTTTGGGTCATTATAAGTACATGTACAATATATATATATTTTTTAGGTTCCCATGTTTTTCTGGTCAGTAAAATTCCACTTTTCCAGTTCTGTGCATTTTGGGGGTTGTAGTCTTTGTGTCTATTGAACCAAGTGGACACAACTATCTGAAAACAATAGGCCCGATTCACAAAGGTAAACTGAGACAAACGTTAACTTTACGACTATTCGTATTCACAACGGGCATTTTCGAGTAGTAAAGTCATACTTTTGTCTAAGTTAAACTTAAGTTTTGGTCTTAAGTGTAATTGAGACCAAAAGACGGAGGGGCAGATTTATGTTGGGAATGCGCCACGTTTGCGTCACGCAACTGCGGCTTAAACGTGGCGCATCCCTACGACCGATTTACAACGTGACGCATCTAGGCAGATGCGTCACGTTGTAAAGCCCTGCGCCGCTTGTGGGCGTTCCGGCGCAGGGTGGGCGTTCCGGGGCATGTGCACCTCGCAAAAGTGGCTGAGTGAAATCTATAAGATTTCACTCAGTCACTTTCAGGCCAATGCTACGTCAAAACCCTGCGCCTGCTTGAAGCAGGCGTAGGTCTTGACGCAGCATTGTAAAGATGGGGCACCCCCGAGCCTTGCTGGAGTTGCGTCGCGCTTGCGACACAACTCCAGCAATGCGCCACTTTTACCGCACAGATGCGTGACGCATCTGTGCCGTTTTTGCCCCATGGTGCGCCGCATTGTAAATGCGGCGCACCATGGGTGGCGGAGCTGCGGCGCACTGTGGCGCACATTAACTGGTGCATCCCTGGGGATGCGCCAGTTAACATAAATCTGCCCCTAAGGACATTTGGTCTCAGTTATCCTTAGCACCATGGGCCAGATGTACAAAGTTTTTTTGCGGGCGCAAATGGGTTTTAGGATTAGCGACTAGCTATTTGGAAGGGGCGTTCCAAGGGCGTGCCTTCTTAATAGCGAATCCTTAAGCTATGTAAGAATGTTTTGCAACCCTGTTGGGAATCACAAACAGTGTCTCAGACACTGTTGTGCATCCCAATTAGCGAGTGGCAAATTGTGAGTCGCTAATTGGCGGGTCGTACATATGATCTATTACTTTTAGTCTCCGTTAAAAATAAGACCAAAACTTAAGTGTATCTGAGACTTTAGGTTTCAGTTAAACTTAAAACCAAAACTTTTGGACTCAGTTACACTTAAGACCAAAACTTTAATTCAACTGAGACAAAAGTCTAACTTTACCGCTCATACATACCCTTTGTGAATACCGTAAGTCATAAAGTTAGACTTTTGTCTCAGTTTACCTTTGTGAATCAGGCCCATGAATTAAAGGCCCAGGTCCTCATTTATGAGGCCGTGCGTCACTTTTACGCCACGGGTGCGTCACTTTTTGTGACGCACCAGCAGCGTAAAAAAATGTGCCTTGTTGCACCATATTTACAAAGTGACGCATCTAGGTAGATGCATCACTTTGTAAAGCCCTGAGCTACATTATACCTGCGCCAGGTATAATGTATGCAGGGAGGGCGTTCTGACGCAAGAAAGGGTCGTAGAAGTGACTCAGTGAAGTCACTGAGATTTTACTGCGCCACTTCTAGGACGCAAATGCGTCAATTTCTTACGCCTGCCCTTTCACATGAGGCTTGCCCCATGAGAAAGGACACATTGCTGGAGTTGCGTCACTTTTGTGGCACACTCCAGCAATGCGTCACTTTTGCACCATACAGATACATCAGCAATACTGGCGTATCTGTAACTCCTTGCGCCATGATGCGTCATACTGTAAATATGACGCATCATTGGTGTCGCAAAGAGGGCGCAATGAAAAGTGACGCATCGCTGTTTTCACGAGGCGATGCGTCACTTTTCATAAATGAGGCCCCCAGTACTTTAAAAGTGGTGTACTACGTCATTTTTTTTTTTATTTCAAATCATTTTTATTGAATTACTAGCAGCCCGTCCCGACGTTGTCCGGGTATGAATTGCTGCCGGCCAGTAGTATATTGTTTCGTAGGATTTCATTTTGATAGCATTTCTTATCTGTGACAGGCCTGTGAAACGCTCCGATTCACAGTGCACTGCTGATGCACTTAAGAGTGCGCGTTCAGTAGTGTGTGAACTCGAGTTTCCCTACTTTATTTTCCTTGCAATATTATATAGCGCGAACTCGACAACATGGCATGAGCACAATTTACATTACAGAAGAACACATTGATTTGTGGTAGGCACGGGGAGACAAAGCGATTTGCCTGGAATCACAGGATGTTGAGCTGATGCCGAGATTCTAACGTAGCTCCCCATCTCTAAAGTTCGCAATTCTAGAACTTGTGGTGGGAGGTGTGTCTAAAAGTGTATGTCGGTGCTGGGCATCAATGAGAGAGACCTGTGCATTTTTCCAATTGGTGGTGAAAAAATATGAGTATGTTGCTGGAGATGTGGGCCGCCGTGCCACCAATGTACTTACGGGGGAGGGTAAACACCCATTATTCCGCAAATTTCTTTACGCATACCATCACTCTGCATACTTTCATTACGAAAGTACCATGACTCCGCAATGCCATTATAACGAATGGCATTACATTTTATTTGCTTTTACCACGCATACATTTACAACGAAATTCGTTGTAAATGCATGAATGGTAAAAGCATGTTTTTTAAAAATGTTTGGATAAGGCAAGTATGGGTATAGGGTTATATGTTTTGGGGTACTGAGGTATATGTTTTGGGGAGTTTGTGTATTTTATTGGTTCAGATATAGTTTTGGGTTATGGGGTACAGGGGTATTTTTAGGGTTCAGG
This sequence comes from Lissotriton vulgaris, assembly GCF_964263255.1. Taxonomy (NCBI): domain Eukaryota; kingdom Metazoa; phylum Chordata; class Amphibia; order Caudata; family Salamandridae; genus Lissotriton; species Lissotriton vulgaris. The sequence continues at coordinate 25,333,900 of NC_141696.1, read as the reverse complement.
GCTAGGTTTGGGTTTTGGGGTATAGGGGTATTTTTAGGGTTCAGGGGTAGGTTTGGGTTTTGGGGTACAGGGGTATTTTAAGGGTTCAGGGCTAGGTTTGGGTTTTGGGATACAGGGGTATTTTAAGGTTCCGGGCTAGGTTTGGGTTTTGGGGTACAAGGGTATTTTTAGGGTTATGGGATAGGTTTGGGTTTTGGGGTACAGGGGTATTTTAAGGGTTATGGGCTAGGTTTGGGTTTTGGGGTACAGGGGTATTTTAGGGTTCAGGGGTAGGTTTGGGTTTTGGGGTACAGGTGTATTTTTAGAGTTCAGGGGTATGTTTGGGTTTTGAGGTACAGGGGTATTTATAGGGTTCAGGGCTAGGTTTTGGTTTTGGGGTACAGGGGTATTTTTAGGGTTTAGGGATAGGTTTAGGTTTTAGGGTACAGGGTATATTTATAGGGTTAAGATGGGTTAGTGTTTAAGGGTGTTGGGGTATTTTATAGAGTAAGGGTGGGTTATGATTATGGGGTGCAGGGGTATTTAAAGTAGGGGTGGGCGGAATTGGCGCGAACTTGGTACAATAAATCCGCAATATTTAGTTCCGTCAGATTTCAATTCTTAAAACAGAAACCTCATATATTCAAAGTAAAATAACAAGTATTTCTACATGCTAAAATGCATATAGTCATTTCACAAAAGTGAAATTAGCTTCCAGCAAGCAGTGAGAGAGGTGATGATTTTGAGATCAAGCCCCTGCAAACCATTATGGGACGAGATTAGCAGTGGGAAGTGAATATGATAGTATCCAAATATTTCTACAAAGAGCTGCAGTTCACCTCGTTCTCCCCAGTTGTCCCCAAGAGGCAAATGCAATAGCATTTAAAATATTATACATCAAGCTGCAGTTCACCTCATGGTCCCTAGATGTCCCTGATGAGGCAAATGCAATAGCATTTAAAATATTACACATCAAGCTGCAGTTCACCTCATGTCCCTAGATGTCCCTGATGATGCAAATGCAATAGCATTTAAAATATTATATATCAAGCTGCAGTTCACCTCGCCATCCCTAGATGTCCCTGATGAGGCAAATGCAATCGCATTTAAAATATTACACATCAAGCTGCAGTTCACCTCGCCGTCCCAAGATGTCCCTGATGAGGCAAATGCAATCGCATTTAAAATATTACACATCAAGCTGCAGTTCACCTCGTCGTCCCAAGATGTCCCTGATGAGTAAAATTCAAAAACATTGAAACCCTTTTCATGAATGCTAAAAATTATGCTAAGCTTATCCCATAATGCTTTGCAGGGCCTTTTAGTTGTATTTTTGCCCATAACTGTGCTTGGAGTGGTTCTAAGAGAATGGGACCACCAATGAATTACTATTTAAAGGGAGCAGGAATGTATAGAACCTGGGAAGAAAAAACAACAATCGTGACGGAATGCCCCCAGCGATTGTCACGCCCCCAGCACACACCCACAGCACAATGCAGACACGCCCACAAGGGACTACTTTGCTGGCACGGTTCTTTTACATTTTAAATGTATATGGTGGGCGTCTGCATAGCCTATGTCCTTCTGCTGCAAGTGCCCTTTCCAACGCTGGATTGGGTGTTGTGATTGGTGCTGTGGTTCCCGAGTTTACCTGGCCAAAAGGTGCAAGTTCTCTCTTTATAATAGTAGTATAGATAAGAAACACGAATACAAAGGAAATAAACATAATGATAATTATAAAGGAAGATAAGGAAAGGATAATAAAATAAAATAAAATAAAATATTAATAGAGATACGTCACTCAATACATACATGTTAATGTGCTCAAGTGCAGACAAAGACGTCATTTTTATCTGAAGAAGTGTGGTGTTCCTTTGAGGAGTGTGTCGTTTATGTACAACAAACATGCGACCTGCAGTTTCTCTCTGGGATGTTTGTATGATAAAGCAGGGTTGTGCACTTAACGTACAGATGGTATTAGTTTATTAAAAAGGATTTGTGGATTTGTATAAAGAAGGACATCACACAGCGCTTTCCTCCCATTCCTCCATTTAAACAATTTCTATCATGTTTGCGGCATAGAAGTCCGCTTATGACATTCCCCATTATAAGAGAAAGAATGGGTTTAAAAACACCAGAATGCATAGAGTGACTGAGTAAAAACACACAGTAATGGCTGATCTATATTTCAATGCCTTTCTGTTTTGTTCTACTCATGATCAAGTGTCAGTCAAAGTGCAACACTCAAGACATAGAGATGTGAGACACTAAAAGGTTGAAAATGTCACTCATAAGCACACTTAAACCGTGGCGGCCATGCCACGGGACCTTGTAGTGCTCCGTTACGCGTGTTCCTAGAACCTAGAGGCATAGCTATTAAATAATTGTGTCACCCTTGCGCCAAACAAAGGGGCTTAAGAGTGTCGTAACTCCTAAGTTAGATTTATGAAGCCACGGGACGCCACCTTGCATTGCCTAGCTTTATAAATCGAGAATAACCCAACGCACCAAAAAGTGCTGCGTTGCGCTACTCTGCCCTGAGAAGGCGTTCCATGGGTGGAGAGCTGTTGTGCACACACATCTACCCATGGACATTGGCGCATTCAAAGCATTACTCTCCCTGGCAGACCTGGGAATGCATCAAATTGCTATGCTTCCCCAGGTGAGGCATAAGAAGGAGAAATATCTTTATTTATATCTGTAAGACAGATTTATATCTGTCTCACAGGATTGTCATTGTGCAGGAAGGTGTCAATTCCAGCACTAAACCAACCCTGCCTACAAGGCAGGCATCCTTGCACCAACCCTGCCTACAATGCAGGCATCCTTGCACCAACCCTGCCTACAACGCAGGCATCCTTGCACCAACCCTGCATACAACGCAGGCATCCTTGCACCAACCCTGCATGCAACGCAGGCATCCTTGCACCAACCCTGCCTACAAGGCAGGCATCCTTGCACCAACCCTGCCTACAATGCAGGCATCCTTGCACCAACCCTGCCTACAACGCAGGCATCCTTGCACCAACCCTGCATACAACGCAGGCATCCTTGCACCAACCCTGCATGCAACGCAGGCATCCTTGTACCAACCCTGCATACAACGCAGGCATCCTTGCACCAACCCTGCATGCAACGCAGGCATCCTTGCACCAACCCTGCATACAACACAGGCATCCTTGCACCAACCCTGCATGCAACGCAGGCATCCTTGCACCAACCCTGCATACAACACAGGCATCCTTGCACCAAACCTGCATACAACGCAGTCATCCTAGCAGCAACCCTGCATACAACGCAGGCATCCTTGCACCAACCCTGCCTACAACGCAGGCATCATTGCACCAACCCTGCATACAACGCAGGCATCCTTGGACCAACCCTGCATACAATGCAGGCATCCTTGCACCAACCCTGCATGCAACGCAGGCATCCTTGCACCAACCCTGCATACAACGCAGGCATCCTTGCACCAACCCTGCATACAACGCAGTCATCCTTGCACCAACCCTGCATACAATGCAGGCATCCTTGCACCGACCCTGCATGAAATGCAGGCATCCTTGCACCAAACCTGCATACAACACAGGCATCCTTGCACCAACCCTGCAAACAACGCAGGCATCCTTGCACCGACCCTGCATACAACGCAGGCATCCTTGCACCAACCCTGCATACAACGCAGGCTTCCTTGCACCAACCCTGCATGCAACGCAGGCATCCTTGCACCAACCCTGCATGCAACGCAGGCATCCTTGCACCAACCCTGCATACAATGCAGGCATCCTTGCACCAACCCTGCATACAACGCAGGCATCCTTGCAAAAACCCTGCATACAACGCAGGCATCCTTGCACCAACCCTGCATTATAAATTTAGAATAACCCAAAGCTGCGAAAAGTGCTGCGTTGCGTTACTCTGCCCTGAGAAGGCGTTCCATGGGTGGAGAGCTGTTGTGCCCACACATCTACCCATGGACATTGGCGCATTCAAAGCATTACTCTCCCTGGCAGACCTGGGAATGCATCACATTGCTATGCTTCCCCAGGTGAGGCATAAGAAGGAGAAATGTCTTTATTTATATCTGTGAGACAGATTTATATCTGTCTCACAGGATTGTCATTGTGCAGGAAGGTGTCAATTCCAGCACTAAACCAACCCTGCCTACAACGCAGGCATCCTTGCACCAACCCTGCCTACAATGCAGGCATCCTTGCACCAAACCTGCATACAACGCAGGCATCCTTGCACCAACCCTGCCTACAACGCAGGCATCCTTGCACCAACCCTACCTACAACGCAGGCATCATTGCACTAAACCTGCCTACAATGCAGGCATCCTTGCACCAACCCTGCATACAACGCAGGCATCCTTGCACCAACCCTGCATGCAACGCAGGCATCCTTGCACCAACCCTGCATACAACGCAGGCATCCTTGCACCAACCCTGCCTACAACGCAGGCATCCTTGCACCAAACCTGCATACAATGCAGGCATCCGTGCACCGACCCTGCCTACAACGCAGGCATCCTTGCACCAACCCTGCATACAACGCAGGCATCCTTGCACCGACCCTGCATACAACGCAGGCATCCTTGCACCAACCCTGCATACAACGCAGGCATCCTTGCACCGACCCTGCATACAACGCAGTCATCCTTGCACCGTGGTTCGAGAGCACCTGCATTGGCGCTAGGCAGCAAAGGTAAAAGACAGGAATGTACCACACAATTTTAAGTGCGGCGCATTACTACCCTTTCCCTATCACGCAGTGCAACGCAGGTAGGTGACTTGCTGTGCTGCATGAGTTTTTTAATATATATGCCCCATTATGAGCATATTTATGAATGAGTTGCATCCCTCTTGTACCACGCAACGTAGTGCATGTGAAATGCAACTCCAAAATGCGATTGATGAAGCCACGCAAGGCCATCTTGCATGGTCTCGAGTGGCCTGATAAGTCCAGAGCAACGCAACACAGCGTAAATCATGGTGCCGAGTTGCTCTGCCCCAGGGAGGCAATCCATGCGTGTTGTGTGGGTTCTCTCGTGCGACACCCATGGATGTTGATGCATTCCCAGCGCAGGGGAGAGTGAAGGAATCCGTTATATAGTTGTAGATATGACGCATCCCTTTCCTTCGGAATTAATGCAGCACGGTGCAGTCGTGGCTTGTGGCGCCGCACTGCGTTCATTCCTTTTAAATAAGGCCCTTCATGTCTATAGAAGGCAAGCACTCTAGGTTACTTAGTAACACCCTTGCCATACCGCTCAAAGGAATACATCTTTGTTCTCACGAAGCTTCAAGAGAACGCCATCAATTACAGCCACTACTGTCTTCCAAGCAGCGTTTACATTCCTGATTAACCTATTGCGCCCATTTACATTTCGTTCACGCAGCAGACACCCTGCCAGGAAGGCTTGTTCCTTGTTTCCCCATGTGTCCCTCCTTCGGCTTCACAGCGTTGGAGACTCCCTCCCTTCCACTTCAGCTAAAGAATCTCAACATTAGAAATCAACTGTCCAAGGACGGTTGTCCTTAACGAAAACATCAGGGAACTGTTTTGGTCAAATTTAAAATGTATGGGCACACCATGCCCTTTAGTTCCCATCAATTTCAGCCTCTGTTTATAAGTAAGTTAAATATGCCAATAAAGAGTTTACCTATTCAACCCTGGTTTAAGAGTGGCGCACCGAACTTTCACTTGTTGGCAGGGGTAAGGTGCAGAGCCTGACAGTCCGCAAAAATATGGGTCCAGCAAAAAACTAAAAATCCAGCAGGGCCAGGCAGAACAGGAGAATTTCATACAGGTTGCTGTTTTATCTCCTGCACTTCACATACAGAATGAAAGCACACGCAAAGGGTTTCATGGTGCTGAGGGCCATCTGCTGCACTCACTCAGATGGTGTCTGAGGTAAATGGTGCACTGTGCATGACACTTCTCCTGGAGGGCCAAAAGTCTGCAGAGAAACAACGGGCTGAAACCTGTGGAAAGTAAAGAAGACTTTGGGAAATGATTCCCTTCACATTGTGACACTTACTTATCCATTTTAAAGTATACACAGAGTTTCCTAAGTGAAAACACTGGTTTTGAGATATAAGGAGATATGTATTTATAAATCGCTTATTACCTCTAATGAGGCATATAATGTCTTTGTTTTTCCTCCAATATTTATTTTATCTTTAAAACACTGCTCTGCAGACATTGGCAAAGCCATTGGTTTTGTAGTCATTTTATACACCTGAGATCTCTTGGCGTTGCCAGTGCTTTCTTTTGACGTTCATAAGTGTACGCACAGATTAAACACAAGAAGGCCCTTATTGATGGTATTTTGGTGTAGGGCAGTACAAGTCCCCTTACAGCATTGTCCAAGGCCAAAGTGAAAGGGCAATACGTAGGGCAATGTGTGATGCAGTAGAAAGAGGAAACAAGCACTGGAAATGCAAAAGGTCTCGCAGGTCCTTCTGTCACTGCGAGCACCCGTGCTGCTGCAGCAACCAGCAAAGGACTTTTTCAAGATCATCAGGACAGCCATCTTCAGAAAGATACATTTGGGGTGAGGTATAGTGGACACTCCTGTAAATGTAAAAGTGGCTGCACTAACAATTGATATTCATGATCAAAGGGTCGTGTCTTATAGGAATTACATGCATATCTTTGGGAGGAGAGAAGTACCAAAAAATACTCAGAGACCATCTGAAATATTAACGAATAGCTGTTCGCAATATATTTTATACTACAGCCTCACCTTATATGTGTTTATGCTTTTTGTGTGTTTAGCTTATATTATAGTAAAGATTCATAGTGATAATTCACAACATAGTGTCATCAATAGCACTACATCCAATTAAAGAAAGTATAAGAATAGATAAGTATGGATAGGGAAAATACAGTTCTAAAAATGAAGAGAACATGGTACAAGTCTAAAATGTGCATATCTGGGGTGATATTCTGTCTGTTATTATTAGCATTAATTACTGTATATCTATTAGATGTGTTCTATCCCATGGAAAAGTTGATCCCAACACCAACAACACCTGCTACAATACCTGCATACACTTTGTCACCTGAAGAAATAGCCCACAGAGAAGATATGCACCACAATTCCTTTGTGACTTTGATGCATCATACCAATAAGATATTAACAAGGGAAGATTGCTGGATATGTTTGCAATTCCCAGCTTCTGTAGACCAAAGTTTGCCCCTGGTTCAAGTCCCACTACCGTTTGCAGCATCCTGTTATGCCATTTACATAACAATAGTAAAAATAGAACTGATAGCTGTTTTGCAGAATTTAAAGAAAAGTACTGCTGGTGCAGGGACAACTATGGCCCCACCTGCAGGAACATTATATAACAAATATATGGCAGATATTCTGACACTAGGGAACTGCACGGAAGTGACAGAACCAAATGCAACATTTCCCCTGTCTGACATCTTTACTCCGCTCTTTCCAAATAAGAATACAAGCATTAGGATAGCAGGCCCATCAAAAGAGGCAAATAAGAATATACCATTTTTGAAGTTAAAATTAAGAAAACACAACGCAATAGGGAGTATATGTATTAAGAGTAATGGGACCTATCAGGTGGGAAATAGCACAAATTGTAACATGACATTTGAAATGACGGCCGGAAATATTAGCATTCCACTTTACGTAGGTGACTCAATTTATTTCATTTGTGGAGAGAAGGCTTATACATGGCTTCCAACAAATTGGGGTGGTTGTTGTCACCTAGGTTTTGTATTACCTGCTATAGCAATAAAGGACACTAAGGAAGTACGAAGGGACATGCAAAGACATGCACCACGGCGAGGCAGGAGAAGTGTGGATGTGGATCAAAGAGATACAGCATCACAGATAGCGGGTGACATATTTAAAGGAGTGATACCATGGATTGGTCCAGCTATCAACTCCAGGGATATACGTAGATTATCCAGGCTACTAGAAGCAACAATAAATGAAACAACAAGTATACTTGAAAATATTACAGTAGAGCTTCAAGCTGTGAGATTAGTTTCGTTACAAAATAGAATGATTCTCGACATGATGCTAGCAGAAAGGGGAGGAGTCTGTGCAATTGTAGGGGCGTCCTGTTGCACCTATGCCCCGGACTCCTCTGTTACTGTCAGGGAAGCAATAAAAAGATTGCATCACATAGGTGTAGAAGCACATCAGGATTCTGGTACATGGGATATAGGAGGTTCACTTTGGAGTTGGTTGAGCGCATGGGGTTGGAAGATAGGAATGGTGTTCATAACAATTTTCCTACTAATAATAGGCTGTTGTCTATTAGTTAATTGCCTGCCAATGTGCTGTCAACTATTGGGACAGCTGACAAAATGCCAAGTGAGGAAATTAAAGGAAAAAGAAAAAATGCTGATGCAAACAGTCACTACTGAGTTAATGAACATAGACATTTCTGACAATTATAAAAATAAACAATATAATTATTAAATTGTGATATGCTGCGAGATGAAATTATTTTAAACTGAGGTTCAAAGGGTCGATTTGTAAAAGATGAAAAATCAGTTGGTCCTTTGTTGAATGAAAATATTAAAATTGAACCGTAGTTTATATTAATTTCTGTCTTTTAAACCTGCTTGCAAATAAACAGATCCCACTAGTCATAATGAAATGTTGCTCCATGGTGCACAGCTGGTGCACAGAGGGTTAAATTAAGTTGTCTGAAATTCAGCTGAAACCAGAAAAGAATGACAAGTGAACATGAACGTGCCCATTCTGCTGTAGCTACAAGTTGTTTAATGATTCACTAGCCTTTCACGTGTGTACAGAGCCAGTTCAGTCAGTTCAGCGAGCCCTTTCTAGGAATCGTTCGCTGACCTAGGACGTGACAAGTTTGGCCTGCCCTTGCCCCGTTAAGTGAAGAGGCGAATTGTTTGCTCAGCACAGATAGCATAGATAGCAAGTGCGTCATTTGTGTTGGAAAGCAGAAACACGGGCCTCTGCTGATAGTAGATCAACATTGCATATTGACATTTCAAGATAACCGGCCAAGGCAAGGCTGAAAGTCAGGAGGTGGTGGTTTAAAGATTAACCTGTAGCTGCATGGTCAGATGCGTCGCAAATAATGTAAAATGTGAACGTAGACATATCTCTGAAATGCACCTTGATACTGTAATGTACACGTGGACCTAATTCTAGCATGGTCACACCATGATGTAATAGTTAATTAATAACAAGCCAAGAGTCTATGAAGGTATATAAAGACTGATTTCTTTCTGTAACACCAGATCACTTTGCACTCCTGCAAACTGTCTCAGCTGCAGCTTTATTGCAATAAAGCCACTTTCTTTTGAAACCTTGAATGTGCCCTTCTTCTTGTCCCTATTAATGAATTTTCTTTGCTTTAACAGATGGCGCCGTGACTCTACAGGAACTGATGGTCTCTGCAGGGGATAAAGAACTGCTGTCTTTGGATTCTTCAGGAGCCTTCCTGTCTCGGTGTATTCTGCGCGGCTACTGAGAGGACTTGTTTCCTGACACGCCCAGATGACAAGGCTCCCGTTGATAAGCCTTTGACAAAAGACACCACCAGCTTCCTTTGAGCCATCAGGTGATTTTGCCACAGCTAAGAAGGGTGCATACAACGGCATACAACTGGTCTGATGATCAGGTAGGCAGTGCTTAATTGCACTGAACTCAATTTTATCAATTGAATAGTGTTTTTCTAAAATACTTCAGAAAGTACAAACTGAGATTCATTAGGGGTCTCTAGGGGAGGTCTGAGGGCGCCTTTAAGATAGGTGCCTGAGGAGGACTGTCCAACCTGTGAAAGATCTTAAGGATCCCAAGGACAGGAGAAGGACCGTGGGTGGTCGCTTTTAGGAGAGGGACCGTGGGTGGTCGCCTTTAGACAGAGCATGCTTCTGAAAGACGTCTAAAAAAATAAAAGTACATATGCATATTGTTGAAATAGGTCATACAACTGTATCTTGCAAAAGTGTTGAAAAATAGTATAAAAAAGTGTGTAAAGTAGTGTACAATAGTGTATTTTAAGTGCACTTTAAAATAAAAGGAAATAAAAAGTGATAGAAGAGGAAAAATAATAAAATTAGTAACTAAATAAAATTCAAAATGCTTAGCAAACTATTTTTGAGCACAGCTAAAGGCCGCAGGGCAGCCTTAGATGTCACTCAACCAACACCTCCTCGTGGCACACCAGCATGGTACGTGTCACGGAAAAAAGAGTACCATACAGCTATTCACCTAGATCAATGGACTCATTATACCAGGAAAAATCCTGATCTACAGTGGCCAGAATATGGGACATTTGACAGAGATAAAATGCTTTATTTAGAAGATTGTTTAAGGGAACGTGAAAAGAAAGGGAAGAAAGTACGTTTATTACAATGGGATGAATTTCATGCATGGCGGTCATACGCCGCTAACAGATGGCCAGGGGAACCTAGGACAACGAAAGGAAAAGCTTTGGCACATGATAGGGAGAAGGCAAAAGAAAGATGTGTAACAAGTTGTAGGGAAAAAGAAATGGAAATGGACAAATGCCTTACAGTTCACAAGCCTATACCAGATGTGGACCCCACTCTACCTAATGCTCCCTTAGAACAGGAACATACTGAAGATCCTGTAATAGAGGCATTATTAACAACTCCACCACCATACAGCCCGCAAACAATGCAAACTTCACAAACTTCATCAGCATCACACACACGCACACCACAAGCTACGTCACCAACTAGTAAGACAGTACCTATACCACTACAAGAAACGCCTCTTTCTACCTCTGGTAGACAAGGGTTACGGCCAAAAATAACAGAAAAAGAACAGAAAATGATACACGATTGGGTGATGGAGGTTATGAAAAATGGTACTTCTACATGGCGTAGTGCAAAAAGCCGCTTCCCGCCTGAATTCACGCCTGCACTTCAACGCAGTGCTTTGGATAAATTGGACAAGAAAAGTTACAGCTGGTTTAAAGACTGGGAAAAATATTGGCCTGAGGAAGACAGCTACCCCCAACCTGACAGATTGTCCCGTGCTCATAGCAGCACAATATCAGCAGCAATAGATGATGTAGGGGCAACAAGCACAGAGATATTAGAGGCTGTCCAGATATTAGCTGAATGGATAGATACTCTTCTGATACTACAACAAAAATGTACAAAAAAGAAAAAAAGTAAAGAGGAGGAAGATAGTACTCTTTCCACTTCTATAGCCTTGCCATTAAGAGAAGTACCAGGAAGTCAGGAAGGGAATCCCACTATTAAAGTTCACACACCATGGTCAAATGTTGAATTACATAGATTTGCACTTCAGTTTCCAGACATTAGACAAGACAGAGAAGAATGGTACAGACAGACAGAAATAATACTAAGAGTTGGCACTCTCACACTGGATGACATAGAACAAATGTTTTCTATAATATTGCCACCAGACATTTGGGGAAAAATAAGGAGAGAGGATGATGAATTTTTAAAAATAAAATGGGAAGATATAACTTCAGTAACAAGGAAAGGTGGAGATGATATATCAGATGATATTAGAGACTTACCAGCAAAAATAATGGCTAACGTAAATACACTGGTACCCAGAAAACAAATAGACTGGTCAAAATTAAATGCATGCATTCAAGACACTGAAGAAACAGTATCTGGGTTTTTTGCTAGAATACAGAAAGTCTTCACAGCTTCAAGTGGTTTAGATACTGAAAAGGAAGCAACACAAAGTGCACTTGTCTCCTGTTTTGTAAATAATTTAAAACCATCAATTAAAAAAGGGATTCTAGAGTACAACCCTACTTGGTCATGCAAACCGCTAACAGAAGTTTTACAATTGGCACAGTATTACGAAATGCTAGGTAAAAAGGAGTTGGAAAGTAAAAATAACAAATTAAAAGAGTTAAAAACTAAAGTTTTGATTCAGCAGGCAAACCAGTATAGCGGCAGAGGACAAAGAAGCAGGGGTAGAGGAAGAGGCCGTGGGGGCCCACAAAGGTCATTTTCTACTCCCCCTACACAGCATACCACCACAAATGAACAAGCACACACACAAGGATGCTTTAATTGTGGGGGTCAGGATCACTGGAGAGCTCAATGCCCACACCCCGTCAAGCAGTCACAAAGAGGGGGTGGGATGGGAAGATCAAGAGGCCGGGGAAGGAGCATGGGAAGAGCTGGATATCAACAGCAAGGACGTGACTCACAACATGGCCCTACAGAGTACCCCCCCAACACAAATTTCTTTGATAATGAACAAATACCAAAAATGCAGGTGCATCACCCTTATGATGGAATATATCAGGAAGGGCCCCAAGGGGAATCGGACTATTATGCACAATAGGGGGGCCCGAGAGAGTTAATACAGAGGATGGTAATCCCTGTAGATCCCACTGGACCATATGTGAGGGGTAAGATTGAAGGTACACCTGTGGAATTACTAATAGATACAGGGGCCACCAATTCCTCCTTGACCAAGAAAAAGTTTCCAGATGTTCCTCTCTCGGGAAAAATAAATAAGGCAGTGGGATTCACCAACATACTTGTAACAAGCCCAATTTCAGCACCCTTGAAATACAGTATAGGCCCAATTCAGGACACGCATTCATTCCTTATATCAGACAAATGTGCATTTAATTTGTTGGGATTGGACTTGCTAAAAAAGCTGAATGCCACTATTAAGTGCACTGCAGACGGAGTTTTCTTGGAAGTAGATGGACCAATGACAGAGGAAATGGGCAACTGTTTCCTATCAATAGGAATACAAAATATTGCCGCACAAATAATGGATCAGATAGATTCAAGGATATGGGCAAAACACAAAAATGACACAGGGAAAATGAACATCACACCTGTAACAATTACAGTCAAACAGAATGTAAAATTACCAAGAATACCACAGTACAAAATAGCTCCAGAGGGTCTAAAGAGATTGCAGGATATAATAGCTGACTTACTAAAAGAAGGGATTGTTAAAGAAATATCAGGCAGTCCTTGTAACAGCCCTATTCTTCCGGTCTTGAAGAAGAGCGATGGAAATACTAATGAAAAAAGTTACAGATTCATAGTTGATCTAAGAGAAATAATTAAAATAGTGGTGCCACAGTTCCCGGTTGTCCCAAATGTAGTATCAATATTGTCAACACTGTCACCAGAAATGGCATATTTTTCTGTGGTGGATTTGAAGAATGCCTTCTTCTCAATTCCAGTAGATGAAGGTAGCATGTACCTCTTTTCATTCTCTATAGGCGGGAGAACGTTCTGCTTCTGTAGGATCCCTCAAGGGTTCACAGAAAGCCCGAGCATTTACAACCAGGCCTTAAAGAGAGAACTAGACACATTCAATTTATCACCTAACTCTGTGCTAATACAATATATTGATGACCTGCTGCTTGGTAGCATCTCTGAGGCACAATGTACAACTGACACCATTAATTTGTTAAATTTCTTAGCTGAACGTGGTCACAAAGTTTCACCAGAAAAGATTCAATTTGTTCAACAGGAAGTATCCTACCTAGGACACATCCTGTCGAAAGGGCAGAGAAGATTGGATGATAAGCGCATTAAATTGATTCTACAGACACCAGTGCCACGCACCCAAAAACAGGTGCGAGCCTTTTTAGGCATGGCCAGTTATTGTCGACATTGGATTGCTAACTTCTCCTTGATTTCAAAACCCTTATTGGCCCTGACCCACAAGGACACGCCCGAACCCCTTCAGTGGTTGCCAGAACATGAACAAAGCTTCCTTGCCATTCGGCAAGCTCTCTGCTCTGCTCCTGCTTTAGGCCTACCAGACTATTCTAAGTCTTTTCAACTCTATGTTCATGAGTCTGACGGGAGTGCTCTTGGGGTTCTATGCCAGCAGTTTGGTGACCACAAAAGACCATGCGCATATTTCTCTGCCACCTTGGATACTGTAGCCAAGGCTTTACCTTCCTGTATACGTTCTGTTGCAGCAACCGCCTTAGAACTACAACGTGCAGAAAGCATAATAATGGGACATTAAGTTGATGTCTATGTTCCACATGCCATAGAGCTGATACTAAATAAGACACGTACGCAGCACCTCACAAATGCCAGGCTCACGCAGTATGAGATCTGTTTATTTGCAGCACATGTGACACTTCACAAATGCAACGTGCTTAACCCTGCCACTCTGTTACCTATTCCCACTGATGATCTAGTGGACTCAGACCATGATTGTATTTTGTTAACTGAAGAGCAAACAAAAGGGAGAATAGACATGACAGACATAGCCTATGCAGATGCAGAGGGAGAATTGTGGGTGGATGGTTCCTGCCTTAGAACAGAGGATGGAAATACATCAGCAGCCTATGCAGTTGTAACAAATAAAACTGTAGTTGAGTCCTGTAAGATACCCGAGTTGTCTGCACAAGCAGCAGAACTTGTGGCACTCACACAAGCTTGTGAATTATCTGAAGGAAGGTGTGTTAACATATATACAGACAGTCAATATGCCTTTAATGTGGCACATTCCTTTGGAAGACTCTGGAAGGAAAGAGGTTTCATTACCTCACAAGGCACTAAGATACAGCACGGAGTGCTTATCACCAAATTACTTAACTCCCTGGCACTTCCAAAGAAATTGGCCATAGTTAAATGCAGCGCTCACAAAAAAGTAACAGACAAGGTAGGCCAGGGAAATGCATTTGCTGACATAACAGCAAAACAGACAGCAAGAAATAATTCAGCACTAGTACTAACTGTCAAAGAATTACCAGATGAAGTGAAGTCACTAGATCTAACAAGTGAAGGTATAAGACTAATGCAACAAGGAGCAACCGCAGAAGAACAGATGAGTTGGTCAAAGAACGGGTCATTTGTTCAAGGATGTTGGATGAATGACGCCAAGGATAAATATATGTTACCAGACAGGATGGTCTACTCTATGTGTTTGGCCATGCATGGCCCGGCACATATATGCAGGGATGCAATTGTAAATTGCATGGACAAATTCTGGGTGAACAAGAACATAAGAAAAATAGCACAGGAGATATGTCAAACATGTATGGTATGTGCACAGTACAATGTGGGTAAGACTGCTCCGGTACCCAAAGGCCACTTTCAGAAACCAACAATGCCATTTGAAGCCCTGCAAATAGACTATGTGGAGATGCCCCCTACAAATAAGTATAGGTATATCCTGGTGGTGGTGTGCATGTATTCAAAGTGGATAGAGGCATATCCGGTGAAACACAATGATGCCATCTCAACAGCCAAGTGCTTGATAAAGGAACTGATCCCACGTTTTGGGGTCCCAAAAACAATATTTTCAGACAATGGCAGTCACTTCTGTAATGAACTAATAAAGGTTACATGCAAAGCCTTGGGAATACAGCAGAAGCTACACTGCGCCTACCATCCAGAGGCCGCTGGCGCAGTGGAAAGAAAAAATGGCGTGCTCAAAGCCAAAATAGCAAAAATATGTGCTGACACAAAATTGACCTGGATGGATGCCTTACCTATTGCCCTAATGAGCATGAGGAGCACACCAGATGCCAAGACCAAACTCAGTGCACATGAAATTGTCACTGGGTTGCCAATGGTAGCTTGGGGAGTTCCAGACAAAAATGCTCTGCCTATGATGACGAATGAACTGTTGAATGATTACTGCATGTCACTTACACGTACTCTTGCTTCTATCAACCAGCACGTGAAGGGAGCCCTTCCAGAGCCGCTGCAGGTCGAGGGGCACAAGTTCAAGCCCGGTGACTGGGTGCTCATCAAAGCATTCCAGAGGTCCAACTGTCTCCAAGCTCGCTGGAAGGGACCACAACAGGTACTACTCGCTACAAAGACAGCAGTGAAGTGCACCAACAACAAATCTTGGATTCATGCCAGCCACGTCAAGAGGGCACCTCCTGAGACTGCATCCAGCCAAGACCCAGGTCAGCAGCACATGCCAACACCAGAACTGATCAAAGAAGAAAAAAGGTACAATTTGAGATCTACAAAGAAGAAGGAGATGAAATGTCAGTAATTCTGGTACCTGATCTTCTGCAGGAAATAGATGAAGTACTACTATTAGATATTATCCTAACAGATATTTTGACGACGATTTTTGACTTTGAGAATAGCAGTGAAGAAGACAACGAAGACGCACTCAGTTACCTTGAGGAAGTATTTAGTCAGCTAGAATACCAACTAATGCAAGATTTAAATAGTCTAGCATTACAAGAAGCCTGGAATAGAGTACTTGCTGACTGAGAAAAATAAACTAGGGTATATTGCACACTACCACCAGGAATAACAGCCTGTCTGTATAACAGGAAGAGACTACAACAATTCATCAGGGAAGTTCTTAGTAAAAAGTGGGCCAGTACAACGTTGAGTAGATGAACTGATGCAGGAGGTATTTGCGAGTCCTCCTGTAACTGCATAGTGCCCGTGCCACTGCAGCAATTAGTAGATGAACTGATCCAGAAGGTATTTGCGGGTCCTTCTCTCACTGCGAGCACCCGTGCTGCTGCAGCAACCAGCAAAGGACTTTTTCCAGATCATCAGGACAGCCAGCTTCAGAAAGATACATTTGGGGTGAGGTATAGTGGACACTCCTGTAAATGTAAAAGTGGCTGCACTAACAATTGATATTCATGATCAAAGGGTCGTGTCTTATAGGAATTACATGCATATCTTTGGGAGGAGAGAAGTACCAAAAAATACTCAGAGGCCATCTGAAATATTAACGAATAGCTGTTCGCAATATATTTTATACTACAGCCTCACCTTATATGTGTTTATGCTTTTTGTGTGTTTAGCTTATATTATAGTAAAGATTCATAGTGATAATTCACAACATAGTGTCATCAATAGCACTACATCCAATTAAAGCAAGTATAAGAATAGATAAGTATGGATAGGGAAAATACAGTTCTAAAAATGAAGAGAACATGGTACAAGTCTAAAATGTGCATATCTGGGGTGATATTCTGTCTGTTATTATTAGCATAAATTACTGTATATCTATTAGATGTGTTCTATCCCATGGAAAAGTTTATCCCAACACCAACAACACCTGCTACAATACCTGCATACACTTTGTCACCTGAAGAAATAGCCCACAGAGAAGATATGCACCACAATTCCTTTGTGACTTTGATGCATCATACCAATAAGATATTAACAAGGGAAGATTGCTGGATATGTTTGCAATTCCCAGCTTCTGTAGACCAAAGTTTGCCCCTGGTTCAAGTCCCACTACCGTTTGCAGCATCCTGTTATGCCATTTACATAACAATAGTAAAAATAGAACTGATAGCTGTTTTGCAGAATTTAAAGAAAAGTACTGCTGGTGCAGGGACAACTATGGCCCCACCTGCAGGAACATTATATAACAAATATATGGCAGATATTCTGACACTAGGGAACTGCACGGAAGTGACAGAACCAAATGCAACATTTCCCCTGTCTGACATCTTTACTCCGCTCTTTCCAAATAAGAATACAAGCATTAGGATAGCAGGCCCATCAAAAGAGGCAAATAAGAATATACCATTTTTGAAGTTAAAATTAAGAAAACACAACGCAATAGGGAGTATATGTATTAAGAGTAATGGGACCTATCAGGTGGGAAATAGCACAAATTGTAACATGACATTTGAAATGACGGCCGGAAATATTAGCATTCCACTTTACGTAGGTGACTCAATTTATTTCATTTGTGGAGAGAAGGCTTATACATGGCTTCCAACAAATTGGGGTGGTTGTTGTCACCTAGGTTTTGTATTACCTGCTATAGCAATAAAGGACACTAAGGAAGTACGAAGGGACATGCAAAGACATGCACCACGGCGAGGCAGGAGAAGTGTGGATGTGGATCAAAGAGATACAGCATCACAGATAGCGGGTGACATATTTAAAGGAGTGATACCATGGATTGGTCCAGCTATCAACTCCAGGGATATACGTAGATTATCCAGGCTACTAGAAGCAACAATAAATGAAACAACAAGTATACTTGAAAATATTACAGTAGAGCTTCAAGCTGTGAGATTAGTTTCGTTACAAAATAGAATGATTCTCGACATGATGCTAGCAGAAAGGGGAGGAGTCTGTGCAATTATAGGGGCGTCCTGTTGCACCTATGTCCCGGACTCCTCTGTTACTGTCAGGGAAGCAATAAAAAGATTGCATCATATAGGTGTAGAAGCACATCAGGATTCTGGTACATGGGATATAGGAGGTTTACTTTGGAGTTGGTTGAGCGCATGGGGTTGGAAGATAGGAATGGTGTTCATAACAATTTTCCTACTAATAATAGGCTGTTGTCTATTAGTTAATTGCCTGCCAATGTGCTGTCAACTATTGGGACAGCTGACAAAATGCCAAGTGAGGAAATTAAAGGAAAAAGAAAGAATGCTGATGCAAACAGTCACTACTGAGTTAATGAACATAGACATTTCTGACAATTATAAAAATAAACAATATAATTATTAAATTGTGATATGCTGCGTGATGAAATTATTTTAAACTGAGGTTCAAAGGGTCGATTTGTAAAAGATGAAAAATCAGTTGGCCCTTTGTTGAATGAAAATATTAAAATTGAACCGTAGTTTATATTAATTTCTGTCTTTTAAACCTGCTTGCAAATAAACAGATCCCACTAGTCATAATGAAATGTTGCTCCATGGTGCACAGCTGGTGCACAGAGGGTTAAATTAAGTTGTCTGAAATTCAGCTGAAACCAGAAAAGAATGACAAGTGAACATGAACGTGCCCATTCTGCTGTAGCTACAAGTTGTTTAATGATTCACTAGCCTTTCACGTGTGTACAGAGCCAGTTCAGTCAGTTCAGCGAGCCCTTTCTAGGAATCGTTCGCTGACCTAGGACGTGACAAGTTTGGCCTGCCCTTGCCCCATTAAGTGAAGAGGCGAATTGTTTGCTCAGCACAGATAGCATAGATAGCAAGTGCGTCATTTGTGTTGGAAAGCAGAAAACACGGGCCTCTGCTGATAGTAGATCAACATTGCACATTGACATTTCAAGATAACCGGCCAAGGCAAGGCTGAAAGTCAGGAGGTGGTGGTTTAAAGATTAACCTGTAGCTGCATGGTCAGATGCGTCGCAAATAATGTAAAATGTGAACGTAGACATATCTCTGAAATGCACCTTGATACTGTAATGTACACGTGGACCTAATTCTAGCATGGTCACACCATGATGTAATAGTTAATTAATAACAAGCCAAGAGTCTGTGAAGGTATATAAAGACTGATTTCTTTCTGTAACACCAGATCACTTTGCACTCCTGCAAACTGTCTCAGCTGCAGCTTTATTGCAATAAAGCCACTTTCTTTTGAAACCTTGAATGTGCCCTTCTTCTTGTCCCTATTAATGAATTTATTTTGCTTTAACAGAGAGCTGTTGTGCCCACACATCTACCCATGGACATTGGCGCATTCAAAGCATTACTCTCCCTGGCAGACCTGGGAATGCATCACATTGCTATGCTTCCCCAGGTGAGGCATAAGAAGGAGAAATGTCTTTATTTATATCTGTGAGACAGATTTATATCTGTCTCACAGGATTGTCATTGTGCAGGAAGGTGTCAATTCCAGCACTAAACCAACCCTGCCTACAACGCAGGCATCCTTGCACCAACCCTGCCTACAACGCAGGCATCCTTGCACCAACCCTGCATACAACGCAGGCATCCTTGCACCAACCCTGCATGCAACGCAGGCATCCTTGCACCAACCCTGCATACAACGCAGGCATCCTTGCACCAACCCTGCATGCAACGCAGACATCCTTGCACTAACACTGCATACAACGCAGGCATCCTTGCACCAAACCTGCATACAACGCAGGCATCCTTGCAGCAACCCTGCATACAATACAGGCATCCTTGCACCAACCCTGCCTACAACGCAGGCATCCTTGCACCAACCCTGCATACAACGCAGGCATCCTTGCACCAACCCTGCATGCAACGCAGGCATCCTTGCACCAACCCTGCATACAACACAGGCATCCTTGCACCAACCCTGCATACAACGCAGGCATCCTTGCACCAACCCTGCCTACAACGCAGACATCATTGCACTAAACCTGCCTACAATGCAGGCATCCTTGCACCAACCCTGCATACAACGCAGGCATCGTTGCACCAACCCTGCATGCAACGCAGGCATCCTTGCACCAACCCTGCATACAACGCAGGCATCCTTGCACCAACCCTGCCTACAACGCAGGCATTCTTGCACCAAACCTGCTTACAATGCAGGCATCCGTGCACTGACCCTGCCTACAACGCAGGCATCCTTGCACCAACCCTGCATACAACGCAGGCATCCTTGCACCGACCCTGCATACAACGCAAGCATCCTTGCACCAACCCTGCATACAACGCAGGCATCCTTGCACCAACCCTGCCTACAACGCAGGCATTCTTGCACCAAACCTGCTTACAATGCAGGCATCCGTGCACTGACCCTGCCTACAACGCAGGCATCCTTGCACCAACCCTGCATACAACGCAGGCATCCTTGCACCGACCCTGCATACAACGCAGGCATCCTTGCACCAACCCTGCATACAACGCAGGCATCCTTGCACCGACCCTGCATACAACGCAGTCATCCTTGCACCGTGGTTCGAGAGCACCTGCATTGGCGCTAGGCAGCAAAGGTAAAAGACAGGAATGTACCACACAATTTTAAGTGCGGCGCATTACTACCCTTTCCCTATCACGCAGTGCAACGCAGGTAGGTGACTTGCTGTGCTGCATGATTTTTTAATATATATGCCCCATTATGAGCATATTTATGAATGAGTTGCATCCCTCTTGTACCACGCAACGTAGTGCATGTGAAATGCAACTCCAAAATGCGATTGATGAAGCCACGCAAGGCCATCTTGCATGGTCTCGAGTGGCCTGATAAGTCCAGAGCAACGCAACACAGCGTAAATCATGGTGCCGAGTTGCTCTGCCCCAGGGAGGCAATCCATGCGTGTTGTGTGGGTGCTCTCGTGCGACACCCATGGATGTTGATGCATTCCCAGCGCAGGGGAGAGTGAAGGAATCCGTTATATAGTTGTAGATATGACGCATCCCTTTGCTTCGGAATTAACGCAGCACGGTGCAGTCGTGGCTTGTGGCGCCGCACTGCGTTCATTCCTTTTAAATAAGGCCCTTCATGTCTATAGAAGGCAAACACTCTAGGTTACTTAGTAACACCCTTGCCATACCGCTCAAAGGAATACATCTTTGTTCTCGCGAAGCTTCAAGAGAACGCCATCAATTACAGCCACTACTGTCTTCCAAGCAGCGTTTACATTCCTGATTAACCTATTGCGCCCATTTACATTTCGTTCACGCAGCAGACACCCTGCCAGGAAGGCTTGTTCCTTGTTTCCCCATGTGTCCCTCCTTCGGCTTCACAGCGTTGGAGACTCCCTCCCTTCCACTTCAGCTAAAGAATCTCAACATTAGAAATCAACTGTCCAAGGACGGTTGTCCTTAACGAAAACATCAGGGAACTGTTTTGGTCAAATTTAAAATGTATGGGCACACCATGCCCTTTAGTTCCCATCAATTTCAGCCTCTGTTTATAAGTAAGTTAAATATGCCAATAAAGAGTTTACCTATTCAACCCTGGTTTAAGAGTGGCGCACCGAACTTTCACTTGTTGGCAGGGGTAAGGTGCAGAGCCTGACAGTCCGCAAAAATATGGGTCCAGCAAAAAACTAAAAATCCAGCAGGGCCAGGCAGAACAGGAGAATTTCATACAGGTTGCTGTTTTATCTCCTGCACTTCACATACAGAATGAAAGCACACGCAAAGGGTTTCATGGTGCTGAGGGCCATCTGCTACACTCACTCAGATGGTGTCTGAGGTAAATGGTGCACTGTGCATGACACTTCTCCTGGAGGGCCAAAAGTCTGCAGAGAAACAACGGGCTGAAACCTGTGGAAAGTAAAGAAGACTTTGGGAAATGATTCCCTTCACATTGTGACACTTACTTATTCATTTTAAAGTATACACAGAGTTTCCTAAGTGAAAACACTGGTTTTGAGATATAAGGAGATATGTATTTATAAATCGCTTATTACCTCTAATGAGGCATATAATGTCTTTGTTTTTCCTCCAATATTTATTTTATCTTTAAAACACTGCTCTGCAGACATTGGCAAAGCCATTGGTTTTGTAGTCATTTTATACACCTGAGATCTCTTGGCGTTGCCAGTGCTTTCTTTTGACGTTCATAAGTGTACGCACAGATTAAACACAAGAAGGCCCTTATTGATGGGATTTTGGTGTAGGGCAGTACAAGTCCCCTTACAGCATTGTCCAAGGCCAAAGTGAAAGGGCAATACGTAGGGCAATGTGTGATGCAGTAGAAAGAGGAAACAAGCACTGGAAATGCAAAAGGTCTCGCATTTGTTTGAGATAGAGCTATTGGCATTGGAAATGGCAATGTCTTTTACCTATGTGTTATGGAGTGTATGTGTGTGGTGTGTAGTGGAATTATGTGGGTTGGATTAGATTAGTTAGCTGTGGAATTGTGAGGAGTGGATTGGTGTAGTGGAATTATGTAGCATGGTGTGCTGTGGAATTATGTGGATAGTAATCATGTGGTATTGAGTGTACTGAAACAATGTGCAGTGGGAATGTGTGTAATGGACGTGATTATGTGGAATGGTATTTTATGTAGAAGAGTGGTATCTATACAGCGACCATCGTAGTACTGTATATTAACACCATTGGCCACATATGGATGAACGACAAAAGCAGACCAAACATTTTTCAAACAATGTTTCATGATTTTTAAATTCAACATAAAGGAGACGAGTTAGGAGACTTATTACAAGGTGCTGCTTTGCAGGAAAAAATGCTGTTTCGGGGGCAGCTATCTAAATAAAAACAAATTGTCAAGAGAAACCTAGGGGCTACTTACAAGCCCCTTGCGCCGCTGGTACGTCACTTTTTTCCAAGTTAAAAGAGACATAACTGCAGAACAAGGGGCTTGAAATAAGCCCCCCAGTGCTTTCAAAGAGAGGCAGAACTTGTGCATGTGAACAATCCCCCTTTTGTTCATGGCATAATGAAGCTGGTATTAACGTTTTTTATGCGGCTCAACCTTTTGTGTGTGTGTTTTTTTAAGGAGCAATATACTCAATTAGTTAGCCCAATACAGACACCGACCAGGTATCTTCCCTTTCCAATGTTATTCAATCACATTTGTAAATGCACGTATTTCTTTCAGCGCCCAGGAGGGAAACCTACATCGAGTTAAAGTTTGCCAGGTATCTGGCGGGTGTGCCGGCACTTAGCAGCCTCCCTATCCCTGCTCCCCGCCCCACACTGCACGAGTTTACATACAGAGGTTAACAGGCAGGATTTATGACTGGACAACAAAAGCATGTGACTCTGAGTTGTACCCCATATTTGGGTGCCTACGTAGGAAATAAGGAACTCCCTGTCCCAATCATTTCTATTATTTATCATGAATTGTGCAAGGGTGCAATAAACCTACAAAATGACACAGAGCCACAAATCAAACACATATATCAAAAAACAAATTATCTCTTATTTTGAAAACTGATTTTGTGGCCGATATACCGGAGAACAGTACTACCAGATCCACAACTGTGGAGACCCCAGCTCAGTGAGTGAGCCATCCAGGGAGCCGGCAGGCATGGATTCCAGACGCTATGGCTGCCATGGCATGAATCTGAGTGTGGGGAGGGCAGCCTCCACTTTGGAGCCAGTGAGACTAGGGTAAAAAATTACCAGGAAGCTGAGAGGTATCACCTTCTGCCCCAGCCACACAGACTGCTTGCACCTGTGTGACAAGTAGGTTCTTGGTAAATGATGAGATGGAGATGCACAATAAGGTAAAAGCAAGTAGCTTTTATTTGGAGGAAAGAATCCCATCCAACGTCCCAGTCAGGAGGCAGCCAGGAACTCACCTCTATCACACCTACACCTAACAGGAATGACAATCCAAGGGTTTTCAAAAAATTTCTCAATTCCCTTGAGTGTGATAGCTTACATTACTCTGATTTGTCACGGTGTTTTACTCTCTACTCTAAAAAACAACATCAACCAGGCTAAGTTCCACCTTCGTCCACAAAAATTGTGAGGGAAGAGAGAGAGTAGCTCACGGTAGCTACACCCAAGAGGGTTGCTGGCTGATGATTGCCAGTTTACCCACTTATCATCATCGGCCACTCTCTCTCTTTGTGTGTGGAAAAGAAGAAAGAAAAGTATGTGTTCTCCCTTTAAACAGCTATTCAGTCTATGTGCTCATTGAAACCCTGTGAGAACCAGTGAACATAATTCTCGCCTTTAAAACCCGGTAGAGCTTGCTGGCCAACCAATTTTATTCCAAGCTGCAAGCCCTCCCGATTAAAAATGGTTACCAATACACCATAGTCACTTCAACATCGCCAACATGTTTTGTTGCTACAATTTCTCGCAACTTCATCAGGGCTACGAGGGATTCAATACTCTCAATCTTCACTCTAAAATTCAACCGAAACCTGTGATGGTATTAAAAACAAGGGCCAACAGTGAGTCTCCATCTGCCTTCCTCAAAGGCATACTCAAAACCACAGTTTGTTAAAGCACACAGTTTGCTCAGATTCCAGCACATATTTATTACCTAACGGTTATGGAGTCACTGCATACCTGCAACCGTCAGTTTAATGGACACCGTGTCTTTTGATCACCTGTCCGCGGAAAGGCTGTTCAGTATCTAGCCCCCTGCAGGTATAAAACAAACCATAAACGGCATCGCAAATTATTTGCTTCAATTGCTGTCATCGCTCTTGCCCAACATGTCACCCTCAACACGAAGTATACACTTGTGTGAGCCATTCAGTCTCTGATATCACTTGTAGCACTGGAGTTGTCAATCAATATTACTCCCGGTTCTCAAACCCGTGCTCCGTGAGCTCTTCATCCACTTAGAGCAACCACGCGGCATTCTCCGCAATTCCTGCTATCCATGCGTGCCCCTCACTCTCGCCTCACATACCTGTGTGACCATCAGACACCCGTATCCTTAGCCGTGCCGAGTTCCACTGGCATGTATGAAGCTCCGACGCTGAACTCATACTGCCGTGAGATTATACACAACTCCTAGCCACGCCCTGTCAACGCGTCGGCTCCCAGCATCAACACGCTCTTGTTATTTCAGTGGCGGCCATCTTAAAACAGGACAAAGTGCACCCACGCTGCTGAATAAAGTTTTTCAACTGTACTGTGGTCCCTTCATACTCCGGAGTAACGCAATCCTACATTGCTCGCAGGATGTGCAATGTCATTATCTATTTCATACTACAATTCCTCACATCGGCATGAAAATTTCTTAGATAGAACTGCTATTCTATTGCAGAAAAAAGCTTAATTTATGGAAAGTCAGAACAGAGCTCATTTTCTGTCTACTTTGCAAGCAGGCTGCTTAGCACAACCACTAATCCAGCCAACTACAACGTCATTCTCACGTCATCATAAAGAGTGTGTCTCGTCATTATGTAACACCTCCACTTTTATAATTTTCTTCCATTGTCCAAATATCATAAATAATAGACCGAACTCAGTAATCCAAGTGATATTCCACATGCACCAATGAATGCGTCACCATCTCTTCTGCCACGATCATGATGCCCGTTGATATAGGTACAAAGTGGGGGAGGGACAAATACATTATATCGACTCTCATGGGTATTTGCTAAACTTAGAACTAGACTCAAAGTTAGACCCACAACTAATATAATTTGGACGTCCCCCAAATGACCAGTTGACCTTATGACTAACAAATGGTCCAGATGTAGAAGTCACTGTACATTGATGGCAATGGGGTTAAGTGAAAATAGAAGATGAATACCCTACTTCACCTGCACGCCACACTATTCTCATGCATAGACGTGCCCATCTCAGTGCTTGCTGACCTTATTCCATTCAATGGAATCATTCAATCCCTCCTGGTCTGCTCGTTTGGAAAAGATCCATTTAGCCTCTTTTCTTGCTAATATCGTTTCGAGGTTATGTGTTTCACCCACCACCTTCTCAAGGACAGTCCATCTCAGATCCCTCAGGTCATGTCGGTTTTCAGAAAAGTGTTGCACTAAGCGTGTTGTTAATTTCTTTGCCTTGATTGTACTAAGATGTTCTTGTATGCGCACTTTTACTTTACGTGAGGTTAGACCAATGTAATACAATCCGCAACTACAGGTCAACCTATAAATCACATTGGGCGTATTGCAATTGCTGAACCTGTTTAAAAACCAGGTTCTGCTATCATGTAATGTTACACTCTTGGTTACTTGTGTAAGACTGCAAACCGAGCATCCTCCAAACGGATGATGGTCCGCTGGAAGAGGATTGGATTGTACGTCACTGGTATCCGGGTGTGGACCAATTTATCCTTGAGGTTGGGGGCTCTTTGAAATGCAATGCATTGCAACGGCATCTTACTTGTAACGGTATCTAAAATGGACCAGTGCATTCTTATAATTTGTCTCATTTTAGTGGACAAGGGATCAAAAGTGGTTACCACTGGTAAACAGTCTTTCCTCTCCTTGATGTTTCTTTCCTGTAAAGCTTCATGTGGAGTACTCAATGCTTGCCTCTGGGCCTGTTTGATGACCTTCATAGGGTATTCCCTCTCCCTCAGTTTCGTTACTAACTCTTCAGACTGTTCCATTAATGTGCC
This sequence comes from Lissotriton vulgaris, assembly GCF_964263255.1. NCBI lineage: Eukaryota > Metazoa > Chordata > Amphibia > Caudata > Salamandridae > Lissotriton > Lissotriton vulgaris. The sequence continues at coordinate 25,307,248 of NC_141696.1, read as the reverse complement.
AGTCGAGGAGCAGATGCGCCGATCGCGCAAAAACTGGCCCACCGGGAGATTGTCTCTCAGGGCCGGGAAACATCCTTTACAACTAAACTTTTTCCACGCAGTACCTTTACAACGCAGGAATTACAACGCAAGTCTTTACAACGACTTGCGCTGGAGGGCGCTGTAGGACAGGGAATAGTTTAATATACTATCCAAAACCTTCCCTACTATCCACGAGGACTGGAGTTGTAATAGTAAATTAAACTATTCACTATCCAGCACCCCCAACTCAAGTTGTTGTAAAGACTTGCGTTGTTAAACCTGCGTTGTGAAGGCATGCGTGGAAAAAGCATGCGTTGTAACAACATACATCCCTCAGGGCCCTAGGATGATATGAACGATAGTGGAGGAGGGAATTTCTGTCCGTTGTTTTATGATGGACATTGGTAGCCAATTTGTGATCAGCAACAGTGATATCCACGTCTAGGTACACAACAGGTGTATTACTAATAGTCCATGTAAAGCGTAGACACTCGTCAGCTTGATTCAGACAAATCAAGAATGTCTTCAAACGGCCCTCTGTACCTGTCCAGATACAGAAGACATCATCAATATACCTCCACCACAGGGAGATATTCTCCATGAAAAGTTTTGTGGGGTGGTAGATCATATTCTCCTTGAACTGGCCCACATAAATGCAGGCCAGACTCGGGGCAAAAGTGGCCTCATTAAAGTCCCCGACACCTGCAAATACAATTGGTTATTGCATTCAAAGACATTTTTTGTAAGTGCCAGTTCAATACACTGCATGACGAATGACTGGGGCGTGTCATAGAACCATTCAAGCACCCCCGGATCCCACGCTGCTGCCACCAGCGTGGCGTCCTGGGGGATGCTGGTGTACAATGATTCGATGTCAATAGTCATCAGTAGTTGGTTCTTAGGGTCAAATTCAACGTCCTTCAAATATTTAGTATGTCAGTTGTGTCCTGTACATACAAACATTGTGTAATTACTGCCTCCCTCAAGAAAAAATCCGCAAATGCTTTTAATCATATCGAGGAGTTCCGATGTGGGATCCTGCATCAATGGATGATAATTTGTGAGACCCCCAACAACCTCAACACTTCCGCTTCGTAATCACAAGTATTGAGCACGACTACAGCTCCGCCTTTATCGGCTTGTTTTATCGTAATAGACTTGTTATCTTGTAACGATTTTACAGCCAGCCAATCAGCCTTACTCATATTATTCGATGATTTGTGCGCTTGGGTCTGTTCAAGAATTTTAATGTCTTGTAATACTCGCTATTCAAAAACAGTCACCTCAGGACCCAGTGAGGACGTGGGAGGACAGAAACTTGAGGGACCGTGCAGGTTTGTATCAAAAATAGAAGGAGAAGTTTTTTATTTTCCTGTAAAAAATTGACAACTAACTCTACGGCAAGGGAGGGTGGGATAAATTAACGAATCTTAAAAAACATCAGATACGTGTTGCTCTCCATGGGCCGCTTATGACAGAACACTTACGTGCAGGAGCGTCCCCCCTGAGTTTATTGGTGAGTTTGGAACCAAAACTTTTTCTGGAGGATAAACAATTCCAGGTGGATTGGAGCTTTATAGCCAATAAATTCACCCGGGATTGGTTGATTTTGATTATAAACACCGCAAAGAGACTAAGGGCCAGATGTAGGTCGCCAAATACCGGTCGGTAATGGCCGATTGCGGCCGTTACCGACCCGTATTTGGAGTTTGAGATGTAGGGGGCCTAAATTTACAGAATCGTTAAAGTTACAGATTCGGTATATTTACCGATTTGGTAAAATACCGAATCGGTAAATTCTGTAAATCCAGATGTAGGTGGCACTGAAAACAGTGCCTCAGGCCCTTAGGATTTTGTTATTTACCACCAAATAATACTTGGTGGTAAATAATGAATTTTTGTGTAAATGCACATCTGTGTATGGACACCGGTGCCATGTGGCACACATACATGCTGTAAGAAATGGGGTTACCAAATCTCCAAGGGGGTAGCATGGAGCAGAGCGGGCAGGCTAAACCACGGAGGACATGTGAAGCACTCACGCAGTGACCACAAAAGACACACCAGGCACACTACAAAAGAGTCACAACACCACCTTTGGTTGGAAAAAGAATAAGTTTAGTGATATCTCCAACCTGCAAGGTAAAAAGGAACAAAATAGTGGTAATCACAACAAGGCGCCAACTGGCGCCGGAGCCAAGTACATCAGGGGGGATTATTTACATGGGACGAAGGGGTTGAGTCCGTAAGTCCTTAGCTAAAATAAAGAAGAATGTGATTAAGTTAACATTAGACCTGGGGCCAATCTGGCGGGGCCAACTCAGGCTCTCCTCCTTAGGGGGTGGCTGAAAATGTAAGATACAACCTTGGCATACGTATACCCACTGCGTGATAACGCCAACCCCACCCCTGTAAGGGAAAAACAACAGAGCATCACAGCCCATTTAATATTAGACAGGAGCACCTGTAATGAATCAACACGGCTGGCTCATTAACCCGGGGCATAAACAGGGGCCTGGAATAACTCGTCAGGCCAGCATAGGGGGGAACACCGGGCCAACCTGTAAGAAAAGACACATGCACCTGTACTGGGGGGCTCAAAAGCATAACATCAACCATCAGGTGTAAGCAGTTAATCAACTAGGCATCACCATGCATTTCAGGAAGCCCGCCCCTGCAAGAGATTCACTAGGAAGATATCCAAATACCATACCACCCTGGTTTAGGCCTGACATTGGCACAATCTTCTTAGCAGGATAATCAGCAGACAATAAACACTAGGCGCAGAAGCGCATCACACCTGGACAGGTCACATGAAACGCTGCGTTACCATAGGGCAACCAGCATCCTAATCAGAAATAAACATGGCAAATAACCATTGCAGGACTCACGGATAAACAAGCCATTAACAAACAGGCTGAGTTACCCAGCCCTTCACTCTGCAGTGCCTAACACCTAGCCAGGGGTTAACTTGTCCCTGTACCAGTCCAGGGGGGGGGGGCCTCAGTAATGTCCCGGCCCAGTTTAGAGGCTGAAAAGGGGACCAATAGGGCCAACGAGGCTCAGAAACAGTTTCCAGGGGCGAGCACTAGTCCTGGGGCGAGCACCGACCCTGTGCCCCGACTTCCACACAGGTTAATCAAGGTCCCACTCACCAGGATTCCGGCGAGTGCTGGGGGCTCCTCCTCCGTAGCTCCAGATGTTCTGGGGCAGGGATCTCCCGACTTCTGGAGGCCCCACAACGACGTCAGCCAGCTGCCCGGGCCCTTCTTCCTCACTGGGGCCCGGGGTTTCAGGACGGCCGATGGAGGGTTTAACTCCAACTCTTGGACCCTCACTAGGCACGGGGGAGTGGCTGGCACCGTCCCTGTGCCTCGTCGCTCCGTCTCCCTCTGCAGCTGCTCCTCCTCGTGGGGCGTGGGCGGGGTAGGCACCAACGCTGTGCCTAAGCAGTCCCTGCCCGTCTCTCTCTCCACACGCGGGGCTCTCCTCCCGGGAGCCCCACCGACGCTCTTCGCGGCCTCTTCCCTCTTCACCCGGGCCCCTCCTCTTCCACGCGGGGGCCCGGGCTTCTCTGGGCCGATGTGCGGGGCTCCCCTCAGCTCACTGGGGGCCCGCAGCGTCACTTCAGGCTCCCTGTCTGGCGGCGGCGCTTCTCTTGTGGCGGCGGGGCTGGCACCGACAGTGTGCCCCTGCCCGCCTCCTCCGCCACTTCTATCCTCGGGCGCAGAACGGCGGGGTAGGCTCCCGCTCCGGTCTTCCTACGTCTTCCCTCCTTCCCCTGGGCCCCTCCTCCCTCACGGGGCCCCGGGACTTCTAAGCCGCTTCCTCGAGGCGGCCGCAGGCCTCCTCCTGCTCCTCCGGGGGGGGCTGCCGGGTCGGCAGCCAATCGCTGCACGGCCGTCAGGAGGGTGCCGCCACAACCCAATCGCAGGGCAGGAAAGGCGGGGGCACGGCCAGTGACGCGGCCGAGCACCCCCGTCACGTGACGCAGGCCCTGACGGCTTCAGGGCCTAGCGCGGCCCTCTCTCCACTTCAGCGGCCCCCTGCTGGCACCGGGGGTCGCCGCAACGACGCACAACCCAGCGGGGGAAGGTCTCCTCACAGTGCCGGGCTGCGGCGGTGATTTTCGGCGCTCCCAAACAGCGCGAGGCCACGATAAGGGGTAGGCTCCCTTTATTTAAGTATTTATTTATCCGAAAGCGCGCCAAAACGAGGGGTAAGCTCCCTCAGCGCTATTTAGTCAATAACTTCCTCAGACCACACAGCAGGCACAGCGCTATCACTGGCAGGGGGCGCTTTGCGATTTTCTAGCGCTCAGGGCTTCTCAACTTCCAGGGCCCTGAGACACAAAGGGCACAGTTCCTCCAGCAGGGCGCAATCCTCCCAGCCCACTGCCTCCAGAGGGGCCACAACTTCCTTGGGGGCACCAACCTCCCCAGAACAGCGTTTTTCAGCACAGCGTCGGGCAGGCACACCTCGCTAGGGGCTCACTCCTCACCTCCAGGGGCTTCTTTCCCTCAGCGCTGGCGTAGTTCAAGGTCCCACAGCGTCAGGGACCTAGAGGGGCTCTCCTTGGTCAGGGGCCCTGGGGGACAGAGCAGTCACACTACTGGGCCAGGTCAGCAGGTGGTGGGGGCGTCATCAAGGCAGGGTGGTAGGCTTGCACCATCCCCACTGCAGCGTGGCCCTCCTCCTACAAAACAGCCTTGATCTCCTGAAGTGGGGCTGGCAAGCCCTGGGGGACAGTGGAGGAGGGGGGGTAGAATGGATGCAGGGCCCAGCTCACAGGCCCATGTGGCGGTGACTCCTTGCAGCAGGTCCCCTCACGTCTCTGTACCAGCTCTGTCTCACTCTCTGGTGGCATTTCCCCCTACTTATACCATCCTCCCTCACAGTGCGAGAACCTTCCGGAATGTTGGGGAAAACTGGTTCACACTGGCTCAAGGGGAGGGGTTGAGCACCCTGGGTGCCAGGCTTCCCTCCAAAAGCTAGGGGTGGCTGGGTAATAATAACTAGACTGCCGACCTAACGCAGTCAGGTGGCGAAACCCAGGGCCATGGCATCCATTTTAAAAACACAGTACATTTCAGTCAGGTGCATTTTTAACATGGGGGAATATTTTCTGCACACCATTTAACAACATTTAATTTTACAACAGGGCAACTCTTACCACACATGGTCCTTATATGTTTAATACCATGGGGGAGACATTCAAATTAGGGGGGCAAAAAGCGAAAAATTTGGGGGAAAGGGCCAAGTCCAACACATGCCCTAAGGGCATGTATGTGTGTCACATTGCACACAAGCCAGAATCAGGGGTGCAACAGGGTGTCAAAGTGACACCCTGTCCCCCTTGTAAATGCGGTAATTTTACCGAATCGGTATTTACCGATTTGGTAATTGCCATTGATTTCTATGGGCCTCAAGGCCCATAGGAATCAATGGCAATTACCGAATCGGTAAATACCGATTCGGTAATTACTGAATCTTACCGATTCGTTAATTGAATTGGTAAAAATACCTACATCCCGATTGCCAGTTCTTAAATACCGAATCGGTATGATTTGGTATTTAAGAATCGGTAATCGGGGATTACCTACATCTGGCCCCAAGTAAAGAGTTACTCAAGGAGATCCTTGATCTTGAGGAGTCTCTAAAGAGTGACACAGCACTTATAGATGCTAAAGAACAACTGACATGGATCCAGTGGGATTTATTGGATTACAAAACGTATATGGTTAACCAAAAAATTAAGGGGGCTAAAGAAAAACCTAGATCGTTTTTCACATGAATGGGCGTTTCCTTATGTCGAAGATCAGTATTATGATACACATGTAGAACAGCCACGCTATCAGAGTTTTCAGAGAAGGGGACAACATTTTCAAAGAGGTGGCCCAAGAGGACATAGGCAAACGCCAAATAACTGGTGATTTGACAACACCAGCAGTGAAGAGGAAGAGGTGTCTGAACGACCATCTACATCCAATCAGAGCAGGGTCAATTTTGCGCTTGAAACTAGATCTGAAGAGGATTTAGGGGTGCTTTTGAGGGTTTTTTAGGGCAAACCCAGAGAGGCTCAGGAGGAGAAGGGGGTCAGGGCCAGAGGGGATGAGGCAGGGGCAGGGCCCAACCAACATGGCAGACACACTCCCCATGCATCACACGAGGCAGAGGCAGAACTTACCAGACATAGATGATGGGAGTAGACACCAACCAACATATAGTAATGATATTGTTGTCAATCTATCCTCCTATGAGTTAACATCTACTGAATTAGGAGTTTTAAATAAAGGACTTTCTTTTGTTCCTACCCCTAGGCATGATACTTTTCTGTACAGAATTGAACATTTCGAGATGATGAGGAAGATCAAGCTAGAAAAAAAAATTTGGGCAGGAAAAGAAAAAACTTCTCCTTCCATTTTTGATACGAACCTGCACCGTCCCTCACGTTTCTGTCCTCCCGCGTCCTCACTGAGTCCTGAGGTGGCTGTTTTTGAATAGCGAGTATTACATGACATTGAAATTCTTGAAAAGACCCATGAGCAAAAATCCTCGAATATTATGAGTAAGGCTGATTGGCTGGCTGTAAAATTGTTACAAGATAGCAAGTCTATTATCATAAAACAAGCTGATAAAGGCGGAGCTGTAGTCTTGCTCAATACTTGTGATTACAAAGTGGAAGTGTCGAGGTTGTTGGGGGTTCGCACGAATTATGATCCATTGATGAGGGATCCCACATCGGAACTCCTCAACATGATTAAAAGCATGGTGGCGGACGCAGTAGCGAAGAAGTCGATAACATCTAAAGAGGCAGATTTCATTATCAACACGAAACCGTGTGTTCCGGCATTTTACATCTTGCCAAAGATTCATAAGCCATAGCGTCCGCCACCAGGGCATCCATTCTGTCTTGAAGCCGCTATCCCAATTTGCGGACTTTTTCTTGAGGGAGGTAGTAATTACACAACGTTTGTATGTACAGGACAACACTGACATACTAAGGGCCTCATTTAAGAGAAATGACGAAACGCTGCATGAAAGAAGTGATGCGTCTCTTCTCAGTGCACACTCCTTGCTACATGATTGATGCGTCATATTTTTAAAATGATGCATCATGTTGCAAGGAGTTACAGATACGTCAGTATTTCTGACTTATCTGTAGGCGCAAAAGTGAAGCATTGCTGGAGAGTGTCACAAAAGTGATGTAACTCCAGCAATGTGTATTTTCACATGGGCAAGTCCCATGTTGTTAGTGCCTGCGTCAGTCTTAAGCCTACCCTGAAACAGGCAAAAGATTTTGATGCATTAGGGGCCAAGAAATGGCGCAGTGAAATCTTATAGATTTCAGTGCGTCACTTCCATGACCCTTTCTTACGTCAAAACGCCCCTCTTGCATACATTATACCTGGCGCAGGTATAATGTGGCGCAGGAGTTTACAATGTGACGCATCTACTTAGATGCGTCACTTTGTAAATATGGCGCAACAAGGCGCATTTTTTTGCCCCTCTGGTGCGTCACAAAAAGTGACGCACCAGCGGCGTTAAAGTGCGCACAGCCTCATAAATGAGGCCCTAAATATTTTGAAGGACGTTGAATTTGACCCTAAGAACCAACTACTGGTGACTATTGACATGTCCTGCACATCTAACCTGGGCTTCTATAGGAATTCTATAACGCATATTAGCAAGCCCATTATTGCCGTTTTAGCTGCAGTTTCCTGTCGCAACACGGCAATCATTTTAACGAGGTTCCTTGCTAATATGCCCCCTGGTTTTTAAACAGATTCAGCAATTTTAATACGCCCAATGTGATTTATAGGTTGATCTGTAGTTGCAGATTGTATTACATTGGTCTAACCTCACGTAAAGTAAAAGTGCGCATACAAGAACATCTTAGCACAACCAAGGCGAAGAAATTAACAACACACTTAGTGCAACACTTTCCTGAAAAAGGACATGACCTGATGGATCTGAGATGGACTGTCCTTGAGAAGGTGGTGGGTGAAACACATAACCTCAAAACGATATTAGCAAGAAAAGAGGCTAAATGGATCTTTTCCGAACGAGCAGACCGGGAGGGAATCCATTATTCCATTGAATGGAATAAGGTCAGCAAGCGCTCAGATGGGCAGGTCTATGCATGAGAATAGTGTGGCGTGCAGGTGAAGTAGGGTATTCATCTTCTATTTTCACTTAACCCCATTGACATCAATATACAGTGACTTCTACATCTGGACCATTTGTTAGTCATAAGGACAACTGGTCATTTGGGGGACGTCCAAATTATATTAGAGAACACAGATTGTTGGGATAGCTGTGGGTCTAACTTCGAGTCTAGGTCTAAGTTTAGCATATACCCATGAGAGTCTATATAACGTATTTGTCCCTCCCCCACTTTGTACCTATATCAACGGGCATCATGATCGTGGCAGAAGAGATGGTGACGCATTCATTGGTGCATGTGGAATATCACTTGGATTACTGAGTTCGATCCATTAATTATGATATTTTGACAACAGAAGAAAATTATAAAAGTGGAGGTGTTACATAATGTCCAGACGCACTCTTTATGATGACGTGAGAATGACGTTGTAGTTGGCTGGATTAGTGGTTGTGCTAAGCAGTCTGCTTACAAAGTAGACAGAAAATGAGCTCTGTTCTGACTTTCCATAAATTAAGCTTTTTTCTGCAATAGAGTAGCAGTTCTATCCAAGAAATTTTAATACCGCCGTGAGGAATTGTAGTATGAAATAAATAATGACATTGCACATCCTGCGAGCAATGTAGGAATGCGTTACTTCAGAGTATGAAGGGACCACAGTTCAGTTGAAAAACTTTATTCAGCAGCGTGGGCGCACTTTGTCCTGTTTTAAGATGGCCGCCACTGAAATAACAAGAGCGTGTTAATGCTGGGAGCCGACGCGTTGACAGGGCGTGGCTAGGAGTTGTGTATAATCTCACGGCAGTATGAGCTCAGCGTCGGAGCTTCATACACTCCGGTGGAACTCGGCACGGCTAAGGAGACGGGTGTCCGATGGTCACACAGGTATGTGAGGCGAGAGTGAGGGGCACGCATGGATAGCAGGAATTGCGGAGCATGCCGCGTGGTTGCTCTAAGTGGATGAAGAGCTCACGGAGCACGGTTTTGAGAACCGGGAGTAATATTGATTGACAACTCCAGTGCTACAAGTGATATCCGAGACTGAACGGCTCACACAAGTGTATACTTCGTGTTGAGGGTGACATGTTTGGGAAGAGCGATGACAGCAATTGAAGCAAATAATTTACAATGCCGTTTATGGTTTGTTTTATACCTGCAGGGGGCTAGATACTGAACAGCCTTTCCGCGGACACGTGATCAAAGGACACAGTGTCCATTTCACTGGCGGTTGCAGGTATGCAGTGACTCCATAACCGTCAGGTAATAAATATGTGCTGGAATCTGAACAAACTAGGGGCATATTACCAACGTTAAGCGATATTTATCGCTAACGATGCTTAGCAACAAATTTTTTAACGCTAAGCATCGCCGGAAATTATCGCAGAGATAACTTGCTATTAGCAAGATTTATCTCAGAAGTGATAAAAATCCTCACGCTAACTGCCAATTGAGAGATTATCGCTGGAAAACCAACGATAATCTCTCAAAGTTTGGCGTTAGCTTGATGATAGGGGCTCACAAACTTAGCCATGATATCCACCTTCCATAGGATATCATGGCTAAGTCAGGAAAATACCAGGTGTAAAAAAAGCAGTGCTAACCGTGGTTAGCGCTTCTTTTTTTTATCACTAACAGGGTTAGCGAAATCCTTGATAATAGGAGAAATGTCGCTTAACAACATTTCTCCTATTATTTTTCTCTGGAACGCCCCCTTTGCATCTTATTAGAGATGCAAGGGGAAGCGTAGAGAAAAAGGGTGCTAACAAGCGAATTTGCGTGTTAGCTCCCTGTTGCTGATAGGGAGATAATTTTATCTCCGCTTTCTTGGCTTTTAAAGCCAAAAAAGCGGAGATAAATCCCTTGATAATATACCCCTGTGTGCTTTAACAAACTGTGGTTTTGAGTATGCCTTTGAGGAAGGCAGATGGAGACTCACTGTTGGCCCTTGTTTTTAATACCATCAAAGGTTTCGGGAGAATTTTAGAGTGAAGATTGAGAGTATTGAACCCCTCCTAGCCCTGATGAAGTTGCGAGAAATTGTAGCAACGAAACATGTTGGCAATGTTGAAGTGACTATGGTGTATTGGCAACCATTTTGAATCGGGAGGGCTTGCAGCTTGGAATAAAATTGGTTGGCCAGCAAGCTCTACCGTGTTTTTAAGGTAAGAATTATGTTCACTGGTTCTCACAGGGGTTCAATGACTACATAGACTGAATAGCAAGCACGGTTGCTGCACTCACTATTACCTTTTCACTATATTTTTGTTTAAAGGGAGAACACATACTTTTCTTTCTTCTTTCCCACACACAAAGAGAGAGAGCGGCCGATGATAATAAGTTGGGGAAACTGGCAATCATCAGCCAGCAACCCCCTTGGGTGTTGCTACCGTGAGGTACTCTCTCTCTTCCCTCACAATTTTTGTTGATGAAGATGGAACTTAGCCTGGTTGATGTTGTTTTTTAGAGTAGAGAGTAAAACACTGTGACAAATCAGAGTAGTGCAAGCTATCACACTTGAGGGATATGAGAAAATTATTGAAAACCCTTGGATTATCATTCCTGTTAGGTGTAGGTATTATAGAGTTGAGGCCCTTCTTTGTTTATAATGTTTTGAGTGAGGGGCGGCCTTACCTTGTTTCCCCCAGGGACTCCTATTGTGTGGATGAGGCAGCCAGGAAATGCCAGACACTTCAAATGACCACATTCCAACGCCTGAGCCCAGCTCCCCCGTGACATCACAGAGTTCCAGGCTCAGGCAAGGTAACCAAGGGCATACTGCATACCTTCCTCCCTTATAAACATAAAGAGAAAATAAATAGAGAGAGAAGAAAAAAACATGGAAATTTGCAACATAAGTTAAACATAGTCCTTCGAATAACTAGGGCTTTAGAAAACAAATACATGAAAATGTACAACATAAATTAACAAGCATTTGCAATGCAATAGGTCTTGCATTAATTAAGTTTGAGCTATTGGCATTGCTAAATATTGCAACTCCAACTGCAACAAAAGCCCATAAACTGTAGGCCAAAAAAAGTGTATTTATTTTTGTAGCAATGGTGGCAGGCTGCGCTTTAGATGAATATGTATAAAAGTAAAGTGCGCCATACTGCGATTGCTACAATAGTTAATTGTGGATGCATTAACAATTGATGTGTGCACCGATGGCTGGTGGTGTGTGTGTGTCTGTAGAGATTGTGCACTGATGGCTGGTGGTGTGTGTGCCTGGTGGAAGTGTGCACTGCCGGCTGGTGGTGTGTGTGCCTGGTGGAAGTGTGCACTGATGGTTGGTGGTGTGTGTGCCTGGTGAAAGCGTGCACTGACGTCTGGTGGTGTGTGTGTGCCTGGTGAAAGCGTGCACTGACGTCTAGTGGTGTGTGCCTGGTGGAAGCGTGCATTGAGGGCTGGTGGTGTTTGTGCCCGGTGAAAGTGTGCACTGACGGTGGTGGTGTTTGTGCCTGGTGAAAGCGTGCACTGACGACTGATGGTGTCTGTGCCTGGTGAAAGTGTGAACTGACGGTGTGGTTGTGTGTGTGTGTGGTTGTGTTTGTGGTTGTGTGTGTTTGTATGTGTGGTGTGTGTGGTTGTGTGTGTGTGTAGTTGTGTGTGTGTGTGTGGTTGTGTGTGTGTGGTTGTATGTGTGGTTGTGGTTGCATGTGTGTGGTTGTGGTTGCGTGTGTGTGGTTGTGGGTGTGTGTGGCTGTGGGTGTGTGTGGTTGTGTGTGTGGTTGTGTGTGGTTGTGTGTGGTTGTGTGCGTGTGGTTGTGTGAGTGTGGTTGTGTGTGTGTGGTTGTGTGTGTGTGTGGTTTTGTGTGTGTGGTTGTGTTTGTGGTTGTGTGTGTGTGGTTGTGTGTGTGCTTGTTGTGTGTGTGGGTGGTTGTGTGTGTTTGTGTGTGGTTGTGTGTGTGGTTGTGTGTGTGGTTGTGTGTGTGTGGTTGTGTGTATGGTTGTGTGTGTGTATATGGCTGTGTGTGTACAAGCCACATCGTTCACACTGAGCTCTGTATCTAAAGGTCATGCAATTTGTACATGCAATTTTGAAAGTATTGTATCTCCGAGAGCAGCACCCACTTTTTTTTTTAGATATCTGCTTACAAGATGACACATATCTTCTTTACAAAGTAAAGGAGGCCTTCCCTTTGTAGGGAAAACAATATAATTCTGTTTTTAAATAAGTGAAGGAAATGCATGATTGGTTAACAACAAACAGGGTGCCCAAAGCAACGTGCAATAATTAAGGCCAAGAGACTGTCTCTAAGTTAACACCCGCAATAACCTCCGAGAAAGAGACTTGTCTAGAACTAGACCTATGGGCTATGCCAATGCTTGTTGGTTTTACCATTAGTGTGTTGATGACAACAGTCCTATTGCAGCGCCAGCCCTCCCTTCGCGAGCGTATATCAGGGATAGTCGTTATAACAGCATAGCTGAAATTTTGAAACTTTCAAAGTTAGCAAAGTACAGAGCCTTGAACAATTGTTTGTGCAGCAGCCTATATAACAAAAGTGAGAATAATTAAACAGTTCCATCTTCCACATTGAAATGTGGAGAAAATTTAATTTTCTGTTAATTATGTAGTGTAGAAGGAGCAAAATGGTGTAATATCACTTTGTGGCATCTGCACTACTAGTGAGCTCAATCTGCTTTAGCACACTTATACTATCTGTCTTCCAATCAGTGGAACGCTTAGTGTTAATGCCTTTAGGGAACATGACCTTTAACCATGAACAGAGTCATAGCTGAAAAAACGTTGAATACAATTTTAAGAGGGGCTCTGTAATTTTTTTTAAATTGGTACACAATTTAATTAATTCCAATATTTCTTAACCATCTGGACGACAAACAGTTAAAATGGTGATCACATTTTACATCACACAAGACGTAAGGTTAGAAAAGGCTTGCCCTTAGTTCAGCCTGAGATGCATAGGGCTGAAGCACTCTTTTGGAAGGTGTTCCAACCTACCATGCAATTAGTGTTCCCTAAGGATACCCGCGAGTTTCTGGAATCCATACCATGTCTTAGCATTAGAAAGATTCATTAGAGAGTAGGCAGCTCACAACAACAAGATGAATGGGAGTAAGGCATGTATTAATCGATAAAGACAAAAGAGATGTTTTTTAAGTGCTTCGTTGAGGTAATGAGGGTGGACTTCAGATGTATGATGTTAGCACGCACACTTTTACCACGCATACCATTACCACGCATTTTTTACAACGCAATACCTTTACAACGCATAGTGCTTTGGGTGCTGGATAGTGAATAGTTTAATTTACTATTCCAACACCAGTTCCCGTGGACACTAGGGAAGGTTATTGGATAGTAAATTAACCTATTCACTAGCCATTCCCTAAGTTAGATCGCCTCAAAGCGCTATGCGTTGTAATGGTATGCGTTGTAACAGATGCGTGGTAATGGTAGTGCGTGCTAAAAGATGCGTGCTAAAGGTTGTATACCGTGGACTTCATTCTGTTGCTTACGTGTATGACCCTCAAAGTCAGTAGTCACAGCCTCATTGAAGGAATGTTTCTGGGAGACAGATGTTCTACATTTGGTGACCTCAACGAGTACAAAGATCATACTTGTGTGGCCTCTTTGTCCGCAATAGATGACAGCAGTTTGGATAGAGATGGAGGGTTGTTAGGTTGGATAGTCTTTTAAGCAGTGGCGGCTCCCCCTGCATTTTTCCACACAATTGTAAAATGTTTGCATATTAAACATGCGCACAGAAAAAACAAGCAGCAATATCGAGAGGTGGTGGGGGCAGGGTGAGGGATTAAGGGTAGGGAGAGACGGTACAGGCTGGGCAGGCTGCGATCTGGGTGGCAGGAAACAGGACGCTTTGATGTGGTGTGCGAGGCGGATGGGGGTGGGAGGCGGGGGAGTGAAACATAGATCAGCTACTTGAAGGTGCTGGCCTGCCTTTCACTGTGCAGGCACAAACCGGTCTCACTTTTAAAGGGGAGCAGAAATACCCTGCAGATGAGTTCAGTGAGTGACAGCATCCCTCTGTGGGGGTGCCTTCTGGGTCCCTGAGACCTCTATTTCCCGACTCTAGGAAGTGCCCGCTGTGTTTACTGACTGTGTACCTATTCGATAGGACAAAATGCCGGTGCACGACAAATAGTCTCTTTGCCTGCCCCCTGCACATTACCACCGGCATAGACCAGTGATACGGAAGGGGTTATGCAATGATCTGCAGCCCCTTTGGAAGGGTTTCAACACGCACCTACAAGATCTCGTTGTGCTGTCTGGGCACCGTGCATAACACAGCCCCCGATGTAAACATAACGCCAAATGGCACTAGGTGGCTGTCGCAAGGGCACACCACTGATAATGTATGAAATATAGGAAAGGGCAATACCCATACATTGTATCCAATTTCACATCTGTTAAAGTAACACAACTTGGATTTGGAGGAGGAAGAGGTATATGCTATGGCCCCTGCGTAATTAACGATGAATTGCACATTTTCTGGAGCGTACCAGCGCACGTTTGTCAGTGCTTAGAAATGTGTACTGGAGAGTATTGATCACATATACAAATGCTAAAACGAGACACTGCTAGATCACCTTTTCACAATGGTGCAACGCTGTGCACAAGTGCAACCGATGACATCACCAGCACCTGGCTCTCTGTAAATTTAGTGCATTTTTTTCCACCATTCGCACAACGAGTGCTGCAGATTTGCAGGGAGCTGCCCAGACAGAACTTTGATATGTCTGCTCCGGGGTTTTATAAAATAGACTACCTTAATTGCAAAGCACCCCCTCTCTGGGTTTCACTGCACCTCTCTCTTCACACGTGTCGGCGAGGTCGTTAGTGAGGCACACAATGTATCTGAAAAACCATTATACGAACTCAAAATAGCATTACCATTTAATAAACAGACGATGTCATATTATAAATCGGGTTTGCTGGTTATTTGCGGAGGGCACAGCTCTGAAATTCTCCGGCAGCGCGGCAGCCGCAGGAAACTCTCGCAGAGCACACAAACGCGCCCGGCACTTCAGAAAGATGCATTACTTAACGAGGCCTGACACGCAAATCGGATTTCCGGCCGGGAGAAAGGAGAGGCGTGACAAGCACGAACTGTCCGGAAGGGGCGGAGAAACAACGGAGCGGACTGCCAAGTCTGGACACAGGGAGGAACAGGACGAGAGGAGTATAACAGACCCGGTGAGGGGGGGCGTCGGGGCACATTGACGGTGCCCGCCCCCGCAGTGATGGAAGCCCTGCGTGTGCCCGGTGAGTGGGTTTGGGAGGGTGTGTGTGTGCGCGTTTGTGTGTGATTGTAAGCCCTGCGTTTGTGTGTGATTGTGTGCGCGCATGCGTGAGTGTGGCTGTGTGTGATTGAGAGAGGCTGTGAATGGGAGGCAGGGGATGCGCACGGCGCCAGCAAATCTGAGACAGCAGAGGCGCGTGGCCGAACGCTGTCTCAGATTCCCCCTAAAGCGATAACAATAGGTCTTTCGCTGACGCTCGACCTAAAAATGTCCTTCAAATAGACAGGTCTTTTGACCAAACGACGTGGTGCACCAGAAGATTTGCCACAACCTTCACCACCACTATTGTCACCAGAAGCTCTAGTGAGATCCACTGGCATAGCGGGGGCGGAGCTAGCCGGCGTCCATGTAAGACGCGCGAGTGCGGAGCTCCTCACCGGCAACCCGCTAAAATCCTGCAAAACCATCCTGATACTGCCCTGCCGGCACCGACATCAGTGGCAGATCTTTGGACGGGGCTCCGGTCAGTCGGCGGCCCCTTTGCCGTACGGAGATCCGACGCGGCGAACTTCGATACCGAGGCGGACGGAGCGGAAACACCCAGGCCGCGATCCCCGACCTGTCCTGGACGGCAGCCCGGGTTGCGTCACAGTGCGTGCGGCGTGAGCGACCGAGGGGGTCCCGACCACCTGCAAGGACGCCCGGTCGGGCGACTCGATTGTGGCCAGTGCTGTGGGACAGTGGAGCGGGTCGGCTCCAGCCTGGTGACGAGACCTCCCTGAGGCAGCGGGAGAAGGCACGGAGTGCACACGCACTAGAGGGAGGCTCTGTGGACTTTGTTTCCCCAGTGGCGAGACGCACCACCCGCCGAATCCCGGCGCCACGCACCGCATAGAGAAGGAACACCGGAGGAGCGGTGAGTGACCTGCTCCCCCCTGCGCTGCGGCAAGCTAGCTGACCACCGGACTCGGAGACTACTGGGGGCGCTGTTAGAGGTGGTTTCCTGCGGAGGGCCATATCTGCATCCCGGAGCAAGCAGCCGCCATCTTGGGTAACAGTCCGGTAGCGTGTCACACTGGACAGGGGGATCCCGCGCTGCTGTACTCCCTACTGGACCTGACCACACACCACGAGTGGTGGACTGCGCATCTCTGGGCCTGGAAGCCGTATGTCCATTAGGACCACCATGGGGAAAGGTGACAGGACACAGTCCAAGCTGTCGTTTGACCAGAGGAAGGCGAAGGGGGCCGTGGGGGCGACCCCAGCCACCCCTCCACGCTCTACAACATCCGAGAACTCTCTATGTTCGGAGATACGTGACATGCTGGGGACCATGGAGAAAGGCCTACAAGGCAGCATGTCAGAGATCAGTACCAAACTTGATGCACTGACGTATCGGATGGACCGCATGTCCGAGAGAGTGGACAAACACGCGGAGAGGCTGGACATGGCGGAACGACGGCTTACAGAGGCGGAAGAGGCGCAAACGGAGTGGGACAAGGACCGCAGGCAGTTTGGGCGACTACTCCAGGTCATACAGGATAAGACAGAAGATTTGGAGGCGCGCTCGCGGAGATCCAACCTACGCATCACGGGAGTGGCGGAATCCACTAGCACCGGTAAAATGGAGCTGTTCGTGGAGAAACTCCTTCAGACGCTTTTAGGGGAAGATGTCTTCTCCCCTATGTTCATTATAGAAAGGGCCCATCGCACTTTGGGGCCGAAACCACAACCAGGTCTCCCGCCACGGCCGATCATAGCGAAGCTATTAAATTATCGTGATAGAGACTTGGCACTGCGACTGGCCAGAGAGAAGGGAAAGTTACAGTTCGAGGGCATGAACATCTCCCTCTTCCCGGACTTCACGGCGAGGGTGCAGGAGGAAAGGAGGCGTTTTGCCCCCTACAAGAAGCAGCTGAAAGACCTGGGGCTTGACTACGCCATGCTGTATCCTGCGAGGCTTCGCATCAACAGGCAAGGCCACTCTCACTTTTTCACCGATCCCGCGGAACTCAAGAAATCCTTAAAGGAATGGGAGAAGGACAACCGCAACAATCAGAGGAGTCAGCGGGATAACATGGGTGCCTCGTCCCCATTGGAGGAACAGGAGTAGCCGGACATGTGGGTTATGTTGCGGGACTGATGGAGCTGAGCTGCTCGACGGCCGGGACACGGTCGGAGTGGGCCCACTGTGGCAGGCATCTGGGGTGAGATCTATCTGGTTACTACCGGGGTGGTCTGTATGTGTTGTGGTATGGCGGAGAGATGCTCAACCGGCTGGGGGTAGGCTCCTCCGCATGAGGATCTGACATTATCTGGCTGAGAGGACTAGTGCTGGCAGGGTCAACTGCCATTGGGCGGGGGGCGGGGTGGGAGCACGCAAGAGGTCACAAGCCTTGGTATTCCTACTGAGCCGTTGGCCGGCTAGGTTCCTCTGCCCTTACGCTTTTGGCTTTTGGCCCCCTTGGGGGGCCTTTCTGGGGTTTTGTAGAACTTTGGGGTCCCTGAGTTGATGGGGAATTGTGGGGGGCTCTGTCTGGCCGGGTTGGGGGTGGTCAGCTGTGGGTGGGGAGGGGACAGGGGGGAGGGCGGTGGGGTTAAAGTTGAGCGGTTTGTTGCAGTTCGGAAATTGAAGGGCCTGTGGTTTGCTATGAGTATCTGGCGAATGGTGAGTGCGCGTAAGCGGTGTGACTGTCTGCTTGCCTTGAGCAATGATGTACCGTTTAAGGGTTCTCCACCTCCCGATGGGGTTAATATGGCACGTTGTGATTCACGATGTCTGCTGCTGTAGTGTCTGAACACCCGCATGCCAGACGCGCGCTGTCCCTGTTGACCTGGAACGTGCGAGGGCTAAATGACCACCGAAAGCTACGGAAGGTAATGAGCTTTCTTAATAGACACCATGTGGATGTGGCCCTGCTGCAAGAGACACACCTGCCCGTCCACAGTAAGATGTTGCAGGCTAGAGGGCTGGCAGGGAATATAGTAGCAGCGGGTTTCACCTCCCACGCCCGTGGCGTAATCACCTGGGTTAACCCCGCCTCGAGATTGAAACTGACCCCGCTATCTGTGGACACTGGGGGTAGATATGTAGTGGCTAGGTGTACGGGGAGGTGGCTGGACCTACTTCTGGTAAATGTTTATGGCCCTAACCATGATAGCCCGGAGTTCTATGCAGCGCTGTCGGCCACCTGTAGGTCACACACGCACACCAGGATGCTATGGGGGGGGGACTTCAACTTCGTTTTTGACCCTGACAGGGACCGTTCTGCGGGCCCTACTCGAAGACCAGTTGCATCTGCTGTCTACATGAGAGCGGAAATGACGAAGCTGGACCTGGTGGATGTTTGGCGGGAAAAGCACCCTACGCAGGGCGGTTATACGCATTACTCAGCGTATCACAACATACACACTAGGATAGACTACTGGCTCGCCTCCTCCTCTGTACTGAGCGGCATCAGCTCGTGTGCAGTTCTCCCACGCACGTTATCGGATCATTCCCCGGTCCTGATCAGTCTCTCCACCGACAGAAAGGGGATCCCGCCTTATACTTGGCGTTTCCCGCCCTATGCGCTACTAGACGACGCCTTCCGAGGGGAATTGGCGGAAGATATAGAAAGATTCTTTGCCACCAATACTAACTCCGTAGATAGCTTTTTCATTGTGTGGGAGGCCTTCAAAGTCTATATCAGGGGGATGGCCATGTCCAAACACTCCAGCGTCCTACGCTCCATTAGACGGGACCTCTCCGACCTGGAGAACAAGATGGCGGCCCTAGAGAGGGAACAGCCGGCGGACCCGGAAGGAGCGGCGGGACGAGACCTAGTGCCCATGTTGGCGGAATATCACGCGCTTGCGGATAGAGAAGTCCTCTATGTGGGAAAGTATGCCACGGCTCGGGCTTATGGGGAGGGGGAGAGACCGGGGGCCCTGCTGGCCAGTATGGCCAAGGGATCCCGTAAACTGTTAGTGGTGGATGAATTGCAGACCCCAGAGGGCAACCGGGTGGTAGAGGAAAACCAGATACTGGAGACGTTCCGACGATATTACTCGGAACTGTATCGTTCTAGGGCGGGGGGTGCGGAAACCGAGATTGACGACTATTTAGACTACATTTCGATGCCGTTCCTTAAGAACTCAGACAGGGAATTTCTAATGGCCCCCTTCCATGAGGATGAAATTCTGGATGCGCTGGGTGGCATGCGGTCGGGGAGCGCCCCAGGCTCTGACGGCCTCACGGCTGGCTTTTACAAAGCTTTCAAAGACTTATTACTCCCACATCTGATTGCCCTTTTTGACACAGTTTGCGAGGAGGGAGAAATGCCGCCCTCAATGCGGGAAGCTCTGCTGGTTACGGTCCCGAAACCAGGGAAGCCCCCGGACCACTGTGGATCGTACCGTCCGCTCAGCTTGCTGAACGTGGACGCGAAGCTCTATGCAAAGGTTCTAGCCAACAGACTCGCGCTGCTGGTCCCGGACCTGGTGGCGCCGGAACAATCGGGCTTCGTACCTAGCAGGAACCTAACCTATAATATCCGCACTGTGCTGGGAACGATACAGCACGTGAAACAGGAGAATCCCGCCATGGCGATATTCCTAGATATGGAGAAGGCGTTCGACTCTGTCGAATGGCCGTTCATGATTAGGGTATTGCGCAAACTGGGGCTGGGAGAACCGTTTCTGCAGAGAATAGGGGCACTTTATCATCACCCTTCGGCCCGCTTGCGCCTCGGTGACAGGGTCTCGGAACCGATACACATCGGTAGAGGTACTCGACAGGGATGCCCCTTGTCCCCCCTGTTGTATGCACTGGTGGCTGAGCCACTAGCGTGTGCCATGCGGGAATACCATAGCCTGGAGGGTGTCAGCTTCCCCACATATAAGATTGGCATCTCGACTTATGCAGACGACACCTTACTGTATGTCCGGGACCCAGTAACCAATCTGTCGCCAATACTCAGGGAAGTGGTCCGCTTTGGGGCGCTGTCGGGACTCAAAGTGAACTGGGACAAGTCCATCGCTTTCCCCCTGACCCCAGTCACGCAGCCGTTTGAGATGGAGTATCCCCTACAGTGGACGGACGACTCGGTGCGATACCTGGGCATCCGACTCCACACGGATCCAGAGATCCTGATTCGCGACAACTACGGGGTCGCGTTTACCAAACTGGTGGACGATGTGGACGCCTGGATTAAGCTCCCCCTCTCCTTGTTGGGCAGAATTGCCCTTATGAAGATGATAGTGCTTCCCCGGTTCCTCTTCCTATTTGTCAATATTCCGGTGGTATTGTCGAAATCGTTCTTTAAGCGCTTAAACCAAGTCCTAGTCAAGCTCGCCTGGGGCGGAAAGCAACCACGTGTCAAATGGGCGACACTGATACTCCCGTGTGAAATGGGGGGACTGGGGGCGCCGGACTTGGAGCGCTACTACCGGGTGGCACAGGCGACCCATTTACATTCCTGGATCCATGGAGATGCCCGCATTCCACATCTCATACTAGAGAAGCTGTTTGCCGATCCACTCCCCCTGCCAGCCACAATTTGTCTCCCAACAGACCGAGCAATTGGGCGGATGGACTCGCTTAAGGCGACGAACCATGCATGGCAAGCACTGCTGAGGGAACGGGGTTGTGCCTTACTGTACTCCCCACAGATGCCGGTGGCCTGGGCCCTGTGGCTGGATCCGCTCAATGAGAAGGGGGTGACAGAGGCCTTGAAGGCCCTCGGCGTGCAGACAATGGAGGACTTGTTCTTGGACGGTACGCTGAAAACCTGGGAGCAACTCCCCCCTATCACCCCAGCTCCGTCGCTGCTGCAGAGGTTCCAGTATCACAGGATACGGTCGGCCTGCAGAGAAATACTGGGCCCCGCACTACAGGAGCCAGAAGAGGTCCCTGAACTGACACACATCATCAAAACGAAAACCCCGGCTAAATTGGTCTCTATGGTTAACAGGCTTGGACCTTCCTATCAGACATTACCCACCTCGGCCCCTAGGGCGGCGTGGGAGGCGGATCTCCAAACCCCCATAGACGATGCTATGTGGCGCTATTGCTGCGCCAACACCCGTAGGGTCTCGCTTAATGGCAGACACCGCTTGGTGCACTTCAAATTTCTACAGAGAGTATACTATACCCCGGAGCGACTTCACCGCTACGGCCTGCGTGGCTCCCCGGAGTGTGAGCGCTGCGGGACCGGTACCGCTGCTTTCTTTCATTTAGCGTGGCTGTGCCCGGGGGTGAGTGCTTTCTGGGAGGAGGTCTTTGCGGAGTTGGAAAAGATTTTAGGGGAGCCGCTGTTGAGATCCCCATTGCTCGCGCTCTTGGGCTTCTCCAAACCGCTAGCCCCTGCGTTGCGTAGATTAGTAGACGTAGCGTTGCTGTTGGCCAGAAGGGTGGTGGCAGCGTGCTGGATGCGCGGACCTCTCCCCACCAAGACGAGATGGCTCAGGGATCTCCAATACTGCTGCACTCAGACGGAATTGTACAGCGAGCTGCTGCCGCCCAAGAGTAGACCGAAGTCCTTTTGGGATCTCTACAAGGAGTACAAACTAAGGGAGGAGGTGGACGACAGTGACATGTCGGTGGCCGAGGAACATCAGGATGAGGAGTTAGAGAATGCTTTGGAACTGAGGCAATTACCGCAGGGGGGGCTTTAATGTTCTTCTGGGGGGTGGTGGGTCCAGGGAGAGTGTAGGCGATTGACGGGGAGGGTGGGTCGGGTGTGTCATGGCTTAGTGGACAGGGCTAGCGGGGGATGGGGGCAGGACATACACAGTGCATACACGACATCACTCACACAGGAAGCGTCACTAAGACTCCTTCACGGTACTAAATAGCAAACGGGGAGGGCCCGGGGGGTGTTTAGGGGTAGTTTAGGTTAGCTTTTCCCTTTTCCACTTTTCCCTTCCTGCCCTTTCCTGGTTCATGAAAGACCGTACTACTGTGTCTCCATTCATTGGCTGTCGACTGCCCTGATGCTAAGCTGGGGGCCAACAGTGCACGATAACATTGTAATGTGTTGACTTATGCCATCAAGTTACGCCGCCGGGCCTCCGGGATGCCGGCACACAGGCTGTGTATAAGGTACGGCGAATCTGCGCTTGGGGCTTGTGTAAAGTTTTGTGCACTGTACGGTCGTACTGCAATGACAATGTATACTGACAGTTGGCGATACTCACAATAAAGGTCTTTTTTTCAACTAAAAAAAAGAGATCCACTGGCATAGTTTCACTGCCAACCGTGTTGCCACTACAAACCAGCACACAATTAACTGCTGTTAGCGACAGCTTGTTAATAGGGCGATAGAATTATCGCCACTTAGCGGCCGAAAACGGCCGCTAACGCGGCGATATTCGCCTATCGCCCTCCTTAGTAATATGCCCCGCAGTTCTTCAAAGTGTTTAACAGCAGGAGGCACGTTCGTCAATTATACACAGCCCATCAGCACTACAGTTAATGGCTCTATTATTGATTAAGAGCGACCTGTGCAGCGCGCAATGAGGATGACAGCAGGAAATAACAAATACACAATTAGGCTGACGGAGAGCAGGCAATTAGGCAGCGGGAGCAGGAAATGAAACGTAATACAGTAACAGAGAGCTCGTGGGCCAAGAGCTCATCCGCAGGGCAGCAGGATCAAGGAACAGCTGTGTTGGGATTCTCTCACTCATTTTTCCTGCCGACTACGCCAGTGTGATATGTAGGTTCTTGGTAAATGATCAGATGGAGATCCACAATAAAGGTGAAAACAAGTAGCTTTTTAGTAGCAGATCCTTTACTGAACTGCTTTGTGCCCCAGTTACTGCATTCTACACGCCTGGCCAAAACCACGCCGCCACAAACCTTGCCACTGCCTGGACCCACCCGCCAGTCTCCAGCAGCCGACCGCTCGTCATTACAACTACAGCGGGGCCGCCAGGAGGAGACCGGCGAGGGGCTACAAACTACGATACCCAGAAGCCCTCGCTGGGGTCCAGCGTCATCAGCGAGCGCCAGCTGGCGCTTTAAATCACCGTCGGAGCAATTGAGCGGGCGATCCTTTACTGAACTGCTTTGTGCCCCAGTTACTGCATCCTACACGCCTGGCCAAAACCATGCCGCCACAAACCTTGCAACTGCCTGGACCCACCCGCCAGTCTCCAGCAGCCGACCGCTCGTGATTACAACTACAGCGGGGCCGCCAGGAGGAGACCGGCGAGGGGCTACAAACTACGATACCCAGAAGCCCTCGCTGGGGTCCAGCGTCATCAGCGAGCGCCAGCTGGCGCTTTAAATCACCGTCAGACCCGTTTCGCGGGACACGAGCGGGACGCCGGGCGAAGCCCGGGCTAAGGGCGGGCCCTCTGTGGCCCTCAGGGGACCGAGGAGGACGGGGCGGGCCACCCCCCTTACATTTTGCGTTGCGTGATACAACTAAGGTGATTAACGCGTATTTTCCTGCCTAGCTGCTAATCAAGGGGTACCTTATTATTTGTCATATTTAAAAACCAAGACAAAGGATGTCTAAAACTAGAAAGACCCCTGTGGCCACGAGGTCTACGACAAGAATAAAAAGTGTCCCCAATACACCACTTCCTACAATAACTGCCATCGACCTAATGCTTCAGAAAACGATCAGTGTAGTGGCGGATGCCATACAAGATACAGAAAGACGCCTTTCATTAACCCCAGACTTGTGTTTTCCGGATCTCTCCTTGCATACCACCGAAAACGCTAATATTGTGGACAACACAATGAATTCTCAAGAGTCCATTTTAATGCTGTCGTTCGCGGGGCTTCCTAGCCCTCATACTAGAGATAACACACCTACAGATTTGTTTCTACCCTCTACAGGTAACAGCAGGGACAACAGTCTTATGTTGCTTAGTGAAAATGGCACTAATACATGTCTTTCGCCTATAGCCCCTCTAGAATCAAGGGCCACACCCTTGGTAGACTTAATACCGAAAATACAACCTGCCCCTGAAATAAGTCAAGCTACAAAAAATATAATTCGGCGTCGTGGAAAAAAAAGTAAAATAACAGCTTTAGCCAAAAAAATCCATCGACCTAAGGCTAAACAAAATCATTCAGCCAAGGATATCTGGTCTACTTTTAGACTGGCTAGCCTTGCTTCCAAATAAGCAAACCTATGCTCACCTACAACCAGCCAAGATTCAGGTCCACTACTGAGTGAAATGCAGACTGTGCACACAAACACGCTCATACATCAAACAAATCAGACAGATCACATATTGGTAAATAATAAATCACTCTTGGGTGAATTGGAAACCCTAGTCAGGTCTCTCTTGCTGCCTATCAGTGAGAGAGTCATAAACATCGAAAAGGCATTAGGGAAATTTGAGAGGGCCCAAAACGATGCATCTTCCACCCTGCTCAAAATACTGAAAGCACCTAAATCAACCTCTACTTTTGTACCTGCAAGTAGCTCCCTTGTTCCAACCAGTTATAAAAATGCACGGGTTAAGAAAACCGTACAGATTAGTGCCATCAAACAAACTTTGCCAAATCACCAGGAAGAAAAAGTCCCCAATAAACCTGTAACAAACCTAGATGCAGACGTCAATCCACCTCACATAGTGGCCACAACCTTGAGTAGCGCCCAGATTCTACCTGACATAGAAAATGAGGAAAGCGAATGGGCCGCCGAGAGCTCTCCGGTTAAACCAGTTAGATCTCATATTGAGCAAGTGGATCAAACTAAAACCCCAAAACGGAGTATACCCACAAATCTAGCAGGGGATAAATTGCTAAAACCGGTGGTAGTCAAAAAACCACTTCACATAAATCTCCCTCCCGAATCTAGTCCGTACACCATCGTTATGATTGGTGTACCCAAATTAACTGGTGAGAGGTCAGAATCCCAAGTAGAATTAAAAAATAAGGTGAGCCATTGGCTGACCACACATAGACCGATCCCCCAACATATAAATGGCCATATTTCCCACGTGAAAAGAGTAGACTGGGTGGGAACTAGATTCAAATCAACTGAGGGGGACTGCATTGTGGTAAACTTCGGGGATAGCCGTGCAGCTAGCTTTATTAGCAGTTGGAAAAGCGGCGTGACAAACAGTCTTATCCGCACTATGGACCTGAGCTACTTCTACCACTCTAATATCCCTGGCCAAAATATAATACAATCACAGTCAATCTTCGGTCAGGGGGGGATACTTGAGCCAGTGGCCCATTACCAACCAAGGGAAATCCCATGGCCCTATGGCCAGGCCATCTCAACGGACTATACAAACTATAGGCAGGAACCTCTATGGATGAGTAGGCATAATAACCATCCCATAAAACAGCAAGAGAGAAGGGAGTTTTTATCTCATACACACCAGCAGCACTACTCATACCCTCACCATCCAAATATGCAATACGGGGTTCCTATCTCAAACAGATTTGACGCTTTTTATGCTCCAGATTATCTGGATGAGATCGACTGACAGATCACACTCTTGCCCCCTTCTACCCTTTCTGAGTCCCCAATCAGGACAGCACATTCCAACAAAACAGAAAGCACTATTTCAGTTAATAGACAAATTTTAACCCAAGTGTTAGAAGAAACACGTAAGGTAGTTCCACCAGTAAATCACTCAGAGAGCACTCTACTCTCTACTAGCGACGTGCAAGCAGTTACAATGACAGATCGAGGTGATCAAGCTATGTTCTCACCCACTAACACGGTACAGGTAGTAGGCCTAGACCACATATCACCTTGTAGTGTTATAAAACTTTTATCCTGGAATGTAGCCGGTCTGGCTGCCAAGGCAAAGGACCCAACTTGGATGGCATACATAAAGAAATATACTGTTCTGTGCTTCCAAGAAACATGGCTGGAAGATGTAAATGTACACATCGAGGGCTTTCAAAGTTTCTTTCAACCGGCAGCCCCGTCGAATAGCGGTAGATCTAAGGGGGGTTTGGCAATTTACATCAGCCTCGCACTTATCTGCCAGGTTTCAAATAGAGAATCTGATAACAGACATATTCAAGCCCTGGTGCTTAGGAGAGGTAAAAGGGCACTTACCCTCATTAACTTTTATAATGCTGTACTTTCAAACAGGGAGTGCAATATCCTGCATTTACACAACTTCTTAAAAGCCAAAGCAGCAAGTTTGCCCCGAAATACCCTTATTGCTGGAGACTTTAACGCGCATCCATGTGGCAATCCTGCAACGACACCTATTGGCCTCATAGGTTGCAATAATAGGTCTGGTTGCCACTTTGACCACTCGACACGTGGCACATACGTCAACAATCTAACTGATGACAGGAACCTAACTGTTGCAATGTCCTTGTCGGCGGACTCCCATATCTTTGACGTTCCTACGTACAAAGGCCCCGGTCACGGTTCCTACATACACCACATTTTGCTTTCCAGAGATCTTGTTGACTTAGCCACTGACTTTGAAATCCAAACAAGCATCTTTAGTGACCACAATCCCATCTCTATTGTAATTGGAGGAGGCATCTTCGAACACCGGAAGTCGTGGAATGATTGCGGTTCTTTAAAACCAATAAATGGAAACCGACGCTTGAAATGGTCAAAGGTTAATAGTGACACCTTGTACAGCTTAATTAACACCAGCTGTGGCCAAGAACTTGATCTTTGCGTCTCTCCTACTACCTCGCATGAAACTACTTTAAACGCCTTCTCCGTTGTGGTTGACAGAGTTGGTCAACTGCTAACCATACCAGCGAAGGGTCAATTTGAATACCAACCAAGATGGTTTGACCAAACATGCTCAAAGGCCGGACGAAATCTCAAAAAAGCATTAAAGGCTATCCCAAGAGATCCTGCCCTTATAAAGACTTCGAGAATCAAATATAAGGCAGCCTTGGCAGCTCGGAAAAAAGTAGTGAAAGCAGGCATTTGGGAATCTTTGTGTGACCCCGCAATCCTGGGAAATAGCTCTAAGTTTTGGAACATCATAAATAAGCCTTTGTTTGATGATCCCAGTAATCCTACGCTTGGAACTAACATACCCGAGGATGAGTGGGTATCTCATTACAGTACAATTTTTAAAAGTGACCAGTCACAAGCGAAATCTGTTTTTAAAACTACCGATGAAGATTTGTTGTGCTTTACAGTTGAGGAGGTAGAAAAGGGGATTCAGGGTCTAACCTGTAATAAGGCTCCTGGCCCTGACGGCCTCCCTCCTGATTTATTTAAATCAAATATCCATTTATGGGCCCCAGTTCTTACCGCAGTAATAAATGCTGGAGTATCAATTGGCTGCCCTAAGTCTTGGAGGTCCTCGACCATAGTGCCTGTATTCAAGAAGGGCGACCGAAGCAGCGCAGTATGTTACAGACCTATTTCTCTGATTAATTCAGTTGCTAAGGTGGTGGGGGGCATTATTTTAAATAGGTTGGTAGCATGGGCTAACGAAAACAATATACGGTCGCCAACACAATACGGGTTCAGACCAGGCCACTCAACGATAACTCAATGTCTGAACCTGTATCTAATAAACGGAAAATACACTATGGCCAGAAAAGGGACCATTCACATGGCCTTTATGGACTTATCGTCTGCTTTTGATTGCGTTGACAGAGGCAGGCTTTGGGAGGTCCTGCAAAAAATGGGAGAGGAACAAAACCTTATTAACTTTTTTGCCGACCTCCATTCGGACACAAGAGCAAACGTCCGTTACACCCAAGACATGAAAGTAACTAGGGACTTCAGGATAAACCGGGGGGTAAGGCAGGGGTGTATCTTAGCCCCGTTTCTTTTCAACCTTTATATTAACGAACTGGAAGAGCACTTATTAAAAACCGGTACAGATTATCCACATATAGGAAGGAAGGGCATGCCCGTCCTGCTATACGCGGACGATGCCGTCCTAATCTCCAGAACAGCGATTGGTCTTCAAACCCTGTTAGATTCATTTTTTGCTTTCATGAACTCTAGAGGCCTGAGCATTAATAATTCGAAATCTTTTACTATGTCGACAGGCTTAGGGCCCAAAAAAATATACCCCCACTCAGTAAATGGCGAAAAAATACCAACAACCAAGACATTCTCGTACCTCGGTGTCCTCTTTGACCACAAATTAACATGGGCACCAGCAATACAAAAGAAAAAGGGTGAGGTAGTGCGGGCTAACGCGGCAATAATAGATTTTGCAAGGAAAATGGGAAACAGCCCGGTAGCTGCCGTTTTGAATCTATACCTAGCCAAAAGCACTGCAATCGCATGTTATGGGAGCGAATTATGGGGCTCCGTACCCTCAGACGACCTCGAGGTCACTGAAAATAACTTTTTAAAGCAAGTCTTAAGGCTCCCTAGGGGCACGGCAAATTTTTCTGTACATGAAGAACTTGGCATGCCCTATTTAAGTGACAGGATTGCTGTAAACCCCTTGCTGTGCTGGCTAAACAGCTGGTTAAACACAGACATACCGCTCACCAGAATTATCTTGCAAGAAGCTCTTGAGTGGGAAGGGAGGTACAAGATCCCGTGGATAAAATACGTCAGAAGATGTCTCCTTGAATTAGGCCGGTTGGACCTCTTCCTAGCCCCTGAGAAAATAACTAAAACTGATGTAACTTATGTGAAAAACAATTTTATGTTATCCAGGTACCTGACGAGGGAGGAGAGAGAGTATAAGAAAAATAGTGTGAGATCGCATGCTCTGACAAAAACCTGTCTACATATGGAACCTTATATAGCTTGGCCCCTGTCGGGCTATGAACGCTTTTTGCTGACAAGGTTTCGATTTGACATGTTCCACTTATTGTTAGCTGTACCAAGTGGGGCACACAGAGGTCAAGTGTTGCCAGCTTGCGGCTGCGACAATAAGTCTCCGCAAGATCTGGCACACTTCTAATTCTTTTGCTCGTATTATACAGTTCCTCGAAATCTGTTTTTAAAACCTCTACTCAAACAGCTGTATTTTGCACAATTCAGACCAACACTTTATTACCTTCAAATGTTAAACAGTGACTGCACCATGTTTGTATGTAGTTTTTTAAAATTAGCAGTTACATTTAGAAAAAGTATGGAAGGGTAATTAATTCTGGTACTGAAAGGTACACTTTTTTAACTTATATCGTAGTTCTATCTTTTTTAAACCTGTAATTTCGCTTGTGTCTGTGTTCATGTGGAAATAGTCCTTTTTACAATTACATCATGTGTTAAATATTTATGAAATGTACTTTTATGATTGTTATATGTAAACAATCGAATAAAGATATTTTACTTACTTACTTACTAAGTAGCTTTTATTTGGAGGAAAGAATCCCATCCAAAGTCCCAGTCAGGAGGCAGCCAGCCACTGCCAGCCACTTCAAATGACCACAATCCAGCGCCTGAGCCCAGCTCCCCCATGACTTCACGGAGTGCCGGGCTCAGGTACTGTAACCAAGGGCAACAGCTGGAATACCATACACCTCCCTCCCTTATAAACATAAAGAGAAAATGAATAGAGGGGATATTCTTGTTCTAAGTGTGCTTCGGAATGAGGCACGCATAGAAAGAGGAAAGGAACTCCTTGTTGCGCCTCCCTATACCCCCCCTGGGAGGCGAAGCATTCAGACGCATTTCCAGATTCATGATTTCTTGTAAATCTGGAAATTTGTCTGGTTTCATGGGTGTTTTGTGGGAACACCGACAGCAACGCCCCTTTCACGAAGTGCTGCATTTAAATGGGGCGTATTTACAAGGACAGGAAAAGCCACGCATGGTGGCTTTTCCTATCCTTGTAAATATGGGGCAGAGAAATGCGCCTCCGGTGCGGGGTGCAAGGGGCTTGTAAATAAGTCCCTGAAAGTGTAGGGAAACTGGACTTGGCGGTGAGGTTAGCCTGCAAGGGAGCTGACGTGCGGGCAGCAGGAGCCAGTTAGGAGCCAGGAAACAAGAGCGAGGGAGCAGTCATCCAATGGCAATCAGCAGGCGGGACTACACTGATGCTACTAATTACAACAGGTCTCTCGATCTAACAGGGTGAAGTAGGGAATGTCTCCATCTTTGTTAACACGCAGTGAGGAGCAGTGCGCAGCGGCCTGGATCTTTCCAGAAAGGCAGTCTGGGACCTCTGGCTTCCATGTATCACCTTTGGCATGTAACGGTACAGTAAGATTACATCCATATGTGACAAGCATTTAGGAGCAAATTTACCTGCCCCTTACATTATTCCCCAAGTTTAAAATGATGGGGTAGCGGATGTAGCATCTCGTAAACCTGCACTTCACTAATTCTACACAAAGCATTATCGATTTAAATAATTTAATATTTAATGAATTAAATTTCTCGCAATCGCATACACGATTGTAACGCTGTAATTAAATCTATCATATTTGACTGGATTAGAGACCTACAATGGTCCCCTAAAATTTCAGGGTTCGGATCTTCAACCACCACACAAAGTGCAATTGAAGTCGAGAACCTGAGAGTACGTAGAACCACGCCATATTGAAGCTGGTCTGTCTGTACACTATTGAAATTTGTAGCCCGATCGGACTCTGGTTATTATTAGACCGACTATGTGGTGTCAAATAGGATAGATGCAGAAGGATGATTTACATAAACTGTACAAAAACTGGAGACATTTACGTCTAATTAATGAAAAGTATAATGAGTTAGTTAGATGCGAAGGCTTTGTAATCCTTACAATGCATTGTGGGTAGCCGGATATCCGTTCAGAGTCAACCCGCTGCTAGAAGTGCTTCCCTAACAGCGTCCTTCGTGAAAAAACAAAGCAGGCGCGGTGACGTCACACCGTTCCCCATCAGGCGTCTCTAGTTCCCACTGTACAGCTTGGACGCCGACTGGAATGGGACACCTAGTGACGAGCTGTGGTACTGCACCCTGCTACACTGGAAGACAACAAAACCAATGCATGACAACAATTGACAACAGTAAAGTGGGAAAATAAATATTCAAGAGAATGCATTTCCCCATTGACTTCTATAGAAACAGAGGCAATTTCAGGCGGCCAAAAGATGCGGGGGCAGATTTACAAGTCCCTTGCGCCTCTTTGCGCCGCCATTGCATGACTTTTATTGACGCAACGGCGGCGCAAACAATGCGCCCTATTTACAACGTGACGCGTCTTGGGAGATGCGTCACGTTGTAAAGCCCTGCGTCACATTATACCTGCGTCAGGTAAAATGTATGCAGGGGGCGTTCCTACGCAAGAAAGCCTTGTAGGAGTGACGCAGTGAAATCTACAAGAGTTCACTGCGTCACTTTTAGGCCGCCACTGCATCAAAACCTTACGCCTGCTTGAAGCAAGCACAAGGAGTGACGCATTGTAGTGGAAATAGGCAAAAAATGCATTGCTGGAGTTGAGTCGTGCTTGCGACACAACTCCAGTAATGAGTGACTTTTGCCCCAACAGATGTGTCAGAATTTCTGACGCATCTGTCATTCCTTCCGCCATGGTGTGCCGTATTGTAATTTGTTCTAATCAAGTGAACTGCTTAACACTCACGACGTTTTGAGTGCGACGTGCGTTCACCACAATTTTGTCGAACATCTTGGTTGGTCACCCTGTGGATGTGCAGCTTCTCGCAGTAATACAACGGCGTAGGAAAACCGACGCACCTGGTCTGGTCGTGGTCTTGTCAAAGTGGGTGGTCGGCAGTGGAGCCCGTTTCTCATGCACATTGTCGTGTCAGCTTCATACGTTGGTGTTGTATCAGCTTTCCAAAGTCTAGAAGTCAAACGTCACGCCTCCTTTCCAAAGCGGAGAAGTCAAACGACACGTCTCCTTTCCAAAGCAAGAAGTCAAACGTCACGCCTCCTTTCCAAAGCGGAGAAGTCAAACGACACGTCTCCTTTCCAAAGCAAGAAGTCAAACGGCACGCCTTCTTTACAAAGCAGAGAAGTCAAACAACACGCTTCCTTCCCAAAGCAGAGAAGTCAAACGACACGCCTCCTTTCCAAAGCGGAGAAGTCAAACAACACGCCTCCTTTCCAAAGCGGAGAAGTCAAACGACACGCCTCCTTTCCAAAGCGGAGCTGGCTGTGTCAGTTTCATCAATTGGGGTATTGGGTACGCTTGCCAAGCAGTCAAACGACACACCTACTTTCCAAGCAGAGCTGTCA
Organism: Lissotriton vulgaris; assembly: GCF_964263255.1. NCBI lineage: Eukaryota > Metazoa > Chordata > Amphibia > Caudata > Salamandridae > Lissotriton > Lissotriton vulgaris. The sequence goes on along the minus strand of NC_141696.1, from coordinate 25,274,785 downwards.
AATAACATGCCTCCCTTCTCAGATGCCTCATATCAATGGTTGGAATTAAACATTTTTAACATTGTTTTATATAGATTTATATAGAGCAAACTCGACCAGAAGGTATTGGAGCGCTTTACATGAGCACCAGTTACGTTACACACGGACACATTCAGGAACGGGGAGATTTTGGGGCAGATTTACAAGCCCATGAGCCGCTGGTGCATCACGTTGCCTGACGCACCAGTGGCGTAGCCTGCTCAGGGATATTTACAAGCACAGGTAAAGTCACCCAGCGTGACTTAACCTGTGCTTGTAAATATCACCCCGTTCACGCAACACTTTGCGTGTTAGGAGCGTGACATGGGTGTTGCTGTGGGTGCTACCAGGCAAAACCCATGTCAACTGATGCATTTCCAGATTTACGAGAAATCGTAAACCTGGAAATGCGTCAGTTTGCTGCGCCACCATTGGGGTGGCGTAACCAAGCAAAACGAAGAGTAATGTTTTCATTTCTCCTCGTTTTTTCCACTTTCAATGCATGCTGCATTCTACAGCACGCATTGAAAGAGGAAAATGCCTGCAGTGATTGCTTTTGTGCAGGAAGGGGCCCCTTCCTTCACAAAAGCAATCTCCCCATGGTGCAGGCATCCTTGCACCATGGTGCAAGGGTGCCTGCGCCGGCACATGGCAGCTGTTTCTGCGCCAGCACAGGGGAGAACACAGGAATGCGACATATCATTGTAGATATGTTGCATTCCTATGCTCTGAAAGTGCCGCAGTGTGGCACAGTCAAAAGGGCTTGCGGTGCTGCGCCACTTTCTTGTAAATCTGCACCTAAGTGATTTGCCCAGAATCACAGGATGTGGACGTGACCACGAGGCTCGAACCTTCGTTTCCAGCGCAAAAGTCGGCAGTCTAGTCGACGGACCACAGTTCCTGTTAACTCTCTCCTTCCTTCGAGAGAGCAACGCTACGAGAGATAACTACTAAGAAAAAGGAATACTTACTCATTTTTTTTCCATCTTAACTGCAGTGCTGTCTCTCTAACAGGTCAAACTGTGTCTTTTTTCCAATCAGAGGGTTTTCTTCACGGCTACTTGCAACAGCTTATTTCCCCTACTGTGACTTGCACAGCTGCTAAGACTGTTCTTTGTGCATGTACTGGTCCTGTCGGTGATATGCACACCTTCTTTGCATTCCATTCATTGTGCATTTAACTGTGATGCGCACACCTTTGTTGTTCTTCTTTGCCTATATGTTTTGAAATAATCCATGCTTCATTAATATTATTTTTTGGTTACCACCATTGTCATTTGATCTGTGCATTACTGTTGTACCCTCTTTTACACACAATTTGTCTTTTTTGTTATCATTTATGGATGCTTCTGGTGATAATTCGGCCCAAGCACCTATTACTTCACCCCATGTCTCAGTCGGATCACTCACAAAGAGAGATACCCTTAAATTCAATCGGAACAGGGTGAAGTATTACAAAGCATTAACAGTCCCCTTAAAACATGCAATAACACTACCTACACTAATACGGGTGTAACCTAAAGCATTATATGCCACTAAAGTATTACCCAGACCTAGTACATCAGTCGAGCACGATTGAAAATTTAAACAATTCAACAGAACACAAAAATACTTAAAAATTTCAGGTTTTTTATTCTTATAAAAAAGAGGGATTAACCTCCACAATTTAAAAACAATGCAAATTTCATATACAGAAAACAAACAGTTGACGCAGCGTTTCGGTGAATTTTCGATGTGACACCTTCTTCAGGACAGTTTTCTATACAAGAAAACATTTTTTTGAATTATTTTACAGCCTCCACATTATACAGACGTACATATGCATAAAAACAGTTTAAACAGCACCAATAGATTGATTTGTACATAAAAGACAGTTTGACTCTTCTCTAAAATCCCCTGCACTAATCTCTCAATCAGAGAGTTAGTTACAGTCCAAGTTACACAATACATTGAATGTTACCTCCTTCTACAATCGTACCATTATTCCCAAGACTTGTATTTATATAAAACTAGCTGTACCCGGCCACGCGTTGCTGTGGCTCAGTCGGGTTAATTGGAAAAGAAAGAAAAGAGAAAGCGCACGTTTCTGATATGTTTAATTTCACAATGCTTGTGGGTATACAATATTTTTTGTGATACTGTGCGATTTCATTGATATGTATGACCGCCTTCCTATCACTTCTTCTGTATGTTTTTGTTAGCAAATGCGAATATGGATCAACCCACCGATTATGTACTTCGATGTCACCATTTCGCATTTGTATGGTTGCTAAAGTACCGCCATCTTATGCTGATCTTCTTCTGTATAAAGGATATCCATTGTTCGCTGTAACTGTGTTGGATACTAATGCTCGAGGAGATCGCTTAGAGCATTTTCCGTCTATCATGCATGGTGAATTTGTATTCAGTGTACCGCAAGGTCTATGTATCATATTTTTCGTCCCAACTTCATGCAAATCCTTATCAACGTCGGCCTCGGGTATTTCAGCGCATATTTCATCGTAGAATTCGTTTGAAGTGATTTTGTTATAGAGCCAGATTAGTATATGTGCGTGTGGCAAATACTCTCTTCTACCATTCCACTGAGTACATCATGCAGTGCACAGACCCAAACACTTCGGGCAGATTTACAATTACTGGTGCATCCCTGCAAATTAGCAGGGATGCGCCAGTAATTGTGCGCCGCAGCTCCACCACCCATGATGCGCTGCATTTACAATGCGGTGCACAATGGGGCAAAAATGGCACAGATGCGTGACACATCTGTGCCATAAAGGCAGCGCAATGCTGGAGTTGCGTGCAAGCGCGACGCACCTCCAGCAATGCTCTGGGGGGGCCTATTCTTCCAATGCTGCGTTAATCCTTACTCCTGCTTCAAGCAGGCGCAGGGGTTTGACGCAGCATTGGCCTAAAAGTGACTGAGTGAAATCTTGTAGATTTCACTCAGCCACTTTTAGGAGGCGTTCCTGCGCAGGAACGGCCCTCCTACACCAGAACGCCTCCTTATGGGGCAGGGCTTTATAACGTGACGCCTCTCCCAGATGCACCACGTTGTAAATACCCCGCACCATGGTGCATCTTTTGCACCGCCGCTACATCACAAAAGTGACGCAAGGGCACGTAAAAGAGGTGCAATGGGCTTGTAAATCTGCCCCTTCATGTTTTACCATGAAATCCATCAGCGATTTCAGCTTCTGTCGGCAAACATGTGCTGTGATGTCGTGCCTATCCACCGGCGATTGAACAGGAAGTAAGAGCTGTTGTATATCGTCCCAAGCTGGATTGCATTTGAATGTAATGAATAGGTCTGGACGCCCGTAGTGACGAACATACGCAATTCCATCTTGAGCGTACTCATGCATATGACATGGACTGCCTGTATATGATGATGGTAAAATCGTTCCAGCGCCTTTTACGTGTCACAGGTGTGACATCTATGTATATTAAAACACTTGCATATTTGAATGCAACGTTGTGTCAAAATTTCAAAGCAATCGGTGAAGAACTTTCTGAGATTTGAGATTTTGAACAAACAAACATTTACATTTTTATTTATATAGATTATAGTGCATTTTCAAAAATTCATGCTGGAACAAATACCCTAAAATTATCAGAAGTTATTGACATACCTCTAGCCTTTAAATGGGGACTAGTAGTCAAGCTTTAAATTAAAAAACAACATCAAGTCAGCATTGTGAATTGCCCTGTTGCTGGCTCCCGAAGTTCAATAAAACAACCTATCGGAGCAATAGACAAAGAATACCACCACTTGCATCGATATCTAAAAATGTTCTGATTTAATTTACTCAAAGCACCTCATATTTCATGTGTACCATCACATACCTTTCAAGTTAAAAGCAAAAAACATATAATATGCTTTACATGGGAAAGCCACCGTGTTTAATTGGCTCCAATCTCACACATCATAACGAATAAGACTTAGACGGAAAGTTAAAAAAAAAAAAGAAAGTCATATCATGGACTCTCATAAAGTAAAGCAAACTAAAGAGGGAGCCAAGTGAAAATCAAAAATATCCTTACTGATAATGTGATGTGTCGTATCTGGAGTTTTGGCTTCTCTATTCTTGTTGTGATAGAATGTACACATGCTTAAAGTTTTTCTTAAAACAAAACTGTGTCTTGCCCACTTTTTTCAAATTGAGGGTCTGCAAAGATAATATATAGCAGATTCCATTGGTGTTATTGTCTCTATTGCTCCTGCACACTACAGAAATAACATGTTTTATGTCTTAATGTGTCTTTAAAACAAATTTTACGTTATTCACTCAATCTGGGGAAACAAAGTTTGTTAACCTTCTATTGTATTTGTGTAGGGTAATTGTCCTATTTATTTATATCTACACGTCAATTCTCTCCCCCGCATCTCAGTAGTAATATTATGACACAATGGATTATTTAAAGCAGACTTTATAAAAACTATTGCTTTTATTGAGGTGGCTTTGGACCCAGTACCGATATAATGGGGTCGATTCCGATTCGGGAAACGATTACGTACGACAATTCGTATTCGTAGCCGTTTCCGTATGAATCGTACAAATTCATCTGAATCGCGTAGTACACACTGTAGTTTAATAACACGTCTGAATCATTGCGAACCGTACGAAAAACGAGGTCAAACCTGTACGACATAGAGCCGCAGAGTGAACCGAACGATTCGTAAATATGCCGTACGACCCGCTGAGTACGATCCGGACAGGGGAGCAAGAATGCGATTCATACGGAAAGCGGCGAATGAGCAATTTGTACAGAGAACCACACATTCACATACGCACCGTACCACTGCGATCATGGGGGTACGCACCGTACCCCTATGCTCTGCACCCCTATGCACCGTACACCTACACACTGTACCCCTATGCTCCGTACACCCATGCACCGTACCCCGATGTACCGTACCCCTATGCTCCGTACCCCGAGGCACGGTACCAGTTCGCACCATACCCTTGCGATTATGGGGTGCACTCGCGTACCCGGGGGGGGGGTGTCCGTTTCACACGCGGTTAGAGTCAAAATGTGCTTTTACAGATGTTTTAACGTCCCGTAGAAAAAGAGTCGTACGGAGTGTCGTCCTGACGAATCGTACTTGCTGGTCCGTGAAAAGCTGCTTCGATCCGTACGAACGTCGCATACTGCGTGTTCCGAATGCAATTTGTACAGATTCTTCAGTCGTATGGTCTTTTGGACGATTCGTACGGAGATCTACGTTGGGTTCAGAACGTACTTGCTCGTACGTACGGGGATGTTGAAGGTGTACGATTCGTACGGGAAAAACGCTCCGTACGGCGATTCGTAGGGAATTTTACTGAATCGGAATCGACCCCAATATTGCCTATACCGCTGTGATAATATGGCCATACGTTATGCAGAGGTGAAGAAACCCCTACATTAGGATCGATAGCTATTTGAAACTGTCATCCCTGCTCTGTAGGGTATCGTATAACCCCCTTAAAACGGACGGAGAAACTCGCCTTACGCCTCCGACGATGTTTAAACGGTATGGCGTGGCTAGTTGCATTGAAAATACTTTTACAACGACATTAAATCCGCAGGGGCCCCCCTAGTCTTATGTAGGCCAACATATCCTTTTTAAGAACTCTCAAATGGGGATCCAGTTTCGTAAGTAAACTTAGGAAAACAGCACCGCCCTCCCTGATTCTCGCCTTTGGACAGTCAGACGGCCTCCCTGCCTCCACAAAGTACAGCTTCCGGGTCGGATCACTGACACAATATCGTCAGTCAAAATATTGAGGTACCAGAATATTGTCTCTAAAATATCGATGGATAAAATATCAACTTCTTATCACCTTACAGGTAAGTCCCAAATTATTGAAACCAAAATATCTTTGTTAAAAATATGGTTGTATAAAATATCGATTTTTTTTTATGTCTTAAAAATAATATAACATTAAATACATTATAAATATAATTAAATAACACATAGTTAGAATTATTTAAAAAATGTTAAAATTAATAAATAATAAATGTAATGGAAACAAATATGAAACATGCATACCCAAAATCGTATATATATATATATATATATATATATATATATATATATATATATATATATATATATATAAATTTACTAATATCAATAGATAAAAATTGCATTGAATTATAACATTTAAAACATAATTTTAATTATAATTACATATATAGCTAAATAAACCTGTAATATAAATATAAAACGTTCTTTTATTTATAATAAATTAAATTATAACAATTATTATTATTTTTTAAATAATATTTCACACTACATTATTATAATAGTAGGGAAAACATTGCATAACGCAGGGGATAAAATTACTATTCCCACTCCAACAAGTGTAACAGGAGGGAAAGTGTTGTACAGCGAGAGGGTAGAAATTACTATTCCTACTCCAGTGAGTGCAACAGTAGGGAATGTGTGGGATAGTGGGAGGGTAAATATTACTATTGGATATCCGGTGGGTAAAAATTACTATTTCCACTCCAGCGCGTGCAACAGTAGGGAAAGTGTGGGATAGCGTGTGGGAATAATTTACTATTCCCACTCCACCAAGTATAACACTAGGGAAAGTGTTTGATAGCATAGGGAATTCATTTAGTATTCCCACTCCTGCAATATAATTACATTAATTGACAATTAATTAATTAAAATACTTTTTTTTACTTCCCACCATATTCCCCTAAAAACGTCACCACCAATATTGTAAAATATTAATCAATGAACATAATTCATTATCAATTAAATAATTAACTAATACCAATTAACGATAAAATTAATAACCATCAAATATAAATTAGTTCACACAACACTATAAAAGAACTTACATTTTTTTAATAAAAAATATTAAGAAATGTAATAATAATTAAATTACTTCCCATCCTACTCCCCTATCAACCCTCAACCCACTCCTAAAAAAAGTACACCATTAATATATTTACAAATTAATTATTAATAATAAATATCATATTATTAACTAATTATTACCTTTTTAAACACAATGAACATATTTACCAATACATTATTAATTATTACTAATACATTTATAATCGGTTCATAATTAATTAATTAACACAATTAACAATATAAATTATTAAATACAAAATTTTAATTAATGTATGTATTAATTAATTAATCTACATTAACTTATTTACCACCCTATTCACCTATAAACCCACAACCCGTTACACAATAAAATTACACAAAAAATAATGAACATATAATTAATTAATAAAAAAATCTTAATTCATATATTATAATTAAATTACTTCCCACCATATTTCCCTATAAACCCACAACCCGCTACAGAACTAAAATACTCAAAAATATTTTAACAATAAATTCATTACTTTTAAAAAATTCAAACATACATTACAAAACTAATATATACTTTTAACACATATACTTACATTTAAAACACACTAAAATCCATATTTTTAACAACGATATGACTGACAATATTACTAACTTCGATATTATGACAAACGATATTTCTTACCTGCATATCGATATTCTGTACCACCATATTTTTGACATTCGATATTCTGTCCACTCGATATGTTGTCATCTTGATATTTAAAAGTCGATATTTAGACTGTTTACCATCTCAGTCATGCCACCACCCTGTTTTTTAATGCAACTTGGAACACCTCAAATGCCTTGGGATGAATGGGTGCTCATGTTTGACAATTATTTGGAAGCACTGGACGGAAGTGAGTTTAAACCTTCTAGAAAAAAAGCTTTACTGTTAAGTGTAATTGATAAAGAGGGTGGAAGAGTTTTTAGATACCTACCTCAAGCTACTGGTAATAATGGAGAAATTATTCAGGATGTATTTGTTGAGGCTAGAAGGAGACTTGAAATACGGTTTGCTAAGGGAGAAAACTTAGGGGTCAATTACGATGGTGTGAAGGACCGCCCGCCATAGTTGCTGAGGTCCTGCCTTACTCATTAGGATGCCCCGCCGCGCTTGCGGCGCATCCTGCATTTCTAACATTGTGGTAGTCGGTGCTGTCAGCATCACCTGCCGCAATGTCAGAAATACATGTTGTGCATTTGCATGCATAACGTGACAGGCACCACGCGGTGCCTGCCACCTTGTGCATGCAAATGCAAGGGGTTACCATATGTACCCCCCATGTGCACCCTCCAACACCCTGGGGGCCCGCAACAGGCCCCCAAAAGCAAAGACCGCTTGCCTTTCCATGACAAAGGGCTGATCTCCACCAACATCCTAATATGGATGGCAGTGTCTTGCAAACACCACCATCATATTAAACATGTTTTCCGGCTGGTCGAGGAGTCGACCAGTGGAAACGCGACGGACGGTCTTGACGTCTGCCCCGGACCCCCCAGCCATCCTAATATGGCGGGGTCTTTCTGGTGTGGATGGCGGGCAGGCCCAGCGGGGGGCAAACCACCCGCCATCCTAATGGGCCCCTATGTCATGTCTAGATACAAGTTTTATACCCAACACCAGAAGGTTGAAGAGAGCATTGATGAGTTTGTTTACAGACTTCGTGAATTATCCACCAAATGTAAATTTGGAGCTATGACAGATTAGCTCATTAGGGACCAATTTATTGTTCAGTGTTCCAATAAGAAAATTCAGGAAAGGTTATGGGCTGCCAAAAATCCAAGTCTCAATGTTGCTATAGCCGCAGCTAAAGTTTTAGAACAGTCCAGTTTGTGGATGAAGGAGTTGCAGAAGTCTGACCAAAAATTAAACGTCTCTGAGGTTGGTGCTGTAAATATATTTCCTCAAATCAGTACCTCTCGAGGTAAACTATTTGTTCAAAGGGGAAGGTCTTTACCTCCTCCTGCTTCTAATAAGTGTTGCAATTGTGGAAGCCTTAGCCATGGATTGGATTTAAAATTTTGCTTTGCACAGAATTAGGAATGTTTGAGGTGTGGCCACTTTGGTCATTTTGGAAATACGTGTAGGTTGGCTCGAAGAGGTAAAGTGGCTTGTGTCACTGAAGCTGAGTCTCAAACTGTTCGAAATTCCTGACAGGCTTTCCTTTTATGTTTTTTTAATTTATTTGAGTTTTACATAGCGCTGGCTAGACCCGTAAGTATCAGAGCGCTTTACATGAGGATCGTTATGTTACAGATTACATATTACAAACGTTACCAGAGCATAGTAGAACATGGGCAGAAAAACAATGTAACAGTAATTAGACGAAGGGAGGGGGAGAGAGTAGATAACGGCTGGGAGACTGGAAGAATTGTGCCCAATGTCCGGCTCGGTAGGTGACGGCCGAGGTGGTGAGCCAGGGCGGTTCTCCTCTATAGCTGTCTTGCAGCTCCACCGTGCATCATCCATGGTGCTCAGGTCTCAGCGGTCAGGGAAAAGAAAAACAGCTTTTCATGGTTATAATCGTTAGAGTTGCAAATTCCAATAGTGAAGAAACAAGTCCCCAGGAGAGGAAAGAGGGAAGGGGGGGTGCACAGGGCGCTAGGAAGTGGATAAAATCTGGCAGAATAGCAGTGGGAGAGAAAAACCTCGTGGGGGCCCAAGAAGGTAGAGTAAACAGGCCCAACACTTAGATAGGGTCTCAAAGTCATTAAGTACAAAGTCAAGTTGGGTCACCGCGTTAGGTCATCTCAGCAATGTGGGAGAAATTTGTGTTGATGGAGGTGTGCCTGATGAGGTCGAGGATGATCCACGCAGACACAACATACCTAAAGTGTTATTTCAAGTAAATGGTAAAGAGGTGTCACTCATGGTGGGCACTGGTTCCAAATGCACGATTGTTCCCAAGACTTTATTCACACATTTTTGGGGAGGTACAGTTTTGGAATCCAAGGATATCACACCCTCTGGATATAAAAGGAAGAGGATTCACATCTTGGGGTTCATGATATCTCAGATTTAGTTTGGAGGGAGATCAATTTCAGGAAAAGTCTATGTTTCTGAAAATGGATCAGCCATTCTCGGTTGGGTTCACCAATGTGACTTACACATTAAAATTGATCCAAGGGCTACCATGCAAGTCATGGTTGTTGATGATGATTCTCTTGAAAATATGTTGAATTAATTTAAGCATGTATTTAATGATAAACTGGGTCTTCTAAAGATTCTGTTAAAAGAAAATGCAAACCCTGTACAGCGCAAACTGAGAACGATTCCTGTGGTGGTAAGAGAAGGTGTTATTGGAGGAAATGCTCATGGAGGGGATTACATGGTGAGTCCTCTTCTAGTGTAGTTCCTATATTCCCAATAGGCTCTGCGCATTGGAATAATATACTCAGCAGTGTAGACGTAGGACTGAGGTCGACTAGGTCTCTACTGACTATATTAGACTTAAGGTTTGCCAGCTAGCTCAGAGGTCACTAGAAACTTTCTCGAATAAACGAGAAGGAGTTTAACCTCCCTGGATAGACAAGAAGGGATTAGCTTCTCTTCTCATCACCGATAATTGTGCCCAGCTTATTTCTCAGGATATGGAGATTTTTCTCAAAAAACATGGTATTAATCACCATTGCATCTCTCTATACAATCCATAGGGAAATGGTATGATCGAGAGGGCCTACTGAACTGTGAAAGGTGCCATACAAATGGAAATGTCTTCAGGCTTACATGTCAAGAAGGCTGTGCAAGATCTAGTGTGGGCCCATCGCACAACCATACTTCCAAATCTCCTTTTGAGATTATGAGAGGCAGGCTCCTTGGGAGTAAGATGGTTCCTTCATGGTTAAAGGAGTTGGTACATAGATCTGGTTCTCTCAATCCGGAGGATCTAAAGTCTACACACTCCAAGGCTTATGTGTTAGAAGGTCACTGGGTTAAGATTAAATCTGGGCGCACGACTAGAGATCTTTCTAAATTTAAAGGACTGTACAAAATTCTACAGGCTTTTGATTTGTATGTTATTCTAGGAAATGGTGAATGCTGCAATCGATGTAGGGGTGCGTTATAACAAAGAGGTGGTTGTGGTTCTGGTGTGGGAAAAGGAGAAAGTTGTGGTGGCCACCTGTTCATGGATCATGTTGAGGTTAGCCATCGTGGGGAAAGTCACAAAGTTCCTGCTACACCAGAAGAACTTGTTTTTCCCAAGTGTAGTAGTGAAAGAAGCACCACTGATGCTAATGTTGGTAATGGTGCAACCTCGAGGGTGGGTAGAGTTTGTAGACCACCCAAGTATTTAAAGGATTATACTTCGTCTTCTTTCTTGTGCTGTTCTTCGTTTTTCTGCCTTCCATCTTTTCCTTCACTTAGCTGTTCCTTTCTCTTCTTCCTGCCCTTGGTCTCCTTTGCTTTTTCTCTTCTCTTGCGTTTTCAGTTTTGTTATTCACCGATAGGGGATGGGTTGTGATGAGCTCGTGCCCACGGGATCTTGAGGATGCCTCGTGTACTTGAAGTCTCGTGTACACCTGTGAATAATGGGGAGTGGGGAGGCGGAGCGCTGTTGCCTGCCAAGTGTTTGTTCGCTTTTCTACTGTATTTCTTCTAATAAAGTAAACTGCTTAACGTTTTGTGTGCGACGTTTGTTCACCACACGACTAAACCTATGGGACCTTGCAGTGCTGCATTACATATCTTCCTGGAACATAGGGCCATAGCTATCATTATTTCATGCAATGCGACACCTTGCTGCACTGTGTGAAAGGGAGAGTGCAGCAATATGCTATATTTATCAATATATGATGCCTTCCTGCTCGTTGCCTGCCCTGGCGTAGAAACTGCTGCCTGACGCCAACACAGGCACCCTTGCACCATGCTGCACTTGTGCCTGACTTACAAGCAGAAATGTTTTTGTGAAGGAACGGGACGCAAAACAATCCAATGAGGCTATTTCTTCTTTTAGATGTGTCTTATATTCAAGAGAAAAAAAAAAAAAATAAACAGATTTCTCCTCCTTACGCTTCACCTGCATAGGTTTTTGGTACATTCCTAGAGATACCACTTGTAGTAAATCTGGGAATGTGTTAAAAATCCATGGATATTGTGTGGAAACACCCACGCAACGCCCATTGAAATGGCTCTCTTGCGCAGAGAAACGCAATTAAGCGATTTGCGCTGCGTTCCATTACTCAAGATTATGAAACCACTGACAGCCACGTAACGTGGCCTTGCTAGGCTTCCTACATTTTTTTTTAATTTACACCGCTCTTGCACCACGTTGCATGGTGCAAGAGAGTCGCCAAGTGGCTTGTAAGTATGCTCTTTTGTTTTTTAAGTAAGCATGTGACCGCGCTTCTTTTGTGCTAATCATCACAGAAACTATACTATTTTCTTAATGCAGCCCGACCACTGACCTAAAGATAAAAAACACAGACAAAATATTGCACCACTCACAGGTACCTTAAAAACTGAGGGGTATATTCACAAGAACGTGTGATAACTACTGCAAGAGTAGCGTAACGCAACTTTCAACATCACAGCCCATCGCGGGAAGATAACCCCGGGTCAACGTGGAATTCACAAAAAGATGGAAGCATGCGATAGTCACCAGATAACGCATCAAATGTCAGCATGAAAATCAACACCACACCGCAAAAATGCAAAACGCGAACGCAAAAAAACATGCGATGAGGCTAATCGCAGTACAAAAATCAGCCACTGGTCTGCAAATCCCACTATATCTGGCGGGAAAATGCACTATAAAAGAAAAAAAAAAACAATTTAAACTGCGCTGCAACATAGATGCACCTGGACCGAGTACAGAGGACAAGCCGAACCCCAAAAGCCCCGCGAAGGTACTGCCAGGAACCCCGTGTTCGGGGAAGGGTAAGGATAAGAGGAAAAGGAAGAAGGGGCTCAGTCCACAGCAAGACCGGATCATCATCACAGAGGTGATAGAACACCATCAACAACTGTTCAGCACCTCCACTGCAGCACTGGCACCCCAAACGGAATTATGGCAGGCCATCGTCACCAACGTCAAAGTCCAGGGAAGACATGGCTTGGCAGTTCGGGCTGGACTGTTCCCATGAGGCACAGGGTCAGACTGATTTGCATATAGCCATGTCTGAACTGGGGTGGCAGAGTGGGCAAAAGAACGGTGATGGATTAAACCCAGATCTTTTGCCTGGGTGTGAGTGTTTGATTAATTTAGATGCTCCGTCCATCACCACCCCCTTTTGTACCGCTTTTGGCTGCCATAAGTGTGGCAGGGTATGCTCAGACGTGAGTCCCTTGCTCACTTTGCCACTGGATTCAAGCAAGCCGGGCTGAAAACGGCTGGAATGCCAGAAAACGGTCCTCGGAAGCTTGTTTCCGGTCCAGGGAAGACATGGCTTGGCAGTTTGGGCTGGACTGTTCCCATGAGGCACAGGGTCAGACTGATTTGCATATAGCCATGTCTGAACTGGGGTGGATTAAACCCAGATCTTTTGCCTGGGTGTGAGTGTTTGATTAATTCAGATGCTCCGTCCATCACCACCCCCTTTTGTACCGCTTTTGGCCACCATAAGTGTGGCAGGGTACGCTCAGACGTGAGTCCCTTGCTCACTTTGCCACTGGATTCAAGCAAGCCGGGCTGAAGACGGCTGGAAGCTTGTTTCCGGTCCAGGGAAGACATGGCTTGGCAGTTTGGGCTGGACTGTTCCCATGAGGCACAGAGTTAGACTGATTTGCATATAGCCATGTCTGAACTGGGGTAGCAGAGTGGGCTAAAGAACGGTGATGGATTAAACCCAAATCTTTTGACTGGGTGTGAGTGTTTGATTAATTCAGATGCTCCGTCCATCACCACCCCCTTTAGTACCCCTTTTGTACCGCTTTTGACCGCCATAAGTGTGGCAGGGTATGCTCAGACATGAGTCCCTTGCTCACTTTGCCACTGGATTCAAGCAAGCTGGGCTGAAGACGGCCGGAATGCCAGAAACCGGTCCTCGGAAGCTTGTTTCCGGTCCAGGGAAGACATGGCTTGGCAGTTCGGGCTGGAGTGTTCCCATGAGGTACAGGGTCAGACTGATTTGCTTATAACCATGTCTGAACTGGGGTGGCAGAGTGGGCTAAAGAACGGTAATGGATTAAACCCAGATCTTTTGACTGGGTGTGAGTGTTTGATTAATTCAGATGCTCCGTCCATCTCCACCCCCTTTTGTACCGTCACCTTCCGTGGAGAGAGATAGAGGGAGATGCGTCGCTGTCCGTCAGTTTGCAGAGGGGGCTAGCTGTTCCTGGCCCGTCCCGTTCCTGTCCCTGAATCTTTGTTCCCTGACTCTATCTCAGTGGACCCCCACCATCTCTTTGGCCTGGGGGTGGTATTCTACAGATCCTTTGGGTTTTGTTTTATTTTCTGACTCGTACTTTGCATAATTATTTGCAAATGTATTTTGTCTCTGAAACGTTTGTCTCTTCACCGATCCACCCCATCAATGTATTTTTGTTTCGCATGATTTGCTGAAACCTTTGTCTCTCAATCGATCCACTCCTTCATATGCATTCGTGTTTGAGATGAGATTGATAATGTTCATATTTGCGGATGTTTTTCTCTCCCTATTGTGATTGTCATTGTTTGCGCTTGTGACTTGTATGCAAATGAGCATTCACAAATTTGAGATAACATTTATTAATCATACCGAGAGTCTGTGGTTATTTAGCTGACTCATTAGTTAGTGAGAGAGTATTATCATTACCATCAACTATTCACCTAATTGGTCCATCAACCAAGAGGAAAGAAAGTTGATGTATAGATTAGTTATGTATTTAGAAATGTCAATCATGATTCTGTGAAGGAAACTGATTTAACGTCATTAAAGCTTGACCCCCAACGCATCAGGGAAAGGGGTGAATGTGTGTGGGCCTTGGCATTGTGATGTTGATAAGTATTGATCCCTGATTAGTTTGTTGCGCTGGATCCCACCACTCACAGACATGTTAAACGCAGAGGGCCTCATTTACACGAAAGTGTCGCAGCACAGCAGCGCAAGCCCTTTGGCTGTGCCACGCTGCAGCACTTTCAAAGCACAGGGATGCATCATATCGACAAGGCTACGATGGATTCCTTTGCTCTCTCCTGCGCAGGTACACAATTAGAAGGATGCCTGTGTCCTGGGGATGATTGTTAATATGCAGGAAGGTGAGCCTTCCTCCACATAAATAATTGGAAAGGGCATATTTCAACTTCAATGTGTGCTGCATTAGCACACATAGAAATTGTAAAATGTAATTTTTTTAATGATAGTTTATGTGCAGGAAGTCCATCACAGTGCATTGAAGTGCTTTCCTAACAGCGTCACTCAAGAACAAATTCAAAGCAGGCGCGGTGACGTCACAGCTTTTATCTGTCAGGAGTCTTTAGTTGTTCCTGCACAGACTGGACTGGGACACCTAGTAACGACCTGTGGTACTGCACCCTGGTATATTGTGGGCCGTTCCTAAACCATACATGCCAACATTTCTGAAGAGGAAAGGGGGAGATAAAAAAAAAACTAAGGAGAATGTATTTCCCCCATTTGACTTCTATTGTACCCGGGGCAATTTGAGGCGGCAGAGAGCCAAAATGAAGCCATTTTTGCCTTCAACAATTGGGAGTCTCCCATCTGAAATGGGTCCATTAGCACGCATGAATAAGCCAGCGGGACCTTGCAGTGCGCTGTTACACGTCTTCCTGGAACATAATATTTATCATTATTCATTCCAACACAGCAAGACACCTTGCTGCACTGCGTGAAAGGGAGAAAGCAGCAGGACGCCATATCTATCAAGAAATGACGCATTCCTGCTCTTTGCTTGCGCTGACCCAGAAACCGCTGCCTAGCACCAACACAGACACCCTTGCGTCACTGTGCACGCGTGCCTGAGTCACAGGCAGGATTGCTTTTGTGAAGGAAGGCGACACAGAACAATCCCCTGAGGCTTTTTCCTCTTTCTACGTGTTCTGCATTCAAGAGGAAACAAGCATTTGCAATGCAATAGGTCTCGAGTTTAAGCTTTGGCATTGTAAATGTCAATGCCCTTTATTTATGTGTTTTGAAAACCAACACATATAAAAAGCGTTGTCATTTTAATGCCAATTAATGAAACTCTCACAATGCGAGACCACTTTAATGGTTGCCGTGCCCCTTTCTTTAGACGCTGTTCACCGTATTCAGGTTACACTGAGCCACATGGACAGAAACCTGCGTGGCCACCATTAAAGTGAAAGCTTGTCATGGGGCACCCCATGCCGTGCATTCACTTTTACGGTTGTCGCGCCCCTTTCTTTAGCCACAGCCCGCTGTAACCTGAATACGACAAGCAGCGTCTAAAGAAAGGGATACGGCCACCATTGAAGTGGTCTCGCATTTGCAAGTGGTCTTGCAAACGGGCTGCGGCCACTATTAAAGTGAAAGCACGGTATGGGCTGCAAACCTCACTGGCAAAGTAAATAAGTAAATAAGCAGACCTTTACTAATAGAGATGTAAAAATGGGTGGCGTGCTGTGTTGCAGTAAAGTACGTCGTCGGTGGAATAGGGGAAAATCATTAACACAAATAGGGGCATATTACCAACAAATAGCGATATTTATCGCTAAGTAGGGTTAGCAGCAATATTTTTATCGCCGCGCATCACCGGTTTTTATCGCTGAGATAACTTGCTATTAGCAAGGTTTATCTCAAAAGCAATAAAAATCAGGCGAAATGCGTGAATATCGCTGAGAATACAGCGATATTCACGCATTAGCGACAAAATGCTCTTAGCCATGTTATCCACCTCCTATTGGATAACATGGCTAAGAACTGGTCTGAGCAGGCAATGGTTTTTGGTGATAGCGAGAATATTTCCATCGCTACGCCTGCCTTGCTAATAGGCGATAGCGCCGTTAGCGACTGCTTTCAGTCGCTAACAGGTTGGGTACGCCCACTTTGCATGTCATTAGCAATAAATATCGCTGACATGCAAAGCGGGCCCCAAACCGCTCGCTATCGCCTAAAAGCTGTCGCTAACATCAGTTAGCGACAGCTTGCTAATAGAGCAATAGAATTATCGGCGCTTAGCGGCCGAAAACGACCGCTAAACCGGTGATAATTAGCTATCGCCACCCCTGGTAATATGCCCCTCAGTGTTCGCAGACTACATAAGGCAGACCCTGTAACAACACAAGTTAAAAGTCCAGTCTTCATGGGAGGTTACAAATGCAGACAAGGCAGTACCAAGGAGGGACTACTAAGCCTATTCACGCATCAAAAGCAAGGATTTAGAAAGCACAGTAACAGGAGTCAAATGAAAAGGTGGTGGGAAAACGGGCAGAGCTATAAGTCCATACCGAATACAGTATGCCTCGCTGAGCAGCGCATACGCTCCCAGGCTCAGCTTGTCTCAAGCACAGGTTTTTCCCACATTCCCAGGTCTACCACTACTAGTAAATCTGGGAACAGGTCTTCTTACATATTCAGGGGCATATTATCAAGGGATTTATCTCCGCTTTTTTGGCTTTAAAAGCCAAGAAAGCGGAGATAAAACTATCTCCCTATCAGCAACAGGGTGCTAACACGCAAATTCGCATGTTAGCACCCTTTTTCTCTACGCTTCCCCTTACATCTCTAATGAGATGCAAAGGGGGCGTTCCAGAGAAAAATAATAGGAGAAATGTTGTTAAGCGACATTTCTCCTATTATCAAGGATTTCGCTAACCCTGTTAGTGATAAAAAAAGCAGCGCTAACCGCGGTTAGCACTGCTTTTTTTACACCTGGGGGCATATTACCAAGCAATAGCGATAATTATCGCTATTGCTTGGTTAGAGACAAAAATTTACCACTGAGCTGCGGCGATTTTTCCCACAAATAAACCTTGGCATTACCAAGGTTTATCGCAAATGCGATAAAAATCGCCTCAATGCATGAATATCGCTGAAAAGTCCGCGATATTCATGCATTACCGAGCTAATGCTCTTAGTCATGTTATCCACCTCCCATTGGATAACATGGCTAAGAACTGCTCAGGGCAGGTGTTAGCTTTTGGAGATAATCGCGCTTAGCGCGAATATCTCCAAAAGTTGGTAATAGGAGATAGCGATGTTAGCGACTGTTTCCAGTCGCTAACATCTTGGCACGTCCACTTTGCATGTCATTAGTGATAAATATCACTGACATGCAAAGTGGGCCCCCAGATGGTCGCTATCTCCTACTAGCTGTCGCTAACTGGTGTTAGCGACAGCTAGGTAATAGGGAGATAATTTTATCTCCGCTTTCTTGGCTTTTAAAGCCAAAAAAGCGGAGATAAACCCCCTTGATAATATGCCCCCTGGTATTTTCCTGACTTAGCCATGATATCCTATGGGAGGTGGATATCATGGCTAAATTTGTGAGCCCCTATCATCAAGCTAACTCCAAACTTCGAGAGATTATCGTTGGTTTTCCAGCAATAATCTCTCAATTGGCAGTTAGAGCGAGGATTTTTATCACTACTGAGATAAACCTTGATAATAGCAAGTTATCTCTGCGATAATTTCTGGCGATGCTTAGCGTTAAAAAAGTCGTTGCTAAGCATCGTTAGTGGTAAATATCTCTAAACGTTGGTAATATGGGGCCATATTATCAAGAAAAGGCGATAAAATTATCGCCGCTTTATCGGCAGGAAACTGCCGCTAAAGGGGCGATAATGGGCTTGATAATATGCCCTTGTGGATTCCCATAGCAGACCAGGTTAACACCAGAACCTGGGCTGCTATGGGAATTCACAAGGACATATTATCAAGCCCATTATCGCCGCTTTAGCGACAGTTTCCTGTCGATAAAGCGGCGATAATTTTATCGCTTGTTCTTGATAATATGGCCCATGCCCCCTTAGACTCTTATGTTGATGAACATGCTCCTAAAAGTTGGAAATGGTGTTATCTACCACCACACAGAGCACACGAAAAAAACACAAAATGTAAAAGAAACCATTACATTATGGCCAATATACTTGTTTGTGCTCTGGTTTTGAACTTTGTGAATGTTAGTGCTACCGAGTATTACACAGTTTAGGTTGAAGGATGGAACAAAATGTTTCTGTATATTGTACAGAAAATAAAAAGATTAAAGACAAATTAATTGGAAGTTTTATATTTTGGTTCGGAACAAAAGAGAAAGGGCAGCAAGGGAAACCTTCTTGGACAAACACAATCACAAAAAGCTTTTGCCTCTTTCTATCTTTCTATGTGTGCTGCAGAAAAACGAGGAGAAATAAAGATATTTCTCCTAAATTTTTAGCATTGCCTCAGATTTACGAATTCTCGTAAATCTGGGGCAGTGTCCAAATGCCATGGGTGTTGCTGGGAACGCCCCCAGCAACACCCATGGAACGCCCTTTTAACACAGAAAACTGCGTTAAAGGGAACCATATTAATGAGGCCGCATTAAGTAAAAAAAAGTGTCTTAGTGCTGCCTCGTAAATATGGAGCAGGCTCCTGCACTACAGACCGTCACAAAAAGTGACGTTCTGGCAGCGTAAAGGAAGCGCTTTAATAACAGCGTTGCTCAAGGAAAATAAAAAACAGGCGCGTTCACATTTCAGTTTCCGTCCAGCAGGAGTCTTTTCTTTGTCCTTATACCATGCAGTGTCTGACTGGGACCTCTGGTGACATTCTGTGGTACTGCATGCGCCTTGGTGTATAGACAGTGTGGTGCCTGACTGACTTGATTAGGGACCCCTAGTGACGAACTGTGGCACTGCACCCCTCGTGTATATTCACCGTGGTGCCTGGCTGACTTCATTAGAGACACCTGGTGACGACCTGTGGTACTGCACCCCTTATATATATATACAGTGCAGTGCCTGGCTGACTTGATAAGGGGCACCTAGTGTCCACCTGTGGTACTTCACTCTGCTGTATTGTGGGAGCTACCTAAACCCACAGCAGTTATGCCAAGTGCCACGCACCTTGTGTTAGAATAATGCAATCTAACAATCTCACCCACATCCCCGCTGGGACTGGAGACTATCACGCAATGTGTGGCACTTGGCAGGGCTGCAAAGGACAATCATGCTAATATGCTGGTAACGTGACGAAAACGCGAAAGCGGTGCCTGATACAATTTTCTTGTTGCATTAACAGCACAAGGCCAGAGGTCACTGTACACTTATTGCAGGCTTTGCCTTATGTACAAGGCAGCGTTAAACCAATTAACATGGCGGAAGGCTGCCTTGTAAATAAGGCCCCCTTTCACACTGTACTTAGTGTGAAAGGGAAGGGCAATTTGTGTTGTGGTGGACATTCCACCGTAACATCCAATGTCTTTGATGCTGCCCCTACTTAGAAGGGTAAAACACACAAGATGATGGACGGAATGTTGCACAATGGCAAAACATTCAACCCCAGTCACAGATCTGGGTTTAATCCATCGTTATTTTTCTCACCAAGCCACCCCAGTTCAGACATGGCCATATGCAAATCAGTCTTGACCCTCTGCCTCATTGGAACAGTCCAAACCAAACTGCCAAGCCATGTCTTTCCTGTACCAGAATCAAGCATTCTGGGACCGGTTTCTGGCTATCAGCCTTCATCAGCCAGGATAGCTTGAATCCAGTGGCTTAGTGAGCACGGGGCCCACGTCTGGGCATACCCTTCCCACATAGAGTGAACAGCAAAACACACAAGATGATGGACGGAATGTTTCACAATGGCAAAACATTCACCCCCAGTCACAGATCTGGATTTAATCCATCGTTATTTTGTTCACCAAGCCACCCCAGTTCAGACATGGCCATAAGCAAATCAGTCTTGACCTTGTGCCTCATTGGAACAGTCCAGACCGAACTGCCAAGCCATGTCTTCCCTGGACCATAATCAAGCATCCTAGGACCAGTTTCTGGCTATCCGCCGTCTTCAGCCAGGATAGCTTGACTCCAGTGGCTTAGTGAGCACGGTACCCACCTCTGGGCATACCCTTCCCACATAGAGTGAACAGCAAAACACACAAGATGATGGACGGAATGTTGCACAATGGCAAAACATTTAATCCATCGTTATTTTGCTCACCAAGCCACCCCAGTTCAGACATGACCCTGTGCCCCATGGGAACAGTCCAGCCCGAACTGCCAAGCCAGGTCCTCCCTGGACTGGAATTAAGCATCCTAGGACCGGTTTCGGGCTTTCAGCCCTCATCAGCCAGGATAGCTTGATTCCAGTGTCATGGAGACCACGGGACTCACGTCTGAGCATTCCTGTCCCACTCGGGGTGACAAATGCAAAAACAACAGTTGATGGACAGAATGGCTTAGCAGTTCGGGCTGGACTGTTCCCATGAGGCACAGGGTCAAGACTGATTTGCATATGGCTGCGTTCAAACTGGAATGGCATGGTGAGCAAAAAAACGATGGATTTAGGCCCAGATCTCTGTACTGGGGTGAATGTATGACATTGTTCTGCATTCTGTCCATCAACTGTTGAGGAAAATTGAAGAATAGTGCAACCACGATTTGTCAACAAACGTTCAAAGAGAAAATTCAAGCGTTCTTTGAAAGTTTCAAGTGCGTGGTTTTTATTTTTTGGTTACATCTGCGAAAAAAAGACAACCGACACGTGTTTCGCCCTCGAACAGGACCGCAGATATCACCTACCGGCGTCTTACAGCATCATGAATGCAACCTGTCCTCACTACTGACTTTTGCCTTGAAAAAGACCACGGCCAATAGGCCACTAAGGATAGATCTGCAGGAGAACTGGACTTCACTGTGCAGTTAGTGTATTCTTCAGCCACTTTAGGCTTTGCACTGTGAGTCTGCAACAGAACTTGTGAAAAGTAATCAGCGGCGTAATGATCCATCTCCAGCTTATGCACAATAGTGTAATCATACTCTTACAATTGCAACCCCCACCTCTCGATGTGAGGGGGCACCTTGGCTTTCAGAATTCCAAAAATGGTGAGCAACGCCTGGTGGTCAGTGACAAGTGAGAAGTACATTCTGTACAGAAACACATGAAAGTTTTCGCAAGCCCACACTAAAGCTAAACTCTCTTTTTCGGGCTGAGAATAGGCACGCTCAGTCTGAGACAAACTACTGCTGCATAGGTCACACTGTGCCTCTGTGCATAGAGTGTCTAGTGTGTCAAATGTAATTTCAGTATATAGCTTCAGATCAATAATATAAACCCTTTCAGTTTCATTTTCAATTGCATGTTTGATTTTCTTGAAACTTCGATCACATTCAGAGGACGAATGGATTCTTCGCCAGCTCTCACAATGGGGCACTCACTGTCACAAAGTCACACATGTACCTAGAGCAATAGCTGGCCATGCCTAAGAAGGATCGCAGCATGGTCACGTCTTGTGGGGGACAAGAGGATGACAACGCTTGTAGCATTTCAGGGTCAGGAGTCCTTCCCCTGTCAGAGAAGGTGTGTCCAAAGAACCAGACCTACGTCAGCGAGCCAACAGCACAGTTGAGTTAGAGCTTTGTCATATTCCTTTCGTGTGGCCCCAAACACTGATATGTCATCACCGTAGTTAAAAGCATGCGTGACAGGTGGAATTACTTAGCGAATAGCAACTTGAAAGATTTATGGAGCCAATGACACACCAACGATAAGCGCCAGATTTTCAGAAAGACACGCAATGCAGCACAACACCCAAAGAGGCGGCACTGCGTTGCGTGACAGGGAGGGAGCAGGAGAGCACCATCCCTACAGAGATGTGGTTCTCTCCTCCCATCTCCCTGTTCTGCGCCAGGCATGCTCCTTAGCGCCATAGCGCAAGGCTGCATGCCTGAGTCAAGCATCAGTTTTGTACAGGAAGAATGCCCTTCTTGTACGAAATGCTATGCCTAGACAAGTTTAAACATGTTTCCCACTTTGTATGTGTGCTGCACAATGCAGCACGCACGCAAAGTCTGAAAAGAAAGGGGAAACAATAGCATTTCTCCATTTAACGGCACCTTTGAAGTGTTGTTAAATGATTGGTGGGAAAGCCTGTCTACTACTACTTGTAGATAGAGTTTTGCATTAAAAGGCTTTGTGGTTTGAAGAAGATGTCCATGTGCCACTCATGTACCAGCCCCTTGGCAATAAGTACCGTAAAGCAGTTCCTTGCTCTGCTTTGCGTTACATTTAGGGTATTTCCCTGAGCAAAGCAAGTTTTGCGCTGGTAAGTAAATTATAACAAAAATATTTTGTGCTGGTTATTCACACTTTTGTGAGGATAACCCAGCACCAAATGTTTGTAAATCTACCCCCAGGTCTTTTGTATCTGAACAGAACAACATGAGTTGGAAAAGTAATAATATACCTACAGTTATCTTCCAGTTCAAATTGATGATATCTTTTAGTATTAGATCTTTTTATTAACATAGGAGCACACATACATGAACAGCATGTGATCATATGGCACCGTACTCTCAGTACACTATAGGCAAATAAGCACAAACAATAGATTACACTGAGCCATACCTTGGGACAAGACCAGCGCCAGGGCTGGACACACTGTAGGTGGCAACAAACTTTTGCAAAAACAAAATAAAACCCCCGAAACCACCCAACTACCCCCACCCCTAGTCCACCCCCGGCCACCCACCGACCACCCATGTTCCAGGTCCACTACCCCTTCTCCACAAGTATAGCATTCCACTAAAGTGATCCCTAACGATCCACAGTTGACAGATGTAGCAAACGCAATTAGCGAGGGCACGTGACCTCTCTAAACTCCGTGGCGAGCAGGGACAAGAAAGGCTGCCATAACTCCGAATATTTAGCACCCTCCCCCATCAATGTCAATGACAGCTTCTCCATACCCAACAAGCGCCACAAGTGATGCAACCAACCTTGGAACGTGGGAGTGTGCGCGGTACACCAGTGAGAAAAGATATTCTGGATGGCAGAGCTCAGAGAAATAGCTATTAATCGGCCCCTACGGGAGCGCAATGGATATGTGATGGGATTAGGTAACCCTAGTAGAACATATGAAGGGAACCGTGGGATTTTCATGTCGAAATGTATGTCAACCTCGTCAATGACGTGTTTCCAGTACTCCTGAAGCTGAACACAATCCCACAGCAGATGTACCAATGTGCCTGCCTCCCCACACCCGCGCCAACAGGTTGCCTCCCTCGTGGGATCCATCTCGTGTAACTTCTCCAGTGTGTAATAACAATATGTTACTATTTTAGTGAGGGTGTCTGTCATTCCCATGTGGTACGCGGAGTGTCGAGCCCGGTAACAAATGCCCTCCCAGTCATTGTTGCTAAGCGTACGCCCCAGCTCTCTCTCCCAACGTGCCCTCCCGAATTATTAATGTGTGTGTACTTTTCTTGGAGCATTCGGTATGAGTCCGGTATAAGCTTTTTATCAGTTTCCTTGTAATTACCCGATATTCATATGGCCGCAGACCTCGAGCCGCCTCCGCCCGTACCTGGCTATTAAGCGCCCAATGTCGTACTTGTAGGTACCTAAGCTGTTCCGATTCCGGCAGGCCATATTCTTGCCGAAAAGCCACGAACGGTATTGCCCCATCATCTGCGTATAGATGGTATAAAAAACCTACACCCCGCCGGAGGCCATTTTGCAAAAGCCACAGTATCTTGCCCAGGTCCGAAATCTGGGTTATCCATCAGGGGAGTGAGGGGTGATGGAAACGAGGTGAACTCGTGATTGACATTAATGCGATCCCACACCTCCAGCGGGGCCCTGGTAATCTGTGAGGCATAGAGGTTGGGGGGTCGATGCTGCCGGCGCAGGAATGGGACCTCCTGAAGCGGGCGACCTGCGACCGCCTGATCTTGGAAAGGCCAATGCTTCTCCGATTACCATCTGCTCCACTCCACAAGACAACGCAGCTGAGCTGCTTGGAAGTAAAGTAGCAAGTCTGGGAGGCCGAGATCTCCTTTCTCGGGAGGAAGTGTTGCCAGGCGGAGCTTCATTCGCGGTCGTCTACCGTTCCATATAAACTGAGCCAGTTCCGATTGAGTCTGGCAGATCCATCCAACTGGTGGACACAGCGGAATTGTGCGGAATAAATAAAGAATCTGCGGCAGAATTGTCATCTTTATTGCTGCTACCTTCTCCAACCAGGACAGCAGAATGTGTCTCCATCTACCCAACTCTTGCCTAATTTTCTGACGTACCCGTGTGTAATTGATTCGAACTGTGTTGTGCAGTGTAGGCGCCAGCTGAATCCCCAGATATGGAATGGCATCAGATGCCCATCGAAAGGCAAAGTTCTCCTGCAGGTGCGCCCGTGTGTGCCCTTCCAGCGAGAGGTTTAGTGCCACTAATTTGCTCATGTTGACTTTAAAGCCAGCCACCTGTGAAAACATGTCAAGAGTGTTGAGACAAGCCGGCAACGATTCTCTGGGATGAGATAAAGAGAGGAGCACATCGTCCGCATATAGACTTATGGTGTGGAAATAGGCACCAAATTTGATCCCTTGCACTCGTGGGCGAAGTCTCATCGCCTGCGCCAACGGCTCCATGTATAGAGCAAAGAGCAGGGGTGACAGGGGGCACCCCTGTCTCGTCCCCCGTCGATAGAACAGCGAGGTGAGGAACTGCCATTGACTCAGACAGTCACAGTTGGGAACCTGTAACAGTTCATGACCATTGCGCGGAACCTTTCCCCCATCCCTGCCTTTATCAGAACCTGTTCTAGGTACGGCCAGTGGACCTGATTGAAAGCTTTTTCAGCATCGATCGCTAGCATCATAATATCACCAGGCACATGCATGGCTTTCTCTATCAGATGCAGAGCCCTCTTGGTGTTGTCGGCGGTTTGGCGTTCTGGGATAAACCCAGCTTGATCCAGGTCGATCAGGCCGTTCATGAGGGGCGCAAGCCGGGTCGCAAGAATGCATGTATAAATCTTAAAATCGACATTAAGAAGAGATATGGGCCGGTATGCCTCACAATGCGCGCGGTGCTTCCCCTGCTTGGGAATAACGGATATGGTAGCGTCTAGCAGGTCTCTTGGGATTGCACCCGGTTCCGAGAAGGAGTTGAAAAGGGCCGTCAGTAGAGGGGCCACTTGTGGACAATAGCTGGGAAGCCATCCGGCCCAGGCGCTTTCGCTAGCTTATGACGCCGCGAGATAGTCGCAATAACCTCTTCAGGCCAGCCGTCCCGATCTAGTAGGTCTGCTTGCTCCTTCGTCAGAGCCGGGAGAGGGACAGACGCCAAAAAGGACTCTCCTGCAGCGGACTCAAGGGAGGATCCAGTGTAAAGAGAAGTATAAAGATTGCTAAAAGCCGCAGCTATATCGGCATCCTCAGTAACCCGCCCGCCACTCAAGGGGACAATCTCCTGCACCGCCTGTCTCTGCCTGACTTTGCGCAATTTGTGGCCCAATAGATGCCCACACCTATCCCCACCATTATAATACATATGTTTCAATTGCAGAGCCGCGTATTCAGCTCGATCCTGGTCTAGCGCAGCCAACTGTTGCCGCAGAATCCTAAGCTGCTTCCAAACCCTGGGGCCTCCCGTTCGCTGATACATTTGTTCTAATTTCTTCGTCTTCTGGGTGAACTCTTCCCTTTTACGCGCGCGCTCTGCGTTTTCCACCGCCGAGATCGCAATGAACTCGCCCCATAGCACCGCTTTGAGCACTGCCCACTGCGTCGCCAGTGTGGTGTCTGCATTATTATTATGTGTAAGATAGTCTGCGATAGCCCCTGTAATTCTCCCAACGACCTCCTTACGATGTAAAAGTGTGTTCCGCAATCTCCAGCTCTGCGTCACCCGCGTGACCGGTGGAAGAGAAAACACCACAGTCATGGGCGCATGATCCGAGAGTGCAGCGGCACCTATGTCTACCTCCGTCGTGAGTGTCTGAAGGGATGTGGAGGCCAAAAAGTAGTCCAAACGGGCATAGGTCTTATGGGCATTAGAGTAATACGTGTATTCCCTGTCCCCCACATGCCAGCTACGCCAAACGTCCACCATACCCACCTCCCACAACCGGGACAGCCCTGCAGAGGATAGAGCACCTGCCTGGGAGGTACGCTGACATGACCTGTCTACAATGTTATCAAATACCAGGTTAAGGTCCCCACCCAGCAAAATATGGCGATCAGTGGAGTTAGCAGCCTCACTAAGCGCAAGGTGGAAAAACTTCTCTTGAACCTCATTAGGAGCATAGACAGAGCCTATAGTAAATACTGAGGCACCCAGGGAAAATCTGTAGATCTGTAACCCCCATTTTATCTCCGTCCACTTCTGCAAAACCTTACCCCTGAATCGCTGCGCCACCAGTAACGCGACTCTGGCAGTTTTAGTGGAGGCTGAGGAAAAAAATTGTAGTGGGAAACAGCGTGACCTAAGCCTATGGCAATCCCTCTGTAATAGATGCGTCTCCTGTAGGAGGCAAATATCGGCCTTCGAGTGCTCCAGGAAGTAGAGGAACACTTTCCGCTTTATTGGGTTGTTAAGGCCCCTAACGTTTAAAGTCAGGACCTTAAGTTCAGTGTTGGGCATAGCTCACAGAACCCTTAAACGTGCCCTGAAAGAAAGCTGGCTGCCATGAAAAGGATGCAACAACCCACTCGCCGTGCAAGCCAGTATCGGCCGAGTACAGGGACCCTCCCATGGGTTTCCGTGGACCTGGAGCCAACCCACCTCCCTTCCAAGAACACCCAACCCTTCCCTAGCCCCACCCCAATGAAAACCCCAAAACGAAACTAGAAACACATGTCCAAATTGTCCACCATCCCTAGATGATCGGAATTTTTTTAAATTGGGGTAGTCCATTACACTTCCAATGACCCCCCCTCCCGCCGACGACCACAGCAGTGAAAACAACAGGCCAGCAGATCAAGCAAAGCCCCAACATCAGCCAGTCTGTGGAGGGATACTGTCCAAGGCAATCGCCTCCTCCGCAGCTCGTTGGCCCTCCTCAATCACGGCCGCAGGGGGTTTCCTCATGCGTCATCGCCGACCCTACAGCTGCCACTGGGGCTTAGAATCATCCCCATCCACGACCCGACTCGCCGCCTCACACTCCTCAGTGGTTTGATCAATGCCCAGCACCCGGCAAGCCTCTGAGGCAAAGCGCAGCTGATACAGTTTGTTGCCCAGTTTAAAAACCAGACGGAAGGGATGCCCCCAGCTGTAAGAAATGTTCTGCTGCTGCGAGTCGTGACCGGCTTAAAAAGTCTACGCTCCTGCAATGTGAGAGCTGAGAGAACCTGAAACAGGACCGGCGACTGACCCTGAAAGGCTAATGGATGCATCTGTCGAGCTTTCTGTAAGATCTCCTCCTTTGTGCGAAAGTCCTATATGCAAATCAAGATATCAGGGGGGGTGCCGAGGAGGCCCGCAGGAACCCAACGCGATGCGCCCTATCCAGACATATCTCCGACTCCAGTGGACGCCCCAGGATATGGTTGAAGAGTTCCATCGAAAAGCGAAACAGGTCGTTCGTTTCATCAGTGAGGGTCACATTGCGAATCCTAACGTTATGCCTCCGAGAGCGGTTCTCCAGATCTTCCAAGTGAGTCTGTAGATCCACCTGCTGGTCATGGAGCCACACAATTTCTTGCTGCAATGGTGCAAGTTCAGTGTCTTTATTATCACTCTTGGACTCCAGCTCAGCGACCCTATCCCCGATTCCGGCATAACCGTACGAACCTCTCTAATTTCACTCATGAACTCCTTCTTCAGGGTATGGATATCTTCTCGTAGAGACATGAACAAAGACTCCAAAAAAACCTTACTGATGGGTTCCGAGCCAGCCTCGAGCTCCGACTGTGTCTTTTTTTATGCTGACGCCATGGCGTCCCGTTGCTGGCCCTCCTGGACTTTGGCAAAGAGATCTTTCGCCGTATTGTCTCTGCGCCTCCTGGAAGTGGCCATCGCCCACCCCCGGTGTCACGGCATTCTCCCAGGCAGTGCCTTCCTCGAGCTGCACCAGACCAACAGGCCCTCCGCTACTGCCCCCAGCAGGACCTCCAGGCCCCCGCTCTTCATGTACCAGTCCGCTACAAATGCGCCAGACCGGGCTGTCTGTCCCACTTCCTACTGCGATGAGTGGCCTAGCTTGCTCTCCCAGTGGGCTCCCGGAGAAGTCGACAAAGAGGTCTGCGGGGTCCCTCACGGACTCACCAGACCTCCTCAAGGAAGCGCCTTCTGGGCAGCCCCACCAAAGCCAAAGCTGCCCGATTGAACACCAGGACTCCCCGTCAGAGCTCTGACTCCGCAACTCACAGGATCAGCGTTCTAGCCGCGTCGCGCCGTGCCGCCAGGTGCAGTCCCACTCAACATCCAAAGGCCATGGTTGAGCTCCAATGCATTCACGCTCCAGGCCCAAGTCTTTATACCGTTCTCAACCACGTGTACATTCAAGGCCCACAACACACTCCTCCGCTTATCAGTCCCGTCATCTCGAACCCCAGGGGCCACATAATGCAGGCCTGCCCTTGGGGAGTGCTCTCTCCAGGGCCCCTGTGTCCGCACTTAGCTAGGGGCACTGCCGGTAAGCTGCTGGCCGCCACTTCACTCCCAGAGGGGGCCCCCGACCTCCATCAACCACTCTCCCGCCACTGCTAAACAGCCGGTTCCTGCAGGCGATGCGATGCAGGGTGAGCCCCCAGGTCCGTGCCCTCGGGTCCCGCTGCCCAGCCTACCTTCCGCCGAACTTCAGGCCCCCATCCACCCTGGCTCCGTTGATGCCACCGAGCCGATCGCTCTTGGTGCCTGCTCCCGCTGGGGGGATCCGTCTCAAGCATGTCTCCGGCGCCGTAGGCCACTGATAGCTCCAAAATGGCGGCTCTGGCATCACTCCGCAGCATAATTAGGGTCCCAGCTGCTGCAATCCGCAGGCCGCCGCAGCCAGCGCCGAGCCACCGCCAAGCCCCGCTACGCCTCCGGGCCAGTGCTCCTCTGCAGCCTCTCGCCAGGGCCCTCCAACCAAGCGGCGCAGCCACACACCACTCCTGCGGGAAGGCCGCAAGCTGGGTACCCCCAGGTCTTGGATGCCGGACAGATCCCGGCCCCTACACTGCCTCCTCTAGCGCCGGGTGACCCCCAAACCAACCCACCACCACTGCTGCTGCCAATATATGCTGTAACAGCCCGAACGCCGATGCTGAAAGGGCCGTCGGCGGGAGCTCCGGAGCTTTCCGACCATTCACGCCACCAAAAAACTGATGAGATCTTTTGGCGCCATTCAGCTGTACAATCATATCCACTATGTATGGACCTGGATGTCTTTCTTTCTCTTGGTTGCTTTATTGGCCTGTGAGGAGCTTGAAAGCTATTCTTTTGTTCATCGGTGGCCAGTGATGTGGCTGCAGCGGGGATGTTCTGCAGTTTCTTTAGCAGCTTTTCGATGGTGCAGATGTCGAGTGTGAATCTGCTACTGACGAGTACATGTGTGACCTTTTTCCCTGACTTGGGTTGGGATACACTTGAAAATCTTCCAAAGCAGGCAGAGCTTGTGGAATCAGGAAGACGAAACAGTGTTGATTTGGCGATTCAATGAGGGTGAGAAATCCAGGAGGATGCCAAGGTTTTGTGCGTGGTCCGTGTGCCTGCTGGGGGTTCCAAGCACTGTGGACCACCAGCAGTCGTCCCAGGTGGAGGGGGTAGAGGCCAGTATGAGGTCTCCATACTTGTCTAAGTTGAGCTTGAGGAAGCTGCTATCCAGGTGGCGCCTGCCTTCCTCAAGTTGTGGAAGATGCTCTTGGCAGCTGTGGGCTCGTCTGAGAGGGAGTGAATCAACTGGCTGTCATCAGCATAGGAGACGATGCTGAGTCCATGGCTTCTGATGATGGCTGCAAGTAGGGCCATGTAGATGTTGAAGAGGGTGGAGCTCAGGGAGGGTCCGTGAGGCACTCCCCAGCTGATCTCTGTGGGTTTCTGAATAGAACATTGAAAGTCTGACTCTTTGTTTTCCGACGGGTTAGGAAGGAGCGTATACATTCTAGGGCTTTATTATGGATGCTGGCATCGTGGAATCTTGCGCAGAGGGTTTGGTGGGAGACGGTATTGAATGCAGCCGAGAGGTCCAGGAGGATGTGGGCTGCAATTTTGCCTCGGTCAAGAAGGGTGTGGGTGTCATCTGTAGTGGCGAGGAGGACGATCTCAGTACTATCGTTGCTTCTGAAGCCCGATTGGGAGGGGTCCAGGATGTGGTTCATTTCGATGAACTCAGAGAGTTGAGCATTGGTGGCATTCTCGATGACTCGACGAAATACCTGGTAGAACATGAATTGGCACTTGCTCCATAGTTTTTCTTATGCTTTATCCACGTATGACCATTGACTTCTCAATGCATGGGCGTAGCCCAGGTGCACACCTAGATTTTCGATGGAGGTAGACGTGGCACTTCAGACAATTCATTGTACTGGTCTGCCGACATAATGTTGAATGATGCACCACTGTCAATAATAAACATTGTCTGGCAACAATTCACCTTTGGCGTGATTTTGGGGCAATGCCCAAATATATTTAGTTGCTTCACATGACAATCTTTCCTTGACTTTTGTTCTTCCTTGCAAGCAGCCAAACCTACATGTGGACGCTGTTCGGCAATCAACATCCCCAGAGCGCATCCATCTTCTACACTGTTGCTCGATACACTGCTTTGGGAGGATGACTTTGATGATGATCGCCTTCGCTTAGTCTCTACTTGTCTCAACTGATGTTGCCGTTCGGCCTTGTGGATGTGGCTGGAGTGCTTCTGGAACTTTCTTATGTCCGTTTTCCCTTCTCAACGTGATACAACCAATTTCTCTTTTGTACTGCAGGCTGTTATGAAATGGTTTTCTTTCCCACGGCCTTTACATATCTGCCCAATGGCTGATCATTTACCTTCATGTGGAAATGAGAATCCACATTGGAACCATGATTTTGATTTCTTAAAAGGCATCGTCTTTTGTGCCCCTGATTTGTTTTTCTGCTTTCTTTTCATGCTGAAGGCTGATTAGTTTGGGGCTGTTCCAGCCTCCCTTTCAGCGGCCTGTCGATCTGCCCATTCCTTAGCACTCGCAGCCTTGAGTACCTTTTCTAATTTAAATAGAAAGAGAGAACGCCCTGCCTCAGGATATAAAGGCCCTAGTTAGAGGGTCCAACAGATATATGTGAAGGGGTGATTCACCTAGGGGTTTACACTAAACATAACAATCACATGGTCAAATCAAATAGACTGTACAGTTCATGTTAGAAATATATATATTTTTTATTATTTTTTGATTAACAAGGATATAAATATTGAATGGAATATTTTTTGTATCACAAGTACATATAAGTCATAAATAGGACAGACATAGATATAAGGGCAACAACACCAGGGAAATTCGTCCTACCCAGTAACGGCCACACTTCACACACACTGTCTCATTCACTTCAATCTCTACCCACTCTTTCTCATCTTGTACCATTCACCATTCATTCTACCATTCATTCTTCTGATCCTGGCGAGTACAACACATAGGTGGTTAATGTGTTGTATAAATCGGGGTGTTAGTCCAGGTAGATGGTTTTAACTACGAGTCCTGATGTAGTAAGGACAATAACCGTATTCCTGGAGACACAAGCCGACGCGCGTTTCGGTGACAGGCCAGTGAGGCCGCACCTTCGTCAGGGCAAGGGGCAGTATACTGGGAGGGGCACAGGGGTAAAAATCTGTATTCGTATTTTACTCTGTTATTCAAAGATACCAGGCATCTGATGGCGACATTACGATACAGGGGCACCACTGCGGCTGGTATTTCATAGGCAAGACTTCAGGTCGATTTAGGTCCGGTATAACCGGCACCTCAGCGTTGTGCTTTTTTCTCCCAATGCCCTGGAGGTCATGCAGGTTCTAAACAATAGTTGGCATCTATCGAGCCGGGGATGCCGGCTCGTTAGCGCTGAGTTTTTCTTTTCAATATCCAGGGGTCGCAGAGGTACACAATTATATTAGGCGTATGGCGAGCCTTCCGTGAATTGGGCAGCCGTTCCTAGACGGGGGTTCAAATGGTTCTTTTACTTTGTCAATTTTCTCAGTAAATAACGGGTGGATGCGATGCCATCTCAACGTGAAGGGTTGCCTCTGTAGGGGGCTGGCTGATGCAAAGCCTTCGTCCCAAGGGCTGTCTCCTTCAAGCTGGGATTCCGCCGACCGAGTCTGCCGGCCCACTAGTGGAGACTGGATTGTGAAGTGTGGCCGTTACTGGGTAGGACGAATTTTCCTGGTGTTGTTGCCCTTATATCTATGTCTGTCCTATTTATGACTTATATGTACTTGTGATACAAAAAATATTCCATTCAATATTTATATCCTTGTTAATCAAAAAATAATAAAAAATATATATATTTCTAACATGAACTGTACAGTCTATTTGATTTGACCATGTGATTGTTATGTTTAGTGTCAACCCCTAGGTGAATCACCCCTTCACATATATCTGTTGGACCCTCTAACTAGGGCCTTTATATCCTGAGGCAGGGCGTTCTCTCTTTCTATTTAAAGTGGTTTCTCCC
Organism: Lissotriton vulgaris; assembly: GCF_964263255.1. NCBI lineage: Eukaryota > Metazoa > Chordata > Amphibia > Caudata > Salamandridae > Lissotriton > Lissotriton vulgaris. Next base: position 25,241,448 of record NC_141696.1, on the reverse strand, counting down.
CCCTACTACCTGCCCATATCCTAAAGCTACCCACGGGGAACCCCCTTCTTTGTCTACTTGAGTACCTTTTCTAGACTGAGCGTCTCCCTCAGAATGTGTCTTCGGAATGAATCAGAGGCAACCATTGAGGATTCGGAAATGTCTATTCTCTTCATTGTTGAATTCACCAAACTTGCAGTCCTTGATAAGGGCATCAAGTTTCTCGACAAACTCATCAATCCTTTCACCAGCATGCTGTCTTGCCTGGTTAAAGATGTACCTTTTGTTGTCTATATTCGTAATCGAATTGAATAGTGCTCCTAACGTTTCTTTGATTTGACAGTAAGATGCTTTATCAGGTGGTGGCATTTTTTCCTTACTTCTTTCACTCCATCTCCTGCAAGATTCGTTAAGTTTTTGATCTTATTTTTGCCATCTGCTTCTTCTAGAGCATTTATGAAGTCTTTGAACGTTTTGCTCCATGCAGTCCATCTGGCAGTAATATTCTGCTTTTTGACGGTATCCAATGGCGGTGGTGGTTTCAGGAATGCAGCTGCTCCATATTTGTTTTCCTTTCAGAAGAAATTTACAAATTTCACTATTTCAACTCGCTCCTCCTCACGGTCTGAGTGGTCGCTCCCTGGCAGACACCTGGTATCGTAGCGCTGCTCCGTTTAAGAAGCTCTTTAAAACTTGCATCTATTTTCGCCTGCTGTGTGCCTTGTATAGCGCTTTGTGTTATCAGCGCTCTAGCTTTTCAATCTGCTTGTTTATTAACATTGATTGCGCATTTGCCAATAGCGCTCCGCTCTGCTCCTCCCCCCGCCTCCATTTTGCTTGTTTGTTGTCGTCCTCGTGTGCCCGACCCGCCTCCCAGCTGAGCCGCCCTCCCACTATCTTAATATAGCGCTCCTCGCCCTGCAGACGCTGTGACTCGCTCCTCCTCACGGTCTGAGTGGTCGCTCCCTGGCAGACACCTGGTATCGTAGCGCTGCTCCGTTTAAGAAGCTCTTTAAAACTTGCATCTATTTTCACCTGCTGTGTGCCTTGTACAGCGCTTTGTGTTATCAGCGCTCTAGCTTTTCAATCTGCTTGTTTATTAACATTGATTGCGCATTTGCCAATAGCGCTCCGCTCTGCTCCTCCCCCCGCCTCCATTTTGCTTGTTTGTTGTCGTCCTCGTGTGCCCGACCCGCCTCCCAGCTGAGCCGCCCTCCCACTATCTTAATATAGCGCTCCTCGCCCTGCAGACGCTGTGACTCGCTCCTCCTCACGGTCTGAGTGGTCGCTCCCTGGCAGACACCTGGTATCGTAGCGCTGCTCCGTTTAAGAAGCTCTTTAAAACTTGCATCTATTTTCACTTGCTGTGTGCCTTGTATAGCGCTTTGTGTTATCAGCGCTCTAGCTTTTCAATCTGCTTGTTTATTAGCATTGATTGCGCATTTGCCAATAGCGCTCCGCTCTGCTCCTCCCCCGCCTCCATTTTGCTTGTTTGTTGTCGTCCTCGTGTGCCCGACCCGCCTCCCAGCTGAGCCGCCCTCGCCCCTCCCCCTCCACTATCCATATATGACAGTAGCTCCCGCGCGCTGCGTCCACGCGCAGCGTCCGCGCCCAATCCGCGCCGAAGGTGCGCCAAAGGTAAGCCCGTCTACGCCCGTCCGCGCCTGGACCGCGCCCAGCGCCAGACCCCCTGGCCCCCGTCCCTCCCAGCCCTCCCGCATTACCTACGATGCCGCCACCCTCCTAGCCCTCAACCCCGGTCGCGCCCCCACCTGCGTCCAAGCCGCTCCTGGATACACTCATGGACCTTTCTCCTGCTACTCCTGCAAATTCAGCGGTACCGACAACATCCCCGCTACGACCACACCACAGACTCCCGACCCCAACCACCTACAATGCATCTTACTCAATACCCGCTCGGTCCACAGGCACGCCATTGACCTATGGAACCTACTAGACACCATCTCTCCAGACGTCGCCTTCCTAACGGAAACATGGATGAACGCTTCCTCCGCCCCAGACATCACCATTGCCATCCCGGAAGACTATAAGATCACACGCAAGGACCGTACCGGCCACACAGGAGGAGGCATCGCTATCGTCCATAAGAAATCAATCTGCATCTCAACCAGCTCTGACGCCAACCTCGCCAACTCCGAACACCTTCACTTCCAAATACACATCGACCCCAAGACCACACTCAGAGGCACCCTCCTCTACAGACCACCAGGACCCCGCGCAAAATTCAGTGAAGACATCACGGACTTCATCACTCCACACGCGCTCCCCTCCAAAGACTACATCCTTCTGGGAGACCTCAACTTTCACCTCGAAAAGATCAACGACCGCAACACCACCACCCTCTTGGACAACCTCGCCAACCTCGGTCTTAAACAACTAGTCACTTCCCCCACCCACATCGCAGGTCACACACTCGACCCCATCTTCACCTCCAGCAATCATGTCTCCTTCAGCCACACCACGGATCTCCTCTGGACTGACCACAGCTGCGTTCACTTCACCTACAACAAGCCGAAACCCACCAACCACCTCCAACCAACTCTGCAAAGAAACTGGAACAAGATCACCACGACCAGATCTCCGCATCGCTCCTTCTAAACACCCCAGCCCACTCTTCTAACCCAAACCAAGCCGCCGCCAACCTCACCCTATGGCTATCCAACACCGCCGACATCCTAGCACCACTGAAAAAACGTCAAAGCAAACCTGGCAGCAAGAAGGCCTCATGGTTCAACGATGATCTTAAGAAGTCCAAGAAACTCTGCCGCTCCCTTGAAAAGGCCTGGAAAAAAGACCCAACCACTAGCACCAAGGACGCCTTCAAAAACGCCACCCGCACTCACCACCAACTAATCCGAAAGGCCAAGAAAACAGCATTCAAGGATCGACTTGACAACAACGCCCACAACAGCAAGGAACTTTTCAACATCGTCAAGGAATTTTCCAACCCCTCAGCCAACTCCAACGACATCACCCCCTCTCAAGCCCTCTGCGACTCCCTAGCCTCATTCTTCCACAACAAGATTGCAGACATCCACAACAGCTTCGACAACCAACCCGGAGACCAACCCACCCAACCATTTGCTGAACACTCCCCCCCGTGAACACCCTCAACGACTGGAACCCAATCTCCACTGAGGACACAATCCGCCTGATGAATTCCATCCACTCAGGATCCCCCACAGACCCATGTCCTCATCACATCTTCAACAAAGCAGACTCCGTCATAGCACCGCACCTCCGAGACGTCATCAACTGCTCCCTCAACTCCGCCTCCTTCCCGGAAAGCTGGAAACACGCTGAACTCACCGCCCTTCTGAAAAAACCCACAGCGGACCCCACCGAACTAAAAAATTACCGCCCCATTTCGCTTCTTCCTTTCCCGGCCAAAGTCATCGAGAAAGCCGTCAACAACCAGCTCGCCGCTTTCCTCGAAGCCAACAAATCCCTCGACTCCTCACAATCTGGATTCCGAGCAAAACACAGCACTGAGACCGCCCTCATCGCAGCAACAGACGACATTCGAACGCTATTGGACACTGGAGACACAGTCGCCCTCATCCTCCTCGACCTCTCCGCAGCCTTCGACACAGTCTGTCATAGCACCTTATTACAGCGCCTCAGTAATATCGGGATCCAAGGAAAAGCACTTGAATGGATCACCTCGTTCCTCACCGGAAGAACCCAGAGAGTCCGCCTTCCACCATTCAAATCAGAGGCCACTAAAGTCATCTGCGGCGTACCACAAGGATCTTCACTCAGCCCCACCCTCTTCAACGTGTACATGAGCCCCCTCGCGGCCATCGCCCGCCAACACAACCTCAACATCATCTCTTACGCGGATGACACTCAACTAATCCTTTCTCTCACCAATGACCCCAGCACCGCCAAAACTAACCTACACGAAGGAATGAAAGAAGTTGCCGAATGGATGAAACAAAGCCGTCTGAAACTGAACTCAGACAAAACAGAAGTCCTCATCTTAGGTACATCCCCCTCTGCATGGGACGACTCTTGGTGGCCGGAAGCCCTTGGAAAAGCACCCATCCCGACAGACCACGCATGGAACCTAGGCGTCATCCTGGATTCTTCACTCTCAATGAACAGACAAGTCAGCGCCAATTCCTCATCCTGCTTCAACATTCTTCGCATGCTCAGAAAAACATTTCGCTGGATCCCCACCGAAACAAGGAAAACAGTCACCCATGCTCTAGTCACGAGCCGACTGGACTACGGAAACACCCTCTACGCAGGTACTACCGCCAAACTCCAGAAGAAACTCCAACGAATCCAAAACGCCTCAGCCAGGATCATATTAGACATCCCGCGCAACGAACACATCTCTGGTCACCTGAAAGACCTCCACTGGCTACCCGTCAATAAGAGAATCACCTTCCGACTCCTAACCCACGCACACAAATCACTCTACGACATCGGACCAGAATGCCTCAACTCACGACTATCCTTCTACACCCCCTCCCGCCAACTTCGCTCTTCCAGCCAAGCCCTCGCCACTGTACCTCGCATCAACAAGACCACCATGGGAGGCAGATCCTTCTCATACCTGGCTGCTAAAACATGGAACTCACTCCCCGATTACCTTCGCCTCACCCAGAACCACCTAGCATTCAGAAAGCAACTTAAAACGTGGATATTTGACAAGTAATCCTCCTCCCATTTCTAAGCGCCTTGAGACCCTCCGGGTAGGTAGTGCGCTATATAAATTCTCTGACTTGACTTGACTTGACTTGACTTGACTTCATTGAATTGGATGCCATTGGCTACTTGGAATGCCCTGGCCTCCAACTAGGGCCCGACCCGAAGTCGGTCATCACTCCTTCGATCTTACGGGTAAGGGCACTTATGCTTTCTGTACCTGGTTGTCACAGTTTTTTGTGTTTTCTGGTACCTGGTCGTCTCTGCCTTTAGTGTTTACATGCACCTGGTTGTTGCAGCATTTAGCGTTTTTTTGCACCTTAGCATTTCTGCTTTTTACGAACAATGGCTCTGTGTTAGGCTGTGGCACAGCATCTATTTTGTGGCCCTTGCCAACAGGATTCTGGTGGGCTTTCTGGTTGAACTCCTCTGTAGGGCCTTCATCTTCTTTGGGGCCTTGTGGAAGCTAGAGCTGCGCTGTGTTTTTTTTTTAGTTTTTTTTTTTTAGTTTTCTATGTTTTATTTTATTACCCTTTACACCCTAACAACTAATCCCACCCTGCTCCCTTTAAATACCGCTGCACCCCATAATCATCACCCACCCTTACTCCTTAAAATATCCCAACACCCTTAAACACTAACCCATCTTAACCCTATAAATATACACTGTACCCCAAAACCCAAACCTATCCCTAAACCTTAAAAGTGCCGCTGTACCCCAAAACCAAAACCTAGCCCTGAACCCTATAAATACCCCTGTTCCTCAAAACCCAAACCAACCCCTGAACCCTAAAAATACCCCTGTACCCCAAAACCCAAACCTAGCCCTGAACCCTTAAAATACCCCTGTACCCCAAAACCCAAACCTACCCCTGAACCCTAAAAATACCCCTGTACCCCAAAACCCAAACCTAGCCCTGAACCCTAAAAATAACCCTGTACCCCAAAACCCAAACCTACCCCTGAACCTTAAAAATACCCCTATACCCCAAAACCCAAACCTAGCCCTGAACCCTAAAATGCCCCTGTACCCCATAACCCATACCTATCCCTAAACCCTAAAACTACCCCTGTACCCCATAACCCAAAACTATATCTGAACCCTTAAAATACCCATACACCCCAAAAAATATATTCCTCAGTACCCCAAAACATATACCCCTATACCCATACTTACCTTATCCAAACATTAAAAAAAACACATGCTTTTACCATTCATGCATTTACAACGAATTTTGTTGTAAATATATGCCTGGTAAAAGCATATAAAATGTAATGCCATGCGTTATAATGGCATTGCGGAGTCATGGTACTTTCATAATGAAAGTATGCGGAGTGATGGTATGCGGAAAGAAAGTTGCGGAATAATGGGTGTTTACCCTCCCTCAGTAAGTACATTGGTGGCACGGCGGCCCACATCTCCAGCAACATACACATATTTTTTCACCACCGATTTGAAAAATGCACAGGTCTCTCTCATTGATGGCCAGCACCAACATACACTTTTAGACACACCTCCCGCCACAAGGTCTAGAATTACCACCTTTGGAGCTGGGGGGCTTTGTTCGAATCTTGGCATCAGCTCAACATCCTGTGATTCCAGGCAAATCGCTTTGTCTCCCTGTGCCTACCACAAATGAATGTGTTCTTCTGTAATGTAAATTGTGTTCATCCCATGTTGTCGAGTTCGCGATATATATTATTGCAAGGAAAAATAAAGTAGGGAAACTCGAGTTCACACACTACAGAACGCGCACTCTTAAGTGCATCAGCAGTGCACTGTGAATCGGAGCGTTTCACAGGCCTGTCACCGATAAGAAATCCTACAAAACAATATACTACTGGCCGGCAGCAATTCATACCCGGACAACGTCGGTACGGGCTGCTAGTCTAGAATAACGCAAAGCTGCGAAAAGTGCTGCGTCACATTACTCTGCCCTGAGAAGGCGTTCCATGGGTGGAGAGCTGTTGTGCCCACACATCTACCCATGGACATTGGCGCATTCAAAGCATTACTCTTCCTGGTAGACCTGGGAATGCATCAACTTGCTCTGCTTCCCCAGGTGAGGCATAAGAAGGATAAATATCTTTATTTCTCCCCAGTACTTTCTCTTTATATGTGCGCTGCATCTGCACAGAGAAAGAGGAAAATGTCTCACAGGATTGTCATTGTGCAGGAAGGTGTCCCTTCCAGCGCTAAACCAACCCTGCATACAACGCAGGCATCCTTGCACCAAACCTGCATACAACGCAGGCATCCTTGCACCAAACCTGCATACAACGCAGGCATCCTTGCACCAACCCTGCATACAACGCAGGCATCCTTGCACCAAACCTGCCTACAACGCAGGCATCCTTGCACCACCCCTGCATACAACGCAGGCATCCTTGCACCAACTCTGCATACAACGCAGGCATCTTTGCACCAACCCTGCATACAATGCAGGCATCCTTGCACCAACCCTGCATACAACACAGGCATCCTTGCACCAACCCTGCATACAACGCAGGCATCCTTGCACCGACGATGCATACAACGCAGGCATCCTTGCACCGTGGTTCAAGAGCACCTGCATTGGCGCTAGGCAGCGAAGGTAAAAGACAGGAATGTACCACACAATTTTAAGTGCGGCGCATTACTACCCTTTCCCTATCACGCAGTGCAACGCAGCTAGGTGACTTGCTGTGCTGCATGATTCTTTAATATATATGCCCCTTAGGAGCATTTATTAATGAGTTGCATCCCTCTTGCACCACGCACCGTAGTGCATGTGAATCGCAACTCCAAAATGCGATTGATCAAGCCACGCAAGGCCACCTTAGATGGTCTTGAGTGGCTTGATACGTCCAGAGTAACGCAACACAGCGTAAATCATGGTGCTGAGTTGCTCTGCCCCAGGGAGGCCATCCATGCCTGTTGTGTGGGTGTTCTCGTGGATGTTGATGCATTCCCAGTGCAGGGGAGAGTGAATGAATCCGTTATATACTTGTAGATATGGCGCATCCCTTTGCTTTGGAATTAACGCAGCACGGTGCAGTCGTGGCTTGTGGCGCCGCACTGCGTTCATTCCTTTTAAATAAGGCCCTTCTGTCTATAGAAGGTAAGCTCTCTATAGGTAACTTAGTAACACCCTTGCCATACCGCTCAACCCACTACTCTCCTCCAAGCAGCGTTTACATTTCTGATTAACCTATTGCGCCCATTTACATTTCGTTCAGGCAGCAGACACCCTGCCAGGAAGGCTTGTTCTTGTTTCCCCATGTGTCCCTCCTTCGGCTTCACAGCTCTGGAGACTCCCTCCCTTCCACTTCAGCTAAAGAATCTCAACATTAGAAATCAACTGTCCCAGGACGGTTGTCCTTAACGAAAACATCAGGGAGCTGTTTTGGTCAAATTTTAAATGTATGGGCACGCCACGCCCTTTAGTTCCCATCCACTTCAGCCTCGGTTTATAAGTGAGTTAAATATGCCAATAAAGAGTTTACCTATTCAACCCTGGTTTAAGAGGGTGTAGAGATGTACTCTCTTCCCCCAATAACTCTCGGAGCCAGGTTGGTGTTATGCTTTCTTTATTCAAGTTATCGTTACAAGGAGCGCCGAGCACGTCCTCTGCCCAGCCGGCTCGCGCGCTTATGCCTACGCTGCGCGCGCTCCTTCCTACGTCACCGCACGTCACGTAGCTACGTGACGTGCAACGCTAGAGCGCTCACTACATATCTCCCCTTTTTCCCAATGAACTATATGTACAAGTCCTGACTCATGTTGTAGTCTCTGAATCTCGCAGGTTGGACCACCGCCCTTCCCCTTCTTGTCAGTCTTACCGGGGTCGTGGCAGTTGTTGCTTCGCTTCTGTTACCACCTCCTAGCGCAGCCGCACTAGGCTCACCTCTGCTCCTATCCTCTTCGCTCAGCTGTTCCCCGCTTGCACCATCGTCCTCTTGTTGTGCCTCTCCAATATCCAGGTCCTCTCCCCCATATTCACGGGGGGTCTCCCTTCTGTCCTCACTTCCACCATCTGTCCCGTTGTCACTCCAGCAGAGTATTTTGTTGCATCTGGCCATGCGGTCTTGCGACCACACATTGCCATTGCTCAGTAGGGCCGCTCTACCTCTTACTTCCACCACCTGCATGGGCTTGCTGTACTTGCTTTCTCCCTTTTTTTGCAACGTGGCCAGCTTTACTCTCACCCATTCTCCTTTCTCCAATTCTGTGTTCTTCACGTTTCTCCGCGCATCGTAGTGTTTGGTGTACACTGATTGGGCTCTTTCTAGGTTAGCCTGCACCACAGCCGGTGACCACTCGCTCTTGATTATCCTTTCCTTCCATACTCTGTTGTCCTGGGTGAAAGGCTCACGGCCTCTGAGAATCTGGAATGGACTATAGCCAGTGTTCGTGGGTGTTATCCTATATGCCCACACCATGTGCAAAACTTCTGCTTCCCAGTCTTTATTGTCTGAGATTGCCGCTTGTATCGAACCCATCACCACTCTATTAAAGCGTTCCACCAACCCATTTCCAGCTGGATGGTATATGGACGTATGTTTTGCTGTGATGCCGTTCCTCTGCAGGAATTGGGACCATTTTTCAGATCGGAATTGAGGGCCATTGTCACTGAGGACATTCTTTGGGATGCCCTCCCTCACAAAAGTCTCGGCCATGAAACTCACTATTGTCTCTGTGTCCATTGTTTCTTCAATCCTCAATTCCGGCCATTTGGAATATCGATCCACCATGACACAGATGTATTTCTGTATCCCTTGTGCATTTAAGACAGGACCCAAAATGTCTATAGACAGCTCCTCCCACGGATTCTTCGGAGGATCGAATTTCCCCAGGGCTGGGCGCAAAGGTTTGAGTGTTTTGTCTGCACCATGGCACCTCGGGCACTCCCTGACATGTCTCTCTGCCCTTATATCCATTCCCGGCCACCAATAGTTCTGCTTGGCCCTCAGTTTCAGCTTTCCAGCACCTAGATGCCCTTCATGCAACATGTCCATCAGCTTGGGGATCATTTTGGTGGGTGGTATGACTCTCTCACCCCTGAATATGAATATGCCCTGATCGTCAGTCGATAGTTCCTCTCTTACTTCGAAGTACGGGATGAGTTCTCGCCCTGTTCTGTTTTTGTCGGGCCAACCCCTTACTATATGGGATTTTACTTCCTCCAGAACCAGGTCTTCTTCATATGCTTGTTTCCATTCTTGTCTGCTTATGGTTGTTTCTTGATCTTCTGTGAGTGCGACCCACTCTTCCGTTCCCTCGTTGCGTTCTGTGCTGGATTCCATTGCTGCTGCCCTGCTTAGGTAGTCCGCCACTTTGTTCTTATTTCCGGGAATGTGTTCCACATCATATCGGAACTCCATTAGTTTGAGTGACATCTTGGAGATCCTCGGCGTTGCATCCGCATATACGCTTGATGTGAGTACCTTGAGCAGGGGCTTGTGGTCAGTCCTCAACCTGAATCTGGTGCCCCACAGAAATTGTCTGAACCGAGACATGGCCCACACTACCGCCAGCATTTCCTTCTCGATCACGCTATATTTCTTCTCGGTGTCGCTCAGGGTACGGGATGCGAAGCTTATCGTTTCTAATCTCCCGTGGCCGCGGTCTTGCATAAGGACTGCTCCCAGTCCCTTGTCGCTGGCGTCCGTTGTGAGCACTGTGCTTCCTTGAGGGTCAAATCCTTGCAGTGGAACAGCTCCTGCCACCTCCTTTTTTACCGTTTCGAATTCTTGCTGAGCCTCTTCCGACCACCGGAATTCACTGTTGTCTCTTGTGAGAAGCCTCATGTGGTGGGTCTTTGAGGCGAAGTGTTGCATAAACTTCCCGTAGTACTCTGCCATCCCTAAGAACGATCGGACTTCCTCCTTGCTGGACGGTGGGGGTGCGTCGCAGATCGCTTTCACATTTTCCGCCTTAGGGGTTACCCCTCGCGTGCTTATCTCATGCCCCAGGTACGTTACCTTTTCCATTCCTATTCGGCACTTGGTCCATTCTGCCGTGAGGCCCTTCTTTTCCAGGATTCCCAATACGTCGCTAAGTTTCTTATCATGGTCGGATCTGTCGCGCCCCATCACTAAGATGTCGTCCTGGAAGTATTGGACACCAGGCCTGTCCTTGAACAACTGATGCATGAGTTTTTGGAACACCGCTGCCGCTGAGGCTAGCCCGAACGGCATGCGGCGGAATTGGTAGCACCCAAAGGGGGTAATGAACGAGGTCAGTTTGCGACTCTCCGGGTGTAATGCAATTTGGTGATACGCTGATGTTAAGTCTATGGTGGAATACCACTGGATGCCTCTTGTGCAGGCCAACATCTCCTCTATGCGGGGTAGGGGGAACCTTTCTACCACAATGTTCTTATTCAATTCGCGCAGGTCAACGCACAGACGGACCTTGCCACTGGGTTTCTTCACCACCACCAATGGCGCCAGCCATTCAGCGCAGGTAATGGGCTCGATGATCCCTTTTTTTTCTAGCTCTTGCAGCTCGACTTTCACGTCATCCCTCACCGCCAACAGGATGTTTCTCACCTTATGGGCCACTGGTACTGCTCCCTCTTTGAGGATGATCCTGTGTGCGAATCTGTCTAGCTTCCCCACTGTGCCCCCGAAGACAGTTGGAAATTCCTTTCTCCATTTGTCCGTGTCCGGTCCACCGTCTTGTTCCGTTAACAGGATTTGCTCCTTGCCTCCTGGGTCCAATTTGATGCCTAAGTCTCCCTGGTCGAGCCAGCCTAGGACTGAAGGGCCTTTCTCTGAGACGTATAGCTTGCACCATGCTGATCTCCCCCTGAACTCGAAGTTCAGCTTCCTGTATCCGGCCATGGGTATGCGATCTCCGTTGTATGTGACGGGACGGATGTCCAGTCTTTCCAATTCAGGGCCCAGTCGTGGAGCAAACTTCTCCTCCCATACTGTTCTTTGGATAATGGTGTAGGGTGACCCTGTGTCTGCCACCACTTGGATTTCAACGCCTCCTATTGTCATCTCCAGGATGGGTTTCATCGTTCTTCTTCCATCGATACCTAGGACTTGTCCATCCACACTCATGATCTCGTCGTAGATGCAGAGCACGGTCACCACTTCTTCTTCAGCCACTTCTTCTAGTTCCTCCCCTTCTTGGCCAACATACTTCACTGCGTTCTTGGATGCTTTCTTCCTACACACTTTTTCATAATGGCCGACAATCCCGCAAAACAAGCATTTGGCGCGAAATGCGGGACACTTCCGGTCATGCGCCTCGTGCTACCAGCTTCCGCACCTGTAGCATGACCTCTTGTTACTTCCCGCTGATTTGCCAGCGGGGCCAGGGGTGTTTGGCCATCTGCTCGGACCCTTCTCCGACGGTTTCCGTGTCTGGTGGTCTCTGTGGTGCTCTTCGTTGTCTACTTTGTTCACTATGCTGCTGGGCGCGGTTTCTTTCTTCGTGGCTGCTGCGCACCTTCGCGCTAGTTCGGCCCTCTTGACTATTACTAGTACATCTTTGAGTGAGGTGTCGCCTGCAGCCCATAGCTTGTCCTGCACATTCGTGCACGTGGTGTGCATCACCACTTGGTCCTTTATGAATTCGCTTTCCCAGTTTGCATACCTGCATGAGGACGCTAGCTTCCTCAGCGCCGCCACGTACTCTTCCACCGTCTCTCCTGGTTGTTGCTTTCTTTGCTGTAACTTAAACCTGTCCACTGAGACACATATCGATGGTTTAAAGTGTTCATCCAGGTCTTCCATTGCATGTGCGTACACATCGTCGTCTGTCGCTTCTCTCTTTCTAGGAACCAGGCTTTTGTAGATCCTCAGACCCTCCGGGCCCAGGTTTAACAGTAAGATGCGTTTCTTTCTCGGTGGCTTGAATTTCTCTTCACTTTCATCTTCTAGCACCTCTATAAAATTGTCTATATATTCCTTCCAGTCCTCCCATTTCATGAGGGGTTCCCCTGGTCTGGGAAGGAACTGGACTGGCGCCATCGCGAACCCCGTCTGTGCGCTCATCTTCTCACCCTTGGATGTGGGCGGCGCACTTTCCTGGCCTCTCGGGCTCCCCGGCGCGCTGTTTTGTTCTTCCCCACTGACTAGGGGTGGGGGGCTGTTCCTTTCAGCCCCTTCCCGCTCAGGTGGGGTAGCCAGTGCGGTTCCTTGTGGGCCGTGGTCGTGGCTAGCTTCTGGCGCGATGTGCGTCGCAGCTCCAGGTAAGTTACTCACTGCGCGTCTGCTGTGCGATTTTCTTGTGCGCTTGTTAGCTCTGCTACGCTCCTTGTGGTGCCCGGGTCAGGGTGTGGTCACTGTGTGTTCCCTCGGGCCCTCTTTGCGCTCCGCTCCGTGACTCCGCTCCGTTACTCCGGCTCGTCGTGTGATCTGTGTCGTGTGGGGTCGTGGGCCGCAGATCCCACCCTCGTCGCCACTGTAGAGATGTACTCTCTTCCCCCAATAACTCTCGGAGCCAGGTTGGTGTTATGCTTTCTTTATTCAAGTTATCGTTACAAGGACCGCCGAGCACGTCCTCTGCCCAGCCGGCTCGCGCGCTTATGCCTACGCTGCGCGCGCTCCTTCCTACGTCACCGCACGTCACGTAGCTACGTGACGTGCAACGCTAGAGCGCTCACTACAGAGGGGCGCACCGAACTTTCACCTGTTGGCAGGGGTGAGGTGCAGAGCCCGACAGTCCGCAAAAATATGGGTCCAGCAAAAAACAAAAAATCCAGCAGGGCCAGGCAGAACAGGAGAATTTCATACAGGTTGCTGTTTTATCTCCTGCACTTCACATACTGAATGAAAGCACACGCAAAGGGTTTCATGGTGCTGAGGGAAGAGCCATCTGCTACACTCACTCACTTGGTGTCTGAGGCAAAAGGTGCACTGTGCATGACACTTCTCCTGGAGGGCCAAAAGTCTGCAGAGAAACAACGGGCTGAAACCTGTGGAAAGTAAAGAAGACTTTGGGAAATGATTCCCTTCACATTGTGACACTTACTTATTCATTTTAAAGTATACACAGAGTTTCCTAAGTGAAAACACTGGTTTTGAGATATAAGGAGATATGTATTTATAAATCGCTTATTACCTCTAATGAGGCATATAATGTCTTTGTTTTTCCTCCAATATTTATTTTATCTTTAAAACACTGCTCTGCAGACATTGGCAAAGCCATTGGTTTTGTAGTCATTTTATACACCTGAGATCTCTTGGCGTTGCCAGTGCTTTCTTTTGACGTTCATAAGTGTACGCACAGATTAAACACAAGAAGGCCCTTATTGATGGGATTTTGGTGTAGGGCAGTACACGTCACCTTACAGCATTGTCCAAGGCCAAAGTGAAAGGGCAATACGTAGGGCAATGTGTGCTGCAGGAGAAAGAGGAAACAAGCATAGTAAATGCAATTTGTCTCACATTTGTTTGAGTTAGAGCTATTGGCATTGGAAATGGCAATGTCTTTTACTTATGTGATATGAAGTGTATGTATGTGGTGTGTAGTAGAATTATGTGGGTTGGATTAGATTAGTTAGCTGTGGAATTGTAAGGAGTGGATTGGTGTAGTGGAATTATGCAGCATGGTGTGCTGTGGAATTATGTGGATAGTAATCATGTGGTATTGAGTGTACTGAAACAATGTGCAGTGTGAATGTGTGCAATGGACGTGATTATGTGGAATGGTATTTTATGTAGAAGAGTGGTATCTATACAGGGACCATCGTAGTACTGTATATTAACACCATTGGCCACATATGGATGAACGACAAAAGCAGAACAAACATTTTTCAAACAATGTTTCATGATTTTTAAACTCAACATAAAGGAAACAAGTTAGGAGACTTATTACAAGGTGTTGCTTTGCAGGAAAAAATGCTGCTTCGGGGGCAGCTATCTAAATAAAAACAAATTGTCAAGAGAAACCTAGGGACTACTTACAAGCCCCTCGCCGCTGGTACGTCACTTTTTCTCATATTAAAAGTGGCATAACTGCAGCACAAGGGGGCTTGAAATAAGCCCCCATGGGGCATATTATCAACAACTAGCGATGTTTATCGCTAAATAGGCTTAGCAAAACTTTATTTTTATCTCCGCGTATCGCCGGATTTTATCGTAGAGATAATGTGCTATTAGCAACGTTTATTTCCAATGCGACAAAATATCAGGCGATAGCGGCGAAATGCGTGAATATCGCAGGGAATACAGCGATATTCAGGCATTAACGCCAATAGGGTCTTAACCTGAATATCCAACTCCCATTGGATATACAGGTTAAGAAATGGTCTGAGCAGGCATTCGTTTTTGGCGATATTCGCGCTTAGCACAAATTTTTTCGTCGATACGCCTGCGTTGATAATAGGCGCTAGCGATGTTAGCGACTGCTTTCAGTCGCTAACAGGTTGGGTACGCCCACTTTGCATGTCATTAGCGATAAATATCGGTGACATGCAAAGTGGGCCCCAAACCGCTCCCTATCACCTAAAAGCTGTCGCTAACTGATGTTAGCGACAGCTTGCTAATAGGGCGATGAAATTATTGCAACTTCTGCAGCCGAAAACGGCTGCAAAAGTGGCGATAATTTTATTTCGCCTGCCTTGGTAACATGCCCCCTAGTACTTTCTAGAGAGGCAGACCTTGTTCATGTAAACAATCCACCTTATGTTCATGGCATAAGGAAGCTGGTATTAACTTTTTGATGCGGCCCAACCTTTTGTCTGTGTGTTTTTTTTTAGGAGCAATATACTGAATAAGTTAGACATTTGTTGTACCTCGGCACTCCAATATTTGTTTTTCATAGAAGCAAGTGCTTCTAAGGGAGTTAGGGCCAGATGTAATGTAATGTAAATAAGCTTTATTTCGATATAAAAACATATCATAAAAGCGACACATTACATCAGTTAAAAAAGCATACTTTAACACGCTCAGTGCAATGACCGTCATAATCAGTATGTAGAATTAAAAACAATCATTGGTTTGAGAAAGGGCAAAACAGGAAAAGAACATATTACTGAATCAACAACTTTTTTGCAGTTCTTATGCGCCAAGGCCAGCCTAGAAATTTTGCCATACAGCAGAGTTTCCTCGTAGATCTTATTCTAACTGGATCTTTGCTCTTTACTGCAGAAATGAGTTCCCCCTTCGCAGCTCGACATTTGGTGGAGTACCACTTATCTCTAGCCCTGTGAGCACCGTTCAAACGCACCCTGGTACTCGGTTGGTGGATAATAAACAAGTCACTCAAGGCCACTATGGTCTCTGTAAATAGTGGTAGGGTCTTTTTGCTAGTGGGGCTCAGGGCGTCAAGCCTAGGTTCTACCCCTAACAAGATGGAGCCGGCTTGAGCCATCCTTGCTTCGTCCGCTGATACTTTTGCCCACTTTAGGCGCCTTCCACAGTTTGAAGGGACGATTTCGTGAGATGATTTCCACTTATGTTCAGACATGGCTGGCTTCCCATCCTGCCAAGGAGAATTTATGGTTAGGGAGAGGGGATTGTGGTCACTGTCGCAAGATGCTATAACCTCCATGTCTTGGTGAAAAGGCCAGAGATTAAAATTGAGCATGATGAAGTCGATTCTGGAGGAGTGGCCCGTCCTGTTATATGTATGGGCGCCCAAAGAATCCGATTTGGAGCGACCATTTGCTGGTCTCAATTTGTGTTCCAAACAGAGGGCATTAATGTCGATCACGCTTTGTGTCCATTTAGGGATCGGATCTAGGGTCAGGATAGGGATACCTCTCCTTGAGTCTTCCTCAAAAGTGTCCAAAATGTCTTCCCAGGCCAAGGGCTCAAAGCAGCAATTAAAGTCACCTGCAAGAAGTACATAGGAGTCAATATTACAAGTAGCTAAGTCGCTGCTTAGGCCTGTTGAGGTTAGACATGATGCCCCACCACTAGCACCCCTCAAATAGATGTTGAATACTTCTAGATTCCTTTCTCCTTTGCGATGTATTGTTATCCACTGGAGATCAGGAGATTTAGTGGACCTTTGGGTAACACTCAAACCTAGCGCAATGCTGACCCAAATGAGAAGTACGCCAGACGGGCGACCTTTGGAACCATGTTGTTGGACAGCTGGGACAAAGTAGGTTGAAAAACCTACTCTGTGTCTGGGATCTTGGCGCCAAGTTTCCTGTAGGAGACAGATATTGTAGGGTTCTAAAAAAGCATTCCATTCAGGATTATCAAAATTGCGGGCGAGCCCTGCCACGTTCCAGCTTAGGATCTTTATCGACGGCACACCCGGGGTAGACTGGTTGGATGGATGAGTAAGTGAACAGGAGTTAGTCACAACCCCTTTAGACATCCTTACGGGTGGCTCATCCCGCTGGTGGATAGGAGCCATAACTGCCCCGATCAGCTTCCTCTCTGCTACAACAATTTGGGTCTGTGGTCGGGAAATCATACAGGGTGGATCCAACCAGTCTTCCAATCCTTGTGGGTCTAAAGTGTTTGGAACCCACAGCCCCCGTCAATAACCAAACTATTTGAAATCCCTACTGGGCCTACTGGGGGGTCAGAGGCTAGAGGATCCATTAGCCCTAGTGGTGATGGTAATAATACATTTCCCAGTTGATGTTGAGCAGGTTGCCTAGAGAGTCAATCCACCTCTTCCAGTCCACCAAATCTATTTGAGGTTGGCAGACCATTCCAATGTTGAGGAAATTGATTATAGTTGTTGGAATGGCTCTTCCATGGATGGTTTTGTACCAGTGTCCAGTCATCCAACTGGGTGTGCCTTGGCCTTTGACGGGGTGGGTAAAAAAAGGACAGTGGCCTAGGTATAACTGAAGACCCTTCATTACTAGGCCAGGAGCAGATGTGCTGTGCCGTATGTGGATCCTCGAAGGTCACCACTATACAGTCCCCAGGACTGGTTTTCTTTGTTGGACCCACCCAGGGAGTTCTTCGAACCATCAGGACTCTGCTTCTTTGGCCGTTAGGGATTGGTCTGTTTACGTTGAGCCAATACATTATCTTGTTTTTCAGCGACCAATGATTCTCGTGTTGGCCAATGCCGATCTGGGGGACACCCGTCAGCACAACCACATAATCATTGGCCTCTGGTGGAAGATCAATATACCCCCCTCTAAAATTATCCCTTGCAGGAGGGTCCTGGGCCTCACTGGGATTGGGCTTAGGGTGCATGCCAAGATTAAAGTTTTCTGTTGGCCGTGTGGAAGACCGTTGAGGAGCCTTAGGTTTGGTGAAAGCGGGAATTTGATCCACAGCCATGGTCCTTGGTTTGGGAACCGGCCGTGAGGAATGGGGAATGGGGGCTAACGGTATTGAATCGGCTGCAGGAAAGCCCTGGTTTTCGAGACTTCTCAAGCCGAGAGTGGCCAGGGCAATGATGCTCTTTTCCATCTCAAGCAAGTTGTTTTCTATCCGTGAGAGTCTCAGGTCTAGGGGGGAAAGGAGCTTTTTTAAGGTTTCCCAAACCAAGTCTATGAACTCCTTATCATTCTTACCCAACCCCTCTGCCTGTAACCCCTCATCCTTAAAAGTAGTTGTAGGAGAAGCAGCAGCAAACCCCTCTCTACCTCCCTCTTTTAGTGGCTGCGTCTTATGGGTTTGCTTAACTATTGCGTTAGATGATGGTACACTTGACAATGACAATTGTTGAGCAACCGCAATTTTCGCCTTCTTACGGGAGTAGGCAGAACGAGAGCGGCGCTTTCTTTTGGGTGATTTGCCAGCGATGGTATTCAGGGATGTCAGGGGTAGTGGATTAGGAATAGAATTCTGAACGCAAGAAGCCGCGGGTCTATTGGCTTCATCTGCGTTAGGGGGATGCTCTGCCGGCTTAGGGGAGATGGAACGGATCGGGGTCTGATAGACCTCAGCCTGTGTAACTACACAATGGGGAATGGCAGGACGCTCCGGAGTAACCGAAGCAGCTATGTGGCCTAGGGAAGATTTTTTTGAGAGTGCAATAACTTGGGACAGTCTTCTAGCAGCTACTAGTTCTAAAGAGACCCGGGTTTGAAGTTTAGATATTTCTTGGTCGATAGCTATATTTGTACGGGTTATAAAGTCGTCCATGGGGCCGCTAATCTGCGGACCACCCTTGGAAGCCTTACTCCGTGTTACCCTGGTACTCATATCTTTAGAACAGAAGAGTGTTCACAAATCTAGGAGACAGAGTGGAATAGTAATAGAGACAAATTATCTACAAATGGGCGTGGTGGGGAGCGACAAGTAATGGCGAAAGAGGGTGGCCCAGTCCAGTCCTCTCAGTCCTCGAACGGCCTCAAACGGCCCGCTCTTAGCCCGCTCTTCGCCCCGAGCTGCGTCCCGCGCTGTGGGAGTCAGAAGGTGTTATATAGGGGACGTGAAAGGCGAGGGGCGGGCCAGCGGGGAGAGCGGACCGGATGCTGTCTCCGTGGTCTCGCAGGGACTCCTGGTCACTGGAGTCCCGCACACTCGCAGCCCCGCCGAGCCACTCACCCTTCCTCCGCCTTCCTGCTCCTGTTGCCGGTTTTAAGATGGTCTGCGCACTCCCGTGCGACGCGGCACCCGCGGAGCGGGTGCGGCTAGGTGTTAGCCTGGAACTCGCCTCTTAGGTCAGGAATCAGTGTTCGCAACGCCTCTGTCAAGCAAGGAATGCCCCACAGGTGATAGAAGGACTCGCCTTAAGACTCTCAAGGAAGGCGGGGGGCGGGCCAGCGGGGAGAGCGGACTGGATGCTGTCTCCGTGGTCTCGCAGGGACTCCTGGTCACTGGAGTCCCCGCACGCTCGCAGCCCCGCCGAGCCACTCACCCTTCCTCCGCCTTCCTGCTCCTGTTGCCGGTTTTAAGATGGTCTGCGCACTCCCGTGCGACGCGGCACCCGCGGAGCGGGTGCGGCTAGGTGTTAGCCTGGAACTCGCCTCTTAGGTCAGGAATCAGTGTTCGCAACGCCTCTGTCAAGCAAGGAATGCCCCACAGGTGATAGAAGGACTCGCCTTAAGACTCTCAAGGAAGGCGGGGGGCGGGCCAGCGGGGAGAGCGGACCGGATGCTGTCTCCGTGGTCTCGCAGGGACTCCTGGTCACTGGAGTCCCCGCACGCTCGCAGCCCCGCCGAGCCACTCACCCTTCCTCCGCCTTCCTGCTCCTGTTGCCGGTTTTAAGATGGTCGGCGCACTCCCGTGCGACGCGGCACCCGCGGAGCGGGTGCGGCTAGGTGTTAGCCTGGAACTCGCCTCTTAGGTCAGGAATCAGTGTTCGCAACGCCTCTGTCAAGCAAGGAATGCCCCACAGGTGATAGAAGGACTCGCCTTAAGACTCTCAAGGAAGGCGTGGGGCGGGCCAGCGGGGAGAGCGGACCGGATGCTGTCTCCATGGTCTCGCAGGGACTCCTGGTCACTGGAGTCCCCGCACGCTCGCAGCCCCGCCGAGCCACTCACCCTTCCTCCGCCTTCCTGCTCCTGTTGCCGGTTTTAAGATGGTCTGCGCACTCCCGTGCGACGCGGCACCCGCGGAGCGGGTGTGGCTAGGTGTTAGCCTGGAACTCGCCTCTTAGGTCAGGAATCAGTGTTCGCAACGCCTCTGTCAAGCAAGGAATGCCCCACAGGTGATAGAAGGACTCGCCTTAAGACTCTCAAGGAAGGCGGGGGGCGGGCCAGCGGGGAGAGCGGACCGGATGCTGTCTCTGTGGTCTCGCAGGGACTCCTGGTCACTGGAGTCCCCGCACGCTCGCAGCCCCGCCGAGCCACTCACCCTTCCTCCGCCTTCCTGCTCCTGTTGCCGGTTTTAAGATGGTCGGCGCACTCCCGTGCGACGCGGCACCCGCGGAGCGGGTGCGGCTAGGTGTTAGCCTGGAACTCGCCTCTTAGGTCAGGAATCAGTGTTCGCAATGCCTCTGTCAAGCAAGGAATGCCCCACAGGTGATAGAAGGACTCGCCTTAAGACTCTCAAGAAAGGCGGGGGGCGGGCCAGCGGGGAGAGCGGACCGGATGCTGTCTCCGTGGTCTCGCAGGGACTCCTGGTCACTGGAGTCCCCGCACGCTCGCAGCCCCGCCGAGCCACTCACCCTTCCTCCGCCTTCCTGCTCCTGTTGCCGGTTTTAAGATGGTCTGCGCACTCCCGTGCGACGCGGCACCCGCGGAGCGGGTGCGGCTAGGTGTTAGCCTGGAACTCGCCTCTTAGGTCAGGAATCAGTGTTCGCAACGCCTCTGTCAAGCAAGGAATGCCCCAGATGTAGGAAGGCAAATACCGGTCGGTAACGGCCAATTTCGTTACCGACCGGTATTTGGAGTTTGGGATGTAGGGGCATGTTAAAATACAGATTCGGTAATTTTACCAAATTGGTAAAATACCAAATCTGTAAAATTACAGAATCTGTATTTTGACATGTAGGTAGCACTGTAATCAGTGCTACAGGGGTTTAAGAAGTCGTTATTTACCACCAACTAGGAGTTGGTGGTAAATAATGAAAACCCTTTAAAAAGCATTTCTTTTGCTTTTTAAACAGTGCCATAAGGGCCTAAAGGCATGTATGTCTGCAACATGTGCACCCATGCACAATTGAGGGGTGCAACAGGGTGTCAAAGTGACACCCTGCCACCCTTCAATGTTTCACCCAATTATCAAATCGGTATTTACTGATTCGGTAATTGCCATTCATTCCTATGGGCCTCTAGGTAATTACTGAATCATACCGATTCGGTAATTAACTCGGTAAAATTACCTACATTCCGATTGCCAATTCTTAAGTACCGAATCAGTATGATTCGGTATTTAAGAATCGGTAATCTGGGATTACCTACATCGGGTCCTTAGTTCCCTGTCCTGATCTGCTTAAGGAGTCACGACTTTCAATTGTTCAAATAAACAACACTCATATTTAACTGTATAAAGAGAGCATCAAAAACTTAAGATTCCGATTACCCTTCCTTCAAACAATCCTGATCTCCGTGTTGTGCGGCGGTTCTTCAAGGGCATATCATAGTTCCCTTCTTAAAAACCTTATACCGACTTTGTTCAGGGGCATATCAGAGTTCCCACCACATCGTTGAAGGATACATGCATTGAGACACTACACTCGACAGTGTGCGTTCGGACTTACACATATGACCGATTGGAATCTTAACACTGGAGATACATTTTTCACACGCCGTCGCTTTTTCAGGTTCACCTAATTTTCATTTGGACTATTTACTAACTGGCTCTGTGTTGTGGTTACTTTCCCTTTAATAGAACTTTACCAGCTCTGTCTCTCCTGACACCATTGTCAGAATGTTATGTTTTCTCCTGATGAGTCAGTTGCTGGATCTCCTGTTGATGGTTGTACCATTAAAGCTCTTTCTTCAACTCAACTTGTTTCTGAGCTTTTATCACTGGCGACGAGGGTCAAGGCTTGATTGGGGACAAGCACCTACAACCATCAACTCCCCTACCTCTGGAATTTTGTTTTGGACTTGGATTTTTTTCAAATTTTCGTTTTTCTGGCTATTGGATTGCATTGGACACTTTGGATACAGTATAATTATTTTGGACTTGGTTTCTATCATCTGGATCATCTTTCTACATACTTATTTTATTGCCTTCATTGCATTTTCCAGGACTTTACACTTCAATTTGGCTGACTGTCCTCTTCATCATTTTGCTTGGATGGCTATGGATGCTATGGAAACTGCGCTACTTGGGGAAGCTTCGTTGTACTAATTGAATTGCCTACTGATTTTGGTCCCAACGAGGAGCATACATTACTTCGAAAATCAGGTACTTTTGCCTTGTTTCCCTGACTCACCGTTGCCCCTTGTTGCTGTTTGAATTTGCATCGCGTTCCTGAACTGCGCGAGTGCCGTCATCTCCTCGTTCTCTTTCATCACCCTGGCAGCCTAAGACGAGCGTCTGCCACTGCGCGAGCACCATCCTCAGCCGAGCGTGTGCCTTAGCGCGAGTGTCACCATCTTCTCGCTCTCACTGCCTGGCCGGTGCCCTGATCTCTGACGCCTCACGTTTGACGACGCTTTACGTGTGACGTCATCACGCGGCAGCCATTTTGAAGTCTCCTAGCAACCACGCCGATGCGCACGGCAGCGCACATTATTTACCATAACTACGGATTTCATTCCCTAGCAACCACGCCGATGCGCACGGCAGCGCGCATTATTTACCTCAATTACAGATTTTGTTACGCCGATGCACACGGCTGTGCATCTTAATCATTACATTTCTGACTACCACGCTGATGCGCACAGCAGAGCCTTACACCTAACAAAACTTCGTTTTTCCACGCTGATGCGCACAGCAGCGCTATATATCATAACAATCCTTCTTTTTGTTCCTTCTCTTGGCTAATGTGCACTACAGCACTACGACTGTGTTATTCTTCTATGTTTGGTTTGGACTGCTTATTCTCTTCATAGGTATGGTATTCACTTATTTTTTTTTTACATTTTCACTGTTATTGCATTACACCTTGCATCACATTGAATTACATTTTGCTTTAATATATATTTATATACTTCTCTCTTTCCATAATTATGGCTACTACTTCTAGCATGTCGCAGCCACCTCCATTTCTTTCAGAGGAAGGTGAACCTATTCTTCCTTGGAAGAGATGGAGGAATTTGTTTGATTCTTACTTGGTGGCCATTGGAGGGGAGAAGTTTTCAGCTTTCAGAAAACAAGCCATTTTGTTGCACAATTTGGGAGTGGAGGGTAGACATACGTATGATAGTATGGACACTATACCTATGGGTGGAGCTGATGGTGAACCTGCAGATGTGTTTGAGATGTCTATGACTATGTTGGAACAATATTTTGGTCCAAGGATAAATGTTGTTTTGGAACGACATAGGTTTTTTACTCGTATTCAAGGCCCGCGTGAACGTGTTGGGACTTATGTTGCTGCCTTGAAGACTCTGTCACGCACGTGTGATTTTGGTGACCTATCTGAATCTCTTGTTAGAGATCAACTTGTTCGATGCACGAACAGTTGTAGAGTTCAGGAGAAATTACTATCAAAAAATCCTTCATTGAAAGAAGCAGTAGCTATTGTAGAGGGTATGGAAAACACCTCCACATGGGTCAAAGAAATAAGAAAGAACAAAGAAGATGAGAGTCAGACTGTTAGTGATAATAAAAAGAAAACTTCCGACTCGGTACATATGTTAGGAGAAGATGATTTTAATGAATGTTTTGAAGATGTAGCTAAGGTTAGTGGTGGACCTAAAGGTAAACCTCCTCAAAGGAACCCAGTTTCTCAAAAGAGTTCTTTTGAAAGTCGTCCTTCATCTTCCAAGGATCCCATTGTTCCCAAAGATTCTCGCCAACGTCCTTTCACCAATCAAAAAATGCGTTGTTTTAGATGTGGGAGTTTCTTTCATACTTCCAATTATCCTCAATGTTTTGCAAAAGACAGTACCTGTAACAACTGTGGTATCAAAGGGCACTATGCACGTGTATGTAGGTCCACCAAAAAGAGGGAAACCAACGAATCTGTTTCTGACATTGTACGTACTGTAGTAATTTCTAGTATTAGTAATGGAATGGTTGATTCAGAACACATTTTCATGCCATTTTGTGATATAGGAATTAACAAGTTTGTTTTCAAACTTATGGCAGACTCTGGATCCCCTTTTACTCTAATCGGAAACAAAATTTGGGATGAAGTTGTGGGTTTAAGAAATGTTCGGTTGTTACCTTCTGATATTTCTCCTTTCAGTTATAACAAATCTAAAATAGAGATACTAGGATACACAGTAGCTAACATTTCTTTCAAAGGAAGAAACATTTCTGGCAAGGTTTATATTGCCATTAGAGGTGACAATCTTCTGGGATGGCGACATCAACATGATTTGGGGATCATCCTTGATCCTGGAGCTGATGATCCAAAGAACCAAGTCATGTTAAAAGAAGATTTTCTTGCTGCTTGTCTTCCTTTTTCTTCCTTTCCTCAAATAGATTCTGTGTCTGGGTCTGAAAAATATTTTGATGATTATCCAAAGGTTTTCTCGGACACCCTGGGATGTCTAAAAGGTTTTGAGCACAGAATCATTCTCAAGAAATCTGCCAAACCGTGTGTACACAAGGTGAGAAAAGTACCCAATATGATGCTTGAACCACTTAAACTTGAAATTGAAAGACTGTTGAACTTGGGGGTGATTGAAGAGATTGAATCATCTGAATGGTTGAGTCCAGTGGTTCTAGCACCCAAGGATGGTGGGAAGTCAATCAGGATGTGTGTGGATTTGCGCGGTTTAAATGAATGGATCTGGGTAGACCGACAGCCATTGCCCAACATAGCTGAGAGCATCAGCATATTGAAAGGTGCAAGGGTATTTAGTGTACTCGATCTCTCTTCGGCCTACCATCAGATCGTATTACATAAAGATTGCAGACATTTAACATCTTTTGTCACACCATTGGGTGCTTATCAATTTCTACGCATGCCATTTGGTTTAGCTTCGGCTGCTGCGTGTTTCCAAAGAGTAATGAAGATGGTTTTAGGCTGTCTTTCAAATGTCATGTTCTTTCAAGACGACATTTTGATGTACGGGGTGGATGAGTGTGAACATGACAAAGTATTGAGATCCGTTTTGAACAAGTTAGATGAGAGTGGTCTTACTGTGAAAAAAGAAAAATGTCGTATTGGTTTAAAATCCGTCACATATTTAGGACACGTTATTTCTGGCAGTGGAATCCAGCCCAAGTTGGAGCTGGCTGAGAGTATCATGAAGGCACCCACTCCTATAGATAAAGATCAAGTCAAGTCATTTTTAGGCATGGCAGAATTCTATTCCAAATTTGTCAAAAACTTTGCAAGTCTAGTTGAACCCATTAGAGCGCTCTTGAAGAAGGGTATTCATTTTTCATGGTCTGAGGATTGTGAGAAAGCTTTTGTAGTGGTAAAGCAAGAAATTGGAAAGATGCCTACACTGGGCCATTTTGACTCAAAACTCAAAACTATCCTCACCACTGATGCCAGCCTTAAGGGTTTGGGTGCGGTTCTTTCACAAGTTGTGAATGGCGAAGAGATTGTTGTTGCTTTTGCATCTAGGGCCTTAAAAGATGCTGAGGTCAATTATTCCTGTATTGAGAGGGAAGCGTTGGCAGTATTTTGGTCAGTACTCCATTTTAAGTTTTATTTGTGGGGGATTCCCTTTGTCGTAAAATCTGATCATCGTCCCTTGGTTCAAATTTTCTCATGTCATCAAAGTGATCATATGACGCCTAGGTTGAAAAGATGGAGTGAAGGGTTGCAGGAATACAACTTTAAGGTACAGTATATTCCCGGCTTGAACAATAAACCTGCTGATTGTCTTTCTCGTCTTCCCATTGAAAGAGATGTGGTCACAGAGAGTGTTTGTATAAATTGGGTTTTGGAGCCCAGCATTTCCAAAGAGGTTTGGTCACAGTGTGTTGCTGATGATGTCACTTTTCAGTTGCTTAAAGGTGTTATCAGAGGAGGTTGGCCACATTATGATAGTCTTGAGGGTTTGTTGAAGCCTTTTTGGACGGTAAGGGATGATTTAACTTTTCTTCAAGACAACCTGATGAGAGGTGACAGGGTTGTACCTCCAGCTGATTTGAGGGAGAAGGTCGTTAATCTAGCTCATGAAGGGCACTTGGGCAGGAACCTCACCAAAGCCCGTATTAGAGAGAGGTATTGGTGGCCCGGTATGGATCACATGGTTGAGTCTGTCGTCAAAGATTGTCATTTGTGTGCTGTCAATGATAAATCACGCACCACTAGTCAATCCCCGTTGTCGCCTGTTGAGGTTCCTGCTGCTGTGTGGACTAAGTTAGGCCTGGACATTGCTGGCCCGTTTGAACTTATGCCCTCGCATGAAAGATTTGTGGTATTACTAGTTGACTATACTTCTAAATGGGTCGTCTCCAAATGTATGGGTGTTGTAAATTCTAAAACGGTGATTGAATTTCTGAAAGAAGTTTTTGTATCTGAGG
The DNA here is from genome assembly GCF_964263255.1 of Lissotriton vulgaris. Classification (NCBI taxonomy): domain Eukaryota; kingdom Metazoa; phylum Chordata; class Amphibia; order Caudata; family Salamandridae; genus Lissotriton; species Lissotriton vulgaris. Next base: position 25,214,924 of record NC_141696.1, on the reverse strand, counting down.
GTGTTCCAAAGTTCCTGCTCACTGACAATGGTGTGCAATTCACCTCCAGAGAGATGGATGATTTCCTAAAGGATCTGGGGATTATCCATCAGAAAACAGCTCTTTATTCTCCACAAGCGAATGGTCTCACGGAGAGAATGAATAGAGTTGTAAAAAGTTGTGCGCAGAGGGCTTTGGAATCCAAAGTCTCTTTCAGTAGTGTCTTGAGAGAGACGTGGTGGGCACACCGCACGACTCCCAATGCTGTCATGCAGAGATCTCCTTTCGAGGCTTTGAGAGGTAGATTGGCTTGTTCTAAACTCAATCCTGTATGGCTTCCTGAGAAAAGTCGTGATGACAGTGTGGAGAGAGAAGTGAGGAGGAGGGAAGTGTTGACTAATTATCAGCAGAAATACAAACAACGTTATGATGCTAAGATGGTTGTCAAACATAGGAAATGGAATGTGGGTGACAATGTCCTGGTGAAGAAACCGAAGTGTGGTCATAAAGGGGTTTCTAACTTCACCGGTCCCTTCACCATTGTTTCCATCAAAAAGAATGTTGTTACCTTGGATAATGGTTGCACTTGGAATATGTCTAGATTATCCAAGTGTGATGCTGTTAAAAATTATCCCAATACTGGTTCCAGTTCCTCCTGTAATCCCGGTTCCACTCCTTCTCCTTGTTTTCAGAGTGTTGTTCCCAGGAGGTCTATACACCTCCCTCGAAAGTTCAATGATTTTGTTATGTCTTAAGCGCATCTTATTTTTCTGTCCTTGATCTCATGAAATGTTTTCCATGTAATGTTCCTTCCTTCTTTTATATTGGTAAGGGGATGTGTTGTGGTTACTTTCCCTTTAATAGAACTTTACCAGCTCTGTCTCTCCTGACACCATTGTCAGAATGTTATGTTTTCTCCTGATGAGTCAGTTGCTGGATCTCCTGTTGATGGTTGTACCATTAAAGCTCTTTCTTCAACTCAACTTGTTTCTGAGCTTTTATCACTCTGGACAAACATATTCCAAACAGAGGAGTGAAAACTTTTGGGAAAGATTTACATTTCTGTGACGTTTGGGGGAACCGCAAGTTGACTTATAAGATTGGGAGGCAATTCATCCTCTTAATCAAGGCTCGACAACCTATTCCTTTTTGAGAAACTCCTAACCTGTATTTGATGCTTCCCAACTACGAACCATATAAGCCTTGAGGAAGTTACGTTCCAGTAACGAAACATGCGTCGGCTGCCGGTTGCATTTTCTTTGGGATATAAGTACAGAAGAACTTTTAACAACGAGTTTTGTATCATGTACTATTATTAAGAGACTGTAAGGACAATAATTGTGCAAAACATGATATTAACACATCAAAGGAATCTTACGTTTTTGATGCTCTTTTTATACAGTTAAATATGGGTGTTGTTTATTTGAACAATTGGAGGTTGTGACTCTTTAAGCAGGTCAGGACAGGGAACTAAGGAGCATATTACCAACAACTAGCAATATTCATCGCTAAATGCGCTTAGCTACTTGTTTTGTATTGCTGCCTATCGCTGGATATTTTAGCGAAGAAAACATGCTATTAGCAATGTTTTTCTCCATTGTGCTAAAAAATCCAGCGAAAGCGGCGAAATGTGAGAATATCCCTGAGAATACAGCGACATTCACGCATTAGCGATGAAATGCTCTTAGCCATGTTATCCACCACCCATTGGATAACATGGCTAAGAACTGGTCTGAGCAGGCGTTATTTTTTGGAGATATTCGCACTTAGCGCGAATATTTCCAACGCTACGCCTGCCTTGTTAATAGGCGATAGCGACATTATCGACTGCTTTCAGTCGCGATAGAATTTTCGCCGCTTAGCAGCTGAAAACGGCCGCTAAACTTGCGAAAATTTGCCTATCGCCCCCCTTGATAATATGCCCCTAACTCCCTTAGAAGCACTTGCTTCTATGAAAAACAAATATATGAGTGCCGAGGTACAACAAATTTCTAACTAGTTTCTTACAACTGACTCCTTTTGGGATTTCAGTTGAAGTCGACAACTGTGGTAGTGGGATGTCACTGTTACCTCGAGGGGCACCATTATCATACAGAAAATAATTTGCACGGATACAACCAGTTACAATAAAAAACGAGGGGCATATTACCAACAACTAGCGATATTTATCGCTAAAAAGGCTTAGTGAGTATTTTTTTAACGCCAAGCATCGCCGGATATTATCACAGAGATAACGTGCTATTAGCAACGTTCATCTCTAAAGCGAAAAAATATCCGGCGTTAGCAGCGAAATGCGTGAATATCGCTGAGGATACAGCGATATTCAAGCATTATTGCTAATGAGGACTTAGCCATAATATCCAACTCCCATTGGATATAATGGCTAAGAACTGGTCTGAGCAGGTGTTAGTTGTGGGAGATATTCGCGCTTAGCGCAAATATTTCCATCGCTACGCCTGCCTTGCTAATAGGCGATAGCAACAGGTTGGGTATGCCCACTTTGCATGTCATTAGCGATAAATATCGCTGACATGCAAAGCGGGGCCCAAATCGCTCGCTATCGTCTACAAGCTGTTGCTAACTGCTGTTAGCGACAGCTTGCTAATAGGGCGATGGAATTATCGTCGTGCACCGGCCGAAAACGGCCGCTAACGCAGCAAAAATCACATATCGCCCGCCTTGGTAATATGCTCCCAAATTCCAGGATTGGAAGTGCGACATTCTAAACCACCACTACCTTTGCTGTACTATTGTGAAACATACTGAATTAGTTAGCCCAATACAGACACCCACCAGGCATCTTCCCCTTCCAATATCATCTAATCACGTTTGTAAATGCTCGTCGTTTCTTTCAGCAACCAGAAGAGAAACCTACATCGAGTTAAAGTTTGCCCGGTATCTTGCGGCTGCGCCTGCACTTAGCAGCCTCCCTAGCCCTGCTCCCCCACCCCCACCCCACACTGCACGAGTTTACATACAGAGGTTAACAGGCAGGATTTATGACTGGACAACAAAAGCATGTGACTCCGAGTTGTACCCCATATTTGGGCGCCTACGTAGGAAAGAAGGAACTACGGGGCATATTATCAAGGGATTTATCTCCGCTTTTTTGGCTTTAAAAGCCAAGAAAGTGGAGATAAAATTATCTCCCTATTAGCAACAGGGTGCTAACACGCAAATTCGCATGTTAGCACCCTTTTTTTCTACGCTTCCCCTTGCATCTCTAATGAGATGCAAAGGGGGCGTTCCAGAGAAAAATAATAGGAGAAATGTTGTTAAGCGACATTTCTCCTATTATCAAGGATTTCGCTAACCCTGTTAGTGATAAAAAAAGCAGTGCTAACCGCGGTTAGCACTGCTTTTTTTACACCTGGTATTTTCCTGACTTAGCCATGATATCCTATGGAAGGTGGATATCATGGCTAAGTTTGTGAGCCCCTATTATCAAGCTAACACCAAACTTTGAAAGATTATCGTTGGTTTTCCAGCGATAATCTCTCAATTGGCAGTTAGAGCGAGGATTTTTATCACTACTGAGATAAACCTTGCTAATAGCAAGTTATCTCTGCGATAATTTCCGGCGATGCTTAGCGTTAAACAATTCGTTGCTAAGCATCGTTAGCGGTAAACATCGCTAAACGTTGGTAATATGCCCCTACCTGGCCCAGACATTTCTATTATTTATCATAAATTGTGCAATAAACCCACAAAATGAACAAGAGCCACAAATCAAACACATATATCAAAAAACAAATTATCTCTGATTTTGAAAACTGATTTTGTGGCCGATATGCCAGAGGCCAGCACTACCAGATCCACCAGTGTGGAGACCCCAGCTCAGTGAGTGAGCCGTCCAGGGAGCCGGCAGGCATGGATTCAGCCGCTATGGCTGCCATGGCATGAATCTGAGTGTGGGGAGGGCAGCCTCCAACCACTTTGGAGCCAGTGAGACTAGGGTAAGAAACTACCAGGAAGCTGAGAGGTGTCACCTTCTGCCCCAGCCACACAGACTGCTTACACCTGTGTGACAAGCAGGTTCTTGGTAAATGATAAGATGGAGATCGACAATAAGGCAAAAACATGTAGCTTTTATTTGGAGGAAAGAATCCCATCCAGCGTCCCCGTCAGGAGGCAGCCAGCAACTGCCAGACACTGTGGGGCATATTTACAATATGTGGCGCATCTCTGCATATCAGCAGAGATGCGACACTTATTGTGCGCCATGCCTCCGCCACCATAGATGCGCCGCATTTTTCAATGCGGGGCACCTTGAGGCAAAAACAGCACAGATGCGTCACGCATCTGTGCCGTAAAAGTGACGCAATGCTGGAGTTGCATCACAAGCACGACGCAGCTCCAGCAATGCTCAAGGGGGCCCTATCTTGTTAATGCTGCGTCAATCCTTACGCCTGCTTCAAGCAGGCGCAGAGTTTTGACGCAGCATTGGCCTAAAAATGACTGAGTGAAATCTTGTAGATTTCACTCAGCCACTTTTAGGAGGCGTTCCTGCGCCGGAACCCCCCCCCCCCCTGCAAAGGAACGCCTATACGTGGCGCAGGGCTTTACAACGTGACGCATCTGGGAGATGCGTCACGTTGTAAGTACCCCGCACCATGGCGCAGGATTTGCGCCGCCGCTGCGTCACAAAAGTGACGCAACGGTGGCGTAAAATCGGCGCATGGGGCTTGTAAATCTGCCCCTTAAAATGACCACATTCCAACGTCTGAGCCCAGCTCCCCCCTGACATCACGGAGTTCCAGGCTCAGGCAAGGTAACCAAGGGCAACAGCTGGAATACCACATACCTTCCTCCCTTATAAACATAAAGAGAAAATGTATAGAGAGAGAAGAAAAAAACATGGAAATTTGCAATTTACGTTAAACATAGTCCTTCAAATAACTAGGGCTTTAGAAAACAAACAAATACATGAAAATATACAACATAAATTAAACATAGTCCTTCAAATAGCCAGGTCTTTTGACAAAACAACGTGGTGCACCAGAAGATTTGCCACAAGCTTCACCACCACTATTGTCACCAGAAGCTCTGGTGAGATCCACTGGCATAGTTTCACTGCTGACTGTGTTACCACTACAAAACACCACACAATTCAAATTCCATATCCTGTGGGGCTGGATTTTCACAGCATTTGTAAAAAATGTAATGACACAAATAGGTTTAAAAGACTTGGGATGGCTGCTCTTGCCGGAATTTCTAGTCATGACAAAATCCCCCACACAGACCTTAGTTACCTTCACAGCCTTTCTGGAATCAAAATTAGTCTTCCATTCAACACATTTTCTGTTCCTCACGTTTACCCCAATCGCGATCATTCACACACCGACCAGATTGTAATGTATATGCATTCACCCATGAAGGTTCAATGAAGATGTTGGGAAGCCTACCACGGAACAGCTCGAAAAGGGTCTTCCCTGTAGTACAATGTGGAGTAACTCTGTACATTTCAATCATTTTACATATTTCTGCCTTCCAATCCATAGCATTGGATTTCGCCAAAGAAATTGTTTCCTTAAAATCTCTGTTGAAACGTTCAGCCATTCCATTGGATTCTGGATTGTACAATGCACACTTTTTGTGAGTTATTCCTCTTACTTGAAGAAAATCAGCCATCTCCTTCAACATCAACTGAACCGCATTATCAGTAAGGATAGAGTGAGGAAACACTTCTCTGTCAAACAGTTAAGAAACTAAATGGCATCCCTACTTTCCCTAGAGCTTGTAAAGAAAACCTCACACCATCTGGAGAACATGTCTAGTACCACAATGAGCAAAGATGGCCTACCTTGATCATAAATAGTGCCACAATGTCTAATGCGATGTTTTGCCAAAGACTGGAAGGCAAGTTCCTCGCCACCATGGGTTGAACCCTTGGTTGCTTTGACTTGTCACTCCAAGCACACATGGAACAGTCACGCACCAAACGCTCAATGTATTTGTCCATGCCAGGCCACCAATAGGACATATGCACACGCTCTTTGCATTCGGTCATACCTTGATGAGTCTCATGGGTGAGATCCAATATCTCACACCTGAGGTTAGATGGAGGGATGAGCTTGGTGCCCCTGAATAACAAACCATTGTTAACTGACAATTCATCACGTACAGCCCTATATTTACGACACACATGAGAGGCTTGCTTTTTATTGCTCCAACCCTCAGTCATGCACCTCATCACTTCAACAAGCACAACGTCCTTAGCTAACTCCTCACACCACCTATCCTCAGAAAATGTGCTGACCGCACAAACCCAGATGGAGTAATCATCCATAAGTTCATCAGAATCTGAACCACATTCAATACTAGGGACCAACCTAGAGAGAGTGTCGGAAATAGTACTACAAACACTAGGTAGATACTCGACAACAAAATTATACTCTTGTAGAGCAATGACCCACTTGGTAATTCGACTTGATAATAAGTCCACACCTTTCTTTGTAAAAGTCTCATCATGAGGTTTGTGCTCCATTCGTATTGACAAAAGATGATCCCCACCCAATAAAATGTAAGCTTTCTCACACCCCTGAATACAGCTTATGCCTCCCTTTCAATAACAGAGTAGTTCACCTCTGTGTTCTTTAATGCTCTAGTCTAGACAGAAACATGACGTACCCTGTTCCCAACTCTCCCTCCTGTTGGAGGATGGCACCCAAACCCTTGAGGATAGCATCAGTAGTTACCCGCGAAACCACCAACCAACGAACCCAACCACCTGAGGTGTATCCTCCCCAACACCCACTCTGCCCGCAAACAGCCCGTCAAGCTCTGGGACCTCCTCGACTCAACCGCCCCAGACGTCGCCTTCCTGACGGACACGTGGCTGACCTCCGCCTCAGCACCAGACATCGCCATAGCCATCCCGGAAGGATACACGATCGCCACAGAGACCGCACCAACGGAACAGGAGGTGGGATTGCCATCGTCCACAAGAACACCCTCAGCGTCTCGATCAGCACCGCCGACCCCCTCAGCACCGCCGAACACCTGCACTTCCAGATTCACACCGACCCCAACACCACCCTCAGAGGAACCCTGATCTACAGACCCCCGGACCCTGACTACAGTTCAGCGACTCCATCACCGACCTCCTCAAAGACCTGAACTTCCACCTTGAGAACAACAACGACATCAACTCCACCACCCTGATCGACAACCTCACCAACCTCGGACTCAGACAGCTGGTGACAACACCGACCCATGCCGCCGGTCACATGCTAGTCACCATCTTCTGCGCAAGCCCTCATGTCTCCTTCAACCACACTACCGAACCCCACTGGACCGACCATCGCTGCGTCCATTTCACCTTCAGGAAACCCACCGCACATCGCTGCACCCAACAGATGCCCTGTTGCTGCTGGGGAAAAGTCACCGAAGAGCAGCTAGCTACCACCCTCGCGCAAAACCCACCAGCCGACCCCATCGAATCCAACACTGCCGCCCTCAACCTCCAACAGTGGATCAACGACTGCGCCAACACCCTCGCCCCACTCAAAACACCCTCCAACAACCACACCAGCAAGAAAGCCACCTGGTTCACAGAAGACCTCCAAGCGTACCTGCCGGAAGCTGGAGAAGAACTGGCTCAGCGAACGATCAGCAGACAACTACACGACCCTCAAGAACGCCACCCGCAGACACCATCAACTCATAAGAACCGCCAAGAGGACTGCATTCAAAGACCGCCTGGATAAAAACGCACACAACAGTAAAAAGCTCTTCAGCATCGTGAAGAACTCTCCAACCACAGCGCCAACATCAACGACATCCCCCCTTCGCAGGACCTTTGCGACTCACTGGCCACCTACTTCCACCGCAAGATCGCAGACATCCACAACAGCTTCAACTCCATGACCACCCCGCCAACGAACGAGACCCCCACCGATGCGACCACCGGCCGTTTGATTGCATGGTCCAACATCAACGATGAAGACACCATCGAGACCATGTACTCCGTCCACACTGGATCCTCATCTGACCCATGCCCACACCACGTCTTCATCAAAGCCAGCACAATCATCGTACCCCATCTCCGGAAAGTCATCAACACCTCCTTTGAGACAGAAACCTTCCCTGAGAGCTGAAAGCACACCGAGATCAACGCCTTACTCAAGAAACCCAAGGCAGACCCCAAGGACCTCATGAACTTCCGTCCCATCTCCCTGCTCCAGTTCCTGGCAAAGGTCACCGAGAAAATCGTCAACAAGCAACTGACCCGCTACCTCGAGGACAACAACATCCTGGACCCATCCCAATCAGGCTTCCACAGCAACCACAGGACCGAAATCGCCCTCATCGCCGCCACCGACGACATCAGGACCCTGCTCGACAACGGGGAAACATCAGCCCTCATACTCCAGGACCTGTCATCCACCTTCAACGCGGTCTCCCACCGCACACTATGAACATGCCTACACAACACCGGGATCCAAGAGAAGGCCCTGGACTGGACCACATCCTTCCTCTCTGGCAGCCTCCCCCCTTCAGCTCAACCGCCACCAAGGTCATCTGCGTTGTACCCCAGGACTCCTCCCTCAACCCAACGCTGTTCAACATATACATGGCACCCCTCGCCTTCATCGCCCGCCATCACAACCTCAACATCATCCCCTATGCCGACGACACCCAGCTGATCATCTCCCTCACCAAAGACCCTCACACCGCCAAAACCAACCTTCATGAAGGAATGAAGGCCATCGCCGAATGGATGAGGAACAGCCGACTGTAGCTGAACTCGGACAAGACGGAGGTCCTCATCCTCGGCTCCAACCCTTCAGCCTGGGATGACTCTTGGTGGCCGACATCACTGGGAACAGCCCCGACACCCACCGACCATGCACGCAACCTGGGGGTCATCCTTGACTCCACCCTCTCCATGACTAAACAGGTCAAGGCCGTATCCTCATCCTGCTTCAACACTCTACGAATGCTCCGCAGGATCTTCAAGTGCATCCACACCGAACCGAGAAGAACAGTAACCCAGGCCCTTGTTTCCAGCAGGCTGGACTACGGAAATGCCTTCTTCGCAGGAACATCAAACAAGCTCCTGAGACGGCTGCAACGCATCCAGAACGCCTCTGCTTGACTGATCCTCGACATCCCCCGCCGCAGCCACACCACACCCCACCTTAGAGACCTACACTGGCTCCCCGTCAACAGGAGGATAACCTTCAAACTCCTTATCCATGCTGACAAGGTCCTCCACAACGCCGGCCTAGCAATCCTCAACAAGCGACTCAGCTTCTACGCCCCTACCTGCAAGCTCCGTTCCGCCTACCTCGCCCTCGCCAGAGTGCCGCGCATCTGAAGAACAACCGCCAGCGGCAGATCCTTCTCCCACCTCGCAGCCAAGACCTGGAACACCCTCCCTACCAACCTATGGCAGACCCAGGATATACTCGCCTTCAGACGTCTTCTCAAGATTTGGCTCTTCGATCAGTAGCAGCACCCCTCCCCCCCCCCCCCAGCGCCTTGAGACCCTCACGGGTATGTAGCACGCTTAACAAATGTCCTGATTGATTGATTGATTGATTGATTGACTATTGACCTCCTTTGGGGATCAAAGGGCGATATTATCAAGAAAGGGCGATACATTATCGCCGCTTTTATCGGCAGGTAATGGTGTTAACCTGGTGGAAGACCAGGGGGCATATTATCAAGGGATTTATCTCAGCTTTTTTGGCTTTAAAAGCCAAGAAAGCGGAGATAAAATTATCTCCCTATCAGCAACAGGGTGCTAACACGCATATTCGCATGTTAGCACCCTTTTTCTCGACGCTTCCCCTTGTATCTCTAATGAGATGCAAAGGGGGCGTTCCAGAGAAAAATAATAGGAGAAATGTTGTTAAGCGACATTTCTCCTATTATCAAGGATTTCGCTAACCTTGTTAGTGATAAAAAAAGCAGCGCTAACCGCGGTTAGCACTGCTTGTTTTACACCTGGAATTTTCCTGACTTAGCCATGATATCCTATGGAAGGTGGATATCATGGCTAAGTTTGTGAGCCCCTATCATCAAGCTAACGCCAAACTTTGAGAGATTATCGTTGGTTTTCCAGCGATAATCTCTCAATTGGCAGTTAGGTTGAGGATTTTTATCACTTCTGAGATAAACCTTGCTAATAGCAAGTTATCTCTGCGATAATTTTCGGCGATGCTTAGCATTAAAAAAATTCGTTGCTAAGCATCGTTAGCGGTAAATATCGCTTAACGTTGGTAATATGCCCCCAGGTTAACACCAGAACCTGGGCTTCTATGGGAATTCACAAGGGCATATTGTCAAGCCCATTATCGCCACTTTAGCGGCCGTTTCCTGCCGATAAAAGTGGTGATAATGTACCACCCTTACTTGATAATATGGCCCCCAGTTCTTAAGTTTTTTGAGCCATGCTGAGATTAATCTTCAAATACTGGAATTCTTCTTTGCACAAGGAAACCCAAGAAAACACAGGGGCATATTATCAAGGGGGGACAATAGGCAATTTTCGCTGGTTTAGCGGCCTTTTTTCCTGCAGCTTAGCGGCGAAAATTCTATCGCCCTATTAGCAAGCTGTCGCTAACAGCAGTTAGCGACAGCTTGTAGGCGATAGCGAGCGGTTTGGGGCCCGCTTTGCATGTCAGCGATATTTAGCGCTAATAACATGCAAAATGGGCGTACCCAACCCGTTAGCAACTGAAAGCCGATAACATAGCTATTGCCTATTAACAAGGCAGGCGTAGTGTTGGAAATATTCGCGCTAAGCGCGAATATCTCCAAAAACTAACGCCTACTCAGACCAGTTCTTAGCCACGTTATCCAATGGGAGGTGGATAACATGGCTAAGAGCATGTCGTCGCTAATGCGTGAATATCGCTGTATTCTCAGCGATATACACGCATTTCGACGCTATCGCAGAAAATGTATCGCTTTGGAGATAAACGTTGCTTATAGCACGTTATCTCAGCGATATATTCCGGTGATGCTCAGTGATAAAAAAAATCGTCGCTAAGCCTATTTAGCGATAAATATCGCAACTTGTTGGAAATGTGCCCAACAGAACCTTACCTCAAGGGTAATCTCATGTTGGCACTGAGTTCAGCAAAACCTTTAATGAATTTGGAATAAAACACTCTGGGGCAGATTTACATGCCCCTTGCGCCTCTTTTACGCTGCCGTTGCCTCACTTTTGTGACGCAGCGGCAGCGCAAAAGATTTGCCATGATGCGGGGTATTTACAACGTGACGCATCTGGGAGATGCGTCACGTTGTAAAGCCCTGCAACAGAAGGAGGCGTTCCTGGCAGGGGGGGGGGGGGGGGGGGGGGGGGGTCCGGCGCAGGAACGCCTTCTAAAAGTGGCTGAGTGAAATCTACAAGATTTCACTCAGTCACTTTGGAGCCCATGCTGCGTCAAAACCCTGCGCCTGCTTGAAGCAGGCATAAGGATTGACGCAGCATTAATAAGACAGGGCCCCTCCAGATCATTGCTGGAGCTGCGTCGCATTTGCAACGCAACTTCAGGAATGTGTCACTTTTACAGCACAGATGCGTGACGAATCTGTGCCGTTTTTGCCCCATGGTGCGCCGCATTGTAAATGCGGCGCATCCATGAAGGTGGAGGCATGGTGCACAATAAGTGGCGCATCCCTGCTGATATGCAGAGATGTGCCAACTTACTCCTCTTTGGGAACAATTCCCCCACTGGACAGTATGGGGCAGATTTACAATAACTGGCGCATCCCTGCATATCAATGGCCCTATTATTGATTAAGAGTGATCTATGCAGCATGTAATGAGGATGACAGCAGGAAATAACAAATACACAATTAGGCAGCGGGGAGCAGGAAACGAAATGTAATACAGTAACAGAGGGGCATATTATCAAGGACCAATGTTAAAATTATCGCAGTTTTATCAGCAGGAAACTGACGATAAAACGGCAATAATTTTAACACCGGTCTTTGATAATATGCCCCAGAGATCTCACGGGCCGAGAGCTCATCATCAGGACAGAAGGATCAAGGAACAGCTGTTTTGGGATTCTCTCCCTCATTTTTCCTGCCGACTACGTGAGTGTGATAAGTAGGTTCTTGGTAAATGATTAGATGGAGATCCACAATAAAGGTAAAAACAAGGGGGCATATTATCAAGGGGGTTTATCTCTGCTTTTTTGGCTTTAAAAGCCAAGAAAGCGGAGATAAAATTATCTCCCTATTACCTAGCTGTCTCTAACACCAGTTAGCGACAGCTAGTAGGCGATAGCGACCATCTTGGGCCCCACTTTGCATGTCAGTGATATTTATCACTAATGACATGCAAAGTGGGCGTGCCAAGATGTTAGCGACTGGAAACAGTCGCTAACATCGCTATCTCCTATTACCAACTTTTGGAGATATTCGCGCTAAGCGCGAATATCTCCAAAAGCTAACACCTGCCCCTGAGCAGTTCTTAGCCATGTTATCCAATGGGAGGTGGATAACATGGCTAAGAGCATTAGCTCGGTAATGCATGAATATCGCTGACTTTTCAGCGATATTCATGCATTTGCGAAAAACCTTGGTAATACCAAGGTTTATTTGCGATAAAAATCGCCGCAGCTCAGCTGTAAATTGTTGTCTCTAACCAAGCAATAGCGATAATTATCGCTATTGCTTGGTAATATGCCCCAAGTTGTTTTTATTTGGAGAAAAGAATCCGATCCAAAGTCCCAGTCAGGAGCCAGCCAGCATCTGCCTGACACTTCAAATGACCACAATCCAGCGCCTGATGCCAGCACCCCCATGACTTTACGGAGTTCCAGGCTCAGGTACGGTAATCAAGGGCAACAGCTGGAATACCATACACCTCCCTCCCTTATAAAAATAAAGAGAGTGGGCCCGATTCACAGAATGAATTTAAGACTAAATCCTAAACGTACTACTATTTGGTATTCACAGAATGCACTTACTACTTTCGGGATTCACAGAGTGAACTTACTACTTTCGGTATTCACAGAATAGATTTAAGACTACTAACTTTACGTCTGCACTCGGGCAAGAAATTCTGGCCCGGAGGCGGAGTTTCCGGCCCGGAGGCAGAGCTTGCGGCCCGGAAGCGGAGCTTACGGCACGGAGGCAGAGCTTGCGGCCCAAAGGTGGAGATTTCAGCCATGCCTAAATCCCCACCTCCGAGCTGGAAGCTCCGCCTCCAATTGCGACACCAATGATGCGTCATATTTACAGTATGACGCATCATTGCGCAAGGAGTTACAGATACATCAGTATTTCTGACGTATCTGTATGGCGCAAAAGAGACGCATTGCTGGAGTGTGTCACAAAAGTCATGCAACTCCAGCAATGTGTCCTGTCACATGGGGCTCCAGTCTTACGCCTGCTGTGAAGCAGGCGTAAGATTTTGACGCATTTGAGTCCTAGAAGTGGCGCAGTGAAATCTCATAGATTTCACTGCGTCACTTTCATGACCCTTCCATGACCCTTTCTTGCGTCAATACGCCCCCCCTTGCATACATTATACCTGGCGCAGGTATAATGTGTCGCAGGGGTTTACAAAGTGACGCATCTATCTAGATGCGTCACTTTGTAAATATGGCGCAACAAGGCACATTTTGTACCCCACTGGTGCGTCACAAAAAGTGACGCACCGGCGGCATAAAAGTGACGCACAGCCTCATAAATGAGGCCAATGGCGGCTTTTACTATCCTTGTAAATATGGGGCAGAGCAATGCGCCTCCGGTGCGGGGTCCAAGGGGCTTGTAAATAAGAACTGACGTACGGGCAGCAGGAGCCAAGAAACAGGAGCAAGCAAGCAGTCAGCCAATGGCCATCAGCAGGCAGGATTACACTGCAGCTACTAATTACAACAAGTCTCTCGACCTAAAAACAGGGGGCCTCATTTATGAGAAATGACGCATCGCTGCGTGAAAGTAGCTATGCGTCACTTCTCAGTGCACACTCCTTGCGACATACCTGATGCGTCATATTTACAGTATGACGAATCATGTCGCAAGGAGTTACAGATTCGTCAGTATTTCTGACGTATCTGTAAGCATAAAAGTGACGCATTGCTGGAGTGTGTCACAAAAGTGACGCAACTCCAGCAATGCGTCCTTTCACATGGGGAAGCCCCATGTGAAAGGGTCTGCGTCAGTCTTACGCCTGCTGTGAGGCAGGAGTAAGATTTTGACACATTTGAGTCCTAGAAGTGGCGCAGTGAAATCTCATAGATTTCACTGCGTCACTTCCATGACCCTTTCTTGCGTCAATACGCCACCTCTTGCATACATTATACCTGGCGCAGGTATAATGTGTCGCAGGGGTTTACAAAGTGACGCATCTATCTAGATGCGTCACTTTGTAAATATGGCGCAACAAGGCACATTTTGTACGCCACTGGTGCGTCACAAAAAGTGACGCACCGGCGGCATAAAAGTGACGCACAGCCTCATAAATGAGGCCAATGGCGGCTTTTACTATACTTGTAAATATGGGGCAGAGAAATGCGCCTCCGGTGCGGGGTCCAAGGGGCTTGTAAATAAGTCCCTGAAAGTGTAGGGAAACTGGACTTGGCGGTGAGGTTAGCCTGCAAGGGAACTGACGTACGGGCAGCAGGAGCCAAGAAACAGGAGCAAGCAAGCAGTCAGCCTTTTGGCCATCAGCAGGCAGGATTACACTGCAGCTACTAATTACAACAGGTCTCTCGACCTAAAAACAGGGGGCCTCATTTATGAGAAATGACGCATCGCTGCGTGAAAGTAGCTATGCGTCACTTCTCAGTGCACACTCCTTGCGACATACCTGATGCGTCATATTTACAGTATGACGCATCATGTCGCAAGGAGTTACAGATTCGTCAGTATTTCTGACGTATCTGTAAGCGTAAAAGTGACACATTGCTGGAGTGTGTCACAAAAGTGACGCAACTCCAGCAATGCGTCCTTTCACATGGGGCAAGCCCCTTGTGAAAGGGTCTGCGTCAGTCTTACGCCTGCTGTGAGGCAGGCGCAAGATTTTGACGCAACGGTGTCCTAGAAGTGACGCAGTGAAATCTCATAGATTTCTTTGCGTCACTTCTACGAGGCTTTTTGCGGGGGAACGCCCCCCTGCATACATTATACCAGACAAAGGTATAATGTGGCGCAGGTGTTTACAAAGTGACGCATCTGCTTAGATACGTCACTTTGTAAATAGTGCGCAAAAGAAGGCATGTTTTACGCCGCCGATTCGTCACAAAAAGTGACGCATCGGAAGCGCAAAACTGACGCAAGGCCTCATAAATGAGGCCCAGGGTGAAGTAAGGACTGTATCCTCCTTTGTTAACACGCAGCGAAGAACAGTGCAAGGCGGCGCAGCGGCCTGGATCTTTCCAGGAAGGCAGTCTGGGACCTCCGGCTTCCATGTATCCCCATTGGCATGTAATGGACTGCAAGGTTACACCCATGTGTGACAGGCACTTATGAGCAGATTGATCTGCCCTTTGCTTCATCTTTCTCCAAGTCAAATATGATGCATTGGTGGCTGTAAAGATCTCGTGATCCTGCCAATGTTCTTTCTAACGCATAATGTCCAATAAAAGTGAGAAACATGTCTCATGCACTCATATTAATATGTCTTGCCACCTATAATTCTCTTATATGTTACTGATTTTGAAACCTAAAAAGGTCCCCAAAAATTTAAGTGCTCTGATCTTCAATCGCCACACAAACTGCAATTAAATATTCAGAACAGAGTTAGTGAATTCAATACTTATTCGTCACATTATTAAAATTAGTATGAAAATTGGACTCTGGTCAATGTTAGAGCGACAGTATGGTGTTTCAGAGGATCGATGCAGAAGGAAGATTAACATAAACAGTACAGAAACTGGAGACATCTACGTCTAATTAATGAAAAGTGTAATGAGTTAGTTAGATGCGATGCTTTGTAAACCTTACAATGCATTATGGGTAGCCGGATATCCGTTCAGAGTCAGCACGTTGAAGGAAGTGCTTACCTAACAGCGTCCTCCGTGAAAAACAAGGCAGGCGCGGTGACGTCACACCGTTCTTCCGTCAGGCGTCTCTGGTTCTCGCTGTACAGCGTAGACGCAGACTGGAGTGGGACACCTAGTGACGAGCCGTGGTACTGCACCCTGCTCCACTGGAAGAGTACAAAACCAATGTATGACAACAATTTACAACAGTAAAGTGGAGAATAAATATTAGAGAATGCATTTCTCCATTGACTTCTTTGCTCCGCCATTGCATGACTTTTTTTGACGCAACGGTGGTGCAAACAATGCGCCCTATTTACAACGTAACGCATCTTGGGAGATGTGTCACGTTGTAAAGCCCTGTGCACATTATACCTGCCTCAGGTATGTCAGGTATAATGTATGCAGGGGGCGTTCCTATGCAAGAAAGCCTCGTAGAAGTGACACAGTGAAATCTACAAGAGTTCACCGCGTCACTTTTAGGACCCCACTGCATCAAAACCTGTTTGAAGCATGCGTAAGGAGGGACGCAGTGTAGTGGAAATAGGCGAAAAAAAGCATTGCTGGAGTTGAGTCGTGCTTGTGACACAACTCCAGCAATGCATGACTTTTGACCCAACAGATGTGTCAGAATGTCTGACGCATCTGTCATTTCTTCCACCATGGTGGGCCGTATTGTAAATACGGCGCATCCATGGTGGCACAACATTTTTTAGGGTGGCACAAGGAAAGTGACAATTTCTATAGTTTTGTCACTTTCTTGTAAATCTGCCCTGCGATATTTGCCTTAAAAAATTGAGAATCTCCATCCGAAAATGGACCACTTTGCATGCATGATGTTGTGAGAAGCTCGTGCCCATGGGAGCTCGAGCACGCCTCGTATCCTCGTGTCCTCGTGTACACCTGTCAATGAAATGGGGTTTGAATGGGGGGAGACGGTTGGCGATAACGGCGGAGCGGGCTGCCTGTCAAGTGTTGGTTCGTTTTTCTCCTGTATTTGTTCTAATCAAGTGAACTGCTTAACACTCACGACGTTTTGAGTGTGACGGGCGTTCACCACAATTTTGGCGACGATCTTGGTTGGTCACCCTGTGGATATGCAGCTTTTCGCAGTAATACAATGGCGTAGGAAATCAAAGACAACCGACGCACCTGGTCTGGTCGTGGTCTTGGCAAAATTGGTGGTCGTCAGTGGAGCCCGTTTCTCATGCACATTGTCGTGTCAGCTTCATCCGTTGGTGTTGTATCAGCTTTCCAAAGTGGAGAAGTCAAACGTCATGCCTCCTTTCCAAAGCGGAGGAGTCAAACGTCACGCCTCCTTTCCAAAGCAAGAAGTCAAACGTCACGCCTCCTTTCCAATGTGGAGAAGTCAAACTACATGTCTCCTTTCCAAAGCAAGAAATCAAACGGCACGCCTCCTTTCCAAAGCGGAGAAGGCAAACGACACACCTCCTTTACAAAGCGGAGAAGTCAAACGACACGCCTCCTTTCCAAAGCGGAGAAGTCATACAACACGCTTCCTTTCCAAAGCAGAGAAGTCAAACGACACGCCTCCTTTCCAAAGCGGAGAAGTCAAAAGACACACCTCCTTTCCAAAGCGGAGCCGGCAGTGTCAGTTTCATCGATTGGGGTAGTGGCCTGCACTGGCTCCCCGTCAACAAGAGGATCACCTTCAAACTCCTCATCCACGCACACAAAGCCCTACACAACATTGGACCTACATACCTCACCAATCGACTCAATTTCCACACCCCCACCCGAAGCCTCCACTCCGCCAACGTCGCCATCGCCTCAGTCCCTCGTATCCAGAAAGCCACCGCCGGCAGAAGATCCTTCTCCTACCTCGCCGCCAAGACCTGGAACGCTCTCCCTACCCGCCTACAACAGACTCAGGACCTACTGGCCTTCAGAAGACTTCTCAAGACCTGGCCCTTCGATCATTAGCAGCCCCCCTCCCCCAAGTGCCTTGAGTCCCTCACGGGTGTGTAGCGCGCTTAAGAAATACAGTGATTGATTGATTGATTGTGTAAGCTTGCCAAGCAGTCAAACGACACACCTACTTTCCAAGCGGAGCTGTCAAATAAAACACCTCCCTTCTCAGATGCTTCATATCATTGGTTGGAATTAAACATTTTAAAAATTCTTTTATATAGATTTATATAGAGCAAACTCGACTAGAAGGTATTGGAGCGCTTTACATGAGCACCAGTTATGTTACACATGGACCCATTCAAGAACGGGGAGATTGTGGGGCAGATTTACAAGCCCCATGCGCCGCTGGTGCATCACGTTGCGTGACGCACTGGTGGCGCAGCCTGCTCAGGGATATTTACAAATTCAAATTCAAATAGTGCTTTATTCGCGTAATTACTCATAAAAGCAAGACATACACAAAATGTTAAAATATCATTAAATTTACAGTCAATCACAATGGCAATGCACTATTGAATCCATAGGGTACACTCAATTAAAAAATTTCTCACAGTATTTGTTGAATAATTAAAAAGAGATTAATACATTATTAAAAAATAGCAAGGTTATAAAAACATTACTGTAGGAAGGTGGATATCTGACTATGGTTACCCCCAAACTTTTTGCCTGGTGTTTAGCTGGTTTTTGACATAGTTGGCCTGGGATCCTGCTATTCAGGGCCCCAGGCTGATTGCTCTCTCCTTAAAATGGACTCCATGTACCCTAGGTGCATAACATAATTGGAACTGGTTCACCTTATAGGCCCCTGTAACAGTGTACCCTAGGTACCCAGGGCATAGGTGCATCCAAGGCCTACCAGGGGCTGCAGCACGTATTGTGCCACCCCTGGCCTGGCCTCCAGATTTGACACAACTGGCTGATCACTCAGCTGGGGTAAGTTGGTGTAATCACCTCTTACGTAGATATAGTATCCCTATATCTAACCTTAAACTGGACACATGTTAACCTGTAAGCCATTCCTATGGAAGGCCCCTGCAATCCTGGGGGCAGAGTGCGTGGTTACATGTGAGATGGTGCTCTAGCATGAGCTGAGCCTGTCTGCAGCTGTCGGGAACCACTCCCTAAGCTGTTCTGGGATATTGCCATACCATATACTCTTAAGTGCATTATAATCCTCGCGGTTATATGCTATCTTTGGTTTGGCTTTATCAAAACATGTCGAGTAAGATGTCATACGAATTGGAATACTATCCCTTCGACAGTTCTGTCGACGAGGATAGCATTCCACCCTTCTAGAGGGACACGACATGTGTGTAGCCTTAACCCCGGTTAAAGTTAACCAGAGCCTCAGCATCACAAAATGGATGCTGCCACCACAGACACGAGTCTGACCTCCTGCTGCTGGGAGTCCTTCCAGCGAGGAGGGCCTGGACAAAGGGTTTCCTGCCTTGGGAGGTGTGAGCACCACCCCAGACAGGGTTTTGTGTATTGGGTAGGACAGGGCTGAATAGATTGAGACATGCCTGGGGCACACAAGGCGTCCCTGTGCATATGCCAGCCCAAACCGGTTCTGGGGCTTTC
Source organism: Lissotriton vulgaris (assembly GCF_964263255.1). Classification (NCBI taxonomy): domain Eukaryota; kingdom Metazoa; phylum Chordata; class Amphibia; order Caudata; family Salamandridae; genus Lissotriton; species Lissotriton vulgaris. Next base: position 25,195,473 of record NC_141696.1, on the reverse strand, counting down.
CAGCCCCAGTCCTGGCGAGGAGCTGGACAAAGGAGAGGGGGTGTAACCACCCCCCTTCCTTATTCCTCCCAGAGGAGGGACCTAGTAGGTGATCCACCCCTCAGATTGGGAATAAGAGTGGGAGCAGTGCCATTGCACAGCAGATCATCCTGAATCAACTTGAAACTAAGAAGACGACTGGACTTCGACATTCTGCTGCACAGAAGACTGAAGAGAATCTCCCTTGTGGCCTAGGAGTGGCCACCCTGTGAACACAGGTACCAACCAGCAACTCGATGTCTGCTTTGCCGCCGCCTCCCGCCGGAGCCCGAGCCCAGAGCCCAACAAGAATCAGACTCCCAGACTTCTCAGAGCCCGATCCACAGTCCCTGCAAAGAAGGGACACGTGGAGGCACCGAGTGACGTGGGACCGGACCTCTTGGAAGACACTTGAAAAGCTGACTGCGCAGCTTCTGAGGTATCCTCGACATTGTGCTTTGGGGACTGAGAACCCCCACCACCGAGCAGCCCTTGCACCGGAGATCAACCCTCCAGCATCTCCACGATCTGCGTGGGGCCCTTTTGCATTGTGCCACTCGACGCGCCATCCCGGCCACTAGCCACGTGGTCAGTGGCCATCTTGGCGACGAAACCGACAATTTACACAGCAGGTCTGGTTGCTCCAGACCTACCCAAGCTCCTGTGAAAAGGAGCACTCGCTCTGACCTTGCTGGTTCGAGTGTTAAGCATCTTTCGATTCCTGCGTGGCTTGCATTAGCCAAGGCCTGTTTGCTCCAATCAAGTTGCCAACACCGCCAACAGCGTGAAGCCAGTGTGGGACAGCTCGTGACCGACTCCTGGACGTCCTCGACCCCCGGTGTCCACGTGGCTGCAGAGAGAAGCTACCCGACAATGCCTGTTTGCACCCGACATCGCCTGGTTCCAATCTGGTTCCACGGTAGTCACTGGCTAGTGACTTTGAACATTGTCCCCTCTTCTTTCAGGTCTTCACATCTTCAGATCCACCCTTTGATCCACCGGAACTCTTCACATCGAGCCGCCTGCAGCATCTTCAGCTCCAAGCACCATCGACCAGCGTGACGAAACCCGACACTACTTCGACCCTGTGCACCCGCTTCCTGTGGGTGAGGTAACTCAGCTCCGCCGGTGTTCCTACACTGGTACACATCTCAAGGGCCTGTGTCTTAAGTTTCAGCGTTCTAGGTCACTCGGAAGGTTCCTAACTCTTTAACTTTGTACTTTTTACGCACCTTAGACTTTACATTGGAAAGTGCGTGCACTTTGAACACTGCACCCGAGTCCCGCGGGCCTTTCCCGACTTAGTCACTGCTAGTCTCGAATAGCTCCAGCGATTCCCAAGGCCCTAGGCCTGTTCCTTTTCCTATTGGTATCTCTTATACCACTTTCTTAGTATATCGTTCAGGTGGCCCCTAGGGCTCATCCATATTGTGCAACTTTTGTGTATTTTAAACTGTCTTGTGATTTAACGCTTGTGCTTCTGTGCTCATAAAGAGTCCAGGGGATTTTATAGTTAATAAATCAATATATATTTTCAATATATATCTGTGTGGTGTCCCTTTCATTTGGTATTCAAGGGGGTTGTGTATGGTATTACAGCTGGCTTCACATGCCTTTCAGAGTTTAGCCTAAGACTGCTTTGTCCACGTTACCACTAGGATAACTGGTCTACAAGGTTGAATTACAACCATCATCATAAGGGTTGCTTGGCATGGTACAAAGTGATCACTAAGAATTAGTGAGCATTATATACCAGGCCAACTTCTCACATTGGTGAGCAGCAGATTGGGATCTGAGCTTGCTGTTGTTTTACCATTACAATCTTTGAGATTATCAATTGAAAGGTCACACAGGTACCTTTTAGGTGCATATAAAACAAGACTAGTATACTTAAGTTCTACTGAACTTAGTTGTTGTAGAGCAAAGGGAGTAGCACACCCTAGCTACAACTACTAGATAGGTTTAGTAGGTAAACACCAGTGTAGGTAGATTGCAACACATCCACCCACACTAGAGCAATGTCTGGAGCAGAGGGTTCCACTGGGAACACCCCTGTTGAGAGTGACCCTCCAAGGGCACCATCCAGATTTGCTATTTTCTCCTTTAAGGAACTAAGGCAGCTTTGTGCCTTAAGGGGTCTGAAGACAGGGCCTTCCCCTACTACAGACCACCTAAGAGAGCTCTGCGACCAGTCTGAGACTCTAAAGACCTCTAAGGCAAACCCCATAGGGGATGCTGAAGGAGACCATCCTTCAGAGGATGACACTGTAGACACCCCTGGTCCTATCATCCTAGTAGATGAGGAAGCCCCCATCACTGGAGCTCCTCAGGTAGATGAGGAGGGAGAGGATGAGGAAGAAGAGGAGGAGGAGGGAAGCAGTGAGTCAGATGATGACAGAAATAGTCAGGTGCTGGTCAGTAGACTGAACCAGGCTAACTTAAGCCTACTTGGGAATGAATCAGGTAACAACCCATTCAGACCCCCAGGTGGACTTAACCAGAAGCCTAGGAGGAGAAGGACTCACTCAGGTGACTCTGACAACTCCCATGCTTCTAGAGGCTCTCATGGTCACTCCAGAAGGGAGATGACTAGCCCTCAGAGAAGGGAACATGAGGCCAAAATGAGAGAGGCTGAGCTTAGGATCCAGAAGCGAGAATTAGAGGTTGCCCTGGTCCAAGAGAGACTTGCTAGAGCAAGACAGCCTAGAGAGAGTGGGGTAATAGAACCCACTGGTTGCAGCACTATCCAGAAGGATAAAGACAGGTCCTTTGATACAAGAAACCTGAGTAAGATTGTGCCCCCCTACAAAGCTGGGGATGATATCCACAAATGGATGATTGCACTTGAGAGAGCCTGCATGGTACAGCAGATCCCTTAGGAGCAGTGGGCAGCAATCTTGTGGCTCTCCTTTGAAGGTAGAGGCAGAGACAGACTCCTCACAGTTAGTGATGGGGATTCTAGAAACTACATGGTCCTGAAGAGTGCTCTGATTGATGGGTTGGGCTTAACCACTGAACAGTACAGGTTAATGTTCAGAGATACCCAGAAGACACAGACTCAGGACTGGTCTGAATTTGTTGAATGTGCCACTAAGGCTCTGGAGGGCTGGTTGCTGGGAAGTAAGGTTACTGACTATACAGGATTGTATAATTTAATTATGAGAGAGCAAATCTTAAGTAATTGTCAAAATCAGCTTCTACATCAGCACCTGGTTGACTCTGATCTGACCTCCCCACAAGAATTGGGTAGGAGGGCAGACAAATGGGTCAGAACCAGGATCAGGCCTAAGAACCAGGGTGGTGACCTAAAGAAAGAGACTACCAAGCCTCAAGAGAAGGGTGGGGATAAAAGTAAGGAAAATACTTCCCCAGGGCCCCAAAACTCCAAGAATGGGGGTGGGTCCCAAGACACTTCTACAACCCAGAAAAAGCCTTATTGTCATACCTTTAAACAGGTGGGGCATTACAAAACAGATAGCTGTTGTCCCAAGAATGGCAATAAAGAGAATATACCTCCAGGTAAGGCTCCAACACCTCCTGTCACTGTTAGCAGTGGCCCCCCAGGTGGTGGGAGCACCCCCAAGAATTTGGGTGGGTTTACTTTTGGAGGACAGGTGGACTCTGGCCTATCCAGGTCCCCTAACCCAGATACTCTTGTCTATGAGACTGGCATGGGGTTTGCCAATTTCACTGCTTGCCCAAACACTTTGAGCAAGTATAGACAGGAGCCCCTCATCAATGGCTTGAAAGTTGAGGCCTTCAGAGACACAGGGGCTAGCATCACCATGGTGGCTGAATGTCTAGTCCCCTCAAGGCAACTTTTACCTGATGCCAAATATCAGGTGACAAACATTGATGGCATAGAAACCAGTCATCCCATGGCAGTAGTCAATCTTAGCTGGGGAGGTGTCACTGGCCCAAAGAGAGTGGCAGTGTCAGCAAACTTGCCTGTAGATTGCCTACTGGGTAATGATTTGGAAATCTCAGCCTGGGCTGAGGTTGAACAACAAACCCATTCTAGAATGGTAAATCTCCATGGAAAGGTTAGTGGGGCTGTGATGGCTGCAGCCCCAATCCAAGATGTCCTTCCTGAAAGGGTTGGGAGGGCTGAGCAAACCTCAGCCCCATCTTTAGATAACTTCCCTCCTGAAAAGAGTAGCAGGGCTGTACTGGTAACAGCCCATACCCAAACTGAGTCTCCTCCTGAAAAGGTTGGTGGGGCTGTGATGGCCACAGCCCAAACTCAAACTGATACATGGGTAGTGAAGCCTGAAATGATGGATCACTCAACCCAAACAGAGAGCATGGAGGAGGAAGAGAAATCTCCCTCCCACCAGACATTAGGACAGGATCAGCCTCCTCAGGGAACTGATCTTACCCCTGATGAAGGAACTGTCCCAGAGGTTGTTAGGCCTGGCCTGACAGAGCCTCTGATGGCAGTGGACCCTTCTCAGGTGGGACCCAGTCTGGAGCAGGTAACCTGCCCCTCTCTACCTTGCCTTACTCAGCCCAGGGCTGCAGAGGACAAGAAGGACAGTGAGACCCAAAGGGCCCCCTGTCAAATAAAGCACCCCCAACAACAGATTAGAGGTACCGAAACTAGTAGCCCTAGTGAGGTGAAAATTTTAAAAACTCCTGAGGGATCCCCCTTAAAAGTAGTTAGGGACCTCCCCCAGATGGATATTGTTGGGCACAGCCAAACCTGGGACCCTAAGGGCCCAAACCTGAACTGTCCCTCCAGTAAGCCAAACAGAGGGACCCAGCCTCCAGCTTTAGGTAGCCAGAGGTTGACCCTGAGAGCACAGTGCAACTCAGTCAAAGAAAGAAAGGCACACATGGTGGAGAGGGATTGGAGGAAGCTGAGCCCTACAGAGGAAACTCACTTCAGTACTCCATCTCAACACCAGCCTTTGACTTTGCAAAGACACACCACAGGTAGAGATTCCCTATGGTGGAGACCCTCAGATACCCTTAGGGTGAGGGATTGCTTAGTGGACCATGAGACAGGGGGTTACCAAGCCAGAGCTGGTACTTCCTTATATGGCCACTTAGGCAATATAGGCTTACCTGGTCAAGGATAGCCTTATCTCCTTTCGTTCGGGGGGGGGGGGGGGTTATGTAGGAAGGTGGATATCTGACTATGGCTACCCCCAAACTTTTGTGCCTGGTGTTTAGCTGGTTTTTGACATAGTTGGCCTGGGATCCTGCTATTCAGGGCCCCAGGCTGATTGCTCTCTCCTTAAAATGGACTCCATGTACCCTAGGTGCATAACATAATTGGAACTGGTTCACCTTATAGGCCCCTGTAACAGTGTACCCTAGGTACCCAGGGCATAGGTGCATCCAAGGCCTACCAGGGGCTGCAGCACGTATTGTGCCACCCCTGGCCTGGCCTCCAGATTTGACACAACTGGCTGATCACTCAGCTGGGGTAAGTTGGTGTAATCACCTCTTACTTAGATATAGTATCCCTATATCTAACCTTAAACTGGAAACATGTTAACCTGTAAGCCATTCCTATGGAAGGCCCCTGCAATCCTGGGGGCAGAGTGCGTGGTTACATGTGATATGGTGCTCTAGCATGAGCTGAGCCTGTCTGCAGCTGTCGGGAACCACTCCCTAAGCTGTTCTGGGATATTGCCATACCATATACTCTTAAGTGCATTATAATCCTCGCGGTTATATGCTATCTTTGGTTTGGCTTTATCAAAACATGTCGAGTAAGGTGTCATACGAATTGGAATACTATCCCCTCGACAGTTCTGTCGACGGGGATAGCATTCCACCCTTCTAGAGGGGCACGACATGTGTGTAGCCTTAACCCCGGTTAAAGTTAACCAGAGTCTCAGCATCACAAAATGGATGCTGCCACCAGAGACACGAGTCTGACCTCCTGCTGCTGGGAGTCCTTCCAGCGAGGAGGGCCTGGACAAAGGGTTTCCTACCTTGGGAGGTGCGAGCACCACCCCAGACAGGGTTTTGTGTATTGGGTAGGACAGGGCTGAATAGATTGAGACATGCCTGGGGCACACAAGGTGTCCCTGTGCATAAGCCAGCCCAAACCGGTTCTGGGGCTTTCCAGCCCCAGTCCTGGCGAGGAGCTGGACAAAGGAGAGGGGGTGTAACCACCCCCCTTCCTGGTTCCTCCCAGAGGAGGGACCTAGTAGGTGATCCACCCCTCAGATTGGGAATAAGAGTGGGAGCAGTGCCATTGCACAGCAGGTCATCCTGAATCAACTTGAAACTAAGAAGACGACTGGACTTCGACATTCTGCTGCTCAGAAGACTGAAGAGAATCTCCCTTGTGGCCTAGGAGTGGCCACCCTGTGAACACAGGTACCAACCAGCAACTCGATGTCTGCTTTGCCGCCGCCTCCCGCCGGAGCCCGAACCCAGAGCCCAACAAGAACCAGACTCCCAGACTTCTCAGAGCCCGATCCACAGTCCCTGCAAAGAAGGGACCCGTGGAGGCACCGAGTGACGTGGGACCGGACCTCTTGGAAGACACTCAAAAAGCTGACTGCGCAGCTTCTGAGGTATCCTCGACGTTGTGCTTTGGGGACTGAGAACCCCCACTACCGAGCAGCCCTTGCACCGAAGATCAGCCCTCCAGCATCTCCACGATCTGCGTGGGGCCCTTTTGCATTGTGCCACTCGATGCGCCATCCCGGCCACTAGCCACGTGGTCAGCGGCCATCTTGGCGACGAAACCGATGATTTACACAGCAGGTCTGGTTGCTCCAGACCTACCCAAGCTCCTGTGAAAAGGAGCACTCGCTCTGACCTTGCTGGTCCGAGTGTTAAGCATCTTTCGATTCCTGCGTGGCTTGCATTAGCCAAAGCCTGTTTGCTCTGATCAAGTTACCGACACCGCCAACAGCGAGAAGCCTGCGTGGGACAGCTCGTGACCGACTCCTGGACGTCCTCGACCCCCGGTGTCCACGTGGCTGCAGAGAGAAGCTACCCAACAACGCCTGTTTGCACCCGACATCGCCTGGTTCCAATCTGGTTCCACGGTAGTCACTGGCTAGTGACTTTCAACATTGTCCCCTCTGCTTTCAGGTCTTCACATCTTCAGATCCACCCTTGGATCCACCGGAACTCTTCACATCGAGCCGCCTGCAGCATCTTCTGCTCCAAGCACCATCGACCAGCGTGACGAAACCCGACACTACTTCGACCCTGTGCACCCGCTTCCTGTGGGTGAGGTAACTCAGCTCCGCCGGTGTTCCTACACTGGTACACATCTCAAGGGCCTGTGTCTTAAGTTTCAGCGTTCTAGGTCACTCGGAAGGTTCCTAACTCTTTAACTTTGTACTTTTTACGCACCATAGACTTTACATTGGAAAGTGCATGCACTTTGAACACTGCACCTGTTAAAGCAAAAAACATTTATTAATGGGGACAAGAAGAAGGGCACATACAAGGTTTCAAAAGAAAGTGGCTTTATTGCCAATAAAGCTGCAGCTGAGACAATTTGCAGGAGTGCAAAGTGATCTGGTGTTACAGAAAGAAATCAGTCTTTATATACCTTCACAGACTCTTGGCTTGTTATTAATTAACTATTACATCATGGTGTGACCATGCTAGAATTAGGTCCACGTGTACATTACAGTATCAAGGTGCATTTCAGAAATATGTCTACGTTCACATTTTACATTATTTGCGACGCATCTGACCATGCAGCTACAGGTTAATCTTTAAACCACCACCTCCTGACTTTCAGCCTTGCCTTGGCCGGTTATCTTGAAATGTCAATATGCAATGTTGATCTACTATCAGCAGAGGCCCGTGTTTTCTGCTTTCCAACACAAATGACGCACTTGCTATCTATGCTATCTGTGCTGAACAAACAATTCGCCTCTTCACTTAACGGGGCAAGGGCAGGCCAAACTTGTCACGTCCTAGGTCAGCGAACGATTCCTAGAAAGGGCTCGCTGAACTGACTCTGTAAAGAGGTGAACGGCTAGTGAATCATTAAACAACTTGGAGCTACAGCAGAATGGGCACGTTCATGTTCACTTGTCATTCTTTTCTGGTTTCAGCTGAATTTCAGACAACTTAATTTAACCCTCTGTGCACCAGCTGTGCACCATGGAGCAACATTTCATTATGACTGGTGGGCTCATTTTATTTGCAAGCAGGTTAACAGACAGAAATTAATATAAACTACGGTTCAATTTTAATATTTTCTTTCAACAAAAGGGCCAACTAATTTTTCATCTTTTACAAATCGACCCTTTGAACCTCAGTTTAAAATAATTTCATCACGCAGCATATCACAATTTAATAATTATAATGTTCATTCTTATCATTGTCAGAAATGTCTATGTTCATTAACTCAGTAGTGACTGTTTGCATCAGCATTCTTTCTTCTTCCTTTAATTTCCTCACTTGGCATTTTGTCAGCTGTCCCAATAGTTGACAGCACATTGGCAGGCAATTAACTAATAGACAACAGCCTATTATTAGTAGGAAAATTGTTATGAACACCATTCCTATCTTCCAACCCCATGCGCTCAACCAACTCCAAAGTGAACCTCCTATATCCCATGTACCAGAATCCTGATGTGCTTCTACACCTATATGATGCAATCTTTTTATTGCTTCCCTGACAGTAACAGAGGAGTCCGGGACATAGGTGCAACAGGACGCCCCTATAATTGCACAGACTCCTCACCTTTCTGCTAGCATCATGTCGAGAATCATTCTATTTTGTAACGAAACTAATCTCACAGCTTGAAGCTCTACTGTAATATTTTCAAGTATACTTGTTGTTTCATTTATTGTGGCTTCTAGTAGCCTGGATAATCTACGTATATCCCTGGAGTTGATAGCTGGACCAATCCATGGTATCACTACTTTAAATATGTCACCCGCTATCTGTGATGCTGTATCTCTTTGATCCACATCCACACTTCTCCTGCCCCGCCGTGGTGCATGTCTTTGCATGTCCCTTCGAACCTCTTTTGTGTCTTTTATTGCTATAGCAGGTAATACAAAACCTAGGTGACAACAACCACCCCAATTTGTTGGAAGCCATGTATAAGCCTTCTCTCCACAAATGAAATAAATTGAGTCACCTACGTAAAGTGGAATGCTAATATTTCCGGCCGTCATTTCAAATGTCATGTTACAATTTGTGCTATTTCCCACCTGATAGGTCCCATTACTCTTAATACATATACTCCCTATTGCGTTGTGTTTTCTTAATTTTAACTTTAAAAATGGTATATTCTTATTTGCTTCTTTTGATGGGCCTGCTAGCCTAATGCTTGTATTCTTATTTGGAAAGAGCGGAGTAAAGATGTCAGACAGGGGAAATGTTGCATTTTGTTCTATCACTTCCGTGCAGTTCCCCAGTGTCAGAACATCTGCCATATATTTGTTATATAATGTTCCTGCAGGTGGGGCCATAGTTGTCCCTGCACCAGCAGTACTTTTCTTTAAGTTCTGCAAAACAGCTATCAGTTCTATTTTTACTATTGTTATGTAAATGGCATAACAGGATGCTGCAAACGGTAGTGGGACTTGAACCAGGGGCAAACTTTGGTCTACAGAAGCTGGGAATTGCAAACATATCCAGCAATCTCCCCTTGTTAATATCTTATTGGTATGATGCATCAAAGTCACAAAGGAATTGTGGTGCATATCTTCTCTGTGGGCTATTTCTTCAGGTGACAAAGTGTATGCAGGTATTGTAGCAGGTGTTGTTGGTGTTGGGATCAACTTTTCCATGGGATAGAACACATCTAATAGATATATAGTAATTCATGCTAATAATAACAGACAGAATATCACCCCAGATATGCACATTTTAGACTTGTACCATTTTCTCTTCATTTTTAGAACTGTATTTTCCCTATCCATATCTATCTATTCTTATACTTTCTTTAATTGGATGTAGTGCTATTGATGACACTATGTTGTGAATTATCACTATGAATCTTTACTATAATATAAGCTAAACACACAAAAAGCATAAACACATATAAGGTGAGGCTGTAGTATAAAATATATTGCGAACAGCTATTCGTTAATATTTCAGATGGTCTCTGAGTATTTTTTGTTACTTCTCTCCTCCCAAAGATATGCATGTAATTCCTATAAGACACAACCCTTTGATCATGAATATCAATTGTTAGTGCAGCCACATTTACATTTACAGGAGTGTCCACTATACCTCACCCCAAATGTATCTTTCTGTAGCTGGCTGTCCTGATGATCTAGAAAAAGTCCTTTGCTGGTTGCTGCAGCAGCACGGGTGCTCGCAGTGACAGAAGGACCCGCAAATTCCTTCTGGATCCGTTCAAGTCCTTTGCTGGTTGCTGCAGCAGCACGGGTGCTCGCAGTGACAGAAGGACCCGCAAATACCTTCTGGATCAGTTCATCTACTAATTGCTGCAGTGGCACGGGCACTATGCAGTTACAGGAGGACTCGCAAATACCTCCTGGATCAGTTCATCTACTCAACGTTGTACTGGCCCACTTTTTACTAAGGACTTCCCTGATGAATTGTTGTAGTCTCTTTCTGTTATGCAGACAGGCTGTTATTCCTGGTGGTAGTGTGCAATATACCCTAGTTTGTTTTTCTCAGTCAGTAAGTACTCTATTCAAGGCTTCTTGTAATGCTAGACTATTTAAATCTTGCATTAGTTGGTATTCTAGCTGACTAAATACTTCCTCAAGGTAACTGAGTGCGTCTTCGTTGTCTTCTTCACTGCTATTCTCAAAGTCAAAAATTGTTGTCAAGATATCTGTTAGGATAATATCTAATAGTAGTACTTTATCTATTTCCTGCAGAAGATCAGGTACCAGAATTACTGACATTTCATCTCCTTCTTCTTTGTAGATCTCAAATTGTACCTTTTTTCTTCTTTGATCAGTTCTGGTGTTGGCATGTGCTGTTCACCTGGGTCTTGGCTGGATGCAGTCTCAGGAGGTGCCCTCTTGACGTGGCTGGCATGAATCCAAGATTTGTTGTTGGTGCACTTCACTGCTGTTTTTGTGGCGAGTAGTACCTGTTGTGGTCCCTTCCAGCGAGCTTGGAGACAGTTGGACCTCTGGAATGCTTTGATGAGCACCCAGTCACCGGGCTTGAACTTGTGCCCCTCGACCTGCAGTGGCTCTGGAAGGGCTCCCTTCACGTGCTGGTTGATAGAAGCAAGAGTACGTGTAAGTGACATGCAGTAATCATTCAACAGTTCATTCGTCATCACAGGCAGAGCATTTTTGTCTGGAACTCCCCAAGCTACCATTGGCAACCCAGTGACAATTTCATGTGCACTGAGTTTGGTCTTGGCATCTGGTGTGCTCCTCATGCTCATTAGGGCAATAGGTAAGGCATCCATCCAGGTCAATTTTGTGTCAGCACATATTTTTGCTATTTTGGCTTTGAGCACGCCATTTTTTCTTTCCACTGCGCCAGCGGCCTCTGGATGGTAGGCGCAGTGTAGCTTCTGCTGTATTCCCAAGGCTTTGCATGTAACCTTTATTAGTTCATTACAGAAGTGACTGCCATTGTCTGAAAATATTGTTTTTGGGACCCCAAAACGTGGGATCAGTTCCTTTATCAAGCACTTGGCTGTTGAGATGGCATCATTGTGTTTTACCGGATATGCCTCTATCCACTTTGAATACATGCACACCACCACCGGGATATACCTATACTTATTTGTAGGGGGCATCTCCACATAGTCTATTTGCAGGGCTTCAAATGGCATTGTTGGTTTCTGAAAGTGGCCTTTGGGTACTGGAGCAGTCTTACCCACATTGTACTGTGCACATACCATACATGTTTGACATATCTCCTGTGCTATTTTTCTTATGTTCTTGTTCACCCAGAATTTGTCCATGCAATTTACAATTGCATCCCTGCATATATGTGCTGGGCCATGCATGGCCAAACACATAGAGTAGACCATCCTGTCTGGTAACATATATTTATCCTTGGCACCATTCATCCAACATCCTTGAACAAATGACCCGTTCTTTGACCAACCCATCTGTTCTTCTGCGGTTGCTCCTTGTTGCATTAGTCTTATACCTTCACTTGTTAGATCTAGTGACTTCACTTCATCTGGTAATTCTTGGACAGTTAGTACTAGTGCTGAATTATTTCTTGCTGTCTGTTTTGCTGTTATGTCAGCAAATGCATTTCCCTGGCCTACCTTGTCGGTAACTTTTTTGTGAGCGCGGCACCATCTGTTAAAGCAAAAAATTTTTTATTAATAGGGACAAGAAGAAGGGCACATACAAGGTTTCAAAAGAAAGTGGCTTTATTGCCAATAAAGCTGCAGCTGAGACAATTTGCAGGAGTGCAAAGTGATCTGGTGTTACAGAAAGAAATCAGTCTTTATATACCTTCACAGACTCTTTGCTTGTTATTAATTAACTATTACATCATGGTGTGACCATGCTAGAATTAGGTCCACGTGTACATTACAGTATCAAGGTGCATTTCAGAAATATGTCTACGTTCACATTTTACATTATTTGCGACGCATATGACCATGCAGCTACAGGTTAATCTTTAAACCACCACCTCCTGACTTTCAGCCTTGCCTTGGCCGGTTATCTTGAAATGTCAATATGCAATGTTGATCTACTATCAGCAGAGGCCCGTGTTTTCTGCTTTCCAACACAAATGACGCACTTGCTATCTATGCTATCTGTGCTGAACAAACAATTCGCCTCTTCACTTAACGGGGCAAGGGCAGGCCAAACTTGTCACGTCCTAGGTCAGCGAACGATTCCTAGAAAGGGCTCGCTGAACTGACTCTGTAAAGAGGTGAACGGCTAGTGAATCATTAAACAACTTGGAGCTACAGCAGAATGGGCACGTTCATGTTCACTTGTCATTCTTTTCTGGTTTCAGCTGAATTTCAGACAACTTAATTTAACCCTCTGTGCACCAGCTGTGCACCATGGAGCAACATTTCATTATGACTGGTGGGCTCATTTTATTTGCAAGCAGGTTAACAGACAGAAATTAATATAAACTACGGTTCAATTTTAATATTTTCTTTCAACAAAAGGGCCAACTAATTTTTCATCTTTTACACACCCGAGTCCCGCGGGCCTTTCCCGACTTAGTCACTGCTAGTCTCGAATAGCTCCAGCGATTCCCAAGGCCCTAGGCCTGTTCCCTTTCCTATTGGTATCTCTTATACCACTTTCTTAGTATATGGTTTAGGTGGCCCCTAGGGCTCATCCATATTGTGCAACTTTTGTGTATTTTAAACTGTCTTGTGAGTTAATGCGTGTGCTTCTGTGCTCATAAAGAGTCCAGGGGATTTTATAGTTAATAAATCAATATATATTTTCAATATATATCTGTGTGGTGTCCCTTTCATTTGGTATTCAAGGGGGTTGTGTATGGTATTACAGCTGGCTTCACATGCCTTTCAGAGTTTAGCCTAAGACTGCTTTGTCCACGTTACCACTAGGATAACTGGTCTACAAGGTTGAATTACAACCATCATCATAAGGGTTGCTTGGCATGGTACAAAGTGATCACTAAGAATTAGTGAGCATTATATACCAGGCCAACTTCTCACAATTACTAATCTAAAAAGCAACAGTAACAAATTCATGGAGACAGATATTACAGGCAGAGAATAGTTAATTTACTAGCAGTCTCTGTCTGGTTACAAAAACATTAATGGTCTAAAAAGCAATGGTAACAAATTTGTGGAGACAGATTTTACAGACAGAGAATAGTTAATTACTTAGCAGTCTCTGTCTGATCACCCATGCCCAACCAATATATTTTGCTGTGGCTATTAATATCCATGTAAGTGGGCTCGAACATACAGGGCAACAGAACTACAGGTGGTCCCAAGGTTCCTACACATAGGTGCTAGCCAGACATGCCTTGGAGCACAGTAAGCTTTACAAGAAAACAAAAAGTGACCAAGTGTTTCCTTCCCCATTCCACAGGCTGGGCAGGTGTCACTCCCCCCTGTACCCCATTTAGTTGTCAGAGATCTTATGGGGAGAGCTCCAGCTCTCAGTTGGAATAGGAGCTTTCTGTCACCCGGCTTTGAAATAATATCCCAGTACTACTCCAAAGCGGGATACAGTTTGACCTCAAGAAAACCCGCAGACATGGACCCATTGCTAGATCTGCTCAGACTCCTACAAGCAACATTTTCCGAAAATATATTTTTTAGGACAGTCTTGGTGGGAAATAATGCACCTGCTGGATCTAGCCATATTGAACTTAATCCAAGCTCAAACAATATTGCTTTCAGTGAATTGAGCCAACTAATTTTATGAAAGCAGTCCGCCTTTATGACATCAATAAAACCTTCAGCATAGTGCGAAAGCTCGGGAGTAGTCCAGAGCCTTCGCCAGTACAAGATTGGTCGTAGTCTGGCTAGATCCTTGATTTGTTTCCTACCAAGATCATATCTTAGAGGCAACAATGGAGTGCTTTTCGGGGTACCAGTGAGTAACCATAAGAATTTGTTCTCTGAGGCTTGTAAGGAATTCAAATTTTCAAAGCCCCACATCTCCGCGTCATAGAGTGCGGACCCAATTGCCTTTGCTTCGTAAACCAGCAAAGCTGGCTTAACGGGTTTGGTCAAACACTTCCTGTGTTCCGAATTGATGGCACCCGCTAATTGCTTGTGTCGCAGGGTAGCAATGTTTATGTGCTGACTCCACATGTTATTATCCGCAATATGGATACCCAAATATGTAAATGAGTTTACCACCTCAAGAGGCCGACCACTCATAACAATTTTAGACTTGAAACTGCGGGGCGGCTTAAAAATCATGAGTTTAGTTTTAGTTGCATTCACCTCTAATCCATGTTCCCCACAGAAACTTTCAACAATGGACAGAGCACGCTGCAAGCCACTAGGGGTTTTAGATAGAATAAGCGTGTCGTCCGCAAACATTAATATAGGGATTTTTAGACCTGAAAGAGAGGGAGCATCTACTGGCGCTGGTACCATACGGGGGACAACACCGTTTATGAACAAAGTGAACAAGGTTGGAGCCATTGAACACCCTTGTCGGACCCCTCGCTCAACAGGAAAGTCAGCTGTGACCATCCCATGGCCGCCCCACTGAATTTTAGCAAAAGTAAGTTTGTGGAGGCGCATTATCAAGGTCAGTAGTTCCTCAGGGACCCCCAGACTCTGTAAGACTTGCCACAATTTGGCCCCTGGCACCAGGTCGAAGGCAGCCCTTCTACAAAAGCCGCATATAGGCTGCCTCCTCCCAGCACCACAGTCTTCCATTGTAGCAATTGAAAGCGGAATACTTGGTCCACCGTGCTTGTTGCCCTTCGAAATCCCGCTTGATAGGGTGATAAGATGTTATTGTCCTCTGCCCAGTCAAGGAGCCTGTTTACAACCACACGGCCAACTATTTTTTGCACAGTGTCGATAAGGCTTATTGGCCTATAATTACCCGGCTGTGCACGGTCTCCCTTTTTAAACACTGGGATGATCACAGCTCCTCTCCAAGAAGCCGGGACCTCAGCACCCTTAGCAATGGAATTGATAAGTAAGTAGATATATTTACACCATCGCTATTTTTATCATTTAAGAAAATATCTGCAGGGACACCATCCGAACCAGGAGCTCGCCCTCTATTCACTGCATTTATGGCAGACATAATCTCTTTGGAAGTAAAAAGATTACCTTGGGAAAAAGACATAGTAAGACTGTCCTCTCCTGCAATCTGAGTATTAAGAGCATACTGTGAGCTAAAAACTTCTACCCAGTCCTCCTGTGGTACATTGTTGTTAGGGGGTTCCTCTACTCTCTCACTACCCCATTTGACGATATTCCAGAACACTCTGGAATCCTTTCTGTCGCTGGCTTTTTTCAGTTTACACCAATATTGCTCATCCCAGGCTCTTTTGGCTTTCACTATGGAGGCTTTGTAACCCTTTCTGGCTAGGCGGATGGTCTCGGGCTCCCTCTTCTTAATGGCATGACCCAGAGCAAGTCGTGCCGCCCTACATTTGGCATTATACCATTTTGCACCTTTACAAACTCTTTCCCCATTGCTCTTAGCAGGTTTCAGAAAGTGTTTTTTGATCTTGCCAAAGAGGGTATCATGGATGTTGACCACATCCCCCAAGCCAGAGGGAGAAACGCTAATTGATTCCATAGCTAATATAGCTTTGTCTGCTTCATGGCTGATATTGTCGATGGCCTGTTGCGTGTTCACTACGCTAGGCCATCTGAGCCTGCGCATGTTATTTTCTGGGATGATCAAAGGTGGAACAAGAGCATTCGGGCAGGTTGAATTAGTCCCAGCGGGCCACCATTTATGCTCCACACATAGGGGGTTGTGGTCGCTCTCGGGTCTCATGACAACCTCCATGTCCGAGACAGATTCATAGCATCATGCTACAGATTACATAGTCTATTTTGCTTTTATGTCTCCCGTTATCAAAAGTCATAGAGCCGTTTTTATCCAGTGCTGTTCTTCAGTTCAAAGCTCTCAGACCTTTTTCGAGACACATGGCGTTCAGATCTATTATGTCCTCGGTCCAACGTGTGACTGGCTTCAGATCTAACTCAGGGATGCCCCAATGTGAGTCCTCTTCTGCTCCAAGGAAGGCCTCACCCGTGACCAAAGGCTCAAAAGTCCGATTAAGGTCACCTGCTATAACAATATTGTTGTTGTGGGAATATGTATCAAGAAAGTTACCCAAGGCAATTAAAACTTCAGATCGACCACCCTTAGCACTTCTAGCATATATATTATAGATATCGAGTGACCCTGATACATCATTGGTTATCCTGATCAACTGGATATCATTATGGCTAGTCACTATACTTTTGATTGTAAGTTTAAGGGACTGTCGGACCCAAATTGTGAGACCCCCCATTGGTCTCCCTTTTGGACCCTTTATTGCTGGCACAGAAAAATGTAAATATCCTAGCACAAAAACAGGTTCACATGCCCAAGTCTCCTGGAATATGCATGCATCGAATAAACTGACAAAGCCAAGCCAGTCCCCACAATCTAATTTAGAACACAGCCCAGCCAGATTCCAAAAGATTAGGTTCCCCACCCCAGTCGAACAACCAGCTAGCGCTTCAGGAGTAAGGTTCGGGATACTAGGCTCACCTGCTACTAACACTACTGGACTTGTCTGGGCTACATTGCTTATAGCATCACTATTACCTGCCCCCTGCAAGCCAACTACAAAGTTGCAGCGTACAGAGGATAAGGCCGTAACCGTTTGAGGATCCTTCTTGCCGAACACGGCCCCAGGCTTAGTCGCCATCCTATTTCTGTAACAATTGCCATTCTGGGCAGGCAAGCTGCATAAACTCTGATCAGTTGTAGCTGATAGTGCTAAACTTTTGCCCCCAGGAAGTCAATCACAATCGTTCAGATTAGAGAGAGCTGAGAACCTATTCTCCAGATTTAGTCCCCACTCAGTGGATTGGGCAACCCTCCTCCCCTTGGTTGAGTCCACATTCCATTTTGTCCTTAAAGTACACCGATTAGGACCCCTCCCCCTCCGATAGTAAAAAAAGTCTAAGGTGAGTGGGATAATGTCAGTGGATCTTCGCTGTGGCGGTAGGAGGTTGGGCAGTATGTTGGTTAATACATCAGGGTCTGAAAAATTCAAAACAACACAATCGCCCCAAATCTTTTTGGACTACTTCCAATCCACTCCACCCTCCTGGCCATAACTAATTCTTCTGCCAACTGTTGCTTACCCCAGGGAGTTATCACCATATTGTTAGTCAGCCAATGTAGGGCCTTGGACAGCAGGGATGAGGTAGTTTCATCCTGTCCTGGAGCCAATGTGGGGACGTTAGCTGGAACAAGGACTAGAGGGGAAGCCTCGACTATAAGCTCAACCGAGCCTTTCACATGTTCCGGAGCCGTAGATACAGCTGGAGGGACAACTTCCCCTTGCTCACCATCCACTATGGTTACCTGAGGAGCCGCCGGTTGACTGAACAAAGGAAAAACTCCCTTAGATCTAGAGGTTCCCTTCTTTAGCTCAGCCCTATCAGCGACTTCGTCAGGCAATTTTTCTACTTCAACTAAAGTTTTATTCAATAGATCCCCTAATCGGTTAACCTCACTAGTGAGCTTCTCTATCCTGCCTACCAACGGCTTTACAATTCCCTTAATCTTAGTGTCTATCCTACCCAACAGCTTCTTAAATTGCTCATTATTTAAAGACATGCAAACTTCATCAATTGACCCATCTTCCTCCACCACAATATTACTAGGTGGAGAAACAGGCTTTTTCCGGCTTGATCGAAGCCCTCCGCGCTTGGGCTGGTCCTTTCTAACTCCTCTGGTAGTACGCGGCGCAGGCACTGGGGTAGGGGCTTTTTCCTCAGTTGGATGTAGTTCGACCTCCTCCTCATTATCACTATCTTCCGCTACACAGTTAGTCTGAGCCGAAATAACATTGTCAGCATGGTCAAATATTGCAGCAGTACTACTACTGTTGGCTGAATCAGGGAATTGGGCCAGGTCTGGTGCCGGCAAAGTGGATGTAGGTGATTTAGGAGATACACCCAACCCAAGTGAGGATCTCCTCTCACTATTGATTTTAGCAACTACCTGGACTAGGTAGTTGTCCATGGTATTTTTTGCCTGGGATAGCTTTTTACTAGACATAGCTCACCAGTGTACAATATCCTCCCAAATACACTGTGTAAATGCTTGTATCACAAACCCTCAAGTGGTTTAGCCACAGTTCATACAAAGTCTATAGCAAATAGTATCCAAGTTGGGCCTCGATCAATGACAAAGTCTCACCTTGAAGTTACGGACAGAGTAACTGGCCCAGTCCGGTCTCTGCCAGTCTCGGACTGTCTTAGACTGTCCGCCCTTAGCCGGGCTTCGTCCGGCACGTACCGCGCGCGTCCTCGCGGGACGAGGGACCTGCCGGTGCTTTATGCGCCTCCTGGCGCGCTGGTTGCAGGCATCGTCAATTCCCCCCGTGGGATGCTGGGGATTGAAGTCCGACCGGCGGAGCCAAGCCCGGCCGGTCGAAACAAGGAAAGATATGGCGGAGCCAAGCCCGGCCGCTGGTCAGGGAGGTGAGGTGCCTCGGTGAAACTTGCAACAAGAACCAAAAAGAAGAACGGGGAACTCGGCCCCTGCGGGTGCTTTATGCGCCCCCTGGCGCGCTGGTTGCTGGCGTCGTCAATTCCCCCCGTGGGATGCTGGGGATTGAAGTCCGACCGGCGGAGCCAAGCCCGGCCGGTCGAAACAAGGAAAGATATGGCGGAGCCAAGCCCGGCCGCTGGTCAGGGAGGTGAGGTGCCTCAGTGAAACTTGCAGCAGGAACCAAAAAGAAGTTATTCATATACCTTGATCCCCAATCTGAAACTGCTGTTAGTTAGCTGTTTTCTTGTTATTTTCTCCCATCTAGACTCGTTGACCCGAGGTCAGGTGATGCACAAAGGGTATTTTCTATTATATCACATTTGTCTTCATGGTTTTTATTAATCCACGGAAGAAGTCTCTTAACTGCTTGACTTCTTGAGGTCCTCCTTCAGGAGCACAACTTGATTTGTTGCCCGTGCAAGGATCAAAACGCTGTCGCGATAGAAACAGGAGTTCCAAATGTAGTCATAGCGTGTACCCAATCTTGATAAATACTCGTAACTGTAAACCTTGTCCGACCTCCGTTTGTTAAACAGGAGACGCCAATGGTGTACGCGATATGCGCTGACAATATGAATCAACTGGCGTTCTAATTCTAAACGACCGCGTGCAGCGAAATAAAAAAAAAGGTTATTTACAAGCACAGGTAAAGTCACCCAGCGTGACTTAACCTGTGCTTGTAAATATCCCCCCTGTTCACACAACACTTTGCGTGTTAGGGGCGTGACATGGGTGTTGCTGTGGGTGCTCCAACGCAACACCCATGTCAACTGATGCATTTCCAGATTAACGAGAAATCGTAAACCTTGAAATGCGTCAGTTTGCTGCGCCACCATTGGGGTGGCGTAACCAAGCGAACAAAGAGAAATGTTTTCATTTCTCCTCGTTTTTTCCACTTTTTTTTTTTTTGTAAAATTTTTATTTTGCAGAGCACAAAAGGAACAATAAACAAAATGTACCACATCGGGCGCACAGATTATCCCACACAGTGGGAAAAACAGTAGATCAGGACGAGGCAGTGATACAATGCGAGAAAAAGGAGCAGACTCTAGGCTCAAACAGTCGCAGGGTAGGGGCAGTCTTATACGTAGCTCCATAGCTGGGAGTCTCTGCTAATCAAGCTGGGAATAGGCCAAGAGGCACAAAAACGAAAAAAAGGGGCCTCGTCCATTAAGCATAGGTACCCCGACTGCAGTCCGAAGGGAACACAAACATAACTTCCCTCGTCCCACCCTCTCCCCCCCGTGACGGCGCCACACTCATTCCCCATTCATCCATCACGCATACTTAAAGCTGAAAGAGATGTAAGGTCCTTAAGGATGCTGGGCATACTGCCGAGGGCAAACCAGTAGAAAGAAAGGACACCAAGGGACCCCATATGTGTTTAAAGTTTTTGTAATTGCCGAGGAAGATGTCCGCCATTCTCTCAAGACTCAGGAGCCTCCACAGTCTCGCGTGCCAGAGTGAAATCGCCGGTGCCTCCTTCCGCTTCCAGGCTGCAGCCAGCGTGAGCTTGGCAGCGCCTAAGCAAAGCCATAGAATCTTCTTGTCCGCGCGTGTCTGGTGCTCAAGGCCGGGGTCCTTCAGGCCCAGGAGTACGAATGCCAAAGAGTTGTCAATAGGATACCGCAAAATATCTTTAATATGTGAGAGAATCTCATCCTAGAAGGGTTTGATGATTGGGCAGTCCCACCAAATGTGGCGGAAGTCCCCCAGAAGGCCACAGCCCCTCCAACACTTATCCGAGACAGCCGGGTAGATACGATGAAGCCGGGCCGGGACCATATACCACTGTGTGAGAGTTTTTAAGTGCGCCTCCCTCAGGAGGATCGAGTGATTAAATTGAGTCAGATCCCTCCATAGTGCCGACCATTCACCATCGGTGATGTCCCTCCCCACCATCTCCTCCCACTGCTCCATGTAACGCGGTCTAGGGGAAAGGGCGGATTGAAGCAGCAGTTGGTATAGGAAGGAGATGGCTCCCTTCATGGTGGATGTTTTCAGCAGGAAGGCCTCGAATTTGGAGGGAGGCCTCGTGGCTGCCTCCCGCACTCCCGGCGACGTGGCCCAATGAAGCAGTTGTAAATGCCTGTATTTATCAGTTTGCGGCACCTGATAGTCCCGCATGCAATTCTCGAAGGTCAGGGGGTCAGGGCCGTGAAACAGATGGAGCAGCGCACGGCATCCTCCCTCTCTCCAAGCATCAAAGGGGCCCTCGGTGAGAGCCGGCGGGAACGCCGGGTTGAAATGCAATGGGGTGAACGGAGATGGGAAGGTCGTCCACCGCTCATCCCCTACCAAGGTGTCCCACACTTTCAGTGTAGTCCCCGTGGGCGTACTGATGTACGCATTCACCGGGCGATCTCGCTTCGGCTTCCAGGCCAGATCCCAGATGGACCGACCCGCCACGCTTCGGTCCATGTGCAGCCAGTGTTTCTCGGAGAGTTGTTGCGACCATTCCACCATGACTCTGAGTTGGGCAGCCTTATAATAGAGGTGTAGATCCGGGAGGCCGACCCCCCCGTCCGACCGTAGCCGTCGCAGGAGTGCAAACGAAAGACGTGCCCGACCACCCTGCCAGACAAAGTTCAGGATCAACGTTTTGAGCTGTCTAAAGAAGGAAGTACCCAGTGGAATTGGTAGGGCCTGGAAAAGATACAAGTATTTGGGGAGAAGGACCATCTTAATGGCATGCACCCTACCGAGCCAGGACAGGAATTTGGGCTTCCACTTCTCCAATTCAGCCCGCGTCTTAGCCAGCAGGGGCGGAAAGTTGGCCGCGAATAACCCACCCACCGTGGGGGTCAGGTGGACTCCTAGGTAAAGAATCGAGCCCGAAGCCCAAGCTAGTGGTGTCGATGCCCTCGCCTGAGCAACTTCGGCCTGTGATAAGGTTAAGTTCAGAACATAAGATTTGCCATAATTAACCTTGAAGCCAGCCACCCCCTCAAATTCTAGCAGAATATCCCGAACGCAGGGAAGAGAGCTAGCGGGATCAGCCACCGAAAGCAGGACGTCGTCCGCAAAGAGAGAGATTTTGTGTTGCTCCCCCGTGAACGGTATACCCTTCACCCCTTCATGTTCCCTCACTGCCATTGCCAAGGGCTCAATGCTGAGCGCGAACAGCAAGGGGGAGAGGGGGCACCCTTGTCTGGTGCCTCGCGAGTGTTGAAAAAAGGCCGACAGGTGGCCGTTCACCGCCACTCTCGAGCGCGGGCTACAGAAGTTTGCCTTCACCATGGTGATGAACCTATCGGAGAAACCGAATGCTTGCAATGTGTGAAATAGAAAGCCCCAGTCCACACGGTCGAAGGCCTTCTCCGCATCTAAGCCCACCAGCACAGCTGGAATGCGGAACCTGTCTGCCTTCTCAATAAGATGGACCACCCTACGGGTATTGTCGTGCGTCTGGCGGCCTTTGATAAAACCGGACTGATCCGGAGTTTTTTCCACTTTTAATGCATGCTGCATTCTACAGCACACATTGAAAGAGAAAAATGCCTGCAGTGATTGATTTTGTCCAGGAAGGGGCCCCTTCCTTCACA
This sequence comes from Lissotriton vulgaris, assembly GCF_964263255.1. Classification (NCBI taxonomy): domain Eukaryota; kingdom Metazoa; phylum Chordata; class Amphibia; order Caudata; family Salamandridae; genus Lissotriton; species Lissotriton vulgaris. Next base: position 25,172,791 of record NC_141696.1, on the reverse strand, counting down.
AAAGCAATCTCCACATGGCGCAGGCATCCTTGCACCATGGTGCAAGGGTGCCTGCGCCGGCACATGGCAGCTGTTTCAGCGCCAGCACAGGGGAGAACACAGGAATGCGACATATGATTGTAGATATGTTGCATTCCTGTGCTCTGAAAGTGCCGCAGCGTGGCGCAGCCCAAGGGCTTTCGGTGCCGCGCCACTTTCTTGTAAATCTGCCCCTAAGTGATTTGCCCAGAATCACAGGATGTGGACGCGACCCCGAGGCTCGAACCTTCGCTTCCAGCGCCAAAGTCGGCAGTTTAGCGTACGGACCATAGTTTCTGTTAACTCTCTCCTTCCTTCGAGAGAGCAACGCTACGAGAGATAACTACTCTGAAAAAGGAATACTTACTCATTTTTTCCATCTTAACTGCAGTGCTGTCTCTCTAACAGGTCAAACTGTGTATTTTTTTCCAATCAGAGGTTTTTCTTCACAGCTACTTGCAACAGCTTATTTCCCCTACTGTGACTTGCACACCTGCTAAGACTGTTCTTTGTGCATGTACTGGTCCTGTCGGTGATATGAACACCTTCTTTGCATTCAATTCATTGTGCATTTACAGTGATGCGCACACCTTTGTTCTTCTTCTTTGCCTATATGTTTTGAAATAATCCATGCTTCATTAATATTATTTTTCGGTTACCACCATTGTCATTTGACCTCTGCATTACTGTTTTACCCTCTTTTACACACACTTTGGGGCAGTGCGCCACAGCTCCGCCACCCATGGTGCGCCGCATTTACAATGCAGTGCACCATGGGGCAAAATCGTCACAGATGCGTGACGCATCTGTGCCGCAAAGGTAGCGCATTGCTGGAGTTGCGTCACAAGCCCGACGCAGCTCCAGCAAGGCTCGAGGGTGCCCTATCTGTCCAATGCTGCATCAAGCCTTACGCCTGCTTCAAGCAGGCGCAGGGTTTTGAAGCAGCATTGGCCTAAAAGTGACTGAGTGAAATCTTGTAGATTTCACTCAGCCACTTTTGCGAGGCGCACCTGCCCCGGAACGCCCACCCTGCGCCGGAACGCCCACATGTGGCGCAGGGCTTTACAACGTGACGCATCTGCCTAGATGCGTCACATTGTAAATGGGTCGCAGGGATTCACCACGTTTATGCCGCCGTTGTGTGACGCAAACGTGGCGCAAGTCCAACATAAATCTGCCCCTTAGTCATTTTTTGTTATCATTTATGGATGCTTCTGGTGATAATTCGGCCCAAGCACCTATTACTTCACCCCATGTCTCAGTCGGATCACTCATAAAAACAGAGACACCCTTAAATCCAATCGGGACAGGGTGAAGTATTAAAAAGCATTACAGTCCCCTTAAACATGCAATAACACTACCTACACTAATACGGGTGTTACCTAAAGCATGAAATGCCACTAAAGTATTACACAAACCTAGTACGTCAGTAGAGCACAATTGAAAATTTAAACAATTCAACAGAACACAAAAATACTTAAAAACTTCAAGTTTTTTATTCTAATAAAAAAGAGGGATTAACCTCCACAATTTAAAAACAATGTACATTTCCTATACAGAAAACAAACAGTCGACGCAGCGTTTCGGTGAATTTTCGATGTGACACCTTCTTCAGGACAGTTTTCTATACAAGAAAACATTTTTTTGAATTATTTACAGGCTCCACATTACACTGACGTACATATACATAAAAACTGCTTATACAGCACCAATAGATTGATTTGTACATAAAAGACAGTTTGACTCTTCTCGAAAATCCCCCGCACTAATCTCTCAATCAGAGAGTTAATTACAGTCCAAGTTACACAATACATTGAATGTTACCTCCTTCCACAATCGTACCATTATTCCCAAGACTTGTATTTATATAAAACTAGCTGTACCCGGCCACGCGATGCTGTGGCTCAGTCGGGTTAATTGGAAAAGAAAGAAAAGAGAAAGCGCACGTTTCTGATATGTTTAATTTCCCAATGCTTGTAGGTATAAAATATTTTTTGTAATACTGTGCGATTTCATTGATATGTATGACCGCCTTCCTATCACTTCTTCTGTATGTTTTTGTTAGCAAATGTGAATATGGATCAACCCACCGATTATTTACTTCGATGTCACCGTTTCGCATTTGTATGGTTGCTAATGTGCCGCCATCTTCTGCTGATCTTCTTCTGTATAAAGGATATCCATCGTTCCCTGTAACTGTGTTGGATACTAATGCTCGAGGAGATCGCTTAAAGCATTTTCCGTCTATCATGCATGGTGAATTTGCATTCAGTATTCCGCAAGGTCTATGTATCATATTTTTCTTCCCAACTTCATGCAAATCCTTATCGATGTCAGCCTCGGGTTTTTCAATGCATATTACATTGTAGATTTCGTTTGAAGTGATTTTGGTATAGAGCCAGATTAGTATATGTGCGTGTGGCAATCCTCTCTTTTGCCATTCCACTGAGTACATCCAGCAGCGCACAGATCCAAGCACTTCGGGGCAGATTTACAATTACTGGCGTATCCCTGCCTTTCACAGGTTCCGGAGCAGTAGATACAGCTGGAGGGACAACTTCCCCTTGCTCACCATCCACTATGGCTACCTGAGGAGCCGCCGGTTGATTGAACAAAGGAAAAACTCCCTCAGATCTAGAGGTTCCCTTCTTTAGCTCAGCCCTATCAGCGACTTCGTCAGGCAATTTTTCTACTTCAACTAAAGTTTTATTCAATAGATCCCCTAATCGGTTAACCTCACTAGTGAGCTTCTCTATCCTGCCTACCAACGGCTTTACAATTCCCTTAATCTTAGTGTCTATCATACCCAACAGCTTCTTAAATTGCTCATTAGTTAAAGACATGCAAACTTCATCAATTGACCCATCTTCCTCCACCACAATATTACTAGGTGGAGAAACAGGCTTTTTCCGGCTTGATCGAAGCCCTCCGCGCTTGGGCTGGCCCTTTCTAACTCCTCTGGTAGTACGCGGCGCAGGCACTGGGGTAGGGGCTTTTTCCTCAGTTGGATGTAGTTCGACCTCCTCCTCATTATCACTATCTTCCGCTACACAGTTAGTCTGAGCCGAAATAACATTGTCAGCATGGTCAAATATTGCAGCAGTACTACTACTGTTGGCTGAATCAGGGAATTGGGCCAGGTCTGGTGCCGGCAAAGTGGATGTAGGTGATTTAGGAGATACACCCAACCCAAGTGAGGATCTCCTCTCACTATTGATTTTAGCAACTACCTGGACTAGGTAGTTGTCCATGGTATTTTTTGCCTGGTATAGCTTTTTACTAGACATAGCTCACCAGTGTACAATATCCTCCCAAATACACTGTGTAAATGCTTGTATCACAAACCCTCAAGTGGTTTAGCCACAGTTCATACAAAGTCTATAGCAAATAGTATCCAAGTTGGGCCTCGATCAATGACAAAGTCTCACCTTGAAGTTACGGACAGAGTAACTGGCCCAGTCCGGTCTCTGCCAGTCTCGGACTGTCTTAGACTGTCCGCCCTTAGCCGGGCTTCGTCCGGCACGTACCGCGCGCGTCCTCGCGGGACGAGGGACCTGCCGGTGCTTTATGCGCCTCCTGGCGCGCTGGTTGCAGGCATCGTCAATTCCCCCCGTGGGATGCTGGGGATTGAAGTCCGACCGGCGGAGCCAAGCCCGGCCGGTCGAAACAAGGAAAGATATGGCGGAGCCAAGCCCGGCCGCTGGTCAGGGAGGTGAGGTGCCTCGGTGAAACTTGCAGCAAGAACCAAAAAGAAGAACGGGGAACTCGGCCCCTGCGGGTGCTTTATGCGCCCCCTGGCGCGCTGGTTGCTGGCGTCGTCAATTCCCCCCGTGGGATGCTGGGGATTGAAGTCCGACCGGCGGAGCCAAGCCCGGCCGGTCGAAACAAGGAAAGATATGGCGGAGCCAAGCCCGGCCGCTGGTCAGGGAGGTGAGGTGCCTCGGTGAAACTTGCAGCAAGAACCAAAAAGAAGTTATTCATATACCTTGATCCCCAATCTGAAACTGCTGTTAGTTAGCTGTTTTCTTGTTATTTTCTCCCATCTAGACTCGTTGACCCGAGGTCAGGTGATGCACAAAGGGTATTTTCTATTATATCACATTTGTCTTCATGGTTTTTATTAATCCACGGAAGAAGTCTCTTAACTGCTTGACTTCTTGAGGTCCTCCTTCAGGAGCCCAACTTGATTTGTTGCCCGTGCAAGGCTCAAAACGCTGTCGCGATAGAAACAGGAGTTCCAAATGTAGTCATAGCGTGTAGCCAATCTTGATAAATACTCGTAACTGTAAACCTTGTCCGACCTCCGTTTGTTAAACAGGAGACGCCAATGGTGTACGCGATATGCGCTGACAATATGAATCAACTGGTGTTCTAATTCTAAATGACCGCGTGCAGCGAAATAAAAAAAAAGGGTTATTTACAAGCACAGGTAAAGTCACCCAGCGTGACTTAACCTGTGCTTGTAAATATCCCCCCTGTTCACACAACACTTTGCGTGTTAGGGGCGTGACATGGGTGTTGCTGTGGGTGCTCCAACGCAACACCCATGTCAACTGATGCATTTCCAGATTAACGAGAAATCGTAAACCTTGAAATGCGTCAGTTTGCTGCGCCACCATTGGGGTGGCGTAACCAAGCGAACAAAGAGAAATGTTTTCATTTCTCCTCGTTTTTTCCACTTTTAATGCATGCTGCATTCTACAGCACGCATTGAAAGAGAAAAATGCCTGCAGTGATTGATTTTGTCCAGGAAGGGGCCCCTTCCTTCACAAAAGAAATCTCCACATGGCGCAGGCATCCTTGCACCATGGTGCAAGGGTGCCTGCGCCGGCACATGGCAGCTGTTTCAGCGCCAGCACAGGGGAGAACGCAGGAATGTGACATATGATTGTAGATATGTTGCATTCCTGTGCTCTGAAAGTGCCGCAGCGTGGCGCAGCCTAAGGGCTTGCGGTGCCGCGCCACTTTCTTGTAAATCTGCCCCTAAGTGATTTGCCCAGAATCACAGGATGTGGACGCGACCCCGAGGCTCGAACCTTCGTTTCCAGCGCCAAAGTCGGCAGTTTAGCGTACGGACCATAGTTTCTGTTAACTCTCTCCTTCCTTCGAGAGAGCAACGCTACGAGAGATAACTACTCTGAAAAAGGAATACTTACTCATTTTTTCCATCTTAACTGCAGTGCTGTCTCTCTAACAGGTCAAACTGTGTATTTTTTTCCAATCAGAAGTTTTTCCTCACGGCTACTTGCAACAGCTTATTTCCCCTACTGTGACTTGCACACCTGCTAAGACTGTTCTTTGTGCATGTACTGGTCCTGTCGGTGATATGAACACCTTCTTTGCATTCAATTCATTGTGCATTTAAAGTGATGCGCACACCTTTGTTCTTCTTTGCCTATATGTTTTGAAATAATCCATGCTTCATTAATATTATTTTTCGGTTACCACCATTGTCATTTGATCTCTGCATTACTGTTTTACCCTCTTTTACACACACTTTGGGGCAGTGCGCCACAGCTCCGCCACCCATGGTGCGCCGCATTTACAATGCAGCGCACCATGGGGCAAATCGTCACAGATGCGTGACGCATCTGTGCCGCAAAGGTAGCGCATTGCTGGAGTTGCGTCGCAAGCCCGATGCAGCTCCAGCAAGGCTCGAGGGTGCCCTATCTGTCCAATGCTGCATCAAGCCTTACGCCTGCTTCAAGCAGGCGTAGGGTTTTGAAGCAGCATTGGCCTAAAAGTGACTGAGTGAAATCTTGTAGATTTCACTCAGCCACTTTTTCGAGGCGCACCTGCCCCGGAACGCCCACCCTGCGCCGGAACGCCCACATGTGGCGCAGGGCTTTACAACGTGACGCATCTGCCTAGATGCGTCACATTGTAAATGGGTCGCAGGGATGCGCCACGTTTATGCCGCCGTTGCGTGACGCAAACGTGGCGCAAGTCCAACATAAATCTGCCCCTTAGTCATTTTTTGTTATCATTTATGGATGCTTCTGGTGATAATTCGGCCCAAGCACCTATTACTTCACCCCATGTCTCAGTCGGATCACTCATCAAAACAGAGACACCCTTAAATCCAATCGGGACAGGGTGAAGTATTAAAAAGCATTACAGTCCCCTTAAACATGCAATAACACTACCTACACTAATACGGGTGTTACCTAAAGCATGAAATGCCACTAAAGTATTACACAAACCTAGTACGTCAGTAGAGCACAATTGAAAATTTAAACAATTCAACAGAACACAAAAATACTTAAAAACTTCAAGTTTTTTATTCTAATAAAAAAGAGGGATTAACCTCCACAATTTAAAAACAATGTACATTTCCTATACAGAAAACAAACAGTCGACGCAGCGTTTCGGTGAATTTTCGATGTGACACCTTCTTCAGGACAGTTTTCTATACAAGAAAACATTTTTTTGAATTATTTACAGGCTCCACTTTACACTGACGTACATATACATAAAAACTGTTTATACAGCACCAATAGATTGATTTGTACATAAAAGACAGTTTGACTCTTCTCGAAAATCCCCCGCACTAATCTCTCAATCAGAGAGTTAATTACAGTCCAAGTTACACAATACATTGAATGTTACCTCCTTCCACAATCGTACCATTATTCCCAAGACTTGTATTTATATAAAACTTGCTGTACCCGGCCACGCGATGCTGTGGCTCAGTCGGGTTAATTGGAAAAGAAAGAAAAGAGAAAGCGCACGTTTCTGATATGTTTAATTTCCCAATGCTTGTAGGTATAAAATATTTTTTGTAATACTGTGCGATTTCATTGATATGTATGACCGCCTTCCTATCACTTCTTCTGTATGTTTTTGTTAGCAAATGTGAATATGGATCAACCCACCGATTATTTACTTCGATGTCACCATTTCGCATTTGTATGGTTGCTAATTTGCCGCCATCTTCTGCTGATCTTCATCTGAATAAAGGATATCCATCGTTCCCTGTAACTGTGTTGGATACTAATGCTAGAGGAGATCGCTTAAAGCATTTTCCGTCTATCATGCATGGTGAATTTGTATTCAGTATTCCGCAAGGTCTATGTATCATATTTTTCTTCCCAACTTCATGCAAATCCTTATCGATGTCAGCCTCGGGTTTTTCAATGCATATTACATCGTAGATTTCGTTTGAAGTGATTTTGGTATAGAGCCAGATTAGTATATGTGCGTGTGGCAATCCTCTCTTTTGCCATTCCACTGAGTACATCCAGCAGCGCACAGACCCAAACACTTCATATTTTACCATGAAATCCATCAGCGATTTCAGCTTCTGTCTGAAAACACGTGCTGTGATGTCATGCCTATCCACCGGCGATTGCCCAGGAAGTAAGAGCTGTTGTGTATAGTCCCAAGCTGGATTGCATTTGAATGTAATGAATAGGTCTGGACGCCCAAAGTGACGAACATACGCAATTCCATCTTGAGCGTACTCATGCATATGGCGTGGACTGCCAGTATATGAAGATGGCAAAATTGTTCCAGCACCTTTTACGTGTCACAGGTGTGACATCTATGCATATAAAAACACTCACCCATGTGAATGCATCGTTGTGTCAAAATTTCAAAGCAATCGGTGAAGAACATTCTGAGATTTGAGATTTTGAACAAACTAACATTTACATTTTTATTTATATAGATTATAGTGCAGTTTCAAAAATTCATGCTGGAACAAATACCCTAAAATTATCAGAAGAAGTAATTGACATACCTCTAGCCTTTAAATGGAGATTAGTAGTCAATCAATCATTTCATTTGTAAAGCGCACTACTCACCCGTGAGGGTCTCAAGGCGCTGGGGTGGGGAATTCTGCTACTACTCAAAAAGCCAGGTCTTGAGGTGTTTTCTGAAGATCAGCAGGTCTTGGGTCTGTCGTAGGTGGATGGGGAGGGTGTTCCAGGTCTTGGCGGCGAAGTGGGAGAACGATCTGCTGCCTGAGGTTGCTCTTCAGAAGCAGGGGACTGTGGCGAGGGTGAGGTGGGTGGAGCGGAGCTGGCAGGTGGGGGGTGTAGAAGCTGAGTCGTCTGTTGAGGTACGTTGGTCCGGTGTTGTGGAGTGCCTTGTGTGTGTGGGTGAGGAGGTTGAAGGTTATCCTCTTGTTGACCAGGAGCCAGTGCAGGCCTCTCAGGTGGGGTGTGATGTGGCTGAGGTGAGGGATGTCGAGGATTAGTCGTGCAGAGGCGTTCTGGATGCGTTGGAGCCGTCTCAGAGGGCGTTTCCATGGTCCAACCTGCTGCTGACGAGGGCCTGGGTGACCGTTCTTCTAGTTTCAGTGGGAATCCATTTGAAGATCCTACGGAGCATGTGTTGAAGCAGGAGGAGGAGACGGCGTTGACCTGTTTAGTCATGGAGAGGGTGGAGTCGGGATGACCCCTAGGTTGTGTGCGTGGTCGGTGGGTGTTGGAGCGGTTCCCAGTGCGGTTGGCCACCAGGAGTCATCCCAGGCCGAAGGGTTGGATCCGAGGATGAGGACCTACGTCTTGTCTGATTTCAGCTTCAGTCGGCTGTTCCTCATCCATTCAGCAACAGCCTTCATTCCTTCGTGAAGGTTGGTTTTGGCGGTGTGGGGGTCCTTGGTGAGGGAGAGTATCAGCTGGGTGCCATCGGCGTAGGAGAGGATGTTGAGGTCGTGCCGACGGGCGACGTGGGCGAGCGGTTCCATGTAGATGTTAAACAGACTTGGGCTGAGGGATGAGCCCTGGGGTACGCCACAAATGATCTAGGTGGCTTCGGAGCAGAAGGGGGAAGGCGGATGCTCTGTGTTCTGCCGGAGAGGAAGGAGGTGGTCCAGTCCAGGCCTTCTCTTGGATCCCAGCGTGGTGGAGGCATGCTCGTAGTGTGTGGTGACAGACCGTGTCGAAGGCGGCTGACAGGTCCAGGAAGATGAGGGCCGCCGTTTCTCCGTTGTCCAGCAGGGACTTGATGTCATCGGTGGCGGCGATGAGGGCAGTCTCGGTGCTGTGGTTGCTGCGAAACCCGGACTGGGAAGGGTCCAGGATGTTGTTCTCCTCGAGGTAGCGGGTCAGTTGTTCGTTGATGGTCTTCTTGATGACATTTGCCGGGAACGGGAGCAGGAAGATGGGCCGGAAGTTCTTGAGGTCCTTGGGGTCAGCCTTGGGTTTCTTGAGTAAGGCATTGATCTCGGCGTGCTTCCAGCTCTCTGGGAAGGTTGCTGTCTCAAAGGAGGTGTTGATGACTTTCCGGAGATGGGGTGCGATGGATGTGCTGTCTTTGTTGAAGATGTGGTGTGGGCATGGGTCTGACGGAGATCCGGAGTGGATGGTGTTCATGATCTTGATGGTGTCATCGTCGTTGATGTTGGTCCAGTAGAGCAGGCGGTTGGTGCGGATGGTGGTCGTGGGGGCGGAGGTCTCAGTGGTTGTTGGGGCAGTTGTGGCGTTGAAGCTGTCGTGGATGTCTGTGATCTTGCGGTGGAAGAAGGTGGCCAGCGAGTCGCACAGGTCTTGCGAGGGTGGGATGTCATTGGTGTTGGAGCTGGGGTTGGAGAGTTCCTTCACGATGTTAAAGAGCTCTTTGCTGTTGTGCGCGTTGTTGGCTAGGCGGTCTTTGAAGGAGGCCCTTTTGGCAGATCTGATGAGGTGATGGTGTCTGCGAGTGGCATACTTGTGGGTGGCTTGGCTGTCCGGTGTTCGTTCACGGAGCCAGATCTTCTCCAGCTTTCCGCAGGTTTGCTTGGAGGCCCGGAGGTCTTTAGTGAACCAGCTGGCTTTCTTGTGAGTGTGACTGTTGGAGGGTTTCTTGATCGGGCGAGGGTGTTGGCGCAGTTGTTGATCCACTGTCTGAGGTTGCGGGCGGCGGTGTCTGGGTTGGTATGGCCAGTGGGTGGGCTCTGGGCGATGGTGGTAGTTAGCTGGTCTTCGGTGACTTTGCTCCAGCAGCAGTGAGGCATCTGTTGGGTGCAGTGGTGCGTGGTGGGTTTCTTGAAGGTAAAGTGGATGCAACGGTGGTCAGTCCAGTGGAGTTCGGTGGTGTGGTTGAAGGAGACGTGGGGGCTTGCAGAGAAGATGGGGTCAAGCGTGTGACCGGCGGAGTGGGTGGTTGTTGTGACGAGTTGTCTGAGTCCGAGGTTGGCTAGGTTGGCGATCAGGGTGGTGGAGTTGGTGTTGTTGTTGTTCTCGAGGTGGAAGTTCAGGTCCCCGAGGAGGATGTAGTCCATGGAGACGAGGGTGTGTGTGCTGACAAAGTCGGCGATGGAGTCGCTGAACTGTGGTCAGGGTCCGGGGGGTCTGTAGATGAGGGTTCCTCTGAGGGTAGTGTGCGGTCAGTGTGGATCTGGAAGTGCAGGTGTTCGGCGGTGCTGAGGGTGTCGTCGGTGTTGGTCGAGACTCTGAGAGTGTTCCTGTGGACGATGGCGATTCCTCCTCCCGCTCTGTTGGTGCGGTCCTTGCGGGTGATCTTGTAGCCTTCTGGGACGGCTATGGTTATGTCGGGTGCCGAGGTGGGGTTCAGCCTGGTCTCCATCAGGAAGGCGACATCTGGGGAGGGTGAGTCGAGTAGGTCCCAGAGTTCAAAGGCATGTTTTCGGGCGGAGCAGGTGTTGAGAAGGATGCATCTGAGGTGGTTGGGTTCTTTCCTGGTCGGCAGCATGGTGGGGTGGATCCTTGTGAAGCTGCAGTTCCGGCAGGTGAAAGCTCCGTGGGTGCGCTTCGGGTGGCCAGGAAGGAGGTATGTGATCGTCCGGTGTTGAGTGCGTGGAGGGTTCTGGCATTGTAGCGGTGTCGGGCGTCGTGGCGTTCATGGTGTCCAGGGGAACTGGCGCGGGGGGCCCAATCCAGGCACGGACAGGCACAAACGGGCTTGCCTTAGGTACGCCAGGGGCGCGGCCGCGTAGCGGCTTCCATATGAGGGGATGTGGGAGGGAGGATCAGCTGGGAGGCGGAAGCGGGCGCGAATGGGATTGCAGGTGGGCGGGGCTGCAGGCACACAGCAGCAGAAAAAACTGGCAGGGGCCGCAGGAGAACTGGGCACAGGAAGGAAAAACAAGTTTAGGCAAGAAAACAAGAAAACAAGTACAGGCACAGAGGAATAAAAACAAGGCTGTGCAAGAAAGCAAGTTAGGCACAGGGGAATAAAAACAAGTCTGGGCAAGAAAGCAAGTACAGGCACAGGGGAATAAAAACAAGTCTTGGCAAGAAAGCAGGTTAGGCACATGGGAAAAGGCAAAAACAATGCATGCAGAGCCGTGCAGCAGCGTGGGGAGCGACCTGCCTGCGAGAAGGGTCATAGGTCAAGCTTTAAATTAAAAAACAACAACAAGTCAGCATTGTGATTTGCCCTGTTGCTGCTCCCGATGGTGTTCAATAAAACAACCTATCAGAGCAATAGACAAAGAATACCATCACTCGCATCAATATCTAAAAATGTCCTGATTTAATTTACTCAAAGCACCTCATATTTCATGTGTACCGTCACATACCTTTCAAGTTAAAATCAAAAACATATAATATGCTGTACATGGGAAGGTCACCGTGTTTAATTGGCTCCAATCTCGCACATCATCTCTAATAAGACATAGACAGAAAGTTTTAAAAAAACAGTAAGTCATATCATGGACTCTCGTAAATTAAAGCAAACTAAAGAGGGAGCCAAGTGAAAATCAAAAATATCCTTACTGATATCGTGATGTGTCGTATCTGGAGTTTTGCAAAAGCCAACAGTAAGTGTGGGATGGCACTCCTTCCCTTTTAATTGAAACCATTCTTGAAAATCTCCTTGTAAATGCCTGCAAACAGTGAACCGCGGTTCGCCTCTACCACAGTATCGTAACATAGAACAAAGTCTGGGCATGTGTCTCGCGCTCCTCGCTTTATTCACTGCCAGAAATGGGAATCATCACCCGAGTGTTTCCAATTGATCAAAGTACTCCTCAAGTAATCCGTTGGAACCTAAATTTTGTTCATCATTTTTAACTTTTCCTTTTTCGACTTAATTCATCACACCGGAGACAGTAAAATTACATCTGTGTTTTTTATTCAACTTTTCTTCACCGAATGTATGCTTTATCAGGCTTTGTACACCGGTTCGTCTTTTACAGATGCATCAATAATGGAGTAAACAAACCCAATGCATTTCGAGCCTTAACGGCTCTTCATCAGGGGTTTCTGTAACAAGATGGAAAAATCATCTTAGCTGACCGATACATTAAAGTAAACAGAAGTAAAATAACGTGACATTGGCAAATAAGTGACAAAGACCATAAAATGTCAACTGAAAAGTGTCGACCCATGACTCCACAGAGTACACCACACAAGTGAAAACAACTCATGTACTAACTCTCTTACACCAACTGTCACCTCCCACTTCATTACGACCCCAAACCACACTCATCATCCCCACAGCAGAAAATCTTACGTAATTCGCCTTAAACCACCCTCATAACCATACCGTCTCTTCCCTTCATGCGCTCATTACCTTTTAAATGCCGCCATTAGCAGCCTCTCTTGCTGTTCTCCAACAATATCCACTTTCCTGAATGTCCGCCCATAGCGTCAATTCCATCTTCCCCACGTGCTTAAATACTCAAAACCCGAAATGGATGCTCCCAAGTGTTAAACTTCTGGTAAACCCGCTCTCTCTCCAATGACTCCAAGTCTCATATTGCTCTATACCGACCTACCCTACATAACCCAAAATGCAGAAATAAATTTAAAATTTTAAATAAATTTATCTCCAACCCCCAATCATACTGTGACCCATGCTACTTTACAACTAAAATATATTGTCCCAAATCTATACTACTATTATAAAGAGAGAACTTGCACCTTTTGGCCAGGTAAACTCGGGAACCACAGCACCAATCACAACACCCAATACAGCGTTGGAAAGGGCAGTTGCAGCAGAAGGACATAGGCTATGCAGACGCCCACCATATACATTTAAAATGTAAAAGAACTGTGCCAGCAAAGTAGTCCCTTGTGGGCGTGTCTACATTGTGCTGTGGGTGTGTGCTGGGGCGTGACAATCGATGGGGGCATTCCGTCACGATTGTTGTTTTTTTCCCCAGGTTCTATACATTCCTGCTCCCTTTAAATAGTAATTCATTGATGGTCCCATTCTCTTAGAACCACTCCAAGCACAGTTATGGGCAAAAATACAACTAAAAGGCCCTGAAAGCATTATGGGATAAGCTTAGCATCATTTTTAGCATTCATGAAAGGGTTTCAATGTTTTTGAATTTTACTCATCAGGGACATCCTGGGACGACGAGGTGTACTGCAGCTTGATGTATAATATTTAAAATGCGATTGCATTTGCCTCATCAGGGACATCTAGGGACGGCGAGGTGAACTGCAGCTTGATATATAATATTTTAAATGCTATTGCATTTGCATCATCAGGGACATCTAGGGACATGAGGTGAACTGCAGCTTGATGTGTAATATTTTAAATGCTATTGCATTTGCCTCATCAGGGACATCTAGGGACCATGAGGTGAACTGCAGCTTGATGTATAATATTTTAAATGCTGTTGCATTTGCCTCATCAGGGACATCTAGGGACGATGAGGTGAACTGCAGCTTGATGTATAATATTTTAAATGCCATTGCATTTGCCTCCTGGGGACAACTGGGGAGAACGAGGTGAACTGCAGCTCTTTGTAGAATTATTTGGATACTATAATATTCACTTCCCACTGCTAATTTCGTCCCATAATGGTTTGCAGGGGCTTGATCTCAAAATCATCACCACTCTCACTGCTTGCTGGAAGCTAATTTCACTTTTGTGAAATGACTATATGCATTTTAGCATGTAGAAATACTTGTTATTTTACCATGAATATATGAGGTTTCTGTTTTAAGAATTGAAATCTGACGGAACAAAATATTGCGGATTCATTGTGCCAAGTTCGCGCCAGTTCCGCCCATCCCTAATTTAAATACCCCTGCACCCCATAATCATAACCCACCCTTACTCTATAAAATACCCCAACACCCTTAAACACTAACCCATCTTAACCCTATAAATATACCCTGTACCCCAAAACCCAAACCTATCCCTAAACCCTAAAAATACCCCTGTACCGCAAAACCTAGCTCTGAACCCTATAAATACCCCTGTACCTCAAAACCCAAACATACCCATGTTTTTAAAAAATGTTTGGATAAGGCAAGTATGTGTATAGGGGTATATGTTTTGGGGTACTGAGGTATATGTTTTGGGGTGTTTGGGTATTTTAATGGTTCAGATATAGTTTTGGGTTATGGGGTACAGGGGTATTATTAGGGTTCAGGGCTAGGTTTGGGTTTTGGGGTATAGGGATATTTTTAGGGTTCAGGAATAGGTTTGGGTTTTGGGGTACAGGGGTATTTTAAGGGTTCAGGGCTAGGTTTGGGTTTTGGGGTACAGGGGTATTTTTAGGGTTCAGGGCTAGGTTTGGGTTTGGGGATACAGTAGTATTTTAAGGTTCTGGGCTAGGTTTGGGTTTTGGGGTAAAGGGGTATTTTTAGGGTTATGGGGTAGGTTTGGGTTTTGGGGTACAGGGCTATTTTAAGGGTTATGGGCTAGGTTTGGGTTTTGGGGTACAGGGGTATTTTAGGGTTCAGGGGTAGGTTTGGGTTTTGGGGTACAGGGGTATTTTTAGAGTTCAGGGGTATGTTTGGGTTTTGAGGTATGCCCCCAACGATTGTCACGCCCCCAGCACACACCCACAGCACAATGCAGACACGCCCACAAGGGACTACTTTGCTGGCACGGTTCTTTTACATTTTAAATGTATATGGTGGGCGTCTGCATAGCCTATGTCCTGCTGCAACTGCCCTTTCCAACGCTGTATTGGGTGTTGTGATTGGTGCTGTGGTTCCCGAGTTTACCTGGCCAAAAGGTGCAAGTTCTCTCTTTATAATAGTAGTATAGATAGATGGATAAATACATGCTGGTTTGAAATCTAATGGTTGTTGCACATCTTAACACTTTAACTATTTCTGGATCTATGTACCCGCAAACTGGCTTTATGCATGCTCAAAAGAATAATTAAATGACAATTGTTCTGAGAACAAAATTGTGTGGAAAGAAAGGTCTAGGACCATTGTTTTCTGTACCATGCAACACCCAGTTCCAAGTACTTTCGGTTGAGTTACCCCATTTATTATAATGCTTGTGTTGGAGCTAGGCAGCACATTGTGCGCCAGAGCAGGGAAAAGACAAGAATGCCCCACACAATTGTAAGTCCTGCCCTTTCCCTCTCAAGCAGTGCAGTGCCGCAAGGTGACTTGCTGCGCTGCTTGTTTTTTAAATAAGTATACCCATGAGGAGAATATTAATAAATGAGCTGCGCTGCTCTTGACCACGTTACGTGGTGCCTGCAAAACGGTAAACAGGCAAAATATCGACTACAAAACATCGACTGGACATAATATCGAGTTTTAAATATAGACTGGACAAAATAGCGACTGGACAGAATACAGACATCAAAAATATTGTTTTTAACGTAAGTAATGTAATATTGAATGTTAAAAATATAGACAGTTGAAATATCGAAGTATATAATATAGGTTATTAAAATGATCGAATTTTTAATAATATCGAATTTTTTATAGTGTTTTTTTGTTATTATATGTGTGAAAAGTGTGTATTTATGTTGTAAATTATTTTAATTAATGACATTTTTATTTTTTAATTTTTGCGTAATTTAATTCTGTAGCGGGTTGTGGGTTTATAGGGGAATAGGGTGGGAAGTAATTTAATTATAATTAATTAAATATGTAAATTTATTTATTGTTATTCATTTTTAATTATTTGTTAATTAATTTATATTTGGTAATTAATTAAATTTTAATTGCCAATAATTTAAATTAATTGGTTAATTGCTAATTATGTTAATTTTACTAATTTATTTTCCGTAGCGGGTTGTGGGTTTATAGGGGAATTGGGTGGGAAGTGATTTATTTATAATTAATTAAATATGTTAACATATTTATTGGTATTGTTTTACAGTTAATTGTTAATTAATTTCTTATGGGTAATTAATTAAATTAGAATTGCTAATTCATTTTATTTAATTGATTAATTGCTAATTATGTTAATTTAATAGTTTATTTTCTGTAGTGAGTTGTGAGTTTATAGGGGAATAGGATGGGAAGTCATGGGAAATCAATTTATTTAATTGTATTTAATTTGAATTAATAGTAAATTAATTTTTAAATGTTCAATTATTAATTGTTAATTTGTTATTAATTTGCATTAATGGGTAAAAGATTGTAATAATTGTAATAATTAAATTTAATTTGTAATTTTAATTGATTAATTATTATATTATATTAAATTCGTTATTACTTTTAATTAATTTTTTATAGATATTAATTTATATTTATTGAAATAAAATATGAAGTATTAATTTCCCTACTGTTGCACTCACTGGAGTTGGAATAGTAATTTTTACCGCTACGCTATCCAACGCTTTCCCTACTGTTGCACTCACTGGAGTGGGAATTGTAATTTTTACCTCTACGCTATCCAACGCTTTCCCTACTATTGCACTCACTGGAGTGGGAATAGTAATTTTTACCCCTACGCTATCCAACGCTTTCCTCACTGTTGCACCCACTGGAGTGGGAATAGTAATTTTTACCCCTACGCTATCTAACGCTTTCCCTACTATTGCACTCTTTGGAGTTGGAATAGTAATTTTTACTCCTATGCTATCCAACGCTTTCCCTACTGTTGCACCCACTGGAGTGGGAATAGTAATTTTTACCCCTACGCTATCCAACACTTTCCCTACTGTTGCACTCACTGGAGGGGGAATGGTAATTTTTACCCCTATGCTATCCAACGCTTTCCCTACTGTTGCACTCTTTGGAGTGGGAATAGTAGTTTTAACCCCTACGCCATCCAACGCTTTCCCTACTGTTGCACTCTTTGGAGTGGGAATAGTAATTTTAACGCCTACGCTATCCAACGCTTTCCCTACTGTTGCACTATTTGGAGTGGGAATAGTAATTTTTACCCCTACGCTATCCAACGCTTTCCCTACTGTTGCACCCACTGGAGTGGGAATAGTAATTTTTACCCCTACGCTATCCAACACTTTCCCTACTGTTGCACTCACTGGAGTGGGAATAGTAATTTTTACCCCTACGCTATCCAACGCTTTCCCTACTGTTGCACTCTTTGGAGTGGGAATAGAAATTTTAACCCCTACGCTATCCAACGCTTTCCCTACTGTTGTACTATTTGGAGTGGGAATAGTAATTTTTACCCTTACGCTATCCAACACTTTCCCTACTGTTGCACTCACTGGAGTGGGAATAGTAATTTTTACCCCTACGCTATCCAACGCTTTCCCTACTGTTGCACTCTTTGGAGTGGGAATAGTAATTTTAACCCCTACGCCATCCAACGCTTTCCCTACTGTTGCACTATTTGGAGTGGGAATAGTAATTTTTACCCCTAGGCTATCCAACGCTTTCGCTACTGTTGCACTCATTGGAGCGGGAATAGTAATTTTTACCCCTATGCTATCCAACGCTTTCCTCATTGTTGCACCCACTGGAGTGGGAATAGTAATTTTTACCCCTACGCTATCCAACGCTTTCCCTACTGTTGCACTCTCTGGAGTGGGAATAGTATTTTTTATACTTCTGCTATCGTACGGTAATAGTATTGGATATTATTTAATTATATTATGTTAATATATATATGTTTCAACAAATATGATTGTAAAATTATTTTTTTATAACTTTCATTAATTATTTAATTATTATAAGTTAATTTAAGTAGTTTTACGTATATTTTTGTAATTAATTTTTAATTTTAATTTAATTTAGCACTGTTTTTAATAAAGTCTATATTGTTTTAAACTATATTTTTGTAAACGATATTTTGTACTCAATATTTTTGTACTTACCTGTTTGTAGATACAAACTCGATATTTTGTCTGTAGATATTTTTTCCTCGATATTTTGGCTAGTCGATATTTTGTCCCTCGATATTATGTCAGTGATTCATGCAAAACGTAACTCCAAAATGTGATTTATCAAGCGATGCAAGGCTATCTTGCGTGGCCTTGAGTGGCTTGATAAATCTAGAGTAAATCATGGCGCTGAGCTACTCTGCCCCAGGAAGGCGTTCCATGAGTGTTGCGCGGGTGTTCCCCTCGCAACACCCATCGATGCTCACACCCTTGGATGTTGACACATTCTTGGATTTAACAAAAGAGGTAGACCTGTGAATGCACCAAAACCGCTAAAACTCCACAGGTGAGGCGTAACTAGGATAAGTATGTTTATTTCTCTTCGTCCTTTCCTCTTACTAAGTTTGCTCCATTCTGCAGAACACATAGGGGCATATTCTCAAGGATGTTTCACCGAGTTAGCGGCACTTTATTGCAGCCAAAGTGGATATATATTTATCGCCCCATTCACAAGCTGGTGCTAACAGCCCATATCACCAGTTTACCCTCGATAACATCCGCAAAAAACATTGCCACAGATGACCCCAGCAAATATTGCTAATGAAATGCAGAGTAGGCGTTCCCGTGCAAAAAGCAGCGCCAATACCACTCCACAAAATTCACATCGAGCAGCCAGATCAGCGATAAGAACCCAAAACAGGCAATAAGGTGCTTTAGCAGCAGGAATTTAACACCCGCTCTGTGTAAAGTTGGACGACAACCTGCACCAGAAAAGGGAGCCCAGGCCAGAGCCACACATGAAGAACAACAGATGCCATGGAGCCAACGATCAGGCAGCTCAGACACCCAAGAGGGCCACAACACACTCCGCCACCACCCCCAGGAACGCCCTCGAACACCTCCCACCCAATGCAAAGATATGTTACATCAACTTCACAAAATCATAAACAAAACAATTTGCTTTATGTCACACAGTTAGAACAAGTAACATGCATGTGTTGTCACAAAAAGGAGAATCACACATTCACCTTCGAATTACCAAATGAAACATTTTATTCAAAAAACCCAAAACAACAATTTTGAAGACTCGATGCACGTCTCCTCAGGACAATCTGTAGGTCACAGCCTGCAAGACAAACATCCAGATAAGAAGGTGTGACATGCACTCATCAAAGGACAGATAGAGAGCGAAAGAGAGAGAGAGATACAGAGAGAGAGAAAGAGAGGGAGAGAGAAAGATGGAAAGAGAGAGAGACAGAGAAAGAAAGACGGAAAGAGAGGGAGAAAGACAGAAAGAGAGGGAGAGAAAGAAAGAGAGGGTGAGAGAGAGGAAGAAAGACAGATAGAGAGGGCAATAGAGGGAGAGTGAGAGAGGGAGAAAGATGGAAAGAGAGGGAGAAAGGGATAGAGAAAAACGGAATGTGAGAGAGAGGGGAGAGAGAAAGAAAGAGAGACACAGTGAAAAGAAGAGAGGGATAGGTAGAGAGGGTACCGACGCTGCGCATCGAGGCCTCACTGCTAATCTGCTGGCACCGGTGTGTCTCCAACCACGTGCCGGTATGCACTGTAGTTCAGCACATCCCTCATCTGAAACAGAGTCTAGAGTTATGAATGGCAGAGTACATAAAATTGCACACGCCATCTTCGCTTGCCTGCCCTTGCGCACACAAGCAGCTGAACCCCAGCCCCTCACGCTACCCAGCGGTGCATGCCCGCCCCTGCGCAAACCAGGCCTCACTGCTCACTTTCCGCCACCGGCGTGTCTCCAAGAAACTCACCATGTGACGGTGCAAGCCCCTAGCCCGGGGCCTGCAAACATGGCACCCTCCACAAGATGCAGCCCCGCTCCATGGGCCGCCAGGTCTCACACTTGATTCTGGGTCTTGATTTCGCTATGGCAGAGATCGTATCAGTGCACATGGTATCATTGCAGGCTGCACACCCACTCAGCCCTTTAGGTGCTACTAACTCTGTGAACCGCGAGGCTATGCCACGTGGTGGTGGGCCAGCACTGCCCGCTGGCTCTGGCCTACACTGCCGTCCAGCAGGGCTCACAATGATCCTCACCAGTCCGGACCGCCAGGACGGGGCAGCATTGCAGGCTGCACACCTGCTCAGCACTTAAGGTGCCCCAACCTCAGTGCACCACCGAAAGTCACTGTCCCGTGGTGGTGAGCCTGTGCCAGACGCAGTGTATCTGGTGCCACAAAGTCTGTGCCCCGCAAGTCATGGACCCTCTATGATTGAGTATCGTGGTGCGGAGGCCATCATGTCACCTCCGGCCCTGGGAAATGTGATGTTGTAGGGTCCTAGGACCTCATGCATGAATAATAATCACACGGATGCACACAGACAGAGAGTGGAAATGATGGTGAGCACGTGCGCCCAGCCCTTTTCATTGGCAGGGTTACATGTCCTGTGACGCGTGTGCTGGATGGGTGTGGTGTGGGTGAAAACCAGCCATGAGGGAGTGGCTGTGGCATGCTGACAAGTAGACCTGTGATCAGCAGATCACTAAAGGGAAGACCTGGGACATGTAGCGTTGTCGTCCCCCCTGTAAGCGTAAGCTGAGTGGGCTGGCCCGGAGTATGCCAGTCCAGCATAAGGGTGCAAACAATGACCCCGGGGCTCTGGGCGTGGTTCTGTCCTGGGCTGGATAAGGAAGTAACGGATGGGCGTGTCTCTGTTGTAGTGTAGGCGCCACCCGGACCGCATTTGGCAATGTGTCACCCTGTGACCAAAGTCCAACGACATGGACGTAAGGGGGACTCACTGACCGTACATTCACTGGTGAGTGGGCGGTGGCAGAGCCCTTGAACTACTGTGTATTGCTCCCAATCTTTTTAATGTGACAGATGCTGGTTTTTTAATGTGGTAGCAGCGTAGCTACTCGTGTGTAATTTGCACTTTTAAATATAATACCTGACTAGGGGCCTGCTTTCGCCGACCCTCCCGGTAATTCCACAGTGTGGGGGTCTGCTTACACCTACCCGAGGCTTGTGCTCGACCTTTCTCCTTCCCGCCCCGGTCCGACGTGGTGATTAGCACCGTTGCGCAGAGGTCGAGGAAGGGTAGAGCCAGGCACTTCCGATGGGCTTGGGGGCCAGTTAGCGGTCTAGGGGTGATTCCCTGGTGATTATTCCAGGGATAAAATACACCTGGATAGTGGCCGCATTATGATGAGTGGGCGGTGGCAGAGCCCTCGAACCGCTGTGTATTGCGCCCAATCTTTTTAATGTGACAGATGCTGGTTTTTTTATGTGGTAGCAGCGTGGCTACTCGTGTGTAATTTGCACTTTTAAATATAATACCTTACTGGGGGCCTGCTTTCGCTGACCCTCCCGATAATTCCACAGTGTGGGGGTCTGCTTACACCTACCCGAGGCTTGTGCTCGATCTTCCTCCTTCCCGCCCCGGTCCGACGCGGTGATTAGCACCATTGCGCGGAGGGTGAGGAAGGGTAGAGCCAGGCACTTCCGGTGGGGTAGGGAGCCGTTAGCGGTCTAGTGGTGATTTCCTGATGATTATTCCAGGGATAAAAGTCACATGCTCAAGCGGCCGCGCAATAGACACGCTCAGTGGGCCCGCCGCCGGCGCGCCAAAGGCAAGCCCGTTTGGGCCCATCCGCGGCCGTACGGGGACCGGGGTCAGAATCCCTGGTCGGACAGCAGTAAGAATACAGTATAACCCAGCAGAGTTGCAGGCAATGCACCCCCCGCATAGCTAGTGAAGTAGTGTGGCTCAGTAGTGAAGTAGTGTGGCTCAGTGGTTAGAGGCGGCAGACCCGAGAGCAGAGGACAGCCCGGGACCAGGGTTCGATTCCCGGCGCGGCAGGTTTCTGGACCAGGGTCAGCGGCCTCGATAATTCTCTCGCCTCGGTGCCCACTCTGATCAGCGATCACACTCGGCAACTCTGGGCATTAGCTTGCCTCATCTTCACTAACGGCCCCACCAGACCGCCGGGGATGCCTGGTCTCACCCTGGAGATACCCATTAAGGGACCATCTCTCAGGGAAGCCAGGAAGGGTTTCGCAGCGGTCGAAGCGCCTTGGGACCCTACGGGTAAGTAGTGCGCTATATAAATGCCTATACATTTACATTTACATACATTTACTAGTGTTTGTAGACACAGCATGATGGTCAATCAAGATGGAGATTGCAGCCATTGCCCTATTAAGTGTAATATTGATCGTATGAGGCAGACAGAGAGCTCTGCACTGAACTGTGGTCCATTGAATTGTAGATCCTTAAGCAAGCATAAAATAGTAGTCTTTGACTTGCTCTCAGAGGGGAAGCTTGCTCTTCTGTTCCTTACATAGTTGTGGCTAGACCCTGATTCTGAGCCGGATATTATAGAGGCTCTACCCCCTGGCTACACATTAGCTAGAATTGATAGGGTGACATGTAGAGGAGGAGGGATAGCGGTTATTTTCAAACTCCCCCTCCAATGTTTCCTTGAACCGTTTACGATTGCTGATAGTGAAGTGGGCTCCTTCACGATCAAAGTTAGCCCCAATCTTACGGTGAAGGGGCTATTGGTCTACAGACCACCTGGCCCTCTAACACGCTTTTCGCCCAGTCTGGTGGAGGGCATTACTCATCTGGCCATAAGATATGATAAACTTCTACTATTGGGCGATCTGAATCTCCATCTGGAAGATCCTCTGAACAGGGGGGCCACTGACTTACATCAAGACCTATTGTAAATGTAAATGTAAATTGATACTTGTATAGCGCACTACTCACCCGCAAGGGTCTCAAGGCGCTTGTACGAATACCGCTGTGGAACCCGTCCTGGCTTCCCCTGTGAGGCGTCCATTCCTGGGCACCCCCAGGGTGAAGGCCTGGCATCCCTAGCGTTGTGGGGGCCGTTGTGGAGATTAAGCAAGCTATTGCCCAGAGTTGCAGAGTGGGACTCCATGATTGGAATAGGCACCAATGCGAGAATTATCAGGTCCGTGGAATTTTGAGCCCAAGACCCGCCGAGGCGGGGAATTGAACCCTGGTCCCGGGCTAGACCTCTGCATCAGGGTCTGCCGCTCTAACCATTGAGCCACACTTCTCCACTTCATCTGAGCCTGAAATCCTGTGCTCCTACACATCAGCAAGGTCACTTACTCGATCCTGTGTTTGCCAACTGGGATGATGTAGGAGTATCCACCCCCCTCCCTGTCCCCTGGTCATATCACTTCCTGGTCCCCTTTGTGGTGAGGGCTCAAGTGACCGGAGTCCAGGAAATACCCACATGTAACCACCCTCGCAGGATATTGAGAGATTTCTTGCGGGATAATTTTAACAGAGCGCTGACCTTGGGTGGGCCCCCGGGGGGGCACAGATATTGAAAATGCCTGCGAAAATTTGGAGAGAAGTATAGATGAAGCACTTAATAGTGCGGCCCGCTGCTTACTAATAAGACTGTGGTCAGGGCACATAAATCAGCACCTTCGTTCAATGTGGCGTTGCATCTGGCAAAAAACTGAATGCAAACGCCTGGAGAGGCAATTGAGAAATTGATTTTCTAGACAGGATAGATTGGAATATATTGGGAAACATAAATAATTTTACAGACTCATTAGTCGGGCGAAGGGCACTTACTACTAGGCTAGAATTAGGGCCGCGGGATACTCTACTAAAGAACTTTTTAAAATCTATAAGGAGATCTCTTTCCTTGCAGCTACTGCCGCACCTATAGCGGGTTTGGCTGAGTCATGCAACCAGATTGCTAACTATTTCCCTGAGAAAGTGGAGAAAATGTATTCCTCCTTCCCTGGGACCGTAGGGTTAGGTATGGAATTTGTGAAACAGCTCGGAGTAGCTGGGGCGGTTCGGAGACTGGATAATTTCACCATCCTTCCCCTGAGCTACTCAGTAAAATCTGTCTTAGCATTAAGTCTGGCTCGCCCAGAGACCCCACCTCACCCAAGCTGTTGGGTGAGAGTACGACTATTCTTGAGCCCTATATAAGGCGTATTTTGGAGGTCTCATTTAGATCACACATGGTGCCAGGGAGATGGAAAAAAGCTATTGTTCTCCCACTCCAGAAGAAGCAAAACATCAGCCCGAACAAACTTGAAATTCTGCGGCCTATCTCGCTACTGCCTTATCTGGCTAAGGTAGCAGAGAAGGTAGTAAACCAACAGCTTATGACTCATGTCGAGGAATCTTGCCTTTTGCTCCCTTCCCAATCGAGTTTCTGGGCTCTACATTCTACAGAGTGATAAGCGTGGCTCAAAACCACCTGAGCAAACTTACCTCACTCAGATATCATTCCCATAAAATATGCCAGCCAGGAGTGGAGAAGAATTAGAAAATATTTATTAGGCCATTAGTTTCTCTATATAGAGAGGCCCCGTCAGGACTGCACTCCAAGAAGTGCACCGAGAGGACTGCCTATTCTCAGAACAACAATGCGTTATAACACGTTTGAGCAGCATTAGTCACGCCCCTAAAGGAAAAGTACAGGACTGTAGAAATAATGAACAATGAGCGCACACATGAAGCCACTGCACCTGCAGGAGGATGGCTCTGTTATCCCCCAAGGCCACGGATCCGAGACTCTGCTCCTCCCAGGCAAGGGAACATTACTGATAGCAAAGAAACAAGTTTCGTTGTTAGCTTTTCTGCAAATATTAACTCAAGGTGAGAAATATTGAGACCAGGGATTTTTCTGCTCATAAGGGAGGGGGTATTGCAGTCTGGTTGAGGACACATGTTCCCAAAATGGCGGCACAGAAGCTAAGCTAAGAAATTGCTAACTGGAACACGATAATCACTAATTAGTCTTGAATACATATGCAACATATCATTTGGTTAGACACACAATACTAACTTATGGATGTATGTCATCACAACGCATGCTTTTACTCCGCATGCCATTACAACGCAGTTTTTACAACGCAAGTCGTTACAACGACTTGCGTTGCGTTGGGGGGCGCTGGATAGTGGAATAGTTTCATTTTCTATTCCAACTCCAGTCCCCGTGGATAGTAGGGAAGGTGTTGGATAGAAAATTAAACTATTCCCTTTCCTACAGCGCCCTCCAGTGCAAGTCGTTGTAACGACTTGCGTTGTAATAGCTGTGTCGTAATGGTAGTGCAGAGTAAAAGTTGCTTGTAAAGGATGTTTCCCCTAACTTATACGTCATCATATTGAGTGAATTGAGGGGCGGGAAATGCGAAACCTATCAAGAGTCCGCACTACTTCTTGCCAAGGAAGTCATTAGACAGGGGGCAGATGCTGGGCAACCTATGGCCTTGATTCTGATGGACCTGAGCGCTGCCTTTGACACTGTGGCCCATCACACCTTGCTGCAGTGTCTGAACAAGGGCGGTGTCTCAGGCCCGGCCCTAAAATGGCTGCAATCCTTTCTGACAGAGCGAAGCTTTCAGGTTTGACAGGGTGCACACTACTCCTAGGATATCAAACTGCAACAGGGTGTGCCACAGGGCTCGGCCTTGAGTCCTACCCTGTTTAACCTATACGTAACCCCTCTGGCGGAGATAGCAGAAGGTTTTGGAATTAGGGTCGTATAATATGCCGACGACACCCAGCTGGTGATCTCCCTATCACAGGCACTGGACTTGGCAGCCTCTAACTTCAGGGCATGCATGCAGGAGCTTGCCTCCTGGATGGCTAAAAACGGACTGAAACTTAACGGTAACAAGACTGAGGTGCTTATGGTAGGGGGTACTTCATCAGGCTGGACATCGGCTTGGTTGTCTCTGAGTCTGGGCCTCACTCCTACACCATGCCCCCAGGTGAAAAACCTTGGTGTATGGTTGGTTCCAACCTCTCATATGAAATTCATACTAGATGTGCAGTGGGGACGTGCTTTGGAGTTCTTAAAAGCCAGCGGAAAACAATGGATCTCCTTCCTATAGAGGCTAGGAAGGCGCTGGTGCATGCCCTTATTATATCTCACCTAGATTATGGCAATATACTGTATCTGGGCGCCACAACTAAATGCCTTAGTAGACTGCAGTTTGTGCAGAATGCAGCCGCACGGCTGGTGCTTATACAACCTAGGTAGGAGCGGTGCCTCCAAAAGAGCCTTGTACACTCTGCATTGGCTCCCAATAAGGAAAAGAGTGAGGTTCAAGACGCTTTGCATATGCCATCGCACCAGGGCACGGGTCTTTCTTATTTGAGGGATCTTATTACCTGCTGTAGGCCCGCAAGCTCCCTTAGATCGAGTGGGACTGGCTTGTTGCTAGTACCTAAGGTTAAGAATGCCAGAATGGGAGGCAGGTCCTTTCGGTTCCTGGCGGCACAGAGCTGGAATAAGCTCCCTCCGAGCCTCCGGATGGAAACTTCTGAATTGAAGTTTAGGAAGGCTCTTAAAACCCATCTGTTCTCATGTTGATTAGGTAGGTTGGTCTGGACGTGGTTGAGGCGATGCCTCCTCTCTCACTATAGCACGGGGACACGCCGTTATGGCGTAACCAGGCACTTTATAAACTAACTCCTTTATTATTATTATTATTATCCATACTTCCCCAATTGAAAGATGATAGACCTGACCCATCTGTGTAAATATGAATGTATAATTCACATTCAGTGGAGTGTTGCAGCTGGAGCAGTACAGGGCCTTGCAAAGCCCGCTTTACATTGTTGGCCCATGGAGGGCCAGCCAGGGTCCTTCAGGGAATAACAAGTTCAAAGGAAGAGGAAGAGTTCAGTCCGCAATCTGAATGCTGTGTCAATGGCGATCAAACAGAATATGGCAGTCCATTTCGAGGTCCAAGGTGAGTGTCACAGAGTGTATTGGGAGACAGTGGAAGGTGATGATGCAGAAGGCAGAACCAATCAGAAACTGGCCATATGGCGGAGAAGAATGCTATTGCATCATTCTTACCATGAAGGCAGGTTCATCCACATCTTCCACTGCTGTTACATGTGCCTCACGTGTGGATGGTGGTGTTCTGTCTTCAGCACTGTGTGGCAGTGACACCTCAGGGGCCGGAGGTGGAATGTCTGCTGCACTATGTGACACTGACACTTCAGGGTGCGGAGATGTGGATGTAGTGGTAGCAGCAATACAAAAGTGGATGATGGACGGAGCTCTTGAGCAAATCAAACACTCACCCCCAGTCAACTGATCTGGGTTTACTCCATCACCATTCTTTAGCTCACTCCGCCACCCCAGTTAGGACATGGCCATATGCAAATCGGTCTGACCCTGTGCCTCATAGGAACAGTCCAGCCCGAACTGCCAAGCCTGTCTTCCCTGGACCAGAAACAAGCATCCTAGGACCGGTTTCTGGCATTTCAGAAGTCATCAGCCAGGTTAGCTTGAATCTAGTGGCAACATGAGCAAGGGACTCACGTCTGAGCATACCCTGCCAACTTAGGGCGGGCAAAGCGAAACAAAAGGGGATGATGGATGGAGCGCTTGAGCAAATCAAACACTCACCCCCAGTCAACAGATCTGGGTTTAATCCATCACCCTGTAGTGTAGTTCCTAGTTTCCCACTAGGCCCTGCGCATTGGAATAACATAAACAGTAGTATCGACGTGGAACTGCTTATATTCCAGGCCTCCACTGACTATGCTAAACTTAATTGGGTTGTGTTACCAACTAGCTCAGAGGTCACTGGAAACTTTCTTTTCTGCATAGGAAGTGATCAGCTTCCTTGCCACAGACAAGAAGGGATTCAGCTTTCCAACAACCGTGCAACAAGACAACTTTGCTCCTCAGATCAAGAGTCGATCTCTAGGGTCGTGTGAAACAATAGACATGTATTTTACTCAGTCAGTCTAGTGCAGTTTACTTTCACGAGATGTAGAGAATAGAGAGACGGGCGTTTGTCAATAAAGGGTTAACATTTATTGAACAGTCTTTCTTCTCGTACAAGAGAAATGAATTGCCACAATTGCAATAATTGTTATTATAAAAAGTACGTACAGTAAGATAAGTATTGCGAAATAGAACTGTAAAAGCATTGATATGGTTTCTTAGCCATACAATGGTTTAAAAGTAATAAAACATATATACAGTCATATATACATTAGGCTAACATACTCAACTGGTGCTTCTAACTAAGCCTACCCCAGTGTGCCTGACCTAAGCCTAACACGTGAAAAGGGGAGTAAGTAAGTAGCTTAAGTTAAGTTGGTTTTGCCAAGGTTTGTTTCAAGAATTCTCGTCTAAGGGTTTAGTCAACACCATACCTCTGAATAGAATGATGGAGGATTGGTATCTCCTTCAGGGGTCTCTCTCGATATCCCAGTCACCCGCGAGGGTAAACCGGAAGCGCCGGGACTGGATTTCTCTGCACGAGAAAGGCAGCGGCTTCTCTTCAGCGCGTCGAGGAAGGAGGGGGGACAGCGTCCGCGGGCAGCTGGAATCTGCTGGATGTCTTCGCAGAGGGACGGCTGTTCAGCTCCTTAAGCGTACTGCACCATAGTTCGCGCTATAGCGGCGATAATGGTAATCAGCAGCTTCACCACCACAGGATAGCAGGCTGCAGCGACAGAGTGCTAGATTTACCAACACAGGGTCATGCAGGCAGCCAGCATCAGCAACAGGCAACGAACATTGCTTAAGGCAACGTTGGTAATATTTATACCTGACAGGTGCCGGGTTTGACTCAAGTTTGCTGGACATAAGACGTCAATTAAAGATGTCACTAGGAAGTGATAGTTATCAGTTGCTCATTAGAGTTCCATTACTAATCAAAACATAGCAAGCGGGGATTTCCAGGTTTGCTAAGTTTTTATCTTGTTGAAGAACTCGGAGTGTTATCTAGGAATATCAGATAGTGACTGCTGCTCTGTCATTGCACTAATTGGTCGCAAAGGAAGTAGCAGAGAGTCATGCTGGAATGTGGCTCTGTTCGTGTGAGGCCAGAGATGACTTTTCAGAAAATCGCACTTGAACGGTTATGCCAATATAGGGAATAAATGGGTTTATAGCCGAATAGGGGCATAAGGTCACAGTATCGATCAGGAACCTAGATTAACACGCAACACCCACTCCACGGGTTAATGTCCATCAAAATTACTAAAACTAAGCAATTATATGCATGTGTAACATTGCCCACCCCAAAATACATAAATGCATTCGAAATAGGCGTACTTGTAATACATGGAATTTAGGTACTGTACGTTTTTTAAAGCATAGTAATCATTCAAAAAATTATTGCATATGAAATCAATGAACGATTATGCAAAAGGAATTACACATGAAGTATCTCTGACAGAAGAAATGCGAGATAAATCATCACATAAAAATGCATTGTAATAACATGTGTGCTAGAGGCTGGTGTAATGTTGTTATGTCTCTAGATGTGTTTAGAAATAGAAGTGTGAAGCTTCTGTTCTCTAAGAATAGTTTTTACGTTAAGCAAAGAATTGTTCGTGCCAGAAAATGGTCAATATTAGAAAAAATTGTCCAATTCAAAGAAAAAATTTTTTAATGCTTGAGCGGGGAAACATAGAGTTCCAAAGCTTATTGCAGTTTTTGTTGATCAAAACTGAAGGCCGAATTCAGAGTTCATGGGAACGCTGTGTGTCGGAAAAGCTTCTAAAAGTTATTGTTTCTCTGTGGGTGAGAACATCGTATCAGACAGGCTCTCAAAGAATTGGTCTACAAATTCAGGTGATAGTTCAACCAAATTAGATAGCGCTGTAACTTGGCAGGTGTGAGAATGATTGCTGTCATCATATTCGGGAGCAGCAATGCTCACAGCTCGCTGTACCTGGATGATGTTGCTTTTGTCACTCGCTCCACTGTTACCACTTGGCTGTAGTACAGGAGTCTCCACAAATGCCGTCATCAGGATTGGTAGCCGCTGGGGACAACACAATGCGTGAGCTGTTATTGGACTGAGCAAAGTATCGACGTCCATTGGTACTGCTGATGGAAGTGAAAGACAGATGTCCAACACGCATTCATCGCCGCAAAGCATACACCGTAGCACAGGTAAAATGCAATTTTGCCATATTGGTCTGAATGAAAGGAACCAGGTCATGTTTAGATCTCTCAGCCTGGCCAATCCGAGGACGTTAGTTGTCCTGTCCCGGTAGCGTATTGCTAGGATTGTCTCTTCCATTCCCATGGGAGCTATGTCTGAGCCGAGGCTTGCCATAACGAAGCAGGAGGGTCAAAAATAGAATCCCTGCGATTAGTCCCAAAAATAATGGTATGCCGCCAAAAATGGAGTGCACAAAATTAGGAAAGATTCCCAAAATTGCCTGGAAGGGTGTTAGCAGTCCCGTAAAGACTGTCTTAAATATGCCTGGGATGCTTGTTGCACTAGACATGTTAAGGAGTTGGCTGAACATTTCTACGAAATGCACGGGGCAATTTGTTGATAAAAGGTCATGAACTTCAGTAGCCGTCCTTGCGACTAGAAGATCATACGTCTCTTTAGATGACGTTATAGGCACTGTTGTCTGTAAAAGTACAGATTTCATTTTGCTTAAAGTATCAATTCGTATAGAATAGAGATTCAGACGAGGCCAGAGGGGAGTCACTATGTCTGGAGGCCCGCTCGGGAACAATGCTTGCATACAACATTTGACCATGGACGTTACTTCTATTAGATAACTTTTCCCTGGCGCGAGGCCACAACATCTGTGATCCGTTCTAAGAATGTAACTCCCGTTCGAAAGTTGCATAAAGAAGGGCTCTATCTGATTTGCAGGTGTGACTAGCTGGTGGCATGAAAGGTTGTTTGAATTTCCATCACATGCTCCGTGTAAATTAATACCCTGACACAAAAGTATACCACTTAGTGAATGTTTACAGTTCTCACCACTAAGAAATAAATTTTTGTCACTGTCACTATAGCAAGAATGAGTGTATGGTAATTTCCATGTAGATTTTACATATCCTTTACCCAATTGTTCATACTGGCCAGCAGGTATGTATTCAAGGCACTTTTTAAATCGGAAAGTTGTTATCGGAATTGTGATAATTCTGTGTATTATCCATTCAATGACAGGACTCTCTGACATTGTCAATGGTAATCTCTCGAGTCTTTCGATGCTCAGGATTGTATAGTCTGCTCCTTTCTGTGCCAAACTGATCTGTTTATCAGTAAGGTTAAAACTAGAAAATAATGACGTTGTGTTGATTAAACGCCAAGGCACATAGCCTGAACGAAGGTTTTGCAGCGTCCAGCCTAGTTCTATAATAGAGCGTAATTGAGACTGGCCATGTTGTAACATTAGCAAATCTCTGTCTATCACATCAAAGGCAGAGGATACAATATTGTCCAACGAATATATTCTGGAAGACAGAGTCGTTAACCCATTGTCTACCACAGAAAGTGATTTCTCCAAATTAATACGATCAATTTCTCGTATTTTTTCAGCAGTTTCAATTTGCTTTACTTTCCAAGCCTCGTTGTAAGCAGCATAGATACTGGTCGCTATGAAACGCTTTTGACGCTGTTTGCGTGGTCCAAGAATGAAGTCGCGCAAATCAGCACCATCTTTTAATAAAGACAAGTGTTGCTTAATTTCAGCCAGTGTGGATGTTGTTAGCCATTCTAGGCAGAGTTTCCCTACACTGAATGTTGTTATAATCCCTGGATGTTGTCTCTTGGAGTAACTAGGGTCTAATCTGGTCATTTTTAAACCCTGTGTTTTATTCAGGAATCTATCCTGACAGCGATTTGTGTCTGTAGGCCAGATTAACTACTTTTTCCAATCAGGATGTGTTCTGTTGAAATGTAAAATTTGTGACACGTCTAATTCAATATCTGTGGTTACATTTTCAGGTATTGGCTTTGGTATAGACGGTGTTTTAAGGTCTTTGATCTTAGCTAGGCCAAGACAAGATGTTTGGTGTATTGTGTCATTTAAAAACAACATTTGTTCTGGTATCATGCAGGTTCTAAATAGTGCTTCAATGCCTTGCACCTGCCAATCTTTTGTACCCCAAATTGTTTTCGTTTCAATATTATTTTCCCAATAATCAAAACCAAATGTCATCATTTTGTCATAAAATGCTTCTGAATATATCAATTTAGAATTTGTCATTATTGTTTTCATTCCTGATTTATCTAACAGTTTGTAATAAAACGTTTCTGCATCACTGGTGTTAAACCCTGAGAAGTATTTGAATTTCTCAAAAAATGCTTTAGAACTGCTTTTAGGTGGTGTAGAACAATGTTCCCATTGATTGTACATAAAAACATTTCTAGGCTGTGCAGATTTATGCAAGTAATGATCCCCATAGTGGGTGTAACAGAATAACTGCTCATAACTAGATGAACCTTGTAAATAATCATGATCTGTGAATCTAGCTGACATTACTAAATCAGACATCATGTCATTAATACTGTTAAAGTCCCAATCATCAGAGAATGTACTTGGTGTCACAAAGTCACTTAAGGAAACCTTTAGTTGATGAGGATACTTCAGGATTTCGACCGGACCATATATCTCATAGTCTGTTTTCTCCCATACTACCCCACCAGGTATTGGAATTGCTGTGACATTTACTGTTGACAGTTCTCTTTTCTTCACGTGGGATGATCTGTGTGGTTTCAGGACTAGGTTGATGTTCTGACTTGCTGTGTCCATTCAATTGTAATGAACTTTCCTAAAATTAAAACTAAAATTAGGCAAAGTAGGAGTATGAATACCCCTGAGATAATCCAATGCTCAATCAACGGTGAATCCAGATATAATTCTTTGATTTGTTGAAGGAGTCCTGTTGTATTTTCTTTAGAATACTTTTTTGTTTCTGGCATCACTTCGGGGTTGTTTAAATCTTCAGAGAAGTTGTCGAAGTTGATGAAATAACCAGAGGCAGTTCTGTCAATTGATGGGATTGTTCTTTCAATCTGTCTCTCGGTAGCACTTTCTGATGCCACATCATTGTAGACTGGTGTTGTTTCTTGACGAACTGTTTCAATCTGTGTTTCAAGAGGCACGAGTTCCATGGCATTATTGCATAGTCCTTCATTGTGCACTGCAGGCTGATCGAATGTGATGAGTCTTTCAGTTTGAACCTCTTGGATTGTTGCAAGTTTGGGTATTCTGTTGTTTCTTGGGAGTCCACTGGGCCTACTGTTGATTATAGGCCACATGCTTGTGGTTTTACCAGATCGATAAACACGACTCTGTTCTCCTTTTTACCAGCAAAGGGCGGTAGCACAACTGATCTTGTTCCGGTGACTGCCAAGACAGGTACTGCTTTTCTGTAAGAAGGCCCAAATTCCTTCTTAACCGCGATCTTTTCTCTGACTAGATCCCCAATCTTTGGAATCCAGACAGGCCTTGCTGGGGCTGTTGCGGGTGGTGCCTCGTCAGTGGTACTTGGCTGTTGCTTTAACTTTATGTTGCTTAATGATTTTCTTGTTTCATTCAGTTCCTGTAAAACAGCCAAACGATCCTTTACATCAAAGTGCGTTGTTTCTTCTTGTACCACTGACATCTGACTATCGAGGTCCTGAACGCGCATTCTAATTCCGAACAATAGTTCGTATGGGCTGAAACCTTTTAGAGAATTTCTTGGCTTGTTGTTAAGACTAGTCTGGACACTTATTAAATGTTTGACCCACCCAGCGCCTGAACCTAATACCTTCGCTGTTATAGATTGCTTTATGTCCCGGTTTTTTCTTTCTATCACACTATTCCCTTCCGGGGTATGACGGACAAGAATACCGCAACCCAATTCCCATGCTAGCCATGGTCCCCTTATAAGCTCGAGAGCTGAAAGCAGGACCCTGGTCAGAATGGAACGTGGTAATTGCGTATGTGCCGATATGGACTCGCAAATCTTTTATAACCTTTCTAGCGTCAGCCGAGCGCTGGAGGCCTCATTTTTTAAGTGCTTTTCGTCTTAACTGTTAATAGGACGCAGGATGGGGTGTAGGCAGCGTTACGCTCTTTCTGACTGGTAGCCGGTAGCAAGGTTCGCTACTGCGATCCCTATTACAGTTTTCACAGTTGTTTGCATATATTTGGTGTTCTACACTCATTCCCGGCCACCAGAATACTGATTGTAATTCAGTCAGAGAAACCTTAATTGTTTGGTGTCTCAGACCCAAACCCATATGTGCGTCTGCTATTAAAAATATTCTCCTGTTCGTGTTTGGAATTACTCTGTCCCCCACTCCAGGGATTCGAGCAAAAGGAACGGAGTTTGCATCGATTATGTATGCATAATTGAGTGGATAGTTTACGGGTAGTGCTGCACAGTCGCCTTTTACGGTCGTTTTTACTGCCAGCATGGTTTCCCCGTCTATGTATTTATCTGTACGCTTTTTTGTGGCTACGGAAGCCGGTTTAGTTGCTTCCGCGGTGGCTGTATTAGCCAATGAATTCCCTGCAACGTGAACGCCATCACGTTGAAGACTCTGTGCGTGAATCACGTGAGTCTTTTGTAGTTCTTTACTTAAAAGAGCTACTTGTTCCCAAAGCATTTTATGCTTTATTGTGGCACCTGTGTCATCTTTGTAGTTGTTTTCGATCCAACTCTGCAGTTTATTGTTGTAAGAATTGACGCAAAAATGAGAATCGCACACTATAAGTGTGGGGAATTCGCGTTCTGCATTTTCGAGCGCCATCTTTAAAGATCTGATTTCAGTTCTCTGAACCGAACAGTTTCTTACAGATTCAGTTTTTGTTACTTTCGGTCTGAATTTACCGCACAGCCAACGACCCTTAATGATCGCACATGCTGCATCGTAGGATTTTCTCTCTACGTTGAAATGCTGTACAAAGCTATCTGTATAGATTATACAGGCGTATAGTGGGAGAGGCAGAATTTCGATTGGTAGAGGATATTCTTCTTCATATTCTAAGTCATTCAGTTCTTCGTATTGCGGGGCGAAATAGTATTTCACGTCTTCCGCTCCTAGAGAATCTATGCACTGTATCCATTTCGGATCCAGTGACACTGTAGGCAGGTTTACTGGGCTGAATAGCGCTTCGAAGGCGGATTCCGCTGTAAGGATATTAATCCGTTTGCCGTGTGCTAGTTCTCGTTCATTTGCTAATGCGATCTGCACTGCGTTCACAGTTCTTTCTGTGTGACTGAATGTTTTTTCTGCTTGTGTGTACAAGTGAGATTTAATTGAAATTGGTACCTTTTCTCCCTCATTAGAGGTTAGGTATGTGAATCCGCATCTTCCTAGGATGACTCGGATTACAAGATCACGTGTGTTGTCACGTGTGTCTAATTTTGTTTTTGCTAACATGTCTGTTTGCAGTGATCTCAAAATTTCTGTGTGTTTTTGAGTCCAATTGATTTGTTTAAAATCAGGTTTTATTAGTTCGTAGAGAGGTTTAACCCTCTCTGCGTAATTTAGTATGTAAGTTCTTCCGAAATTCAGAAAACCTAGTATGGATTGTAAGTTCTTCAGCGTTTTTGGAGCTTGGAGTACAGCGCACTTCTCTAAGAAGTTGTCCACTAGGCTTTTCCCTTCACTTGATAATTCGTACCCTAAAAATAGTACTGTCAGATGGGCAATTCGGGACTTTTTAAAGTTGAATTTGTAACCCTCTGCTGCGAACCCAAGTATAATGGTGTTCACTCTCTTCAAGTGAGTATCCAAGTCGTCATCTGTGAGATAAATATCATCTACGTAAGATAATGCTTCATCATCATAGATTTGTAGTAACTCTGTTACCCTAGCTGAGAATAGTCCTGGGCTGTTCTTGAACCCCTGTGGGAGTCGACAGAATTTTTTCTGCGACCCAAATGCGGAGAAAGCGGTCAAATATCTGCTTTCTGGTGCAATGTTTTGACAAAAGAAACCATTAGATATGTCTAATGTCGTTTTATATTTTTTCCTAACTATGTTATTCATTAGGGCTGCACTATGCGAGTTTTGTACTGCAAAAGTTTTGCAACATGTATTAAGATGTCTGTAGTCCAAAACTAGACGATATGAATTGTCTGGCTTGGAGACAGGAAACAAAGGATTGTTCATTTGAGAGGTGCATGTTTCAATCACCCCCTGGTACTCAAGTTGATCTAAGATCTCCCTGACCTGTTTTTTAGCTTCTTGCTTTATGGGATACTGCCGTTGGGCAGTTGGTTCACTTTTTAGTTGGATTTTGTGAGGAGGAGAGTCCTCATCCCATCCTACATGATTTTTATACAATGCAGGTGCCTGGGCCACTGCCCATTTCCTTGCATATGTATATTTTTTGTGAATCGGTATGTGATTCGAGAAGGCAGGCATAATTACTTCTTCGCCACGAGGGCACTCCCTGACAAACTCCGGGGGCCAATCTTTTTCAGCTAACAGAATATCATAGCCTTTTGAGAGCTTATCCCAAAATAGACCCTTAATTTTCCTAGTCTTATCACCCTCCATACGCAATGTTATTTCGGATATTTTATGGGGCTCGCTAAGTCTGGTGTCGGCAGTTTCAACCTGAATGTACTCATTCGTGTCCACTGTCTCCAGATGACTCATCAAGTTCTTGCGTGCTATACTGATTTCTGCTGCACTGTCCAACATTGTCAATGCCCACTCCCCGTTTTTCAACTGTGTCCTCAGTATTCTCGGCATGGTTGATTACTCTAATACTGGCTACCTTCTTTTTAGGAAATTGAGATTTTTTACTCTGAGCAGGTTCCTTGTCTTTGGACTTGGTGTGCTCTCCTGGGTCTGACCGTCCTCTTCTTTCCGAATTCTGTGGAAGAGATCGAGAGGGACGTATATCAATACTTTGATATCTATCAGGTTTTTTCAGATTATCCCTATTTCTAAGGTTATATCTTTTCTCAGAGGGCTCCCTCTGGGGAGACTGGCGTTCTCGAGTCGGAGTTCTTTCCCTCCGTCGAGGAGACCTTCCTCTGGACTGGAAAACTTTTTCCTTGGGAGTGGATTGTTTATTTCCATCCCAGCCCTTTTTAGGAGTGTTTAAATTATTTTTAATAAATAATTTTTCAGGATTTTCGAGCAGTTGGGGCTTTACTGGTTTCCCACCCAAGCTGTCTCTACCTAATTCTTCATAGCACTTTTCTATGATTTTTGCAAGCTCAACAGGATCTTTTATATCTGTTTCCCTCAACTTCTGGCGAATCGCCACAGATGCTGCTTCTCCTCTAATGTTGGCTAATAATATAGCAGAGACCTGCTTGAAGTCTTTCAGTAATTTCATACCTAGATTTAAAGCGGGCTCTGGACCGAATTCATTTTGAATCTGTTTTAGCACTTCTGGTATTACCGCCATAGACGGCACACCGTGTGTTTTTGTGTAAATGGAAGCAAAGACTGTACCCCAAGTGTCACAGTCCTCCACGTGTGGTGCGATTCCCATAGGAAGGCAGATGGTCAAGATTCTGTGTTTCGCAATAGGGGTAGTATCAGGAAATACTGCCTCTATTTGAGTGATTTTCTGTGCTAACCAGAAAGGAATTTGTTCCCGTTTTACGGGTGTTTTACCAAGACATGACTGTATGTTCTGTGGTGTAATTTTATTTGTGTTCCCCTGATGAGGGGTCAGCTGTGGTGTATTAACAGCTGGCTGGACTGTTGCAGTCCGCATTACATATTGGACTAATTGCCTATGTATTTTTATTAATGTGTTTAGTTGTAC
Organism: Lissotriton vulgaris; assembly: GCF_964263255.1. Classification (NCBI taxonomy): domain Eukaryota; kingdom Metazoa; phylum Chordata; class Amphibia; order Caudata; family Salamandridae; genus Lissotriton; species Lissotriton vulgaris. Next base: position 25,135,356 of record NC_141696.1, on the reverse strand, counting down.
TAACAGCTCTTCCTTAGACATTCTTGCAATGTCAGGATGTGGTGTGTAGCTGGCTAGAACCGGCCACGTTGCTCCTGGTCTCCCTAGTGGACCGAGCCTAGTTATGTGATTATTGTGTTTTAGGGCGCCATTAAACCAGAGCAGGTGCTCTTGAAATTTAAGTGGGATTTCAATCTCCTCGAAAGGAGCGTACTCTCCCGGAGGTTCCTCTATTTTGTAATAGTGAAACTCTTGTGTTGCAGCGTTTGCCGCTGGAAAGTTTATCCAGGAATAGAATACCTCTGTCTGCCGATACTCGTGAGCCTCTATCACGAAAATTACTGTACCACCTTGAGGTGTCAGTCCGTTTTCTATAAGTTTTAACGTTATAGATCTTCTTAAGTGAACCGGGATGATAATAGCATCCGGGTCTGCTTGTTCGGGACCTTGCTGAGTCGCGTCTACTGCGGCCCCAGAAGTTCCGTTGTTTTCTACTGACATTTTAAAAATGCAGGTTTGCAGAGTAGGTCTCCAAGGAGACAAAGATTAGGTGCACAATATTTTGGAACACTGTATCCTTCAACGTTGAATAATCCAGAGCTTTACATAGGAATCTCTTCCTACTAAGGTCGGGCGGATTTTAACCTTTCACCCACTCCAGACGTCTATTGGAGTATTTACGGGAGAAAGGGGTCTGTGAAATATGCACGACTGAGTTACTCTACTGTCTTGCGTTAGTTTATCGCCTTACCAAACGTTTGGGCGCCATGTAGTGTAGTTCCTAGTTTCCCACTAGGCCCTGCGCATTGGAAGAACATAAACAGTAGTATCGACGTGGAACTGCTTATATTCCAGGCCTCCACTGACTATGCTAAACTTAATTGGGTTGTGTTACCAACTAGCTCAGAGGTCACTGGAAACTTTCTTCTCTGCATAGGAAGTGATCAGCTTCCTTGCCACAGACAAGAAGGGATTCAGCTTTCCAACAACCGTGCAACATGACAACTTTGCTCCTCAGATCAAGAGTCGATCTCTAGGGTCGTGTGAAACAATAGACATGTATTTTACTCAGTCAGTCTAGTGCAGTTTACTTTCACGAGATGTAGAGAATAGAGAGACGGGCGTTTGTCAATAAAGGGTTAACATTTATTGAACAGTCTTTCTTCTCGTACAAGAGAAATGAATTGCCACAATTGCAATAATTGTTATTATAAAAAGTACGTACAGTAAGATAAGTATTGCGAAATAGAACTGTAAAAGCATTGATATGGTTTCTTAGCCATACAATGGTTTAAAAGTAATAAAACATATATACAGTCATATATACATTAGGCTAACATACTCAACTGGTGCTTCTAACTAAGCCTACCCCAGTGTGCCTGACCTAAGCCTAACACGTGAAAAGGGGAGTAAGTAAGTAGCTTAAGTTAAGTTGGTTTTGCCAAGGTTTGTTTCAAGAATTCTCGTCTAAGGGTTTAGTCAACACCATACCTCTGAATAGAATGATGGAGGATTGGTATCTCCTTTAGGGGTCTCTCTCGATATCCCAGTCACCCGCGAGGGTAAACCGGAAGCGCCGGGACTGGATTTCTCTGCACGAGAAAGGCAGCGGCTTCTCTTCAGCGCGTCGAGAAAGGAGGGGGGACAGCGTCCGCGGGCAGCTGGAATCTGCTGGATGTCTTCGCAGAGGGATGGCTGTTCAGCTCCTTAAGCGTACTGCACCATAGTTCGCGCTGTAGCGGCGATAATGGTAATCAGCAGCTTCACCACCACAGGATAGCAGGCTGCAGCGACAGAGTGCTAGATTTACCAACACAGGGTCATGCAGGCAGCCAGCATCAGCAACAGGCAACGAACATTGCTTAAGGCAACGTTGGTAATATTTATACCTGACAGGTGCCGGGTTTGACGCAAGTTTGCTGGACATAAGACGTCAATTAAAGATGTCACTAGGAAGTGATAGTTATCAGTTGCTCATTAGAGTTCCATTACTAATCAAAACATAGCAAGCGGGGATTTCCAGGTTTGCTAAGTTTTTATCTTGTTGAAGAACTCGGAGTGTTATCTAGGAATATCAGATAGTGACTGCTGCTCTGTCATTGCACTAATTGGTCGCAAAGGAAGTAGCAGAGAGTCATGCTGGAATGTGGCTCTGTTCGTGTGAGGCCAGAGATGACTTTTCAGAAAATCGCACTTGAACGGTTATGCCAATATAGGGAATAAATGGGTTTATAGCCGAATAGGGGCATAAGGTCACAGTATCGATCAGGAACCTAGATTAACACGCAACAACCCCAGTTCAGACATGGCCATATGCAAATCAGTCTGACCCTGTGCCTCATGGGAACAGTTCTGCCCGAACTGCTAACCCATGTCTTCCCTGGAAACAAGCATCCTGGGACCGGTTGCTGGCATTTGAGCCGTCATCAGCCAGGCTAGCATGAATCCAGCGGCAAAGTGAGCAAGGGACTCACGTCTGAGCATACCCTCCCAACTTAGGGCGAACAAAGCTATACAAAAGGGGATGATGTACAGAGCGTTTTAGCAAATCAAACACTCACCCCCAGTCAACTGATCTGGGTTTAAACCATCACCATTCTTTAGCTCACTACGCCACCCCAGTTCCGACATGGCTATATGCAAATCAGTCTGACCCTGTGCCTCATGGGAACAGTCCAGCCCGAACTGCCAAGCCATGTCGTCCCAGGATGAGTCCCTTGCTCACTTTGCCACTGGATTCAAGATAGCCTGGCTGATGAGGCTTATGAACCCTAAACCAGTCACAGAATGCTTGTTCCCGGTCCAGGGAAGACATGGCTTGGCAGTTCGGTCTCCCTTATTCTCCTCATGTGTCCCAACTCCTGTGTGACATCGCTAGAGCCACTCTGACTGGACAGTTGTTCTTCTCTCTAAGTCAGGACTCCAGTGATGTCAGCCATGGTCCATCGGAGAGCATGGAGTGGACTGTGGGTATCCGTTTGGGACTGTGAGTGGTCTTGATTGGACTTAGACACCCACGTATGGCATCTAGTTTGTCTGCCATGTGGTCAAACCCCACCCACACCTGTTCAGCCATCTTCTCCTGGCACCCCAACACACGGTGTTGGAAGGCCATGTGTTCTTCGTGGGGGTACTGGGAGGCAGCCAGGGTGTGGGTGCTTCCTGCTGTGTGGTCTGTGCAGGGGGTGAGGTCTCATCGATGCAGCTGGGCTGCCCTGCTCCTGGAGGTGGGGTGCGGAGGCTGTCAATGAACTCTTGGAGGGAGTCGGTGTCATACTTGTCGTAGGTGTGGTGGTCCTCTTCGTCATCAGAGAAGAGAGGTTCAGGCTGCTCTGCAGGAGGTGCTTGTTTTCCCTCTGCAATGTGAAGGGGAGATGCAGTTTAACATTGTGTTCACATGTATGTTGTCGCATTGTACATGTTTACATACAGACTGCATGGCAGTATACATTGTGGCTGTTTGGGAGGAGCTGCTTATTTGATGCAGGACAGTGGACATTTCGACAACATCTCGGATGTGTGTTTGCACTTGTACATTATCAACTCTCATTTCCCTGTAATGCCAGATGTGATTGGCCAGTTTCTACACAAAAGCGGCATCAGTTGTGTCCTATGTTCTGTTGTGGACATGTTGTGGTTTGTACCACATCGTTGTCAATGTTGATGTGCTCTGCCTGTTATGTGTGTGTGCAGCATTTGGGCGAGTCACCCCTGCAGCTCTGATGTTGCCGCCCCCTCTCCCTTTCATGCGGTTTGCCGTTGACTTCTGTGCTTATGCAGTGCTGAGATGTTGCATACTTGGGTACATTGGTCTCTTGGTGGGAGTTGGGGGTCTGGGGCATGGTTTGTCTGCAGATATGCTCTACTTAATTGTGCATGTGTGCCATTCTGCCTATCTCCCCCATCCCCCCAGTCCCTGCTCGTTACTCACCCTGATGCTGTTGTGTCTGGTCATGTTGAGTAGTGTCTGGTCCCCCAACTCCTGCCACCGTCTCCTCACTGGTGACTGTGGACACCATTTCCAGCTCCACCAATGGCGCAGGACTCCCACCTCCAGTCTGCATTGCTGCCTTCCGGTTGTTTGCAAGTCTCTGCTTGGTTTTACCGCTTCACATCATTACAGCGCCTCTTCCATTGTCCTCTTCAACACTCCGACTACATTCCACGATGGACTGCCATATTCAATTTTTTGTTGCCAATGACACAATGAAGGTGGTGAACAGTAGTTGAGGGTGTTCTACCATCATACTATCAGGATCCTGTTTTCCTGCGGACTGACCCGCTTCTTCCTACTCTTCTTGTCCTTGCCCTTCCATGACCCCGCTATTTGCCTGCCCTTGCCCACCATTTTTTTAAGAGATCCAGCAAGTCTGACAGACAAAATATTGCACCTGATGGAGCAGGATTTCGCAAAAGAAACCTGCTTGGAAGCAATACCCCCATAATACGTATTAACAGTGTACCATTGTTTCTAACGTGCAAATCACATCAGAATACACGCGGGAAGCTGCTTTGTGCATGTGTGAAATAATGTTAACTATTACATGAAAGAACTAAGCCGCATTCACATTTGCGCTTTAAATGAGCAAGTGCATGATTAGGCAGCATGTGCATTTCGTATTTTGCATGTTGCACGTTGCTTTAAAAATAATGAATAGACAGCGCGACTCCTGGGGGGCCCGTTTGGTGGGAGAGTGGAGTGGTGAGCCCCTCGGTACCCGAGGACCCATCTGTGCCCCCGTCTGGACTCCTGACGGTGCGGGGAGAGAGGAATATGGGGAGCGCTCCGGCCGCCATTGAGGCGTGGCCCTGACAACGCGGTGCCCGTGCATCGGACACCGAGGCCTGCGTTCCCCCTCCCCCTCAGCCGCACCAGCGGCCTGGACAGCGGAGCTACGCCCAGCGGGGACCCCCGGAGACCTGAGCGGTGAGCACAAGCCTCCATTCCCGGCCTCGCTTGATGGGGCTGCGCGGTGGAGGCCCCGACCCTGGCCAGCATGTTACGCCGGGCTAGTGACCGGCCTCGTGGGTGCACCGGCTGGCCTGGGAGGCAGTAGAGGTGGCAGCAGACAGCGGAATCCCCAAGGCCCCAGGAGAGGCGCGCGGCTCAGACAAGGGAGGCGCCTGGGGCGAGACACATTCACCGGACTCCAGCAATTCCCATGAGATCGCCCGGCACGTCTGGACATCAACTGCAGAGGTGCAGAGACTGTTGGGGAGGCCCACAGAGGGCTGCTGGTGTGGAGGTGGGCTCCCGACCATCGCTGGTGTGGGTTATAGCCCAGTCATACGGTCTTAGCCAGCAAGGGAAGTACGCTTGTGGCAGTTGCGGCCTGGGATGTGCAGGACCCCCTGCTGGGCCAGGGTTGAGTGTTGCGCCGGGCTTGTGCTGTAGAGATGTGGCGGGCAGATCTGCGGCCTCGGGGGGGGGGGTGGGGGTGAATGGGTGCCCTTGCGTCTTGGGGCATCGGGTCGTTGGGCAACAGGCGAGTCCGGGCAGCTGGTGGCAGATTTGGGGACCCTTTGCCACGCAAATCAAAGAGAGTGCTTCTGCTACAGACGGGGCCTGCCTAGCGGTGCCACCCGCCTGACGAGGGCCTATACCTAGGGCCCCCCCGAGTGCGGGTTGAGTGCTGCTTGCGGCTGGCCCCAGACACCTGTGGCGAGACGGCACTGGGCCGTGGCGAGGCCCAAGCGACGGAGGGCTGACTTGGGCATAGCATTACCCCTTAGGCTGGACAGTACCCAGGCAGCTTGTGACGGCTTGACACGCAGGTTGTGTCCCCAGGAGAGCTTTGGTCTGACGGGCCCTCACCTCTAAACGGGGGGTGGCGCACCTGTCCGACACCCATTGCCCTTGGAACTTATGTGACTTGGCTGTGTCTGGGCTCCGCGACGTGCAGAGCGGTGAGGTTGGAGATGAGCATTGGCGTGGGGACCCGGCTTGCCCGAAGTGTGAGCCCTATCATCATTTTGGCCACCTCGGGGCTGAGTTCGACTGGGGCCCGCGCAAACAGCGAGTGGAACCTTCCTTGTGCTCGCGGGCCTTACGTGCCAGTGAGATTTGCGCCCCTGCGCCCAGTCCCCGAGGTCCGGCCCTGGGACCTGCTTCCTGCAATCAATAGTATATCCCAGGGGCCCCCGTGCCCTCTCCCTTGGTGACGCGTGCTCAGTTCACAAAGGTCCTCAGCCGGTATCCTTGTGCTGACTGGGTGTTGCCAATCGCCCGCGCGGCGATCGCAAGCTACTAAAGGAGCATGTCAAAGTCCGACTTGGCCCAATTAATTTGGAAGGACCACAAACCACGTTTCAAGCATGCCATTGCGGTTCTCCCTCAGGGCCAGGGTGGAGTTGAGGTACCTGACTTGCAGCTCTACTTCTATGAGGCACAGCTCCGCTACTTGATAGAATGGCACCGCTTGGAATCTGAAAAGCACTGGCTATTCCAGGACCAAGCGGTGGCGGGCATGCCTCTACAGTGAATCCCCTTTCTCCCGAAACAATTCAGGCCACCCACCTTATATGCATCCTACATCACCGGTACCATCCTGGAGGCCTGGGACGCACCGCACTCAAACACGAGCTGACGTCATTTCCTTCCCCAATGACCCTGCTGTTTAATAACCCTGAATTCACTCCCGGACTGAACCCCAAAGCTTTGCGAACTGGGGCCCCTCTCCGTGTCGGTCAATAGGACACCTCTTTAATCTTGAGGGTATCTTTTCCTTTTCGCAACTTAGAGAGGACTATGACATTCCAGAGCCGGACAGGTTGCCTTACTTACAACTTACACCCTGGGCACTCCAGCCCCAGATCAGACCCGACAGACAACGTTATTTAACTCCATACGAGAAATGGCCGATCACCCGATCCTCCGACAAGAAGCTGGTTTCCGACTTATATAAGCATCTCCTCGTGACATCCACACACACCTATAACGCCGGCAGGGTTAGCTGGGAACGGGAACTGGGAAGAACTCTTTCCCATAAGGAATGGAGCAGTATATACTACAGGGCCCTGCACTCGGCTTACCATGCTGGCCTTACCAAAACCTACTTATTGGTATCATACACCGGAGCGCCTCCACAGGTTTGACCCTCACATCAGTGACAGATGCTGTTGGGGATGTGGGGAACTAGGCACGCTAGAAGACCTACTTTGGAGCTGTGATAGACTGCACTCATACTGGGCCACAATTCTTGACGATATCGACTCACACTTGGACACCCAGCTCCCACGCTTCTCAGCGTATATCGTATTAGGGCTTCCCAACGCACTGATGTACCATTTGAAATCTAGGAGAGGCCGTCTCATAGCCATCGCCCTCGGGGCAGCTACTAAGAACATACTCGAACACTGGTGATCCCCTCACACCCCTCCTCACTCGTGTTGGCTGCACAGGCTGTGGATGGTGCTGGGTATGGAAAAAATATCTCTCACACAGGCGGGTAGAGGTAGAGAGTTTCCGGAGTTGTGGTGACCCTTCCTGGCCCTTCTTACAGGGGAATTCCGGGAACTGAGCTGCCCCCGATATTTACCGTTCCTTCGCTTTGCAGTCACGCCAATCCACGAACAGCGCGGCCCCAGGTGCCCTCAGTTCTCTAAACCATGCTAGCTTCCTAGATACTACCATCGTTATAATTTGTGGACAGGGGGGTGGGGGGAAGGTTTATTGTTTAATTCCCCACATGTTTCTGTGGGTTGTTTTTGGTTGACCAGCTCCTAGAAATTACTTGGTAAATCATACTGGCTGACTGGAGAAGTCTGTATTGCATTTTCTTGAAGGAGCAGGAGGTCCTGTGCACTTTTGTTATCTCTGAAATGCCAATAAAAGATTTAAACCATAAAAATAATGGATAATGTCGCTTTTGCCTAAAAGTCACGTTTTGCCACTTTTTGCCTAAAGCTATGCTAGGATTAAGACTAATGAGGAATAGTGCAAAGGTGGGTGGTAAACAGTGAAAAGTACATTTCAATGTAATTAATGAATACTTATGTCCTGTCTGCCATAGTGAGCCGAAAGGTCGTCCATTTTGTTCTTAAGTTGTCCGGATAGAGGGGGGTGAAGAAATGAGAGAAATGACCTGTCAGCACAGACAGAAGCGCTGAGTGCTGCAAAAGACGCAAAGAAGTTCAAGGCCACTAAGCACTGAATGCATTGTATGCTTGCCAACAAGTGAAACTAACTGTGAGACCGAAGACTCCTTCCGCTGACACTATTGAAAACATGATAAGAAATGTTGAATTGTATCATGTATGAATAATTTGAATAATGAGGTAAGGGGGAGGAAATAAAACAATGGTTTATAGAAGTCATGAATGGGAGCCTGATGGTGTGACACACCACCTCCTAAAGTCCAATAATCAGCTGTCAGATCTGGTGAAATGTTTCAGTGAATGTGGGACAGGCGTGTAGGTTTTAGGGTATAACTGGGGTGCCTTTTGGGGTGTGGTGGAAGCTGCTGTCACCTTCCTTCAGGCTGGCTGTGGAGAGAGATAGAGGGAGATGCGTCGCTGTCCGTCAGTTTGCAGAGGGGCCTAGCTGTCCCTGTCCTGTCCCATTCCTGTCCCATTCCTGTCCCTGAATCTTTGTTCCCTGACTCTATCTCAGTGGACCCCCACCATCTCTTTGACCAGGGGATGGTATTCTACAGATCCTTTGGGTTTTGTTTTATTTTCTGACTCGTACTTTGCATAATTATTTGCAAATGTATTTTGTCTCTGAAACGTTTGTCTCTTCACCGATCCAATCCATCATATGCATTCGTGTTTGAGATGAGATTGATATTGTTCCTATTTGCGGATGTTTTTCTCTCCCTATTGTGATTGTCATTGTTTGCGCTTGTGACTTGTATGCAAATGAGCATTCACAAATTGGAGATAACATTTATTAATCATACCGAGAGTCTGTGTTTTTTTAGCTGACTCATTAGTTAGTGAGAGAGTATTATCATTACCATCAACTATTCACCTAATTGGTCCATCAACCAAGTGGAAAGAAAGTTGATGTATAGATTCGTTATGTATTTAGAAATGTCAATCATGTTGCTTCCGGGTGGAAATTACTATAGGGCGCTCTACTCCAGACACTCAGACAAGACGTTAACAGGGCCCACCAAAGTAGCGGTGCGGATCTGGTACAGTGCTAATGCAGCTATGGGTTGGTCAGACACTATTACTCGTGCGACACCACTCTATGTCTCCGAGAGGTTGGGCAATGTGTGGACCACCAAGGGCTTTGAGAAATGGGACCTCATTGGCATCAGTAAGGTGGGGGATCTTTGGCGGAAAGATAGGGTTAAGACTTTCGAAGAGCTACAAATTGAATATAAACTTAGCGACCGAGAATACTTTCGATACTTACAGGTCCGACATGCCGTCGGCTCGGTCATCCCGACCGGCACTCTCGTGCCGGAGTCTTCACCCTTGGAGGACAGAGTGCTCGACGGCCCTGTCCCGGACAGTACGATCTCTCTTATCTACAAGAAGTTGATTAATGACTGGGCAGAACTTCTTTTACAGCTCCGTGAGGCCTGGACCAGTGACGGATTGGAACTGGACGATGAGGATTGGCAAGCAGCGATGTCCTCCCTGAAGGAGGTGGCAATCCCGGCCCGTTTGCGGCTGGTGCAATTGAAAATCCTGCACCGAGTGTATGTGACGGGCCCTCGATTGCTACGCATGGGGTACTCTGTGGATGGATTGTGTAAGCGTGGGTGTGGAATGCTGGGTACCTTCCTCCATGTTCTGTGGGAATGTCCAGCGGTGGTGCCTTTTTGGAACCGTGTGCATGGTATTATGGAGGAAGTGACGGGTGTTTCGATCCTGCCTGAGGCCCGAAGGTGTCTGCTGAATGTGTGGGAGCCCAACGACCACAGTGTGGCTCAGACACAATGGGCCACCCTGGGGAATATGGTTGCCAAACGCGCCATTGCACAACTGTGGGGATCCTCCAGGGCACCTAGTCTATCGGCCTGGTCGAGAAACATGGACTGGTGCATGTTTAGAGAAAAAACGGTCTATGTTGCCCGGGGCAGGCCTAAGAAGTGGGGGAGGATATGGAATCAGTGGAACCAGTATCGCGGAGAGATCTGTACTCCCCCCTTTGTGAATCCACCGGAGGTGTTGCAATCCCCCTAGTCGGGTATTCCCACTGGTCCTGATTTTCCTCAATACATTGCTAGCTGGCTTGCCTCCCCCTTTCCCCACCGTTAGTTCCAATTGCTGTCATGTGGAATCCTTTCAGGTGTCGGTCCCCCCTCCCGTGGGATCATTTGCGTAAGCCTTATGTTATGCCTCGACTGTTACTTATGTTTTTTCTCTTTTCGTTTATCTGTTTGGTTTTCTAAAAATATAAAAGAAAATGAACTTCTTTCTCCTGAGTTTAAAAGTGCATTGCTATGACAGGTTTGCTTAACTGCTGCCGGACCCCCGGGTTGTCGTCTGAAGTGCTGTGTACCGCGCTCATCTTATATGCTTGTTGATAATGGTGGAATGACCCGAGCTGACTTACTGCTTGTTAGTGTATACTCAAACTTGTCAATAAAGGTTTAAAAAAAAAAAAAGAAATGTCAATCATGAATCTGTGAAGGAAACTGGTTTAACGTCATTAAAACTTGACCCACAGCGCATCAGGGAATGGGGTGAATGTGTATGGGCCTTGGCATTGCGATGTTGTTAATTATTGATCCCTGATTAGTTTGTTGCACTGGATCACAACACTCACAGAAATTTGAAACGCCGAGGGCCTCATTTACACGAAAGTGCCGCAGTGCGGCAGCCCAAGCCCGTTGGCTGTGTCACGCTGCAGCACTTTCAAAGCACAGGGATGCATCATATTGACAAGGCTACGATGGATTCTTTTGCTCTCTCCTGCGCAGATACACAATTAGAAAAAATGCCTGCGTCATGGGGATGATTGCTTATGTGCAGGAAGGTGTGCCTTCCTGCACATAAATATTCAGAAATGACGTATTTCAACTTCTATGTGTGCTGCATTAGCACATATAGAACTTGTAAAATGTATTTTTTTTAATGATAGTTTATGTGCAGGAAGTCCGTCATAGTGCATGGAAGTGCTTTCCTAACAGCGTCACTCAAGAACAAATTCAAAGCAGGCGCGGTGACGTCACAGCTTTTATTTCTCAGGAGTCTTTAGTTGTCCCTGTACAGACTGGACTGGGACACCTAGTAACGACCTGTGGTACTGCACCCTGGTATATTGTGGGCCATAACTAAACCATACATGCCAACATTTTTGAAGAGGAAAGTGGGAGATTAAAAAATAATAAGGAGAATGTACTTCCCCCATTTGACTTCTATTGTACCCGGGGCAATTTGAGGCGGCAGAGAGCCAAAATGAAGCCATTTTTGCCTTCGACAATTGGGAGTCTCCCATCTGAAATGGGTCCATTAGCACGCATGACTAAGCCAGCGGGACCTTGCAGTGCTGTGTTACACATCTTCCTTGAACATAATATTTATCATTATTCAATCCAAGACAGCAAGACACCTTGCTGCACTGCGTGAAAGGGAGAGAGCAGCAGGACGCCATATCTATCAAGAAATGACGCATTCCTGCTCTTTGCTTGCGCTGACCCAGAAACTGCTGCCTAGCGCCAACACAGACACCCTTGCGTCATTGTGCACGCGTGCCTGAGTCACAGGCAGGATTGTTTTTGTGAAGGAAGGCGACACAGAACAATCCCCTGAGGCTTTTTCCGCTTTCTACGTGCTCTGCATTCAAGAGGAGACAAGCATTTGCAATGCAATAGGTCTCGAGTTTAAGCTATTGGCATTGTAAATGACAATGCCCTTTATTTACGTGTTTTGAAAACCAACACATAAATAAAAGGCATTGTCATTTTAATGCCAATTGCTGAAATGCTCTCAAATGCGAGACCACTTTAATGGTTGCCGTGCCCCTTTCTTTAGACACTGTTCACCGTATTCAGGTTACACTGAGCCACATGGACAGAAACGGGCGTGGCCACCATTAAAGTGAAAGCTTGCCATGGGGCACCCCATGCCGTGCATTCACTTTTACGGTTGTCGAGCCCTTTTCTTTAGCCACAGCTCGCTGTAACCTGAATACGACAAGCAGCGTCTAAAGAAAGGGATACTGCCACCATTAAAGTGGTCTCGCATTTGCAAGTGGTCTCGCAAACGGGGTGTGGCCACTATTAAAGTGAAAGCACGGTATGGGCTGCAAACCTCACTGGCAAAGTAAGTAAGCATAGTCGCTTTAGTTAAAACAGACCATTACTAATAGAAATGTAAAAATGGGTGGCGTGCTGCATTGTAGGAAAGTACGTCGTCGGTGGAATAGGGGAAAATCATTAACACAAATAGGGGCATATTACCAACAAAAAGCGATATTTATCGCTAAGTAGGGGTAGCGGCAATATTTTTATCGCCGCGTATCACCGTTTTTTATCGCTGAGATAACTTGCTATTAGCAAGGTTTATGTCAAAAGCAATATAAATCAGGCGAAATGCGTGAATATCGCTGAGAATACAGCGATATTCACGCATTAGCGACAAAATGCTCTTATCCATGTTAACCACCTCCCATTGGATAACATGGCTAAGAACTGGTCTGAGCAGGCATAGGTTTTTGGCGATAGCGGGAATATTTCCATCGCTACGCCTGCCTTGCTAATAGGCAATAGCGACGTTAGCTACTGCTTTCAGTCGCTAACAGGTTGGGTATGCCCACTTTGCATGTCATTAGCGATAAATATCGCTGACATGCAAAGCGGGCCCCAAACGGCTTGCTATCGCATAAAAGCGGTCTCTAACATCAGTTAGCGACAGCTTGCTAATAGAGCGATAGAATTATCGCCGCTTAGCGGCCGAAAACGGCAGCTAAACCGGCAATAATTGCCTATCACCACCCTTGGTAATATGCCCCTCAGTGTTCCCACACTACATAAAGCAGACCCTGTAACAACACAAGTTAAAAGTCCAGTCCTCATTGGAGGTTACAAATGCAGACAAGGCAGTACCAAGAGGGACTACTAAGCCTATTCACGCATCAAGGCAAGGATTTAGAAAGCACAGTAACAGGAGCCAAATAAAAAGGTGGGCGGAAAACGGGCAGAGCTATAGGTCCATACCGAATACAGTACGCCTCGCTGAGCAGCGCATACGCTCCCAGGCTCAGCTTGTCTCAAGCAAAGGTTTTTCACACATTCCCAGGTCTACCACTACGAGTAAATCTGGGAACGGGTCGTCTTACATATTTAGGTGCATATTACCAAGGGATTTATCTCCGCTTTAGCAGGAATTTTTTCCGCTAAAGCAGCGATCATTTTATCTCCCTATTACCTAGCTGTCGCTAACACCAGTTAGCGACAGCTAGTAGGAGATAGCCATCATCTTGGGGCCCACTTTGCATGTCAGTGATATTTATCACTAATGACATGCAATGTGGGCGTGCCAAGATGTTAGCGACTGGAAACAGTCGCTAACATCGCTATCTCCTATTACCAACTTTTGGAAATATTCGCGCTAAGCGCAAATATCTCCAAAAGCTAACGCCTGCCCTGAGCAGTTCTTAGCCATGTTATCCAATGGGACGTGGATAACATGGCTAAGAGCATTAGCTCAGTAATGCATGATTATCGCGGACTTTTCAGCGATATTCATGCATTGCGGCCGATTTTTATCGCATTTGCGATAAACCTTGATAATAACAAGGTTTATCTGATATAAAAATCACCGCAGCTCGGCGATTTAAATATTGCCGCTAAGCCAATCTAGCGATAATTATCGCTAGTTGTTGGTAATATGCCCCTTAGACTCTTATGTTGATGAACACGCTCCTAAAAGTTGGAAATCGTGTTATCTATCACCACACAAAGCACCCCCAAAAAACACAAAATGTAAAAGCAACCATTGAATTATGGCCAATATACTTGTTTGTGCCCTGATTTTGAACTTTGTGAATGTTAGTGCTACTGAGTATTACACAGTTTAGGTTGAAGGATGTCACTGAATGTTTCTTTATATCGTACAGAAAATAAAGAGATTAAAGACAAACTAATTGGAAATTTTATATTTTTGTTCGGAGCAGAACAGTTAGGGCCTCATTTATGAGGTTTTACCGTTGGGCAGCGTCGCAGGCATTCCTACTGAGCTGCCCTACGGTAAAAGAAAAGGGCAGAAGCGGCACATTCCTGTCTTTTCCCCTGCGCCGGCGCACAATGGGCTGCCGAGCTCCCACGCACTCACCTTTGCACCATGGTGCTAGGGGGCCTGCAATGAGGGGATGATTATTTTTGTGCAGGAAGGGAAACCTTCTTGGACAAACACAATCACAAGAAGCTTTTTCCTCTTCTAGGTGTGCTGCAGAAAAACGAGGAGAAATAAAGATATTTCTCCTAAATTTTTGGCATTGCCTCAGATTTACGAATTCTCGTAAATCTAAAGCAGTGTCTAAATGCCATGGGTGTTGCTGGGAACGCCCCCAGCAACATCCATGGAACGCCCTTTTAACACAGAAAACTGCGTTAAAGGGAACCATATTAATGAGGCCGTATTAAGCCAAAAAAAGTGTCTTAGTGCTGCCTCGTAAATAGGGAGCAGGCTCCTGCACTACAGACCTTCACAAAAAGTGACGTTCTGGCAGCGTAAAGGAAGCGCTTTACTAACAGCGTTGCTCAAGGGAAATAAAAAACAGGCGCGTTCACATTTCAGTTTCCGTCCAGCAGGAGTCTTTTCTTTGTCCTTATACCACGCAGTGTATGACCGGGACCTCTGGTGACATTCTGTGGTACTGCATGCGCCTTGGTGTATAGACAGTGTGGTGCCTGACTGAACCGATTAGGGAACCCTAGTGACGAAGGGTGGCACTGCACCCCTCGAGTATATTCACCGTGGTGCCTGGCTGACTTCATTAGAGACACCTGGTGACGACCTGTGGTACTGCACCCCTCATATATATACAGAGCAGGGCCTGGCTGACTTGATAAGGGGTATCTAGTGTCCACCTGTGGTACTGCACTCTGCTGTATTTTGGGAGCTACCTAAACCTACAGCAGTTATGCCAAGTGACACGCACCTTGGGTTAGAATAATGCAATCTAACAATCTCACCCACATCCCCGCTGGGACTGGAGACTATCACGCAGTGTGTGGCACTTGGCAGGGCTGCAAAGGACAATCATGCTAATTTGCTGGTAAAGTGACGAAAACGCGAAAGTGGTGCCTGATACAATTTTCTTGTTGCATTAACAGCACAAGCCCAGAGGTCACTGTAAACGTATTGCAGGTTTTGCCTTATTTACAAGGCAGCGTTAAGCCAATTAACATGGCTGAAGGCATCTTTGTAAATAAGGCCCCCTTTCACACTATACTTAGCGTGAAAGGGAAGGGCAATTTGTGTTGTAGTGGACATTCCACCGTAACACTCATTGTCTTTCATGCTGCCACGACTTAGAAGGGTAAAACACACAAGATGATGGACGGAATGTTGCTCAATGGCAAAATATTCAACCCCAGTCACAGATCTGGGTTTAATCCATCATTATTTTTCTCACCAAGCCACCCCAGTTCAGACATGGCTATATGCATATCAACCCTCTGCCTCATTGGAACAGTCCAAACCAAACTGCCAAGCCATGTCTTTCCTGTACCAGAATCAAGCATCCTGGGACCGGTTTCTTGTTATCAGCCTTCATCAGCCAGGATAGCTTGACTCCAGTGGCTTAGTGAGCACGGGACCCACGTCTGGGCATATCCTTCCCACATAGGGAGAACAATAAAACACACAAGATGATGGACGGAATGTTGCACAATGGCAAAACATTCATCCCCAGTCACAGATCTGGATTTAATCCATTGTTATTTTGCTCACCAAGCCACCCCAGTTCAGACATGGCCATATGCAAATCAGTCTTGACCTTGTGCCTCATTGGAACAGTCCAGACTGAACTGCCAAGCCATGTCTTCCCTAGACCGTAATCAAGCATCCTAGGACCGGTTTCTGGCTATCAGCCGTCTTCAGCCAGGATAGCTTGACTCCTGTGGCCTAGTGAGCAAGGGACCCACGTGTGGGCATACCCTTCCCACATAGAGTGAACAGCAAAACACACACGATGATGGACGGAATGTTGCACAATGGCAAAACATTTAATCCATCGTTATTTTGCTCACCAAGCCACCCCAGTTCAGACATGACCCTGTGCCCCATGGGAACAGTCCAGCCCGAACTGCCAAGCCAGGTCCTCCCTGGACTGGAATTAAGCATCTTAGGACTGGTTTCGGGCTTTCAGCCCTCATCAGCCAGGATAGCTTGATTCCAGTGTCATGGAGACCACGGGACCCACGTCTGAGCATTCCTGTCCCACTCGGGGTGACAAATGCAAAAACAACAGTTGATGGACAGAATGGCTTGGCAGTTCGGGCTGGACTGTTCCCATGGGGCACAGGGTCAAGACAGATTTGCATATGGCTGCGTTCAAACTGGAATGGCATGGTGAGCAGAAAAACGATGGATTTAGGCCCAGATCTCTGTACTGGGGTGAATGTATGACATTGTTCTGCATTCTGTCCATCTGCTCCCTCGCCATAGGGCACTCATCTCGAACTTTTACGCCTCACCACTTTCAAATGTCACCAGCCGCCCCTGGAAGACCTCTGTGCACTTCAAAGCTTTTTCAATGAAGTCTCCCTCACTTCAAAGGCACAACTGGGTATAAGTAATAGACCTCTGATATCATGGCTTCAGTACACTTCTGGACCAGTCACCACTTTGCCCGAAACACGAACTGCTGTGCTGCTGAAAGAACTGACAATCTGCTGGACTGCCGCTTTGCTGGACTCTTGCCTTGCTGAGCTGCCCTGCTGCCTGCTGTTCTCCTGGTTAGGTGAGAAGGACTGGACCTGCATCACTTGAACTCAGAGTGACTCGAAGTACTTGCTAGCTTGCCTCCTATTCTAAGTCTCAGGCAAATCAAAGGTATCTAAGTGGTGCCATTACAGTCCTGGACCCTTGGAAGTGAGACCTAAGGTGCTTCTACATGCCGCCATTATCAAACTCTCCCTCAGGTTCACTTCCCTCTCCTTACTCACCATTCCCCAAGTTGATTGCCTGGCAATCAGATTCGAATCCTCGGTGTCCCCCCTCACCTGTGTCCTGGTATACCGCCCTCCCCAACCCATGCCCAACTTCCCCTCGCTCTTTGGCGACCTACTTTCTCAGCTCACAATCAATAACTCCAAACTCCTGGTCCTGGGAGACTTTAACTACTGGCCGTCAGACGAACACGAAAGCTCCCACTCCTTGGCTTTCACCGACCTATTAAGTGGGCTCAATGGCCTTCAACGCGTCCATACGGCCACTCATTCCAAGGGCCACATCTTAGACCAGGTTTGGACCTACAATCTTGAAATCAAGTCCCTTGCGATCTCACCTTGCCACTGGTCGGACCACTTCTTAATCTCCTTTCTTCTCCTGGTCCCTCCACCGCCCCCGTAACCGAGGCCCTAGCCTCCTGGCCCGTAACTGGAACAAAGCAGACCTCGATCTATTTCTCACCTCTTTAACATCTTCGATTTTGCCCAGCCCCGGCTCCATAGACTCCCAGGAAGCTGCACTTGTCAAATGGCTAGAGTCCGCTAGCGACAAGGTCGCCCCCCTTAAGTTAATTAGAACTAAGCGTCCCCATGACGCACACCGATGGTTTTCAGATAGCCTTAAATCTTTAAAACTGGGACTCCGCCAAGCCGAGCGTCGCTGGCGTAGAAACTATGACCCCTCAGAAAAATTACAATTCTTAAAACTATCTGGAGAATACAAACAGGCAATCTCAGTCGCCAAAACTACTTACTTCTCTACAAAAATTTTTAATTCCGCGCAAAAATCTAAAGAAATCTTCGCCATTGTGGAGGAGCTCTCACACCCGGACAGGGTGACCATCAAACCCCTCCCATCTCAGGCACTATGTGACTCCCTTAACCAATTCTTTACATATAAAATCAGCAAAATCAAAAACAGTATTTCCACTGGATCCCCTGTGATGTCCCTCACAGAGGTTACTCCCTTTTTTAACCCCCACTCCCTGACCCAGCTTCCCCCCATACTAGAAGGAGATTTTCTCTCTCTGCTTAATAAAGTCTCATCTGGCTCCCCCACGGATTGTTGCCCTCCTGCGATTCTCCGTGCTGCCTTTTCGGCTTGCCCTGCCCCTCCGCTGGCCCTCCTGAACAATTCCCTCCTGCTCGGTGAGGTCCCCAGCCAGTTTAAGAACGCTGAGGTGGTTCCCATACTAAAAAAAACCAATGCTGACCCCACGGTTATGGGTAACTTCCGTCCCATCTCCCTTCTCCCTTACCTGAGTAATGTACTTGAAACGTATGTAACCAGCGTCCTCAGTTCTTTTATTGAAGATTCCAACTTCCTAGATTCCCAGCATGCAGGGTTTAGACCTGCCTATTCTACGGAGGCGGTCATCCTCTCTGTCATGGAGGAACTCCGTAGAGGTGCCGACTCCAATATTAGTCAAGCCCTGATTCTCCTGGATCTGTCGGCGGCCTTTGACACGGTCGACCACACCATCCTAGTCGACCGTGTCAAGGAGGCAGACATCAGTGGGACGGCCCTTAGCTGGGTCTGCTCCTTCCTGACGAACCGCCACCAATCTGTCCGACTTTCCCAGTTCTCGGCTGACAGAATGAAGCTCACCTGCGGCGTCCCGCAGGGTTCATCCTTGTCACCACTCCTATTCAACTTGTACCTCACCCCCCTGATCCGCTCCCTCCGGGGAAGGAATGTCACTGCATTTAATTATGCAGATGACATTCAGCTTGTCTTCAACCTCGATTCCTCGGACGAAGCGGCCCAAGACTTTCAGTCTACCCTTTGCCACATCAGTAATTGGATGGGTGCTCACCATCTTAAACTTAACCCCGACAAGACTGAGCTTGTTCTTGTCGGAGGTCCATCCAACCCCTGGAACTCCACCTTCTGGCCCCTTTCCCTTGGCCCCTCTACCTGCCCCGCGGACAAGGTGAAAAGCTTGGGAGTTTACATCTCCCATGATCTTTCAATGAAGCATCAGATCAGTGCCACTGTGTCCTCCTGTTTTTTCCAGCTAAGGAGGATCCGGAAAATAGCTCATTTCTTGACCACCGAAGCCCTCACTTTGGCACTGCTGGCATTAGTCATCTCCCGGATTGACTATGCCAACGCCCTGTATGCAGGCATCCCACAATATCAAATCAAAAGACTACAGCTGGTACAGAACCAGGCAGCCCGCCTGATCTACCATCAACCCAAACACCACCACGTCCGCCCCCTGCTTATAGCCCTTCACTGGCTCCCTGTATCGGAGCGTTGCAAGTTCAAACTAGGCTGTTTGACCCATAAATCTCTGGCCGGCATCGGCCCTTCCTTCATCTCCTCTCTTCTGCATCCCTACGTCCCCTCCAGGCACCTCCGATCCTCTCACCATGCGCTCCTCCAGACACCTAGGTTTAGGCGCAAAAAACACGGAGGTCTCAGATTCTCTTTCCTGGCTCCCTCATTCTGGAACTCACTCCCGTTGGAACTCAGACTCTCTCTTTCCTACCCTCACTTTAGGTCTCTCCTCAAAACTCACCTCTTCCGCAGCATCTACACATAAGCACTCATCACCTTCCCTTCATGCCTCTTCCACAAATAAGTGAACAGCGCCAAGAAACCGTCCGGTGTAAGCCGTGCTTTATAAGATTTTTTTTACATTACATTACATTACATTACAGAACGCACACATCGTCATTAGAACTCGTGCAACTTTGACTTTGTGTGAGTCGGAACCAGCGCATCCTCGTTGATGCATGGAGCAGTCCCAGCACATCGCCTTTGGGACAAGAGCATCGCCTTCAGAATCGACTCATTGCCTACTGCTGGAACAGCAGCCATGCATCACATTTAGAACAAGTGCCTCGCACTAGGAACCGATGCATCATTGCAAGTGCATGGAGAAAATCAATGTATCCTGTCCACTGCGTGGCTAGACACCGACGCATCGCTTCAGCTGCACCACGCATCTTCATCGAGGATGACGTATCCCAGCCGAAGGTGCTTTAGTTCAGCGTGCTCAAGTGGGTTTCTGTATCTGGCCCATGCTCCATTAAAGTCGGCCTCAACTTTTGACTTTGTCGTGGACTAACACAACCAGATAGCCCATTTAAGTGCTTATTTTTTCTAAGTTCTTTTTGGCATTTATGCTTTGAAATTCATATCTCGACTTCTACTTGTTGGATTTTTGTAATTTCTGTATTGTTTTAATTATAAAATTATAATCTATTTTCCTAACCTGGTGTGCAGTCTTTTTGTGGTGTTTTCACTGTATTACTGTTTGGAGTATTGCACAAATACTTTACACTTTACCTCTTAAATTAAGCCTGACTGCTCTGTGCCAAGCTACCAGAGGGTGAGCCCAGGATAATGCAGCATCCCTCTTTGGGTAACAATACTACAGGGGGCTATGACCTTCTCTTAACCACAATGCTGCACCACGGCAACAGCCCTTAAGTTTCACTGCAGCCTCCAACTGACATACAGGGGTCACATCCCGCACATTCAAGGCAACATTCCTCTTCGGGTCACAACACTGCACAAGGGGACAGCACTTTTTTCACCATAGCGCTGCATCAATGCGACTACCCTTTAACTTCAGTGGGGCCCTCACCTTGCATACTGAGATCATGTTTAATGCACACCAACAAGCAGACAGATCAGTGCAGCTGTCCAATCTTCTCTATGGCCTCCACTTGGCATAGAGGGGCTGCCACATCAGCCACCGGTTGCCAACCTGATCAGGGCACTGATTCCTGCAGACCAGAATTTGACACTGTTTCCCAGGGGCCACTCGGCATGATCCCGACTGCACTTCACTCCTTCGGAGAGCCGGACTGGTGCTTTCGGGCACCGGGCAATCCCCCGGTGGGCTGGAGGGGGTGGGGGGCCGGTTTTGGATCAAGGGGCCGGTTTTGTGAGTGGGGGCCAATTTTCGGTTCGACCCGACGGGTACAGCGTGTCAGCGTGACACTGACACGCTGTACCTGTCTGGTCGGACCGAAAACCGGCCCCCACTCACAAAACCGGCTCCCTGATCCAAAACCGGCCCCCCACCCAGACAGTACTGTACTCACTGAGTACACTCACTCAGTCTTAGAGTGCCGCGCCGCCCACTGCAGCAGGCAGCAACAAGCCTGATTGTCGACCTTTGCACTGACGTGCTGTGCGGTGCAACCTAAAAAAAAAAGCGGAAGCCTAACTTGGGGAGAGGGAGGTGCCTGACTGTGCGCAGCGCGCAGTTATGCCCTGCCTCCTCCGGCGCGTCTGCGCGCCGCCTAGGGTGTTGTCTTTGAATAGGGGCAGTCAGTGTGCCCTACTGCAGTAGGTTGCAGGCCCTGATCACGAGAGCCAGCCAGAGCCAGGAGAGGACCGGAGCGCCGAGCGGCCACCATAATTTAATTTATTGTACTGTGGTGGGGTGGCTAGGCTAGGCCCAGGGCCGCTGGTATGCTGCCCGCCCCTGGAAGTAGGCAGCCCTCCTGTCCTGTGTCTGCCACCAACAGCACGGCCCGACATGTGGTCCGTGAGTGACGGCGTGACTGACCGTGAGTGAGTAAGTGTAACTGCACCGGGCTACTTGTTCTCGGAGCATTTTAGAGTATTTAAGTAACATTTCTCCGTTTTGTTTTTTGTGGTAGCTGTTAGGTTATATTGAATTTCCACCTGAGGTCGTTTTCCGTCGCTTTTGCACGAATGTTAACAGAATAACACCTACACCAATGATTTCATCCATCATTTGTCCTCTTTCACTTTACCTATAACAATAGCAACTGGAATTATGGAGCAGTATTTAAGTAAATTATTTTAAAGGAAAAAACACATTTTGGCATATTACGGGCCATTTTGTTATAGTACTATTTCATGATGTTGTCATTTTTACGCATAGCAACACTATCTAATTAAATATGTCACCTTTGTAGTGTTGGTTTAACACCCACATGTGGCTATGGACAACTGAGGGATGATCAGTCAACCAATGTAAAGGGCCTACACTGTACAGGAACACGTTTCCATGCTTTTAGTAACTTTTGAACCGTTTTGGCTAGAAACATAATTTTTTGTTAGCATCTGCAAATTGTGCTGCACATGATGGATTGTGTGGCAAATGCGTTAAATCTGTAACTGTGGGAAATGCAGCACAATCACATAATTCCAGTTTTCCTGCCTATAATTGATGTTGCAACCCAGTGTCTTTGGGATATTTTGTATAATTGCATATCACACTAATGAAAGGCCGGGCTGTGTTTATAACCGTTTCCAATAGCTTATGTATTATATGGTTGTGTTATTGATTGTTCTAGTAATAGTTTATAGGGTCAAATCTGAACTTACCCTGGTAATATGATGCCTTCAAAATAGCCTAACCGTCTTTATTATTTTTTATATGAATTCACTTCTATGAGAACAGTTGTTTTTAACTTAAGGTTAATATGAAAGTAGCATGATGGAAAGTGACATTAGCACTGTGGATAGGCACACTGTCTTTAGTTGCATCATATTAGCAGATGGTGCAAAGGAGAGTAAACATCCATTGGAATGAAGCCGTGAGGGTGTTAAATATAGACCAGGTATAAAACGGAGTATAGTGCATGGATCTGAAGGGGCTTAGTATACAGAGGGGCAGTGCGAGTGCTGAGATCGGAGCAGGGCAGCAGGGGCTGATACTGGACCAGGGGGCGAAGAAGGCTCATATTGAGGCGAAACAGTAAAGAATTAAGTGTGGACCGTATCTTGACTGTCTGTCTTTAATGCAAACACTGAAGTTGGCTCAAGACAGCTTAATTAACCCTTGGAAAATGCAATTTATCCAGAGGCTTGCCAGGTCATTGCGAGGCCTTATTGGTGAACTGATAGCACAGGGAGCTGTCAGGCCTGAGTTCTCATCCCCTGCTTTAATGCGGTTTCGCTGTGAATTGCAAAGAAAACTAATTTCGGGTGGATGTGTTCAGGCATCTTGTCCTAAGGAGTGTGCTGCGGCAGGCCTCAGAGGAGGGTATTTTGTAAGAACTAGTGTGTTCTCAGCAGGGGCCGGGCCCAGCAGCAGGCCGATTGATCTCACAGGCCCCGCGCTCTGCATGCATGTGGACGAGAGAAACCAAGCGCGGCAACAAGAGAAAGGCCTCTCCCCCTGACCACCTGCTCCTCAGCTCCCTCGTTAAGATGTTCCCCTGTTAGCTGTCTATTTTTACTGTCTTTTAAGTCGGAGTCATCACCTAGAGCCTGCCAGTGCCCGGCCGTAGCTGCCAAGGTTTCAGATTGCTATGTGTGTGACATTTTCATAAGTTCAGTGTAATTATGAGTGACTGACAGTCACTCATAATTACACTGAACTTATGATGACTGACGTTTTTCTCGCAAGATGACAGCAACATATATTAGAAATTAAGCAACTTCATATTCTATTAAATCAGATTTTTGTACAGTCCACAGCCTGAGCTCGCGTGTTTGTTGGCACTTTCGATGTGATAATGAAGAAAAAGGTGCTTGGTGAAATAAAATATTGCCTAGCGCCACAAAATGTGTTCAGCCGGGATTGATGCCATGTATCACATTGTACAACTAAGCCACAGTATTGGTATCCCTTTTGCTTTGGCCGGCAGAGCAGAGCTCTGCTACCTCTGGTCTTGAGGGGTCCAGAGGACCTCGAGCTGAGCCAGAGACAGGCATCTGTCTCGACTCGAGCCTGGCTGGAGCTTCAGTGGCTTGCCCAACTCTACATCATATAGCGCTCACCAGAATGGGAACTTTAATTATATGTAATTAACACACAACAACAACTCTCTCTTAAAGACATTGAAGAGCTGAACCGGGGAGTTGACCCAGTTCACCATCTATTTCATCCATAAATTATTTTGTATACGGATCCCAGTAGCTGCCGCTCCCAATTCACAGCCCTACCTTACTGGAGTGGTTGGGCTCAGACACGAGGCACATGATGAATATTCATGAGAGCTCTTTACACATGCTGTTTTGTACACAGTGATCTTTAAAGCCTGGCTGAGGTTTGCTGCTTTGCCACATATTGTAAAGGTTTCTGGTCATTTCTCCTCAGGTGTACATGACCAGGGTTATTGTTGCTAGGACATGAGACAAGATCCTGGTTATATTCTTTGACTAGGATAAGGCCATGGGACTGTAGGACTCCCACCAATGAAGGTTTGGACTCGACCCCTTGGATTATAGGCCTCAATTAATGGAGGCATAGAACTCTAACCATGAGACGACTTAATTTATAAGATTCAACTAGTCTATAGATGCTAGAACTCCCCACCAAGGTTGTGGCCTAACGGCTAGAGCAGTCGACTTTGAAGCTGGGAAACTGGGTTCGAGTCTCAGCAGGGACACTCAACATCATGTGATTCTGGGCAACCCACTTAATCTCCCTTTGCCTAACAAAATGAATGTGTCCATCTGTAACACAACTGGTGCTCATGTAACTTGGCTTATACCTTCGGGTCGAGTTTGCGCTATATAAAAAAAAAAGAAGGAAGATAGGACTCAATCCAGGAGAGAATTAAACTCCTCGGAGGAAGTATAGACCTCAAACTACAGGAAAATGAGATTAAAGTCAAGTAAGGAATGACTCACACCAGTGGAGGTGGGTCTATCATAGAAAACCGTGGCAGAAGGATCTGAACTGAAAAAAAGCAAGCGCTCAACTGATGGAAGGATATGACTCAATTAGAGATCAAATGTTATTTTATGTTATGTTACCTAACGGTTGTACTTGCTACACAGGAGCAAGCCACTGAAAGCTCAAACCAGGCTTGAGGTAAATGCCGGCTCTGGCTCAGCTCGGGTTCATCTTAGAACCTTGAGCCCAAAAAGAACGAAGGTTATGTGTCCTAGTGGCTACAGCTGACAACCATGTAACATGGGGGGGAACAAGGTTTAAATCCTGGCCTCAGCTCCGCATTCTGTAAATCTGACAAATCGACCTGCAACATTTAAAAAACAGCATGCAAGGTGGTCTTTGTCTGTTAAGCTTTCACAAGTGCGCACTATGTAAAACCGCAGAAAATAAAATGTGGATTGTGACTGTCACCCACATGTTAATCTCCTCTTCCAAGAATTAAGGACAAACCATTAATCTTTGATGTCAGAAAGAGATACCCATCAAGTGGCTGAACTGCACAGTGTGAAACTCGAAAATCTGCTATCAACCCCGGCTTCCGTGGTTGACCAAACAGTGTAATCCTGAGCAAATATTTTGCCTCAGAGCCTCCTTTTTCATCATTATCACATATCAGAGCACCTTCAAATAAGTGTGTTTGGGTTGTGTGCAGTACAAAAAAACTCTTTTGTGATTGATTTAATGTTACTCTCTGTATGATGAGAATTTAGGCCACATATAGGGTAGAAATGACAACTCACTTGCTTCTTAGTTCACTAATAGCATTTTTAGCATGGCGTGGGCAGGAATATTTGTAAATTTCTGTTTAAAACCTTTCGCTTGTAATAAATACTTCTCGATGCAGAGATACAATCTGATGGACTAAGGTTAAACACTCAATATTAAAGAAACACTTTTTTTTTAATTTTGAAGACAACTTATATTCTAATATGTTGTTTCTTGCATGATTTTCAGGGCTCAGCTCGTGCATGAGCTTTTACAGCCAGAGCCCACCCTTGGCTTGGCTCTGTCTCGGCTCTCCCTGTTAATTTCTTTGCTCGCCCACTTCTAGTACTTGTAGACATATCACAGTAGAGTGTGGATAATTTGATCTTCCACCTAACCTGTGTTAGTAGAGTCTGCTAATCCACCTGCTTGGGTTCTTGGTAGATCTTGTTAATATGGGGTGTGTCTGTTCTTTCCTATGTGTTATTGGAATGCTTATAAAAGTGGGTGTGTGAGGTGTATGGGTTTGATGGCATTGTTAAGAGTTTTCATGTTAGTTCTAAAGTTATAATCAGGCTGCTGGTTTGGTGACCTCTATCTCTCTTTCTCTTTCTATCTATCTATCTATCTATCTATCTATCTATCTATCTATCTATCTATCTATCTATCTATCTATCTATCTATCTATCTATCTATCTATCTATCTATATAGATAGATAGATCTATATCTCGCTCTCGCAGCTCTCTTTCTCAGCTCTCTCTCTCTCAGCTCTCTCTCTCTCTTTCTCAGCTCTCTCTCTCTCTTTCTCAGCTCTCTCTCTCTCTTTCTTACTTCTTTATATCTCTCTCTCTCTCTCGCATTGTTTTGGCTTTTCTGTCTCCCAAATTTTCTTGCGGGGTAGAAGTTCAACCCCCCAAACTCACCCTAGTGGTTGCTAACGGCGCTTGCTCGCTACACACCATGTGGGGGTTGGTCTCACTTTTACTTTGTTCTCTCTGATTCACTACTTGTGTCTATTTTTGGTGCTCTCTGAAAGAATGCCTATGAATACATATGACTGGGTGGGTAACCTGATGTTCTTTAAGGTCATCATCTACTGTTTACTGTGCTTTGAAAGTTGATACAATTTGAATATGTAATGAAAAATGTGCTGTAAAATTCACCATTTTGGTCTGTCATTTTTAAAAAATTTCTTGGGGGGAGAACCCCCCCAAACCCCCCTAGTGGCCGTTGGGCTCCTTCGCTGCGCTCGCTCGATACGCGCCGGACGGGGGCTGGCACGCTACGCGCCGGATGGGGCTGGCCTGGCCAAATTTGCCAGGGCTGCTTTCACTTCCCAGTACGGCCCAGATCGCCATCTCCTCATGGGGCCCACTGCTTTGAGTCAGGCAAAAGCTGGTGCTCCATGGCAGGTGCTCTTGATTCTCCTTGGTGATATCCCCTCACCCAGCATGGGAGACTGGCAGACCCTTAGTCCCCAGTCCTGGTCACAACAGGCAGAATTCATGCTGAGTTTCTCCACACTGATGTGCAGCTGCAATATGACAATTTGTGAGTCTCCTGTTCCCCTTTTTTACTCCTTTTCCAGAACCAAATATGATTTAGTGTCTCTGTCCTTTGAAGTTTATGTTTGGGAGGTTCCCTACGTTGAAGTGTCCATTCCTCTCTCTCCTGCTTTTCCTCCTGGAGGCCTTCTAACACAGCAGCAGTGTCTCTGAAACTGAATGCCCCAAACACAGGCTATGGGAGTGACTAGAGGATCACACCTGGATGTCAGCCTCAGTGATACGTGTGTCAAACGGTTACAAAGGCCTCAACCCCTAGTCTTCATGATTCTCTCTTCAGCCTCCTCTCTTTTCTGAGATGTGTCCATGAGCCTTTGACCAGTGACCCCTCTGTAGAATCAAAGAGAAGTGTACTGAAGAGCATGGCTCTACCTTTCTCCAGTATATGTGGAGCAATACACAAACCTGTCTGAGGGACTCTTCTACCTTCACAAGCTCCTACAGCAAGCATTGGGTCTCCCAAAATGGAATAAAAAGAATTCCAGGTATTGAGCCCATCACAATCAAACATACACCCCAGTTCACACATGTCACAGCCCGTACTCACTCCCATGTACTGAACCCGTTCACAAGAATGCCTTCATGCTAGTGCACAAACTCAACCATGCCCGCTGACTCTTGTGTAGCGTACTCTTTCGCAGGGACACCTACATTTTAGCACGCACATGCAATCACTTGTGCTGACTAATGGACTGTACATTGTCTCAGGTGCATAGACATCCCAGCGTGCACACGGACCTGCGAGCACCGACTCTTATGTGTTGTACCACTTCACAGCAACACGTGCGTTTTAGCACACACAAGAAACCACGTTCATTCTCTGGCACTGGATCTATGTCGTTACAACGCATACTTTTACAACGCATACCTTTACAACGCATTTTTTACACCGCAACATCCATTGCAACGCTTTCCATTACAATGCATGCCATTACAACGAATTCTTTAAAACTACTTTTACAACGCATTCCACTACAATGCATACTACATTTACAACGCATACCATTACAACGCATACCATTACATTGCATGTATGGTAGGTATTGGATAGTGTAGGGGTAAAAATTACTATTCTAACTCCAGGGGGGTGCAACAGTAGGGTAAGTGTTGGATAGTGTAAGGGTAAAAATAACTATTCTAACTCCAGGGGGGTGCAACAGTAGGGTAAGTGTTGGATAGTGTAAGGGTAAAAATAACTATTCTAACTCCAGGGGGGTGCAACAGTAGGGTAAGTGTTGGATAGTGTAGGGGTAAAAATTACTATTCTAACTCCAGGGGGTGCAACAGTAGGGTAAGTGTTGGATAGTGTAGGCATGCGTTGTAATGGTATGTGTTGTAATGACTGCGTTGTAATGTCATACGTTGTAGTGGTGTGCGTTGTAGTGACATGCGTTGTAATGGCATGCGTTGTAATGGATGTTGCGTTGTAAAAGTTTTGGTGTAAAGGTAGTGCGTTGTAAAAGTTGCGTTGTAAGTGTTGTTTCCCTCTGGCACTGCATACAACTTAGAGCAGGTCTGGGTGAGTGAAGCACACAGCAGAGGAACTCTACATAAAGGGAGCCAGAAGGCACCACTTGAGTGACACAGATAAAAAGGCCTGTTCATTCTACTGATCACTTTTACAGAACGTGTCTCCGTGGTGCACGGCAGCTGATTTCAGCACCGGCGCTAGTTAGAGGGGAGGAAAGTGACTTTTTTTTAGGCTTTCCTGTTTTCAGTTTCTATTTTTAGTACATTTACATTCTGGTGGGGTTTTTATAAGTTTTTTCCAGTGATTTCAGTACCTTAAAAAAACGGTGGTTATCAGTGGTTACATATTTGTGCGCCATTAGAAACAACAGAAACAGGTTTTTTCCGGTGTTTATGGGAAGTATTTCTTTTATTATTGATTGCTTTCTGGGCTGATAGTGCATGTTATATAGGAAGTTAACATTCAGTGTATATGAGGTCCAAATACATTTTTACCAATCAACCATATTGCAGCACACCGTACATTACTTCTTCAGTGAATCATGGGCACTCGCTCTTTCCTTCCCATGTAAACTTTTATCTGTGAAAAGGTCCTCTCAACATTGGCACTTCATACGGGCAATGACAAAACAGCCAGGGGCAGATTTACAAGCCTCTTGCGCCACCCGTACGTCATTTTTCCATGTTAAAAATTACGCAAAAGTGGCGCAAGGGGCTTGTAAATCTGCCCCCAGTATACAATTTGCTAACTCTGGGAACTGACACGGCTTTCAATGCCAACACTGATGCACCTGGAGATGCAAATCTCTGGGACAGGCTCTGCAACATATGCCTTGAACTGGGCGCATAGGCCCTCAGAGTTATTGAAGCGGTAAAAAATTAGGAAGTACTTTTCAAAGTCTGGAGAAAATTCCACTAAACTGAAAAGATCTAGAACTTGTTCAGAGTACCATAGTGAGGCCCAATTGACTTCAGATGCCCTGGTTTGTGAAGGGACATTTTTATGCTTCATAGCAAGCCATTCCTCATGCATTGTAAAATAATATTTTCTGAATTGCTAATAAACATTTCTTTGCTTGGCAAGCATTCTAACATGGAACACATTACAGTGCCAGTCACTAAAAGTGACACTGTGCATACTCTCAAGGAGAGGTTTCATATCTTCACCAATTTCTCTAAACACTTTGTAGACAATGGTGTTTCAGACTCTAGTTTTTTGTTTATGTCTACTACAGCAGTTATGTTTTCCTATAAAAATCTAAGAATGCAGTAGAGTGCACTTTTTTTCACCTAACTATCAATATGCGACCAAAGATCCTCACATTTCTTCCCTATGGCATCATCACTAAACAAACATTCTGTAAACGGTCACCACATGAATAATATAGCATTCCCAGTCTCTATGACTGAGAGCCACTGGCTGAATGACACAGTTGGGATGACTCTTTATTGCCACACAAACCACAACATGAAAACAAATTGCATTTTAGTTCCCGGGCATATGAAACAGTGTACCGGAATCGACAACAAAGTCAATAGCATTCTTCATTAACTCTGAAGATTGCAAAAATGCTTTCAGCATACCATCTAGCAAGTGGCAAAGATCTCTTACAGGGAAGCACTTCAGCTCAGGTATTGATTTTGACAGGCCATCACACAGGGTTTTCATATACGTAGCTGAATCACTGCAAATACAAACAATATCACTCCAATCTTTGTTGAACTTGGTAAGAACTTTTTGCAGCAGCATCCCAAGCTACACTGCATTCCATGTTTTCCAATAGTCTAGTGTCATGTTTTCACCACTATCCCAGATGCTTGTTGACAGCGGTCTTTTCACATATACCTTTCATGACGCCTTGCATTGAATATTTTTTTGTTTGGCAATTCACCATGTGTGGGCGGCCGCTCATGCGCATTGGTATCCAAGACGACGAGCACGGTGGCGCGATTTGAAGAGGGAGCCCCGGGACGTGGCGGACAAGGTAAGTGCTTTTTATTTTATTTTAGAACACTTTTGAGCTAAAATTATGTGTGTAGGGGAGGGGGTCAGGTGGCGCGTAGAGGGGCTACGTGAAGTGCGTAGGTGGGTGTAGTTTCTCGCACACTTCGCTTAGCTTCGCGAAGCCCCACTACGCCCACTACGCCCACCCTTAATACTGACTTGCTAGAAAAGGGGGCTGATGTATCAAAGGGTTTTAGTAATTCTCTGCCTGTGGGTAAATGTGATGGTACATATTGGGAACTATTCCTATGAAACAAGCCGTTTTACCTATCAGTGAAAGATTCAAACATAGCCAAAATGTCAACTATGATTTTGATATTTCCTGATTCTATAAAATAATTAAATAAGACCTAAAACATGCTTTGAAACCCTACATCTTTATATGAAAGACCACAAAACAGAAAAACACAAAAGGAAAAAGAAACAATATTTTAGTGACATCCTTAAACAACAAAATTCAAGTAGAATAATGTTGGCCCAGCCTTTCTTGCTGCTACCTTGTCTAAGAAAGTTTTACTGTATTGGTCTCTTAAGGAAGAAATAGAAATGACTCTTTCACTCTCCCTTTCCTTTCTTTGGATGGTTGTGCGTGTGTTTTTTCAATGTTTCTGTGTTTCGCTCTGGTGAGAGCTATTTCACTTTTGGTGGGTTTTCATCATTTCTTATAGGTTCAAACCAAAAACAGGGTAGCCTACTTATTTTGTAAATAGGGTGCGCTCCTTTGCACGCAGCTCAGAGCAGTGTTAGTGGCTGCTGAAATGCGCTAAGTGAAAAAATAGTAAATCCGCCACAATGTCTTTTGATGCTGGGCATTGTGAACGTGGACTTGGTAGTTTGTTGTGATTCATTGTATTGTTGTTAACAGTGCTGTTGGAACTGGGTGTTAAGGTGAACACTTTCCTCTGGGTCATTACGGTACTCTTTCCAGTCCAGGACCTTTGTTTCATAGCCTAAGGCATTCTGGATGTTGTGGTCTTCTTTAACATCTATTTGAATAGCACACTAAACTCAATGATATACAGGTGAATAGTTCAAAATCTGGGAAAAAGTTGAGAATTTGCAGGAAAGACAGTACATTCTTTCACTACCTTAATAGTACAAACGCATCTCAAAGAAAAGAAAACTCTTCCTGGGACTCCCACCATCTTCCCAGGGGGGATTGTTTGCGTTTCTACACTGCATGCCACTAATGCTAGTTCAGAGATCGGTAACAGACTCCTGTGATTGGCTGAAGCCAACGGCAGTCAACACTACTCCCTGTTGGACGGTACTCACCTCTCCACTGGGTCTGACTGACCACCATTCAACTGCTGTTCACTTGCAACCATTACCCACTTCAGCCTTTAAAGTAGCTGTCTGAAAATGTTCTACTACCACCGATATGTGCAGCTGTGGCAGCTTCTCCAAGACCCTCTCCTTGGGGTTCTGTGAGCTCCACAGCGGCCCTTCTCTTGGATTTGCCCCCGCTGCTCCCAGTGCCTGCAACACTTGGGTATGGAGATGGTGCTCGAGCTCTATGCATCAGTAATTCAGCAGGTGAGTTGTCACACTCTTCTCAGTAGACTTCGGCTTCCATGTCCCAGTCATGCTGTCCATATCAATCAACACATTCCTGGGTCAGATGAGTGTCGGCATCAGGAGCCTTCACCTGGGGCTTGGTTCAGCCCCAAGTGCCAGTTTTGTTTACTAAACATGGTCTTCTAGGCACTCACCTTAGGTACCAATGAGCTGGGCTATTTACCCTTTTAAAAATTGAGAATTCATTTTATCATTTGCTTTAACAGAGAAAAATGGGGTTTACAAGCACCAGCTATCTTGAGAGAACCTTTGGCGGCAACCAGGTACTAGATTGTTCTGTTAGTCTTTCGCACCATACCTAGGTCAGCAGTAAAGGGCGCCAGGGTTTTTTGGAAAATGATTAATCAACCTAAAATTAGTGAAGCCCAGAATGATGATTTGGGCACAAACATTTATTTATAGCCGGACCTTGCTGATTGTAGCTATGTATAATTCGCTCTGACCTTTCCATTGAATATCAGATTTGATCTAGCAGAGGTGTGTGAGGCGATGAGTGCTAGCCCATCAAGGAGGGCCCCTGGCCTGAAGGGGTCCCTACAGACTTCTACAAGAAGATGATATGGGTTTGGGCATCCATTATCACCAGTGTGTCCAGCACTGCCCAGGGGCACATTTTAAGGGGGGAGGTGTGCTTGGAGTGGAACACCTTATATATTTTCTCAGAGTTGAGGCAAGGGACCTCAGTTGGCCTGGTGATGACCAGGTCAGTTTTTTTAATCATTACTTCATTGAAGGGAGCCACGCGCGTGCCCGTGTTTACCTCCAGGGCATGAAGAGCAGGCAGGGTCCAGGGCTGCTGACAACGGGTCTGATTTACAACTGCATGGCACTACCACAGGCCTCTGCCTGTCACTCACACACTCTCTGCCAGGATCTTCACTTTATTCCCCACAACAGCAGACTTTCTACTTCATACGAGCCACGGCATCTGTTCGGGACATAGTCCACCACCTTTACGAAAATCAAGTCATGTCATCGTACTTATGACTTCAAGCAGACATATACCCGGGCCGCGGATCTTCAAGCAGACATATACCCGGGCCGCGGGTCTCCAAGCAGACGTATACCCGGGCCGCGGGTCTCCAAGCAGACGTATACCCGGGCCGCGGGTCTCCAAGCAGACGTATACCCGGGCCGCGGGTCGCCGACGCTGCAAAAATTAAACCCTGGCTGTCAGCCAGGTCCCGACTGTACTCTGGAATCATGTCCTTAGCTTTACAGGCTGCAATAACTGTGAAAACTCTTTTGGCAACCCACGCCCTAGATGCTGTTCTTGTTTATATTTTGCTTTTTCTTACTTCACCTTGCAATCCTATTTGCTTTTCCTGATGTGCTATTTCTAGTTTTTTTCATGCGGTATAGCACCCTTTTGTAATGTGTAACATGGAATTAGTAACTTCTGGGTATTTGGGTGAGTTCATGTTGTGGGTGGATGTTTATGACGGGGCACAATTGAGAGGCATGGGAATGAGGCTGAAGGCGGTGAAGGTTCTCACTCTGTAATCAGCTGATCAGAGAGGTGTTCGGATGACATGCCCATTCAACCCTTGGCTTCTCTGCAGAACGTCCAGACCAATGGTGATATATGTGCACAGGGACGTAGCTTCGGGAGGGGAGTAGTATGTGGTGGGACTCTCCCTTAACAATTACTTGGTTTTGCCTGGCAGTGTCAGTGGAATCGGCTGTGTGTGCAGCAGTAGTGACAGTAAGTTACTGGATTCTTATGGTAGATGGAACAATATTGTAGTGCGTTAAACGAAGAAGGTTCTGTACCGCGCACTTCATAAACTCCTGCATTTGAAGGAACTCTCGTTTGTGATAATGAAGAAAAAGGAGGCTCTGTGAATGAAATATTTGCCTAGGATCACACAATTTGTTCAAGCAGGAAACTCAGGATTGACCCCAGATTGTCTGGTTTCACATTGCTCAGTTCAGCTACTAGATGGGCTTCCCTTTCTCTTGCAACACTTTACATCAAAGGCTCTGCATGGCTGCTAATTTAGCATATGAGGTTCGAAGCATGGGGGCACGCAGAACCACACGCATGCTTCGCTGGGTTTGGGCTGGAGGGTCCAGGAGGACTAGGAGATGAACCTGGCATCGAGCTTAGGCACCTCCAAGACTGGGCCTGGGATTGAAGAGTGGCCTACGGAGATGTGTGTGATGTGAAGGCAGAGGCACAGGCAGAGGCGCAGGCAGAGGCACAGGCAGAGGCGCAGGCAGAGGCACAGGCAGAGGCGCAGGCAGAGGCACAGGCAGTGGCGCAGGCAGAGGCGCAGGCAGAGGCGCAGGCAGAGGCACAGGCACAGGCGCAGGCAGAGGCGCAGGCAGAGGCACAGGCAGAGGCGCAGGCAGAGGTGAGGGCCTGGCTCTGACTGGGCTCCCCGTCAGTGTGCTGTATGCAGGGATTTAAGTGAGCCAGGTCTTGCCAGGTCTCGAATGCTGCAGTCATTTAAAAAACTTTGAAATGGGCCCTTATTTGCTCCAAAATGTATGTCCTATTGAGGTGAAAACAATGCTCAAATTCCAAACAATGACTGTGTAAAGCATAGAGGTAATCTACGACAGCGATGCAGACCGTTTACATTACACTGTAACTTCATCCATGAGAGTATTTGTTTTTCACATATGTTGTATTTTTGCAGTTTTCCATGCACATATGACTCTTATGAGAATCAAGTCACCTCCATGCATGCAGGGAGTTCCTGTTGTGGTTGTGTGTTCATGATGGTCATGAGTGACATCTCTGGAGCTGAGTCTGAAGGCAGTGTGAAGGTCCCAGTGCCGGTCAGTGTCCCATAAAGTTGTTCAGACTTCATGCACTTGCAATCTGGGCTCCTTATAAGCCTGCTCCTGCTGCCCATCCTAAGCCTGGCCTGCTGATGTGAAGTATTGGCTTATGCAGCCTCCTCTCCTGGGCCTTCACGGCTCCGTGGATACGCTGCCCTGGAGTCCAGACACGGAGGGCCTCATTTATGAGAAGTGACGCATCGCACTCCTTGCGACATGATTGATGCGTCCTATTTAATGTATGACGCATCATGGCGAAAGGAATTACAGAAACGTCAGTATTTCTGACGTATCTGTATGGCGCAAAAGTGACGCATTGCTGGAGTGTGTCACAAAAGTGACGCAACTCCAGCAATGTGTCCTTTCACATGGGTCAAGCCCCATGTGAAAGGGCCTGCGTCAGTCTTACGCCTGCTGTGAGGCAGGTGTAAGATATTGACGCATTTGCGTCCTGAAAGTAGCGCAGTTAAATCTTATAGATTTCACTGCGTCACTCCTACGACCCTTTCTTGCGTCAGACCGCCCACCCTGCATACATTATACCTGGCGCAGGTATAATGTGGCGTAGGGGTTTACAAAATGACTCATCTACCTAGATCCGTCAGTTTGTAAATATGGTGCAACTAGGCATATTTTTTACGCCACTGGTGCGTCACAAAAAGTGATGCACCAACGGTGTAAAAGTGACGCACAGACTCATAAATAAGGCCCAGAGTACCTACACCGGGTGGCCTTGCCTTTCCTAGTAACTGAAAACTAATGCCCCTGACCCCATCCATTATCACCGTTTAGTGGCGCAGGCCCACCCTATGGTTTTTAGTTGGGTAACCCTTGCTGTATATCTCATCCTCACACTCCCTAACATTACTGGCTTAGACGCACCCCTGACAGTGTTGCTATCAACCGCCTCCCGAGCTCTTGTCTACAACTGCATTTGTTCCAGTTCACAAAAAACTGCAGACAAGAGCTGCACTGGTATAGACCAATCTCTTTGTTACTATCTACAGTTGAAATTACAGGATGTATTGTCCTTAATAGGCTCAAGAGTTGGGTTAGATGGTAATCAAGTAATTTCTCCTCTGCGATTTGGGTTTAGAGAGGGGCTTGGTACTTTAGAACAATGCCATAACTTCTACTTTCACATCAATAAGTATACAACAGCCAAGGGGGGGAGGAGCTTCTTTCATCTCTGGATCTAAGCAGCCATTTCAAAATAGCCAATCACAGCAAATTATGGAAAATCCTGTCCAATCTGGAGCTTGATGACAGTTGGTTGTCTTGTATGGGCTTTACACTGCGGGGTGAGTGCTACAGTAAGGTATGTCCCGGGAGGTGAATGCACTGATTTTTGTGATTTTCAGCGAGGTGTGCACCATGGCTGTGTCCTGGCACCCGTCCTGTTCCTTCCACCCATCCTGTTCCTTCCTTACTTTAATGGTGTAAATGATTGCCTGCAAAGCTTAAGAAAGGATTTGCCTACGATTAATTCACCCTCAGTACTGCCTTTATGCAGATAATGTTGATTTAATATATCGCACCCCCAATGGCTTGAGGATATTAATTAACAGTTTTGTCACTTTTGTGGACAACTTAGATTTGAAAATCAACTGTTCTAAAACTAGGTACATGAGATCAACATGTTAGGCGCTACATCCCACAGCGAAAGCTTAGATAGGAAACAGCCTCTCTGCTTGTGGTTCCAAGGATAAAGACTTTAAAGTGGGGTGGCAGAAGCTTTCTCCACCTGGCCCCGAAACTATGGAACACGATTGCAATTGGTCTTGGATATCAGACCAATCTGCTGTTGTTCAAGAAAGCTTTGAGAAGATGGTTATTCAATCCCAAACATTAGCTGATTATGTGTTCCTTGCACAGATTAATAGCAGCTAGCGCTAAGACGCCTTGGCATAAACGCGCTCTATAAAAATCCTCATTTCATTTCATCAGTTAAAGCGGGACCTTTTTGGATTAAGGGTAGGTATTTTCAGCTAGTTACCAACTTTCTATATTTAGAAATTAAATTTGACTCTAAATGTACGTTGATGCCCTGTGTATCTAATCAATCTCAACATTTCAATCACTCTGGGCCCCATTAGGATGGCGAGCGGATCACCCCCGCCAGGCCGGCGGTATTCTCCGCTGGCCCGGCGGGGGCGATCCACCCGCCATCCTTGCAGCAAAGACCCAGCCATATTACAATCGCTGGTGGGTCCGTGGCAGACGGAAAGACCGTCCACGCTTTTCTGCCCAGTCGACAAGTCGACCAAGCGGAAAAGGGTTCAATATGGTGGCAGTGTCTGCCAGCCATATTACAATGTGGGCGGGAACATGCAAAGGCATGCGGTGTCTGCTTGCGGGGGCCCTTTGCGAGCCCCCAGGGAATCTGGGGGGTGGGGGGTGCACATGGGGTGTACCTATGGTACCCCCCTGCATTTCAATGAACAATGTGGCAGGCACCGCGTAGTGCCTGTCAAGTTGTGCATTGAAAGACACAACCTGCCTTTGTGGCATTGCGGCGTGCGGTGCTTTCAGCACCACCCGCCGCAATGTTGCAAATGCGCTATGCGCATGTCAGTGTGGCGGGTGCATCCTAATTGGGAGTGCGGGAACGCCACACCCTCAGTGGGCGGTCCCATTTCCCGGGGGTATGGCGGGCGGACAAATTCCGCCCGCCATACTAATCCTCTATTGGGGTTTTGTTCAACTTCACAAAAAGAGCAGCTATCAAACCAATTCAGCCTCTTTTGGAGATCTATTTGCGAAAATGTATACCTGTTTTACTGTATGGTGCTGAAGTCTGGGGCAACCGCGCCGGGACTAAGCTGCAGGTAGAGGAGAATCGTTTTTTCTTGTGTTTGCTCGGCCTTCCCCCATCGATTCCTTACTTCTTTTTACATGAGGAATTGGCCGCGGCCTGGGTATCAAATTTTATTAAGGTCACACTGTTATTGCTCTGAGTGTCTGTCTGGACTAACAAGCACACCACTCTTACTAGGGCGATTATTATAGACTGTATTTTTATACGATTCCCATTTAAAAAGGAAGAACTGCACCTTCGGATGACAGAACATCAGAATGTAGGGACTGAGTGCATCTATACCATCTGAGATTGTCGGCCGATTCTTAGCTATCTCACAGTGCCTCACCTGAACCCCTAACCTTCCTGGGGTGACAGGTTATTTTGCAACTCCGACCATGGTACTCTGATCCCCAAGGGAATCGTGGAAACAGATCTTACCCCTTTTGTTGTTTAGTTATGCATGTCCATGGTAAACAAAAAAAGGATATCTTTTAGATGACCTGAAACCTGACATTTGTTTCTTTGCAGAGACTTGGTTCCATACATACTCAACACCCTCTCTAGCGATCATATTCCCATCGGAATATACAGTAGTAAGATCGGATAGAATAGGTACAAGGGGAGGAAGGTTGGCCATAGCCACTCGCTCTACGATGAATATAAAAATTTTGGACACAATCTCATCTCCTAATATGCAGCTGATGATCTTTTCTATGGCACCCACCCAGTGTTATAAGGTTATAGGGGGGTAGTGTATCACCCTTCGGGTCAAAATAAAAAGACCTTTTGCACTGCACTATTTCTTTTTCTTTTAGAAGATTTTAATTTTCATTTCGATATCGCTACCAATATCGATACAGTTGATCTACTAGCAGCTATGGAAACAGATCTCTTTTCTAGAGTATATGATCCGACAAATATAGTGGGGCACACACTTGATAATATTTTTACCAATATTCCTAATCTCATAACTGAACCACCTCAAGCAGTAAGTTGGTCTGACCATATGGCCTTGAGTTTTTCCTTTTCCGCCCCTAAAGGCTTAGGTCAGCCTCAATGTGTGAAGTCACGCGTAGACAATGGAAGAAAATAACTCCAAAAACATTCGGTACACTATTCTCTCCTCTGTCATTTAATGATTGTAACATCAATGAAGCTCTAAGTAAATTGGAGTTAGAGATGACAACGGCTTTTGATATTATTGCCCCGAACAAAACAACAATAAACCATGACAGAACCTCCCCGGCTCCATGGTATTCTGATAGCTTAAAGGTGGAGAAAGCCTCCGGTAGAGTTAGAGAACGCAAACGGAGGAAATCCAAACTAGAGGAAGACAGACTGGGCTATAACATAGCATACAGGATATATCTTAGGCACTGCAACGTAGCAAGGTGAATTTATCCAGCCACTCGAATGGTTGAGGCAAAGTGCTCTTCCAAAGAACTCTTTAGGATTCTCAAGGAATTCACCAATCCAAGAGTCATCTATCTTGCCTGCCCCCCATCAGGAATTTTGCGATTAGCTAGCCACGCATTTCAAAAGATAGATAAGATGTATGATTCTTTTGAGCAGGATTTAGACAATAGGGAAGAAATCCTAACTCCAGATAATCCCCTCCTACCGAGATTGGAGACCTTTGCAACCATCACCCGGGAGCACTGCTAAAACACATTAAGTCAGGCTACCCATCTGATGTGGCTCCCCCTCACATCATTTCCGAACTAGCGCTGGGGTTGGCAAATCCAATTAGGGAAATTAGCAATCTGTCTTTAGTAACTTCCTCCTTCCCACTGAAATGGAAGAAGGCATTAATCAAACCTCTGCCCATGAAACCTTAAGCAGATTGTGCTGACTTACAAAATTACAGACCCATCTCTCTTCTTCCTGGCTGCTCAAAAATAATGGAGACCCTGGTTAACCGACAACTCTCAGACTATCTGGAACATCATAATCTCTTGGACCCCTCACAGTCAGGCTTTCGTGCTGGATGCAGCACAGAGTCTGCCTTAACAGAGGTAACAGATACGATCAGGCAGGCTGCTGTTAGACGAAGAGACCCCTACTATGTCAGTACTCTTAGACCTGTCTGCAGCCTTTGACACAATCTCTCACAGAATTCTGTTAGATAAACTGCAAGAGATTGGTGTCACTGGGATGGCATTAGATTGGCTGCAGAGTTTTCTATCGGATAGATCCCAATGTGTACAACTGGACACCTTCGTATCCTGGACCATAATTGTGGGCAAAGGTGTTCCTCGGGGCTGCATATTAAGCCCCCCCCCTGTTCAATATCTATGTGTCATCTCTGACTTCCGTCATTAAATCTTGCGGGTTCCAAACCATCTCCTATGCGGACGATACTCAGGTTATAGTCCCTATAGAGAAGGACCCTGCTGTGACCAGAGATAGATTCAGGTTTTGTACGCTAAAAAATGGCCACATGGATGAGAAAAAACTTCCTGCAACTTAATTCCAACAAAACTGAGATCTTATTGTTTGGGAAAGCAGAGGATTTATGGACTGAGGAGTGGTGGCCTGGGGAACTTGGAGAAGCTCCCACCCCAAAACAATGGGCAAACATCCTGGGCATTTTAATGGACAATAACCTATCTTTGGAGCATGTTAAGACCCTTTCTGGCAAGTGTTTTGGACTGATGTGCACGCTAAAAAAGATTTTCCCCTGGATTCCTCTCTCCACCAGAAGGGTCCTGATACAGGCACTCCTAGTCAGCAGACTTGATAATGGAAAAACTCCACTGGTGGGGATGAGGGAGGACCTACTCTCAAGGCTACAAGTCGTTCAAAAATATAGCTGCACGCCTCGCATTGAACAAGTCAGCACGTACTCCATCTTTACCACTATTGAGAGAGTTACATTGACTTCCTATTAGGAAAAGAGCAGTTTTCAAACTTTTGTGCCTGGTTTTCAAAGCACTGGCTCGGACAAGGAACTAGATACTTAACAAATAAATTAGAATGGTATACATCGGCCCGGCAGCTAGGATCCAGTGGCCAAAAGCTCCTTCAATCTCGGAGAATTAAAAAGGTTAAGATGGGTGGCCGCGCCTTTTCCTATGCGCTGCCAGAAGACCTGGGGACATGTCCCACCTTTATTAGCTTTAAGAAACATCTGAAACCCTGGCTATTTTAAATGAGGAATGTTGCATTATGTTGCCTGCTTCCCGTGCGCCGAGAGATCCCCTGGGGGATGATTCGTGCGCCAAATAAATAATAAATAAAAATAAAAAAGTACGTTTCTAATACATTTATTGAATCAATCGTAATCCTGCATAGAAAGAATGAGATGTGATTATTAGGAAGATAAAACAAAGCAATATTACGAGCATGATGAACAAGGTGAAAAGAATAAACAGTCCAAACATGGCAGTCTGATTTCCATATTTTCCTACCTATCACTACCTTTACTCTGCGTGCGTAGGGCGTATACACTTTGCCCGATCTCTTAGGTTAGCCTGAACTCCCGTGCCTGTATAGCTGGACTAGGGAGTCGGCCAGGAGTGGATTGGCATCCCTTCCTGCAGGACGGAGGATCAGCATCAGCAGAGCTGCACTTCGAACACAGCCTTCATTCCAGGATAGTCATGACCGGAGCGCCCCTCTGACACATTAAGGGAAAGTGCACTGTTTATATAGTGAAATCACTGTGTTAGAGGTGGTACAGAACGGGAATATCGTTGCAAAAATATCGACTTACCTAAATATCGCTGCAAAAATATCTACAGGAAGAAATATCGATGACAAAAATATAGTCTGACCAAAATATCGACAGACAGGTAAGTAATATCGATAACATTAATATAGTTGTAATAAATATCGTTTACAAAAACATAGTTTACAAAAATATCGTTTTTTAAATAATTATAAGTAATGTAGTGTTTTTAATGAGTATTTGTAGTCAAAGTAGTATTTTTTGTAGTATTTTATTAGTTAATAATGTATTTTATGTTGAATTTAGTATTAATAGTTCCGTAGCGGGTTGTGGGTTTATAGGGGAGTAGGGTGGGAAGTAATTTAAATATAATAAAATAGTAGATTAATTAATGTTTTAAATGAATATAAATTTTGTAATAAATAATAGTTAATTAATTTCAATTAGTTAATTGATTAATAATTATGTAATTAATTATGTTATTTTATAATTAATTTTAGGTGTGTGTACTGGAATTTTATAGTGAAAATGTAGTAAATTAATTACATTTTAATTGATTAATTATTTAATTAATTATTAAATAATTAAAAATAAATATTTGTTATTTTATAAATGACTAAATACATTTAGTAATTTTTACCCCTACGCTATCCAACGCTTTCCCTACTGTTGCACCCTCTGGAGTGGGAATAGTAATTTTTACTCCTACGCTATCCAACGCTTTCCCTACTGTTGCACCCCCTGGAGTGGGAATAGTAATGTTTACCCCTACGCTATCCAACGCTTTCCCTACTGTTGCACCCCGAGGAGTGGGAATAGTAATTTTTACTCCTACGCTATCCAACGCTTTCCCTACTGTTGCACCCCCTGGAGTGGGAATAGTAATTTTTACCCCTACGCTATCCAACGCTTTCCCTACTGTTGCACTCTCTGGAATGGGAATAGTAATTGTCACCACTACACTATCCAACGCTTTCCCTACTGTTGCACCCTCTGGAGTGGGAATAGTAATTTTTACCCCTACGCTATCCAACGCTTTCC
This sequence comes from Lissotriton vulgaris, assembly GCF_964263255.1. NCBI lineage: Eukaryota > Metazoa > Chordata > Amphibia > Caudata > Salamandridae > Lissotriton > Lissotriton vulgaris. The sequence goes on along the minus strand of NC_141696.1, from coordinate 25,093,052 downwards.
CTACTGTTGTACCCTCTGGAGTGGGAATAGTAATTTTACACCTACGCTATAAAATGTTTTAACTAATAATATATTGTATATTTTATTTTATATGTATGTATTATTGTTGTTATATAAAGTAATGTGTTAAATATATGTATATGTACACATTTATTAAGTTTATAATGAAAAAGTGTAGTTAATTTGTTTTAAATAGTTAAAAAATAAAAGTAATGTAATGTATTTTGTTAATATTACTTATATTTATTTATTATTTAATGTAATTTTAATTAATTTAAAAAGTCGATATTTTATACATCTATATTAATTACAACAATATTTTTGAGTAGATATTTATGTACTTACCTGTTTAAGTATAGGGTGTCGATATTTTTGTAAACGATATTTTTACAACTATATTTATGTCAGCTATATTTTTGTAATCGATATTTTAACAACCTACCGTTAGAGGTATAGCTTTGATGCAATGATATGTCTTGATGTTAGAAGCTGACTCTGAGCGGGCAACGTAAGCACCACGATATCTTGTTCTGTGTTCCTAGCCTTGAACTGCGGGTACAGATAATGTAGCTAGAGATCCTTTCTATCAAGTGAGTTTAACGCTACCGCGAGCGCTGTTGGAAAACTATACACTGCAACTGACGATAACACTAATTCGCCACAAGATTCAAAAGTAAGTCTTGCGCCAGTACATTGCTCACAACGAATGCCACTCAATCAACCTTTTATTGTGAAATTGTAAGGTTAAAGCCCATTTCCATCTCGCTTACAAACTCATATTCTGTAATATCGAACAAAAACATATGACGCATGGTTATATAATGAACAACAACAGGTACACAAATTCTTGTCTTGATTAAGAAATTGCAGTACTTGTGCATACAAAGTAGGAGAGGGATGAAAGTTACAATTAAATATTTCTGAACCTTTATTTCCAGATTTTATCCAGTCTAAGCCCTGAAGAGAACCCCGAGAACCAAGATGTGGCTCGAAACGTGTAGGCATTAATTTCTACTGGGCAAACATATATACTGAACATTACTTTCCCTTAGTGAGCAGCTTGATGTAAAATCCTTCCTAAATTGCTTTGAAAGTGTCCCCAGTAGGCAGCGGCCTATCAAAAAAAATGAGCAACTGAAAAAATACCCACAATAACGCCTGTTGTTTTTGAGTATCGACTGGATCTAGCTTGATTGTTATCCCGTTTACATTGTACATTGTATATATCGTATTGTGAGTTTCATGTTTGTTGTTGTGTTCATGTATGTTTATGAATTGTAGTAGGAGGTCTGCCTTTCAGATCAACATGTTTGACAAATGATATGAACATGTAAAAGATTTAAAGAGAAGTAAATAAATACTTCAGACCATTTGAATCTCAGAAAGATCTGAGTCTGTTTAAGTAAAAGAAGCACTCCAAAGTGACGGCTAGGGGCATTGTTGTTTAAAAAGTTCTAACACCAAGCAGCATGTACAATCATCTCCTCAGAATAATATCATGAAAGCCTAAATTAAATAAATTTACATTGCTGAAACGATGTCAGCTTAAAATGTGTCAAATGTAAAACTAAATAGGAGAACCAAAGTGGCCCAAGAGGGCCTCACAACTGCAAGAAGGGTGTTGCTTTCCACTGGATAAATTATGTGCAATCTACCTGTAAAGCCATAGAACAGAATTCATTGTTTACATCTTCCCACTCTCTAACCAAAGCTGATAACACCCGAGCTAAAAAGCTCTTTAAAAGTTAAAGTGTGTCATCGAGGGAGCTAGAGGAGCAGGGGGAACCCCTATGGTGGGATTCTGCTATTGTCCAAAAGACATGAAACCTTCAGCCATATTTGTCTAGGTTCTGAGCCTTTGGGACAGATCTCTCGAGATATTTGCGTTGCTTTCCCTTGGGCCAATAAGAAGCAGCAATTGTCCTGGTTTGCCCTTGCGATAAGACCTCCGTACAAACCCTAGAACATTTTGGGGCATATTAGCAAGGACGAGCTTAGCGTGCTTATTGTTATCGCTGCCTATCGCTGAATTTGTTAGTGGAGAAAACATGCTATTAGCAACGTTTATCTCCATTGTGCTAATATATCCTGCGATAGCTGCAAAATGCCTGAATACCGCTGGAAATCAGCGATATTCATGCATTAACGGCAATGGGGACTTAACCAGACAATCTACCTCCCATTGAAGAAACAGGTAAGTCATGTTTTTAGCAGGTGTTAGATTCTAGCGATAATCGCGCTTAGCGTGACTTTTTTTATCGCAAAGCCTGTGTTGCTAATAGGTGATAGCTGTGTCAGCGACTGCTGTTAGTGACAGCTTGCTGATAGGGCGATAAAAATATCACCGCTTTAGCAGCAAAAAGTGCTGCTAAAGCAGCGATATTGCCCTTGCTAATATGCCCCTTTATTTTTTTCGTTAATTGCTATAAATTTCAGACCAAAAAGTTATTATAACCAGTTCTTAAGCTTTATGACTTCCGTCAAAGTAAGCCCACTTCAGATTTTTTACGCCTGCTCCCGAACCCCCTGGCTTATTTCTCCATAAGGAAATTATTGAAGTCAGCTCTAGACAAACAAAATATATTGCTTGTTTCAGATTTCTTTTTTCTCATTTATCTTTGAATACTTTTAGTTTATTGAAGCTTATTTATAACTAGCAGCCTGTTCCGACCTTGTCTGGGAGCCATCAGGCTTCCCGGACCCCCGCCCGCCCCGACATTGTGCAGCAGCCCGGCCCCCCGCCCGCCCTGACATTGTCAAGAAGCTTGGGCCCCTGCCCACCCCGTCCCCCGCGAGCAATGAGGCTTCCCGGACCCCCGCCTGCCCCGACATTGTGCAGCAGCCCGGCCCCCCGCCCGCCCTGACATTGTCAAGCAGCTTGGGCCCCTGCCCACCCCGTCCCCCGCCTGCCCCGACTCCCGCCTGCCTGGAGCCTTACCTCAGCCGCCGCTCCTCCCCCACGCTCCTCATCTCACCGCTTACCGCTCCTCCTGCCTGTCTGCCGGTCCTCACCACCATTCCGCCGTTCGGCACTGCTCCTCCCTCGCGCCATATCCGCCGCTCCTCTTCCGCTCCTGCACACCGCTCCTCCCCGCGCTCCTGATGCCACCATGCAGGTCGCGGCAGGCGCTACTTGCAAGGGACTACTTTTTTTTGCGTCAATTTTTTAAATAACGTATATTTTTTTAATTTATATAGCCTATGTCCATCAGCACACCCTGACGATTACAATGATGTATTGGTTGTGTGGATTGGCGCTGTAGTTCCTGAGTTTACCCGCCTCAAAGGTGCAAAGTTCTTCCTTTATTATAGTAGTACTAGCAGCCCGTCCCGACGTTGTCCGGGAGCAATTAGGCTTCTGGGCCCCCGCCTGCCCAACATTTTCTCAGGCTTCAGGGCCCCAGTCCGCCCCGACATTGTCCGTGGGTCCCCCGGAGCACACCCGCCACTTTCAGGGCCCCCAATGAGCAGCACACGGGCTGCTTCACCTACCTCAGCCGCCGCTCCTCCCCGCCTGTCCGCTGCTCCTCGCCGCTCCTCCCCGCCTGTCCGCCGCTTCTCGCCGCCTGTCCGCCGCTCCTCACCGCTCCTCCCTGCCTGCCGCTGCTCCTCCCCGCGCTCATGTCCGCCGCTCCTCCTCGCGCTCCTGTACGCCGCTCCTCCCTGTGCTCCTGATGTCAGCACGCATGTCGCGGCCAGCGCTACTTCCAAGGGACTACTTTTTTTAATCGTAAATATTTTAAAGAACGTATATTTTATTTTGTTATATAGCCTATGTCTATCTGCAAACCCTGACAATTACAACGATGTATCGGGTGTTTGGATTGGCGCTGTGGTTCCCGAGTTTACCCGCTTCAAAGGTTTAAAGTTCTCTCTTTATAATAGTAGTATAGATTATCTATACTACTATTATAAAGATAGAACTGTTAAAGTTTTTCCCCCGAACAACGTTGGTAGGGGCTGCTAGTCTTTAACCTAAATAATGGCCCAGAATTATGTATAGTTCTGTTTGTGAGCATTGGGAAGTGTGATTTTTTGACTGTAGTTAATGGTGCTTTACATTGTTAATGGTTAACTGTGTTGCAGAATGCAGTATTGTCTTGTTAGTGTGAAAGTGGAATGGAATGGCAAAGATGGCTGCATTTGAAAGTGTGCAAGAGAGCTCGAATTCCTGGGGCTATTATTTGTAGTGTGTGCGCCTGAAGTGTGAACTTTCTGTATTGTGTGAATAGTATTTTGCTTCAGAGCAAAGTACCATGAAGATTGCATACAGCAGCTGTTATTGTGAAAGTATATTTTTATTTATGTGAAATTGCGATGTGTGTTTTGATGTTAGCCCCCTGTGGCAACCTCTGATGTAGTGCTAAGTGTGAAAGGGTTTTGTCTTTGTGCTGCAATTACACAGATGAGTGCGAGAATTGTTTATTGCTCACGGGGATAATGTTTTCCCTGCGCCAATGTTTGATGTTGTGCAAAGGCTGAAAGTGTCTCCCTTCCTCGTACTCGAACACGTTTGTGCGTACTACCGCAATAATGGGCAGAGTGCGTGAAGCAATCATTGTGGTATTTCTTTTTTGTCACGTGCGTGTCGGACCAATGTTTAAATGTTTAGCATACTTTTTGTTGTAAGTACTGTGTTTTTCTAGTTAATGGAGCGTGATAGGTTGATTGGTTTAGGCGCGCCCCTTTTGTGTGCTGTGACTTGGGCTCTGACGTATGTTAGCTTGCCCCTCTATCCACGCCCCTTTTGCTTATGAAGCCGCACCCCTTTGTTTATGTTTGCTCCGAACCTTGCTTTACAAAAGGCATGAATGTATCGAGGTTGAGTGAAGTGAGTACCCAGACCATGGCACAGATTGAACTTGTAATGTTTTTGTTTGTAGGCATGCCCCTATCACAATGTTACCGCCCACATGTTTATTTACACATAACGACGGTCCTCAGTAACATGCTAACACCACTGAAGGTTTTTTCATGTAGTGTACAAAACGCTGTTTATGTGTCTAGTGGCACCTGTATGAAGGCTTGAAGGTTTCTGTGTGCTTGAAGGTTGCAGCCCCAGTTTGATGCATTTTGGGACATGCCCCTCTGACAATGTTGCCGCCCATAGGTTTAGTTTGACACACCCATGCTACTCCCTAACAGCAGAACAACGCCCATCAGGAACTACTTTAGCCCTAATGTTGTTTGCCCTTTGTAATGTATATGTTGGAGAAATGTATAGCCTATGTCCATCTCCTAGAACTCCCCTTTCCAACGCTGTATTGGGTGTTGTGATTGGTGGTGTACTTCTGGAGTTTACCCGCCTCAAAGGTTCCTAGTTCTCGCTTTATAATAGTAGTATAGATAGATTGATATTTATGTATGTGATGCTTTCGTGGTTGTTTTTGAATAATTGAATAAAGCTTTTTTTGATGGATTGATTAACTGATAATTTCTGTCAAAGGTGTCCTTGAACTCGGTCATAAATATAGGATAATTATCTAAATGTAGGCTAGCCTGATAAATTAAGGGTGTAGTTCACACTGAATCCTTACCCATACTATTACTTACAGTAAAACAAATTTAGCAAGACCACTTGCAAAAAAAAATGGTTGCCATCAAACTTTCGTTCTTCCAGTCCCACCGATAGGGAAACAAGAGGGCGAGGTGTCTCATTAACCCTGTTGTAAAACGTCAGTGATTGACGCAAAGTGCCATTTCCAGAGGTTAAGCTCAGCAGTTCTGAACTTGAGCACTAAGGGGCAGATTTACAAGCCCCTTGCGCGTCTTTTACGTTGCCGTTGCGTCACTTTTGTGATGCAGCGGGGGGCAAAAGATGCGCCATGCTATGGGGTATTTACAACGTGACGCATCTGGGAGAGGTGTCACGTTGTAAAGCACTGTGCCAGAAGGAGGCGTTTCATCGCAGGGGGGGGGGGGCGTTCCGGCGCAGGAACGCCTCCTAAAAGTTGCTGAGTGAAATGTACAAGATTTCACTGAGTCACTTTTGAGCCCATGCTGCGTCAACACCCTGCACCTGCTTGAAGCAGGCGAATGGATTGACGCAGCATTGTGGAGATAGAGCCCTCCAGAGCATTGCTGGAGCTGCGTCGCGCTTGTGACCCAACTCCAGCAATGCGCCGCCTTTATGGCACAGATGCGACATGCATCTGTGCCATTTTTGCCCAATGGTGCGTCGCATTGTAAATACAGGACATCCATGGTGGCGGAGGCGTGGCGCATCCCTGCGAATAGGCAGGGATGCGCCATCTATTGTAAATCTGCCCTTAAGACCTTTTGCTTCCGCCTGGGAGGCGCTGAACGTAGCCCATCAGCTCAGTACATTGCTGCCACAGCCGGTATGCGGCTGCTCTTCTTGGTGATGCAAGAACAATCTTCTTGAGTTGATATAATTTTAGAGGTAGATCTATCATGTCTCTGAAGGGAAGTAACTGGAGACCAGAAAAAACACTTTCAAGAGATCAAAGCAGGCTCAAGAAGTACATGAGATTTGAGGCAGGAGAACCACTCAGGAAACAGAGAAGATCAGGAGCAGGAAAACGGGTTCTCCAGGATGAAGGTGCAATGCACTGAGACAAGAAGGCGATATTCCACATTCTTGCTTTTATAAAAAAGGAATACAAGAAAAGGAATTCAAAGACAAAACCGAATATAGAATCCTGCACTGGGATCAGTAAAGGACTGGGTATGCGATATCCCGACAGGTAACTGTAACATCATGGAGGGGTAATACATGTTCCTGTTGGGCATGGGCGGAGTTTTGGTAGTCAGGTAGCTGAGACTGAAGGTTGTGAAATGGGAGAAGATTTGGAGATTTTGGCAGAAAAGAGTTTGGCACCCAGAGATGAGATCTGGCATGTGGGAGCGCCTCATGGAGTCAAGGGCCCATGGCTGACTTGAGAGGTGCTAGCGGCTTCAGGAATGGGAATCCTAAGATTGAATCCCTCAAAGTAAATGAGGTAAACCCCTTACAACAATACAGTTTGGTAAACCACATGCCAGGGAACTTGTGAGAGTGACCACATGCACAGGCTCACACATGGGGTCAGTCAGGAAGCTGAAAGGAGGGCTGCACTGAGGACTTTAGACAGCTCTAGATGAACAAGCCAAAAGAAAGATGAGCACCTTACCAGGAAGAGCAGCAAGCTGTGGTTGTTTGACCTTGAAAGGCAAGGACGGTGAGAGAGGCCAACAACTCATATTGTTCCACTGTAGAAAATAGGGGGTTCTTTATGAAGGAAACAAAAGAACTAACCGTGAAGAAAGGGTCTAAGGGGAAAGCTTTTAAAGACCTGCTTGCATCCTATCCCCCAATCTAACTAGCAAAAACACACAAAGGATGCTAAGGGTCTAAGTAAAACTCAAGATATCTATACACTCAAAATTAGTGTATGGAAGACTGATCAGTGTGTTGAGAGAAACATGAAAAGTGAGAATGAATACCCATCAGCCCACCCATTGCTGGAATCTCATCACCTGGGTTCTCTGAGAGAACTGGTATCTACTAGGTCCTTCACTGAACGTATAGTGAGGAATACTAGTATAAGATCCATCAGTAAGAGAGCCAAAAGGATGTGGTGGTAATGCTGGTGGGAAAACGTTGCAGTGCACAAAAAGTGTGTGTGAAATTAAGGTGAAAATAGTGTTTAAAATTGCCTGTTATGATGCCAAAAAAAAGTAATTTTAGTGAAGGACCTAGTAGATACCAGTTCTCTCAGAAAACCCAGGTGATGAGATTAAGCCAATGGGTGGGCTGATGGGTATTCATTCTCACTTTTCATGTTTCTCTCAACACACTGATCAGTCCTCCATACACTACTTTTGAGTGTATAGATATCTTGAGTTTTACTTAGACCCTTAGCATCCTTTGTGTGTTTTTGTTTGTTCTTTATGAAAGCCCTGCATCACTTTTGCATCATGTAACGTGGCTCATTCGTGGGCGGGGCTTGCATTTCAATGTATGAGGCCACGCAAAGTCACTCTGTGTGGCTTTGAGAGGCCTCTTATATCTTGAGGAAGGCAAAGCAACGCAAATGCCACGTCGCCTTACTCTATGCTCAGGGGGCTTTCTATGGGCGTTGTGATGGGCGTTTCCATGACACACCCATGGGTTTTAACGCTTTACCAGATTTGACAAATGCATGTAAACCTGGGAAGTGCCAAATCCGTAGGTCTCCGTAGGTGAGACGCAACGAGGAGAAACATCTTTATTTCTCCTCGTTATTTCCTCTTTCCTTGTGTACTGCATTCTGTTGGACATATTAAAAAAGGAAAACGCCTCATTGGAAGGTTCCTTTTAATGCACAAAAACAATCCTGTACGCAACGGAGACACCCCTACACTACGGTGGAACGGTCCCTGTATTGGCGCAACGTTGCCAAAATGGCACCAGCTCAGGGCAAAAGGACATAAATGCATGGGGCCTCATTTATGAGGCTGTGAGTCACTTTTACGCCGCCGGCGCGTCACTTTTTGTGACGCACCAGCGGAGTAAAAAATTGTGCCTTGTTGCGTCATATTTACAAAGTGACGCATCTACGTAGATGCGTCACTTTGTAAACCCCTGCGCCACATTAAACCTGCCCTAGGTAAAATGTATGCAAGGGGGGGCGTATTGACGCAAGGAAGCGTCATAGAATTGAAGCAGTGAAATCTATAAGGTTTCACTGCGCCATTTCTTGGACGCTGTTGCGTCAAAATCTTACGACTGCCTCAGGCACTAACAACATGGGACTTGCCCCATTTGAAAGTACACATTGCTGGAGTTGCGTCACGTTTGTGACACACTCCAGCAATGCGTCACTTTTGCGCCTACAGATACGTCAGAAAGACTGACGTATCTGTAACTCCTTGCGACATGATGCGTCATACAGTAAATATGACGCATCGTTAGTGTCGCAGGGAGAGCGCAGTGAAAAGTGACGCATCGGTGTTTTCACGCAGGGACGCGTCACTTTTTATAAATGAGGCCCCTGGCATTGCATAAATACGGTGCATCCTGCCCTTTCACTTTGGAGCAGGGCAGCACAGCGAGGTGACTTGCTCTGCTGCCCTACGCCAAAATGCCGTAAATGAGGCCAAAGTGTTCTTAGGTAGGGACCGCTTGCCACCGGTACTGAGCTCTCTGCTGTGGAGCCCTGTGCACAGCAAGAACAGGCTTCAGATGGACTCTCAGATGACCGACCAGGGAACACACCCGACATCTCTGCCTGGGACAGCTTTCTAGGCAAGTTCCTAGGAATAGTTGTAAATTCCAAACATGTCTTCAGCTGAGGGCCCACATGCATCTAAAGGTGTGAGTGCAGATTCACAATGTCTTCGTGAATGGCCCCTGTGTCTCTGGTGGTCTCTTCAAAGTCCCTGTTTAGAGACACTTTCTGGGCTGGGCTCCCTTGATGGAAGCAACTTTTGAACAGTTGTGTTTCTGGTTCAGATCAAACCCTACTCCCTTCACGTATGCATAGAGCAGCTGATTCTGTAAAGTATGCACACATTTGTGCATAGAGCAGCTGATTCTGTAAAGTATGCACACATTTGTGTATAGAGCAGCTGATTCTGTAAAGTATGCACACATTTGTGCATAGAGCAGCTGATTCTGTAAAGTATGCACACATTTGTGTATAGAGCAGCTGATTCTGTAAAGTATGCACACATTTGTGCATAGAGCAGCTGATTCTGTACAGTATGCACACATTTGTGCATAGAGCAGCTGATTCTGTACAGTATGCACACATTTGTGCATAGAGCAGCTGATTCTGTAAAGTATGCACACATTTGTGCATAGAACAGCTGATTCTGTAAAGTATGCACACATTTGTGCATAGAGCAGCTGTTTCTGTAAAGTATGCACACATTTGTGTATAGAGCAGCTGATTCTGTAAAGTATGCACACATTTGTGCATAGAGCAGCTGATTCTGTAAAGTATGCACACATTTGTGCATAGAACAGCTGATTCTGTAAAGTATGCACACATTTGTGCATAGAGCAACTGATTATGTAAAGTGTGCACACATTTGTGCATAGAGCAGCTGATTCTGTAAAGTATGCACACATTTGTGTTTAGAGTTTCTGATTAGTTTGGGGCTGGCTTGTTAGATATATCCCACACACCTCTATTCAGGATCATTTGACAGTTCTAAAAATAGCATCTGTGGAAGGATTACACTCACGCCAGATTCTATTGAAGATGCAGTGTTGCTCTGCTTTATTTTTCTTACATTAGCCAAGTAAGTTTTATTGTGACACTTACACAGATAGCATGATAGGAAACATCAGAGCGATATATAGAGCCAAGCTATAGCCAATTCTGTCCTTTGAAGCTGTGGCGTGGTGTGAGGTACTAGTTGAGAATTGTTTCAAGGGCGTTGTTGAGTGTTCTTTTGAGGGAATATCTGTGAAGTCTTTTTGAGAAGTTTTTGAGAATGGTTTCAGAGAAGTGGTCGAGAACTGTTTCAGGGAAGTTGTTGAGAAATCTTTTCGGGAAGCTGTTGCAAAGGGTTTTGTAGAATTTGTCGAGAAGGTTTTTGTGGAAGGTGTTGAGAAGGTTTTTGAGGAAGGTGTTGAGAAGGCTTTTGTGGAATTTGTCGAGAAGGTTTTTGTGGAAGGTGTTGAGAAGGTTTTTGAGGAAGGTGTTGAGAAGGCTTTTGTGGAAGGTGTTGAGAAGGTTTTTGTGGAAGGTGTTGAGAAGTTCACTGAAGAGTTTGTTGAGTCATTTTTGGGGGAAGGAGTTGAAATGGGTGCGAAGCCGACCTGGTTGTTGGCTCTGTCAAAAACAGTGAAGTATTCCCTGATGAAGACATCCCCCAAGACCCAGAATCCAGGCGACGGTCCTTGGATGTTACTGGTGCATGAGCTCTGTGTTGAGGCAAAAGCAAAAATCCAGATTTAGAAAACTTTATTCATGTTTGTAATTTCACAAGTTTTTTCATTAATTCTATATTCTTTCAGATTTGGCTTTTACATGAGACTTGGGCTCTGAATTAAAATTGGGGCAATCACAATCCAATATTTCGTCCTTTTGAGGTCGATCAGTATATGCATTTAAGCTGTGTTCCAAGTGGATAAGGATTGTTTATTTTTAGCACATGGTCTTTTTAATTCTCTTTGATAAAAGGAAGAAAAGCCTAAAAACTTGGAGGTGGGTTGAGAGTGCAACATTTTCCAATTACTAAGGTCAGATCCTTTTTCATAATTTTGAGATTGTACCCAGACGTGCAATGTGTATTGGTTTTACACACCCAGGTCTTACATATGACCAAATTGAAAGCTTTTTACATGTTGTGTTCAAAGTGGCTCATCAGAAAGTTTGCGGCACCGCTGGGCACCGCTGGGCATCAGCCACCGAGGTGACTGTCATGGATGATCCGCTGAACTTCTATCGATTACAGGGGCTCTTACCTGATCAATGTAGGCTTTAGGAGAGAGAGGATACTGCTTCCCATTCAAGGTGAAGATGATGTCTGGTAACCTATCCATTGTGCTGCAGTTCACGGCATACTAAAAAGAAAGGAAAAGACTATAGGAGTTGAGGTCCTGGATTTCCAGAGAGGTAACACGTCACTTATGATACCCGACCGGTCCAGTCTCACGTGTGCTGGCAGGTAAACAAAACAATCATGGCGAGAAGGCACAGCGTGACCAAACCATCCCTAATGCCCAAAGTTTTCACAGTAATCAATTTAATATTTCTTCATGTTTACATTTGAATGTTTTCAGAAGATATTGGAAACCTATGAGTTTTTAAGAGCCCTTCACCCATGGCTAATTCGGTTTTTCGGCATCAGCCCCTCTCTGAGCTGGCAGAGCGAATGCCGGCAAGGAAACCTTGAAGAACAGCCAAGTGGAGCTTTGTGGGAGTCAATGGCTGCCCTTGTAATGTATTCCTGCTCTTTTACTTGGGTGATGCGTGTAGTGACCTGCTGGCCACTGGTCTAGCGTTCGTTGTACCAGCCCCTGCCCGATGGCCTTCTCACGCTCCACCCCACACCCATCCAACACAGGTGTCACGGGACATGAGACCCTGGTGATAAAAGGGGCCGGGAGGACGTGCCCTGGGCCAGTTCCACTGACTACAATCCAGTGTCCGTGTCTTTATTGCTTATGCATGGGGGCCTAGGGCCCCACAACATCACAATGTGGAATGAGAGACGTAAGATTTGCATGAACGGTCTTCTTTTGGAGAGACAATCTATGCATCATTTTCAACCCTGTACAGTGCACCCCCACATATAGATGCCATCATCAGGGAAAGCCTGTACTACTTTGTTGAGTCTCAGTGTGATGATTGGTCAAGCCCTCTGTCCAAAGAAATGCTAGATCAGGAAAGACATAGGACAGCTCAGGGGAAGAGACGCAGCATACACTGCAGGCCATCAGCTAATGCCCAGTCTCTCTTGCTTGAGCATGAGAGACAGTTTATCCACAGGGTCCAATGCATGCTGAGCTGTTGCCAAGAGAGCATGCATAACACAGCAGCTTTCAGATTACCTTTGACAGAATGAAGTGAGAAAAAACTGTGAGTGTATGAATACGGGCAAACCTAGCGGTAAAGTAAAAAAGACTATGTAAGAGAAAGGATAGGATACCCAAGTGGGAGGGGAGAAAAGCTTACATTTCAGATGACATGATATTCTTCAGAGCCAGCCTAATAGGAGGCGGGGGGGTCCATGTGTGCTGCACAGCGCAAACAGCAAAACACTATTGATTGTTTACGTGCAGGAAGGTGTTCCTTCCTGCATATAAACAATCATTTAAAAAAAATGAAGTTTTGCTACTTCTATGTGTGCTGCATTAGGCTGCACACATAGAAGTAACAAAACACCATTAAAAGATTGTTTATGTGCAGGAAGGGGCAGGCAGCAAGCACAAAGTGCTAATGTGAGTAAATGCCAACTTTATAAAAATGGAATTTGCTAAAATGTAATTTTAAATGAAACTTCACCGTAAAAGTGATTTTAAATTAGGATTCTAGTGACACCAAACTTGAAAAGTCTATCTCTTCACAATTGGGAATTACACTTAAAATATGTAATAAATGAATCCCATCTTATCCTGTGGGAGAGATAGGCCTCTGAGTAGAAAAAAACAAAATTGGGAGTTTTCCACTACTAGGACATGCAATATGTAAAAGTAAATGTCCTGCCTTTTAAATCCATATCACCCTACCCTGTGGGTAGACAGGGCTTACTTTAAGGGTGACCTATATGTATAAAAAGGGAAGATTTAAGCCTGCCAGAGAGTAACATTGCCAGGTTGAAGTGGCAATTTAAAACTGCACATACAGGCTCTGCAATGGCATGTCTGAGCCACGGTTCGAGGGCTACTTAAGTGAGTGGCACAGTGAGCGATTCAGACTTACTAGCAGTATTAATTTACAGCACCTGGGCACATACAGTGCACTTTACTGGGGGCTCATAAGTAAATTAAATATGACAATTGGTAATAAGTCAATGTTACCAAGTTTAAGTAAGAAAGCATATGCTCTTTGGCACTGGTCAGCAGTGGTAACATGTACAAAGTCCTAAAACAAGCACAAATTAGTGGAGAAAATGGAGGGAGGCAGACAAAAAGTTGGGAGAAGACCACCCATAGACAGTCAGGTCTATCACATGACCTTTGCTCTGGAAATGAAAATGCAGGCTTTTCACAAAATGGAAGTTTTATATCCAGCATTTAGAATGACATCTCAAACGTTTAACTAAACCTCAGGAATTTCAAGTAATTTGATAGTAAGGAAATGCCAACATTTCAGAAATAGTTTAGCATCAACTTAAAACATTTTGAAGAAGCCCAGAAATCTCATGCAGTGCATCTAGCAGCTTATGTTAAGGTCTGTTGGAGTTTGGCTGGCAGAAGGTCCTGATGATCACGTCAAAGGCGTTTCTTATGGGTTTTGTGACAGCAACACTCACCGTCTGTATTATAGTGCCCTGCCCTGATCTACACTTCAGTGCAGCTTAGAATGGCGGTGCCGAAGGCAGACTAGGTAAGTGCATCGTATAATAGTTAACAGACTGCCCCAGTGCAACCACTAACTCGCGCCTGCTTTGAGGGTGTCACATTTGTGAACGTGAACGAGCTCTTTGAAGAAGCCGGTAACTCTTTCCCTCTGTGGGTGGATATCCAGAAAACATCTCAACGGTCCCCATTTTCCCCTTTCAAGGGATACCATTGGGGGGTGCAATGACTTTGAACCACATCTGCGTGACGCACAGTCTTTCCACCTCCTGACAGCTCCTTTGCCTCCACGCCTGTGTCTATAATACGGTGCCGACGCAGATGCAATGCGATTCCGCATTTGCGTACGACCACACCTCCTCGCAAGATAGGGAACACCGCACATGTGCAGCGATACGTGCTGTATTACAGAAGAGCTGCATAAGCACCTACACCATCTTCTGTAATAGCACAGTAACCAGGGGCCGTAAACGAGGGTGCTTATTGCTGTCCTGAGTCCCTTAGTGTAATACAGTCCCACACACATAACACATCAAGCGCTTGATGCCACAGAAGAAATATGCAGGGGTCATCCTGGCTACAGAGAGCTGACTCTGATTGGGTGATCCGGAGGATGGAAGAGGTGAGAACTATCAAAATGCAAGGAAAGCAGCCCTGGAAATGTTTTTCAACCGAATATTATAAGATTAAATTGGTTGCAGATTTTTTACCTGGGATCATAATTTACTTGCAAAGATCAGTAATCACTGGGGATGATTCGAAAAGACAAAGAGGTTCATGGTATGTTTTAATGGTGTTTTTAGGTACACCGGCGGCTAGTGGTAGAGCAGATTTCTGGACCGGTGTTCTCTGACCGACGGAATTGGCATCTTGCCCAACTTCTGTTAAAACCTAACCAAATGGGCAGTCAAGTCTACATGGTAGTTTCTCACTGAACTTCCATCTAAAAGGGCGGCATAGGGCTGAACCCTCCCTTACAGGGAGGGATGCAATAGGGCTATCTCTTCCGCTATTGGTTCGTAATTTGATGACTGTAATGCAGTATCTTTGGAGCTACCCTTAATCCACTTCAAAACTACAAGAAGCCCAAAGTTATGATCCTGGCTGTTACTAGAGCGGCCGGGCTCTGCCCTGCCAGATTCTCTCTTAGGAGTCTGCACTGGATTCATATTCACATTCACTTTCATTCTAAATCAGGTTTTATTTCTTTGAATATCTGTTTGCATTCAGGACACAACTTTGTTAAATCTCTAAATGGGGCACTCACGGTGGCAAAATTGCATATCTCAAGCAATAAGTGACCATGCCTAGAAAGAATCGCAGCATGGTGACATTTTGGTGGAGACTAATGGATGACAGACCTTGCACCTTGTCGCGATCTCGAGTTATTCCCCCTTCAGAGAATATGTGCCCAAAGACATATGTTTCTTCTTGTGAAATTCACATTTCGCTGCATTCAAAGTGTGACCCTTATCAGCAAGTAAGTGCACTCTTTAGTGAGGGCTCTTTTGCGTTCTTTATGGGTTCTTCAAAAGGCCAGTATGTCATCACTGTGGTGTAACATGTTGGATTACTCTGCAGATAACATACTGAAATATCTTAACAGCCAATGAAACGGCACTCCTAAACTCAGTCTCTTGCATCTGAACATACCAACAAGAGTGGAAAAAGTGGTAAAATATCTGTAGTTCTCTTCTAACTCAATTGGTGGTATCGTTTGTTTATGTCAAGTCAGGAAAAGACTAAGGGGCATATTACCTACAAACAGCGATATTTATCGCTAAATTGGGTTAGCGGCAAAATTATTATCGCCGCGCTTCACCGATTTTTACCACTGAGATAACTTGCTATTAGCAAGGTTTATCTCAAAAGCGATAAAAATCAGGCGAAATGCGTGAATATCGCTGACAATACAGCGATATTCACGCATTAGCATGAAACAGCACTTAGCCATGTTATCCACCTCCCATTGGATAACATGGCTAAGAACTGGTATTAGCAGGTGTTAGCTTTTGGAGATATTCGCGCTTAGCGCGAATATTTCCATCGCTTTCCCTTTGTAGGTAATAGGCGATAGCGACGTTAGCAACTGTTTTCAGTCGCTAACATCTTGGCACGCCCACTTTGCATGTCATTAGCGATAATTATCGATGACATGCAAAGCGGGCCCCAAAATGCTCGCTATCGCCTACAAGCTGTCGCTAACTGGTGTTGGGCGATGACATTTTCGCCGCTTTAGCTGGAAAAAGTCCTGCCAAAGCGGTGAAAAGGCCCTTGGTAATATGCCCCTGACTCCTTCCCAGTCTATGATCATATCCACTATGTGGTGATCCGGGCGTCTCTCCCTCTGAATGGCTGTTAGGCTGGCGCATATCACCACAAATGTGCACTGCCCCACCACTGTCTTTTTTTGGTACTACTACTATGGGCACAACCTATGGCGTGGGGCCCATGTCACATTCAATGATGTCATGTTTCAAAAGGCTTTATCTACAGCTTCTTGCAGATGGAAAGCAACT
Source organism: Lissotriton vulgaris (assembly GCF_964263255.1). Lineage (NCBI taxonomy): Eukaryota > Metazoa > Chordata > Amphibia > Caudata > Salamandridae > Lissotriton > Lissotriton vulgaris. The sequence goes on along the minus strand of NC_141696.1, from coordinate 25,076,573 downwards.
CTACGGTGCTGCTGGGCAACCGGACAGACGTCTTAGCAGATGAAGCTGTACATTAATTTTCTTGAGTTTTCCCAAACCATTAACCAACAACTGGACTTTTCTCTTAATCTCAGATTCAGTGCAGAGGTTGTAGTTGAGGGATATTAACCCCATATAGCCACTGTGGCAAAACTATGCAAACATGCACTAGACAAGGTTACTTGTGGAACATGAATGGTAGCTCCTTTTAACAGTGTTTTGTGTTTCATTTTCGCTGTCAACCACCATTGACTTTCTAGCGGTTTATAAGCTGCCCATGTGTATACCTTTGTGTCTGAAGAAGTGAGGCGTGGTACGGGCAAAAGACTATTGACCTTTTCTAATGGCATGTTAATCAACGCCCCACTATCTATGATTTTAGGATACCGGGTGACCATTCACCATTAATTTAATTCAGGGACAGTGTCTGAAAGAAGTTCAGCACTTGTTTGGCAGTTGTTTTTGAACTTTGGTCTACTTCACAGACAGCTTACCCCATATGTGCACGCCGTCGTTTGGTAGCCATAATTAGCACACACCCAAATTCTTAGCTGTTGCTCGATAACGACGTAGTAGAATCTTTGTACAACAAACTTGATAGCGATCGAGTTTGCTTGGCCTCCAATTGTCATTGCTGATGTTGCTTTTTGGTTTGTGGGCATAGTGAGAGTGCTTCTGCTATGCACTTGCAGCCATCTTTTCTTTCACACTTGTTTTTTCCTTAGCTCGACACACAGATATGAAGTGGGTCTATTTCCGTGAGTCCCTTGCCCACTTGGCCACTGGATTCAAGATAGCCTTGCTGATGAGGATTATAAATCCGAAACCGGTCCCAGGATGCTTGTTTCCGGTCCAGGGAAGACATGGCTTGGCAGTTCAGGCTGGACTGTTCCCATGAGGCACATGGTCAGACTGATTTGCATATGGCCATGTCTGAACTGGGGTGGCTGAGTGAGCTAAAGAATGGTGATGGATTAAACCCAGATCAGTTGACTGGGGGTGAGTGTTTGATTTGCTCAAACGCTCCGCCCATCATCCCCTTTTGTTTCGCTTTGTTCGCCCTAAGTTGGCAGGGTATGCTCAGACATGAGTTCCTTGCTCACATGGCCACTGGATTCAAGATAGCCCTGCTGATGAGGATTATGAATCCGAAACCGGTCCCAGGATGCTTGTTTCCGGTCCAGGGAAGACATGGCTTGGCAGTTCGGGCTGGACTGTTCCCATGAGGCGCAGGGTCAGACTGATTTGCATATGGCCATGTCTGAACTGGGGTGGCTGAGTGAGCTAAAGAATGGTGATGGATTAAACCCAGATCAGTTGACTGGGGGTGAGTGTTTGATTTGCTCAAACGCTCCGTCCATCATCCCCTTTTGTTTCGCTTTGTTCATCCTAAGTTGGCAGGGTATGCTCAGACCTGAGTCCCCTGCTCACTTGGCCACTGGATTCAAGATAGCCTGGCTGATGAGGATTATGAATCTAAAACCGGTCCCAGAATGCTTATTTCCGGTCCAGGGAAGACATTGCTTGGCAGTTCGGGCTGGAATGTTCCCATGAGGCACAGGGTCAGACTGATTTGCGTATGGCTAGCTGTGGAGGGTTTTTTAGACTCACAGAGGATGTGGGGCGCTCTGCCTAGAGTAAACGTTATAAGGTTATCTAAATACAAGTAAAGGTGCGGTGCGTGAAGAGCGAACGGAGAAGCCCTTAACAGTTCAAATAGAAAATCAACAGACTCTCCCAAACTAAATGAGCAAAGCTCTCACAACCACAATTTAGTATAATCAAAGACAGAAAAACGTCTCAACAACGTAAGTGACAGTTCAGTAATAAACAACAGCAGATCTTTGTGTCTTTATCCTTTGGGAAGGTTGTTTATTCGGTTCACATTCAGCCGACACGTGTTTCGTCGTGTTAAAGTTGAGTCAACACGACTCTTCAGGGCTAGTGGTATGACCTACTGGTCAGTAGGTCCGACTTAATGAGCACTTTAGCTTCGAGTAGATAGTTCAGTATATGAGGTTAATAAACTTCGGAAAATAAGCAATGATTCTCATCTCTGAGTTTAGAGCAATCAGTTTCTCCTCTGTGTAGAAGGTATACTGAATACGTGTGTGTACCAAGCCGTACCGGGAGGGGATCCAATTAAAGGTTTCCAGAAAGTAGTTAAGGTTCGATCCCTCTGTAGGTAGCGAACAAGGTTGTGGTATCACTCCTCTGTGTGTTCCCGGTCGCCGTCTTTCGAAACACGGCGACCGGGAACACACAGAGGAGGGATACCACAACCTTGTTCGCTACCTACAGAGGGATCGAACCTTAACTACTTTCTGGAAACCTTTAATTGGATCCCCTCCCGGTACGGCTTGGTACACACACGTATCCAGTATACCTTCTACACAGAGGAGAAACTGATTGCTCTAAACTCAGAGCGGAGAATCATTGCTTATTTTCCGAGGTTTATTAACCTCATATACTGAACTATCTACTCGAAGCTAAAGTGCTCATTAAGTCGGACCTACTGACCAGTAGGTCATACCACTAGCCCTGAAGAGTCGTGTTGACTCAACTTTAACACGACGAAACACGTGTCGGCTGAATGTGGACCGAATAAACAACCTTCCCAAAGGATAAAGACACAAAGATCTGCTGTTGTTTATTACTGAACTGTCACTTACTTTGTTGAGACGTTTTTCTGTCTTTGATTATACTAAATTGTAGTTGCGAGAGCTTTGCTCATTTGATTTGCGTATGGCCATGTCTGAACTGGGGTGGCTGAGTGAGCTAAAGAATGGTGATGGATTAAACCCAGATCAGTTGACTGGGGGTGAGTGTTTGATTTGCTCAAACGCTCCGTCCATCATCCCCTTTTGTTTCGCTTTGTTTGCCCTAAATTGGCAGGGTATGCTCAGACGTGAGTCCCTTGCTCACTTGGCCACTGGATTCAAGATAGCCTGGCTGATGAGGATTATGAATCTGAAACCGGTCCCAGGATGCTTGTTTCCGGTCCAGGGAAGACATGGCTTGGCAGTTCGGGCTGTACTGTTCCCATGAGGCACAGGGTCAGACTGATTTGCATATGGCCATGTCTGAACTGGGGTGGCTGAGTGAGCTAAAGAATGGTGAAGGATTAAACCCAGCTCAGTTGACTGGGGGTGAGTGTTTGATTTGCTCAAACGCTCCGTCCATCATCCCCTTTTGTTTCGCTTTGTTTGCCCTAAATTGGCAGGGTATGCTCAGACGTGAGTCCCTTGCTCACTTGGCCACTGGATTCAAGATAGCCTGGCTGATGAGGATTATGAATCTGAAACCGGTCCCAGGATGCTTGTTTCCGGTCCAGGGAAGATATGGCTTGGCAGTTCGGGCTGGACTGTTCCCATGAGGCACAGGGTCAGACTGATTTGCATATGGCCATGTCTGAACTGGGGTGGCTGAGTTAGCTAAAGAATGGTGAAGGATTAAACCCAGATCAGTTGACTGGGGGTGAGTGTTTGATTTGCTCAAACGCTCCGTCCATCATCCCCTTTTGTTTCGCTTTGTTCGCCCTAAGTTGGCAGCGTATGCTCAGACGTGAGTCCCTTGCTCACTTGTCCACTGGATTCAAGATAGCCTGGCTGATGAGGATTATGAATCCGAAACCGGTCCCAGGATGCTTGTTTCCGGTCCAGGGAAGACATGGCTTGGCAGTTCGGGCTGGACTGTTCCCATGAGGCACAGGGCCAGACTGATTTGCATATGGCATTGTCAGAACTGGGGTGGCTGAGTGAGCTAAAGAATGGTGATGGATTAAACCCAGATCAGTTGACTGGGGGTGAGTGTTTGATTTGCTCAAACGCTCCGTCCATCATCCCCTTTTGTTTCGCTATGTTCGCCCTAAGTTGGCAGGATATGCTCAGACGTGAATCCCTTGCTCACTTGGCCACTGTATTCAAGATAGCCTGGCTGATGAGGATTATGAATCCAAAACCGGTCCCAGGATGCTTGTTTCCGGTCCAGGGAAGACATGGCTTGACCGTTCGGGCTGGACTGTTCCCATGAGGCACAGGGTCAGACTGATTTGCATATGGCCATGTCTGAACTGGGGTGGCTGAGTGAGCTAAAGAATGGTGATGGATTAAACCCAGATCAGTTGACTGGGGGTGAGTGTTTGATTTGCTCAAACGCTCCGTCCATCATCCCCTTTTGTTTCGCTTTGTTCGCCCTAAGTTGGCAGGGTATGCTCAGACGTGGGTCCCTTGCTCACTTGGCCACTTGATTCAAGATAGCCTGGCTGATGAGGCTTATGAATCCGAAACCGGTCCCAGGATGCTTGTTTCTGGTCCAGGGAAGACATGGCTTGGCAATTCGGGCTGGACTGTTCCCATGAGGCACAGTGTCAGACTGATCTGCATATGGCCATGTCTGAACTGGGGTGGCTGAGTGAGCTAAAGAATGGTGATGGATTAAACCCAGATCAGTTGACTGGGGGTGAGTGTTTAATTTGCTTAAACGCTCTGTCCATCATCCCCTTTTGTTTCGCTTTGTTCGCCCTAAGTTGGCAGGGTATGCTCAGACGTGAGTCCCTTGCTCACTTAGTCACTGGATTCAAGATAGCCTGGGTGATGAGGATTATGAATCTGAAACCGGTCCCAGGATGCTTGTTTCCGGTCCAGGGAAGACATAGCTTGGCAGTTCGGGCTGGACTGTTCCCATGAAGCACAGGGTCAGACTGATTTGCATATGGTCATGTCTGAACTGGGATGGCTGAGTGAGCTAAAGAATGGTGATGGATTAAACCCAGATCAGTTGACTGGGGGTGAGTGTTTGATTTGCTCAAACGCTCCGTCCATCATCCCCTTTTGTTTCGCTTTGTTCGCCCTAAGTTGGCAGGGTATGCTCAGACGTGAGTCCCTTGCTCACTTGGCCACTGGATTCGAGATAGCCTGGCTGATGAGGATTATGAATCCAAAACCGGTCCCAGGATGCTTGTTTCCGGTCCAGGGAAGACATGGCGTGGCAGTTCTTGCTGGACTGTTCCCATGAGGCACAGGGTCAGACTGATTTGCATATGGCCATGTCTGAACTGGGGTGGCTGAGTGAGCTAAAGAATGGTGATGGATTAAACCCAGATCAGTTGACTGGGGGTGAAATGAAATGAAATGAAAACAATATTTAATAAAGCGCACTGCTGCCAAGCGGCTTCCTGGCGCTGGGGGACCTGGGTCAGAACTCACGGAGGGGGACACAGGGGACCTAAGAAGGGAAAGCCAAAGAAAAAAGAAAAGTTTTTAAGGCTTTACGGAAATGGCTGAAAATAGGAGTGGAGCGAAGATGAAGTGGGAGACTATTCCAGAACTGGGGGGCCAAGACGGAAAGACGAGTGCCCCCGGATCTGGATTTGCGGAAGCGGGGAATGTGAAGAAGGGAGAGAGAGGAAGAGCGGAGAGTGCGACTGGGAACATAGGAAGAAATGAGGGAAGTGATGTAGGCAGGGGCAGAGCGGGAGTGGGCGCGAAAGGCAAAGCAAGCAAGTTTGAAAAGGGATCTGAAGCGGATGGGGAGCCAGTGAAGGGATTTCAGAGCCGGGGTAATGTGAGAGGATTTGGGGAGGGAGAGAATGAGACGGGCAGCCTGGTTTTGAATGGCCTGTAAACGTCGGGATTCGTGGGAGGGGATACCCACGTACAGGCCATTGCCATAGTCGAGGCGTGAGATGACTAAAGCCAAGACTATGGTTTTAAGCGCGTCGATGGTGAAAAAGCGAGATATTTTCCGAATAAGACGGAGGGAGAGGAAACATGAAGACACAACAGAGCTGATCTGGCTGTGCATGGTTAAGTCAGAGCTGACTTTAATGCCAAGGGTGCGAACAGAGGGAGAAGGCGTGGGGGGGGGGCCAAAGGAGGGGGGCCAATGTGCAGGGGACCAAGGGTTAGAAGGACCACCCGTGAGGACAAGTTCCGTCTTATCGGGGTTGAGCTTAAGATGGTTGGCGCTCATCCACTCCGAGATAAAGATAAGGGTGGAACTGAACTTGGGAATAGAATCAGGAGAGGAAGATAGATCAAAGACAAGCTGGAGGTCATCTGCGTAATTGTATACAGAGACCCCCAGCTTGAGAAGAGAAGAAACAAGGGGACAGATATACAGATTAAAGAGGAGAGGGGAAAGAGAAGAGCCCTGAGGAACACCACAAGTGACCGAACAGGAAGGGGCAGAAAAACCAGAGAGATGAACAGCCTGATGCCTATCCTGAAGAAAGGATGCTAGCCAGGAGAGGGCTGCGCCCCGAATGCCCGCTGCGCAGACACGGTCGAGAAGAATGGAATGGTCGACCGTGTCAAACGCAGCGGACAAATCGAGAAGCACCAAGGCTTGGGGAAGGTTAACATCTGCCTTGCCCTTGAGTTCATCCAAGACCGCTAGAACCACCGCTTCTGTAGAATGGCCAGGGCGGAAGCCCGCCTGGTGGGAAGCTAAAAGGCCATTGTCCTCGATGTATGAGGAGAGGCAGGAGGTGACGTGGGTCTCTAGGATCTTACCCAGGTAGGGAAGAAGGGAAATGGGACGGAAATTAGCGGGGAGGGAAGGATCTAGACCAGGTTTTTTTAGAATAGGGAGGACAACAGCAGATTTGAAGGAAGAGGGGACAGCACCGGAGGCCAGTGAGGAGTTGAGAAAAGAGAGGGGAGGACCAGGACAATTAGTGAAGAGGATTTTGAGGATCCGTGCAGGAACACCGTCCAAAGGAGAGCCAGATTTAACTTTAGACAGGTAGTTGTGAAACAAGTCAAGGGAGATAGGGGGGAAAGTGTCGAGGGAAGAGGAAGGGGGAGTGGCAGGGCTGGTGAGGGTAGGCTGAGGCACAGTAGGAATGTCAGCTTTAATTTTCGCAATCTTGTCGATAAAAAAGTTATTAAGTGACAGACAGAGGGGTTGGGAGGGAACCAGGCTGGGGGAGGAGCGATCAGAAGTGGCAAGATTGCGAACCAAAGAGAAGATTTCACGAGGTTTATTCACGGAGAGCGATACTCTCTCCGTGAAGTAAGAGGTTTTGGCATTAAGGACTGCTTTTTTGTAGTTGGTAAGGAGTTGTCTGTACTGAACTCGCAGAGGAGGGGAATACTGACGTCTCCAAAGGCGTTCCGCCCGCCTGAGATCAAGTTTTAGTGCCTTGAGCTCAGTGGAGAACCATTTGTGCGCGTCGTATGGACGAACCGCTTTGATCTTTTTAAGCGGGGCCACACGGTCACACGAAGCAGCAAGCCATGTACTTATGGCTTTGGCCTGAGATTCAAGGGGGAGACAAGTAAGATCAGGAGCAGAGGATACCAAAGAGAGTGAAAGGGAATCAAGATCGGTTTGGTTCCAGTTGCGAGCTAGAAGGTTTTTAGGGGGAGAGGGTTTGACAACCATACCTAAGTGAACAGAAAAAGAGATAATAGAGTGATCAGACCAGACACAGGGAGAGATGGAGGGAGGTAAAGCAAGGGGACAAGACGACCAGATTTGGTCAAGTATATGACCATGCACGTGGGTCGGGGCTGTGACATAAGAGGTGAGGTTCAGACATTGAAGAGTGACAGAGAAGTCTTTTGAAGAAAGGTCTTCCTTAGGGGTGAGTGTTTGATTTGCTCAAACGCTCCGTCCATCATCCCCTTTTGTTTCGCTTTGTTCGTCCTAAGTAGGCAGGGTATGCTCAGACGTGAGTCCCTTGCTCACTTGGCCACTGGATTCAAGATAGCCTGGCTGATGAGGATTATGAATCCGAAAACGGTCCCAGGATGCTTGTTTCCGGTCCAGGGAAGACATGGCGTGGCAGTTCTTGCTGGACTGTTCCCATGAGGCACAGGGTCAGACTGATTTGCATATGGCCATGTCTGAACTGGGGTGGCTGAGTGAGCTAAAGAATGGTGATAGATTAAACCCAGATCAGTTGACTGGGGGTGAGTGTTTGATTTGCTCAAACGCTCCGTCCATCATCCCCTTTTGTTTCGCTTTGTTCACCCTAAATTGGCAGGGTATGCTCAGACGTGAGTCCCTTGCACACTTGGCCACTGGATTCAAGATAGCCTGGCTGATGAGGATTATGAATCCGAAACCGGTCCCAGGATGCTTGTTTCCGGTACAGGGAAGACATGGCTTGGCAGTTCGGGCTGGACTGTTCCCATGAGGCACAGGATCAGACTGATTTGCATATGGCCATGTCTGAACTGGGGTGGCTGAATGAGCTAAAAAATGGTGATGGATTAAACCCAGATCAGTTGACTGGGGGTGAGTGTTTGATTTGCTCAAACGCTCCGTCCATCATCCCCTTTTGTTTCGCTTTGTTCGCCCTAAGTTGGCAGGGTATGCTCAGACGTGAGTCCCTGGCTCACTTGGCCACTGGATTCAAGATAGCCTGGCTGATGAGGATTATGAATCCGAAACCGGTCCCAGGATGCTTGTTTCCGGTACAGGGAAGACATGGCGTGGCAGTTCGGGCTAGACTGTTCCCATGAGGCACAGGGTCAGACTGATTTGCATATGGCCATGTCTGAACTCGGGTGGCTGAGTGAGCTAAAGAATGGTGATGGATTAAACCCAGATCAGGTGACTGGGGGTGAGTGTTTGATTTGCTCAAACGCTCCGTCCATCATCCCCTTTTGTTTCGCTTTGTTCGCCCTAAGTTGGCAGGGTATGCTCAGATGTGAGTCCCTTGCTCACTTGGCCACTGGATTCAAGATAGCCTGGCTGAGGAGGATTATGAATCCGAAACCGGTCCCAGGATGCTCGTTTCCAGTCCAGGGAAGACATGGCTTGGCAATTATTATTATTATTATTATTATTATTATTATTTAATGGTTTTATAAAGCGCGTAGTAACTCAGAGAGCATCCCAGCGCTAACCTGCTTCTCCAGGGGTTTCGGCCTTCTAACGAGATTCTGTTTACGGGAAAAGGAGAGTCTTTAAAGTTTTTCTGAACTGTAGGTGGTTCAGTTCTGTCCTAAGTTTCCGTGGTAAGTGGTTCCAATGTTTGGCCGTGTGGACCGAGAAACGACGGCCACCGGTCTTGGCTTTTTTGACTCTGGGAGCCAAGATCAGATTTTCTCCACTAGAACGGAGATCTCTCTCTGCCTTGTAGGGGATTAGGAGTTCTTTGAGAAGGGGGGGGGGCGTTGTTATTGAGGGTTTTATGGGCCAAGCAGAGGGCCTTGAAGACGACCCTTTCTCTGACTGGGAGCCAGTGGAGATACTTAAGCGCCGGCCTGGCAGAGGACCTTGCCGGTGTGCCCGTAAGTAGGGGGGCGGCGGCGTTTTGGACTTTCTGCAGAGTGTTAAAGGTGGCTTCGGGGGCTCCCAGGTAGATGGCGTTACAGTAGTCCAATCTTGCCAGGATTAGACCCTGAATGAGGAGCCTCCTTGCGGTTTCTGGGAGCAAGGGGAAGATCTTCCTGCAGGCTCTGAGTAGACCAAAGCATGTCCCTGCCGTCCTTTTTGCCTGAGTTTTAAAGCTCATGTCCTTCTCGATCCACACTCCAAGGCTCTTGACCTCGTCCTTGGGTGCGGGAGGGTCGCCTAGGCAGCTAGGCCAAAGGTGAGGTGGCAGGGAGGGCCCCTTGTGGCCCATCAAGAGTATCTCAGTCTTGGACCCGTTCAACTTCAGCGATGAGAGATTCATCCATCGGTGGACTTCGGAGAGGCAGCTGTGAAGATCAGAGGGGGCTTGGTGGGGGTGTGAGAGGGTAACGACCACCTGGGTGTCGTCGGCGTAGTTAATAACTGACACGCCGAACGAGCTGACCCTCTTCTCCAGTGGGGCCATGTATACGTTGAATAACGTAGGGCTCAGGGATGAGCCCTGCGGTACTCCACATCGAAGGGGGATGGTAGGTGAGTGGCTGTCATTTTCCCGTACCTGAAAGGAGCGTCCTGATAAGAAGGATTTTAGCCACTTCAAGGCCATGCCCTTCAGTCCAATTTCTCCCAGTCGGTGGATTAGGGTGAGGTGGTCTACAGTGTCGAAGGCCGCACTGAGGTCCAGGAGGATCACTGCCACTGATCCTCCCTTGTCCAAAATGCTTCTGGCCTTCTCCACTGCGGCCAGGAGGGCGATGTCCGTGCCCTGACCTGGACGGAATCCTGTCTGGGAGATTCCTAGTAGGTTGTTACTCTCTAGGTAAAGTGATAATTGCTTGTTCACCAGCTTCTCCACGATCTTGCTGTTTCCTGGGAGAAGGGAGATGGGCCTATAGTTGGAAAGGTCCTGTGGGTCTAGGGAGGGTTTTTTCAAAAGGCCTTTGACTGCGGCCGCTTTCCAGCTAGGGGGAACTATACCCTCCGAAAGGGAGGAGTTGATTAGAGCCGTGAGGGGAGGGATGATGGTGCTCGACACTTTTTTCAGGAAGCGGAGGGGTGCAGGGTCGAGGGGGGAGCCACTTTTAATTGAGGCCAAGGTTGCCCCTACCTCTTCCGTTGTTACAGGGCCAAAGACGTCCAGGGAGGGTTGAGGGCTGGACGACGGAAGGGGAGGATTAGTGGTGGTAATGGTGAGATCCTGATCCGTGTGGGCGGGTTCGGGGGGGGGTATAGCAAGGAGAATTTTTTTAATCTTCTCGTCAAAGAAGGTGGCTAAGTTGTTACATTTGGTTTCAGCTTGTTTGGGGTCGAGAGGTTTTAGTGGGGGATCGGGGGCCTGGAGGAGTTCTTTAAGAACGGAGTAGGTTTCGTGAGCCGAGCAGGCGGCGTTTTTAATTCTGTCTTCGTAAAAACAGATTTTAGTATTGCGGAGCTCTTTTTTATAGGATTTTACAGAGGTACGGAACGTTTCTTTATTTCCCTCTGTTTTTTCCTTCCTCCAAAGGCGTTCATTCTTTTTACAAGCCTTACGCAGGAGGTTGAGTTCCGGGGTATACCAGGGTGAGGGGTTCACTCTCTTGGTGTGTTTCAGAGAGTGAGTTTTTGGCAGAATGGCATTGAGCGATTGGGTGATCCAGGTGTTAAATTCTTTGTCCCCTACTATGGTGTTTTGAGAGGGGTCGGGAACATTTTCCCTGAGTTTGGCTGCCCATACGTCTGGTTCCAGTTTCTGCCATCGTCTGGTATGCGTTCTGAATTTGGGAGGTTGAGGGGGGGAGTAATGATGTCCCATACTAGGGGGACCAAGAAGTGGTCCGTCCAGGGAAGGGGGATATGGTCAAGGGTTTTCAGGTCGGGTATATTAGAGAAGATGGGATCTAGCAGTTGCCCTCTTTCATGAGTGGCCTGTGGGTTTTTAAGGTCAAGGCCCATGGAGGCGAAGTCCTGAAGTAATTCACTGGCCTGCTTGTCAGCCGGGTCCAAGAAATGTACATTAAGGTCTCCCAGTAATATGTAGTTGGTGGTAGACGTACATTTAATGGAGGTCTGATCCGTAATTTTGTTCGGGAAGTCTGCTAAATTGCCTGGCGGGCGGTATACCAGTGTTCCTGACAGCGAGGTAACTGGGGATATTTGTATCGTATAGTGGCAGCTTTCGTATCCCTTGATGTTACCGTCAGATGCTCTACAGGTGAAGCCGTCCTTAAGGATTATGGCCAGTCCGCCTCCCCTGCCCTCTGGTCTATTCAGTGAGCATATGAAGTACCCGGGGGGGAGTGCTAGGACGGTGTCGGGGCCACTGCTAGGGGTGAGCCAGGTTTCTGTAAGAAACTAAATATCTAGGGCATAGTTTGTGATTAGGAGGTTCACTTCGTGGGAATGTTTCACGAGCGACCTGCAGTTAAGTAGGCCTAGGAGCAAGCCCTTGGGAGCAGGGTTTTGTTCGGAGGGGTTGCAGATGTTACATCCGGAGAATTGAGTATCACCCTTCAGGATGCGCGAACAGGAGGGATGTTTTTTGATGTTTAAGGCTAATAGGTCCTCACGGGTGTAGGTCCGGTCGTTTTTGGCTACGAGGGGCAGAGTGGCTGGGCCTAGGGCCGGCTGGGCCCGGACGGGCCCAGACGGGCTTGCCTTTGGCGCGCCTTCGGCGCGCTGACGGCGCGTCCGGTAATTGCACATTTTTTAAGGGTGGAAAAGGGGCGGGTGGGCGTGGCCTAAGGGTAGGCGTGGCCTCGATTCCTCGCCGTCAATGGCGGCAGATTTGTCTTGTTTTTGTCGTTCGGTGCAGCGAAGAGATCGCTGTTTAGGCGGTTCTAGAGCCCGCTCCGGTGGTGCCAGACGGGTGAGTGCAATTTAAAATACAAATAATTATCAAATTGGTGACACAAAAATACAATTTTTAAGATCAAGTGGTCTCCCAGCTTCCGCCTCAGGAGTTGGCAAGGTTCTGGTTTAGTAGCGCTGTCGGCAGCGTTTTATACTGAGGTGGGCGGGTGGGCGTGGCCTAAGGGTAGGCGTGGCCTCGATTCCTCGCCGTCAATGGCGGCAGATTTGTTTTGTTTTTGTTCGTTCGGTGCAGCGAAGAGATCGCTGTTTAGGCGGTTCTAGAGCCCGCTCCGGTGGTGCCAGACGGGTGAGTGCAATTTAAAATACAAATAATTATCAAATTGGTGACACAAAAATAAAATTTTTAAGATCAAGTGGTCTCCCGGCTACCGCCTCAGGAGTTGGCAAGGTTCTGGTTTAGTAGCGCTGCCGGCAGCGTTTTATACTGAGGTGGGCGGGTGGGCGTTGCCTAAGGGTAGGCGTGGCCTCGATTCCTCGCCGTCAATGGCGGCAGATTTGTTTTGTTTTTGTTCGTTCGGTGCAGCGAAGAGATCGCTGTTTAGGCGGTTCTAGAGCCCGCTCCGGTGGTGCCAGACGGGTGAGTGCAATTTAAAATACAAATAATTATCAAATTGGTGACACAAAAATACAATTTTTAAGATCAAGTGGTCTCCCGGCTTCCGCCTCAGGAGTTGGCAAGGTTCTGGTTTAGTAGCGCTGTCGGCAGCGTTTTATACTGAGGTGGGCGGGTGGGCGTGGCCTAAGGGTAGGCGTGGCCTCGATTCCTCGCCGTCAATGGCGGCAGATTTGTTTTGTTTTTGTTCGTTCGGTGCAGCGAAGAGATCGCTGTTTAGGCGGTTCTAGAGCCCGCTCCGGTGGTGCCAGACGGGTGAGTGCAATTTAAAATACAAATAATTATCAAATTGGTGACACAAAAATACAATTTTTAAGATCAAGTGGTCTCCCGGCTTCCGCCTCAGGAGTTGGCAAGGTTCTGGTTTAGTAGCGCTGTCGGCAGCGTTTTATACTGAGGTGGGCGGGTGGGCGTGGCCTAAGGGTTGTACTGTTCCCATGAGGTACAGGGTCAGACTGATTTGCATATGGCCATGCCTGAACTGGGGTGGCTGAGTGAGCTAAAGAATGGTGATGGATTAAACCCAGATCAGTTGACTGGGGGTGAGTGTTTGATTTGCTCAAACGCTCCGTCCATCATCCCCTTTTGTTTCGCTTTGTTCGCCCTAAATTGGCAGGGTATGCTCAGACGTGAGTCCCTTGCTCACTTGGCCACTGGATTCAAGATAGCCTGGCTGATGAGGATTATGAATCCGAAACTGGTCCCAGGATGCTTGTTTCCGGTCCAGGGAAGACATGGCTTGGCAGTTCGGGCTGGACTGTTCCCATGAGGCACAGGGTCAGACTGATTTGCATTTGGCCATGCCTGAACTGGGGTGGCTGAGTGAGCTAAAGAATGGTGATGGATTAAGCCCAGATCAGTTGACTGGGGGTGAGTGTTTGATTTGCTCAAACGCTCCGTCCATCATCCCCTTTTGTTTCGCTTTGTTCGCCCTAAGTTGGCAGGGTATGCTCAGATGTGAGTCCCTTGCTCACTTGGCCACTGGATTCAAGATAGCCTGGCTGATGAGGATTATGAATCTGAAACCGGTCCCAGGATGCTTGTTTCCGGTCCAGGGAAGACATGGCATGGCATTTCGGGCTGGACTGTTCCCATGAGGCACAGGGTCAGACTGATTTGAATATGGCCATGTCTGAACTGGGGTGGCTGAGTGAGCTAAAGAATGGTGATGGATTAAACCCAGATCAGTTGATTGGGGGTGAGTGTTTGATCTGCTCAAACCCTCCGTCCATCATCCCCTTTTGTTTCGCTTTGTTCGCCCTAAGTTGGCAGGGTATGCTCAGACGTGAGTCCCTTGCTCACTTGGCCACTGGATTCAAGATAGCCTGGCTGATGAGGATTATGAATCCGAATCCGGTCCCAGGATGCTTGTTTCCGGTACAGGGAAGACATGGCTTGGCAGTTCGGGCTGGACTGTTCCCATGAGGCACAGGGTCAGACTGATTTGCATATGGCCATGTCTGAACTGGGGTGGCTGAGTGAGCTAAAGAATGGTGATGGATTAAACCCAGATCAGGTGACTGGGGGTGAGTGTTTGATTTGCTCAAACGCTCCGTCCATCATCCCCTTTTGTTTAGCTTTGTTCGCCCTAAATTGGCAGGGTATGCTCAGACGTGAGTCCCTTGCTCACTTGGCCACTGGATTCAAGATAGCCTGGCTGATGAGGATTATGAATCCGAAACCGGTCCCAGGATGCTTGTTTCCGGTCCAGGGAAGACATGGCTTGGCAGTTCGGGTTGTACTGTTCCCATGAGGCACAGGGTCATACTGATTTGCATATGGCCATGTCTGAACTGGGGTGGCTGAGTGAGCTAAAGAATGGTGATGGATTAAACCCAGATCAGTTGACTGGGGTGAGTGTTTGATTTGCTCAAACGCTCCGTCCATCATCCCCTTTTGTTTCGCTTTGTTTGCCCTGAATTGGCAGGGTATGCTCAGATGTGAGTCCCTTGCTCACTTGGCCACTGGATTCAAGATAGCCTGGCTGATGAGGATTATGAATCTGAAACCGGTCCCAGGATGCTTGTTTCCGGTCCAGGGAAGACATTGGCTTGGCAGTTCGGGCTGGAGTGTTCCCATGAGGCACAGGGTCAGACTGATTTGCATATGGCCATGTCTGAACCGGGGTGGCTGAGTGAGCTAAAGAATGGTGATGGATTAAACCCAGATCAGGTGACTGGGGGTGAGTGTTTGATTTGCTCAAACGCTCCGTCCATCATCCCCTTTTGTTTAGCTTTGTTCGCCCTATTTATTTATTTATTTATTTACTGGCTTGTATAGCGCTGGTATCGACTCCCATGGGAGCATCTCCGCGCTTTTGACATCTGCCACAGTGCAATCGGGAGAACGTAAGCTGTCTAAGAGCTAAAAAGGAAGGTCTTTAGCATCTTCCTGAAAGGAAGGTATTCTGTGCAAAGCCTTAAGGAATTAGGAAGGCTGTTCCAAAGAGACGGTCCAGCTATTGAGAGAGCTTTACTGCCCTGTCTTGCCTTCCTCGCCCTAGGCACTAAATTGGCAGGGTATGCTCAGACGTGAGTCCCTTGCTCACTTGGCCACTGGATTCAAGATAGCCTGGCTGATGAGGATTATGAATCCGAAACCGGTCCCAGGATGCTTGTTTCCGGTCCAGGGAAGACATGGCTTGGCAGTTCGGGTTGTACTGTTCCCATGAGGCACAGGGTCATACTGATTTGCATATGGCCATGTCTGAACTGTGGTGGCTGAGTGAGCTAAAGAATGGTGATGGATTAAACCCAGATCAGTTGACTGGGGGTGAGTGTTTGATTTGCTCAAACGCTCCGTCCATCATCCCCTTTTGTTTCGCTTTGTTTGCCCTGAATTGGCAGGGTATGCTCAGATGTGAGTCCCTTGCTCACTTGGCCACTGGATTCAAGATAGCCTGGCTGATGAGGATTATGAATCCGAAACCGGTCCCAGGATGCTTGTTTCCGGTCCAGGGAAGACATGGCTTGGCAGTTCGGGCTGGACTGTTCCCATGAGGCGCAGGGTCAGACTGATTTGCATATGGCCATGTCTGAACTGGGGTGGCTGAGTGAGCTAAAGAATGGTGATGGATTAAACCCAGATCAGTTGACTGGGGGTGAGTGTTTGATTTGCTCAAACGCTCCGTCCATCATCCCCTTTTGTTTCGCTTTGTTTGCCCTGAATTGGCAGGGTATGCTCAGATGTGAGTCCCTTGCTCACTTGGCCACTGGATTCAAGATAGCCTGGCTGATGAGGATTATGAATCCGAAACCGGTCCCAGGATGCTTGTTTCCAGTCCAGGGAAGACATGGCTTGGCAGTTCGGGCTGGACTGTTCCCATGAGGCACAGGGTCAGACTGATTTGCATATGGCCATGTCTGAACTGGGGTGGCTGAGTGAGCTAAAGAATGGTGATGGATTAAACCCAGATCAGTTGACCGGGGGTGAGTGTTTGATTTGCTCAAACGCTCCGTCCATCATCCCCTTTTGTTTTGCTCTATTTCCCACAACCCTTGCAGATTTGTCCTACGGCTGGACATTTGCCTTCATGGGGAAAGGAAAATCGACATTGGGAGCATAGTTTTATTTTCTCCAATGACATCGACTTGTATATATCTGTTTAGCGCTTGTGTTTGCTTTTTATGGTCAACGCTGATTCAGTGTGTGCTGTACCTGCTTCCATGTCATCAGGTTGTTGTTCTGCTTTCACAGCTATCAGCTGTTTCTCTAGACTCTGGGCCTCATTTACAACAATTTGCGGCAGGGCAGCACTGCGCGGCACTTTGCTGACCTGCCCTGTGTCAAATGACAAGGTCAGGAATGCACCATATCAATGAGCTAGAGTGGATTCCTGTCTTTTTACACTGTTCTGGCGCACGAATAGCTGCCTAGAGCCACCTCAGGCACCCTTGAACCAGGGTGCAAGGGTGCATGCATTGAAATCAGGTTGTTTTGTGTATAGAGGGACGCCTGCCTTTTCACCAACAACCGTTACTTCACCCCAGGGGAATCGAGGCACTTTGATGCATTCCCAGATTTAAGCTATATTGTAAATCTGGGAATGTGTCCGTCGGCGGTGAGTGGGAACCCCCAAGGCAATGCCCATGGCTCTCCCCCCCCAGGCAATGCCCATGGCTCTCCTCCCCCAGGCAATGCCCATGGCTCTCCTCCCCCAGGGCAATGCCCATGGCTCTGCTCTCCCAGGGCAATGCCCATGGCTCTCCTCCCCCAGGCAATGTGAGGCAAAGCAGCAACTTGTGCTGCGTTGCCTTACACCATTTCGATGAGGCCATGAAAAGCCACCCAGGGCGGCTCTCCATGGCCTCGTAGATGTGGGCCTACACTGTGCGGCATCGAAATGTCAGAAAAGTGACGTTCCGGCAGTGCACTGGGCTTGTAAACAACCTCCTCAGCGTCTCTCTCAACATGCGTCTTCTAAACGAGTCTGAAGGGCAGCCAACAGTGATTTTGAGGTGCATGGCTTCTTCATCGGTGAAGTCACAGAACTTGCAATGCTTGATGGGTGCATCGAGTCTTTCAACAGATTCATCCATTGTTTCACCAGTCTGTTGTCATGCTTTGTTGAAGATCTACCTTTCATAATCAACATTCAGCATTGGATTGAACTTGGCTTCCAGCACTTCCTTCACCTTCTAGAACAACTTTGCATCTGTCTGTGAAAGTTTCTTTAGCGCTTCTTTTGTTGTATGGTTCATACTTTCTCAGTAAAACTGTGAGTTTGTCGGACAACACAAATACCAGAACTGTCACACCATCCGGATATGTTGGCTTAGGCCTGGCAAGCTCACAAGGCAACAGCTTTACCCCTAACCTAGCCAGGAATCGGTGGTAAGTGCAACCTCAGAATATGACAATCCTAACTCCCCAATGAAATCATGGAAGGAGGTCTCGAACCCTCTCCTCTGGTTACTGATGCATCTCTGAAGAGTGACGCAAGAAATACTCAACTTGGCATTTCAATATTTATTGAAGCAATAAGATTCTTGTTTAAAATACCTGTGCTGCAATTATCAATAGAAGGAAACAAAAGAGGGTAATCAGCATCACAAGAATGCTAAAGAAAAGGAACAGTTCAATGATCATGCTGTTACTTAGATTATATGCTTTTGTGGAAGTAAAGTTATAGTTTATGGTCCTTCCTAGTGCTCCAAATCTTATTATGCTTAGGGTGGGTGAATCTGCCAGAATCCCTGTCGGGTGATGGAACTCCCCAGTTACCTCTGGGTATGTTTAATCTGGGAGCCCGCCTTGGTGGAGAGCTGGGCACCCTCCTTCTCAGGGGGAAAGCAGGTATCAGCTGAGCTTGAATTTTGGCTTGGGGCGACCTCGACAGTGTCAGCGACATGTTCCTCTAACTAAACAAAGGGGGGATGTTGTTTACATAATACATGTCACCCATGTTACCATGCCAAATCCCAGCCAGGCTGTCATTATTGATTCTATCCTGACAATGCTGTCACTGAGCAAACAATAACAAACAACAACATTTTGCGCCGTGAACGTTAGCGTTTGTTTGGGCTGGGCAGTGAACTCCACTCTGCCGGCATCTTGGGAGTTTTTGCCACTCTGTGCCGCGCTTGAATTGCGGAGTGTGGTAAAACTCCACCCACCATCGCATAGTGGAGTTCACCACCCACAGCTTTTTTTTTACTCAGTCCTGTTTTTATTTCCTTGAATAGAAAGAATCCAGGGAATGTAATTCCTATGTGAATGGGCAAGCAGTGCTATTTTGTGACTTAAAGTGCCATTAATTCTACCCGTCCACTGTATTTGACTATGTCTGCTGCCTGTCATTATTAAGTTCCAGAGTATTGAAGGAGGAAGCAGGCAGTTGGGGAAGCTGCAGAGCACCTGTTTTGCAAAAGATCTCCGCTAAAGCGACCCTTCGGGGGACCCATTGGGCATTGCAGCGCCGGCCCTACGAGGAGCAAACGCCCAATGATGAAGCATGACATCCTTCGGGGGGTGTGAGGGCCCGTCGGGCATTGCAGCGCTGGCCCTACGAGGAGCAAACTCCCAATGATGAAGCATTACATCCTTCGGGGGGTGTGAGGGCCCGTTGGGCATTGCAGCGCCGGCCCTACGAGGAGCAAACGCCTAATGATGAAGCATGACATCCTTCGGGGGGTGTGAGGGCCCGTTGGGCATTGCAGCGCCGGCCCTACGAGGAGCAAACGCCCAATGATGAAGCATGACATCCTTCGGGGGTGTGAGGGCCCGTTGGGCATTGCAGCGCCGGCCCTACGAGGAGCAAACGCCCAATGATGAAGCATGATATCCTTCGCGGGATGGGAGGACCCGTTGGGCATTGCAGCGCCGGCCCTACGAGGAGCAAACGCCCAATGATGAAGCATGGCATCCTTCGGGGGGTGTGAGGACCCGTTGGGCATTGCAGCGCCGGCCCTACGAGGAGCAAACGCCCAATGATGAAGCATGACATCCTTCGGGGGGTGTGAGGGCCCGTTGGGCATTGCAGCGCCGGCCCTACGAGGAGCAAACACCCAATGATGAAGCATGACATCCTTCGGGGGGTGTGAGGGCCCATTGAGCATTGCAGCGCTGGCCCTAAGAGGAGCAAACACCCAATGATGAAGCATGACATCCTTCGGGGGGTGTGAGGGCCCGTTGGGCATTGCAGCGCCGGCCCTACGAGGAGCAAACACCCAATGATGAAGCATGACATCCTTTGGGGGGTGTGAGGACCCGTTGGGCATTGCAGCGCCGGCCCTACGAGGAGCAAACGCCCAATGATGAAGCATGATATCCTTCGGGGGATGGGAGGACCCGTTGGGCATTGCAGCGCCGGCCCTACGAGGAGCAAACGCCCAATGATGAAGCATGGCATCCTTCGGGGGGTGTGAGGACCCGTTGGGCATTGCAGCGCCGGCCCTACGAGGAGCAAACGCCCAATGAGGAAGCATGACATCCTTCGGGGGGTCTGAGGGCCCGTTGGGCATTGCAGCGCCGGCCCTACGAGGAGCAAACACCCAATGATGAAGCATGACATCCTTTGGGGGGTGTGAGGGCCCGTTGGGCATTGCAGCGCCGGCCGTACGAGGAGCAAACGCCCGATGATGAAGCATGACATCCTTCGGGGGGGTGTGAGGGCAACAAGAGGCAAGATGTGTTATTCCCTCTCACAAGTGGGTTCTAGGCCTAGGACATCACGTCTCCGAACTCCTCTTACACTCTTTAGTACCCTTTGAAGTGAGTGGGTGACACTCTGCAACCCCCACTCGGAACAGGGATTCCCCCTTTTAGAAGTAATGATTGTTGACATGTATCATTGAACAATCTGAAGCTTTGCAGCATTGAAATATCTGTAGCTTTATAAAGCCGTAAGATTGCCGGCTCTGCCCGTTACGCCACAACGTCTCTCTATTACCATTATGACCTCATTTTCGTTCGTATTGTATGGTCTTCGTTTACTATATGGGCTGGGGCTCAGGAAAGGTGCCGGTGGTACCTGCTGCAAGTGCCCCCCTTGCCATTGTGTTTGTGTGGCCCAACTCAGCCTCTAACACACACCCAGGGCTGGGAGTTATCGCTGTGCTACCTATCCATCAAACCACTGAGTTCATCCCCTGCTTCCACCAACCGCCGAAGGATCGTCCATAAATGAATATCAGCTGATCGTTCGCTCGAAGCACAGCGCTCTCTTCTTGACTCCTCTTGGAGTATGACTGGTCTGGTGCCACCTTTGGGGTTCATTTACCTTTTGGCCTCCTTATCTGGAAGCTTTCGAAGTGGATAGAGTGAATTTTCCATCTCTCCTTTGGCTTATATTCTCAGCTGCACACATCCAATTGGGCTCTCAAGTAGGACGCAACTCTTTTAATGCGCCAAAATAATACACAACTTTGATCTATGGATGGATGAATTACCAACACCACCAGTACTTACATCAATGTTATCCTTGCCCTGAAGAAGTCCAGTGGTCAGGACGAAACGCATCGGCTGTGATATACTTTTCATACATGAAATTTGACAGAATAAAAAGAAGGCTTGCACGCATTTTTGAAAATCATATTGGACTGTCTGGTTATCTTTATGAAAGAATGTTATTTTCATATGGTGCACCTTTTGCTATATTGAACCTGGCTGTAATCTGCTCCAGACGGAGCGGGAGTGCCAGGCTTAACTTTGCAAAATGTATGAGCAGCAGTCATTTTACCACACGGGGGAAATCCTGGAAAAGGAGTGAGGGGGCAGGAGGGGGAGGTCAGTAATCACCATGAAGCAAGTTAAAGTGAGGCTTTTCAAATCGCCCGGGTGCTTGATAGCGCAGAGTGGAGCCTGGGAATCCTTAAATTAGGGCTGGCTGAGTAATTCTGCTGCTCGCGGAATTCGGCTGAGTTTTTGGGGAACTCCTCAGAAGTCAACGGAATTCTGCGGAGTGACACTCCGCGAGCTCCACCCAGGCCTAGCTTTCGCATAGAATGTTCAAGGCTCTGATAATATACCTACGAAGAAGAGTAAATGAAAGCAAAACCCTTTCAGAGAAAATTATCCCATACAGGCATGCAAGTAAATGTGTGTCAAATGTCAACGTTCAGAAAAAGATGACAACTTTGAACTTGAGCAGGTAAAATGGCGGTGCCCCTGCCTGGGTCTAATGTGACCACATGACATCTTCACTCTATCAACTGCGAGGCTTTTAAAATATTTGATGATTTTCTTATCTTCTTCCTCCTCTTTTGCATCTATGAAGGTTTCAATCCATCCATCGAGCAGCACTGTTCTGTTTCATGGATGTGTCGAACGGCAGTGGTGGCTTTAAGAACACGGCTGCATTGTATTTTGTTTGCCCTTCTGCCTCCATGATGTGCCGTTGATCTGATCTCCCTGTGCTCGGTGACTCCAACAGCCTCTGCAAGCCCCAGCTGTGTGCAGAAGCATTAGCTGCAGTATGCTTCAATCACCCTTCAATATGACTCTGTTCTTGGTTTCTTGCATCTCATTGATGTTATTGTTACTTTCTCACATCGTCTGAATTGTCGCTCTATTTTCATGGTTCAGCCCAGCGGTTCAGTCAACACCCTCTGCAGCAGGCTGGAGCAGGACTTTGACTCCACCTGTGCCGGCCGCAGATAGCTTTGCATCGATTCTGGGCACACCTGGCACACACAAGCACTTTGCCGTAATGTTGCACACTCTCACAGGCAGCGGTCTTGTTTTCCACGGACACAAAATCCCCTACTCGTTGCCAGTTGTAGCATCTTTACTAGCCCTGTATCATGCAAATAGATGACGACACTCCCAGGAGCTGCGGGTGATCATATCTGTATTCTGCAACATCCATTCCCACACTGCCTGTTATGTCATACTTCCAAACACCACACACCACACCTAGACACCCCCTCTGCTCATCCTGTTCAGAGTCCACCCAGAACCTCAAGGGTCCTAGTGTGCATAGCATCAAATGCTGCACTTTGGTGCCAGTTGTGCAAAGCACAAAAGCAACTTTAAATATGAACTAGTAAGATATGGCGCTCACCTCTCCATTGTCATTTGGTGTAGCTCCAATGGCATTCTGGATGTTGGAGACATCTGCCCAAGGCCCCAGAAGGAGTGATGTCCCAGTGTCCACAATGGCCTGGCAGCTCCCGTTGCAGGCGATGGTATTTCCGTTCATAGAGATACTGAAGGGAAGAGATAATGGAGATTAAAGGGCAAGAGACCAAGTGATGCTCTCAACCTCTGCAGCTTCTTGGGCTAGGGAGATCACCCATTGGGCATGGATCTGTGGGAGAAGAGTGATACATTCATAGATAGCTCAACCGGCTGAGCGCCTGCTGATGAGATTGGTGTGTGTCCTGTGACATACAAGTTTAAATCCCTGCAGGTCTGGCTCTCTCTTTCAATATTTGGAAGTTGTTGAGTTTGGAAATAGTGTCTTATTAAAAAAGCCTAAAATCAGCAAAACCCGTAGTAGCAGAAGCTATCTTGTTTGTTTCAAATGATAGACAAAGGGTTGCTGACTTTGTGCTGTTACCATTCTTCCAGATTACGAAATGATACTCAATCACCTAAAAGATAGAAGGCAAAACTCTGGTGTACATCACAGTGGCGGCTCCTCCGCTAAGGCAGAGGAGCGCCGCCCCACTGCTCTGCTGCAGTAAAAGAAAGGAAAAAATAAAACGATAATAACGCAATGTTCTTATTATTTGATCTTGTCCTCCTGCCGCGGCTGCTTTACATGAGTGGGCGGGCCTGCAGAGCGGGGGAGGAGTGGGAATACCCTCCATAAATGAGCAATGACTGTTTGGTCAGCCCTTTCGGGCCGCCCAAAACAGTCATGCACACTCCCTGTTCTCCATGCAGGCGGCATTACAGCCTGCGTGGATAACATGCCCACAACCCCAGCCCCAGGCTGAGCGTCGTGTCACAGTGCTCAGACCAATCACAACGCTGCATTGCAGTGCTGTGATTTGTCAGGGAAGCCTGGCCTGCGCTTCCTGCTCCTGGAATCTGACGCAGGAGAGCAGAGCAGAGATGCGGGCCCCAGCGGCGAGATAGGTATTTAATTTATTATTGTTATTTTTTACATTGCGCTGTGCGCTCACCTGTACCCCTCCTCCTGTGGCCTCACCGCCACCACTGGTGCAACAAAGGAGCAGAGTAGGAAGATAAAGGCATTGAGAAGTGCACATAAAGATCTAAAGAAGAAGGGAACGGGGAGGTGATTGTGGTTCTGTGGCATGACACCCACTGTGTACCCTTCATGCCATTGGTGAACCAGAAGGGCACACCAAGCATGCATGGGATACACTTGGGAACATTCCACCCTCACCCTAGTACATCCCGAGCTACAGCACCAGGAAGCATGACCTAATGCCACCCACATCTAAACTAGTAATGCAGAATACCTGCAGAGCTGCTGGTGAGATACCAGATACCCATGACAGTCCTGCACTTGAATCTACACGAGGAATGAGACCACTCTGACTAACAGAGACACCTCCATGAACTGACACTGATCCCAGCAGCCAGCATCCACTCCAGGCATCCAAAGACCCTACTCCCTGAACAGAGCCTCCCACCATCTCCACCTGCAGAGCTGCTGGTGAGATACCAGATACCCATGACAGTCCTGCACTTGAATGTACATGAGGAATGAGACCACTCTGACTAACAGAGACACCTCCTTGAACTGACACTGATCCCAGCAGCCAGCATCCACTCCAGACATCCAAAGACCCTACTCCCTGAACAGAGCCTCCCACCATCTCCACATGTAGAGCTGCTGGTGAGATACCAGATACCCATGACAGTCCTGCACTTGAATGTACATGAGGAATGAGACCACTCTGACTAACAGAGACACCTCCTTGAACTGACACTGATCCCAGCAGCCAGCATCCACTCCAGACATCCAAAGACCCTACTCCCTGAACAGAGCCTCCCACCATCTCCACATGTAGAGCAGGTGAGGCACCACTGCCAGGAACAGAAGCAGCCAAGCCAGACATGGAGAACACCAGCGGTGACACACGATGGAAGGCAGGAGGCAAGATGGGAGGGTGGCACCTCCTCAAACAGGAGACGCACAAAGGCAAGGCAACTGGCAAGATACAGGTCCACCAAGGGTGGGTGGCACATCATTGCACAGGAGACGCACAAAGGAAAGGCGAGTGGCAAGATACAGGTCCACCAAGGGTGGGTGGCACATCATTGCACAGGAGATGCACAAAGGGAAGGCATATGGCAAGCTACAGGTTCACCAGGGGTGGGTGGCACATCATTGCACAGGAGACGCACAAAGGAAAGGCGAGTGGCAAGATACAGGTCCACCAAGGGTGGGTGGCACATCATTGCACAGGAGACGCACAAAGGAAAGGCGAGTGGCAAGATACAGGTCCAGCAAGGGTGGGTGGCACATCATTGCACAGGAGACGCACAAAGGAAAGGCGAGTGGCAAGATACAGGTCCACCAAGGGTGGGTGGCACCTCCTCAAACAGGAGATGCACAAAGGGAAGGCGAGTGGCAAGATGCAGGTCCGCCAAGGGTGGGTGGCACCTCCTCAAAGGGGAGACGCACAAAGGAAAGGCAGGTGGCAAGATACAGGTCCACCAAGGGTGGGTGGCACATCATTGCACAGGAGATATAGACGTGTGGGCTGCAGCTCAAGAATTCTAGATGAACATAGTGGGATTTCACAGTCACCAGTGAGCACATTTTCAGAATGACGGTGGCTCTCATTTATCCCCGAGGTGAGTAGGGCTCAAACTTGAACTCAACTCCTTGTACATGAGTGGGCCTGGAGGGCTGAGAGGGGAGCGGGTGTCAGATCATGTGAACACCTGATGCAGATCACTTCCCAAGCCATCAGGGTGAACTCATTAGAAAACATTGTCGAAGGGAGAACAATACAGAAGAGGGTTTCACCAATGGACAATGCGCTGCGATGGTGACCTTGGATGGTGACATGCGAGAAAGAAAGTGTGAGATAACATGAGGCAGACTGGCTCACATCGGAGAAAGACAGGTGTGTGATAACATGAGGCAGCCTGGCTCACATGTGGGAGAGACAGGTGTGTGATAACATGAGGTAGACTGGCTCACATGTGGGAGAGACAGGTGTGTAATAACATGAGGCAGACTGGCTCACATGTGGGAGAGACAGGTGTGTGATAACATGAGGCAGACTGGCTCACATCGGAGAAAGACAGGTGTGTGATAACATGAGGCAGTCTGGCTCACATCGGAGAAAGACAGGTGTGTGATAACATGAGGCAGCCTGGCTCACATGTGGGAGAGACAGGTGTGTGATAACATGAGGCAGACTGGCTCACATGTGGGAGAGACAGGTGTGTAATAACATGAGGCAGACTGGCTCACATGTGGGAGAGACAGGTGTGTGATAACATGAGGCAGACTGGCTCACATCGGAGAAAGACAGGTGTGTGATAACATGAGGCAGTCTGGCTCACATCGGAGAAAGACAGGTGTGTGATAACATGAGGCAGTCTGGCTCACATGTGGGAGAGAGAGGTGTGTGATAACATGAGGCAGACTGGCTCACATGTGGGAGAGACAGGTGTGTGATAACATGAGGCAGCCTGGCTCACATGTGGGAGAGACAGGTGTGTAATAACATGAGGCAGACTGGCTCAAATGTGGGAGAGACAGGTGTGGGATAACATGAGGCAGACTGGCTCACATGTGGGAGAGACAGGTGTGAGATAACATGAAGCAGTCAGGCTCACATGTGGGAGAGACAGGTGTGTGATAACATGAGGCAGACTGGCTCACATGTGGGAGAGACAGGTGTGTGATAACATGAAGCAGTCTGGTTCACATGTGGGAGAGACAGGTGTGTGATAACATGAAGCAGCCTGGTTCACATGTGGGAGAGACAGGTGTATGATAACATGAAGCAGTCTGGCTCACATCGGAGAAAGGCAGGTGTGCAATAACATGAGGCAGACTGGTTCACATGTGGGAGAGACAGGTGTGTGATAACATGAGACAGACTGGCTCACATGTGGGAGAGACAGGTGTGTGATAACATGAAGCAGTCTGGTTCACATGTGGGAGAGACAGGTGTGTGATAACATGAAGCAGTCTGGCTCACATCTTAGAAAGACAGGTGTGCAATAACATGAGGCAGACTGGTTCACATGTGGGAGAGACAGGTGTGTGATAACATGAGGCAGTCTGGCTCACATGTAGGAGAGACAGGTGTGTGATAACATGAGGCAGTCTGGCTCACATGTAGGAGAGACAGGTGTGTGATAACATGAAGCAGTCTGGTTCACATGTGGGAGAGACAGGTGTGTGATAACATGAGGCAGACTGGCTCACATGTGGGAGAGACAGGTGTGAGATAACATGAAGCAGTCTGGCTCACATGTGGGAGAGACAGGTGTGTGATAACATGAGGCAGACTGGCTCACATGTGGGAGAGACAGGTGTGTGATAACATGAAGCAGTCTGGTTCACATGTGGGAGAGACAGGTGTGTGATAACATGAAGCAGTCTGGTTCACATGTGGGAGAGACAGGTGTGTGATAACATGAAGCAGTCTGGCTCACATTGGAGAAAGACAGGTGTGCAATAACATGAGGCAGACTGGTTCACATGTGGGAGAGACAGGTGTGTGATAACATGAGGCAGTCTGGCTCACATGTAGGAGAGACAGATGTGTGATAACATGAGGCAGTCTGGCTCACATTTAGGAGAGACAGGTGTGTGATAACATGAGGCAGTCTGGCTCACATGTGGGAGAGACAGGTGTGTGATAACATGGGGCAGCCTGGCTCACATGTGGGAGAGACAGGTGTGTAATAACATGAGGCAGACTGGCTCACATGTGGGAGAGACAGGTGTGTGATAACATGAGGCAGACTGGCTCACATGTGGGAGAGACAGGTGTGTGATAACATGAGGCAGCCTGGCTCACATGTGGGAGAGACAGGTGTGTAATAACATGAGGCAGACTGGCTCACATGTGGGAGAGACAGGTGTGTGATAACATGAGGCAGACTAGCTCACATGTGGGAGAGACAGGTGTGTGATAACATGAAGCAGTCTGGTTCACATGTGGGAGAGACAGGTGTGTGATACCATGAGGCAGTCTGGCTCACATGTGGGAGAGACAGGTGTGTGATAACATGAGGCAATCAGGCTCACATCAGAGAAAGACAGGTGTGTGATAACATGAAGCAGTCTGGCTCACATCGGAGAAAGACAGGTGTGTAATAACATGAGGCAGACTGGTTCACATGTGGGAGAGACAGGTGTGTGATAACATGAGGCAGTCTGGCTCACATGTAGGAGAGACAGGTGTGTGATAACATGAGGCAGTCTGGATCACATGTAGGAGAGACAGGTGTGTGATACCATGAGGCTGTCTGGCTCACATGTGGGAGAGACAGGTGTGTGATAACATGAGGCAATCAGGCTCACATCAGAGAAAGACAGGTGTGTAATAACATGAGGCAGACTGGTTCACATGTGGGAGAGACAGGTGTGTGATAACAGGAGGCAGTCTGGCTCACATCGGAGAAAGACAGGTGTGTAATAACATGAGGCAGACTGGTTCACATGTGGGAGAGACAGGTGTGTGATAACATGAGGCAGTCTGGCTCACATGTAGGAGAGACAGGTGTGTGATAACATGAGGCAGTCTGGCTCACATGTAGGAGAGACAGGTGTGTGATAACATGAGGCAGTCTGGCTCACATGTGGGAGAGACAGGTGTGTGATAACATGAGGCAGTCTGGTTCACATGTGAGGGAGAGACGTGTGATAACATGAGGCAGTCAGGCTCACATCAGAGAAAGACAGGTGTGTAATAACACAAGACAGTCAGGTTTACATCGGAGAAAGACAGGTGTGTGATATCATGAGGCCATCTGGATTAAATGTGGGGGGGATAGGGTTTTGATAAAATGAGGGCGTCTGTATGGCTCTATGAGGGAGAGACATATATGTGATAACATGAGATTGACTGGTTTACATGCGAGGGAGATAGGTGTTTGGTTATATGTGGCAGTCAGGCGCAATTGTGATAGACAGGAATTTGATATCATGATGCAGTCAGATTCACATGTGAGCGAGACAGGTATGTGATAACATGAGACACTCTGCTTTACATGTGAGACAAATGGTGTGTGAAACCTGCTGAATTCTGAATCACAAGGGTGAGAGAGAGCAGTGTTATAACATGAGGTAGTAACACTCACATGTGAGAGTTACAGGAGCGTGATGCTCACATGTGAGGAAGAGACAGCTGTGTGACAACCTGAGGTTGTCTAGTGTGTGTGTGATAAGATAAGGCAGTCTGGCTCACATGTGAGGGAGAGACGTGTGATAACATGAGGTAGTCTGGTTCGCATGTGAGGAAGAGACGTGTGATAACATGAGGCAGTCTGGTTCACATCTGAGGGAAAGACTTGTGATAACAAGAGGCAGTCTGGTTCACATCTGAGGGAGAGACGTTTGATAACAAGAGGCAGTCTGGTTCACATCTGAGGGAGAGACGTGTGATAACAAGAGGCAGTCTGGTTCACATGTGAGGGAGAGACGTGTGATAACAAGAGGCAGTCTGGTTCACATCTGAGGGAGAGACGTGTGATAACAAGAGGCAGTCTGGTTCACATCTGAGGGAGAGACGTGCTTTTCTTAGTTTTCTGCATTCTGCAGCACACTTAAAAAGAGGAAAAAGTGTCTGAGGATTGTTTTTGAGGAGGAAGGTGTCCCTTCTATGCAAAAACCTCAGAGACACACTTGTGCCATGGCTCAAGGGTGCTGCATTGGAGCTCGGCAGCAGGTTGTGCACCAGCCATGGCAAAGTACAGGAATGTGCCATATCTTGCTAGATATGATGCATTCCTACCCTCTCCCTTTCATCCTGCACAGCACAGCAAGTTATCTTGCTCCTGCGTATGTACCAGAATGAGAAATCTGATCCTGAATTTCCTAAAGGGGAAGGACAGGCTGTGCGCTGCAGAAGCGTTCGTTCGGCTGACTTGTGTGATTCATGTTGGGTCTTTCAAGGATCCTGAAAATGCTGCCAAGTGCATTAGCCAAACCTATGAAGCGTGGCGCATACAAAACACTGTACCTCAGGTTATGTGCATTAGTAAAAGCCAAGGAGGCATAGACTTACATGACAATACTGGGGCCTTTGACCCTTAAAGAAACAAGGGTCACAAATAATAGCACATAAAGTGGCACAATGTAAGGGAGTTTTTAACAAAAGGGGAACAGAGGAGGACGATATTTAATGGGGTCCAGTGTACATGTCCTAAAGTAGAGCTAGCAGCGGAGTACAAAGTTCCCCAGGGGGCGTTTCACAGTGTGGAGCGAGGAGTTGGTATTATAAATACCGTGACTGCAAAGAAGGGTTCCCTAGTCGGAACTTAGAGAGCCTCACACACCCAAGGTAATAAGCGTGAAACACACCCTTACTCGAGGGTGTCCGGTGTCATCATCGGCTCCCTGCCCCTCGTCAGACCGGCGTTGCAATGTCCGACGGAGTCCCCCAAGGGTACTCTTTTGACGGGGTTCTTTTAGTTCCTTGCCGATGGTGGATGTGGGTGAGGATGAAAGAGGTGTAGTCAGTGCAATGGTGAGTGAAGGTGATAAAAAAGGTCATCAGTCCACTAGCAACTTTAATAACGTGGCTGATTCCTTAGTTAAAAGGGGTGGGAGGGGAGTTTAGAGACCGTAAAAGTGTACAGAACAATAACTCTACCCCCTAGTGTGGTCAACATGTTTCTCGCCGAGAGGCGATTCGTCAGGACCTAAAAAATAAAGTACTACACAGAAAAAAGAGGTGGGCTCAATGCTCAATCTAAATGAAGCAAGCAAATACAACCTCACTGGGTCGGAGGGCAAGAGGGCCAATGGGTCCTGCTCTATTTAGGCGACCTAGAGGTAGGGGAACAAAAATTATAAAAAACAGAAAGAACAGCTCAAGTCAAATGAAACATAGTGACTCAGTGCTCAAATCGTGCAGCGTGACTTTTGTGACACACGCTCCATACTGTGTAAGGTGAAAGGGGTGGTGTTAAAGGGAACACACATTGAACCGGACATTATAGGTGCAACGTCCCTTTTATGTCATGCACCACTCAATTGTCACAATAGGGGATTTCTATTGTGTGTTTAGGAATTATCTGTAGTATATAGCCGAAGTATTCGAAATAACAACCCATCCAACAGGGAACAACAACAGGCATGCAGCAATAGTCATGTTCTTACCCTAAGGGGATTAAGACTAGGCCCCGCAGCATGCTCCCGTGAGGCCAGCGTAATAAGGTTCAGTACACCTATTGGAGGTGAGAAATTGGTGGCTGGTGACTCAGACAGGTCAGGGAGATGTAAAAGTTGGTACACTAAGTAGCAGCGATGGCAGCCCCAGGTGGAGTGTGGAACCTGCTCCCAGTAGCAATTAATAATAGGAACAGGTGGGGAAAGATGCGGGACGGGATAGTGCCCATTTACTATGGATCCCTGTGCAACAGTACTGGTCAAGTAATGTAGGATGCGTGTCACTCACGCCACTCCTATCATTGACATAGGCGACAGGGAGGCACTCGGGGTACAGCCCTCAGCCCCTTCATCAATAGAGCGAACGGGATGGGGGCGGGTACATGGTCAAGTGGGCCATGGTGTTAACAATAAACTTAAACATACTGTGTATAGGAATCCGTTCAGCGGGGCCCCAGGGAGGCTTGTGTGAGGATAAAGCTTGCCCTGTTACTCTATAGATAGAGACCCGGCGAGCTAGGGGCGGGTCAGGGGAGTGGCCAGGCGAGGCATGGGTTAAAGTCTGAATAGCGGGGCCTCCGGGGAGGCTCCCGATCAGCAGGTGGATCCTTTACGAGCCCATGCGATGATCGCACAAAACGGCCCAATATTATCCACGCTCCATAATCAAGTTGGGGCTTTAGCAGTCTCGGGTAGCGCTTACCTTGATATGGACACCGGAACGGCGGAACACCTACCCCTCACGCTCACGGCACCTGGTCAGGGTGCGGAGCAGCTGGTGGAGGGTTCCAATGATGACTGCCGTTTTAAAGGGAGTGAAGGCGCGTCCATAATGCGTCATGCGCATGCGCAGTACCCTGACTGGTACACTGGGGAGATGGCCCCTCCACTCAGCCTTTCGAGTAACGAGCCCTGCCCAGTGTACCAGTCAGGGTACTGCGCATGACCTGACCAGGTGCCGTGAGCGTGAGGGGTAGGTGTTCCGCCGTTCCGGTGTCCATATCAAGGTAAGCGCTACCCGAGACTGCTAAAGCCCCAACTTGATTATGGAGCGTGGATAATATTGGGCCGTTTTGTGCGATCATCGCATGGGCTCGTAAAGGATCCACCTGCTGATCGGGAGCCTCCCCGGAGGCCCCGCTATTCAGACTTTAACCCATGCCTCGCCTGGCCACTCCCCTGACCCGCCCCTAGCTCGCCGGGTCTCTATCTATAGAGTAACAGGGCAAGCTTTATCCTCACACAAGCCTCCCTGGGGCCCCGCTGAACGGATTCCTATACACAGTATGTTTAAGTTTATTGTTAACACCATGGCCCACTTGACCATGTACCCGCCCCCATCCCGTTCGCTCTATTGATAAAGGGGCTGAGGGCTGTACCCCGAGTGCCTCCCTGTCGCCTATGTCAATGATAGGAGTGGCGTGAGTGACACGCATCCTACATTACTTGACCAGTACTGTTGCACAGGGATCCATAGTAAATGGGCACTATCCCGTCCAGCATCTTTCCCCACCTGTTCCTATTATTAATTGCTACTGGGAGCAGGTTCCACACTCCACCTGGGGCTGCCATCGCTGCTACTTAGTGTACCAACTTTTACATCTCCCTGACCTGTCTGAGTCACCAGCCACCAATTTCTCACCTCCAATAGGTGTACTGAACCTTATTACGCTGGCCTCACGGGAGCATGCTGCGGGGCCTAGTCTTAATCCCCTTAGGGTAAGAACATGACTATTGCTGCATGCCTGTTGTTGTTCCCTGTTGGATGGGTTGTTATTTCGAATACTTCGGCTATATACTACAGATAATTCCTAAACACACAATAGAAATCCCCTATTGTGACAATTGAGTGGTGCATGACATAAAAGGGACGTTGCACCTATAATGTCCGGTTCAATGTGTGTTCCCTTTAACACCACCCCTTTCACCTTACACAGTATGGAGCGTGTGTCACAAAAGTCACGCTGCACGATTTGAGCACTGAGTCACTATGTTTCATTTGACTTGAGCTGTTCTTTCTGTTTTTTATAATTTTTGTTCCCCTACCTCTAGGTCGCCTAAATAGAGCAGGACCCATTGGCCCTCTTGCCCTCCGACCCAGTGAGGTTGTATTTGCTTGCTTCATTTAGATTGAGCATTGAGCCCACCTCTTTTTTCTGTGTAGTACTTTATTTTTTAGGTCCTGACGAATCGCCTCTCGGCGAGAAACATGTTGACCACACTAGGGGGTAGAGTTATTGTTCTGTACACTTTTACGGTCTCTAAACTCCCCTCCCACCCCTTTTAACTAAGGAATCAGCCACGTTATTAAAGTTGCTAGTGGACTGATGACCTTTTTTATCACCTTCACTCACCATTGCACTGACTACACCTCTTTCATCCTCACCCACATCCACCATCGGCAAGGAACTAAAAGAACCCCGTCAAAAGAGTACCCTTGGGGGACTCCGTCGGACATTGCAACGCCGGTCTGACGAGGGGCAGGGAGCCGATGATGACACCGGACACCCTCGAGTAAGGGTGTGTTTCACGCTTATTACCTTGGGTGTGTGAGGCTCTCTAAGTTCCGACTAGGGAACCCTTCTTTGCAGTCACGGTATTTATAATACCAACTCCTCGCTCCACACTGTGAAACGCCCCCTGGGGAACTTTGTACTCCGCTGCTAGCTCCACAATGTAAGGGAGGCCGCAGGGCACCACTGCCTACTTCTCCTGATGTCTGCAGACAGTGGTTAATTTGAGCTGGTAGCTCGGGTGCTGGGCACCGGCTCTTAATTGTCATCACCGTCACTTATGACAGTCTGCCCAATGGTGGCGATGTCTATCCAATTTAGCTCAACAACAGCGTTTATTAATTCAATATACATTAAAAGGGTCCAATACTTGCTGCCAAGCCTTCCTTATAGTGTTGGGGCGCATGGAAGTGTCACACTTGTGGGAGGGTGACGGTTTGTAGTTGTGTTGGTACTGTCATTGACAGCGCTAGTGGGGCAACGGGTGGTGCAAGCCGTGGTGGCCTCCTGACCAGGGCCCTGGCACTTATTTGTTTACAAATTAAGCACGGTCCGAAGGTCTCACTTGCCGACCGGACACCGTCAAAATGAACAGCTTATACAATGCCAATTCCAACCGCCTGCCCTGGGTAGTGATTCGGTGCTTTACAGATGCAGGAACAGCCACAAAGCACCCGGCCACTGTGCACTGCACACACGTGACTAGTAAATCAGCACTTTCCATTCACAAGGTCAGGTGATCACAGAGAACTTCAAATTCATTCTTTCATTCGCATTACATTATGCAGAAATGAGTTTTCAATTTATTCATAATAAATATATTTTTAATAAATAGATTCTTAATAAACTGTTAACCCTTGGATTCTTTTCTCACACATGCATATTCTCAGCACTTTGTCCAATGTTCCATCAGCGCTGCATGAAAAGAATGAAAGGAGCCGCTACCTGTCCATGGTGACCTGCCAGTACCCTTCCTTGGAGACGGGTACCCAGCCCAGGGGCCCGGTGAAGTAGGAGCAGTTGTATCCGCCCAGGATCAGGACGCTGCCGTTGGCTTCATTGCTGTGGAAGCAAGAGGTACAGAACTGAGTCTACATTGATTGATCTACATTGAACAGTCCTTCCATCCAAGATGTCAAAGGGAGGTGTATTTTCAAGACCAGATTCCATTTGCTGTAAATATTTAATTGATCACCACCAGTGTTTTAGTTCCTCATCATTGAGAGGACAAATGCAATCTGCACAGACCTACCACAAACCATTTATCATTGGGTTGGAATCCTACAACACAACTAGATGTCATTCGAGCATAGCACACTATTTAACATTTTTAAAAGTACTCTCTATGCTCCTCATTTGCTACCCAGCGATTTCCTTTTAAACAATTACTTATGGCTAATTGTGAACTTACCAACAAAACTAAAATCCCTTTCAAACCCAGGCTCATTTATGAGGCCAAATCATCATCATCACCATCATCATCATTGTCATCATCATCACCATCATCATCATCACCATCATCATCATCGTCATCTTCATCACCAACGCCATCACCGTCCAAATACTTCATTTGGCTCTGCAGAGCCATGAAAGCTCAGATAAAAAAAGGACATTATACAAATATATAAAAAATATATACACAAATAAATACATAAAAGTAAATATCTCAGGATTAAAATTCCAATTTTAAAAATAAAACCATCTCTTCGTATTAATTACGAAGTTGCGGGACAACTACTATAAAAACGAGCAGAACATGGATGGAACTACCCAAACTTTGTAACTGTGCACATGCCGGCTCATGAGACCGAACCACAGTACTGGGCGTAGAGACTGCCTCCTCTGCGAGGTATAGAGGGGACAGCATAAGGTACAGTGCATCGTGCTCTCTGCTGAGGCACCATCGCAAGGGGGACGTGAAGAAAACCATGGACCTTGGATGGGGAAAGCCGTCAAAAGTGAATCATTTTGCGGCAGAACCTCATCAATAAGAATGCCTGGCGGTGTTTTCGAATTACTTGCAAGTAGAGTGTAGGGGGTGGACTGGAGGTGGAGATGAATGGTAGATGTCCATCTACCCAATCCACCTATCCGCCATTTGTAAAGGATAAGTGCATCTGAAATAAAGCTCTTTCACTTTTTACAATGACCAGCAGGTAGGGTCAGTCGGGATGGAGAAAAGTTCTGTGAGGCCGAGCTCTTCGAAAATCTGCATTATTTAATAATGCCAGAGAATGTCTAGTGTGTTATCAAGAGCCAGACAATCAGCCAAAATAGTTCTGCAGAAGTGTGCCTCCTGCTTTCTCCATAGTTTGAGCCCGAGAAGGAGGGATTCTAATGTAATATCATATTCAATAAAACCAAGTCCTACCTCTTCATGGCAAAATTTAGCAGGGGTTGATTGTGGGACTGCTAAAAGTCTTGTTAAAAAATTATTTAAAATTTTTTGTACACAGTTGCCATTGGCATATCCCCACACACAAGCACCAAAGGTGGCAAAAGATACATATATACTCTTAAAAAGACGTAATTGTTCACCCACCAGTTTGTGTCCTATTCTTTTGGTAAATCCTACAAGAGCCTCACTAGACCTGAAAAATTGAGATAATCTAACATTCAATGAAAATCTCCAATTAAAAGCAATGTCAACTGGAATACCCAGATGAGTAAAATGAGTCACATTAGCAATTTCTGAGCCATTGAGCACAGCGCTTAAGATTAGATGGCAGACCTTCTTACATTTATGATCAGTGGGCCCCAGAATTGTGGCAGCGATTCATAAAGATCAGAGGGGATTTTGTCAGCACCTGAGGCTTTATCAGAGGGGTTGGTCTCTATAACTAGCATGATATTTGATGCCTCAATTGATTTACTCAGGTCAATGGCAGCCTCTTGATCATAAAATGCTTTTTTGCCTAATGCCAAATGGTAAATGTGATCACCGAAACCCGAAACGTTTGGAGAAGTGCTCTACCCATGCTTTGGCTGATATCACTGTATCAACCTTTGGAGTGCCATCACCTGTGAGATCAGGGGAGTTGACAGCCTTCCATAAGGCACAGAAGTCCTTCATGCCACTTGATACCTCAAGATCTTCCCAGGCTGTCTCCCATATCTCAGTCTTTCGGACCACAGGACTTCCTTATATGCTCTCCCAAGAGGTACACCTGGTTGATCACCGGGTTGCTTGGTAAGTGTAGGAGAGTAGGATCTGCTTACTATGGTTACCCCCACTTTTTGCTGGTGTTTCACTGTTTTTCGACTTTAGTCTGGCTGGGTCCTGCTATATAAGAATCCGGCCTAGCTGCTTCCTCTCTAAAATGATTGCATGTACATTAGGTGCACTCCAGATTGGTTACTGGGTTACCGTTGTGAGTCCCTAGCATATGGTACCCCAGGTACTCAGGGCATAGTTACCCAAGAGGCCTACTAGGGGCTGAAGCATGTATTATGCCACCCCTGGGAAGCCTTCCAAAATGACACCACAGGACTGCTACTGCAGCCTGGGTGAGGTGGTGCATGCACCCCTTACTAAGATATAGGTTACCTATCTCTACCTTTAATCATTGACACATATAAGCCTATCAGTCACTCCTATGGCAGGCCTTATCAATCTTGAAGGCAGTGTGCTTCGTTTTGTGTGCGAGGGTGCCCATGCATGAGCTGGGACCATCTGCAGCCTTCAGAGCCTATTCTCTGAGGCTGTTCTGTGATGCAGCCAGACCATGTACTCTCAAGTGCATTATAACTTCGTGATGAATGCTTCCATTGGAATGGCTGCATGGAGACATGTCATGTTTGGTGTCAAAGTCTTTGGAATCCTACCCCCCCCCCCCCAGCCAGTACTGGTGGCGGGGGTAGAATTCCACCCTTCTAGAGGGAGAGACATGTACACGCTGGTGTAACCGGTAATAGTTTAAAAGAGCCCTGGCATCACAAAACGGATGCTGCAGCGACAGACACGAGCCTGGCCTCCTGCTGCTGGATGGAACTCTGGCAGGGGAGGCCTGGACAAAAGGTTTCCTGTCACAGCGAGGTGTAACGCCCTCCTAGACAGGCAAATCAAATCAAATCGAACATCAAACCAAGCGCGTGGTGGGTACATGTTTTGGAGTCCTTAAGGGCCTGCGGAAAACCCTGGACCTACTCCCTATTGATGCCAGGAAGACCATGGTGCATGCCCTTGTGACTTCTCACCTAGATTATGGTAACATACTTTATCTGGGTGCCACTGTCAAATGTATGAATAGACTTTAGGTTCTGCAGAATGCAGCCGCACGACTAGCCCTTATGCAACCTAGGAGGACTGCCTCCAGAAGAGCTCTGACCTCCCTGCACAGGCTCCCAGTCTGGAAAAGTGTGCTGTTTAAGGCACTCTATACATGCCATCGCATCACCCAGGGTATTCGCCCCTACTATCTGAGGAATCTACTTACACAATATGTGCCCACACGACTCCTTAGATCGAGTGGGACTGGTCTGTTACTTGTACCTAAGGTCAGGAAGGCCAGGATGGGTGGCAGGTCCTTTTGGCTCTTGGCGGCACAGAATTGGAATAAACTTCCCCTGAGCCTCCAGACGGAGTCATCAGAGGTGAAATTTAGGAAAGATCTTAAAACCTACTTGTTTTCGTGTCAATAGTGACTCTCCGACCTGGCCAATGTTTCCTGGTTCTGCTGTTCCTCTGACCATAGCACGGGGACACACCGGTGGGTGTAACCAGGTGCTTTATAAACTCATTTATTATTATTATTATTTTGCATATTGGGGCTGGGTGGATGCACTCTGAGAGTGCTTTGAAGTCAGCACTGGGAGCCCATTTGGTGTCCCTGTGCATAGCCCAGTTCAAACCGGTTATAGGGGCTACCAGCGCCTGCTCTGGCGTGAAACTGGACAAAGGAAATGGGTGTAGCCACCCCTCTTTCCAAACCCTTCCCTAGGTGGGTCCCCAGAGTATGTCCAACCCCTTTTCTTAGTATAAGAAAGGGAACCCTGGCAACAGGACTTTAGATTACACCTGGACGAAACTCTGAAACTGAATCCTTGAACTTCGACGCTCTACTAAAGATTAGAGGACGGAAGAATCTCCCTTGGGGTCAAGGAGAGACTCTCCTGTTCAAACAGGCACCAAAAAAGCATTTGCCGGTCTGCATCTCCGAAGCCGGACTCCGAAGAAATTTCCGCCCAATAATAGGATTTCCAGACTTCTCGAAGGCCATCTTGAGCCCCCAGCAAAGCTGAAACCTTCAGCCCTCATGAGTGACGTGGAACCCGAACTCCTGAAAACTGTGCACTTTTGCTAGTGCATCAACTTCCCGAGCTTTCCCAAAGTTGTGCATTAGGTTACTTGTAGTCAGCCCCGAGCACCATCTGCACTGAAGATTGTGAACCTACACTCCACCAGAGTTCCGAGAGCACGCTTCTTGCATTTCTGCTTGATGCTCCTTCGCGATCTCTGGTCCATCGACTCATAGGTCCCCTCGAAGGTAACTCTACTTTTCCTTGGGCTTTTCTGGTTGCTCCAGACATGCCCTGACTCCCTACCAAGTGGTGAGTCCCTCAGACCTTGCTGGTCTGAACCGAAGCCAATATCTGCTTTCTGTGTGGGTGGCTGTTGCCAAGGCTTGTTGGGTCCAATCTGGAAACCGACACCGCAGCACTCATCATCCTTAGTGGGACAGCTTGATTCTAGAACCTGGTTGTCATCGACGCCTCCTGGTCCTCATGGCTTAAAAATCAAGCTTCACCTTCTTCACCTGAAATCACTGACATCAGTGGGCATTCGACTATCGTGCCCCTGGTCACTGGCAAGTGACCAAGACTCTGTCCCCTCTGCTTTCAGGTTCTTCTCATCTTTGATCCAGGCTTGGATCACACCGGACACTTTCCACTTGGACGCCAGCAGCACTTTGCAGAAGATCGACATTGAAAACGACGACGAAACCCGACACCAAAAGACACCTATGCACCCGGCTTCCCTGGGTGAGGTAACTTGAGTACTCCAGTGCTCCCGTGGGTGTTGACTCTAGAAGCTCGCAGTTCTTTGCTCCAAGTCCTCTTCTAAGTGTTCTTTATCTTTAAAATTCCAACCGCAACTTTCCCCATAGAAGTTAATGGTGATTCGCGGCTGTGTTCTCACACTGCACGCGTCCCCCTTGGGTTCCCCGTGTCACTACCTTGGGTGGTTCCTGGTGGCCCCAGCAGCTCTACAGGCTCTAGGCCTTGTGCCTATGCAAGTCGTGGTTCTTATACCACTTTTTTAATATATGGTTTGGTATACACCTAGGGCTCAACGTATATTGTGCTAATTTACTGTGTGTTAATAAGTTTACTGAATGTACTTTTGCAACTAGCCTCATAAAGGGACTAGAGCGAGGTGCTTAGAATAGATACATATATTTTATATATATACCTGGTGTGGTTCTCCTTTCATTTGGTCATTCATGAGATTATAGACTGTTAATACAAGCTGCTTTACATTCCTCCAAGACTTATCCTGAAGGCTGCTCTCCACAGCTACCCCCAGGATAGCTTTCTATAAGGTTGCCTTTAACCAACCTTCAATAAGGGGTCGTTTGGACTGGTGCAAGGTGCCCACTAGAATAGTTTACAGCATATGCCAGGCCAATTTCTCACAGTAAGGGCTAATTTTAAGAATTCATGAGCTTGTGTGTAGGCATGATTAAACCATCTCTGACTGTTGCTGAAATTTGGTGCATTTTTAGTAAATTTTGCTGCCATGTACATATTCAAAGTGGAGCATGCCTGAATGATATTCCCAGGGCTGGCATCATCTGGTTAGAAATTAATTATGTGGTCCTGATTGTTCACTAGAAGATCCTTAAGAAAATTATCTACAAAAATGTTTAGATCTCTTAGTGCCAAATGCACGACCGATTTTGTCAGTCACAAATGGGAAATTGGATCGTTTGTGATAGATAAATAGGGTTGTAGCATGTACCAAACCTATTTTGTGATTCGGTAACCTGTTAGCAACTTGCACAATATGTATTTTGAGTCGGTTTTAGCAAGGGGCATGACATGGGCATGCCTTCCTAATAGCAAGGGGGATGTAAGATTGCAAAAAAACAATTCCAAATTGGTGGTAAGCTAGTCGCCAACAGGAAGAGACCCGCAGGGTTCCCCTTCCCTTTTGTCATTGACAGCAGAAATGTTTTTTAAGAGCATGCAGTGGTCTCGCAGACCAGTACCTGCTCTTAAAAAATGAAACTGAAACATTTATTTTTATTTTTTAAATGAATCCCGTTTTGCTTTAAGGAAAACAGGCTGTGTTTGCAAAAAAAAAAGTTGCTTCATTGAAAAAACAAACACAAACATTAGTACATTTCCTTTTGTGACTCACAACTTGTGAGTCAATAAAAATAGCAAATTGCGAGTCGCAAAAGGAAATGGTCGTATATGTGATCCTTAATACCTAGGCCATTATTTTTTCCGTATTCCAGTCTTTTTTCTGAAATGTTAGGGTCTGTATTGCCAAAATCTAAATTTAATTCCAAGATTAGAGGATTATATCAGTTTAAGCAGCTAATCTATACCTCCTACTTATTGAGGATTCAAAGTCAATAACAGAGCTTGGATTCAGGTCTAAAATGCAGGACTAGGCTCAAATACGGGCTATTAAAATCTTGAAAAAAATAAAGATTCCTGGCAGCAACTACTCTGTTCAGTGCCTCTCCATATGGGTTACGCTCAGCATCCTCGCTAATGCCACAGTACATCATCATTTTAGGATCACAAGTACGAATGTTAAGATCCCCACCCAAATTATTGAAAGTTCCTTGCAATGGTCATTTTGGGCTTTATACAAAAGCTCCTCTAGATCACCCACAACCTTCATCATGGTTGTATCAGACATGTTATAATAAATGGTAACCGATATAAGATCAAAAGATTTCTGCAATTTCACTAAGAGCATTTGATAGTATGGATTGCTGATCGCCTCTTGGACAGTCACCAACAACAGTCACCGAAATGGAAGTGGTCAAGCCCCCGTCTAACCTTCCTGACTTGGTTGAGATAGCAGGGACATGGAGTGTTAGATATCTCTTTATATGGAGGGGGTCCTGTGATCCTGTCTCTTGACAGCAGATGATTTCATGCTGCTCTATTGCCCTGGTCCAGTCTGGGTTTTTTACCGTGGACTGCAGGGCGGCCACGTTCCACACACTTGAAGCCCATGTTTTTGTCTGGCAGCATTTTTGTTGTTCATTAGACTCTCAGCCGGGAAAAAAGAAAGGGTTTTGGTATCACCTTCTGCATTTCCAGGTGTTTGTAGGTGTCAGTCCAGATGATCTATTGATGGCAAAGACAAAATTCTGCTAGATAGTGTGACACTACAATGTTGAGAGTGGATTGCGGTCTGTCTTGTTATGGGAGAACTCAGTGGTGCCCTACTTTTGGAACACTGTAGTTCATTAAATCTTGGTCCACAGAAGAGGCCCATGGCTGTGGTCTGATTCCACCCTGAAAGGTGTTGATTGAGAGAGGGAGTGTAACATAACCTGCACCAGATGTGGTCTTCTAAAGTTTATTCTGATACTGTTGCGAGGGAAGTTTTTAATCATAGGGCCAACTCCTGAAACTCTTCTAACTATAACGATCCCTGCACAGACAACAGGTCCTGCCCGAGCTCTTCCTCAGTCAATGTCTCACTTTATTTAATAAAGACGCGTGTGTCGGACTGTGAAGAATCTTTGGTTTGTCCTAAGGACAATTACAAAGGGCGAACACTCTGGGGAGTATGGGGGCGAACATCATGGGCCTCAGTTGTGCTGTTGTCAGATTTCTTTAGGTCATTGTTTTTGGTGCCACTTTTTGCCAGCTGCTCTTCTCGTAGTCCACAGTTGTCTTGGGGGCAGTGATTTAGATGTAACCAGTTTATCACGGGAAGGATCATACGGCCTCATAGCTCCTCCATTTAGGCTCCAAGGGTCAGTTGAACTGAGGGAGTAAATTGTGTGTGGCTGGAGCCTACGTTCGTTCACGATTCCTGGGTTCTGCTCGTATCTCCCACTTTCAATCTCTCTGCCTTCTAGTGTGCCTTGAGCCTGGTGGATAATTCCTAGCTTAACATCTAGAGCATTTTTATTTGTCGGACCAAGGACAAAAAATGATGATTTCTCTGAATTGACTTTGGCTATCTAGGTGAAATAATCTATCTAAACATTTGTTGGTAACATCTTTGAAATCGATGTCTCCAGTATCCACCTTCTTCGCTGGCTTCCTCGCCACTGGATTCTTAACTTTAAATCCTTGCTGCAATTGGAGGATGAGCTTAGATTGTAATCAATCAATCAATCAATCAAAGCATTTGTATAGCGCACTACTCACCCGGAGGGTCTCAAGGCGCTTGGGGAGGGGGGTCCGCTACTGCTCGAACAGCCAGGTCTTGAGCTGCTTCCTGAAGGCGAGGTGGTCCTCGGTCAGGCGGAGGTGGGTCGGGAGGGAGTTCCAGGTTTTGGCAGCGAGGTAGGAGAAGGACCTTCCTCCCGTGGTAGCTCTTCGGATGCGTGGGACGGCGGCGAGGGCGTGGCCGGTCGATCGGAGCTGGCGTTTGGGAGCGTAGAAGTTGAGGCGGCTGTTGAGGTATCCTGGTCCTTGGTTGTGCAGGGCTTTGTGTGCGTGGGTGAGGAGACGGAAGGTGATTCTCTTGTTGACCGGGAGCCAGTGCAGGTCTCGTAGGTGTCCGGAGATGTGGTTGCGGCGGGGGATGTCCAGGATGAGTCTTGCTGAGGCGTTCTGGATCCGCTGGAGTCTCTTCTGGAGTTTGGCGGTGATTCCGGCGTAGAGGGAGTTGCCGTAGTCCAGTTGGCTGGTGACGAGGGCCTGGATGACCGTCTTCCTGGTCTCGGTGAGAATCCACCGGAAGATCTTGCGTATCATGCGTAGGATGTTGAAGCACGATGAGGAGACGGCGTTGACTTGTCTGGTCATGGAGAGGGAGGAGTCCAGGATGAAGCCCAGGTTGCGTGCGTGGTCTGTTGGTTTGAGTGTGCTGCCTAGGGCGGGGGGCCACCAGGAGTCGTCCCAGGCAGAGGGTGAGGATCCCAGGATGAGGACTTCCGTCTTGTCCGAGTTCAGTTTCAGACGGCTGTTCCTCATCCATTCGGCTACTTCCTTCATCCCTTCGTGTAGGTTGGCTCTGGCGGTGGCGGGGTCGTTGGTGAGGGAGAGGATCAGCTGGGTGTCGTCGGCGTAGGAGATGATGTTGAGGTTGTGCTGTCGTGCGATGGCTGCGAGGGGACTCATGTAGACGTTGAAGAGGGTTGGGCTGAGCGAGGAGCCTTGAGGAACGCCGCAGATGACTTTGGTGGCTTCTGATCTGAACGGGGGGAGGCGGACTCTCTGTGTCCTTCCGGCAAGAAAGGAGATGGTCCACTCCAGTGCCTTCTCCTGGATTCCGACGTTGCTGAGGCGCTGTACTAGGGTACGGTGGCAGACGGTGTCGAAGGCCGCGGAGAGGTCTAGGAGGATGAGGGCCGCTGTTTCTCCGTTGTCGAGCAGAGCTCGGATGTCATCGGTGGCTGCGATCAGGGCGGTCTCGGTGCTGTGGTTGGCCCTGAAGCAAGACTGCGAGAGGTCGAGGGATCCGTTCTTCTCGAGGAAGGCGGCCAGCTGCTTGTTGACGGTCTTCTCGATGACTTTTGCGGGGAACGGGAGCAGCGAGATGGGTCGGTAGTTCTTGAGGTCGGAGGGGTCGGCTGATGGCTTCTTTAGTAGGGCGCTAAGTTCGGCGTGCTTCCAGTTCTCCGGGAAGGTGGCGGTGTTGAAGGAGGTGTTGATGATGTCCCGCAGGTGGGGTGCAATGACAGCGTCGGCCTTGTTGAAGACGTGGTGAGGGCAAGGGTCGGTCGGAGATCCGGAGT
Source organism: Lissotriton vulgaris (assembly GCF_964263255.1). Classification (NCBI taxonomy): domain Eukaryota; kingdom Metazoa; phylum Chordata; class Amphibia; order Caudata; family Salamandridae; genus Lissotriton; species Lissotriton vulgaris. The sequence continues at coordinate 25,032,653 of NC_141696.1, read as the reverse complement.
GGATGAAGTTCATTGTGCGGATGGTGTCGTCGGTGCTGATCGGGGACCAGGCGCGGAGGGTGGTGGTGGGGGGCGGTGGTTTGTCGTGGCGTGCGTCGGTTGAGTGCTGAAGCTGTTGTGTATCTCTGCGATCTTGTTTTGGAACTAGGAGGCGAGGGAGTTGCAGAGGTCTTGCGAAGGTGTGATGTCGTTGTTTCCGGCGTTGGGGATTGTGTGCTCTTTAACAATGTTGAAGAGTTCCTTGCTGTTGTGTGCGTTGTTGTCCAGTCGTTCCTTGAATGCAGTTTTCTTGGTGGTGTGGATCAGTTGGTGGTGTATTCGGGTGGCGTGCTTGAGGGCAGTCATGTTGTCCAGTGTTGGGTCCCTGCGCCAGGCTTTCTCAAGGGCTCTGCAGTTCTTCTACGAGTTCTTGAGTTCGTCGGTCAACCATGGGGCTTTCTTGCTGGCGGGTCTGCTAGGCGGGGTCCTCAGAGGGGCGAGGTCGTCTGCGCAGTCGCTGATCCACTTTGTGAGGTTGGTGGCCGCTTGACTGGGGTTCGTTGCACTGGTGGGTAGGTTCTTGCTCAGGGAAGTTGCGAGCTGGTCGGCTGTGATCTTGCTCCAGCTTCTGTGTGCAGCCTGTTGCTGGTGGTGGTGGATCGTGGTCCTTTTGAAGCTGAAGTGGACGCAGCTGTGGTCCGTCCAGTGGAGTCCGGTGGCGTGGCTGAAGGTGATGTCCTTGCTGGAGGAGAAGACGGGGTCGAGAGTGTGTCCGGCGTAGTGGGTAGGGGTGGTCACCAGTTGCTTGAGTCCGAGGTTGGCGAGGTTGTCCAGCAGGGTGGTGGTGTTGCGGTCGTTGTTGTTCTCCAGGTGGAAGTTGAGGTCCCCGAGGAGGATGTAGTCAGCGGATGGGAGGGCATGCGGGCTGACAAAGTCGGCGATGTCCTCGCTGAATTGTGTGCGTGGTCCCGGGGGTCTGTAGATGAGGGTGCCTCTGAGGGTGGTCCTGGGGTTGATGTGGATCTGGAAGTGCAGGTGCTCGGCGGGTGCGAGGGTATCGTCGGTGTTGGTCGTGATGCGGATGGAGTTCCTGTGGATGATGGTGATGCCTCCTCCTGTCTGATTGATGCGGTCCCTCCGGATGATCTTGTAGCCGTCCGGGATGGCAATGGCGATGTCGGGCGCTGAGGAGGCGTTCATCCAGGTTTCCGTGAGGAAGGCGGCGTCCGGTGATGTTGTGTCGAGCAGGTTCCAGAGCTCGACGGAGTGTCTGTGGACTGAGCGGGTGTTGAGCACGATGCACTTCAGGTGGCTGCTGCTGATGCTCGTCGAGGTCTTGGGCACTGCTGGAGTGGTGCAGGTCCGGATGCAGATGAACTTGCAGGCGTTGCAGCAGAAGGGTCCGTGGGTGCGTCTCGGGGTGGCTCGGTAGCAGCCCGGGAGTCTGCCGGCGTTGAGTGCGTAGAGGTCGGTGGCAGCGTAGGTCCGGCGGGAGGGCTGGTGACTGTGGGAGCCTGGGGTCCTGGCACTGGGCGCGGTCCAGGCGCGGACGGGCGCAGACGGGCTTACCTTTGGTGCACCTTCGGCGCTCAATCGGCGCTCCTGCTGCGCGCGTCCGCTGCACGGTCGCTCTGGGGGCGTCATAAGAAGGGAGCCGGTAGGGAGGGTCTGCCGGGAGGCGGGAGCGAGTTAGCCAATCGGCTGGCGGTGGGGCGGGGCCGCGGGCTGGCAGTGCTGGAAAAATCGAGTGCGGGCTTGGCGGGCGGCCCTGCGGCGGCTGGGGCACCGGAGGAGAGTGGAGGGAGTAGGCGGCGTCTGCGGCTGCGGCGGCAGGCACAGGCAGCAGGTAGGCACAGGAGTGGGAGACAGGAGGAGTGTGGGGGTGACCAGGCCAGTAGAGGCGCAGTGGTTGCTCCCTAGTTGGAGTCTGGATCCCCTTAAGAAGGGAGCCGGTAGGGAGGGTCTGCGGGGAGGCGAGAGCGAGTTAGCCAATCGGCTGGCGGGGGGGCGGGCCGCGGGCTGGCAGCGGCGGGAAAATCGAGTAAGGGGATCGTACTGGCAATACTTGCATCACAGGTTCCCTCCGGATTTTCTTGTGGAGGACTTTCAAACAGGACTATTTCTACGAGCTCTGTCAAAGTTGGTGAGCCATCAACAACAGATGGATTGAACTGAATAGGTTTGGCTGGGGTCCTCCCGTGGGACTGGGACTCCAGAGAGACCTGCGCTTTTCTATGGTAAGGTCCATCCTAGCTTCTATGTGATCATTTTCAACTCAATAGCCCCATAACTAATGACAGGTAACTGGAGATGCACTTTGAGGCTACTTCCCATGTTTCAGAGCAGGCAGACAGATGGTTCCCCTTTAGTTTCCCCATATTAAGCCTTTTTAGTCCAGAACAAACAAGGTACAAAAAAGAGAAAACTGCTTGCCTTCTTTGTGGGCAATACCTTACTACAGGTGTTGAGAAAAACCGGGCCAGCACAGCCTATTCGGGGCTCTAACAGGTGCAGACGGGCCCACTCTTGCCCCGATCTACGCCACAGCGCACTCCCAGATGCGTCCCGCGCGACAAAAAACTTGAATCGCTTATGAGCATGGCTTGCAGTCCTGCGGGTCTGCCTGGCCTCTGTGTACACTGGGGGGTGGAGGGGGTGAAGTCCCACCCCATCGTCTAAGGCGGGAAGTAATGAGGCCAAGTGTGAGGGCGGGACTGTCAATAGAGGAACCCAATCTGAGGGAAGCTGGAAGCGCTTATGTGCACGGCTTGCTGTCCTGAGGCTCTGCTTGACCTCGGTGTATGCAGGGGGACAAAGCCCCATGCCGGCGCCTAACGCTGGAAGTAATGCAGCCAAGAGTGCGGGCAGGGAACTGCAGATGAAGAAACCAAATACCATGCATCACTTATATGTTTGAGATTTATTTTCAAAATGTATTTAGGCAGTACACAAATGAGTTGTGAGTCTCATGAATGTTCACATCATGGAAGTCCAGCATGAATAGGACGAGGACAATGGGAACTGTGAGGAACCCTGTGATTGAGAATGCCCAGCTCGGCAATCCACAGAGATGAAAAGCCCCGGGCAAAAAGTAAGAAGTATAAAAAGAATAAACTAAAAATGAAGAGAAATAGTTAAAATGATGACATTTTAAGAGAACTCCAGCAGGATCTCTGGTTCTTGGGATCCCTTGCAACCAACACACAAGTCTGTGCAAAGTACATAAAATAACAAATATCAGGAGGGAACAACCTGGGGACCAGGTACCCCAAGTTGAAGGCTACCCTCAAAAACAGACTTCCACATCAAAAAGCTCACAGCCAGACAAAGCAGAACATTTGTCTTGCACATTAGTGGATGTGGCCGCCCAAAGTTGGCGGTTCCTCTCAGTAAATATTATAAGTAGGGAAAACTTTAGAGCCAGTCGATGTTGAGACGTTATCCAGTTGAATCCACTTTGGGCCCCAGAGGATCAGACACAGCTCGTGGGACCCTTGTTGAAACATGGCATCTAGCACAAATAGATCTACACAGCACAATGACTGGCTTGGAGGTTCAGGTACGTCTCATTTGGACACCTTCCTGTACAAAAGAAATCCTGAGAGACACATTCCTCTTTCTTTGTGTGCTGAAGAGTGCAGCACACATACAAAGAGGAGGTAATGAGGAGAAATAAAGACAACTCTTGTTGTTGCGCCTCCCTGGGAAGGCTAATATTTTTGTTGCATCCGCAGGTTAACCAATTCTGGTAAAATTCAGAATGCATGCATCAAAAACCATGGGAGTTGCGTGAAAACACCCCTGCAGCGTCCACTGAAAGCCTCCCTTGTACAGAGTAAGGCAACACCTTGATTTGCGCTGTGTTGCTTTACTCCAATGTATGGAGCCGCTCAGGGCAACGCAAAGGGGCCTTTTGTTGTTTCATAAATCCCATTTAGGATTTGCGTCACTCTTGCACCACCTTGTGTGGTGCAAGAGCAAAGCAACTCAGCTCGTAAGTATGACCCTTCGACTACTCAAAAGTAGTTCACTACATAGATTAAAGTCAGGTTATCTGTAAATTCAACAGGCTGTGGCATCATTATGCCAGCCTAGGCCCCAATATCCTTCGAGGCCTTTCAGATGACCAATTGGCAATAATATTGGGAGCAAGTCCTTTCCAGCAGGAAAAGTCAAAATAATGGGTTTAGGGAGAGACAGATGTTTTCTTTATAGTTGCAACAGGATATCCTGAATATACTGCTCACAAAAGCTGCTGAACATGACTTTCTAGAGAAAAATTTCCCACAGTGCCATTGGATGAAAATGTAAACCCTGTCCTAAAGCATTTGCCGTACCTTCCAATGTCATCCATTGCATTATTCTAAAAAACACTTCTGTGGGGTTGTATTTTTGGGCTCCATAAATCACACACAAAGGTTTTTGGAAAAACCTGTAAATGAGAGACCTTCCTCCTTCAAAAGAGTGTACTCAATACTATCAAGCATTGTCAAAGCCAATATGTTTGGTGTTCACATAGGTGCAGCACCTGGTGTGATTACTGGATATCCCTCACAAGTCACAAGCAACGTTTCAAAATCCTTATCAAGGTTGCAGTGACACAAGACACTACTAGGTGTCCCTCATAAGTCAGATCTACAATGCACATTGTGGTTATAGTTAAGTCCTCGGGGCATATTACCAACGTTTAGCGATATTTACCGCTAACGATGCTTAGCAACGAATTTTTTAACGCTAAGCATCGCCGGAAATTATCGCAGAGATAACTTGCTATTATCAAGGTTTATCTCAGTAGTGATAAAATTCCTCGGGCTAACTGCCAATTGAGAGATTATCTCTGGAAAACCAACGATAATCTCTCAAAGTTTGGCATCAGCTTGATAATAGGGACTCACAAACTTAGCCATGATATCCACCTTCCATAGGATATCATGGCTAAGTCAGGAAAATACCAGGTGTAAAAAAAGCAGTGCTAACCGCGGTTAGCGCTGCTTTTTTTATCACTAACAGGGTTAGCGAAATCCTTGATAATAGGAGAAATGTCGCTTAACAACATTTCTCCTATTATTTTTCTCTGGAACGCCCCCTTTGCATCTCATTAGAGATGCAAGGGGAAGCGTAGAGAAAAAGGGTGCTAACATGCGTGTTAGCACCCTGTTGCTAATAGGGAGATAATTTTATCTCCACTTTCTTGGCTTTTAAAGCCTTAAAAGCGGAGATAAATCCCTTGATAATATGCCCCTGTGTGTTTTCTCATGTTAATGACGCTAGGAAAAGTTTGATGTCCTATGCAGAAAAAGGCTGAACAGAATTAGACCAAATTTGGCAGACCATTAGAACTTTACTCAGAAACCTTTTTTGTGATTTTGTGTAAATCAATTCAGTTGTTTTTGGAAAATTAGCGAGGGTCTTAGGTTGGGCATTGAGAGTGTCAAAAGTTAGGTATATCTTGACTCTTGGTCTCAAGAAAATTGTCTGATTGGACAATTTAATTAGGACTAGTTAATCCTAATTGGCTGGCCACAACATGAACAATATTTATCTCCAAATGTGTTGCATCACCTGCACTCGTACCTAACCTCTGCCTTTGTGAATCAGATCCTTCCTCATGTATTATTCTGACCTTCTTTGTGTTGGCTTTAGGATTCTGGGCACTTTACCACAGCGAACCATTGCTAAAGTGCATATGTTCTTTCACTAAAATGTAATGGTAATTGGTTTCTCAATGATTGGCATATATGATTTACAAGAAAAACCCTAGTGCAGTGCACCAGTGGTGCCCAGGGCAGTGGTGCCCAGGGCCTGTAAAACACATGCCATTAATGGGCCTGCAGCACTGATTGTGCCACCCACATAAGTAGCCTTGAAAACATGTCTCAGACCTGCCACTGCAGTGTCTGTGTGTGCAGTTTTAAAGTGCCATGTCGACCTGGCAAGTGCACCCATTGCCAGGATCAAACCTTCCCTTTTATTACATTGCAGTGTATTTAAAAGTAAAAGTTAAGACACATATACCTGTCCTCACACAAAGAGTCTCCACGCCAAGTAGTGTGTCTGGAGCCAGGGAAGGGCCTTGTGCACTACAAAGGCTTTCCTTTGAAGTTTGCCTACTTCAAAGGCTGAAATGGGTATAAGTAATGGACCTGTGACACCATTTACTCAGAACACCTCTGCACTGAGGACATTCTTCCAGGAAGAAGAGCGAGTTTGTTGTCAGGAGGGACTTCCACTTTGCTGTGCTTAACTGCAGCTTACTGCTTCTGTCCCTGGACTGAACGGACTAGACTTTCTATTCTGCATCCTAATTTCAAGGTTTTCCAAGGGCTTGAGTTGAGCTTGCCTCCTATTACGAAGTCTCAGGGCCATCAAAGACTTCAACTGCAATCACCTGGATTGTGCTGCTCTGAGTCCTACTCTGCCACTTGGTGCAAAGCTGCACAGAAATAATATTGAGGTTTTTTCCGACCTACAGAAATATCGAGTTTTAAATATCGTAGGGACTGAATATCGACATCAAGAATATCGGTGACCAGCATATCGACCAGAAGGTAAGATGGTAAGAAATATCGTTTTTGTTAATATCGAAGTTAGTAATATCGTTAGCAAAAATATCCTTATTAATAATATTGATGTGTATGTTAGTGTTATGTATTTTAGTATGTCTTTTATATGTAGCTGTTCCACATTTTTTGTTATGTTTTTTAAATATATATATTAAATATGTAAAAAGTTTCCCAATAAAATTACAAGTAATTTATTTGTAATTAAGAAGTTATTATTTATTAAATAATTAATTAATACCGCCTGCCATTAGGGCGGGGGTCCCATTGGGCAATTAGGATGTGCCCGCCACAGTGGCGGGCGCATCCTGCATTCCTGTCATTGTGGCAGGCACTCAGCACCGCCCGCCACAATGCCAGGAAGGCATGTTGTGCACTTCCATGCACAACATGGCAGGCACCGCGCGGTGCCTGCGATGCTGTGCATTGAACTGCTGGGGGGTACCATAGGTACCCCCCATGTGCACCCCCTACCACCCAGAGTCCCTGGGGGCCCGCAACGGGCCCCCAATGTCAAACACTGCATTCCTTTCGGTGGCGGCGTTGCCGCCATGGAAAGGCATGTCGCTGCCTGCATAGTAGTATGGATGGCGGTGTCTAACAGACACCGCCACCATATTAAACCCTTTTCCGCGCGGTCAACTCGTTGACCGGGCGGAAAAGCGGCAGACGGTCTTTCCTTCTGCCGCGGTCCCCCCGCCATAGTAATATGGCGGGGGAATTGGGTGGCGGGCGGGGGAATTGGGTGGCGGGCGGGGGAATTAGGTGGCGGGTGGGGGAATTGGGTGGCGGGCGGGGGAATTGGATGGCGGGCGGTTCACCACCATTATGCGGGTTGTGGCGATCTGCCCGTGATCCTAATGGGCCCCATAGTCTAAGCGGTAATAAAATCCATTAAATCACTATGTGACATATGTCTGCCATAAAACAGTGTTATAATCCTTCATGAAAACATTGCAGAGCGTACCAAGTTTCAACATCAAACTACAATGCTTCTAAATAAAAATAAGGATAAAATAGTTGTTAGAGCCTCATAAATTCTAGTTAAAATCTGTAAGATGCTACGCATCGCAGTACAGCCATATTCCTAAACCAAATTTCATAAAATAGTGGTCAGTTACGCTATGGCTGCGCTTGAGAACCCATTTGCGCGGGGACCTGACATGCAGCCCGGGGCAAGAACTTCTGACGCCTAAACCAGAAGCTGAGCCGGAATCTGCTCACGGCAAATACAACAAGCATTTGCAATGCAATAAGTCTCGCATTTACGCAAGTTTAAGCTATTGGCATTATATATGACAATGCCTTTTCTTTGTTTAGTTTGGTTAGAGACGGCAGACCCGAGAGCAGAGGACGGCCCGGGACCAGGGTTCGATTCCCGGCGCGGCAGGTTTCTGGGCCAGGGTCAGCGGACTCGATAATTCTCTCACCTCGGTGCACACTCTGATCAGCGATCACACTCGGCAACTCTGGGCATTAGCTTGCCTCATCTTCACTAACGGCCCCACCAGACCGCCGGGGATGCCTGGTCTCACCCTGGAGATACCCATTAAGGGACCATCTCTCAGGGAAGCCAGGAAGGGTTTCGCAGCGGTCGAAGCGCCTTGGGACCCTCCGGGTAAGTAGTGCGCTATATAAATGCCTATACATACATACATACATACATACATACTTACACATAGTTATTTGCAATGTCAATAGCTCAAACCCGCGTAAATGCAGACCTATTGCATTGCAAATGCTTGTTCATTTGTGCCTTTTAGTGCGCCTTCTTCACAGGGGGCATATTGGTGTGTGCCATTTCTGATGCATGTAATAGTGGGCACTCTTTACAGGGTGCACCTTTCTACTTCACGTTGGTTTGGGCATTTTGCACACTGGTGAGTGCGTGTTCTATTGCACAGCAGTGTGCACTCTTGACACTGCACCTTTTGACCGCACTTTGGTGTGTGTGTGGCACATTGGTGTATAAGCGTGTTCTAATGCACATGCCAGTGTGCACTCTTGACACTAAGCACCTTCCTACTGCACTTCTGTGTGAGCGTGTTGCACACTGGTGAGTGTGTGTCCTAATGCACAACACAGTGTGCACTTTGAGATGGTACACTTTCCTATTGCACTTCGGTGAGTGTGTAGCACATTGATGGGTCAGTGTGCACTCTTGACACAGTGTATATTACTACTACACGGTAGGTGTAGTTTTGCACTACACATCACCACACATATTTTTCTGCCACGCATCTTTACGTGCACTCCAGGGTTAGAGCTCCAAAGAGAATCCTGCACATTGAGTAGTGAGTGTGGGTGCAAGTTAAAGATGGGACACTGCTTCTTTTGGGGAGGCCTGCTGGGGCGGGTGGGGCGCGACTATCCAATAATCTATCACTAATGCACTGTACTCCCCAACTATAGGTGATGGAGAGATGCAGAGGTCAGAGGGTAAACTCCACGACTGCCACACGTCATAACAGTTTTTGTCAGCAAGTTAACAAGTTGCTCTGGGCCTCCCATTTCTTTTAATACTAACCAAAGCATTTCCCGGGGTACCAAATCAAAGGCGACGCGAAGGTCAACAAAGGCTACGCACAGTTTCTGTTTTGTAAATTGTACGTATTTCCATATTGGTAGAATTAGCCTGAACGCCTGGTCACAGACAAGTACTAGTTTTAGAGAGGAAACCAGCTTGGTAGGTGACAGAATCTCAAACTCGTTCATCCAGATTTGCAATTTATCCAGGACCTGTTTTTTTTGCATGTTGTCCAACAGGGTAATCGGACTGTAATTCGATGGTGCTGCAGTGTCACCTTTTTTTATATATGGTTATTATTTCCCCTCCTCTCCAGGTCTCTGGTCGTTTCCCCCCGTTGGCAACTGCATTGGACACAAGATTTAGATAAGGAGACCAAACTAGTGGTTCCATTTTAAAAAGGTCCCCTGGTATCCTGTCAGGCCCTGGAGCTTTTGCTGATTTCATCTTCTCTATTGCTTCAAGGGGCATATTACCAACAAGTAGCAATAATTATCGCTAAATAGGCTTAGCAACGATTTTTATTGCTGCCTATCGCTGGTAATGTTAGCGGAGAACACATGCTATTAGCAACGTTTTTCTCCATTGTGCTAAAATATCCAGTGATAGCGGCGAAATGCGTGAATATCGCTGAGAATACAGCGATATTCACCCATTAGCGACAAAATGCTCTTAGCCATGTTATCCACCTCCCATTGGATAACATGGCTAAGAACTGGTCTGAGCAGGCATTGGTTTTTGGCGATAGCGGGAATATTTCCATTGCTACGCCTACATTGCTAATAGGCGAAAGCGACGTTAGCGACTGCTTTCAGTCACTAACAGGTTGGGTACGCCCACTTTGCATGTCATTAGCGATAAATATCACTAACATGCAAAGCCGGCACCAAACCGCTCGCTATCGCCTACAAGCTGTCGCTAACATCAGTTAGCGACAGATTGCTAATAGAGCGATAGAATTATCGGCGCTTAGCGGCCGAAAACGGCCGCTAAACCAGCGATAATTGCCTTTGGTAATATGCCCCTAAGAGTGTCGTCCAAGCTAAAGAGAGTTCCCTCTCTACCGACAGTCCTTCTTGTTTCAGTAGATGTACAGACAAGCAACCTTCCACTCACATCCACACAACTGTTTTCTTCCCTCTTCCCATATAATGAACAGAAGTGATCAACCCACTTCTCAGGTGGAATACAGTAATCCGGTGTCGTTACCCCCTCAGGGCGACCATGAGATAAGATGTGCCAGAATGATCGATTATCTTTGCATTTTGCAGCATTTAGTAAGTCCTGCGGGTTCCTATTAGCCCCTTCGCGTTTAGCTTCTCCCAAGACTGCTTTATACTTGCAGCGTACTTGGGCAATCATCAATTATTTCCATAATGTGGGCAACCTGGGCTCCACGGTGGTTGTGGTGTAAGTGCTCACTCTGTTGGCTAATAGTCTGCCAAGATGTTGAGATAATCAGAGGTGGTAACTGCTCCATTCAGATTATAATCAGCATTAGCCCCCACTGCTGCTGAGCCAAATAAGACACGGGATTGATTGTTTAGTGCTATCTGAGTTTGTTGTCCCAGTGTAAATCCTAAAAGATTGACCCGCAGCAGTCTCCTCTCAAAGACTGTTGACCATAGGAAAGGAGTCTTGGCAGAGTTGTGTGGAGTGGGGCAAGTGGCTAGCAAGAGTAGTGTATTGGAAAGCAGGAGCAGCTGTTTGGACATAGATACTTTACATCCCAAAACCCAAGCTGACTTAGGGACAGGCAAAGCCTGCACATAGATTTATTTTGGTTTAGGCTTTGTTTTGCCATTATTAATTAGACTATATATTTACTTTCCCTGCTGAATGTTGAGGAACGTGATTTCTAAGTAGTCAAACATCATTTGGTAATCTTTAAAATACTCTATTTTACTCGGGGTAAATAAATATGCAATGGATCTTAAAGATGTGATATTGGTATATATGTAATAGCAGATTTGGGTACTAAACAATGCAGAACTCAGACATCCCTTCCTCTGGATCTATATTTTCAACTATTAGATTATTTTTCCAAACAAGATATCCCCTCTCACTTCCCAGACTAAAGACACCCTGCTCAAACATCAGAGAGCGGCATACCACCACGACTGCACAGTCAGCCTGAAAGAGCAGACATTTTGCTTTTAAGAAGTGACAATAAACTTTTACAACATCTTTTGCAGAAGTTATTATTAATATTTTTGTTTACAATGACCATCTTTTCCTTTACGTCTACGACAAACTTAACATTGAAGTCTAACTCAAAATAAATGTAATCTTATTTAATCTAATTATTTGAATTGAAATATTGAAAACATACTTTAATACTAGAGGCATATAAACAAAGGTAATACACACATACACGCACACACACACACACACACACACATACACACACCAAGACATACATGCTCATGCATGCATGTAAAACATGTCTGCAAATAGCATTTTGAATGTTGATTGTCTGTGTATATTTCTGTGTGTATGCGATATATATATATTTTTAATTTTATTTTTTATTTTACATTGCGCAAACTTGACCTGAGTGCTTTACATAGCACCAGTTGCGTTACATAAGGACATATTCATTTTTTTTTAAATTGGCACGGGGAGATTAAGTGGCTGATTACGATGTAGGGCGGATCGCCACCGACCGCATGGCAGTGGGGATCCGCCCTACAGTTCCCTCCGCCCGCCACCCATTTGCCCCCTGCCATATTAGTATGGCGGGGGACCCCGGCGGATGGAAAGGCCGCCGTTTTTCTGCAGGTTGACCAGTCGACCGGGCGGAAAAGGGGCTAGATATGGTGGCGGTGACACCACCATCCATATTAGAATGGGTGTGGGATGTAGCCTTTCTGTGGTGTTGATGGCGCCGCGGAAAGGCATGCAGATTTTTCTGTTGGGGGCCCGTTGCAGACAAGGTGGCAGGCACCGCGCGGTGCCTGTCACCTTGTGCATGACAATGCACGCAGTGCATTCCCAGCATTGTGGCAGGAGGTGCTGTGAGCACCGCCAGCCACAATGCTGGGAATAGGGGATGCCACCGCCACAGTGGCATTGGCTTCCTAATTGCAGGTGCGGGACCGCCGCACCACTGGCGGCCGGTCCTAGCACCGCCATCCTAATCGGCCCCTAAGTGATTTGCCCAGAATCACAGGATGTTTAGCATCATTGCCGAGACTCCAACCCGGTTCCCCAGATTCAAGGTCGACCGCCCTAGCCGTTAGGCCAACTCCTCTCCCCTATATATACGTATGTTTGTGTGTTTGTGTAGTGATAAAAGAAATAAGAAAGATACTAAACAATTAATGAATTAAAACGATGTTAAGGGAATTTGACGTTTAAGAAAACAAATCCCAATAATGAGCCAAATACAAAAACGATGTAAAATATGTTGCAGAACATTCATTGTAGCAAAACATGTTTTGAAAACAAAATTAACCACACTGAAGTGTCTTCAAGTCTATAGACTGTGGACACAATTTGCAAAGATTGGTTTATGAGTAGATTTGGCTTCCTCTTGTAGTACTCCTGGCTTACTCCTGGAATTTAGGAGTACTGCAATAGTAAGTCACAGCAAGATTTTTGTGGATCAACCTCTGTAATTCTATGTTGTGCATTGTACAAAATAGATGTACAATCAAACAAAAAAAATCATAGAGCAATAAGTTCATTTGAAATGTTAAACTCCTGGAGATGGAACTGTAAGTACCTTGAAGCAGAAGTTGATTTTTAACTTAAGAGATTGTTCCCTAACACATCTTTTCATACACCTAATTTGTTTGCAATGTGCAGGCATGTGGCACTTTGGAAACTTAAACCCAAAGTTAACGCATGAACCAACATAGGGCAGAGCAAGATTTGCTCAAGAAAAGACAGGAGACGTCAAAGGTGCCAGAACATTAACCTCTGGCATCAGAAGCCCCAGCACCTTACCCAACCTGCCCTCCCACATGTGTTGCCAGAGGAAGGAGAAGGAAGAAAGAAGGGAGAATAATGGGGTAAAGAGATAAGTCGGCCTGCCAGAGTCCCCTCCCACTGAAAGAGAATCCAAAAACATTTCTGCCTCATCATGATAAAAAACTGAAGTGGAACACTTTAGAGAATCATTTTCAAGAACAAGAAAACGGTGAATCCCTGATGGATCCTGTGCCACAGATGCGTCTGACTTACGAGCTCAGGAACACCGAGAAGAGGTTCTCTGGCACCAGCCGCTGATTCCACATGTTGTCAAAGACTGGGATTAATCCATCTGAGGATATATTGGGATATCCCAGCCCCAGGATCCCATCAAACACTGAGTAAATAGCTTCATTTTCAGACAGTCCAAAAACTTGGTTTGTGTCCATAATGCTTCCAACCTGAAATTAAGAAGAAGAAAATCAATCGTCACCCTAGACATGGTTGGAAGATGAGCAGGGATCACTTTTTCTTCACGGTTTGCATTCTATGGCTTCTGATTCTGGATGACTAAGGTTGATATTTGATCCAGACACCACAGTACATATAGAACCACTAGCACATGTGTCTCAGACAAAATTCCACAGGCAATTTAATTGTCCCCTGTACAAACCACAAGTCATGCTTTGTTCAAATTTAACATTTTGCATTCAATTTTCTTTACAAAGAAGGGAAAAATAACCAACTAAAACACAAAAAAGTTGTTATGAAATGGCTGCAAATGTCTTACTATTGCATCAAACAATATCGTAAAACACTGTTATATCATCAATTGTACTCAAGAGCATGTCTTCTGACACACCTCAGCTTTTTTAAAGGTGCAATCTGTTTCTGTCAAATGTAAATTACTGGTTCTACCAAATGTCAATCACTTTATCTACCAAATGTCAATTTAAACTGGCTTCTTTCAGACTAAGGGAATCAGGCAGGAATATCATTGGCATCGCCCTTACCTGGACAGTATCATTCCCCACGACCCCGGTCATGTAGCCGGAGCCATAGCCAATGGTGAGACTTTCATTGATGGATCTGAATGTTGAGGACTGTGAGGAGTTGAACATCTTGTGTTTTTCTGTTCCAAGAAAATGTCCTCTTATTAGTATTTATGTAAAAAATCACCATGAGTGTACACGGTATTGGATTGCATTTAGGTAATCATCTATTCAGCACACAAGGCAGTGTGTCAGAGTGAATGCAGCAATTACAAACAGCAAGGGTTCAATGCAAACCAACAAGTAGGATAGTTAGAGGAACTCGTACTTACACAATGACGCGTCTTCTGTAAAGTACACTTTCCACAGAGAATGCCCACTGAGAGCAGTAGAGCCAACATATAATTATTTTCCTTATTGAGACGTGACATGGTCTACCCTGGCCTGGAGCCCACAGGAAGATTGAAAAATTACAGAGCCTACAAGATCGGGCAGCCAGACTCTACCTGAGCCTTAAATCAGATCAAATTTTGCTGACCCTCAAAGAACTTCACTGGCTTCCAGAGGCACAAAGTATAAAGTTCAAAGAAGAGAAGGGCCACGGTCCCAAATACATAGAAGCATTTTTTCCTTCCTATATGCAGAGTTAGATTCTGAGAACAAGTAAGGACAACTAAATTAGTCAAGCTAGCTACAACCATGAAAACAGATAGAGGGAGATTGAATGGGGTGCTGGGATAACAAATCTGGAATACCTTGTGTACAAAAAGAAAAATTAAAAAAGTAATTTAAAAGAGGCTTTCCCTTACCTTCTTGACAAACTACTTAAAACAGAGTTCTAAACATTATAAAGTGAGCTCAGACAAAGTGTATAACTGAGTAATGGTGAGATGACATTGGACACATCAACCACATGTATTGTTCATCCTTTGCTGAGGAAGGGAACGCTTTTCAAGAACTTCTTTTTAACCAGACTGCAAATTGACTTTATATACAAGCCAGCACTATACAAGACATATAAACAAATAAGCAAAAGGCAATAGAAAAACACAATCAGCCTTCTGCAATGCAACCCTATGGACAAGGAAGGTAAATGTCACATTCAATGGCAATCTCCATTGAAACAACCTCAATAACACTGTGTTGTAAGAATATGTCTCCGATGACACAGACGCAGCTCAACTCTAATGAATTGTGTTATATCCTGTGTCTCCTAGTTCCGTGCTGCTCAGCCTGTGTGAGTGTGATGTAAGAGAATGTTCATGAGTGCATGGTTTGGATGAGTGGTCATTTGGAATGAGTGGCGCTGAACAGAAGGATGCTGCTCCCGGTGGGGCTGTACCATCTTCCTTGTAACTGAATAAACCTACATAATGTACACTAGTGGCTACTGGACTGACTACCTACAAGGGCCTTACTTCGTTAACAAAAGTGCTGACGATTTGAAACGAACCGTAGTCTAAAAAGGAGCCTGGAAATATGCCTGAGCGAAGCCTCAACGCCCCACCGGTGTCTCCTACAACAGACAGTTTACACATTGGATGTTTTTGGGTGTTGGGCCCTGTGCTGTCTGAAATCTGTCACTACAGTCAGCTTACATAATTGAAGATTTGATGTGTGACCTGATGTGTGAAACCTGCCAGCCAACAGACAGCCTACTGAAATGGTGTTTGACCTATGGGGCTTTAAGATTGACTACCTGCAGAATTGAAGTTTTGGGTGTTCAACCTTAAGGATATGATGGAATCTTACACCCTGCAGTCATCTGTAATGAGAACAGGCAGCCCTTATTCTATAACCAGTCAGTAACCTTGATTGGGAAGTGCACTTTCAATGAGCCAGCAGCCCTGAATGGAATTAGTACAGCAAGTTGGGAAAACTCGAGAGCTGTGAGTGGCTTATGGTGCGGAAACCAGTTTTTACAATGCAACAGCATTGTTTAACTGTGGAAAGGAGCCAGTAAAATGGGCAGCGTGATAACTATAAGGCATTCTTGGGCATAAGACGGGTCTGAGGAGTATCTGGCTGGGTGTCTCCTGGCTGGTGGAAACCACGTTGGGATCTTTTGAAATTTAAAAGGATGCACTCGCGAGTCCTTCAACTGCAGCTTCTACATCTGCTGTGACGTGTGGGCATCAAACCTTGGTAGCGTGTGTGCAAGCATCCATGTTATGCTTTCAATTCATGCTACCGTAGTGGGGTTCATTCTGACGTACGAGCTGGGGTTTATGGCGGGCGCCATGCATTTTGAGGATTCCCCTTTGTCTCGTTCTCGTGTTTGCAAGCACGCTACCTGAGGTCTCACAAGCTCGCTTACGTGGGGTGTGTTGAGGTCATTGCCCTGACAACGAAGAACATTTTGGTGTGTCAGCTGCATATGAGCCGGAACCGGTGGGCAGCATTCCTCGAACAGGACGTTGATTTCAAGGTTTGGAGGGGGAATAGACCTGAGTGGTGAACTGAGGAAAAATCCCATCTCCATTTTTTTCTGCTCAGAGTTGATCTAATACTGGTACTATTCTGGCAGTGGCCCGGGTTAGTAGTCGCTCACCAATTGCTTGACTGTCATTGGTTGCTGCTGTCTTGTGACACACTATGGGGCAGATTTACAAGACCTGGTGCATCTCTGCAGATTAGCAGAGATGCGTCAGTGAATTTGTGTCACATAAAAAACAACTTGCGCCACCATGGATGCGTTGTATTTACAATGAGGTTCACTGTGGCTCAAGGATAGGCAGATGCATCTTTTGATGGAAAGGCAGCGCATTTCTGGAGTCGTTTTGCAAGCACGATGCAACTCCAGCAATGGTCAGGAATGCCTATTCCTATCATGCTGTGTCACTCCTTATGCCTGCTTCCAGCAGGCGTATGGTTTTGGCGCAGTGGCATCGTAAAAGTGCCTCAGTGAAATCTTGACGCAGGCATTCCAATGTCATGCATCTCCCTAGATGCATCACATTGTAAATATGTTGCAACGTGGCACATTGTTTACGACGCTCTTGTGTCACAGAAGTGATCCAACGGTGGCGTAAAGTTGTCGCAAGGGGCTTGTAAATCTCTCTTTATGTATTTTTTTCTTCTTTAATGCTATGCCTATTGTTAGACCTGAAAAGGTAAGAGTGCCTTCAAGGGAATTTGTTTTGTACGTATTTAGTAATTTGAAATAGCTTTAAAAGTATGAATTCATAATCCTTAATGGGAACAAATCGAGTACTATTAGACTCTAATTCAATATAAACTCAATTTTGGCAGGAGACAACATACAAACAAAACACGAGGTGTATTAGAAAAATAGATTTTTATCAAAAGAATCTTTAAATGAGACACTTCATATACAGATAAGTAAACAAACAAGAAATAGGTCTGTGGGTACACACAAAAATAAATCAATACGTGACTCAAGAGAACCTAAACGACATCTATCCCCAGTATCAAATCTTGCCATACGTGGAAGGTCGAATTCAAGGCAGATATTTAGACAGTCATATGGTGGTAATCTAAAGGATAGTAGAAAGGTATCAAGGCGTCAATATCTTAGTATACCAAGGAGATATTGCCAGTATCTTAATTCGTAGTTGTGAGCTTACCTATTTAAAATAGCAAACAAAGATTGTATTACATCAACCTTTGGGACCAGTATGGATGCAGAGCCGAGTCAGAAATTATCTTCCCGCATGTAGAAAATTAACTTTTTACATGCGGGAAGATAATTTCTGACTCGGCTCTGCATCCATACTGGTCCCAAAGGTTGATGTAATACAATCTTTGTTTGCTGTTTTAAAGAGGTAAGCTCACAACTACGAATTAAGATACCTTTCTACTATCCTTTAGATTACCACCACATGACTGTCTAAATATCTGCCTTGAATTCGACCTTCCACGTATGGCAAGATTTGATACAACTTTACTTTGTATCTACAATACATCGTTTTCTAACTTGGAGTTGTGATTTAACTCACTTTATCGATGATTTACAGGTATGTGATTCGCTCGCTATCCCAGCTATATTATGTATTATTGGACCATACTTAATAACTGATAGGTCCAATATCTCTGACCTTTTATGTTTTAGTTCATCGGGCGATCGCATACCTCAAAACGCCACCATTAGCACAGCGAAGTCCACTACTTGCTTTATATGCTAAGAGGGTGCTGAATACGTCGAATAGGTAAACCAGCCTTTTCTCTCAAAATTTAGAACAATGAATTGGGTTATTTAATATAATACCTTGATATATATATTTAGGAGTGGCTCCATTGTGACATTATATCTTGGCCCACTCAAAGCCATTACATTTTGGCAGCGTGAGGAAATGAGGTAACACTTTATTGACATTGATTCCCCGTGGTTTCATATAACATCCGCACGATATCCAAAGGGTAGTGTCTATTCAAAACATGTTTATTTGTTTATTCCTGTCTTTGCTACTAAACTATCATGCTTAGATTACAAATGAGAAATGACAAGAGTTTTCTTATTGTTACATTCAGGTGGCTATAGATTTCGACAAATTACAGGATCATGACAATATAAAACTGTCACAGCTATATCTTTTGAATAAATTTTGGCATTAGTGCTACAGGATCATTGAATTTGTTACAGATGAATCACATGACTCACTGTTTAATGTTCTAGTGCAGAAAAGAACCCTTTTTGATTTGAACGAAACTCTGCTTGAACCAAATAATTTATATTTTACTATTCAAATGATTCTCTACAGATGAATTCTAGGTTCACAATGTTTTTTATGTTTTTTGTACATTACCATGTCATTATTTCTTAAATGTCCCTAGTGTTCTCTATATGTTTTTTGTTATGTCACCGAGGTGTAAGGACTAGATATAGTCAATATAGATTTGTAATTGTAAATATTTTTATTTCAGATTACAATATCTCTGTACAGATTTCAATTGACAGCAGTCCTGAAGATGGTTTCTACAAATAACTCTTAGGAAACCGAAACGTCGACCCTACATCTTATCCCTATCTTGTTTTATTCAATGTTACTGGGGATAGATGTCGTTTACGTTCTCTTGAGTCACGTATTGATTTATTTATGTGTGTACCCACAGACCTATTGTTGTTTGTTTACTTATCTGTATATGAAGTGTCTCATTTAAAGATTCTTTTGATAAAAATCTATTTTTCTAATACACCTCGTGTTTTGTTTGTATGTTGTGTCCTGCCAAAATTGAGTTTATATTGAATTAGAGTCTAATAGTACTCGATTTGTTCCCATTAAGGATTATGAATTCATCCTTTTAAAGCTATTTCAAATTTCTAAATACGTACAAAACAAATTCCCTTGAAGGCACTCTTACCTTTTCAGTTCAATTACCCAAGCCCTTAAGGGTTTATTTGGGTTGCTCACTTTTTGTTAATTATTGTTAGACCTGGCACAATTGGCGTGGGTCTCCCTTACTTTTTTTGCTGTTGCCTCATATGTTTTTGCTGGTTATTGATACTTTGGGCACTGTCCCACTGCTTTTCAGTGCCACAGAGCAAGTGCTCCCTATGGTAAATTGATGTATGGATTAGTGACTCCATGATTGGCTGGTTTGGTTTACTTGTCAGACCCTAGTACAGTGCAGTGAGTGTGCCAAGAGAAGAAGCGTGTCGCCGCTGCAGCCGCTGTTGTCGCATCACTGATTAAAGGTGCCGCCGCGGCCACATCGCATCACCAAGGCGCCACGCATCACTGGAGAACAGTGTCGGCGCCGCAGCCGCTGTCATCGCATCACTGAGTAAGGGTGCCAGCGCTGCCGCTGAAGCCGTTGCATCACCGGAGAAGCGTGTCACATGGCCTGTCACGGCTTAGAAGATTCGCAGAGTCCCCGCACGGCCGTCTGTCATGCACGCATCACCCCTTCGTCATCGCATCAAGAAGAAGATGCCATTTTTTTGTTGCATTGCACCGGATTATCATCGCACCACGGCTCTGCGAGTCGCATCGCCACAAAAGAGCAGTAAGAAACCAACGCAGCACCACCCCACAGGGAGAAGAATCGACGCATCACCTCCCTTCAAGTAAGGAACCGATGCATCCCCGTCCCCTACGCAGCAGTAGGGAACCAATGCATCACCTCCCCTGGAGTAAGGAACCGACACATCACCTTCCCAGCAACTCTTTTGTTTGTATAGCATTACGCATCCAAAGGTACATTGAACGTAAAGTGTCTCATTTACCATCTAAAGTGAACTAAGCTATGTCTACCATTCTAAAGTATAGTATTGTGGATTTATATAGTTTGTGTTCTTGTGTTAAGTCTATATAAAAAAAAGACTTATTTTTGATACACAACCTGTGTGGTGTCCATCTGTAGTGTTGTTACTGGTTACTGTATGATGTGTTCACAAATGCTTTACACACTGCCTCTGAGATAAGCCTGTCTGTTAATGTGGGCAGTAAGTGGAGGTGGTTACACTTTTGGATGAGTGCATATGTTTTTTATTGCAGTATGGAGTGCGTATTACATTCTGAGACGCACACTGAAATTTCTTTGTGTGTAGGGATGTGTTGGGTAAGGAATGTGGGTTGGGATATACCCTGTATACCCTGCATAATGCCTTATGTTGGGTTGGATAAAACCCTGAGCGATTAATGAGTTCCTTTATGTTGTATTGTTTGTTGTTGTAAGATAACTATAATTTGCTGTAGTGGGAACATGTGCCTTCCTTGTCCAGCGAGGTGTACTGTATTGGGAACATGAGGGTTCCTTTGTCCTGCAAGTGCATGTGCAGTTGTGGGAACATGAGGGTTCCGTTGTCCTACAAGTGCGTGAGCAGTAGTGGGAACATGAGGGTTCCTTTGTTCTGCGAGTGCGTGTGCAGTAGTCGGAGTATGATGATTCCTTTATCTTGTGAGTGTGTGTGCAGTAGTGGAGCATGATGGTTCCTTTTTCTTGTGAGCGAGTGTGCAGTAGTGGAAACATGATGGACCCTTTGTCCTGCAAGTGTGTGTGCAGTAGTGGGAACATGAGGGTTCCTTTGTCCTGCGAGTGTGTGTGCAGTAGTGGGAACACAGACAAGGGTTCCTTTGGCCTGCAAGTGTGTGTGCAGTAGTGGGAACATGAGGGTTCCTTTGTTCTGCGAGTGCGTGTGCAGTAGTCGGAGCATGATGATTCCTTTGTTCTGCGAGTGCGTGTGCAGTAGTCGGAGCATGATGATTCCTTTGTCCTGTGAGTGTGTGTGCAGTAGTGGGAACATGAGGGTTCCTTTATCCTGGAATTGCATGTGAAAGAGTCGGAACAGGAGAGTTCCTTTGTCCTGCGAGTGTGTGTGCAGTAATGGGAACACCAGGGTTCCCTTATCTTGCGAGTGCGTGTGCAGTAGTGAAACACAAGGGTTTCTTTGTCCTGCGAGCGTGTGTGCAGTAGTGGGAGCATGAGGGTTCCATTTTCCTGCAAGTGTGTGTGCAGTAGTGGGAGTATCGGGGTTCCTTTGTCCTGCGAGTGCGTGTGTAGTAGTGGGAACACCAGGGTTCCCTTATCTTGCGAGTGCGTTTGCAGTAGTGAAACACGAGGGTTTCTTTGTCCTGCGAGTGTGTGTGCAGTAGTGGGAGCATGAGTGTTACTTTGTCCTGCGAGTGTGTGTGCAGTAGTGGGAACACAAGGGTTCTTTTGTCATGCAAGTGTGTGTGCAATAGTGGGGGCACAAGGGTTCCTTTGTCCTGCGAGTGTGTGCTCAGTATTGGGAGCACAAGGGCTCTTTTTGTCCTGTAAGTAAGTATGCAGTAGTGGGAACATGAGGGTTTATTTGTCTGCGAGGTGGATGTATGTACAATTTGAATCCTGCTATATTTATATATCTGGTGTTCTCTTGCAGAAACAGTCGATATATGGTATGTGATTCTTATGTGTGTGATCTTATTTTACAATTTAAGGATTGTAATGATTCACGTAACGTGATCGATGTGATTTTATTTTTGTGATGTGTTCTTTCTTTACAATCTAAGGAGTGGAATCATTTATGGAATGTGATCTTTCTTGTAATTTAGGATTGGTTACATTTTCAGAGGATGTGCAATTTCTTTGACCTTGTGTCCTGTTGTTTGTTTTGCTTTCTGAAGGAAGGAGATATGTCATATCCTGTGGTCTCCTAGTTCCTTGCTGCTCAGCCTGTGTGAGTGTGATGTAATAGAATGTTTATGAGTGCATGTTTTGGATGAGTGGTCAGTTGGAATGAGGGGGGCTGAGCAGCAGGATGCTGTTTACGGTGTGGCTGGACCATCTAACCTGTAACTGAATAAACCTACATGATCTACACTACTGGCTACAGGACTAATTACCTACAAGGGCGCTGCTTCCTTTACAAAAAACTGGGAGTCATTTTCAGAGCTAGAGGGCCAGGATGAAAGAACCATAATTAGTTTTAGTTTTAGAGTGAAGAAAATTGAGTAGTATGTGTTTACTAGGTGGCAACACTGTATATATTCGGTGCAATAATTAGTGCCCATTTGAGCAGGCTGTGTTGTGCAAAGGTTGCGATTAGCCTGAGGATAGTCATTCATAGTGAGAGGGTGTGAGTGATAAGGGATGGCGGTATGACACTCATGAAGGGAGTGACAGGGAGAGAGCGATAGGGCATGGCGGCAAGACATTCATGGAGGCCGTGAGTGATAGTGAGAAGGAGTGAGTGATTGAGGACGGTGGTAAAACATTCATCAATATGATCGTTGATGGTGAGAGGGTGTGAGTGATAAGGGATGGTGAAATGACACACATGAAGGGAGTGACAGAGAGAGAGAAGGATGAGGCATGGTGGTGAGACATTCATGGAGGCAGTGAGTGATAAACAGAGAAGGAGTGGGTGATTGAGGACGGTGGTAAAACATTCATCAATATAATCACTGATGGTGAGAGGGTGTGAGTGATAAGGGATGGTGAAATGACACACATGAAGGGAGTGACAGAGAGAGAGAAGGATGAGGCATGGTGGTAAGACATTCATGGAGGCAGTGAGTGATAAACAGAGAAGGAGTGGGTGATTGAGGACAGTGGTAAAACATTCATCAATATAATAAATGATAGAGGATGCGAAGGATAAGGAATGGTGGATTGACATTCATAACGCGAGTGACAGGGAGAGATTGATAGGGCAAAGTGGTAAGACATTCATGGAGGCAGTGAGTGATAGTGAGAAGGAATGAGTGATTGAGGACAATGGTAAAATATTTATGAATCTGTTGTTGATAGTGAAAGGGTATGAGTGATAGGGCATGGCGGTAAGAAATTCATGAAGGGAGTGACTAATAGTGAGAGAGTGATGGTGACATTGGTAAGACAATCAATTAAGGGTGTGACTGATAGTGAGAGGGATTGAATGACTGGCAAGTGATAAGGCATTCATGAAGGCAATGAGTGATAGTGAGATGGAATGACTGAAGGAGGAGGTAAGCTGTTGAGGAAGTTAAAAAGCATATTATATGCATACAAACATGTAAAAGGATCCTGTTGAGACCATGATGTGTTTTTAACTCGAATTCTGAGTGTGTGAGGTGTTCAAAAGGAACTTTTAAGCTGCGACCAAACAATCAGTTGAATATACAGGAGGAGGAGATGGTAGGATTTCCGGACATAATTTTTATGAAAGCCTGAAGAAGGTGGTTTGGACCAGTTACTGCCACCGAAACGCGTTGCTTTTGGTCATGTTTTATTAATTTGTCATATTTTTTATGTGATGTTATTTTACATGTTTGTATTCATATAATATGCTTTTTAACTGTGACTTGGAAATCAATGCTGATTAAATTGGACAACTGTGAAAAATTGATTTGTTTAATGTGCTTTACAGCAAGGAGATTTGTTTTTTTAAATATGAGAGGGTATTTACTATATAAATGAGGATTTGTGATTTAATGCTTTGCACTGACACATCTTTTTTATATCCACAAAAAACTGATCTTTATTGGGCTTTTTTTTTAGCAAAGAAAACATTTGTATACTCCCCCTGGGCCAGTCTCCCTTTTTTCGGTACAGGAATATAAAGACTCCATGAATCCACACATCTTATCCTGGAAAGAGGGGCTGTCAGCACTTTCAAAGTCAAGTCAAGCCTGTGTTTGCCTGGTGTTTCTTTCCGCTGAGAACTTTGATGATAATGTTGCAGCTGTTCGCATTTTCACTCAAGGTCATTCATTTGACCCTTAGTTTGGTACAGTGGGACTATTGTAAATCTGCCCACCTTGGCCTTCCAGACTATTGAATCCTCAGGGTCGGCTACTCCAAAACTATGCGGCCAGGTTAGCTTTGTGACTTAGGGCCTGACTTAGATCTTGGCGGACAGGTTACTCCGTCACAACGATAACGGATATCTCATCCGCCGAAATATAAATCCCATAGGATATAATGGGATTTATATTTCGGAGGATGGGATATCCGTCACAGATTTGATGGAATAGTCCATCTGCTAAGATCTAAATCAGGCTTGTAGAGACTGGCATCAGCTTCCCTGGCTTTCCATCAAAGATCACATTATTTTCAAACCCCTCTGCTTGGTGCCCAAAGCAGTGCATAATCCAAGATGCTCCCTTCTTGGGCACCATTTCAAATGCTACCACCCGACATGTCCACTGAGAACTATGGACCTTGGGCCTCATTTATGAGGCTGTGCGTCACTTTTATGCCGCCGGTGCGTCACTTTTTGTGACGCACCAGTGGCGTAAAAAATGCGCCTTGTTGCGCCATATTTGCAAAGTGACGCATCTAGGTAGATGCGTCACTTTGTAAACCCCTGCGCCACATTATACCTGCGCCAGGTATAATGTATGCAAGGGGGGGCGTATTGACGCAAGGAAGGGTCGTAGAAGTGATGCAGCGAAATCTATGAGATTTCACTGCGTCATTTTTAGGCTCCGCTGCATCAAAATCTTGCACCCGCCTCACAGCAGCTGTAAGTCTGACGCAGACCCTTTCACATGGGGCTTGCCCCATGTAAAAGGACGCATTGCTGGAGTTGCGTCACTTTTGTGACACACTCCAGCAATGCGTCGCTTTTGCACTTACAGATATGTCAGAAATACTGACGTATCTGTAACTTCTTGCGACATGATGCGTCATACATTAAATATGACGCATCAGGATTGTCGCAAGGAGTGCGCACTGAGAAGTGACGCATCGCTGCTTTCACTCAGCGATGCGTCATTTCTCATAAATGAGGCCGCTTATCTTTACTTTTCGATTTGCAGTAGGTGGAAGCAAAAGGCAAATAACACTTAAAGAAACCAATAGAAGAAGCGACATAAAGCACCTTTACGTACACATGTATGCGTATATATGAAAGACAATGTAAGGCCGGGTGAGACTGTTACAGCTGAAACTGTTTCTAGGCCAGTCCTAAAAAATAGGAGTAACCGCAGTCCAGGGAAACCCTCAGCACCTATAGTTTTAATACTTGCCATTATAATATTTGCATTACTCCCCATGCCTTTCTGATTACCAATGATTATTCAATTACAAGTGACAATAAAATGTGAACAAAGTGGTAAGCACTTTGAACAACAAATTATGTTATGTTAATTATATTTTTCTAGCGCACAGATGCCCCAGCAAAGGGGCGTCCTGGCGCCAGACAGGTACTATAACATAACACACAAAGGGAAAAAGAAGAAAATGGCAACTACTCGGAGGCGGGAAACAAAAATTATGAAATATGACTTTAGGACAGACAGTGGAATAACGTGTTTCTTCCACAAACACTTACCGCAGCTGGTGCAGGAGGCAGAAGGCACCCAGAGATTTGATGAACCTGTGTCAAAAAGCACTGTGAACTCCTGGCCTGGGGTTCCAATGTAAATGGTGCCAAAATATGAAATCTGTTAGATAAAGATAGGAGAATTGAGAAGGAGTTTGAGTTAGAAGTGGAAGATATGTTTGACTTGCGCCCAGCCCTTCTCTCCTACTACCCACGTACACTGACGCGCATGATTTGATTGAAGAAATACATTTAAAGCTGCATCCCAAGATTGGAGCTCTCCATATTCACCACCGAGAGAGTGTTGTTGGATAACCTTCACAGCATCATTGTTAGTTTTTCAAATGGTACATCCAAGCTGAGACTATTTTGATTGGCTGTCAGTGGCATGTGATAAACCAGGTAGCATTGGCTGTTTTGGGTCAATGCCCGCTTAGCAGGAGGTAATAGCTTATATTATGAAGGGTATTAGACCTGAAAAAAATTCGAATTTTGTTAGGGCAGAGTTATCTGAGTACATAATAGTGCTGCTACAGAGCCCTGTTTAACCAACAAATCCAGCAGCAGGGAATTTGCCTCCATGAATGGGAAAACTCTCCACAATATTTGAGCATGAGCTGCTGATACAATCTGCCGTGGACATATGTCAGAAAAAGCAGAATGTTCAAAAATAGCCTCTTCCAAAAGCATATCTGAGGTACTGGGGACGCCTTCAGGATTCTTCCGCCTTGATAAAGGGACGTTCTCAGAGCCCGATAAACAAAGATAACTCACACTTTTTTGAATAATTTACTCTTTTTAGTACATTTACTATTTTTGGTTGTCACAAAATCCCAGTGTAAGTTATTACTAAAAAAAAGACTATGTAGTAGCAAGTCCAGCAGCACAAGTGGCCAAGCAGCCACTGGTACTGCAACACACTCCCATAGAAAATAATGGACAGCATGGATTAAAATAAAACCCATAAGGAAATAATGTTAAATTAAATTATTTAAAATAGTTGAAAGTGTAACCAATTGAAACACAATCTTAACAAATATATAGAAATCATACATTTTTATTATTTATTTA
The DNA here is from genome assembly GCF_964263255.1 of Lissotriton vulgaris. NCBI lineage: Eukaryota > Metazoa > Chordata > Amphibia > Caudata > Salamandridae > Lissotriton > Lissotriton vulgaris. Next base: position 25,005,917 of record NC_141696.1, on the reverse strand, counting down.
TAAAATATTTTTGACACCCTATTTTGAATTTGAACAATAATGATGTAACAATATTTATCAGTTGTAACTAAATTAATTGTAAGGTATTCTGTACAACACTTTTAATTATTATTAACGTATGTTAAAAAAGTATTTTGGTGGGAATACATTTTTTTATTTAAACTTCGGAAAAATGATTTTGATTTAGTTAAAACATATTCCCATTAATTTAAGATTGAAATGAATAGTGTTGTAGCATTTTTTTATCTGTTTATATTTAAGAAAAATAACATGTTTCATTTTTCCGTATAATTCACCATGCTGTGATCGCTGCCCCAACTGTTGAATCTCCCAATAGTAAAGTATTGGATAATTAAGAATTTTGTTTATTATTTAACTTGAATATAAATATTAAGAATATATTTTTTATATATTTCTGGAGATGTTCCTGAAGCACTGATATAGTCACTGCTAGTAATCCTGCATGAACAATAATGGGATCTTGTCTGAGTTCCTCACTCTTGTAACACTGATAATTTGTACTAGAAGACTTTTATGATTTTTATTGAACATAAATAGCTCTTGCTAGAAGAAAGATTGGGGATTCCTGACCCACAGTCATTACAGCACAGAGTTACTGTATGTGCACAGATTGGTGCATAGAATGGAACAGCACTATAGTGCAACTATCTACCGCGGGCCCATGCCCAGACGCCCACTGGTGGGTAACCTATTATCAAAAGAAGCTTTGTCTTTTCTCACATATTTTTGTAACAGGCTTTGGTTATAATGTATACCTTACTTTGACGCATCAGATGCTCAGACTTTACCTCATTTAACGTGAAGTCCCTCTCGCACCCCAAACTTTACTGGTTTGTAAACATTGCACCATATAAATGTCAGCTCACACAGCCACACTTGCCTCCAGGGCTTACTCTACTTCCATTCTGCACACCAACCCGTGTACACACAGTAACTCTAAGCCAGGGGTCTTCAATCTGTGGGGCGCGACCCCCAGGGGGGACGTGGAGTGATAGGAAGGGGGTCGCACATTCCCTTCACACTTCTGCCCAGGCCCATAGCTTCAGTCCCCCTCTTTCCCCGTAGTGTCTCTCAGCCCGAGCTGCTGCAGTGCAGCTCGCGCTGCCGGGGGCTCGGCTGGGAGGTGTCTGGAGTCTTATCTCCGGCTGCCTGAGCTTTTCACAGGTCTTTGAAGACCATTTGCTTATTTACATGCCTTTGTTAACTGGTTACCTAGGTTTAGTTTTTTTAATGGACCCAGTACCCCCTATGCACCCACTCTGCCTATTCCTTACATTTGTATTTTAAAATGCCTGCCGTGTGTAGTTTAAAGAGCCCGCAGAGACCTGCTCTTGACACTAAATAGAGTTATAAATAAAAAAGTATGTATTAATTAACTATGTGACTTTTCTGTCTTTGTTCTCTTTAATTATCAGTCATGGATCATTGAGGCAGCCCTAGAACACAATTAAAAGTGCTTTCTATTTATATTTGCTGTATTCACAGATAAGTGCTAATCATACAGCTTTAGGGGATTGCTTATTTCTGGGTCATCAAAATAATGAGCTGTATCGGCACATTATTTATTTCCTCCACCATCGATCCCTGATTAATGCCATTATAGCAATAGTTTAACGTATATCTGAAACCCTACGCTTCAAGTTTCTGAGAATACACCCTGCATTCAGACAACTCACTCCTCATTCTCGACTTCACTTTCACGCTCGCCCTGCACTCACACTGATCACCATGCACTAATAGTGATCACAATGCACTCACAGCGATCACAATGCACTCACAGCAATCCCAATGCACTCACAGTGATCACAATGCACTCACACTGATCACAATGCACTCACACTGATCACAATGCACTCACACCATTCATCCACTCACCCTGCACTTACAGTGATCACAATGCACTCACATTGATCACCATGCACTCACACCATTCACCCGCTCACCCCGCACTAACACTGATCACAATGCACTCACACTGATCACAATGCACTCACACTGATCACAATGCACTCACAACATTCACCTGCTTACCCTGCACTCACAGTGATCATAATGTACTCACACTGATCACAATGCACTCACACTGATGCACTCACACTGATCACCATGCACTCACACTATTCACCCACTCACCCTGCACTAACAGTGATCACAATGCACTCACACTGATCACCATGCACTCACACCATTCACCCACTCACCCTGCACTCACAGTGATCACAGTGCACTTACACTGATCACCATGCACTCACAACATTCACCCGCTCACCGTGCACTCACAGTGATCACTCTGCACTAACAATGCGCTTGCGTTGTTCACCCTGTACCTCACCCTGCAGTCACATGACTAACTACTTACTCTGCACTCATGTGACACTTACCTCACCTGTCCCCCCCTCACTGCTCAATCTGTAGCTCACTCAAACAAGGCCATCACTAACCATGCATTAATTCGTCCCACTCTGCACTTACAGTCGAACCCAAATTCATGGTCACCTCACTCACCCTGCAGTCACTCCTTTTACCCTACTCTCACACTGTTGCATCGCTCACCGTGCAGTCACTTGGGTACTCTTGTCACCCACACAGGGTTTAGAAATTTTTGTCAGGAGCGGGTCCTTACGCCTGAAAATGTTGACAGGGGGGTCTCGGCATCCAAAAGTTTGAAGACCTCTGCTCTAAGCTGTTTGTGACTACAGGTACTTTACAAAAAACATTCTTTTTTATATTAATGTAAGGGTTTATGGGGTAATGTAAAAAGCAGTGTCATGGGTGATGTCATTTGGGTGTCATCAGCGATGTCATACATTAAGTCCTTTGAGACGTCATCAGTGATATCACCAATGATGCCATTTAACATGTCATGTCATACGTGATGCAATATGTCCAGTGCATGACAGGGGTACAGGTCATAGTTAGTTCACTAAAGTATAACTGGCGAATTTCAGTGGTTTTTCATTTGATCTTATTTGAAGACCTAACTGTGACATCTTAGTGTTTTTCCAGCGAATTTCTTAATTTTATTGATTATACTCAAAGTTGAGCTTGATGCAACCCTGTAGTGTAAACTATGTGTCCTGTAATGGCTGCCACAACATGCTCTCCATATTGTGGCCAGCCAATGAGAAAACACCCACCCACATTCATTGGGCCAATCAGAGGAAATCTGGAAACCAACAGTCTAGATATATATAACTTTATACCAGTGTTACCCCCTTCATACACAACAAGAACCTCTTTCAATGCTAATTACTTGGAAGAGGTGTGGCGCCGCGGCTAGGGTGACTGACTCCAGAATCTGGGGATCATGGTTCGATCCCTGGCACCGGCGGCAGATTAGCCCAGCACCATGTGACTCCGGGCAATAGCTTGCTTAATCTTCCCGACGGCCCCCAGCGCCTAGAGACCCTTACGGGTGATTGTGCGCTTTACAAATGTGGATTATAAAAACAGCTGAATGGATTTAGACCAAATCACAAAACGCACTCTCTGTTCCAGTATCCACTCTGATGGCCTTCAGTCCCTGTATTTTCAACCTCTCTCTTGCTTTTCCAGGATTCCTTGTTGTTCCAGGTTTTTTCCTACCTCTCATCTCCTGGTGATTGTTTTCCTCCAATCATTTTCTTCTATCCGTCTTAGCAAACTTGTCAAACATATGTTCCCCTTTTTTCACTGTCCAGTTATTCTGGTTCTTGATGTAAAAAATGTCTCACAGCAGATCCGGCAAACCACGTCTCACTATGTAGGCTTAATTTCTTGGAATTAATTATTGTTTGTGTTAATATCACACATCTCAGCAGTGGAAACAGGGGTAAGGGAGGCAGCATGTGCATGATGCTTGACAGTTGCTATTTTACAGGAGTCATGGCTCTGTCAGAAACCAATAGAAACCTTTCTACATATCATAAATATATTGGGCCTCATTTATGAAAAGTGACGCATCGCTGCGTGAAAACAAAGATGCTTCACTTTTTATTGCGCCCTCCTTGCGACACCAATGATGCGTCATATTTACAGTATGGCGCATCATGTCGCAAGGAGTTACACATACGTCAGTATTTCTGTCGTATCTGGATGGCGCAAAAGTGACGCATTGCTGGAGTGTGTCACAAAAGTGACGCAACTCCAGCAATGTGTCCTTTCACATGGGGCAAGCCCCATGTGAAAGGGCCTGCGTCAGTCTTACGCCTGCTGTGAGGCAGGCATAAGATTTTGATGCATTTGAGTCCTAGAAGTGGCGCAGTGAAATCTCATAGATTTCACTGCGTCACTTCCATGACCCTTCTTGCATCAATACGCCCCCCTTGCATACATTACACCTGGCGCAGGTATAATGTGGCGCAGGGGTTTACAAAGTGACGCATCTACCTAGATGCGTCACTTTGTAAATATGGCGCAACAAGGCGCATTGTTAACGCCACTGCTGCGTCACAAAAAGTGACGCACCGGCGGCGTAAAAGTGACGCACAGCCTCATAAATGAGGCCCATTGAATCTAGTTTAATTTCCAATTGAACATCTATTCCAGCAAGAACCTAGAATAATCAGCCTAAATCGACTGCCAGATTGAGCTGAGTACAGATTTTTGCACATCCAGTTCCTGGAATGACATCCCTGTTTCCATGAGGACTTGCCTAACCCTGATCCAATTTAGGTAAGAGTTAAAGATGGACCTCTTTACTGAACACTACATCATGTTGTGTTGATAGTCCACCTCTGTTCTCATTACCCCGCTGTCTCTCTAGTTACTAGTCGACTGTAACTTTGCCTTTGACTCTGTACAGTGCTCCTCTTTGTTTTAGCTGGGTTTGCGCCATACAAATACCACAACTATACACAAATACATACATGAATACACAAGTGACACACTTACGTCCAGGCGGTTTATCATTGGTTCACTGGTGACATTTGCAGCAAAATCTGGATAATATTTCCCAGCTGGATTTATCTTGTGATTCTCCAGGAACTCTTTCAGCTTTCCTTGCTCTCGAAGGATCTGCCTGAGTGATTTTTCTTTCCTAAGTGGGATCCTAAATATTGTAAAGATAAGAATAAAGGAAAATGAAGTGAATTTGATGTATGTGTTAACAAATCAACAAGAAGCTCATGTGCATTAATTTAAGTTAAGACAAGGAGCCTAATTTAGAGTTTGGTGGATGGGGTACTCCATCACAAATGTGACCAATGTCCAATTTGTTGTATTACAAAACCCTTAGGACATAATGCACTTGTAGTACAGCGGATGGAATATCCATCACATTTCTTCCTTGTCTGAATGCGTGGAAGACTGAACTGCTAGAATTTAGTTTCAAACCGTCAGTGGTAGTGGAGAAGTGTGGCTCACTGGTTAGAGCAAACAAAACAGGTGATGGACCGAATGTGGATCAATGTCACACATTCATCCCAGTCAAAAGATCTGGGCCCAAATCCATCGTTTTTTTGCACTCCACACCACCCTGGGTTAGACAATGGCGATATGCAAATCAGCTCTGACCCTGTGCCCCATGGGAACAGTCCAGTCCGAACTACAAAAGCCATGTCCTTCCCAGAACGGAATCAAGCATCCGAGGACCGGACCGGTTTCGAGGTAACACCTCTCATCAGCCCGGCTAGCTTGACTCCAGTGGAAAACGAAACCGGTCCGGTCCTCGGATGCTTGATTCCGTTCTGGGAAGGACATGGCTTTTGTAGTTCGGACTGGACTGTTCCCATGGGGCACAGGGTCAGAGCTGATTTGCATAACGCCATTATCTGACCCAGGGTGGTGTGGAGTGCAAAAAACGATGGATTTAGGCCCAGATCCTTGTACTGGGGTGAATGTAAGACATTGATCTACATTCTGTCCATCAAATTGTTTTTTGTAATTTTCTCACTGGTTAGAGCAGGCAGACCCTGAAGCAGAGGTCAGACCCGGGACCAGGGTTCAATTCCCGACGCGGAAGGGTCTTGAGCTCAAATGTCCATGGACTCGATAATTCTCGCTTCGGTGCCTGACCTAATCATGGGTTCACACTCTGCAACTCTGGGCATTAAGCTTGCTTAATCTCCACAACGCCCCCCCCCGCGGCGGGATGCCTGGCTTTCACTTTGGGGATGCCCTGTACGGGCTATCTCACAGGGAAAAGCCAGGACGGGTTCCCAAGGCAAGTGCGGAGATACCCCTTCGGGGGTCGATTCAGGCGCTATATAAGAAATATAATAACAATAATAATAATAATAGTGACACTATCAGTTAAATGAACTCAGCAATAAGGGCTCTCGCCCAAGTCTGTCTGAGGAGTCTTGAATTGAGGTATGATTTTTGATGCAGAGCCGCCTTTTACTGCCAATTTCCATCAAAGACAGCTCAATATCATCTCCATGACTTATGAACGGTCTGTCCTCTACTAAGCATTAAACACAGAACAGCGTTAGGGGACAGTACAGTGCTCTCTAGCCTCGAATATTGTAAGTCAGTTCATTCAAATATCCCATAAGATCACTTAAGATTGTTTAAAGTTTCTCTAGATACTGCCATGTATCCTGCTTGAGGAGGAATTTCGATTAGTTCACAACTTCTGCTCAGATAAAGTTGAGAGGATTCCATGTGTTGTTTAGAAGATTCTCCATAGACAGACTCCCCAGTTTTTAGCAAACCATTTAAACTTTATGTACTTGGCTGATCCTAAATTGAAAGTCCTGTGGTTGCAACATTCAAAACTTGGGGGCATAATACCAACAACTAGCGATAATTATCGCTATGTTGGTTTAGCGACAATATTAATATCGACGAGCTCCGCCGATTTTTTATCGCTTAGGAGCCTTGCTAATATCAAGGTTTATCTCCTAAGCGATAAAAATCGGCCGAAATGCATGAATATCGCTGAAAAGTCAGCGGTATTCATGCATTACCGAGCAAATGCTCTTAGCCATGTTATCCACCTACCTTTGGATAACATGGCTAAGAACAGCTCTGGGCAGGTGTTAGCTTTTGGAGATATTCGCGCTTAGAGCAAATATCTCCAAAAGCTAACACCTGCCCCTGAGCAGTTCTTAGCCATGTTATCCAAAGGTAGGTGGATAACATGGCTAAGAGCATTAGCTCGGTAATGCATGAATATCGCTGACTTTTCAGCGATATTCATGCATTTCGGCCGATTTTTATCGCATTTGCGATAAACCTTGGTAATACCAAGGTTTATTTGCGATAAAAATCGCCGCAGCTCAGCGGTAAATTTTTATCTCTAACCAAGTAATAGCGATAATTATCGCTATTGCTTGGTAATATGCCCCATTGTCTCTCTTGACTCAACGGGAATGTGTGACAGATATTTACATGGATAGTCCTAATGGAAATGGCAATCGAAGCAAAGATAGATACAAAGTTTGTAAGTTGATATCAAGTTACAAATCACTCCAATGAGGGCAACAACTTCTTTGTATATCTGAAGTAACTAATATTCCTCTATGAGCACTTATCAATTAAGTAGTACTTTATTCATGTATGCTGTGTGAGTCTCCTTTAAATTTCCTTCAGTCCATTAAACCATGTAATTGGAACTCTTGAAAGATACTACCTCCCTTCCCAGCTTGTTGCATTATCCCTTGATCCGCTGCCAATCACCGCCAATGAACACAATGAATGAATGATTGAAAGGGCATTTGTATAGCACACTGTTGCTCCAGAGACTGTCCTGGTGCTCTGCATTTCTGACATCGCTGTCCCGGGAACCTAGACCGTTTAGACTTGATTGAAAAGCCATGCTTTTAGTTTCTTTCTGAACAAGGAGGTGTCTGTGATGGTCGGGTCTTCAGGAGGCAATTTATCCCAAGCGGATGGCCCCAGAAAGGAGAAGGATCTGCCTCCAACTCTAGCACACTGGCTCCTTGGACTTTTGGTTAAAAAAGCACTGGCACAGCAAAAGCATCTGGAGGGGACATAGAAACCCATCCTAGCCCTGAAATATCCAGCACCTGTTCTATTTAAAACAAAGATCTTCGATAGAAGTCTCTTTTGAGCCAAGGCAGCTATGTGGACACAGAGGATCTCAGAGGCAATCCCAAGAGAGTGGAGCAGCTGCTTTCTGGACCACCTGTAGTTTATTAGTAAAATACTGCAGAAGGCCCAAATACAAAGCATTGCCATAGTCAAGTCTTGATGATATAAGGGCTTGTATCACATGTTTACTGGCAGTAAAAGTCAGAAAGTGAAGAAACTTTCTTAGAACGCGCAAGAGTCCAAAGCAGGTCCCTACTACAGAAACAACATTCAAAGGGCTTGATCCGCAGATTTTTAAAGTTCCTGGCGTCGTGTTTGACATGCTTGTGGCTCTGACATTCCTTCAAAACATTGAAATGAACACAGATAACCCTTCCCAAATATTAGTTCCTGAATTAACTTTGAAAAATGAACATTACACCATGTGTTTTTTTCTCAAATAAAATGAAGGGATGAAGGTGTAGAAGGGGTTAAAAATAGGCCTTGGATTATTTTATTTACACCGCAATAGTTGGAGTAATTTTGGTAACTGTACCTTAATCTTTGATGTGGAATTACCTATAATAAAACGATTACACCTGTTTGCGTAATTAAGGGTCATTTAGAAGAAAACAACCTACAACGAGAGCACATTCACGGCTAGGGGAGCAGCCACTCTGGCCACTGCGCCACACCTCCCCCAAGGGTTTTGGGCACAGGATTAAGGTTTAAGGATTTGGGTTAGAATGATATGGGTTAGGAACAGTGGAATACGTCTATAGGGTTGAAGGTATTGTGTTAAAGGTTTGACATCTATGGTTCTAATAGGAGTTAACCCCTCCATGCTCATAACGGAATGGTTCCGTCATGAGCACCAGTGCTCGTTGGCTCATGATGGAACCATTCCATCACGCACACACTAGCGCCAAATCCCCCTGCTGTAAACAGCAGAGGGATTTTCTTTTTTTGCCTCAGCGGGTGGGAAAGAGCTTCCCCAACCTCCAGAGACATTTTTGTTTGTTTCCAATGTAATGATGATTGCGCGCCTGGTGCGTTGACGTCATTACATTGAAAATGAAACTGAAACTTAGCTTCAGTTTCACTGATTCAGTGCTTGTTGGGCTATCCCTGCCCCTGAGCACTGAAACACACGAGAGAGGTATCATTGGAAAGGGGAGAATTTCCCCTTTCCAGTGGTACCCCTCACAAGTGGATCCCTGTTTGGGAATCGCTGCAGGAGGGCGATCCCCAAGCAGGGATCAACCCCCTAGACACCAAGGAGGGGAGAGCGGCCCATTGACCAAGGGCCTTTGCTCTTCCCATTTCAAAATGGGAACCACTGCAAATCTCCCCACCTCCAAAATTAACAGACCTAGGTAATTGACCGGAAATCTAAAACGTTTCCCCCCGGGTGTTCTTGAGTCTAAACTCCAAGCTCAACTTCTTCTCATTCCCCCCCTAAAAAAATGCTAATGAGATCACTGAACACTTTGACAATACTGTCACTGGTATTCTTGACCAATTGGCCCGCCTAAATTCAAAAACCAAAGAAACACCCCCTCAAACTCTTGGTTTAATACCGAGCTTAATAACGAAAGACGATCACTCAGACTGTCTGAAAAAACCTGGAGTCACCATCTCTCTCCCTCCCATCTTGCACTCCTCAGACGTGCTAGATCCACGTACAAAAAACACATCTTTAAGGAAAAGGCCACCTTGTTCCGGACTCAACTTGATTGTGCTAAAAACGTACCTAGTGAGCTCTTCAAAATCATTTGAAACCAAACTTCTCCCGCACCTCCAAATCTGATTGCTTCCTCAGCCAGATGTGAAGAAATTTCCCTCTTCTTCTCAGAAAAAATAGCCAAAATTGATCAATCCTTCCTTCCCACACAGCTTTCCTCCAACTCCCAAAGCAAACCCGTCCTCACCTCTAATGCCTATTCCACATCCCCTGGACCAGTTGACCCCTTCTCTCTTCCGCCCACTATCCTACCGCTCCCCAGCAACTCTCCTCACCCACCTACTTTCTTACCCCCTAACAACTCCCCATACCTATCCCCTACCACATCTCCATAAACTAACTCCCCTAACTCACAATTTTATAACAATGCCTCCTTGCTCAACTTCCTCCCCGTGACTGAGCTATTTATTTATTTATTTATTTATTTATTCAGTTTATAGAGCGCAACAGCTACCCAAGTAGGGTTTCCTAATGAAGACAGGAGCAACATACAGTGGGTAATAGGTTATTGGTTAAACAACCAGGTTTTAACTGCTTTTCGAAAACGGCCATAGCAGCTCTCCGCACGAATGGCAAGCGGGATGGAATTCCAGAGCCTAGGACCCATGGCGGCAAAGGACCTCCCGCCCATCCTAGTAAGTCTGACTTTCAGTACACAGAAGAGTTCTTGGGTAGACGACCGCAGTGTGTGTGTTGGGGGGATTTCACCAGGGATTTCAAATATCTTGGAGCCGTGCCTGCTTTTATTTTATACATGTAGTTTAGAGCTTTAAACTTCACACGGCTCTCCACTCGGAGCCAGTGAAGTTCCCTGAGATGTCCTGTAATGGGTGCAGCCGCAAAGTAAGCGTGCCGCAGCATTTTGGACCATTTTGGACCATTTGGAGGTGACGGTTAACTGCCTTTGTAGTCCCCAGGTAGAGTACATTGCCGTAGTCCAACCGGGAGGTCACCAAGGCGTTGACCACAGACCTCTAGGTGTCAGTCGGCAACATCCACAGTATCTTCCTCAACCAGTGCAGGATGGCAAAACAGGTGGCCGTCACTTTCATCGCTTGCGACTGCATTGTAAGGCCATGCTCTATGGTCACCCCCAGGTTGAGGACGAGCGCAGATGCAGGTGGAATGGGGCCCATTTCCGCTGGCCAGTGTTTGGAGCACCACAGATCAGGCCTATTCCCAAGCTAGAAGTCCTTAAAATAATTGGTAATCTTCAACACTCCTCCCACCGAAAAGACCTCTTACCCTCTAACCTTGTCCCTGCCCTTAAGCACATCATCAACCCATACTGGACCTCAATCATCAACACCTCTCTCTCCACTGGCTGTGTCCCCACCTCCATTCAACTTGGACAAATCTCACCCATTATCAAAAACTCCAATGCTGACCCCAATGACCTTAACAATCTCCACCCCATCACTAACCTCCCCTTCTCTCAAAGTTCCTTGAAAAATGTGTCCTACTACAACTAGACAAGCACATCGAAAACTTCAACCTACTCGACCCCTTTCAATCAGGCTTCAGGAAAGGCTGCAGCATCGAAACGGCAATGCTCAATGTCGTCGATGACATCCACCAATCACTTGATAATGGCGAGACCTGCCTTCTTATGCTCCTCGATCTCTCCACAGCGTTCGGTACAGTCCACCATTCAGCCCTACTTAATGTGCTTAAGACCCGTTTCGGCCTTAATGGTACTTTCTACAAATGGTTCGTCTTCTACCTACAACACGTAACTCAGCAAATCAAAATTCAAAACTGTCTCTCTAAACCCACTCCTGTCTCCCTTGGAGTTTCCCAAGGATCTGTTCTCTCTCCCTCCCTCTTTAACCTCTTCATGGAACCCCTCACCCTCTTCCATAAACAAGCAGTCATCAACTACCACCTCTACGCCGATGACACCCAAATCTATTACAAGATTAAAACTCATGCTGACATCCTACACCTCAACAACACCCTCATCAAGATCCAAACCTGGTTCCATTCCAATCATCTCAAACTTAACCCTAATAAAACCGAAATCATTCTCTTCTCCTCTAAAAATAGCCCTCTCCCCTTTCAATACTCTGAAGCAGAAAAGGACTTGTAGAGCCTAAAGAATCATCACTAATGAGGATGGAGAAAAGAGGGTAGAATGCTTGCCTTTCAGTTAAAATAACGAGAGGCTGATTCTGCAATACTGGCCCTATGTGGCTTTAAAGGAAATTAAAACACCAACCCACTTGCAATCACTTGATGCGCTACCAATCCCTAACCCGCCAGCTGCCCGCCGTCCCCTCTCTTGTTCCTGACCACATGGTAGCCACTGGCAGTCAGTATACGAAAGAACACAGAGGTAGAGGGAGTGAGGTCATGGTGGGTGCCTCAAAAAGTATGCTATAAACAGATGATGTATTGGTGACCCTGTCATCCCTGGAAGCCTCCATGCTTAACCTAATGGATAACATCACCAACTTTTCATCCTTTTCAGGATGTAAAATCAATTGGACGATTCTCACGAATGGAAGGCGCTCCAACTTTCACTCTGGCGGATGATTCAACAGTCAAAATAGCCGCTGCCCCTCATTTTAACTACTTCTTTGGTAGGCTTCCACTCCACGCACCACACAAAGGTCTACAGTCTATTGATGATCATATCAAACGGTATGTCTAGGGTGACGACAGACCCAGACGGCCCATGGTGAACTTATATGAGGACATAGGAGATCTACGGCTTCCTAAAACCCAGGACTATTACATGGTACAGCAGCTGTCAAAATGTACATTTAATTTAGAAGATGAACAGGAGACCGCGGACTGGATGTTATAGGGAGAAGTCTGGAAGACTATCACCAAAGGACCGCCACCGGTCATATACCACAGCTCAAGAAGTCCAAAGACCCCGATATCCCAAACATGAGATACTCAATCCAGATCTGATGGCAAAGCACGAGGCCTTTCACTATGATGGCTTCATCCATCTATAAGAACCAGCTGCTGGCAGACCGCTCATCATTTTATTGGGGCGAATCTCCCTCTGCAAGTAAAGGACAGTTCAACATCAGTTTGCAGGAGAACAAGATTTACGGATTGAATCTGTCCTGCAAAATACCCAAACCTGGAGTTATCTGCAGCTAAAGGTCTACTCCTTAAAATGCTGGGTCTTCCCGCTAGAGGACTTACGTCTTCTGTCATTCACCAATATCTAGTCAAATGGAGAGCATATCAAAAACTGATTTCAGGCTTGGACTCTGTGATCCTGAAGGTAGTCCATTCCAAGCCCAGGAGAGCATCCCTGCACTCCCGGTCCAAGCTTGTCCCTAAACGCATTGAAGACGATGAAAGGGCCACACCGCAATCTTGGCTGAGCAGGGGACGGGCTCCAGGGAAGGACAAACCAAGCTTAGCTTTTTCAAGGTACTGCATAACTGGCACTGGTCCCTCCATAAACTACGCCAAGAACGCTTGGCCCAGAACTCGAATTGTTGGAGTTATGGACAACCTGGAGGAGACTTGAGGCACATATTGTGGTCTTGTCCCAATACTGCACAGGGCTGGAAAGCGGTATGGGAGGCAATGCGGGCAGGACACACCATACACTGCCCCTCTAAGAAGGATCTGACTGTACTACATAGCATGGAAGATATTACAACTCTCTGCACAGGGAAACATTGGGGGGCTCCCACATTCACGACAGCTAATCTACGCATATTAGGAACAGGGAAGAAATCAAACCCACCGTTTCCGATTGGCTGGTCCGATACCATGTACACATTGGCATCATTTCAAAAACATGAAACAAGCCCTTATTCACAAGAGGCCTGCGCCGCCGGAATGTCATTTTGTTACACAATCTGGCGGCACAGGCCCCACAATCCTATCTGTGAGGCCGCATGGAGTACGGCAAGGCAGCGCAGCGCACTGTGTCAACTTACTCTGCACCCCAGCGGCATCCCATGGGTGTTCCCTGAAACACCCATGGATTTTGACACTGCCCCTGATTGACAACACCACGTGAACCTGGGGCAGCGCCAAACATTTACACCTCCCCAGAGCCTGTGTGAACGTTTCTCCACATTGTTTCCTCTTTCCACATGTAGTGCATTCTGCTGCACACATAACACAAGAAAAATGACTCTCGTGATTGTTTATGTGCAGGAAGGTGCCCCTTCCTGCACAAAAAAACATCCTGCCAACAACACCAGGGTGCCTGCATTGGCACTCGTCTGCAAATTGTGCACCGGTGCTGGCTGAAAGGACCCTTTTAAATTGGCATACACTTGTAGTGAAGCCCTACATAAATTCTTTGTAGATAAGGCCCTCAATGGGCAATTTTCGGAGTATGGTCTCATATGGAATCCTGGATGTATGACGTTACCATGCCGTACATCACAACTCGGTACATCACAACACAGCTTTTACAACGCAAGTCGTTACCACGACTTGCGCTGTAGGGTGCTGGACTTAGGAATAGTATGATTTACTATTCCAACTCCAGACTACGTACAGTAGGGAAGGTGTTAGAATAGTAAATCACACTATTCCTTAGTCTAGAGCACCCTCCAGTGCAATTCATGGTAACGACTTGCATTGTAAAATTTGCGTTGTGATGGTACTGCGGTGTTTTGACCGCATAGAAAGGTTGTTTCCCTCCTAACATGTCTGTCCCACGCATGGTCAATGTGACTAGACGTGAAAAAGGGTTTTGGGGCCAGATGCAGGAGAGAAAATACCGGTCGGTAACGGCCGATTACGGCCGTTACCGACCGGTATTTAGGATTTGGCATGTAGGGGTCATCATTTTACAGAATCAGTAAATTTACCGATTCGGTAAATTTACCGATTCTGTAAAATACTGATTCGGTAATTTTACCGAATCGGTAAATCCACATGTAGGTGACACTCCTAAGAGTGTCACAGGCCCTTAAGAATCGGTATTTTACCAACCAATCCAATTGGGTGGTAAAATACTGAATCCAGGTGTGCATGCACACCTGTGCATGCACACCTGTGCAATGTGACACACAGATATGCCCTTAGGGCATGTCTGTGTGCCACATGGTACACAAGTCCGGAATTGGGGTGCTAGAGGGTGTCAAAGTGACAACCCCTGTACCCTTGCAGGATTCGGAATTTACCGGTTCGGTAAATACCGAATCGGTATTGCCCATTGACTCCTATGGGCTTCATGGCTCATAGGAATCAATGGGCAATACCGATTCGGTATTTACCGAATCGGTAAATACCGAATCCTACCGATTCGGTAATTCTTAAATTCGAATTACCTACATCTCCCCCCTTCATATTTACCGACTCTTAAATACCGAATCGGTAAAATTTGGTATTTAAGAGTCGGTAAATATGAATTACCTACATCTAGCCCTAGATGAATATGGAAGAGAGGCTAAAGCCGCAGCACTACACTTCAAGGCCTACAAGACTCTTGCCTTAGGGATTTAGGGCCAGATGTAGGTCACACAATACCGGTGGGTAACGGACGAAATTACCAAATTTCAGCCGTTACCGACCGGTATTTGGCATTTGGAATGTAGGTGGCATTTTTGTAGGATTCTGCATTTTACCGAATCAGTAACTTAAGGAATCGGTAAATTACCGAATTCTTAACATACCGATTCGGTAAATTATCGAATCCGTAATGTAGAGGGCACTCAAGTGAGTGCATTCCTCAGTTAAGGATTCGTTATTTACTACCAACTACTAGTTGGTGGTAAATAACGAAAACCTTTGAAAAAGTAATTTTATGCTTTTCCAACACTGCAATGGGGTGCGTGCAGAGGTGCTGGTGATACCTCATGGGGTGTGTGCAGAGGTGCTGGTGATACCTCATGGGGTGCGTGCAGAGATGCTGGTGGTACCTCATGGGGTGCGCGCAGAGGTGCTGGTGATACCTCATGGGTGTGTGCAGAGGTGCTGGTGATACCTCATGGGGTGCGTGCAGAGATGCTGGTGTTACCTCATGGGGTGCGTGCAGAGGTGCTGGTGATACCTCATGGGGTGCATGCACAGGTGCTGGTGATACCTCATGAGGTGCATACAGAGGTGTTGGTGATACCTCATGGGGTGCGTGCAGAGGTGCTGGTGTTACCTCATGGGGTGCGTGCAGAGGTGCTGGTGATACCTCATGGGGTGCGTGCAGAGGTGCTGATGATAGCACATGGGGTGCGTGCAGAGGTGCTGGTGATACCTCATGGGGTGCGTGCAGAGGTGCTGGTGATACCTCATGTGGTGCGTGCACAGGTGCTGGTGATAGCACATTGGGTGCGTGCAGAGGTGCTGGTGATACCTCATGGGGTGCGTGCAGAGGTGCTGGTGATACCTCATGGGGTGCGTGCAGAGGTGCTGGTGATACCTCATGGGGTGCGTGCAGAGGTGCTGGTGATAGCACATGGGGTGCGTGCAGAGGTGCTGGTGATACCTCATGGGGTGCGTGCAGAGGTGCTGGTGATACCTCATGTGGTGCGTGCACAGGTGCTGGTGATAGCACATTGGGTGCGTGCAGAGGTGCTGGTGATACCTCATGGGGTGCGTGCAGAGGTGCTGGTGATACCTCATGGGGTGCGTGCAGAGGTGCTGGTGATAGCACATGGGGTGCGTGCAGAGGTGCTGGTGGTACCTCATGGGGTGCGTGCAGAGGTGCTGGTGATACCTCATGGGGTGCGTGCAGAGGTGCTGGTGATACCTCATGGGGTGCGTGCAGAGGTGCTGGTGATACCTCATGGGGTGCGTGCACAGGTGCTGGTGATACCTCATGGGGTGCGTGCAGAGGTGCTGGTGGTGCCTCATGGGGTGCGTGCAGAGGTGCTGGTGATACCTCATGGGGTGTGTGCAGAGGTGCTGGTGATACCTCATGGGGTGCGTGCAGAGGTGCTGGTGATACCTCATGTGGTGCGTGCACAGGTGCTGGTGATAGCACATTGGGTGCGTGCAGAGGTGCTGGTGATACCTCATGGGGTGCGTGCAGAGGTGCTGGTGATACCTCATGGGGTGCGTGCAGAGGTGCTGGTGATACCTCATGGGGTGCGTGCAGAGGTGCTGGTGATACCTCATGTGGTGCGTGCACAGGTGCTGGTGATAGCACATTGGGTGCGTGCAGAGGTGCTGGTGATACCTCATGGGGTGCGGGCAGAGGTGCTGGTGATACCTCATGGGGTGCGTGCAGAGGTGCTGGTGATACCTCATGGGGTGCGTGCAGAGGTGCTGGTGATAGCACATGGGGTGCGTGCAGAGGTGCTGGTGATACCTCATGGGGTGCGTGCAGAGGTGCTGGTGATACCTCATGTGGTGCGTGCACAGGTGCTGGTGATAGCACATTGGGTGCGTGCAGAGGTGCTGGTGATACCTCATGGGGTGCGTGCAGAGGTGCTGGTGATACCTCATGGGGTGCGTGCAGAGGTGCTGGGGTTACCTCATGGGGTGCGTGCAGATGTGCTGGTGATACCTCATGGGGCGCGTGCAGAGGTGCTGGTGATACCTCATGGGGTGCGTGCAGAGGTGCTGGTGATAGCACATGGGGGCGTGCAGAGGTGCTGGTGATACCTCATGGGGTGCGTGCAGAGGTGCTGGTGTTACCTCATGGGGTGCGTGCAGAGGTGCTGGTGATACCTCATGGGGTGCGTGCAGAGGTGCTGGTGGTACCTCATGGGTTGCGTGCAGAGGTGCTGGTGGTACTTCATGAGGTGCGTGCGGAGATGCTGCCCCAGGTTGCTGCAGAGCACACGGTGCTGCCGGAGGGGTCACCTTTGCAGAGCAGAGCAGCAGTGTGTGCCTTCTGTCCCAGTGGGTGTGCCCCCACCGTGCGCGTGGGAACACAACTGATAGAGATGCAGAAACATGTGTGTTTGTTCTTTGCTCCTAGAATGACCCCAGTGAGTGGCAGCGACACACCTTTGATACACTGGATGGGTGTGAGCCGTGCTGACCGAGGGCAGGTCACTGCAGGGGCAGGCCGGGGCTGTGTGTGTGTGACGTGATGGAGAACCACAGAAGGGTGATGGTTGTCACTAGAACTTCAAAGAAGGGGCAGCTTGAGGCTGGAAGTGGAGCTGCATTGACTGACCTCTAAAGTAAACCACAATAAAAACACATCTCAGCAAGATAAAACAGCCAGCAAAATAACACAACTAAAGCATAAGGAGCACAGTGCAACACGGCAGTCACACAACTCTGGACCGATCTTCCCTTGAATATTAGACAAATCAAACCTCTGCTCCCATTTAGGAAAAGTGTAAAGGCATGGCTCTTCCCAGGGAATAGTAACACGAGCAGGGTAAGTCTCAGAGCTGGGATACCCGTAGGGTGACAGTTACACTAGAACTTCACACAACATGCCCAGTTCCAATAACGCAATAATAACACAAGTTATTAATGCAGCAGAAAAAAGAAAGAACATAAAAAACAACACAATGCATGACCACCCCAGCAAAATACTACACAACAATCACTCACTGATGTCCTTGGCACACATTAGCACCTCCTAAAATATGTTTTGGTGATACAGTGATAAAAGGTGCCAGCATGAAAGACTGCTTTAGCTCCCACCAGGGACATTTAATGGAGCCTGATCTGGGGCAGTGTGTGCCAATGGGCCAGGGCAGACAGAATCCTGCTGCCCACCCTCCTCCGGGAAGCCTTGACTATCCCAGTGCCAGTGCTGCAGAGAGCACCATTATGTAATGCCTACAGCGTAATAAGTCCATACCGCGTGAGCACCGGACGCTAACTTAAGACCATGGGTCGTAGCACATAAAGTGAGCACTTGGGGGTAGATTTACAAATATGGAGACAGATCTACAAGGAAGTGCTGCAGTGCAGCTACGCAAGCCCTTTGGCTGCCCCACGCTGCAGCACTTCCGAAGCACAGGAATTCGACATATTTACAATAATATGTCGCAATCTTGTGCTCTCCCCAACGCTGGCGCACAAACTGCAGCCATGCACCGTCGCAGGCACCCTTGCACCATGGTGCAAGCATGCCTGCATCATGGGGAGATTGTTTTTGTGCAGGAAGGTGCCCCTTCCGGCCATTCCCACGTGTACGGAGTTGTGCTGCTACGGATCGCGGCGGTCTCTGTGCTTCCCTCGTGGAGAATTCTCCACGAGGGAAGCACAGAGACCGCCAGGATCCGTAGCAGCACAACTCCGTACACGTGGGATTCTTCTCACTGTCTACCAGACTTTCGGATGTTCCACCTGACTGCCTCCACTTATCCTGCTTTAATATAAATTTTATCGCAGGTCTCCCAATGCCTGCTCTGACTATTCTATTATATTATATTATATTATATTATTATTCTATTCTATTCTATTCTATTCTATTCTATTATACTATTCTATCTGAATTTTGTTACTTGAGGCAATGTGCATAATCCCTAGATTAATATTACTGATAGAAACTATAGAACTATCCTGGATCTTCACACAGTTCCTTGCTTGTCCGCATCGACCAGAAATTGAATGTCACGTCACCCCATTAGGTAAGTTGCTTGCAGTACCCTCCTTTGACCGTAGGAGCTTTTTTTCGGCCTGCAGTGGAGCCCTTCACACCAGAAGACCCATCACAATTCTCTGCATATGGTTTACATTATTACCTTTCGCACTGCGAATACCTCTGCCTTCGAGCAGTACCTGGTATCCTGTGTCCATATTTCCCTTGTACCCTCAAACGCATGGTCCGCATCTACCATCTTTGCAATGATACCTGTCTTGTGGCACTCCTGATGAAGGCACCCATGGTGCTGAAACGCACGTCGAGAATTGTCATCTGACAACCCCTGTTGCATTAGTCTTTGTTTTAATGTTTGTATCTTTTCACTGTTGAGATTATACTGTTTTTTGCATCATTATTTACAATCATGTATGTGTAATACTAAGGGGCATATTACCAAGAAGTGCGTTAGTAAACGCACAACGCACATCCCCATATCACCGGCTATCGCCGGATTTCATCGCCGGATTTCCTCGCCGTTTTAGCACGCAATTATCAATGCGCATCACGTAAGCGAATTGAAATCCGGCGATAGTCGGCGATATGGCACATTAGCGCATGAAAACAAACGTTGTTTTCATGCGCTAATATGTGCCTTGATAATATGGGGGTTGGAATCAGCGTTATGATTCATTCTCCCATGTTATCAATGCCCTAACACCTGATCAGAGCAGGCGTTGGGAGACCTGCGATACACAAGTTTATCGCAGGTCTCCCTCTCCCAACACCTGCCTAGGTAATAGGGTAATCCCACCTCCAACCACATTTTACATGTGGTTGGACGTAGGAACGACCACTTTGCATGTCATCAGCGATGTTTATTGCCGACATGCAAAGTGGGCTTGCGCCAGGCTTTAAAATGCCCTTGTTAATAGGGCTCTAGCAGTATCGCCGCTTTCTCTGCAGAATTCGCCGAAAAAGCGGCGATACTTGCCCTTGGTAACATGCCCCTAACTGTGTAATAAACTTAACATCCATATTTATCATCAATATGCATTTTTGCTTTTTTATCAAATTTATGAATAAAATGAAATTTTGTACATTTTAACAAACTCTCTCTCTTTACACTGAGTCCTTTACTATTAGCTGTCTCTTTTCAATGAAAAAATATTGATGTAATGTTTATCAATTGAACTGCCTAGGAATTTTGTTTTCAATTGTTGTTATACCCTGTCCTAGGAGCTCTAGATTACCCACAGGGGGTCCTTGTTACCTACATTAATTACGTTTCCGTAGTCTAGCCTGCTGCTGATGAAGGCCTGGGTCACAGTTCTTTTTGCTTTGGTGGGGATCCATCTGTATATCTTGCGGAGCATGCAGAGGGTGTTGAAGCAGAAGGACGAGATGGCGTTGACTTGCTTGGTCATGGAGAGTGTTGAGTCGAGATAAACCCCAGTTTGCGTGCGTGGTCCGTAGGCGTTGGTGCTGCTCCCAGTGCAAACGGCTACCAGGAGTCGTTCCAGGCTGAGGGGGTGGAGCCGTAGATGAAGACCTCTGTCTTGTCCGAGTTCAGCTTTAGGCGGCTGTTCTTAATCCCCTTGGCGACGGCTTTCATTCCATCATGGAGGTTGGTTTTGGCGTTGAGCGGCTCCGTGGTGAGGGAGAGGATCAGCTGGGTGTCGTCGGCGTAGGAGTTGATGTTGAGGTCGTGTATACAGGCAATGTGGGTGAGCGGTGCCATGTAGACGTTGAACAATGTCAGGCTGAGGGATGATGCTTGGGGTACGCCGCAGGTGATCTCAGAGGCTTCAAAATGGAAAGGGGGAGGCGGACGGTTGGGGTTCTGCTGGAGAGGAACGAGGTAGTCCCATCCAGAGCTTTGTTTCGGATCCCCGCGTTGTGGAGGCATGTGCGTGGGGTGAGGTGGTAGACAGAGTCAAAGGCGGCTGAGAAATCCAGGAGGATGAGTGCCGCAGTTTCATCGTTGTCCAGCAGGGCCCTGATGTCATCGGTGGCGGTGATGAGGGCGGTCTCGATACTGTGCTTGCTGAAATTTTATGCTACAGCAGGGAGCCTCCTTTCATATTATCAACACTGGCACCCCGCTCTATGCTGCACTTTCATATTATCATCAACTTGGTGCCACACTTTAATAAAGCCCTGCGCCCGTGTTGATAATATCAAAGCAGGTGGCGTGCTGCAGCATCAAGTTTCATGAAGTTCATACTTCAGCACGGCACACAATTTCATGTTATCAACACGGACTCCAAGCTTTAATAAAGCACGGTATCTGTACTGATAACACGGATGCGGGCGCCGTGCTGAAGTATAAACTTTATGAAACTTTATGCTGCAGCGGGGCGCCTATTTGCAATGCAATAGGTCTTGCATTTACGCGAGTTTGAGCTATTAGCATTGTAAAAGACAGTGCATTTTATTTATGTTTTGCCATTTTAAAACATAAATAAGAGGCATTGTCATTTACAATGCTAATAGCTTAAACTCTCCCCCAAATAGGAGACCAATTGCATTCCAAATGCACGTTTTTGATGCAGTTTTATACAGCGCGAAGTGAACTCGACCCAAAGGTATTGGAGCCCTTTACATGAGCACCAATTACATTACACAAGCCCACATTCATCACTGATTGCAGCTAATACCTACTGAATTATTTTTGTTCAGGTTTTATCACATGCAAAAACAACAGTTGATGGACAGAACGCCGAACAATATGATACATTCACCCCCGAACAGAGATCTGGGCATAAATCCATCATTTTATTGCTCACCACGCCATTCCAGTTTGAAGCCAGCCATATGCAAATTAGTTTACCCTGTGCCTCATGGGAACAGTCCAGCCCGAACTGCCAAGCCAAGGCCTCCTTGGACTGGAAACAAGCATCCTGGACCAGTTTCAGGGTTTTATCAGGGGGAGTGGGAAGATATGTGAGGAGGGGGTCACATTGGAGACTTCCAACATAAGGGGGGTGGTACATACTCTGAAATGGTATAACGAAGGAAGGCTTAGTCAGTTAGATTGTCCGACTTGTTGCAGACCTGTCACTGACCCAATGTGTGCTGAAGGAGATCGTGGATGCCGCAGACCTCAGAGGGCAGGTCGAGCACTCTGAAAGAAGAATCGGGAGAAGACTCTGTGATCTAGAGAGAACAAGAGTAGTTGCAAGAGAGGGGTGTCACGCTGGCGTTGCACTTAGCAGAGGTTACCTGTCCTGGCCTGCACCTGTCCTGACCTGTTGGCTCCTGACTAGTCAATAGCCCTTCTTTTTCCCTGCTTTTGGCCAGGGGTTGGTCCTCGCTCCATTCTAGGTAAATATAATCTGTGTGGTATGTCCTTGTACCGTATCCCTCTCTCACCCTTCCCAGGTACCAATGTCTAAAAGTAACTCTGCAAAGTCTCGAAATATTGTACCATTAATCGTTATTTTTCTACTGGAAAAGTCTTTAATCACATTGTTATGGTTCTTGACTCACAAAATATTGCATGGATAAAGCGCCAGATGTAGGTGGCCAAATACCGGTCGGTAACGGCCGATTTCAGCCGTTACGGACCGGTATTTGGAGTCTGAGATGTAGGGGGCCTAAATATTACCGATTTGGTAAATTTACCAAATCGGTAAATTTACCGATTCTGTAAAATACTGATTCGGTACATTTACCGAATCGGTAAATCTAGACGTAGGTGGCACTGAAAACAGTGCCAAAGGCCCTTAAGAATTAGATATTTACCACAAAATAATATTTTGTGGTAAATAACGAATTCCAGTGTACATGCACATCTGTGCATTTACACCTGTGCCATGTGGCACACATACATGCCCTAAGGGCATGTATGTGTGTTACATGGCACACAAGCCAGAATCAGGGGTGCAACAGGGAGTCAAAGTGACACCCTGTCCCCCTTGACAGTTCGGTAATTTTACCAAATCAGTATTTCGGTAAATACCGATTTGTTAATTACCGAATCTTAACGATTCGGTAAATGTTACCGAATATTTACCTACATGACATTTACCTATTTGTAAATACCGAATCTGAAAAATTCGGTATTTACGAATCGGTAAATGCCATTTACCTACATCTGGCCCAAAGTGTTTAAAACTTTCCAGAGTTTTTGGGTATTTCCATGAAAAGAAAATTGTTATTTCTACCTATTATTCTAATTCCTTGATCCAATATTCAAAAGAGTTTTATGTAAGGCGACCATGATTTGGTAAGTCATGGTACAGGTATATTTCATAATTCTGATAGGCAGGAGAATTGATTACCGGTCTAGTAGTGTGTATGTTTTATGGGCCCAGGTGAGTATGTTGTGTTAGCAAATACATCCTGGACTGGTAATTTCGCGCCATCAGAGGGACACAATGGGAGTAGTAAATGTCTGCCCGCCGCTCTATGAGGCAGGGGGACACGGGGATTGGTGGGCAAGGTGTAAAGAAATAATACTCTTAATAAGTTGAAAAAGTAGAATTTATTCAGGTGAAAGGATCCCATCCATCAGGTAACTCTTTCCAGTGCAGCCAGTCAGCTTCAACTGCACACTTTCTAACAATAACATTCTATGCTGGCACTGATGTATCTAACATTCCAATCTAAAAACCATAGCACCAAGATGATCTCCCCTCTTATAACAATATAATAAATTCATAGTAAATTCTATTTAATAAAGTCTTTCAGATGAGCCGGTTCACGAGTGACCCTAGACGACTTACGAAGACACAGAGATGATCCACCTTGATGAGATGACTCCAAAGGTGAATCAGGATTTATCTCACACTTGCTATCACTGCGATAAGATCTTTCCTGATAACCACAACTCTGTTGAGATTCCAAATTCGATGATCCGCCGTCTTGATTGTATTATGGAAAACTTTGATGACTTGAATTGGTTTCATGAACATAGCAGACACCATCTTATTTTTATTACTTGGATTCTTTATAAGAACCCAATTTCCCACCTTTACACAAGTTTTCTTAACATTCTTCCTCATATCAAAAAGTCTTTTCCTACCCTGTATTCTTTGAGCTTCACGTAATTTCCAGTCCACGTGATCATTGGCAGAATCTAACTTAGGTTGTAAATCATTTACCCAAGCAACCAATGTGTTGGCTCTTCTAGATCTAAAAAGCTCAAAAGGAGACTTATTAGTTGTGGCATGTGGAGATAAGCTATACACCTTAACTTTCTTAAAAACATCACATCTCCAGTCAGTTCCCGAAGATTTAGCCATCCTAACAGTCTCCTTAAGCACACGGTTGAATCTCTCAACTATACCGTTGGTCTCTGGGTGGTATAAGGACGACTTCTTGTGCCTAATGCCATGTTTAGAAAGAAACATTTCCATTTCCTTTGAGACAAATTGACAACCATTGCCTGTAAGTATAGTATTAGGAATACCTTCCCTGTCAAATAGTTTTTCAAGAAAACTAATAACATGTCTTGTTTCAATTCCACACGTAATAGCTATCTCAGGCCATCCTGAGTATAAATCAACCAAGACTAAAACATACCACTCAGATCCTGTAGAAGATATAGGTCCGAAAAATGTCCAAACCCACTTCCTTCCAAGGGGAATCAGGACGATCCCTAATGTCCATGGGTTGTGTCTTGGGTTTGGCTACTCTATCACTTAAAGCACATTCTACACAATCTCTAACTGTTCTTTCCACTTCCAAATCCATTCCTGGCCACCAATAGGAAGATCTTAGAGCCTCTTTAGTCTTAGAAATGCCCAAGTGACCAATGTGAGCTAAAGAAATGAGTTCACTTCTTATGGACTGTGGTGGAACTAACCTCGTACGCCTCATTAATAAACCATCATGCTCAGCTAACTGATCTTTGACATGCCAGAACTTCTCTAACATTTCATCCCCCTCTACTCTACACCTCCAACCTGCATTGATTCGTTTCAAAACCTCAACAAGAACTGAATCATCCTCTGAAGCCCTGTTCCATTTCTCTCTGTCAATAATACATTCTTGTATGGAACACACCAACTCATCATCCTCATCCAAATCATCATTCACATTAGACTCTTCAGACCGAACAAGGCGAGACAACGCATCAGCAACCTTGTTTTCTACCCCAGGAAGATACTTGACCTCAAAATTATAATCTTGCAATCCAAAAACCCACTTAGTGATCCTACTAGATATGGCATCTTTACCTTTCTTCATCAGAATTTCACATAGCGGTTTATGGTCGTCCTTATCTCAAAAGAAGTTCCCCAAAACAAATTTTTTAATTTTTTTAACAGACCAATATACCGCTAATGCCTCCCTCTCTACAACCGAGTATCTGGATTCTGCACCTTTCAAACTCCATGACAAAAATAAAATCACCTCCTCCACACCTTCACATCTTTGGACCAAAACTGCACCCAGACCTCTCAAACTAGCATCAGTAATCAAAATCGACTTTTGAGCATGATCAAAACTATTGAGTTTGGGAGCACAGCTCAATTTCTTTTTCAACATCAAAAACTCCTTTTCACACTTTTCACTCCAAACAAAATCACATCCTTTCTTGAGTAAACATCTCATATTGACAAAAAGAGAAGCAAAACCCGTTATGAACTTGCTATAGTACTCAGCCATTCCTAAAAAACTCATCAATTCTTCCTTGCTAGTTGGTGAAGACATTTTAGAAATGATGGATACTAAACTTTCTTTCGGCAGAATTCCCCCTTTAGAGACAGTATGACCTAGGTATTCAATAGAATCTTTCCTAAATTTACATTTCTCAATTTTTACTGTAAGGCCAGCATCACATAACGCTTCTAAAACCTTCATGAGTCTTAAATCATGTTCCTCATTATCAGAACCAAATATCAGGATATCATCTTGATATATCCTCACTCCTTTAATGTTTTTAAGTACATTTTCCAAAGCTCGCTGAAAAACTGAGGCAGTTGAAACTAACCCAAAGGGTAGTCTTACAAAACGGAAAGTACCAAAGGGGGTTACGAACGCTGTCAAATCTTTTGACTTTTCATCAAGGTTAATCTTATGGTAGGCAGATCTCAAATCCACAGTGCTAAACACTTTAGCCCCCTTTAAAAGAATTAACATATCAGAGATCTTCGGCAAAGGGTAATGATCACTAACCACATTTTTATTTAATTCTCTCAAATCTACAGAGAGACGTAAAGAACCGTCCGATTTCTTCGCTGCGACAATGGGGGCGACCCATTCAGTCCCCTCAACTACTTCTATGATGCCTTCTCTAACAAGTTTCTCCAACTCCACCTTCACTTGATCCCTGACAGCAACGGGCACATTGCGCACCTTGCAACACACAGGAAGAGCGTTATCCTTCAATTTTATGTGATGTAAATAGTTTTTTAAACACCCTAACATTTGTGAAAAAACACTAGGAAATTTATTTTCTGGATCACAACTAAATTCTTGATCATCAAATGTTACAGCTTTGAGATCTTGACCAAAAGGCTCTTTCAAAATGATTGGAGGTGATGAAGTGGGGTCTAACATAACCCCAAGATCTCTTTGTGCAAACCAACTTATAATGCTGTCCCCTAATTGAAACACATACACCTTAGTCGTGGTGATTCTTTCCTTATAATTCATGAGACCCATGAAATAGCCAAGCAGTTTGATAGGCTTGAAACCATAGGCCAAAGGTTTGATATCAGGGTGAAATAATTTTGTCTTGTCTCCCAAATTCTTTAAATAAAAATCCTTTGCAACTATAGTTATTTTGGCACCAGAGTCAAATAAGACTTTGGTTTGATGCCCATCAACACAGATCTCATCAAAAGGACAGTTTTTGTTTTCTTGATTGCTTATAACTTGCACCAACACCTGACCACAATCAACTTCCTCAATATTTTCTGTTTGCTCATCAAAATCATAAAAGATTTCATTTACTTTACCTCTACAGTTTTCCCCTTTACACATATGAGACACATGGCCTTTCCTTTTGCATTTACTACAGGTCATTTTTCAACCTGGACACTGCCTATCATTGGCGAAGCGTCCCATCTTGCCACATCTAAAACACTTAACTTGAGAAAAGTCAAATTTACCCTGAGGCTTTTTACTAGGCACACGATTAGATACATGTTCAGCCTTATTTACCTTTTGAAAAGCCTCGACTTTGTGATTCAACTTGACTGTCTGGACAACATCTTTACCTTTCGTTTCCCCATTTGTTTAAATTACTTCCACACATTTGATGGAATGTTCAATTCTTTTCGCTATTATGATGACATCATCCAAACACGGCTCATCTTTCTGCCATAGCTCTTCTCTAACTTTCTCAATAATACAACCCAACATAAATTGATCCCTTATACGTTCATCAACCAATGCTCCAAACTTACAAGTCAAGTCAAAGATGCTTTATTCGAGTTTTACTCATAAAAGCACATACAATCACAGATGTAAAAAGCACCACTACATTTAAAATACATTATACAAGTGAATAAATTACATACAATCCCTGAGAACAGTAAAACAATCAGCTGCCTAGAACCCTCTGTCTGATAGTCCATGCCCATCCAGGATATTTGGCTGTAGCTATAACTAGGGGCACAAAAGTGCTAGTGCAAATAATTCTTAAAGCTACATCACTTCTGGTAGTTCCTAGGTTTTTGCACACTGGTGTTAACCAAATGCGCCTGGGTTCTACATAGGTTCTACAAGCAAATAAGAAGTGGCCAATTGTTTCCTTATGTGCTCCACAGGCGGGACAGTTGCTACTGGATGAACACCCCCACCTGCCTGTTAAAGACCTAAGGGGGAGAGCACCAGCTCTAATTTGAAAGAGGAGCTTCCTATCCCTGGGCGAGGTTATAGTATCCCAATAAAGTTCTAAATTGGGGTACAATTCAGCTTCTAAAAAGCCTCCAGCCATAGAACCAACCTTGGTGTCTCTCCAATTCCGGGTAGCCACATATTCCCAGTAAATTTCCTTTAGAGCTTTTTTGCTTGGGATTAGGGCACCTTTCGGATCATCCCAGAGCAGTTGGAGACCAAGATCGCCCAGCATAGTTCTAAGGACGTTTAGCTAGCCTATTTTATGGAACACATCCGCTTTAATTATAGCTTGAAATCCCTCGGCGTAATGTTGGAGCTCGAGAGTGGTCCACAGCCTCCTCCAGTATAGGATTGGACGGAGCCTCACTAGGTCTACTACAGCCTTTCTACCCAGGTCGTACCTAAGTGGGAGTAAAGGAGTACTTTTGGGAAGATCCGTGATTGCCCTGAGGAACTTATTTTCTGATGTTTGTAATGGCTCAAGCCTCTCAAAGCCCCACAACTCGGCACCATATAGTGCAGAGCCGAGGGCCTTGGCCTCGTAGACCTGCACTGCTGGCTTAATCGGTTTAGTCCTAGATTTTCTGTGCTCCAAGCCAAAAGCACCAGCCAATTGTCTATGCCTTAGGGCTGCAATATCTATATGCTGGGACCATCTAAGATCATCTGTTACATAAATACCTAGATACATAAAAGCTTTGACTCTAGAGGTCGATTATTCATACTCAGCTTAGATCTGAAACTTCGATGGGGGTTGAAGGCCATAAGCTTAGTTTCCACCTCATTGACTTTTAAGCCATGCTCCCCACAAAAATTATCAAAGATAATTAATGCTCGCTGTATCCCGCTAGGAGTCATAGATAAAATCAGGGTATCATCTGCAAACATTAAAATCGGTATCTTAATACCAGCCAAAGAGAGAGCGTCCACGTTAGCAGATAGCATGCGAGCCACTACTCCGTTAATAAACAGGGAAAAAAGTGTGGGGGCCATTGAACATCCTTGCCGGACTCCCCGCTCCACCGGGAAATCTGCGGTGACAACTCCTTGCGCCCACCACTGAATCTTGGCAAAATTCGCTTCATGCAGCCGCATTATCATTGCCAGCAATTCTTCTGGTAGACCCAGGTTCCTCAGTACTGACCACAGCTTAGTCCTTGGTACCAGGTCGAAGGCAGCCCGCAAATCGACAAAAGCCGCAAAAAGGCTGCCCTTGCCCAGCAACACAGTTCGCCACTGCAGTAAGGTAAATCGGAATACCTGGTCCATTGTACTAGTGGACTTCTGAAACCCGGCTTGGAACGGAGACAGGGCGTTGTTCTCCTCCACCCAGATCATAAGCTTATTGACAACCATCCTCCCCACCACCTTTTGGATGGTGTCAATTAAACTTATGGGTCTATAATCTCCGGGTTTGGATCGGTCACCCTTCTTGAATACAGGTATTATAATTGCACCGTGCCAGGATGACGGTACGGGAGCACCCTGCGCTACTGCATTAACAAAAAGAAAAATATATTCACACCAAAGCTCTTTATCATTAATAAAGAGATCCGCCGGGACCCCGTCCAAGCCTGGGGCTCCGCCGCTGGTCACTGAGCTGAGGGCCATCATTACTTCATTGTTGCTAAAGAAATTATCTTTAAAGTAAACCGGCCTAAACCCAGCCATCTCCCTACCAGGTTGCTTTCAGCATACTGGGGCTTAAAATAGTTGACCCAGTCCTCCTCCGAAACTTTGTTATCAGGAGGGTTAGAACCCCACCCCTGCCCCATTTTACAATGTTCCAGAAGAGCCTGGAGTCTTTTTTCTCACTCGCTTCCTTTAGCTCATTCCAGTGGAGTTCATCCCACATTTTCTTGGCTGTGGATATACTATCCTTATAAGCCTTTCTAGCAATACGAATAGCCGTCAGTTCTCTCCTCTTAATTGCGGTGCCTAAAGCCAAGCGGGCGTTCCTACACTGAGAATTATACCACTTTACTGGCTAAATAGTTGCCCGACTAGTCCTCTTTATTAGTTTCTGAAAATGGTTCCTGATTTTAGAAAATAATTATCATGGATTTCTGTTACTATATTTGGACATGATATGTTTGGGTTGACCTGCTCCATGGCCGTTATCGCTTTAACATCCTCTGCCTTAATGATTTCCATAGACCGTTGGTTGGACAGATCATAGGGCCATTTTAATCTACGCAAATCATTTGAAGGGACAAACGAGGGGACACTACCCCTCCCTAAAGTCAAGGTTTCATTGTCGGGTGTCCACTATTTGTGCTCAACGGACAACGGGTTATGATCGCTTTCAATCCTCCATTTAACTTCCATGTCGCAGACTAATTTCCAGAGTTTCAAGCTGCATAAGACATAGTCTATTCTACTCCTGTTATGCCCGTTATCGAAGGTGCATGCCCCGCCTTGTCACTCTTGGTCCTCCCGTTTAGTGCCCTTAAGCCCCTTTTGAGGCAAATAGCATTTAAACAGACAATGTCTTCCGTCCATCGAGTGACAGGATGCAGTTCTAATTTGGGGACCCCCCATTGCCTATCCTCTTCCTCCCCAGCAAAGTCGTCACAAATGGCCAGAGGTTCAAAAGTGCAGTTCAAATCACCGGCTATGATAATGTTATTGTCCGGCGAGTGGGTTTCAAGGAGGTATGCCAAAGCCACTAAAACTTCTGACCTCCCACCCTTGTTGCCCGTGGCATAAACATTATAAATGTCATGCCGGCCTAGAGAACCCAAATCCACTTTAATATATTGGATATCTTTACTTCCAACTTCGACCACCTTGATGGTTAGCGACATGCTTTGCCGGACCCAGAGAGACAGGCCACCCATAGGACGGCCCTTAGGACCTTTCGTTGCTGGGACCGAATAATTCAGATACCCCAGGGTAAAGAAGGGTTCACACAACCACGTCTCCTGGAAAATGCACACGTCGAAAGTGTTAACTAAATTTAACCAATCCTGCAATTCCTGTTTAAGGCGAATGCCAGCTATCTTCCATGAAACTAGCTTTCCCACACCATCCCTCTCACCATAAGAAAGTCCTGGGGGGATGCCTACTGGGGGAGTAGAAAAGGCAGTGACGTTGCCAATGACTGCAACAGGGTCAATGTTTTCAATTATTGTATCAACCCGACATAAAGGATAAACAGGTAGAGGATTAAAGTCTTCCTGCGAGTGACAGCTGGCTCGGTTATTACGCAGTCAGTCGCAGTCATTAAGGCCTGAGAGGACGTTAAATCTTTTTGTGACCTCCACATCTGTGATGTATCCTGGGTCTCCTCTGTGCCAAGCTCTATTTGTTTTCATGAGTATTATATTCCACCCTCCTGTTCCCAATGGAAAGCGAAGGTTATTTGCAGGCATCTTATTCGTGGGATTCGAATGATAGAATTTACCCTGGTTACCTGGTCTGTAAAAAAACCTCAGAGGCAATATTTCTATCCCCTGTCCATTTGTACTTCGCTCTGACTCCCTGAGGATCCTAGCTACTGGTTTCGGGCTGTTAAAATTTATGACTATACAATCTCCCTCGCGATTTTTCCTAGAGCTTCCCAACTATGCAACTTGGCGGGCCATAATTATGTTGTGACCTATCATATGCCTACCTTCAATATTTTGTGTGAACCAATGGGTAACCTTATTCTTTAATTGAAAATAGTCCTCTCTTTCCTCTTGACGGAGAGGAGGGACTTTAGCCAAAACCACCACTAAAGGAGTACTTTGGGGGGGTAGATCTAGGGTAGTTCGGTTGCCTATACCTTGGGCCAGCTTATTAGGATAGATGGGGGCCATGACTGGTTTAGATGGCTGAGCAGCGACTTTCTGATGAGACTGCAGACCCCCTATGAGACATTGGCCTGCCTCGGTGCCCAGACCTCTACCCCTCAGGTCAGTTACTCTGTTGTCGCTGTTTGTTGCAGGCCCTTTTGCTATTTGGGATACAGTTGTGCAAGGGGATATTAATTGGGAATCATTGTTAACTTCCCGTTTGCCTACTTGTGTAGAGTCAGCTCCCACCTTCTTATTAGCAGATAAAGAGTGTAACATTTTGGAATTGTTGGCAGGAGCTTGTTCCAACTTGCCTAGACTGGCAGTGATTGTTTTCAGTCTCTCTATTAGGGGGAGTATCAGGGATCTAATTGTGTGTTCTAACTACCCCAACAGGGCCCCATCTCCGTGTACAGCAGCTGTTGGTTTAAACATTGGGTGAGGTTGAACCGAAGTAACAGGCTGAATATGGTTCAAAGTGCCCTGGGATTTGGCCCCTTTACACACTAATTTTGGGATTTTTGCTCTTTTGCCTTTCTGTCCACCTCCCCCTCGCTTTCTTTTGCCTGTTGGTAAAGTGCATGAAGATGGAGAATCAACTATATGGCAAACAGGAATAATCGGGGGATGAGTTACACAGGGAGCAGTTAACACCTGAATAGCGCTGCCTGTCTGTAAATTTTGAGAGCTATTCCCCAAAGAGATATTACTGAGCAAATCTAACTCTATGCTAGTCTGTGGCAATCCCAAGTCACTTACACGTTGGCTTATATAGTTCTCTGGGGTAGTGCAGTGTTGGATTAATCCCAAGGACGACCTTTTGGAAAAAATTTCGGTCGACAATCTTTTTTCAGCGTCAACTATTTCTTGATCCAGGGCAGGTGCTACCCGAGTAATATAGTTGTCTAAAGTTCCCATTAGACTTCCACTGGTTGATTTAAGTCCAGCCTTACCCTCTTTGTCCGACTGAGCAGCCATGTTAGTAAAACAAGACTCCGGTAAATGAAATGACGTATAGCAGAATTGTGTACACAAAACAAATTAGCCCGTAATAGTGGTCAAAACGACTTGTACACCTAAGAGTGGAAGGGTACCTTGAGGAGAGGCTTAGGGGGGTTGCCCAGCCCGGCCTCGTCCGGCCCCGGATGGCCACAGACGACCTGCCCTTTGCCCGGGCTTAGCCCGGCGCCCGCCTGCGCGTGTCCCGCATGCGCGTGCAAGTTGATGGTTAAATAATAGGAGGTTGGGGGAGGGAAGAGGACCAGCTGCGGCGAACCAGCGCCGCTGTGCAGGCTGGTCCTCACAGTCCCGCGGGCGATCATGGGGTCAGGCTCTCAGTCCGATGGTAGATGGATTCCTCACACTCCACAATGCGAGCGGCGACGCGCAGCGGGGGCCGCGAGAAGAAGTTGTTTCCCACAAAGAGGGTCAGCGTTATCCAGGAGTCCCCAGTAGCAACACCAGCACTCCCTCCACAAGTTCAAAGAAAAGGCAGCAACTTACAAGTCGAAGCAAGCTTCCTGAGAGCTGTAATGTAATTTTCAATACTCTCCTCCTCTTGTTGAGCCCTGCAACCAAAATGATACCTTTCTAGTATGGTGCTCACTTTCGGAAGGTAATGTTTGTCTAGCGTGGCCATGCAAATTTCATACTCATTGAGAGAACTGTCATCAAGTTCAGGAAGATGGCCAAAAACATCCTGACCTTCAGAACCTAGACAGTGTAGTAATAGGGCTGTCTTCCTCTCCGCACTAAGACTAGAACCAGAAAACCCTCGCATACCATTCAAATACTTTACGCCATTTTTGCCACCTAATTGGAGTATCTCCAGGAGAAGATAGGAAAGACGTTGGGAACGTAACATTTTGCATAGTGAGAAAATCAAGAAATAAACAATCAGTATATACTCAAATTAGTTAGTCAAACTCTGTCCTAGGATGAGGTGTGCGTCAATTAATTAAAATTAACAAGTGCTCACATGAGACCTAGCTTCTAAAATGAGAGGAATAAACGATGTTACGTACCCCAACACATATTAAAGATGACAACAAAATGAAAATGTAATAGCAATCAATCAATCAATCAATCAGTGACACTTATAAAGCGCGCTACATACCCGTAGGGTCTCAAGGCGCTGGGGAGGGGGGGTGCCGCTACTGCTCGAACAGCCAGGTCTTCAGCTTCTTCCTGAAGGAGAGGTGGTCTTGGGTCAGGCGCAGGTCGGACGGGAGGGAGTTCCAGGTCTTGGCGGCCAGGTAGGAGAAGGACCTTCCTCCTGTAGTCGCTCTTCGGATGCGGGGGACGGCGGCGAGGGCGTGGTTGGCTGATCGGAGGTGGCGTTTGGGAGCGTAGAAGTTGACTCGGCTGTTGAGGTAGCTCGGGCCTTGGTCGTGTAGGGCTTTGTGTGCGTGGGTGAGGAGGCGGAAGGTGATTCTCTTGTTGATGGGGAGCCAGTGAAGGTCTCTCAGATGACCGGAGATGTGGCTGGATCGTGGGATGTCGAGGATGAGTCTGGCTGAGGCGTTTTGGATCCGCTGGAGTCTCTTCTGGAGCTTGGCGGTGGTCCCGGCGTAGAGGGCGTTGCCGTAGTCCAGTCGGCTGGTGACGAGGGCCTGGGTGACGGTCTTCCTGGTCTCTGAGGGGATCCACCAAAAGATCTTTCGTAGCATGCGTAGGATGTTGAAGCACGCCGAGGAGACGCTGTTGACTTGCCTGGTCATGGAGAGGGAGGAGTCCAGGATGAAGCCCAGGTTTCGTGCATGGTCTGTCGGTTTGGGCGCGGTGCCCAGGGCGGGAGGCCACCAGGAGTCGTCCCAGGCGGAGGGTGAAGAGCCCAGGATGAGGACCTCCGTCTTGTCCGAGTTCAGTTTCAGGCGGCTGGTCGTCATCCACTCGGCTACCTCTTTCATCCCTTCGTGCAGGTTGGCTCTGGCGGCGGCGGGGTTGTTGGTCAGGGAGAGGATCAGCTGGGTGTCGTTGGCGTAGGAGATGATGCTGAGGTGGTGTTTGCGTACGATGGCCGCGAGGGGGCTCATGTAGACGTTGAAGAGGGTGGGGCTCAGTGATGATCCTTGGGGGACGCCGCAGATGACTTCGGAGGCCTCTGACTTGTACGGTGGTAGGCGGACTCGCTGTGTTCTTCCGTCGAGGAAGGAGATGATCCATTCCAGCGCCTTGTCCTGGATACCGATGTTGCTGAGGCGCCGTGTTAGGGTGCGGTGGCAGACCGTGTCGAATGCCGCGGAGAGGTCTAGGAGGATGAGGGCCGCTGTTTCTCCCTTGTCCATCAGGGCTCGGATATTTAAGAGGCACCTCCTTCTTAAATATGTCTTTGCGATAGCAACACGCTTGAAATCCCAAATGTGCGTGTCATTGGAAGTCGTAACACGCTATGAAACCCAAATGCGTGTTTCTCTGAAATTGTTAAAAGTATGAGCGTGTCACAGTGGCAACACGCTTCAAAACAATCCAATAGTCGAAATCAAAGTGAGCGTGTTAGTTTAGTAATGCCACGCTACTCACCGTATTGAAGAAAACAAATAAATAAATAAACCAATACGTCAGACTAACGTGCGTGTAAGGAAACACACAAATACCTCATATTAGTGTGCGTGTCACTGAAGTGGTAGTAACACGTAAAGGACTTCCATTAATCGTGAATACCTTGTTGAACGCGATGACGTTAGCCGCATTGAACTATGGGCCGCTTACGTCACACAGCTTCCTTAATGAATGGAGAGGAGTACGCTCCGAACTCCGCGCTCAAAGGAAAATGGTGAGTGACTTGAGAATGAAATGACTTGTGCACAGTCCAGTTAGTGCCGGTTGGATTGCAATCTCAAACAAGTTTGAAAAATGCGAAAACTATCGAACTACCATCAAGGTTCCCGGAGGCAAAAAAAAAACTTTGACAATACACTGTCAAAATCTGTAACACTCAAGTCAAATAGTAGCTTAAGCATAAGCACACAAGTTATTTTACGCAGATCAGAAAGATCGAAAGGCGTAAATTAAAATCAAAAGTGCCCGCTTCAAATAAAATATAGATGAAACACGATGCAGAATGCAATCATAATAGGGGTGCTGAGAAAATGAAATTCTCAAATTTAAATCCTTAGGTTTTCTATTTAAAGCCTCCTGCAGGAACTCAAATAAAGTCTAAAGTGAGCAATTCCTCCAATTAAGAGTCAAATTGGCTTGTAACCATCAAGTTAAACACAGTACCTTAAAATTTCTTGAAATCTTGGACCTTAGAAACTTGAAATCCACCAAACAGTAGTCAAACTGTAAAGCCCAATCTTCTTTCTTCTTTCAAACAGGAAGAAAAAAAAATATGGGGCATATTATCAAGGGGGTTTATCTCCGCTTTTTTGGCATTAAAAGCCTATTACCTAGCTGTCGCTAACACCAGTTAGCGACAGCTAGTAGGAGATAGCGACCATCTTGGGCCCCACTTTGCATGTCAGTGATATTTATCACTAATGACATGCAAAGTGGGCGTGCCAAGATGTTAGCGACTGAAAACAGTCGCTAACATCGCTATCTCCTATTACCACCTTTTGGAGATATTCGCGCTAAGCGCAAATATCTCCAAAAGCTAACACCTGCCCCTGAGCAGTTCTTAGCCATGTTATCCAATGGAGGTGGATAACATGGCTAAGAGCATTAGCTCGGTAATGCATGAATATCGCTGACTTTTCAGCAATATTCATGCATTGCGGCCGATTTTTATCACATTTGCGATAAACCTTGGTAATACCAAGGTTTATCTGCGATAAAAATCGCTGCAGCTCAGCGTAAATTTTTTCTCGCTAACCAAGCAATAGCGAAAATTATCGCTATTGCTTGGTAATATGCCCCTATGAGTTTTGAGATCCTTTCTTCTACTTCATCCTGTCCTTGTCGCCAAATGTAAAGAAGTAATACTCTTAATAAGTTGAAAAAGTAGAATTTATTCAGGCGAAAGGATCCCATCCATCAGGTAACTCTTTCCACTGCAGCCAGTCAGCTTCAACTGCACACTTTCTAACAATAACATTCTGTGCTGGCACTGATGTATCTAACATTCCAATCTAAAAGCCATAGCACCAAGATGCCACACAGGGTACTCCATCATGTTTGGGATGGAGTGCCCTGCCCGCAAACTCTAAATCAAGCCCTTATTATTTTACTTATTAAAGTTATTATTTACATACATGTACATCTTGTGGCCTTTTCACTTTTTCACCAAAATACTAAAATGTAACCATTGTATGTCACAAAACCTTTACAATTTTGTGTGACCATATTTACATTTTGACTCATCTCCAACACCTATAGGGAGCCAGCAAGTGGAGCCACGTTCCACATGTCAACAAAGAATTTCAAAGTCCAAAAATACTAGAAATGTCAGAAATCTATCAACAACTCAGATGAAAAAATTATATTTCTATTTAGAAGTTTCATAGAACAAGAAGCCTTTCTTCCAGCCCTACAAGAAAAACAGCACTACCTCTTCAACAGCACTACCTCGTCTAGCCACACAAGAAAAACAGAACTACCTATTCTAGCCCTACAAAAAACAGCACTACCTCTTCCAGTCCCACAAGAAAATCAGCAATACCTCTTCCAACCCTACAAAAAAACACCACTACCTCTTCCCACCCTAGACCCCAAAGACCCCAGAACACTGTCTATTGCATGTTAGTGACGGTGACACCCCCATGACATTACCCCCCCCCCCCGAACCAGCTATCATGCTGCCATAGAAGGGACCCACAACGCCCGCTTTCGAGACATCACCATGGAGTCTAAAGCACCGGACTGCAACTAATTGTAGCCGCATACTGCCATTGCTCCATCGTTCTTTACCAGACTTGGCTCCTATGCTAACGCGCACATCCCTTCAAAGAACGTTTACCAGACGTTCGATCACACCCACTACCAAGCCAAAAAAAGGCCCCAATTCCGAAAGGCCTCTCAAATCACTCAGGCAAAAGTATTAATGTTAGTCCTGAAGATGATCCCAGTCATTAATTGGAGATAGGGATCGAAACGTCACGTCGACTGTTTAAACAATACTGCACTTGTGAATTATGTATATGGTGTTGCAGTAGTTGTTGGTTTGAGCTTACACAAGATTGCATTGTATTGTAAGCCACCTTTCTCTCCACTCTGTTTGCCTGTTAATTATTTTTTCCCCTGTACTGTCTTCTTGTTACTTGGTACAGGCTTGTGCCCAGTTGTTCGATTCTTGTCGTGTCCCACGTTACTTGTTAATCGTTATTTAATCCTGGCAATAAATACTCCTCTGTCCGGCTGGACATTGGACAAAAAAAGCAACATAGTCCTTATTCAAGTCTATGTTTATCACTTCTTTTTGTATTCAAAAAGTTTAGGACCCCTGTTCTTTTCAAACATTAAATTACCCCTTCCATAGGCATGGTTTGAACACCACTATAGGAGCACTATATTCAATACATTAGCGATTGTAGAGACAGTATTGATGAATTTATGGATCAATGAACGAACATCCTCCAAGATGGCGCCTGGTTCGCCCATCTTAGCGCCAATGACATGCAGGATATCTGTCACGCAAGCCGGCTCATAGCGGCCGTTCATTGTGTTCATAACATGTATCACCGTAAATTCATGCCACCAACATTCATAGCAGGCAAGATGATAACAGTGTCACTTCTAAATTGCTACCCAGATAGTTTCATCAACATGATAATAAATTGGCTCAGACATGCTCTGTGTGAATCCACAACATGTTGCAAAACGAGCGTAAAACTGTACAAACATAAGGGTACATTTACTAAGATTTACCTAAGTCTTTGCTTCACAAAAGAGATGCAAATTGACGCAAAACCTTTTTTTTACTAATTTACTTTCCAGCATAAAAAATGTTTTGTCCTGGAAAATCACTTAAATGTAGTGCAAAACAGTGCATAGTTTTGTATTCCATTACCTAATGCCCCCACAGAGGGTTCCTTGCTACCAGCATCCTGTCTCCTCTCTCTCCCACAGAGGGTTCCTTGCTACCAGCATCCTGTCTCCTCTCTCTCCCCCAGAGGGGTGCTTGCTACCAGCATCCTGTCTCCTCTCTCCCCCACAGAGGGGTGCTTGCTACCAGCATCCTGTCTCCTCTCTCCCCCACAGAGGGGTGCTTGCTACCAGCATCCTGTCTCCTCTCTCCCCCACAGAGGGTTGCTTGCTACCAGCATCCTGTCTCCTCTCACCCCCACAGAGGGTTGCATGCTACCAGCATCCTGTCTCCTCTCTCCCCCACAGAGGGGTGCTTGCTACCAGCATCCTGTCTCCTCTCTCCCCCACAGAGGGGTGCATGCTACCAGCATCCTGTCTCCTCTCTCCCCCACAGAGGGGTGCTTGCTAGCAGCATCCTGTCCCCTCTCTCTCCCACAGAGGGTTGCTTGCTAGCAGCATCCTGTCTCCTCTCTCTCCCCAAAGGGTTGCTTGCTACCAGCATCCCTACCAGCATCCTGTCTCCTCTCTCCCCCACAGAGGGTTGCTTGCTACCAGCATCCTGTCTCCTCTCTCCCCCACAGAGGGGTGCTTGCTACCAGCATCCTGTCCCCTCTCTCTCCCACAGAGGGGTGCTTGCTAGCAGCATCCTGTCCCCTCTCTCTCTCTCCCACAGAGGGTTGCTTGCTAGCAGCATCCTGTCTCCTCTCTCCCCCACACAGGGTTGCTTTCTACCAGCATCCTGTCTCCTCTCTCCCCACAGAGGGTTGCTTGCTACCAGCATCCTGTCTCCTCTCTCCTCTCTCCCCCACAGAGGGTTGCATGCTACCAGCATCCTGTCTCCTCTCTCCCCCACAGAGGGCTGCATGCTACCAGCATCCTGTCTCCTCTCTCTCCCCAGAGGGTTGCATGCTACCAGCATCCTGACTCCTCTCTCCCCCACTGAGGGCTGCATGCTACCAGCATCCTGTCCCCTCTCTCCTCTCTCCCCCACAGAGGGTTGCATGCTACCAGCATCCTGTCTCCTCTCTCCCCCACAGAGGGCTGCATGCTACCAGCATCCTGTCTCCTCTCTCTCCCCAGAGGGTTGCATGCTACCAGCATCCTGTTTCCTCTCTCCTCCACAGAGGGTTGCATGCTACCAGCATCCTGTCTCCTCTCTCCCCCACAGAGGGCTGCATGCTACCAGCATCCTGTCTCCTCTCTCTCCCCAGAGGGTTGCATGCTACCAGCATCCTGACTCCTCTCTCCCCCACTGAGGGCTGCATGCTACCAGCATCCTGTCCCCTCTCTCCTCTCTCCCCCACAGAGGGTTGCATGCTACCAGCATCCTGTCTCCTCTCTCCCCCACAGAGGGGTGCTTGCTACCAGCATCCTGTCTCCTCTCTCCCCCACAGAGGGGTGCTTGCTACCAGCATCCTGTCCCCTCTCTCTCCCACAGAGGGGTGCTTGCTAGCAGCATCCTGTCCCCTCTCTCTCCCACAGAGGGTTGCTTGCTAGCAGCATCCTGTCCCCTCTCTCTCCCCCGAGGGTTCCTTGCTACCAGCATCCCCGTACAGCATGCTGTCTCCTCTCTCTCCCACAGAGACTTGCGTGCTACCAGCATCCTGTCTCCTCTCTCCCCCACAGAGGGTTCCTTGCTACCAGCATCCCGTCTCCTCTCTCCCACAGAGACTTGCGTGCTACCAGCATCCTGTCTCCTCTCTTTCCCATAGAGTGTTGCATGCTACCAGCATCCCGTCTCCTCTCTCCCACAGAGACTTGCATGCTACCAGCATCCTGTCTCCTCTCTCCCACAGAGACTTGCATGCTACCAGCATCCTGTCTCCTCTCTCTCCCCCACAGAGGGTTGCAGGCTACCAGCATCCTGTCTCCTCTCTCTCCCCAAAGGGTTGCTTGCTACCAGCATCCCTACCAGCATCCTGTCTCCTCTCTCCCCCACAGAGGGTTGCTTGCTACCAGCACCCTGTCTCCTCTCTCCTCTCTTCCCCAATTAGGGTTGCATGCTACCAGCATCCCGTCTCCTCTCTCCCACAGATACTTGCATGCTACCAGCATCCTGTCTCCTCTCTTTCTCCTAGAGGGTTGCATGCTACCAGCATCCTGTCCTCTCTTCTCTCCCCCACAGAGGGTTGCATGCTACCAGCATCCTGTCTCCTCTCTCCCACAGAGACTTGCATCCTACCAGCATCCTGCCTCCTCTCTCTCCCCCGGAGGGTTGCATGCTACCAGCATCCTGTCTCCTCTATCTCCCCCAGAGGGCTGCATGCTACCAGCACCCTGTCTCCTCTCTCTCCCCCACAGAGGGTTGCATGCTACCAGCATCCTGTCTCCTCTCTCCCCCACAGAGGGTTGCATGCTATCAGCATCCTGTCTCCTCTCTCTCCCACAGAGGGTTGCTTGCTACCAGCATCCTGTCTCCTCTCTCCCCCACAGAGGGTTGCATGCTACCAGCATCCTGTCTCCCCTCTCTCCCCAGAGAGTTGCATGCTACCAGCATCCTGTCTCCTCTCTCTCCCCCACAGAGGGTTGCATCCTACCAGCATCCTGTCTCCTCTCTCTCCCCCAGAGGGTTGCTTGCTACCAGCATCCTGTCTCCTCTCTCCCACACAGAGGGTTGCATGCTGCCAGCCTCCTGTCTCCTCTCTCCCCCACAGAGGGGTGCATGCTACCAGCATCCTGTCTCCTCTCTCTCCTCAGAGGGTTGCTTGCTACCAGCATCCTGTCTCCTCTCTCTCCCCCAGAGGGTTGCTTGCTACCAGCCTCCTGTCTCCTCTCTCCCCCACAGATGGTTGCATGCTACCAGAATCCTGTCTCCTCTCTCCGCTCTCTCCCACACAGAGGGTTGCATGCTACCAGGACCCTGTCTCCTCTCTCTCCTCAGAGGGTTGCTTGCTACCAGCATCCTGTCTCCTCTCTCCCCCAAGAAAAGTGCAGGAGTGGATCATAACACTCTACAAAACGAGTTTAAATCTTACCCCCTATAGTTACTTAGGCACAAATATATACAATGGGTTGCCCTTGAATATTAGAAGGGATAGTTTAGATTGTTAAGGAAAATACTCACTCCACCTGGCACTCAGACAGCAAGACCATGGCCAGAAGCAGCAGACACCTCATGGTTCCACCTTTGTGCAACTCTTGCAGGAGTTCGCAACAACTGCAGCACTATGGATGTGAACTCCGGGGCGCCAACGAAGGTTGACCTAATATATACCAAGTGATAAGAAGGATAAACAGGGTTGGGCAACCTCCTGAAGGTGATAACCAGGCTCAGCAGCTCCCAGCCCAGCTTTTGACTGACACGTCTTGGAAATAACCTATCTGTGATTCATGATGTTGAGTTACTCCCATGTTCAAACACAGTAGTCTGAATTATGTTATAGGCAATCAGATAACATGCAGCAATCTGCAGAGCATTGTTACTACTTCTTTGAGGTCATGCATCTGCAGTGAACTGAGGTGGGAAGGTGGATTTACAGCAGGCATTCTAGGAGAGATGGGAACAGTGAGGTAGGAAGGAAGATCTACCTCATCTCCTGGTTTGACAGTAAAAAACAGCTTTATGTAGGTTTCAGAGTGGTCCTCAGACCCCCTGGGCCTGGTGCTGCTGCACCTGCTAGAGGGCTGACCGCTGTACTTCTGGAAGGGACATATGCTCACAGAACTAGGCTGCTGTGCACACAGTACTGTCCCCATGTATAGAGTAGGTTTGTGCAGTTACAAAGATATGTGTAGGGTCACCAATTCCACATAAAGGGACGGATTCCCACACTCCATGGTACTAGTATGTAAAGTAGTATTACAGTAGTACCACTTAGGGACTCCAAAATGCAACTTACAAACCTACAGCAGGGGACCTCCAACTACTCCTCGCCTATCTTTTTCCGATCACCACATATAGGAATCCATCTTTGTTTTAAAGTGT
Organism: Lissotriton vulgaris; assembly: GCF_964263255.1. NCBI lineage: Eukaryota > Metazoa > Chordata > Amphibia > Caudata > Salamandridae > Lissotriton > Lissotriton vulgaris. The sequence continues at coordinate 24,963,306 of NC_141696.1, read as the reverse complement.
TAGGGATGTAGGGGAGTGGCTGGACAAATGGGGAATAAACACAAAAATACACTTCTAAAGTTATTGCAGCTCACAAAACAAGTGTAAATGTAAGTCAAGCAGCACACAAGACCAACCACAAAACGACAGGTACTGCAACACACACCCATTTATTTATTTATTTATCTATATGTTTAAATAGCGCTAGAATCGACTCCCGAAGGAGTATCTCTGCGCTTAAGTGGACTCTGAGGGAAGTTGAAGATCCTAACATACTTAATAGGTGCGGAACAGAAAGGTCTTTAACAGTTTCCTAAATTTAGCGTGTTCTGGACATAGTCTAAGAGAGACACATGGAAATCAGTGTAGTCTGGGAATTAAAATAACGCCCATAGGAATCAATTTTAAATGTATTGAATTAATTCAAAGGGGAGGTGGCCACTGGGCAGTTATAATGTCGTCCACTTTTGCATGGGAAATGCCTTTTTTATGTTGATGATAACTTTGGCTCCGTTTGACAAATATTCTTGAAACTTTCCTAAAACGTGCTACTTTTTACCTAGTTTGTGCATGGTGAGTTTGGGGTCCTCTGTCCATCAGGGGCTGAGAAAAAGGGGAGTTCACAAAACATGTTTTCCCCATTCATTTTTCCATAGGAACTTTAGACACAGTTACAGCCCAATCCGCAGACTGGAATTACACAAAATTTGACAGAAAGCTAGATCTTAGTCAGGAAGGAGTACTTTTTGTGATTTTGCATAAATCCAATCAGTAGGCTTTGAGCAATGAACGCTCAAAAACCTTGAATGTATTACTTCGAAGGATCTACAGACTTGACAGGTCTTAAGCCGAGATCTGATTGGCTGCCACCATACCATGATGTGACAGCAACCATTGTAGGGCTCATGTCTCAGTCTACAGTCCTGAAAAAGGGTAAAGAAAAGACAAAAGGGGGAAGGAAACTTTACGCCCTAGGGCTGAGGCCAAAAACGTTTATTCTTGAGATATTTCACACCACGAAGGATCCACAGAGTCAACACTTTTTAAGATAAGATCTGATTGGCTGCCACCACATCAAAATGGTAGCCGTCTTTTGAGGACTCAAGGGCTGAGTCCCCTGTCCTGAAAATCCTGTTAAAAGCCTAGGGTGTGCATTGGCCCCTGAGGGGTGATGCAAAATCCTTACAAATAGGAGTGGGCAAACGACCCCACCCCATGGGCTAATTCTAGGCCACTGGACCCCCTCTCTCGGTGCCAAGTTATTCATTTAATAATTGGAGAGGCGTTTGCCCCCCCCGAGTCTCCTTGATGACCCGGGGACCCTAGTCCATTGAGTTTTAATGTATATTAAAGGGGAGGGGGCGTGCGGCCACCCCCACCTCATGCCTCCTTACTTCCTTGTGGAAACCATCCCTGTGGCCAATTTTCAGAAGCCATACTACAACCCGGACACTTCATCCCCAGGAGAGGTTCACTCACGGTGTCCCAAGGACCCCATCTCCTTTGACAACATGGCTCCCCTCCATGCAAGAGCGTAAGCAGGGGAGTCAAACATGCTCCCACGCGGCGGGAGCAAAATGCTGCTCCCGCCAGAACAAAAGTTTCTCCTTCCTCACACTCTTGCGGGCAGAGAGACACAAAATTGCTCCAACCTGGGGGGAGCAGAAAAAAAACTGGTTCCACCAGGCAGGAGAAATGCTAGCTCCCACAGTACCCCGGATGGCTGTTGGCAAGGTAGTCAAAAGTACTGCAGGTGCCCTGGGGCGCGCTGTGCAATTACAACAATAGATAAACATGAGGGTGTCCTAGGTGGGCAACAGAACACCCCAAAAATTGTAAAAAGAAGAATAAATGAATAATAAATGAGCAGCAGAAGCCGCTCGTTTATTATTTAATGCTCCAACAAGAAGCGCTCCATAATTCTCTGCAAATGTTTTTATTGATTTTTGCGAGCTTGGTGGTGCCTATAGAAGGGGCTGGGGCACCACCAAGCATTTTCACAATGTTGTGGGGGCTGCAGGAAGTGTAGCTGTGCCCCAGCAACATTAAAAAAAAGTAACTCTCCTGGGTCATTAAATCCATGATCCTCTAGCTGGAGCTGCATGCTCTTCAGCTGGAGTGCAGGGCCCCTTTTTGGTTGTTTTATGGTTGCATTTTGTGGCTGACAAATTTAAAACGAAAGACTCAAAGACAGGTAGATATGTTTTTTCAAATAAAACTTTATTACAATGTTTTTTGACAATCACTTTTATTAAACCTTGCATGTATACATTTAGGTATTGGTGATTTTTTGACAAAGAAAATAGGTCTGCTTTACATATGTTGATATGCTAACCCATTGATAAAGCCAATAAGTTCACTTTTTATAGTTTTGTGTTCTGACCCTTTGACAAAGTCAGTGAGCCTTTCCTAAAAGAACATACTGTATATTGTAACATCACATAGCAATCAATCAATCAAGCAATCAATCAAGCATTTGTAAAGCACGCTACTCACCCAGGAGGGTCTCAAGGCGCTATGGGGGTAGGGGGAGTCAGCCTGCCTATGCGTGCATGGACGAAGGCTGTGAGCAGTGGGAAGTTGTGTGACAGCTAGGAGCCAGCGGCCAGGCCCTGCCCTCAACCGTACACTCTGCTTAGCCAGAGGCCCTGCACTGCAGTTGGGTAGGGTGTTTGGAGGAGCCAGGCACTTCGCCCAACCCTCTCCATGCACGGCAATCAACTATTCTCACTTTTTTTTTTTCAAACCAAGAAAAATTAACTGAAAAAACCCAAGATTAAAGTGACTTTATAGTTGGGAATTGTATTGATATGTTATTTTACATTTTTTTAAATAAAACTCAGAAATGTACTGGAAAAACTAAAGGTTGAAGAGATGCTATGAACTAAGAAAACAACTGAAGTTCACTAGTTATAGTTATCTCAAGTAACTATGGGGCATATTATCAAGGGGGTTTATCTCCGCTTTTTTGGCTTTAAAAGCCAAGAAAGCGGAGATAAAATGATCTCCCTATTACCTAGCTGTCGTTGACACCAGTTAGCGACAGCTAGTAGGAGATAGCGACCATCTTGGGCCCCGCTTTGCATGTCATTTATATTTATCACTAATGACATGCAAAGTGGGCGTTCCAAGATGTTAGCGACTGGAAACAGTCACTAACATCACTATCTCCTATTACCAACTTTTGGAGATATTCGCGCTAAGCGCGAACATCTCCAAAAGCTAACACCTGCCCCTGAGCAGTTCTTAGCCATGTTATCCAATGGGAGGTGGATAACATGGCTAAGAGCATTAGCTCGGTAATGCATGAATATTGCTGACTTTTCAGCGATATTCATGCATTGCGGCCGATTTTTATCGCATTTGCGAAAAACCTTGGTAATACCAAGGTTTATCTGCGATAAAATCGCCGCAGCTCTGCGGTAAATTTTTGTGTCTAACCAAGCAAATCGCTATTTCTTGGTAATATGCCCCTATATTTCGTGTCCTAAAGAAACTATAACTTAGGCCCTCCCCACGCACTGCTAATTACTTCAACTATTAAATAACTCACGAGAAATTCGATAACCTCATGGATAACATCACTGCTGCATCTGAAATGACAGAATTGATGACATCAGAATTATTAGGCTGAGGTCATAATATTTGCTAAGAGAGAAGGGGACATAGATGGTAAGCAGGGGTTAACTGGCAAGTGATTTATGACTGTATCCATGATAGGGACCCTACATAGTGAAGGCCGACACACAGAAGTGAGGCCGACCCAACACATGCTCAGGTACTTTGTGCCCTGCATTTCTGACCTCGAGCATTTACCAGTGAATATTTGCCCCTGTGGGTGTTGAATCAATGAGTGAATTATCACAATTGCTCAGAAAATGTCTTACATGCTGAGCTGTTCAAATTAAATGTCAAGCTAAGTTTACCAAACACAGTACAGTAACGCAACACAATCAGTTACATATTTTTCGGATTTCGCAATTCCCTCAGGTGATAAATTGCATATATTGGATGCATTCTGATCTGTCCATCTGTGGTTACAGACTTTCTTTATCACTTGTAAAAAATCACCATTCCCTACATATTTTGATAGTAAGCAAAGTGTTTGATAACAGATATTGTCGTACATTACTCTCAGAGTATTCATGAGTGCTATACGTTTCAATATTACTATCTCTAAAATAATTTGGCTGTGGGATAATTTGGAGATGGGGTCACTTTGAGTAAGTAAAAAAAATGTATAGATGCTAAATATAAAAACAAATCAACAAAAAGAGAGGTAGTGAGAGGAGTGAACACTCTTAGTCCCCACTGTAACTGGAAAAACAACAGAAGAGTGTTCCTTGGTTTTTAGATACAAAAGTAAGGGAGCACAATAAGAAACCAACAAAGCCCAGTAGGTTTGTTTAGAAAGCTCTCACTCACCGACCTGGTCGGTGACATGCTTCATCATCGGGCCCCACTGGGTGTGACCGAATGTCACCCCAGTGTGCTACAACGCCAGATTTGCTGCGGAGCTGGTAATGTGAAGATGTGAGGGCTATGTGGTGAGTTAAGTGAACAGAGTGAGGTGGTGAGTTAAAAATGCCTTGTATGTATCAAAAATTGATTTAATGGATGATCATCAAGGGCAAGATTAAAAAATGTGTTGGTAAACAAGGCCAACTAAATTGGATGGTCTGTTTCCAATAACATTAAGTGAAGAAGTGATTGGTCAACATGTTTCTGCCGATGTTGGTATAGTTAACCTGGCATTCGTCAGGACCTAGAGTGAATAAACCCCGGCGGTATGGGCACGCTAAGGCCCACCCTACCAAAGGACTTGAAAGTGAAAAAGTGTCTGTGAAGTGCAACAAAAAAGGGGGGCCTCACCGAACAAAAAGAGGGACGCACACACCCTCTTGGTCTCTAGGTCAGAGACAAAAATTAGAGGGCACCTGTGGAGGAAAAAGGGTACAGACAAACACAGAGACAAACACACAATTAGATTTTTGTCAATGAGCCAACAGCTTTAAAACCAGTGACTTGTGCTCAGTGGGCTACTAGGTGCACAACACATGACTAGTAGCAGAGGTGCGTGGCTCTGCCTCTGGCTGTATCTTACTTATTTATTTGATAGCATTTAACCGTGTCAAGTCAGTCTCACGTGTGGTACTTAGTGTTTCTGAACACAAGTACAATGACCCTCAGTGCGCGTGCGCTACGAGGAAGGTACGTGAGAGAATGGGGAATGGCGGTACGGTAGTAGACATGTACCATAAAGCAGTCACTTGCTCGCAATTTAACAACCAGGCGATCAATGGGCCAAAGGCCTGTGACCACTAACCCCATCCAAAAGTAGTGAGATAAACAAGTTCTCACTTCAAAAGAGATGAACTTTCACCCCATAGACCGCGGGAGGGGGGTGACGGCGTATTTGGCACATCCTGAAAGAGGGGAAACAAACAAACAAGGGACGAGCTCGCTACAGAAGCTTCAAATGTACTTAGCTCATATGGTAGAGTGCGGCCGGAACATTACTCACGCCCACGACGCCAGGCACCCGAATGTCCACCTGGTCAGCCCTCAGAACCGGGTCTTGCCGATCCGGACTTGGGATAACAAGCCCGTTTAAATAGCCGGGCTGGGTGAGCAACGCACGCTCTTCCGGGGTGGGCGTGGCATATTATGCGCATGCGTGAAAGATGGCCAATGGGATTGAAGACCTGGAGTAAACAAACCCGGGAAGACAATCTCTCAGCGGAGAGCGTCTAGCGGTATCATAACAGAGGGACGGGAATGTTGTGGCCTCAAATGATTAGGTAATGCGGACATGGAGTGGCTGGAGGGCCGAATTACCGGGTAGATGAAAAAAAACAGATATTAAAATATCTAAATTATTTGTAATGCGAGTCTAGGCACTGTTTGCACCGACAGTCAGAGCACACTGCATTTGTAACTAGCAGTTGGGTGAAGCAACAGAACTTGTACAGGTAGTTGAATCAGAAGATAGTAGGGCTCATTTACTCGGGAACAGGTTACTTGAGAACAGAGCCCCAAGGAATATCGTCATTAAGGCCATTTACGTGAGTGCCAAGGCGATACACCCAACGTTGTTCCTTCTCGAAGAGCCTGTCAGAAATGTTGGGGCCCCAAGTGATCTGTTCGATGACAGTCCATCTCAAGTCATTAGTGGTGTGGTTGGTTTGTAAGAAGTGGTCACTCATTTTAGTGGTGGCTTTTTTGCACCTAATATTGCTCCTATGTTCACATACCCTCTGTTTAACTTTCCTGGTCGTCATACCCACGTAGCGGAGTAGACAGGGGCATGTGATAAGGTAGACAACATTGGTAGAATTGCAGTTGGTGTGTGCTTTTTGCCACCATGTTTTGCCAGGTTCCAAAGACAATGATTTGGTGGCCGTCGTCAGGTGGCATACGGAGCAATTAGCACATGGAAAGTGGCCGGTGACCTTGGGTAGATTCCATGCATCGGTGACACTGCGTGTTGGTGTAGCTGTTAGTTCTTTAGGTCTAGTGTGAACCAGTGAATCTTTTAGGCTCCGTCCTTTCTTAAATGAAAACAGGGGTTTCTGCCAATCCTTCTTGGTGCTAGAGATAATTTTCCAATTTTTATTAATGGATTTTTTCATTAAGTTGGATGAAGCACTGTAGGTAGTAACACATGTGAGAGGGGGTTCCACCGTGGTTCTTATTACAGGTTCCAGTAGGACTTCACGTGGCTGGTTGCGTGCCCGTTTAAATCCTTTGTTTAGAATATGGTTGGGATAGCCCTTTGTTGTAACTTCTCAGTTAGATCAGTAGATTGTTGTTTGAAATCTTCTGTGCTACTACAGTTTCGCCGGATTCGCAGATATTGCCCATATGGTAGGGTTTCCATTAAAGGGCGTGGGTGAAAGCTGGAAAATTGCAGCAGGTTATTTTTTGCCGTGGCTTTGTAGTGGGTTTTGGTGGTTAGAGTTGTACCACTGTTAGCTATCACCACATCAAGAAACACCACCTCCATGGTGCTTACTGTGTGGGTGAATCTCAGATATCTGTTGATGGTGTTGATCCATCCGAGGAATTCCATCAGACGTTCCATACTTCCTTGCCATATTAGCAGCACATCATCTATGTACCGTTTCAAAAAGGAAATATTTCTGGCAAAGGGGTTGGTTATGGACTGGATATTCTTGGCCTCAAAATCAGATACGTACAGCCCCGCCACACTAGGGGCAAACGTACTGCCCATCGAAGTCCCGGAGCATTGAGGGGAGTGTAGTTGTTGATGTCGTTCAGCAACTCTTCACATACTCTTTCGTAACCTACCTTATGGGCAATATCTGCGAATCCGGCGAAACTGTAGTAGCACAGAAGATTTCAAACAACAATCTACTGATCTAACTGAGAAGTTACAACAAAGAGGCTATCCCAACCATATTCTAAACAAAGGATTTAAACGGGCACGCAACCAGCCACGTGAAGTCCTACTGGAACCTGTCATAAGAACCACGGTGGAACCCCCTCTCACATGTGTTACTACCTACATTGCTTTATCCAACTTAATGAAAAAATCCATTAATAAAAATTGGAAAATTATCTCTAGCACCAAGAAGGATTGGCAGAAACCCCTGTTTTCATTTAAGAAAGGACGGAGCCTAAAAGATTCACTGGTTCACACTAGACCTAAAGAACTAACAGCTACACCAACACGCAGTGTCACCGATGCATGGAATCTACCCAAGGTCACCGGCCACTTTCCATGTGCTAATTGCTCCGTATGCCACCTGACGACGGCCACCAAATCATTGTCTTTGGAACCTGGCAAAACATGGTGGCAAAAAGCACACACCAACTGCAATTCTACCAATGTTGTCTACCTTATCACATGCCCCTGTCTACTCCGCTACGTGGGTATGACGACCAGGAAAGTTAAACAGAGGGTATGTGAACATAGGAGCAATATTAGGTGCAAAAAAGCCACCACTAAAATGAGTGACCATTTCTTACAAACCAACCACACCACTAATGACTTGAGATGGACTGTCATCGAACAGATCACTTGGGGCCCCAACATTTCTGACAGGCTCTTCGAGAAGGAACAACGTTGGGTGTATCGCCTTGGCACTCACGTAAATGGCCTTAATGACGATATTCCTTGGGGCTCTGTTCTCAAGTAACCTGTTCCCGAGTAAATGAGCCCTACTATCTTCTGATTCAACTACCTGTACAAGTTCTGTTGCTTCACCCAACTGCTAGTTACAAATGCAGTGTGCTCTGACTGTCGGTGCAAACAGTGCCTAGACTCGCAATACAAATAATTTAGATATTTTAAATATCTGTTTTTTTCATCTACCCGGTAATTCGGCACTCCAGCCACTTTATGTCCGCATTACCTAATCATTTGAGGCCACAACATTCCCGTCCCTCTGTTATGATACCGCTAGACGCTCTCCTCTGAGAGATTGTCTTCCCGGGTTTGTTTACTCCAGGCCTTCAATCCCATTGGCCATCTTTCACGCATGCGCATAATATGCCACGCCCACCCCGGAAGAGCGTGCGTTGCTCACCCAGCCCGGCTATTTAAACGGGCTTGTTATCCCAAGTCCGGATCGGCAAGACCCGGTTCTGAGGGCTGACCAGGTGGACATTCGGGTGCCTGGCGTCGTGGGCGTGAGTAATGTTCCGGCCGCACTCTACCATATGAGCTAAGTACATTTGAAGCTTCTGTAGCGAGCTCGTCCCTTGTTTGTTTGTTTCCCCTCTTGCAGGATGTGCCAAATACGCCGTCACCCCCCTCCCGCGGTCTATGGGGTGAAAGTTCATCTCTTTTGAAGTGAGAACTTGTTTATCTCACTACTTTTGGATGGGGTTAGTGGTCACAGGCCTTTGGCCCATTGATCGCCTGGTTGTTAAATTGCGAGCGAGTGACTGCTTTACGGTACATGTCTACTACCGTACCGCCATTCCCCATTCTCTCACGTACCTTCCTCGTAGCGCACGCGCACTGAGAGTCATTGTACTTGTGTTCAGAAACACTAAGTACCACACGTGAGACTGACTTGACACGGTTAAATGCTATCAAATAAATAAGTAAGATACAGCCAGAGGCAGAGCCACGCACCTCTGCTACTAGTCATGTGTTGTGCACCTAGTAGCCCACTGAGCACAAGTCACTGGTTTTAAAGCTGTTGGCTCATTGACAAAAATCTAATTGTGTGTTTGTCTCTGTGTTTGTCTGTACCCTTTTTCCTCCACAGGTGCACTCTAATTTTTGTCTCTGACCTAGAGACCAAGAGGGTGTGTGCGTCCCTCTTTTTGTTCGGTGAGGCCCCCCTTTTTTGTTGCACTTCACAGACACTTTTTCACTTTCAAGTCCTTTGGTAGGGTGGGCCCTAGCGTGCCCATACCGCCGGGGTTTATTCACTCTAGGTCCTGACGAATGCCAGGTTAACTATACCAACATCGGCAGAAACATGTTGACCAATCACTTCTTCACTTAATGTTATTGGAAACAGACCATCCAATTTAGTTGGCCTTGTTTACCAACACATTTTTTAATCTTGCCCTTGATGATCATCCATTAAATCAATTTTTGATACATACAAGGCATTTTTAACTCACCACCTCACTCTGTTCACTTAACTCACCACATAGCCCTCACATCTTCACATTACCAGCTCCGCAGCAAATCTGGCGTTGTAGCACACTGGGGTGACATTCGGTCACACCCAGTGGGGCCCGATGATGAAGCATGTCACCGACCAGGTCGGTGAGTGAGGGCTTTCTAAACAAACCTACTGGGCTTTGTTGGTTTCTTGTGCTCCCTTACTTTTGTATCTAAAAACCAAGGAACACTCTTCTGTTGTTTTTCTAGATGCTAAATATGTCATTTTTTCGCCACTGCATTTAGAAAACTGCTTTCTTTTTGGGTGACAGCGTAAGTTAATTTGTTCATACACGTATGCGGTCTTTAGTAGAAATAACTTTTAAAGAGCAGATTTAGCTGCACTAAAAGGAGGGGTGGAGCTTTACAAAATTCATCTGCAAAGTTCTGCAAAATAATTGCTTGCTGTGTTATGTTACATAATATAGATACTGATGCACCTGTCCCTTTTTGCAGGGTTATCCACAAATGTTTTGCCTTCCTCTGCCAACTTTCTGAGCTTCTTTTTGTTGGCTTAAGGGCTCTAAGCACATTACCACTACCAATTAGTGCTAAAGTGCGTGTGCTCCCCTCTTTAAACATGGTACGATTGGTTTACACCTGTTTGGCATATTTAATTTACTTCTAAGTTCCTTGTAAAGGGTATACTGTATGCCCAGGGCAAGAAATATAAATGCTACTAGGCCTGTAGCACTGCTTCTGCCACCCACAGAAGTAGCCTTTTAAATCTGTCTCAGGTCTGCCAGTGCACATTTTACTGCCACGTTGACTTGGCATTTAATGCTCCTTACCAAGCCTTACACTCCCCTTTTATTACACATGTCACCCCTAGGGTAGGTCCTAGGTAGCCCTGTAGGCATGGTGCTGTGTAAGTGAAAAGTAGGACATCTGTCCTTATTGAGTGGCATGTCCTGGTGGTAACAAACAGCCTATTTTGTTTCTTACTGCTAAGAGGCCTACTCCTCTCATAGGCTAGCACTGGGAAGTCCCTTGTATATTTTTAAGCAGTAAATCCTGACCAGAAAGGAATGGTGTTGCCATGTTTGGTATGCACAGAATAGTGGTGATAAATCCTGATTACTGGTGTATTTAGATTTTACATTACCATTTTAGAAATGCCACTTTCTAAAAGTGAAAGACACACATGATGGAATGCAGAGCAAATTAAACATTCATCCACCAGCCAAGAGATCTGGGTTTAATCCATCATTCATTTGCTCACCATGCCACCCCAGTTTAGACCCAGCCATATGCAAATCAGTCTTGATCCTGTGCCTCATGGGAGCAGTCTAGCCCAAACAGCCAAACCAACTCCTCCCTGGACAAGAAAAAAACATCCCGCAACCGGTTTCAGGGTATCACCACTCATCAGCCAGGCTGATTCCCTTACATTTCATCCTGTTTTAATTTGTATACTCAATACAATTGTTTAACTAAAAGATACTCGTGCCTTTTCATTTTCATGTAACATGTGTTTGTTTCATGGTGTGGGCATGTAAAGTTCACAAGTCTTCTAAGGCTGTGGTGGTGACTTCAAGGAGAACATTTGCACCATTCTGGCTACACTGTGCCATGTCTCTCAGGATGTTGACAGTGCTTGTAGTGTGCACACCGGCAGCACTGGCTCTTTATTACCCTTCGACCCTTTCAAGTATATATTTTGATTATCACTTTCATCATGTATGGCACCACAGGGCATATTATCAAGAACGGTGTTAAAATTATCGCCGCTTTAGCGGCAGGAAACTGCTGCTAAAGCGGCAAAATGGGCTTGATAATATGCCTCCTGAGAATTCCAATAGAAGCCCAGGTTCACACCAGAACATGGGCTTCTATGGGAATTCACAAGGGAGTACTTTCATGCCCCTTTTTGCCGCTTTATCAGCAGTTTCCTGCCGCTAAAACGGCGATAATTTTAATCTCGTTCTTGATAATATGCCCCCAAGAGCTTACATACAAAGAAAACCAGATAACGATCAGGTCGTCCCAGTGCACTGCTGCAAGTCACTCGAACTGAGTGTACTAAGTTAAACAATAATCTCAATTACATTTCAAAAAACATTATCATCCTCATTTTGGTTTTGACAAAGAGCAGTTTCAAACAATGAAACAGAGATAGTCCTTTTAGTTTTGAATCGAAAGTCTTTATGTAAAGTCAGATAATTCAAATTCCAGATCCACAGGATAAGATTCAGGAAGATTCATGTTGAGTTTCAAATTATAAATCCCAATGCATTTCGGGCAAAAAACAACACACCCTTCGTCAGGGGTATCTGTACAGAATAATATATACATGTCAAACAAAAGTTTACAAAGGCAACAGGCAAAGTAGCATAGAGTCAGTGGCCCCATATTAAAGAAAATACGGAAAAAGTCATAAAGTGTTGAAGACTTAAAGCTTTAGAAGACAAAAAGTAAGGTAAAGTGACTGGGTCAAGGGGAGAGGAAAAGAAGAGAAAAGGAAACGCTGAGTGTGCCGATAATGCCTTAGTGCGATGCAAGAAACAAAACGTGCGTGGAGAGAAAAGCTCTGAAGGTTGCCAGTGGATACCAAGGGGTGATACGTGAAAGCAACCATTAGTATTAAGCTAACGTAAAACATGGAATAGTGATGGTGAAAGTTAACAAATGTTAGGTAAAGAGACTAGGGTCATATTACCAAGCAATAACGATAATTATCGCTATTGCTTGGTTAGAGACAAAAATTTACCGCTGAGCAGCGGCGATTTTTACCGTAAATAAACCTTGGTATTACCAAGGTTTATCGCAAATGCGATAAAAATCGCCGCAATGCATGAATATCGCTGAAAAGTCAGCGATATTCATGCATTACGGAGCTAATGCTCTTAGCCGTGTTATCCACCTCCCATTGGATAACATGGCTAAGAACTGCTCAGGGCAAGTGTTAGCTTTTGGAGATATTCGCGCTTAGCGCGAATATCTCCAAAAGTTGGTAATAGGAGATGGCGATGTTAGCAACTGTTTTCAGTCGCTAACATCTTGGCACGCCCACTTTGCATCTCATTAGTGATAAATATCACTGACATGCAAAGTGGGGCCCATGATGGTCGCTATCTCCTACTAGCTGTCGCTAACTGGTGTTAGCAACAGCTAGGTAATAAGGAGATCATTTTATCTCCGCTTTCTTGGCTTTTAAAGCCAAAAAAGCGGAGATAAACCCCCTTGATAATATGCCCCTAGGTTCTTACCAGAATGCTCAACGTGATAAGAGAGTCAAAGAGCAGGCTTCTACTTCAATATAAGTGGTAGAACAATGAGAGAAACTAGAATTTAAAAGGCTAAATGGCATAACACTGATAGAACTGTGAACGAGTGCGCAAATCGGGGTGGCTTACCGGAAAAGTGACTTGATTTCGGTTATACGAGCGGAGAAGGAGTGGTCAAGACAATCTGGGGAAAAAACTATGGGCTAAAGTCGCAGGTGGTAGGAAGTATACAGGATATTAATGGAGTCAGTGCAAGTTACTCACCACCAGAGTCGGTAAGCGGTGCTCTAAATCTCCAGACGCCAAGATCACCAAGTACGGTGTAGCAAACTCGGGGAGAGTTAGCGTTCATAAAAAAAATGGGAAATAAAAGACGGACTACGTAAGGGTGAACTAAGGAAAAACAATGGCGGCCATCTTGCGTTAGTATAGTGAGTGTAAACAGTGTGAAGAAACAGAAAAGGTAGGCAAGAGAAGTTGATGCCACTGGAGGGTGTTGCCAGCAATATCTATACTACTATAATACTATTATAAAGAGAGAACTTGCACCTTTTGGCCAGGTAAACTCGGGAACCACAGCACCAATCACAACACCCAATACAGCGTTGGAAAGGGCAGTTGCAGCAGAAGGACATAGGCTATCCAGACGCCCACCATATACATTCAAAATGTAAAAGATCCGTGCCAGCAAAGTAGTCCCTTGTGGCCGTGTCTGCATTGTACTGTGGGTGTGTGCTGGGGTGTGACAATCGCTGGGGGCATTCCGTCACGATTGTTGTTTTTTCTTCCCAGGTTCTATACATTCCTGCTCCCTTTAAATAGTAATTCATTGGTGGTCCCATTCTCTTAGAAACACCCCAAAAACAGTTATGGGCAAACATACAACTAAAAGGCCCTGCAAAGCATTATGGGATAAGCTTAGCATAATTTTTAGCATTCATGAAAGGGTTTCAATGTTTTTGAGTTTTGCTCATCAGGGACATCTTGGGACGACGAGGTGAACTGCAGCTTGATGTATAATATTTTAAATACGATTGCATTTGCCTCATCAGGGACATCTAGGGACGGCGAGGTGAACTGCAGCTTGATATATAATATTTTAAATGCTATTGCATTTGCATCATCAGGGACATCTAGGGACATGAGGTGAACTGCAGCTTGATGTGTAATAGTTTAAATGCTATTGGATTTGCCTCATCAGGGACATCTAGGGACCATGAGGTGAACTGCAGCTTGATGTATAATATTTTAAATGCTATTGCATTTGCCTCTTGGGGACAACTGGGGAGAACGAGGTGAACTGCAGCTCTTTGTAGACTTATTTGGATACTATAATATTCACTTCCCACTGCTAATCTCGTCCCATAATGGTTTGCAGGGGCTTGATCTCAAAATCATCACCTCTCTCACTGCTTGCTGGAAGCTAATTTCACTTTTCTGAAATGACTATATGCATTTTAGCATGTAGAAATACTTGTTATTTTACCTTGAATATATGAGGTTTCTGTTTTAAGAATTGAAATCTGACGGAACGAAATATTGCGGATTTATTGTACCAAGTTCGCGCCAATTCCGTCCACCCCTACTTTAAATACCCCTGCACCCCATAATCATAACCCACCCTTACTCTATAAAATACCCCAACACCCTTAAACACTAACCCATCTTAACCCTATAAATATACCCTGTACCCCAAAACCCAAACCTATCCCTAAACCCTAAAAATACCCCTGTACCCCAAAACCAAAACCTAGCCCTGAACCCTATAAATACCCCTGTACCTCAAAGCCCAAACATACCCCTGAACTCTAAAAATACCCCTGTACCCCAAAATCCAAACCTACACCTGAACCCTAAAATACCCCTGTACCCCAAAACCCAAACCTAGCCCAGAACCCTAAAATACCCCTGTACCCCAAAACCCAAACCTAGCCCATAACCCTTAAAATACCCCTGTACCCCAAAACCCAAACCTACAACTGAACCATAAAATACCCCTGTACCCCAAAACCCAAACCTAGCCCATAACCCTTAAAATACCCCTGTACCCCAAAACCCAAACCTACCCCATAACCCTAAAAATACCCCTGTACCTCAAAACCCAAACCTAGCCCAGAACCTTAAAATACCCCTGTATCCCAAAACCCAAACCTAGCCCTGAACCCTAAAAATACCCCTGTACCCTAAAACCCAAACCTAGCCCTGAACCCTTAAAATACCCCTGTACCCCAAAACCCAAACCTACCCCTGAACCCTAAAAATACCCCTATACCCCAAAACCCAAACCTAGCCCAGAACCCTAAAAATACCCCTGCACCCCATAACCCACAACTATATCTGAACCATTAAAATACCCAAACACCCCAAAACATATACTTCAGTACCCCAAAACATATACCCCTATATCCGCACTTGCCTTATTCAAACATTTTTTAAAAACATGCTTTTACCATTCATGCATTTACAACGAATTTCGTTGTAAATGTATGTGTGGTAAAAGCATATAAAATGTAATGCCATGCGTTATAATGGCATTGAGGAGTCATGGTACTTTTGGAATGAAAGTATGCGGAGTCATGGTATGCGGAAAGAAAGTTGTGCTATAATGGGTGTTTACCCTCCCCCGGTAAGTACATTGGTGGCACGGCGGCCCACATCTCCAGCAACATACTCATAGTTTTTCACCACCCATTTGAAAAATGCACAGGTCTCTCTCATTGATGGCCAGGACCGGCATACGCTTTTAGACACACCTCCCGCCACAAGTTC
This sequence comes from Lissotriton vulgaris, assembly GCF_964263255.1. Classification (NCBI taxonomy): domain Eukaryota; kingdom Metazoa; phylum Chordata; class Amphibia; order Caudata; family Salamandridae; genus Lissotriton; species Lissotriton vulgaris. Next base: position 24,947,682 of record NC_141696.1, on the reverse strand, counting down.
TAGAATTGTGAACTTTAGAGCTGGGGAGCTACGTTCGAATCTCGGCATCAGCTCAACATCCTGTGATTCCAGGCAAATCTCTTTGTCTCCCCGTGCCTACCAGAAATGAATGTGTTCTTCTGTAATGTAAATTGTGCTCATGCCATGTTGTCGAGTTCGCGCTATATAATAAAATTAAAATAAAGTAGGGAAACTCGAGTTCACACACTACTGAACGCGCACTCTTAAGTGCATCAGCAGTGCACTGTGAATCGGAGCGTTTCACAGGCCTGTCACAGATAAGAAATGCTATCTAAACGAAATCCTACAAAACAATATACTACTGGCCGGCAGCAATTCATACCCGGACAACGTCGGGACGGGCTGCTCGTATATATATATATATATATATAAATATATATATATAGACACATAGTAACCTATAAGTCACTCTCATGGCAGGCCTTAACAATCCTGAAGGCAGAGTGCTTGGTTTCGTTTGAGAGGGTGCCCTAGCATGAGCTGAACCCCTTTGCAGCTGTTGGAAATACCTCCTTATAGCTGTTCCATGATATAGGTATACCATATGCTCTTAAAGGCATTATAATCCTTGCGGTTAATGCTAACTTTGGTTTGGCTTTATCAAAACATGTCGTGTTTGGTGTCAAACACTTTGGAATACTACCCCTGCCAGTTCTGGCAGCAGGGCTAGCATTCCACCCGTCTAGAGGGAGAAGACATGTACACAATGGTATACCCTGTAAATGTTTTAAAGATCCTCAGCATCACAAAATGGATGCTGCTTCCACAGACACGAGTCTGACCTCCTGCTGCTGGAAAAAACTCCAGCAGGGAAGGCCTGGACAATAGGTTTCCTGTCCAGGGAGGTGCTAGCACCTCCCCAGACAGGCTTTAGTGTATTGGGGCAGGGTGGGTTTCATTCAGTGAATGCTTTTCAGACACTGCCTGGGGCACACAAGATACTCCATGCATTCCCAGTTCAAACAGGTTGCTGGGGCACTCTGCCCCAGCTCTGGTGTGAAATTGGACAAAGGGGAAGGGGTGTAACCACCCCACCCCTGGCCCACACATAGGTGGGACCATAGAGTTAGTCCATCCCCTAAACTTTGTATAAATATAGGAACCTGGGGGCATATTACCAACAAATAGCAATATTTATCGCTAAGTAGGGTTAGCGACAATATTTTTATCGCTGCGCATCACCGATTTTTATCGCTGAGATAACTTGCTATTAGCAAGGTTTATCTCAAAAGCGATAAAAATCCAGGCGATAGCAGCGAAATGCGTTAATATCGCTGAGAATACAACGATATTCACACATTAGCAACGAAATGCTCTTAGCCATGTTATCCACCTCCCATTGGATAACATGGCGAAGAATTGGTCTGGGCAGGTGTTTTCCATACCTTCACCTGCCTTGCTAATAGGCGATAGCGACGTTAGCAACTGCTGTCAGTCTTTAACGGGTTGGGTACGCCCACTTTGCATGTCATGAGCGGTAAATATCGCTGACATGCAAAGCGGGCCCCAAACTGCTCGCTATCGCCTACAAGCTGTCACTAACAGCTGTTAGCGACAGCTTGTTAATAGGGCAATAGAATTATCGCAGCTTAGCGGCCGAAAACGGCCGCTAACGCAGCGATATTCGCCTATCGCCCTCCTTGGTAATATGCCCCAAGTCACTAGGACTTTAGATTACCCTGGACAAAACTCTGCGACATATATCTTGGACCTTCGACATTCCATTTCGACTGGAAGACGGAAGAAGTCTCCCTTGAAGTCAAGGAGTGACCTTCCTGTTCAAACATGCCCCAAAGATGCATCTTGTGGGTCTGCATTTTAGAGGCTCCCACCAGATCCCGAAGAATCTGCGACACAGGACACAGACTTTCAGACATCTCTGAGCCTGACACGAGTCCCCAGCAAAGCTGAGACCTGTAGCTAACTCGAGAGACGTGGGACCGGAACTCCTCGACGTTCTGCAATTTTGCAACTGCACCTACCTTACGAAGTTTCCCGAAGTTGTGCATTGGGCTATTTGCTGCGCTTGCCCCGAGCACCTTTTGCACTGAAGCTGAGAGGCCGACACTTCACGAGTGCTCCATGGGACAGTTTTCTTAACCGCAGCTCAAGGCTCCTTCGCGATCCCTAGTCTATTGGTCCCCACAAAGGACACTCCTTTGTCTAAAGGACTTTCCTGGTTGCTCTAGATGTGTCCTGACTCCCCTCCAAAGGGTGAGTCCCTCAGACCTTACTGGTCTGCACTGAAGACAATCTTGTCATCTTACATGGGTTGATGTTGCCAAGGCTTGTTGGGTCCAATTCGGAAACCGATGCTGCAGCACTCGACATCCTTTGTGGTACAGCTTGAATCCAGCTCCTGGTTGTTGTTGATGCCTCCTAGACCTCGTGGCTGAAGAGTCAAGCTTCACCTACTTCACCTTAATGCACCCGACATCTGCTGGCATCTTCCTGTCACCATCCTGGTCACTGGCTAGTGACCCAGCCTCTGTCACCTCTGCTTTCAGGTTCTTCAGATCTCTGATCCACCCTTGGATCAACCTGGACACTTTTCCTCTGGTCGCCTGCAGCATTTCTTCGCAGCTCTCCATTGGAATCGACGACGAAAGCCAACACCAAAAGACACCTATGCACCCGGCTTCTCTGGGTGAGGTAACACGAGTACTCCGGTGCTCCTGTGGGTCTTGACTTTCGAAGTGTCTAAATCTAAGGGGGTTCCATTGTTCACTCCTAAGAGTCCTTAATCTTTAAAATTGTAACAGAAGTCTATGGTGATTCGCGGCTGTGTTTAGACACTGCACGCGTCCCCCGTGGGTCTCCTGCATCCCTACCTTGAGTGGTTCCTGGTTGCCCCAGCGGTTCTACAGGTCCTAGGCCTCACTTTTTTTTTTGTCCTCATTTGCTGAACCCTTATGTGTGCTATAAAAAATCGCCAACCACCATTTTGTGCTACCTTATCTTGCCCACCAGAACCAATAGTGTGCATCAGACAATTGCACAAAAAACGAGTATCAGATTGGCGGAAGAAGGAGAAAACCACACACAGATAGGGTGACCTTCAAAGAACTCCATCTGGGCATATTTCAGCCTGTTGGACCAGAAACTCGGAGAAGACCCTGGCTATAGGTCCTTGGAGCAGGGAAGCTGGCATAATCATAGGACCCGGTGGAAAAAAAAAACCCCGGAAACCTACTTCCACTGTATCAAATATTCCCAAAAAGCAACTTTTTTTCCTACTGCAGGGTCTCGCCAAGTCTACTTTAGAAACTTCACATAGGGACGATAACCATCCTATATATGTTGGAGGGGCTTTATCCACCCAAAACCTGCAGATCTGTCTCCTTGCCATTAGAATTGCAAAAAACAGGAAGAATCTGGCATGTCCTAAGATGTTTTCATCAATCCCAAAGATAATCAAAGGGAGAGTACTGCTCAAAGTGGTGTTTAGAATGGAGGATAGGGCTTCCATCACCTCTTCCCAAAAGCGTCTAATGGCTGGGCACTCTTTGAACATGTGCACATCTGAGGCTTCTGCAAGATCACATTTGTTAAATGTTTTCCCTGGCTGGAATTTTGCTAGTTTTTGGGGGGACAGATATGCTCGATGTAAAGTATATAGGTGGTTTCGCCTCAGTCAAGCTGGCTTCACAATTTTATACAGTAGGCTAAAGGAGTTCAGCCACAAATGCTGGCACTGTTCACCTACATTTCTACCCCATGACACCTCCGGGAGATTGGTGTCCTCGTCTATCTCCTCCAGTATCGCCCAGTACCAACATGCAACCTCCTCCCCCCCCCCCCTGGCCTTGTCACCAATACATTTTCTAAGTTGCTATAATCTCCCAGGGGGACTCCCTTCCTTGTCAATGCCTGAGCCCAACTGGACAACTGTATGTATTTAAAGCTAGATAGACTTGGCCCGACTTTCTCCCGCAAAGCCTCTCAAGGAATCATTGAGCCTCCTGCTATCAGCTCTCCCCAATTTAAGATTCTGGCTTCCTTTATTGGACATGCCAGCCTGTCCTTAAGACACAAAGGTGCCTGGTGAGTCCCACATAGGTTCTAAGTTGGAAAAATAGCTCATACCTGTTGGTTTTCTAATTGTGGACCAATTACTGGCCAACGATTGAAGAATTTTTAATTTTATCTTTAAAAAAAATTTCTGGTCCCCAAACTTAAAAAGGAAGCCGTCATATGGAAGATCAGACCCCTCCAACATAGCTCGAAACATCCTCCCCGTAGGGTTATCCACTGGTGTTTTCATTATCATTCTTGAGTAGGATAGTTGGAAAGCCCAAGCATAATATTGGATGTCTGGTGATGTTAGCCCTCCTTTTTCTCTCCTTCTCCTCAGCTTTTTCCAAGCCAAATAAAAGAGTTTAATTCTTGTTGACATTTAGATATCTGTTTGACATCAAAGGCCATAGGGATAGCGTTAAACAAAAAGGTATATTTAGGCAGGATAGACATTTTTATAAGGTTAGTCCTCCCAAAGATAGATAACGGGAGATTGTTCCATGCCTTGAGTTGTTTTCGACATTCCTTATGTACTCGCTCAAGATTATAATTGGCGATTTTGCTTATGTCTTGGGTTATTGTAATACCGAGATAGCGCATAGAGGACACTACCTCCACCTGAATGTTAGGAGTATTCCAAGCCATAATTTCCATTTTTTCAGAATTTATGTTCTATCCCTCATGTGGTTCTTATACCACTATTTTAGTATATGGTTTGTGAGGCCCCTAGGGCATAACGTATACTGTGCTAATTTACTGTGTGCTAATTAAGTTCTTGTATTGTACTTTTGCCTCTAGCCTCATGAAGAGACTAGGGGTGTGTGTTTTAGAATGAACACATATATTTTATTTATATACCTTGTGTGGTGTATTTTCATTTGATCATTCAAGAGATTATAGACTGGTAAAACAAGCTGCTTTACATTCCTTCAAGACGGAGCCTGAAGGCTGCTCTCCACAGCTTCCACTAGGATAGCTTTCTATAAAGGTTGTCTAAACCTACCATCAATAAGGGTCGTTTGGACTGGTGCAAGGTGTCCACTAGAATAGTGGACATCATATGCCAGACCAATTTCTCACACGGACCCCTTACTAGATGTGCCTCCGCGGATGTTCCGTGGATTTTCACTAGTGTTGGATTCTTCAATCAGCTCACAGCATGCCCGGGCAGCATCTCAGCATAGCATCTGCATTTCGTGTGTCTAACTAACTACAAACTAACCTGCAGCACCATCACGGAGCCGTGATCGAAACGGCTGGGTGCTTCTCCATTCTTCACCGCGCTGTGAGGGAAATCGCCAGCAAGACCCGGGAGGCTGCAACTACAACTCCCAGCACCCCTGGGACACAACGCGCACCCGTGACGCCTCAGCCTGCGCCCGGAGGCACTAGAAATCCGGCGAGCGCGCCCCGCAGAGCGGGATGCTACATCATTACCTGCAGCAGCATCACGGAGCAGTGAAGGAAACGGCTGGGTGCTTCTCCATTCTACACCGCTGCGTGAGGGAAACGGCCAGAGAGACCCGGGTGGCTGCAACTACAACTCCCAGCACCCCTGGGACACAACGCGCACCCGTGACGCCTCAGCCTGCGCCCGGAGGCACTAGAAATCCTGTGAGGGCGCCCCGCAGCGCGAGACACGCGCGGGCCAAGGGCGGCCCGTCTGTGCCCGTCCCGGACCGTTCGAGGCCGTGCTGGGCCACCTCCCCTGACATCGCCGTTTTGAGAACAGTTGGATCGTGTAGTGGTGAGTGGGGTGTCTTTTATTATTATCTATTGAATGCTTGGGGCAAACAAAAACTATGAGCAAACTAAATCCAACCCCTCTAGTACGTAATGCCACCTCTATTGCCACTATGTTGGAGAGGGCAATGAATATAGTCAGCACAGAGATTGAGCTGACTGAGAGACGAATGTCCCTGGGCGCCACAAAACCCCAATCTTTAATACTAATCAAGAACACTAACATAAGCGACCCTCAACTAACATCACATAGTGAGGTTGTCCCTTGCCCACACCCACTAATTGGAGAGAATATATTGGGCGTGGAAGGCTCTGCCCTCACAGGAGCAACAGTAGATTCGGCATCTGGGAGCTGCCCAACTGACATTTTAGCCATGGCCACTTCAGATATTTCCCCTAATCCAGAAGTATGCGGAGCGAAAAGGAAGAGGAAGGCAGTGAAACCAGCCATTCCCAAATGGAAACAGCCTCCACGCTTGAATTCACAACGCACAACATTAAATACTTGGATTAGGGGCTCGAAGGCCCTAGTAGACCCAATCCCTAGTAGTGACTCAATTGATTCAGCTTCATTGGATATTTTAAGTAATTCTGTATATACTCGAATGGAATCTACACAGACTGCCTTTTCTTATTTTACACTAGGGTACACTGCTATGGACATTATTATTGATACGTTGTACGAACCTGTTAAAGGGCTTGCGGATTCAAATTTTGGGAAATTATGGAAGCGCTTAGATCGCTTGGAATCTTTAACCATTAAGGCTAAATCTCCTTATAGGGAACCTAAACAGTTACCTCAACAGGTTAGTCTTCAAGAGAACTTAGCTCAGGGTGGGCAACAAGTGCCCCTAATTGCAAAGATGCCATCTGCCCCCAGTGACACTCATAGTAAAATTAAAGATCGCACAGTTTCAAAAACATGTATTGGATCTGTTAACACTGCCAATACTCAAAATATAAGCCTTACTGGCACCCATGTTGCCTCGACAATCCGTACAAGTACTGTCGATAATAACACAAATGGGCATGTTGAGTTAAATAGGGATGTTTTAAATCTTCCCCCAGCATCATGCCCGTATGTTCTGATTCTTGCAGGGGTACCCCCATTAGAGAAAAACAAACCAGAGTACTGGGAACAGTTACGGAACAAAAGTGTGGATTGGCTGGCAAAATATAAAGGGTATAGGAGGTCTGACTTATATGATATTTTAATGGTACGAAGGGTAGGTTGGGTGGGACCAGCAGAAAAAACTATTGGGGGTGATTGTATTGTCATCAACTTTCGCCGACCAGGTACCGTTAGATCAATACTGGCTGTTAGAGAGAGTAACTGTCCCTTACCCACAAACATCTGTACACTACCCCTTAGTTTTTTCTATAGACCACCACCCGCACAGCGTCCACTTACTAGCTCTTTCTACCAGTCGGTGAATATGTTTTCTACCATCTCCGATTTAGATACTCTTGATTGACCCCTATCTAAATAACAACCAACTGAATCTGCCCTCATAGTACCTGTGGAGAATATTAAAGCCAATATTGACACTGCGGCCGAAAACATTCCCTTAAATGATCACTCCGATTTATTATTACAGGTGCTGAGTTGGAATGTGGCCGGTCTGGCCTCTAAACTAAACATCGAAGAATGGGTCAAAATGATGAATAAATACGACATCCTCATGTTCCAGGAGACCTGGGCAACCAAAGAGTTATATCTCGAAGGATTTGAGTGTTTTAATATTATACCTCCCCATCTTAAGTATGGCAGACCCTCAGGCGGCCTATCAATATGGGTTAATATTGCATCGGGTGGTAGAGTAAAATCAATTCCCACCAAAAACACCAATTTCCAAGCATTGATGTATACACGGGGGTTTCTATTTGTTTTAGCAATTTTTATAATAATGATTTTTTAACTGCACCTAATGTTAATTTTGTTAACCTTTTCAACTTTATTTTGGATATGGACAATTTGCTGGGAAATAATAAACCGGTAGGGATATGCTTGGGGGGCAATTTCAATGCAAAGATTGTAGGGGGTAATACTGTGAGCCCCACCGAGCATATCTTAATCATTCCATGCAAGAGAGGATATGAATTAATAGACCACCTATCAAATAGTAGTCTTTTAAATGTTATGGATATCGCAGCTGTAAAAATTGAAGATAATCCAATACCTACTTATAAAGGTTTCAGACGAGCCTCAACTATAGATTATGTTTTTATATCAGCATTATTGGAAGACCACCTAGTTCTGGCTGAGGTTAGGGCATCTACTTTTGGGGACCATAATCCAATCTTTGGGATCCATTAGGATGGCGGGCAAATTGCCCCCACCAGGCTGGCGGGGGCAATCCGCCCGCCATCCGCACCTAAATTCCCCCTCGCTATATTAGCATTGTGGCACAATTCTAAAAATGTAGGATGTGCCCGCCACTGTGGCGGGCACATCCAAATACCCCCCACGGGACCCCCGCCCTTATAGCAGGCGGTTCCGAAGTTCGATTGAATGGTGGGCGGACAATGTCCGCCCGTCATTCTAATGAGCCACTTAGTCTCTTTTAGGGTGGCTCTGAGGCCCAATATTAGAAAGGAACCAGGGTGCGTCACATAGAACCCTCCAATGACAACCTAAGAGTTAAATGGAAGGGCATGGACTGCCCAAAGGTGTTTCAAAAGATGGTAAAAACCCACCCTTCGCTTTGTGAGACGTGTCTCACATTGGCCAACCCTAACCCAGAGGAAGTCTCTGCTTTTGTTTTATTTTGTGCAGGAATTAAAGAATTGATTTCTAGACCGGTAGCTACATCTAAACCTGACCCTAGGTGGTTTGATAATATTTGTTCCAAGGCAAACAGGGAACTCAGAGCCGCGTTAATAGCTTCTCCCAGAGATCCTCACCTTATTAGAGTGTTAAGGCACACTTATAAGAGTATAGTAAAGCATAGGAAAGATGTGGTTTTAAAAGAGCATTGGAGTAACCTGGCCTGTGCCGCTAAGCTTAATAATATAAATGTTTTTTGGTTAGCCACTAAGTCACTGAGAGCGTTTGGCAATACATCCACCCTGTTAAGCTGCAATATAACAAGTGAAGCGTGGGTAGCTCATTTTTCAAAAATGTATGCTTCCACGTTTCAATGCGAAGACATTTTTGGAAATCTCATCCTCGTCCAAATTCAAATATCTCTGTCAGAAGTCGAGGATGCAATAAATCAGAGTCTGGAAAATAAATCCCTGGGCTACTGAATGTTTTTAATAATTTAACAATAACTAAAATCCCAAATACCTGGTCCACTTCCGTAATCGTCCCCATTTTTAAAAAGGGAGATAGATCTAATCGAGCTGCTACAGACCAATCTCCCTAATTGATAACACTCTTAAGATTCTGGGGAGGATCCTATTTAACAAAATCAGAACGTGGGCAGAGGATGGAAATATATTAAATAAATGCCAGTTAGGTTTCCGAACTAATCTTGGAACGGTGGAGCAGTGCCTGAACCATTTAATTGTAGGGAAATATACCATCGCCCAGCACAGTCCTCTCTACCTGGCATTTGTGGATCTTACATCCGCTTTTGATTTTGTTAATAGATCCAGGCTTTGGCAATGCCTTTTACATTATGGGTTGGATAAAAACTTTGTGCATTTTTTAGCGTATTTACATAGGGACCTAAGGACTCGGTGAAATAAGTATGGATGGAGCAGTTTCAGGGGACATCGTAGTTGGTAGACGCGTTAGAGAAGGATGCGTTCTTGCCCCACTTTTCTTTATTTTATATGTCAATGAGCCACATAATGTATTGTCCAACCAAACTGCCGATGTCCCAATAATTAATGGTAACAAACTGCCCGCCCCACTACACGCAGATGATGCGACCACCCAATGCTCTTCGAATTTTAGCTAGGAGTTTTGTAGTTTTTATGAATATTCTGAATCTTTGCACACATTTAAAAAAATCCTTTTTAATGTGTTGTGGCCCTAAAAAATGTCTCATTAATACTATTACCTTGGGCTCAGATTCTCTGCTACACACTCGCACTTTCCCGTACTTGGGTCTACAATTCTCAGATAGTGGGTCCTGGACACCACATCTTGCTTAAGGAGGTACCAAATGTTTGAAAGCAATTAATTCAGAAATGAGTCTCCCTCAACCAAGAAGAATTGAGGTAGTACTGTCCCTTCTTAAAATCTATAGGACACAATGTGTACCAATTATGACTTATGGGGCTGTCATTTGGGGGTTCATAGGCAGATTCTGCAGGAGAATTTTAGGTCTACCAATTACATCATATACTTTTATCTGTTATAATGAATTAAGACTACCTTATTTGGAGGATTATATTAGGTCTCGACCCACCTTGTTCTGGCTAAAGGTACGGCAAAACCCAGCGGCCTCATTAACAAGGGAGATCTTGGCTGATTGTCTAAAATATGACAGGGGAGGGTCGACATTCTGTGGCTCGCGGATGTACGGGCAAATTTGACAGCAGTTCACCTTGGCCATATCTTTTATAAACCTCATCAATTAGATGGAATTGATAGAAAGACCAACCGTAAAGTTTTATATAAACATTAAGGGGATATAAGACACGCACAGGAGTCTATTAAAGTATCCGTAGGACAGTATATATTAATGGCAGAAGAAGGTGGACCTCCAGCTAGTCTACCCGTTAGTTATCTTTTAAGACATATCACTCTATGGGAGAAAAGTCTCCTTTTTCGCCTTAGATCGGGTACAATAAAATATTTGCTGTACCTCCCCCTGGGTTATCAACCCAATATTGAGGATTTGGCCTGCCCTTGTGGCAATTTAGGAAGACAGTCTATGCTACATTTCCTGTTTTTCTGCACTTTGTATCAAAAATATAGCATGCAGATATTGATTCCGTTTTTAAGGACAAAGGGAATAACGGATTTTAGGGTTGCATACAAAATTATTCTCCAGCTTAAGGATGATTTAATATATCGAGTTTGCACTTTTTTGAAAATGGCTATTCGCTCACGTTCCTCCATGAGCTCCTGAACGTGGATTAGAATGCACTACATGCACTTTAGGACTCTATATTTTATCAGGGTAACATGAATAATATGCTGACGTTTAGAGCCCTACGATTGGTATCTAATGAGTCTCTGTTGTATCTCTAGTCTTTACTCGCACTTTACACATTGGCACTTTTATATGATGCTTCTATTTGTAACTTTATTGTGTTTTAATAATTTGTCCATCTTTGCTGCTATTCCTTGTAATATTTTCACTTTGCACTTTAATATTGAAGCTGCTATTTGAATATGTGTGGAAAATTTTGCAATATCTTCATTGATTAGACCCACAGTTAATTCTGTTTTAAAACTTTTTAATGATGATGATTATGAGAAATGTTTGTACTTTTATGGATAATGCATATCCGAATAAAGACCAATGAAACTGAAACTGAAACTAAAACTTACCTCTGTTATACCAATATTGTGTATGGTCCACCCCCAAATGTTTCAATTCTATGTACACCCTTCATTTTGATTGGGCCAGACAGTGGAGAGAGGACATCACACCATACTAAGTGTAATAATGTTCTTTACTTCTTTGTCTAATATCCCCGCCCCTTAAGTTTTCTTTCCCATGCTTTATTCCCACCCGCATTTCATGAGTGGGTCAATATTTTTGGCAGCATTTGTTGCATCGAGTTCCTTTCGCAGGTTCAAGAGTTGAATTTCTCATGCTGCTGAAGTACATGGCCTTGGCCTTTGTCCAATGGTGCCATCAGCGTGCACTGTAAGGTCCCAGTGCGCATGCGCACTTGTCAGGTGGGGTAAGGATCACAGTCACCCTCCAAGGGCCAAATACGAACTATTAATAAAGTCAAAGAAGAACATGTTAGAATACGAAAATAAATGAATTCAGTGTATGCCACTTACTTCTACGCTAACCCCATTTACTTAATACATCTTTTGCTTTAATAGCTTTAGTAAAACTTGCACGAGCTAGTTGCATTATAGCATGCAAATTAACATGTGAGTTTCAAGCGGTCATATTGTAAGCTATTGCGCAGCTGCAAAGATTTCCCTCCAAGCGACAGAAAACATCATACTACGTAGATGCATGCGCAGTAGAGTTCCCGCGTTTTCGGCGATTATATTAATGGCACTCGGGTTACTGGTTAGCCATGCACATAGAGAAGCATCCCCTGGATACAAATATGTAAAATATGATGCAATATTAGTATTTCCGAACAGGTTGGTAACATTATTATATGTTAATCAAGAGGATTGCATACGAGCAAGTCTCTTTTATACAAAAACTGGCTCCATCAATATGCCCGCGCTGGCCAGCTACACGGCTATCCAACAGGGCTCACACAACCCCTTACCAGTCCGGACCGCCAGGACGGGGCATCATCGCAGGCTGCAAGCCCGTTCAGCACTTAAGGTGCCCCTACTTCAGTGCACTGAAAGTCACCGTCCCGTGGCGGTGTGCCTGTGCCAGCCGCAGTGTGTCCGGTGCCACCCAATCTTTGACCCGCAAGTCATGGACCCTCTATGATTGTGTATTGTGCTGCGGACGCCATCATTTAAGCTCCGGCCTTAGGCAATGTGAGGTGGTAGTGCCCTAGGCTCACATGCACGACTAATACCCACAGGGACACACCCAGATTGAGAGTGGAAATGTCGTCCAGAACGTGTGCCCGGGCCTTTTTATGGGCAGGGTCACATGTCCTGGGATGCCTGTGCAGGATGGGTGTGGTGTGGGTATAAACCAGTCATGAGGGAGTGGCTGTGGCATGCTGATAACTAGTGCAACAACAACTAAAGAGTGACTGGTCGGTGCTGTGGTCAAAAATAAAAAAACAAACCACCAGAAGAACAGACTCACACCGTCAGTGATGAGACGTTAACAAAGGAAAAAGCAGAGAACGAGTGAACCACACACAATAACAGAAGAGAGAAATAACTTATTTTTTTGAAGAATCCTCACTCCCCCTAGTGGTGACATGCTTCATCATGGGGTTCCCACCGAATGTCCCTCCAGTGTGCTTCAACGCCTGAGTTACAGCGGAGCTGGTTGTTGTGAAAAAAGTTGTTTTCAATTTGTGTTGCGTGCAAGTGACAGTGAGGTTAAAAAATATCAGCTGTACCAGAACCAACTTTATTCAGTGGTCAGCTAATATCATTAAAAACAGTGTGTTGGATACCTCAGAGGTAATATTATTAGCCCCTTGTATCCTTTCAGAACTAGGTCGACATGTTTCAGCTGTCCAAAATTATTAATGCAGCTTTCTTCAGGACCAAAAAAGTGAATATCCCCGGTGGTCCACGCTCGCTAAGGCGCGTCCATCCCAGGTGGATATAATGTGAGAAAAAGTATTATTAAAAGCTACCGGAATTTTCCGTAACAGCACAGTATTTCCAGTGGCCAGGATCTGCTACATAATAAAACACAACATTAATAAACAAATGTTATATATTAATATCTCTCTACCAGTCATATAAACCAGGACTATTGTGTTCCCATGCATGTGTATTACACACATTCTACTCCAGCACCTAGATTCACTCCTCAGTGATATGGTACATAGAAACCACCCTTTAGGTGATTAGAGGATGCAACTGTTATGTTCACTCCCAGTTTCGCAAACATAGCATCTCTTAATTCGCAATCACTTCGGTTTTTATAATCTTATCTGTTCAGTATTGTCAGCCAACAGGGACTTACTTTTAGTACATGTGGCTCAGATAAGTTTAAAAGGGTAGTCTATTCCTAACCCCTCAGTGCGTACAAGACCCAACTCACAAATAAATAAAAAGAGTTCCAAACATTCCCCTACAGAAGAGGGAATAGGAGACAGGACTAAATTAAAATGAAAAACCCTGGCTTGCTCACTTACAGCACGTTCCTATGGTGCTATCGTCATGGGCTAAGCGGTGGGGGCATTCTTCACGCTACGATATCTGTGAAGTAAAACAAAGATTAGTAGCGTCATTCTAGATACCGACCCCCTCATGCCGTGGCCCTGGTTCTTATGGTCTATCAAGTATTTAATTCAGCACTTAGGGGCAGATTTATGTTAACTGGCGCATCCCCAGGGATGCGCCAGTTAATGTGCGCCACAGTGCGCCACAGCTCCGCCACGCATGGTGCTCCGCATTTATAATGCGGCGAACCATGGTGCAAAAACGGCACAGATGCGTGACGCATCTGTGCCGGAAATGTGGCGCATTGCTGGAGTTGCGTCGCAAGCGCGACGCAGTTCCAGCAAGGCTCGGGGGTACACCATGTGCACAATGATTTCACTCAGCCACTTTCAGGAGGCGTTCCTGCGCAGGAAGGCCCCCCCCTGCGCAGGAACGCCTCCTTATGGCACAGTGCTTTACAACGAGACGCATCTCGTATATGCGCCACGTTGTAAATAGGGCGCATTGTTTGTGCCGCAGTTGCGTCAAATAAAGTGACGCAATTGCGGCGCAAGGGCATCATAAATCTGCCCCTTACTTTTCAAATAGCGACTCCCCGCCATTAAGCTACTCCATTCACTGCCGCCGCCCGGATGGAAAACTCCCCTGGCAGCGCATCAGTAAAGAGAAGAGGTCAGGGGTGAGTCACGTGATCGGCGTGTATGACGCGCCCCCTGCTTCTTAAAGGGGCACGACTAAGGGTGTTTGGTCTCGTCGAACAAGCCGATTGAGAGGCTACAATTTAGTTCAAATTAATAACGTAGCTCGTGTGGGTGCAGTCGTGTCACGAGAATTATAGTCACATTAAAGCCAGTAAATAAACCCTCATGATAAAGCGCTGGGACACGCTGTTATAAACCCAAACCTCTTTAGTCTTTTTTTCATCTCAAAAACTTTATTTAAAACATGACGAGATCAGATCCTGATCTTATTTAATGGCAGGCACCCAGTTGATTCATGAGCAGTTTTATCACTGCTTCATTAATCAACCGAATAGTAAGTTGTTTACATATTGCCATTATCTCGGTGTGTATCACAGTATGTATGTCAGTATTCACTGCCCTTAATATGATCGATCAGTGACATCAGTGTGTTAAATCAGTGACATCAGTATGTTAATAGATCAAATATAAATCTGCAGTATTTATTGAGGGAAACTTAATGGCTTCCACGGTTTCACAGTGACCTTTAGGAATAGCAGAGGGCTATCAGTTATCATATGATATATGCAGCAGGTCACTCACAAGCCCTCGCTATCATTACAAAATTGATTTGGGGAGCCCCTATCATATATAGGAACTCTGTTTTAGAGCCTGTTAATCACATTTAGTCAGGGATCTGTGAACTGCGCCAAAGGGGATGGTGATGCTATGTTGTGTTAGAAATTCTTTATAATCATCTTTTCATTACCGTTCCCCAAGGAATGTCATCATTGAGGCCCGTTTGGTGACAAGAAAGGCGATATATCCACCTTTGCTCTTTTTCGAACAGTCTGGCCTCAGAGCCCTGGGCCAGTTGCTCGATGACGGTCCATCGTAGTTCATCTGGTGTATGGTTCTGCTGCAAAAAATGAGAGGTCAATTTCGTATTACTTTTATGGCACCGGATATTACTACGGTGTTCACCGATCCGCAATTTCACTCGTCTCGCCGTCATTCCAATATATCTCAACCCGCAGGGGCAGGTGATTAGATAAATGACGTTACAAGAATTACAATTCGTGTGACTCCTTTGTTGCAAAACTTTTCCAGCTTCCAAATTCAGAATCTTAGTAGTGGTCGTTAAAGGACAAGGTCCTGGGGAAGATTTTTGCTGATTTTTTTATCGCGGTTGGGCCCATCGCAACTTTTTCTGCATGGGGTTTGTTTTTTTGTCACCGTCCCTATGACTTTTACGCAGGAATTTTACATCTTATCATGGGACTATCGCATGGTCCCACCGTGTTGTGAATTGTACGTTAACACAGCGTTAATTTCCCACGATATAGTGTAATATGCAAAGTTGCTATAAGTAAAACGTGCGATTGTTAATACACGTTCTTGAGAATATACCCCACAGTTTTATTGTTTCTATTCAGCACCTCTACATTAGCAAATATTTTAAACATCTTATATACTATAGATCTGACAACAAACTAGATGAAGATGGGAGTGGGGAAGGTAGTTAAAGATTGGCAGGATGATGTCGGGAAGTAGTGGAGGTCGTGATAGACTGTGGACACCAACTGTACAGGGAAACAAAGAAACATCTTTTAGCATCAGAGCAAACAACCTGCTATCAATCACTAACATACACTCATGCGGGAGTCAATGGTTACCTCATGTGTGGACGTCATAGGTCTGCAATCTTCATAGTAACAAAAAGGACAGTATGGCTAGACACAGTAACAAGCGTTCCTGCGCTTTGTACAACAAAATCAACCAAAGAGAAACCAAACAACCTTAAGCACTGCAGCGCGGTGAGGAAATGAAAAAGGGAAATAACACAAAGAAGCGCCCCTAAGCTCCAGGACAAGGAAGCGCTACAACGAGGCCAGACAAGGTTACTGGTAAAGACACAGGCGCTCCTGCGCGGTGATACAGTGAAAGAACAGCGCTCCAGTGGTGTAGTGCAGAAATCAAACAAGAGCTCTAGCGTGGGCAAGACAAAGTCAATATACAGGACCCCAAGTGCTCCAGCGGGCAGTGCAAAAACAACAAAAGCGCTCAAGCGTGGGAAAAAACAAAGTTATGAACAGAACCCCAAGTGCTCCAGCACGGCGAGGCAGGCAAAGGAAATGCGCTCCAGCGTGGCGAGGCAGGCAAAGGAAATGCGCTCCAGCGCGGCGAGGCAGGCAAAAGAAATGCGCTCCAGCGCGGCGAGGCAGGCAAAGGAAATGCACTCCAGCGCGGCGAGGCAGGCAAAGGAAATGTGCTCCAGCTCGGCGAGGCAGGCAAAGGAAATGCGCTCCAGCGCGGCGAGGCAGGCAAAGGAAATGCACTCCAGCGCGGCGAGGCAGGCAAAGGAAATGTGCTCCAGCTCGGCGAGGCAGGCAAAGGAAATGCGCTCCAGCGCGGCAAAGCAGTTACCTGGATAAGAGCTCCAGAGCGGCTGGAAGATTCCTAAGGAAGAGTCCTGAAGCAATGGCGGGCAACAGGGATCAGGACTGGCATCAATACGAAGCGCCGGACCGGGGCAAATCGCAGTTGAGATTGGATTCCCCCAGAAGTGCTGGTGATGTCAGAGCGGTTCCGGCAAGGAAGTCTGGACCCCTAACCTGCAGGAAACAGGAAGCGAGGAGATCGCGTCCCGCATGAGCAAGCGTCAAGCATACACATGCGCCAGGTGACAGGGAAGAGGGGGGCACACAGACAAAACATGACAGTGTCCCAGCTGAGTTCAATGGTGAATAGAGGTGTCTTTAAAGCACCCTGAACTTGACATGTTCATTCATTCTTTCATTTTCGTGGGAAGAGTTTCAGGCCATAGCAGTTACAACCGTAACACTGCAGGAATTTGTGAGCATTGCTTGAAGATGGGGCTTTCTGTTGTGATTGCACCATGCATATTTGTACCCTAGGTGTGGAGAGAGATATAAACTGGCAATAAAATTGTTTTAGAAGTAATTCTTCCAGCAAAGTGATGCTAGTGGAGAACTGTAGCTTGTGATTAAGCCATTCGCTTAATCACATAGGCCATGCATGCCCCTTTTAGAGACCCCACTTTTTTTCATCCCGCTTAAAACCCTGATGTCAAGCTCTTCCATTTCTGGTGCTTTGCAGCAGTTTTAAGACATTCTTAGGAGTATATTCACAAGAACGTGTAATAACTACCGCAAGAGTAGAGTAACGCAACTTTCAATATCGCGAGAAAATAATCCTGTGTCAACGCGGAATTCACAACAAGGGGGTAGCATGTAATAGTCACCAGATAACGCGTCAAATGTCACCGTGAAAATCGACGCCAAGTCGCAAAAATGCAAAATACGAACAATTACGCATGAGACCTGCGATGAGACCAATCGCGCTACCAAAAGTAGCAAAAGCCTGCACAGGCCTGCAAATCCCACACGTCTAGTGGGCAAATGCACCATATAAACCATAGTAACAACACACCAAAAACAAGCCAAGGCAGGTAGTAACATGGATGCACCCTGACCCAGCGCAGAGGTCAACGCAAACACCACAACCCTCACAGACCACCAGCAAGGAAAAACGTGGTTGGGGAAGGCTAAGGAGAAAACGTAGAGGAAGACGGGGTGCAGACCGCAGAAAAACAAGACCAGCGCCAAGGAGGTCACAGAACACTACCAGCAACTGACCCACAACCATACCACCTGGAATGCAGTCGGAGTGCCAAGGAGGCCAATCGAGGAGGTCAAGAGGCACCGGTAGGACGTGACAACCTAAACCAGGTACAAACCCGCTGCCAACAGGAAGGCGGCAACAGCAACTGGAGGTGGCAGTCCTGCACCACTGGAGCAGCTGGATGAAATGGAGACCAGTCATCAGTGTGGAGACGGTGCAAGAAGGTGGTAGTATGTACACAGATCGACACAACCTGACACAACAACAACAACAGGGTGAGGATACAACAGGGACTGTGGGAACAGGGGGGATATGCACAAGTTCAAGTTCAAGTTTAAGTTTATTATGATATTGGAACTCATTACGAGGTCCACATAAAAGACATAAAATACATACAAAGAAAGCTTAAACATAAAATGTGAAACAGGTACATAGAATAAAAATACATAACAATCTAAAAATGACCAATTTAATACAGATCCAGAAAACATTTGAAAAATGTGTACAGTTTAAAACAAAACATTTCATTAGGAGCGTTAAACATAGCCGCACTGAAAGAAGTGGCAGACAAAATGTTCAGTTGAAGGCAGATTGGTCTTAACCATCTTCGCCTGAAAGACATCAGGGCTGGACAAACGAAAATGACATGAGACAAATCTTGATCATACATCTGACAGAAATCACAGACCGCTGAGTGGCCATACCATCTGGATAAGAGAGATTTCAAAGGGAGCAAATCCTGTCTTACCAAAAACAATAGGCGTCTAACGCCATGAGGAATGTTCCATTGAATATATATTTGAGCTTTCCTCAATAGGCAGGAATTGATAACTGGGGTGCTGCCTTTTTTCAACATCCGGAGATCTCTATCCAGTCTGAACCCTAGTTCCCACGAGGAGGACTTCAAAAGGGTTTTTAACTGATAAGATGACAAAGAGAATAAAACATCTTTATCCAGTTGTAATTGACCCACGGCATATCTAAAAAATGTTACGATCAATGAATAGTCATTAAAGTTTCCCAACAGCTCATTTTTTATAAGATGTCTTAGGGTACTAGGCTCGCTCCTTGCAAGGCTTACAACCCAGCGTACGATTCCTGCTAGACCTTGGACCCAGCTACTATGTAAGCCGAGTTCCTGTCTTAAGGCAGCAGTTGAATTAGCTGTGTTGACAGATATTAGTTACATAATTTTTTAGTTGCAGATTATTATTACTGTACAGATTCTCAATATACTGAACCCAAATCTGCTCATCAATGGCAATTGGCGTAGGACTAACTCTAGTACCGCAGCCTTTGCCAATTATTGACCAAAATGTCTTAACTTGGCCGTTATATGAGGCTTCCCGGAGTTGAATCCATACGGAATCCTCCTTATTTCTTTTTAAACTGGCCTTAAGCCTTGCTCTCCTTCTTTTTTGTAGTGTTAATTTCTGATGGGCTTCCTGACTAAATGATAAGTATTGACCCCTTATCACTTTATTTATTTCAATATTTAATAACCGAAGCGATTGGGGGAATACTAAGGATTTTTTAAAGGAGGGGCCCTTCTTGGCTATTGAGGTCACTAATTCTAAAAACTCAGCAAATCCTGATAGTTACCTCCCATCCCATCGGAATAAATTCTCCACAGTAGAGATTAAAAGAGTCAGCAAACACACAAAAGAACGGTGATTCCAAAAACATTTCCCCGAACTGGCGCCAAAATTCACCACATCCGTGTCGATGTTCCAGGAATCCGCCATAGGTGGGCTGAGAGAAACTGTAAGCATCAACGCATTATGGTCACTAAGTTTAGTATCTATAACCAAAAGATCTTTCAGAAAAGAAAAGAAAGAACAATCTGCGATTACATAATCAATAATAGAATTTCCATTTTTTGAATTGTGTGTAAAAGCTGCCGGGATGTCAGAAGGGAGTCTCCCATTTATTATTAGACAATCCACTTTAGAAAGACCTTCCAGAACTAATTTACCTCTTTTATTAGATTTAATATTTGCTGGAAACAAGGCCTGAGGTATAATAAGAGATACTTCCCTAAGTTTATTTCTGAACAAGTCAAGCCCACAATTAGACATATTACAGTTCAGGTCCCCAGATAATAATATATAAGGGGAGGGGGAAGTGTCCATAATTTTAGTTATGAAGGAGAAGAATACTTTTAAACCATCATTGAAACAACAGTTTGGGGGAATATAAGTATTTATTAAAACAAGTAATTTGTTGGGACAATCCTTGAATAAGTTTTTTAAAATTATTGCCTGAAACAATTTATCCGGATCTAGATAGTGGGAATAGTTCCAATTGATTCTATTGGATAATAAGCATGCTATTCCACCCTTCGCATGACCTCTCCTAGAGGGGATTGCACTACCTTCTAAGACAAAGTACTCTTTTTCTAGTATTAATTTACCTTCCACCCACGTTTCCTGAAGACAAATTATGTCAGCTTCTAGGGAACGTAGGAAACATAATTTTTCCTTATAATCTTTAAAACCCGCAGTATTCCATGAGATAAACTTCAAATCTCTGTTAAAAATTTGAATGCTGTTTAGGGCAGGAAGTAGATTTGCTAGAGAGAACTCCCGGAAGCCAACTCCATTTTGAATTATCATCCATCAAAACTTGTTTAGGAAGAGGGGGATTTTTATAAAGAACTTGCCTTTCATTTTTTGAGACACATATTTTTAAGTCCTCAGATCTAACTGAAGACCAATCTGTAGGCTTCAAATTAATATTAGAGGTTGATGACAAATTAGTGGATAAACTTTCACTTCGTTTTTCTACGAAATATGGAGTAACATCAATCCCTCTGATTTGTAATTCCTCTGCCCACTGTAAGATGTGATTTAACACCAATTTGGACTGAAATTTCACCCTTGCTGTTCTCCCTAATGTAGCATTAAGAAGAAGTACCACATCCAGGTCCGAAGTTTGAATTAATTTTAAGCTTTCAATCTCCTGAAAACAAATGAGCAAAGCTGATCTATTTAGAATTAGATCAGTATCGAATAAAGGAGAAAAATCTAGAAAAAAGGTATCTACATTTATTTTATCCCTAGTTGGCACCAAGGGAAGGGGCACAGTTGTGGAAGAGTCTTGAAAAGGTCTAGCCAAGGGATTAAGAGTGGGAGGAAGAGGGTTTACAGGGAATAATGAAACACTAGTTTGAGAGTAGTTGGAGGAACTTATAAGACCAGACCCAATAGTCACTTGATCCACTTTAGGAGAACCAATTATATCTTCCTGTGTAGCAAAGGACTGCTCAGTCCGGGCGGAATTTTCTAATATGGGTTCCAAATTTTTTTCAAACAGGAGTTTCCTTTGAACTGGATTTAATGTTACTATTTCATTCGGAGATCTCTTATTAGGGATCTCCAAGGAATTGACGGGCACTGGAAGGCATCTGAGAACTGACCCACTATTATTATGTAAGAGTACTCTTAGGATTTGAGTTACCGTATCAAGGATGCAATCCGAACCTCCAACAGATTTTTCCAGTAAGCTGAGAATAGAAGATAATAATGATTCCAAAGAGGACAAGGAATTGGAGATTAGCTTATCGTTAGTATTTGGAGGGCTCACAGGCATATTGTTCAGATTGGGGCCAGAACAAGAAGTAAACTTTAACTGAGCTAAAGAAAAATCTAATTTGTTTGAAGGGGTACTACTAAGAGGACAAGGACTAGAAATTAGAATAGCTTCAGTAGTGTTAGAATTAGCCCTGACACTGTCCTGGGGGAGTCTCATCAACCCTTTTTGAGCTATTAAGTCAATATCTGGTAATGTAAAATTACCCTCCAGTATAGCAGAATTAGTAGGCAAGTCTAATGAAATAATTGGATTCTCTATGGAATTAGGTACTACCAAATGAGAAAATTGGGGAGAGATGGCATTGTCAGGTTTTCTAACATTACACCCCAAAGCCCCATGTGGAAGCTCCATTTTCCTTTGCGAATCAATGGACACCAAAGGGAACCCCCCCACTGTTTCGGGAGAGGGGGATCCAAGATGGAGCGGGGCAGGAACCATAACCAGAATAGAGTTATCCTTATTAGTGATGTTAGCTAGCTCAGGCACTTTACCCTCTAACACTTCCGTGGTAGGATGGGCCTCTGAAACCTTGTCCTTTCCTTTCTCCCATAAATTAAATAGTTGGCATTGGCCTTTAAATTGCATGGAGGAAGTGGTTTTATTACGTAAGGGGTTCGATATAGTTTTAGAACCAGATCTCCCCACTAAGACACGACCAGAACGGAGTTTTTTGCCGTCATGTGTAAGCTGGGGGAGATACAACAGAATTTACCAAAAGCAGAAGCACAATAATAGCCTACCAAAACACACACACCAAATGAGACCTAGTGAGACAGGTAGGCAGAAGTAAGCAATATTAATTATAACAAATTTCAAAGGGACGGGGCCCAGCCCAGCCTACTTCAGCCTCTGACGGCCGCAGACGGTCCCGCCCTTGTCCCGGGCTTCTCCCGGGCTTCTCCCGGGCGCTTCCCGCGCGCTCCCGCGCAGCGGAAGTCTTGTGCGTGGTTTATAGGAGTCTAAAAGTGAGGGGCGTGGCTGACAGGGAGAGCGGCCCAGGTGACTCGGGCGGGTCAGCAGCAGGGACTCCTGGAACTCGGAGTCCAGCAATCAACACGCTCGCAGCCCTGCAGCTCCTATCGCCAGCACAGTCCACACAAGGTTCCCCTCCTCTGCGCACTCCAAACAACAAGCGCCACGAAGCAGGACCCGCGGAGCGGGTCCTGCGAGAGGTAGCGCTTCAAGGAAGTGGGCGCTCAGGAGTCTCAAGGCGCCAGGAAGCCTCACAGGTAGCAGGCAGGATTCCAGCAGGCAAGTACAATTTGAAGTAAATCAATCCCACGAAGGAAACAAATCCGGTTTATAGTCTTGACACAGGGGGCGTGGCTGACAGGGAGAGCGGCTCAGAGGACTTGGGCGGGTCAGCAGCAGGGACTCCTGGAACTCGGAGTCCAGCAATCAACACGCTCGCAGCCCTGCAGCTCCTATCGCCAGCACAGTCCACACAAGGTTCCCTTCCTCTGCGGGTCCTGCGAGAGGTAGCGCTTCAAGGAAGTGGGCGCTCAGGAGTCTCAAGGCGCCAGGAAGCCTCACAGGTAGCAGGCAGGATTTCAGCAGGCAAGTACAATTTGACATGCTCAACATTGTGTAGCACACTGCAAAACCACAATTACCCAGGGACTTTTCCCCCATTCCGTGGCACACTGCAGCACACACACATAGCAATCACAGCACATCCCATGACAATGTGGCACAAAGTGCAACACCGACACTGCAGAACAGGGGACACAACTGGGTCCGCCCAGGCGTAGAAACAGAACAATCACATTGGGCAGAGCAGAGAACTGTGAGATGCATATCTACGGCAAAAACCTCACATCAGCCATGTGTGTCAAATGTCGACTGTCCAAACTCAAATAGCCAGCACCTCACAAACAGTCACAATGTACATTGTCAAACAGTCACAATGTCCACAAGAACAAGGCGCCAACACAATGCATCTCCCCTTTACATTGAAGAGGGACAAACAACACCTCCAGCAGGTCAGAACAGACAACCCATCAGTGATGCCGGAGACAAACACCACACCTTCGACACTGACGCACTACAACAGCTCATGGACATCCCACACAACCCACCACCACGACATGGGCCGACAAGTTACTGAGAGGAGAACCCAGCCCCTGCAACAGACAACACAGCATAAAGCACCCGCAATCACGGCTGGCCCACAACACTTCACTGACCCACACATGCCACCCCAATACCAGGTGCCAGAATGCCAAAAGGAGGTGGCCCAGCAGGTGCGGTGTGGCCGAACCCATGGAAAGCAAACTAGAACACATATCTGGGTGTTCAATACCCTTCAGAGACCACCTACACCCCACAAAGGATACCCATACTGTCATAGAGACACACACAGATGCACATACCCAGTACAGAACCACACCCAGGGGCACACACATACCAGTCAGACACCCATGTTGGCTCTGCGTACGACGGCACAGTCCACTCCCTTTAAGAATTGAGTGGGTGACGGCAAAGCTCACATGTCCAGGTTCTAGCCCGTTGCCTGCATGACATCTGCGTCCACCATACACATCACATTGTAATGTCGTAGGGTCCAGGGCCCCCATACATACAAGAACACCGGGACACATGCATTTATCATGTTGAACTGGCTACGGGCAAGTGCACCCAGCCCCTTCATTGGCAGGGCCACATGTACAGTGACGCCTGTGATGTTTGTGTGTGGGGTGAGTATAAGCCAACCCGCACGGAGTGGTTGGTGCTGGCAACAACTTGTACAGTGGACACCAGTGTAATGGAAACAGAAAACACCAGCATAGCAGAGTCAACTGCAGAGAAACATGGAGGGAGCTGCAGTAAGGACAGAGGTCACCCAATATTCAATCAGGTGGTTCTGTGAGTTGCAGTGGACTGAGGTAGGGGGACTAGAGATGTGCACGCTCATGAGAAGAAATTGATATGAGTGTGTCCCTTCGGGTTACTCCTCATGCAGATGCAGTGGGGTGTGTTACATCTGTATCAACGTCCTTATCAGCCTTCAAGGTCACCCACACTGCCTGAGGTGACAGTTGCATCTGCAGTTCACAGCGCATTACCCAGTAATAGATGCAGGTGTGCAGCTTGACTACCACCTCCAGTCTGCATTCCTGCCTTGGGGATGTTGCCTCCTGGCCTTCCATTGTCTGTGCCTTCTCCCGTCCGCACACTTAACACATCTTCCTCATCATAGTACCATCTTTTCCACACTGCATGAGGTGACATTGCTGCGTAACCTCTCCACAGCACAAAACTTAATCACTAATGGAAAATGGCTTGCGGTGCAATCAATCAATCAATCATTTGTAAAGCGCATTATTTACCTTTGAGGGTCTCAAGGCACTGAGGGGTGGGGAAGGGGGGAAATGCTGCTACTGTTCGTAAAGCCAGGTCTTGAGGAGTCGTCTGAAGGTCAGTAGGTCCTGGGTTTGCCGTAGGCAGAAGGGGAGTATGTTCCATGTCTTGGCTGCGAGGAGGGAGAATGATCTGCCACCGGCGGTCACTCTTCAGATACGGGAGGCAGTGGTGAGGGCGATGTTGGCAGAGCGTAGCTGGCGGGTGGGATGTAGAAGCTGAGTCAGCTGTTGAGGTATGCTGGTCCGGTGTTGTGGAGTGCTTTGTATGCGTGGGTGAGGAGCTTGAAGGATATCCTCTTGCTGACGGGGAGCCAGTGCAGGTCTCTCAGGTAGGGTGTGATGTGGCTGCAGTGAGGCATGTTGAGGATCAAGCGTGCGGGGGCGTTCTGGATGCGTTGGAGTTGTTTCAGTAGTTTGTCGGAGGCTCCTGCATAGAGGGCGTTTATGTAGTCCAGTCTGCTGCTGACGAGGTCCTGGGTGACCGTCCTTCTCATTTCGCTGGGGATCCACTTGTAGATCCTGCGTAGCATGCGGAGGGTGTTGAAGCAGGAGGAAGAGACGGCGTTGACCTGCTTCGTCATGGAGAGGGTTGAGTTGAGGATGACCCCTAGGTTGCGTGCGTGGTCGGTGGGCGTTGGAGCTGTTCCTAGTCTGGTCGTCCACCAGGTGTCATCCAAATGCCAAGGGCAATAGTCCGTGGATGAGGACCTCCGTCTTGCCCGAGTTCATCTTTAGTCGGCTGTTTCTCATCCATTCGGCGATGGCCTTCATCCTTTTGTGGAGGTTGGTTTTGGCAATGAGGGGGTCTTTGATCTTTGGTGAGGGAGAGGATCAGCTGGGTGTCATCAGAGTAGGAGTTGAGGATGAGCCCTGGGGAACGCCGCAGATGATCTTGGTGTCTTCGGAGTGGAACGGGGGCAGGCGGACGCTTTTTTTTCTGCCGGAGAGGAAGGAGGTGGTCCAATCCAGGGACTTCTCTTGGATCCCTGCGTCGTGGAGGCATGTTCCTAGTGTGTGAAGTTGGCTGACAGGTCTAGAAGGGTGAGGGCCGCGGTTTCTCCATTGTCTAGAAGGGTCCTGATGTCGTCGGTGGCGGCGATGAGGGTAGATTTGGTGCTTTGGGTCCTGCAGAACCCAGACTGGGACGGGTCTAGGATGCTGTTCTCCTCGAGGAATCTGGTCAGTTGTTTGTTGACGGCCTTCTCGATGACCTTCACCGGGAACGGGAGCAGGGAGATGGGGCGGAAGTTCTTGAGGTACTTGGGGTCCGCTTTGGGTTTCTTGAGTAAGGTGTTGATCTCGGCGTGCTTCCAGCTCTCCGGGAAGGTTGCTGTCTCAAAGGAGATGTTGATGGTTTTCCGGAGATAGGGTGCGACGGTTGTGCTGGCTCTGTTGAAGATGTGGTGTGGGCATGGATCTGATGGGGCTCTGAAGTGGACGGAGTTCATGATCTTGATGGCGTTGTTGTCATTAATGTTGGTCCAGGGGATCAGGTTGGTGCTGGTGGTGGTCGTGGGGCGGGGGTCTCGGTGGTTGCCGGGACAGTCACTGCATTGAAGCTGTTGTGGATGTCTGAG
The DNA here is from genome assembly GCF_964263255.1 of Lissotriton vulgaris. Taxonomy (NCBI): domain Eukaryota; kingdom Metazoa; phylum Chordata; class Amphibia; order Caudata; family Salamandridae; genus Lissotriton; species Lissotriton vulgaris. The sequence goes on along the minus strand of NC_141696.1, from coordinate 24,921,131 downwards.
ATCATGCGATGGAAGGTGGCCACTGAGTCACTGGCATTTGGAGTTCTGAGCATGGTATCAGGCGCATGATAGCATCCATGACAGGTCTGAGCAACTCCGTCGGTCTGTCAGGCCGACCGTTTTGCCTGTTAGTGTGTGCCTCCTGCAGTGATGCGACGTCCGGGCCTTTCAGGACTCGATGCTAGGTGTGGGCCCTGGTGGCTGGCAGTTGAGGCCGGAGTCTGTGGACAGTGTAGGGCCACAGACTCATGGCGTTAATGACCCCAAGACCATCGCTTCAGAGGCCGTTCAATGTCTCTGAAAATGGGGTCCCAGACCCGACCAGCAGAGTTAATGGCCCAGGATGTACTGCTGCCGGCACGGCCCCCCAGCCACGGGACGGTGACTTGCAGTACAGTCAGATGGGCCATGCGACCTGAGCGGGTCCCCATCAATGTCCGAGGTGTATGTTGCGGTGGATTGCAGGGGCCAGTGGAAGGTGTCCTCCAGGGCATGATGCGGAAGGTCTGATGTTATCTGGAAGCAGCAAATGGTGGAGTGTGAAGCGTAACCCTTGTTTTCATCAACAATTCGATATCAGCTACATGTGGATTAAAACCAACCCCTATTCCATAGACTCAAATGCCACCTGTTAGAAATGGGATTTCCAGTTGGCTAATGCTTGCACCAAAGCCAGGCAGAAACCACCACTCTAGTCAGGGCAAGGGAGTTACACGCCAAAGATAACCCCAGCTCAAACTCTAGGCAACGTGGCACGAGCAGTAAGGCTTATCCCGGAGGCTATGTAAGTTAAGTGTTTGCGCACGCGCCCCCAGCAACAACACCCAAGGCCCACCACAAAGGAAACTCCACACAAGGTTATATATAAAAATAGCCTTTGTATTATACCAAACACATTAGATAAAAACACACACACTTTACAATGTGCCAGCAGGTATGGGCAGAATTTACAGGGGATGTATGTACAGGACAGGGCCACATGGGCCACTGCCAGGAATAAGCCCTTTTAGACTTAGAATACTTGTTAGAAATAGCACTTTGAACATAGAACAATAATAACTGTAACACAAAATAGAAAATAGAGCACACAACCAGTAACCACTGGTGAGAGGTAAGTGCCACCTACGCAACCCTACCCACCTTAGGGAACCAGGACCTCACTAGCAACACCTGTACTAGGAAGAACAACCACCTAAGTATCACTATGCGTTTAAGGGTATAGGCCTAAGAACATTACACATGATGCATCACAACATTCAGAGGTGTAGTGAAAAACACATGATGCATAAACATACATTCAGCGGTGTAGGGAAAAGCACATGACGCATAAAAACACATTCAGAGGTGCAGCAAAGAACAATTGCGCAGAAATCACATAGGCCACAACCTGTGACTGTCCCCAGGCCAACTGACCTCTCTGGGGCTAGGACGCCCTGTGTCCCAAATGTCAGGGGGCCTAAACAGAGGAGAGGCCCACTAAGTGCTGGGCAGCTGTAGCAGGGTGCCTGGCAGGCTCTGTAGAACAATGGCCAGTGTGAGGGGAGGGGCCCACTGCCAGCTGGGGACGCTCTATCACCCAAAAGGCCAGAATCGTCGGAGTCCCTCCTGGGGGACCCGGGAGGAAATTATGCCACCAAGAGCCTCTCGTGGGCCCTTATATAAGGCTTGGAACTGGGGGGGAGCTGCCCGCTGCCAGCTGGGGCCACTCTACCACCATCAATGTGCCCAAGAGCCTTGCAGGCTCTAAATAAGCAAAGGGCTCCCTGGAGCTTATCAGGGCTCGTGACCCCAAGGCCCCACAAACGCCGGTTGCACTACTGGGGGGCGGGCACCGGCAATGTGCCCCGATGCCCCCTCTCTCTCTTCCACACAGCCCCCATGCTCCACTCACCAGCGGGTCGCTGTACAGGACCTCCCGCTCCTCGGTGCTCTGGCGGTGTCCTGGTGCTCGGGCTGCTCTCGGCAGCTTCTTGAGGAGGAGGGGTTGGCTCCCGGCCTCTTCCACCCCCGCCATCACACTTCTCGGTGCAGTCCAGTGCGGGGTAGGCTCCCGCATGGACTTTCTCCACAGCACACCTCTCCTCTCTTCACCGGAGCGCAGGGTGGACTACCGCCGGCTTCCGGTTCGGGTTGCGGCCCGCCCATGTCGCTGACCGGCTTGCCTGGCTCCTGGTTACTGGGGGCCGCCAATGGCAGCGCGGCCCATGGTTGGGAGGCGGGCCCAGCGCCTTTGTGGCGATCTCCGGGCCGGCGGCGGTGTTTTTCCCTGGGAGTAAATCCTTAAATAACACGGTGTGGGCTCCCGTGAAGAGGCAATATGCACCATAAAAAAGGGTCAATAAGCGGCAGGCTCAGCGGGGTGGGCTCCCGCGCCGCGAATTACCACTGAGAAGGGGGATCCCCACGCTGGGGAATCCTCCAGGCAGGCATCTCAGGGCTATCGGGAACGCAGCAGCGCTGGTCCCCTTATGCTGCCCACAGAGCGTTCCCAAGAGCTACAAAGATCAAGGAGCCAGGGCAAAGTGCTCCCCAGCGCTAGGATGCCCCAACAGGTAGAAACAGGTCCTTCAGGAGGTGGGGGGCAAGGCTGGGCCCAGGGGCCAGCTCACAGGGTCCTCCTAGGCTGGGAGGCAATCCCCAGTGGCGGTCCTCCTGGCGCCCAGCAGCAGCAGGTCCCCCTTCAGAATAAGATCAGCAAGAGAACATTTTGCAAGGGGACACAGCCCCTTTTTATACAGGTAAATCCTTTGTCCTTATGTGCAGGGTGGGGGGAAATCAGTCGCAGCTGGTTTTGGAGTACCGTGATGGGCTCAGCCACCCTTCCTATTCACTGGTCAGGCTAGGGACATTAGACGCACCACAGGGGGCGGAGCCAGCATTTTGTGGGAAAAGCCCAGCCCTATTCAGGTCCCAGGTGCACTCCTCCCCAGCCATCAACATGCAGATCTCCCATTCACCACTGGTGCAGACCCATACAGTACAGACACCTGGAGCCTGGCACTCCAGCCAGACATAATTTACATAGACATGCCAACTTCTAGAAGTGGCACTTCCACACCAGACACAATCATGCCGCACACATCATCGCTCAGCATTTAATCACACGAGTCCGCACATACCAAAACTCGAGCTTGCACTCCCCACGCATCAGGAACTAACATGGACACATACATTCCCCATGCATTCCTATGGGAGGGCAGGCCAACATCACTACACGCACGCATTTTACCCTGGGACACAGTGGTAAAGTGGTTACATTACATTACAAGACATCATTACACAGTGGTAAAGTGCGCAGAAGCGCAGAAATCACTAACAGCAAGTCACCTTAACAAGAAAAAATGTAAAGGGGTGAACCTGCCAGAAGGGCCAAGTCCAATATAACCCCCTTCCAGCCAAAACGCAGGGTAGACCAATCACCACCGTGATGGGCTTCCTTGCTTTGGGCGATAGAACACAGACGCGGGCCCGCAACTGCAGGGACACCCTCCGGTTCTACGCCACGGTGAACCCATGGGGTTCCTTCTAAAACCACTGTCTGGGACAACTGGGCTACCTCACTGGTACTCCCAAGCTGTCCACGGCCAGGCCCAGGCCCTGGGCCACCCAGGTGCCACTGGTTCCTGCCTATTCACAGAGCGGGGGTAGTAACCCCTGGTACATAGTAGCTAGACTGCCACTGGTTCTCCAGCCTAGGGCCTATACCCTCGGGTGGACCAGGAGTCTCAGGGGAGGCTCTCCTTCCCCTACCTCTCCGTCTAGGGTTCCTCCTCCTCTTGCGAGGGGTACCCTTAGAACGCCATTCTCCCAACCCAGGGTTTAACCCCTCAGGTTGCACCGGGGTCAGAGGGTGGCTCTCCCACCCTCTGCACCCCTTTCTGGAGCGATACCCCTGGAAGATGAACCGGTCAGGACGCTGGTTACTGACGTCCTACCCTTCAGGTCAGGCGGATCCTGAACCTGGCCTCCCAACCTCTGGTCTAAAACCTTTGATGGAATAATTGCCTGGCACTCCAGGACTTCTGGGGACTTACACACCATCCCCCTGAGGCTATCACATGACCCATGTGTCGTGTGACTGTCTGTCTGGCGCAGATCCCCTGTCCCCTGTCCACCTGACAGTGTGCAAAGATCTCCCAGAACAGAAGTGGTGTCACCCTGGTCACTACACTGGAACTTAGCCCAACTGGGTAGTCCCTGACCCACTGGTTCTTCCACTGGGGAACTCATCCCCCAATCACTCCTCACTTCGGAATTCTGTGCCCTCCCAATTGGAGTAGCACTGCCGGACACTGGAACCCCTGGAAATCTATTTACAGATGCTCCAGGTTCCCTAGATACTAGGTGATCTTCCTCAAATGGATTAACAGGACAGCCTAGGTCCCCAACCTGGTGTTCCCTCAAGAACCCACCCAGGTTCTGAGATAAGGCTCCGGGCATCTGGTGGCTCTTAGCCACCCACTCACTCCCGCTCCACTGAGACAGGTAGTAAGCCTCTACACCCCTCTCACTTTACTGGGACCTAGCTTGGCTACAATGAGCCTCTTCCACTACGCTGGTTTGGAAGGGTTGTATGACTGAACAACTACAACTTAAACAACGAATGCCTAAACCACGAAGGTTAAACCACTACCAAAGCCAAACCACTATGTACTGTACAACAAATTACTTAACCACAAACATGAATAACTTTTCATTTTACCGGAATCTACCAGTCAAGGGGGTCAATCGAAACAGCCTGTGGAAGATGGCCACTTTTAATTCTTGTTTCAATGAAAGAAACAGCAGTTCAGTGAAAAGAGAAATACAGACCGGAAGCTAGATTGAAGTACTGCTTTTCGTAAAGGTGAGACATGCATATATGACATTTGGTTATTACTATTTGATGGTCAATGAAGCGCTGTCAATGACTACGATTAAACTTTGCTCACAGTTTTCCTCAACTATCCTTTTGAATAAAAACTTGTCTTGGGTGTTTCTCAAAATCCCACTCTGGTTCTATTTCGGAGGGGCTTTGAAATGTGGTCAGCCAGAATGAATCAGGGTTTACTTCGTATTCAATTTTCACAGCTGACACTAAGTCATATTCAGCCTCCTATTTTTCAGATGGTATTTTTAACTCTCGTCTAATGGATGTCCCTAGATCCCTGCGCAGACTCCTGTATTTGGCTGCGATGTCTTTCTTCAACTCAACAACTAAAGAGATCAGTCGCATCGAGGAGTGATCTTAATAACATCACTGAAAAACAAACCAACAGTGCCATCTATTGGCCTAACAAGCTAAATTAAAATAAATTAATATCTCTACATCGTAATTAGAATAATGAAATGTGAAAATACATTTTTAAATAACATTACACTTTCCTAAATTATTAAATATATTCATAAATCAACATCCGGTTCCAAATTATTTTATTATAATTTCACTTGCATTTAGGATTAATTATTAACATTTTGACACTTACCTCTGGTTTAGTAAGTCGTGGTTCGTGTACAGGAGTGGTTAATGAGGTCGTGGTTCTGGTAAAGGTCGTGGTAAAGAATTCGTTGTTTAATACACTCGTTGTTAAGGATTCGTTGTTCAGGCTGTTTCCCGGTTGGAAGATACCTGAACCACTACTTTTGGAATCACTCACTAATGACTCTAAAGAACCTCTGGCACTCTCCCAGCGGTCTGCTTCCTCTGCAAGGGTTTCTGGATCAGTCAACTCATATTCCAACAGATGTTGGCGCAACCCTGGCAAACAACTACTGAGCACCTGCTCTCTGAGAACCAGATCAAACAGTTTGGCAAAATCAGGTTCCGTGTGAACCTCTAAGCAATCAGACAGTGCCTCTTGGCATTCATCCACAAACTTCCCCCAAAACTGGTGAGACAGTTTCCTACTGCCCCTGAATTTCAACCTAGACTCCTCTTCTGGGGAAACAGGTACCATACTCTGGGAACTGGGAATGGGATTTCTGCACTGAAGTCTATATTGCTGCCACCACTGGACTCAACCCTCCCTGGGGAGTCCAGAAAATTAAAACTGTGCGCAGGGGATAATCTACCCCCCAGGGCCTATTTTTCTCTGGTGAAGGCCCTCTCAGCCTCCTCTATCCTCTCCTGCGCTAAGACCCTCTCAGTCTCTAGCTTTTGTTGCTCAAGGGCCAACGTCCTGAGACTCAACTCATGAGCCCATAATGCCATTTTCTCCTCTAAGGCTAACTTCCTATTCTCCTCTGGGGACAGGGAAAGGGATGAGGTGCTGCCTCCTACACTGGACCCAGCAAGGGACTCCCTATGTATGGGGTCTTCAATATCTGCTGGCGTCCCTGTACTGTTATTTTCTTCCTCCCCTTCAGACTCTTCAGGGCTCCCCTCAGACCCACCACCCTCATGGTGTGAGCCCTGGGCCCTCTCCTCACTGTGCTCACGTTCCCACTCATCCTGCCATTGGGTTAGGTTTTCCCTAAGTTGGGAACTGGTTCCTGACTCATTCACTGCGATATCTCTCTCTTCGCAAAATTCTACCAACTCATGCATAAACATACCCCAGAAATTAAAAACAGACTCCATCTTGGCAGGATGCTCACAGACACGTGCAACACAGGGGACTTAACTGTCTGAGCTGCAGCAAGAGTACACAATTCACAAAGTAGTCAGCAAGCTACCTATCCAAGAGAACTCACACTCACCTGTCCAATGCAACACACCATTCATCCACACACAACCCCCCTCGGACTGGTAAGGCAGTTCTACCACCCCTGATTTCTCAACCTGACCACACGTGACACAGGTACCAAACTCAGGGAGCAGGGCTGCGAACAAATGTACTGGACACAATTACGCTGCTACCACTGGATCACTCTCTCTGGTGAATCCATAAAATTCAAACTGCACTTAGGGGATAGAACTAAGCGTGGGCGTGAAATCCGTTCCGCTCGCGGAATTTGCGGATTTTCGGCAAATTCGCAACCCGCGAACTCTCGCGAATTTGCCGAAAATCCACAAATTCGCACGCAGCAGACTTTTTTGCTTGGTGATACAATATTGCGGCGCGCGGCGTTCACTTACCGTCATTCAGCGTTTGCAGAGTTGTTTTTCTCCATATTTTGCGTGTGCTGCGCCATTTTGAATCTTGCTGCGGGATCCCGCATGGAGTTTGGCGACCACGATTACGTCATCGCAGCTGTCCACCTTGCACAGCACGCATTGCGAGAGTTCGCAATTGCGAACACGTAGATGCGGCGGGCAGCAACAATCTCGCACTCGTGAAATTGCAAAATTTGCAATTCTGCACAAGAAATCCACCAGCAAGCAGCATAAACCTTCTGAAAATGATGATTTTTATCAGAACAACTCCTCAGGTTGACATTTGCCTGCACTTTATTTTGCAAGGAGTCCATTTTGTGGGGTGGGGGTGGAAGGAAGGAAGTGCCCCACAGTCTCCAACTTCCTGTTCCTGTCCAGCAGGCTCCTCCCAGTGCTTTCTTCATGTGCTGGTCACTTTCATTTGGATCTTGACCTGGAAGGATTACTTTTTGTGGATGCTGCTGGATATTTGGATTTGAGGCCTTTTTGACTTTCTTTGGATCACTTTTGGATTAGAAATTTCACAAGTAAGTTTGGGGCATTACAGTTGCTGCAACTACAATTTTGGAATTTTCGATTTTTGGGCTGTTGTTGAGGGGCTTTTGCCCAGGGGTAGTGAGAGGTGCATGGACTGAGTCTTTCTGTGGGGTAACTTTAATGTAAACATCATTGAGGGCATGGATGGCATGGGATTGTGCTGATTTTTGTGTGTTTTTCGATTTGTTTGGCTGTTGTTGGGGCCTTTTGCCCAGGGGTATGAGTGGTGCATGGACTGAGTCTATCTGTGGGGTCTCTTTAATGTAAACATCATGGAGGGCATGGATGGCATAGGATTGTGCTGATTTTTGTGTGTTTTTCGATTTTTTGGGGTGTTGATGGGGACTGGCCATGTGGGTGGGGGCCATTTTGAGTGCTGGTACAGGCAGGCCCTGGCCATGTGCTGGGGGGCAAGGGGCCATTTTGAAGGCAGGCAGTGTTCTCAGGCCTGCACACATTTTGCCAAGCTTTCATCCTTTATGCCCAGGGTTAGTGAGTGGTGCATGGGCCTAGTCTTTCTGTGGGGTGTCTTGAATTTAAACATCATTGAGGGCTTGGATGGCATGGGATTGTGCTGATTTTTGTGTGTTTCTCGATTTTTTTGGCTGCTGTTGGGGCCTTTTGCCAAGAGGTAGTGAGTGGTGCATGGACTGAGTCTCTCTATGGGGGTCTCTTTAATGTAAACATCATGGAGGGCATGGATGGCATGGGATTGTGCTGATTTTTGTGTGTTTTTCGATTTTATTTGGCTGCTGTTGGGGCCTTTTGCCAAGAGGTAGTGAGTGGTGCATGGACTGAGTCTTTCTGTGGGGTCTTTTTAATGTAAACATCATGGAGGGCATGGATGGCATGGGATTGTGCTGATTTTTGTGTGTTTTTCGATTTTTTGGGGTGTTTATGGGGACTGGCCAGGTGGGTGGGGGCCATTTTGAGTGCTGGTACAGGCAGGGCCTGGCCACGTGCTGGGGGGCAAAGGGCCATTTTGAATGCAGGCAGTGTTCTCAGGCCTGCAACCATTTTGCCTAGCTTTCATCCTTTATGCCCAGGGGTAGTGAGTGGTGCATGGGCCTAGTTTTTCTGTGGGGTGTCTTATTTTTATTTATTTATTTATTTATAACACTTGTAGAGCGCACAAATACCAATCGGTGTCCTGGCGCTAAAGTGGTAACTCCCTGAGTATAAGATTCCCGGACTAGAGGGTAAAGAGCCATGTTTTGAGGTTTATTCTAAATGCTAGCAAATTGGTGTTTAATTTAAGAATCAGGGGGAGTGAGTTCCATGCCTTTGTTGCTCCCCCAACAAAGCTCCTACCCACCCAGCGCGCTTTAATCAGTCCCATAGTGGCAGACCTAAGTTGTCTCCCTGGTCTGTACCACTGGAAACAAATGATCCTGGAGAAACACTGGGCCTAAACCATGCAATGCCTTAAAGACAATGCAGAGGGCTTTAAACAGAATCATCTTCCTCATCGGTAGCCAATGCAGCTTTTCTAGTTCCTTAGTAACCAATGAAAATTTGGGCAAGCCCCCTATCAGGCGGGCTGCTGCATTTTGTAAAACCTGAAGTTTGTTAAGCACCCCCTGTTGTGCCTCTAAAAAGAGGCTATTACAGTAGTCAAGGCGCAAAAGTACAAGTGCCGTCACCACTGTTTTTCTGCTTCCCTCTGGCAAGAAAGGCAGAACCTTCCTAGTGGTTTTCAGAGTACAGTGTATGGAGGAAGTCAGCGCCTTGACCTTAGGTTTACAGGAAAGTTGATGGTCTATGATGACTCCAAGATTCTTCACCTTTTGTACCGGAGATGGCGGGGACCCCATATCTGGGGGCCACCACTTGGAACTCCAGAGATTTGTATTTGACCCAAAAATAAGCACCTCGGTCTTGGAGGATTTTAATTTTAAGCAGCTTTTGGCCATCCAGGAACTGACTGCAGACATACAGTCTTGAAACCTTGCTGCCACCCCCAGCTCTTTCCCTGGAAGCACTGAGACCACAATTTGGGTGTCGTCTGCGTAAGATATTAACTCGAACCCGAAGGATCGGATCACTGGGGCAACAGAGGATACGTAGATATTAAATAAAGTGGGGCTAAGGGAGGATCCCTGAGGGACCCCCCCCGGGGAGTTCGAAGGGTCTTGATTCGAAGTCACCAATAGCTACCACTTGTACCCGATCAGTCAGGAAGGCCTTCAGAATGTTAAGTGCTTGCCCTTGCATCCCGCAGCCCTCCAATCGGTCCACCAGCATAGCATGGTGAACCGTATCGAAGGCTGCTGACAGACCCAGAAGAATCAGCACCACTTGGCCCCCGTCATCCAGCACTTTCCGGACCTCCTCTGTAGATTTAATCAGGGCGGTCTCAGAGCTGTGCCCTTCCCTGAACCCATGTTGGGCCGGGTCTAGATCCTTCGAGTTACGCAGAAATTAGCAGAGCTGGGAGTTCATGATTTTTTCTATAAGTTTTGCCGGCAATGGTAGTCTGGCAATTGGTCTATAACTATTAGGGTCCGTGATGTCCAGCGAGGGTTTTTTAAGTAATGGGCGGATGGATGCTCGCTTCCACACTGTGGGAAAGTCGCCCTTCTCGAACATCAAGTTGAAAATACTGGCTAGGTGGTCAGCAAAGGGGACAGCTGCCAGTTTTGCAATTGACGTAGGACAGGGGTCTTGGGGTGAGCCAGATTTAATTGCCATCAGTAGTTTTAGAACCTCGCTCGAACTTACTGGGTTATAGGCCAACAGTTTTTCCTCAGAGGACCCGGCAGAAGGGGCCTTATGGGAACCCTCCGCAAGACTGAGGGCCACCTGTTGTTCCAGCGTGGTAAAAATTGCTTGGACTTTATTCAAGAAAAAGTCGGCCAGTGATTCACAAAATTCGATGTTGGGAGGAACCTTCACCGATTTAGGGGAGGTTAAACTGACCACAGTATCGAACAATTCCTTGGCCGAGTTCTTGGCTTTCTCAATGCGGTCCTCATAATAGGCACTCTTGGCCTTCCTAATGTTGTCTTTATATGCTGTCAGTAGTTGTTCCTCCTGAAGTGGGGGCACATCAGGAAATCGACATTGAAGCCGAGGTATCATTTGAGGAAGCCACTCCTCCTGATCATTCATTGTCTTCCACATCCCTAGCAAGGAAAAGATCAAGGATGGTGTCTACATCTTCTTCAAGCCCCCTTCCTTCTGATGATATGGATCCAACTTGGGAACCACCACCGCCGTCTGAGAGTGAGGCACACCATGATCTGACAAAGGTAGCTAACCCTAAAAGGAAGGTCCCCGAAAGTCTCATAGTTATGGGGTGTGATGATGACGCTGAAGAAGTGGCGTATACTACTCCTGCTGATGAAGACTCTCATGACGACGACGCAGTCATCATACACGCCACTCCAGCCTCAGCGGGCATGCAGCAAACAGACATTTTTACCCTAGCCCGAAAAGCTGCTGAGCGTGATGTTGTCGACGAGGAGGCAATGGGACCACCACCATTGGAGTTAACTAGTACACCACCACCTACCGCTTCCATATTTTCTTGCCAGAAGGGACCTCCATTCACCTCGACCTCCATTTCCTCAATTAGTGGTGCTGCAAGTGCACAATGTAGTAAAGTTCGGCAACACACATCCTCCACTTCATCTGGCATTAGCAGCATGACCAGTATCGCCTCCTCCGCCCTCACAGACATTTGAAGCCTGCAGTTTGGGACTTCTTTAGTGTTTGCACAACAAGGGAAAACATAGCCATTTGTAGCATTTGTAAGCTTGCAGTTAGTTGTGGTAAGCTGGGTACCAACTATGGTACCGGAGGCCAGAGAGGTCACCTTGAGAGACAGCACACTGTCCAATGGCATGCGCACCTAAAGGAGATCAAGGAAGCCCGAATTGCAAGTCAACAAACTCTATCCTTTGATGTTTCATCTGATGATGACGAGGAGGAAGAAGCGTCAAACACTTCACTTACACCCAGTACCCCTGTCAGCAGCACACCCCCTGTGAGCCACACTAAGAGTGTGGGAGAGAGTGAGACACCAATGCGAAAAAGTTCATCATCACCGAGCGTAACTGGGTCGAAGAAGTCATCATCATCATCATTCCGTAAAATCATGGTCCAGCCCACCATTAGAAGCATGTTGTTTTCAGATGCGCCATTTGAACGCAACCACCCAACGGCGCGTCTGTATAACACTAAGCTGGCTAAAATGCTAGCGCTGGACCTTCTCCTTTTTTCTTTTGTGGAAGGGGTTGGTTTTCTTGAATTAGTGGCAATGCTCTGCCCTAAATGGAAGGTTCCTAGCCAGTTCTATTTTGCCAGAGTTGCGGTTCCAGCACTACATGAAGATGTGCTGGAGGTGATTGGGGCAGCTTTGCAGAAGAGTGCTGTTCACACTATACATCTGACAACAGACATGTGGACCAGTCCCGCAGCCGTTGGGAAAAGGGTGTTTCCCAACGGCTGCGGGACGCCAGCAGCCATCCTCTGTGCGGCTCCCGCGGGTTGAATTATACGGAACAGAAACCTTTTCTCCGAAAACACGAACCCGGCGTGGCGATACATTCTCCCACGACTCTAAAACGATGATAGGCACCAGCTGCTTTCCCTCAACATAAAACGAAAACAGAAACCTTTTCTCCGAAATACGAATCCGGCGTGGCGATACACTCTCCCATGACCAAAAAACGATGATAGGCACCAGCTGCTTTTCCTCAACATAAAACAAAAATGGCAGCTACAAACGATTCGTGCCTCCGCATTACCACGGATATTCCTCTATAATCTTTTGAAGTGGACACTTGAATAATTTCAATCCCCTGATGTCCTCCACTGTGGATGTTAGAATACAGAAAATTGATTACAGATTCTACTTATCGCTTTGAAGATAAACTATAGGAAGGCCAGTTACTCGCATAAAAGGATATAGTAACGTTTGACCCAGAAGGTGTTTCTTCATTGAGAGAAACTAGGGATTAGATGCCTTGATTTTAGCTTATGGACATAGATAGAGAGAGCATTGTCTTGGCAATATCCGCCCTCTCCATATATAACTAGATATTATTTGTGGATCCTGAGGAAGGCGTTTTCCATAACGCCGAAACGCGCGTCGAATAACACTGATTGCCACCGTTATAGAAGTTTTTTATATGTATTTTTTATGTATTGTATGACAACTGTATATTTTGGTTTTTGTATAATTGATTTATACCCATGCTTTTTATTAACTGTTTTTAATATGAACATTTATATACCTATTAAATGAAATATAGTTTTTTGTAATTACTTGGTTGTGTTTCCTTTATGCAATTTCTCCCTCCCACTGTGTTGATATTATGCCAACATTTTCACACTGCCAATGTAGTTAAGGCCATGGATATGGGTAACTATTTCAGAGTGCCGTGTTTGGCGCACTGTATAATCCTGGTTGTTAAAAAATTCTTGAGTGAAAAAAGTCCAGTGTGCGAGTTACTGACCACCTGCCGAAGAATGTGCACACATTTCAGCCATTCTTTTAAGGCCCGGAAGCATCTGAGGGGCCTGCTAAATCAACATAAACTGCCAGTGAAAGCACTCATCCAGGAGGTGGCAACAGGTTGGAACTCAACCATCTACATGCTTGAGCGTCTGTATGAGCAGTGTTTGGTAATCGATCAGTATTTCTTTAGACAGGGTGCATCTATGAAGGACCTGAGGATACATGCGGAGCAATGGAAGCTAGTTCAAAGCCTGACAGACATACTTTGTCCTTTTGAGGTCTTCACGCGTGCAGTCATCAGGGAGGACTGTAATTTGGGAAAAGCTATCCCATTGTTGCGCATGCTAGAGCACCAACTGAAGGCGGTGTCTTCTACATTTCAAGCAGATGAAGAAAAGCAAGAAGCTATTGATTTGGTGGAAAAATTATTAGAGCGCCTACTTTGCGATGACTGTCTTCAAAAGATCCACACAGAACAGCATTACATTTGTGCTACTATTCTGGATCCACGCTAAAAAAAGGCACTGGCAGGCATAGTATTCTTTCCTTTTGGTGACGCAGAAGTTTCAAAGTACAAACGTTGGCTAGCTATGTCAGCCATGAGGTTTGAAAGAGAACGGCAGGAAATTGAAGGAAAAGGCAGTACATCAGCATCAGCAGGCCATCCGGAGTCAAAAGAATCCAATTCTGCACCTGTGCCTGTGGCAGAAGTAAGTGATTTTCCCTCTCAGCCGTTAACCCCTTCCATGCTGATGACGAACCCCAGCCGTCATGCACTACGGTGCTCGTGTGCTGATGACGGCTGGGGTTCGTCACGGCCCTCCCCTGTTCGTGCTGTTTACAGCACACCAGGGGAATCGCGGCAGCATGGAAAGGGTTAAAGACACCAGCAACCGGATCATCTGCACCAGACACAACAGTAACATTGTGTGAAGAAGAGGATTGGCTAACTCAGCTTGGGTTTGCTTCTAAAAAGGTCCCAGCAAAAAGTAAGCAAAGTGGAGGAACCGTGGAGAACCTTGAGCCGATGGTGCATGACTATCTGAATGACTCAACAGAGGTCTATGTTCATGATGCCCCATGTGTAGCCAGAGATCTCCAACCTGGCTATAAATTACTTGTCTTGCCCACTCGCAAGTGTGTCTTCTGAACGTGTTTTCAGTGCTGCTGGTGGCATTGTAACTTGCAAAAGGACCCGCCACTCACCCAAAAATGTGGAGAGGTTAACAATGATCAAGATTAATCAGCACCTCATACCACCAGATTACAAAATACAAGAATACACGCAGGAAGAAGAAGAGGAGGACACCAACTTAGATGAAGGAAGTTCTTCTCTGTTTGGTGACCTACTCCTGCCTGAATTCGCAGAGTATGAGGACGAACTCTTCTTCCTGACACCGAGCCCTGAAAATGACTGAGCCAATGAATCAATGACTTTCTTTTTCGTCCTTATTCATTTTTATTCCTGTGTGTCTGTCTTTCTTTGTTTTGCAAAGTCTATATAAAAAAAATGTAATCACCTAATCACAAAAACAAGCCCATGAGCAGAATTGTCTTCACTTATTTGCTTATTGATTTGAAGGTGCCGCAGTCTGTATTCCTCAGGTTCACAAGTTCACAAAAACATGCTCCTCTATCCTCCTCCTCCAGACTCTTATTTCCCTCAAAGCAGATGGCTGAATTACGCCCAATGAAGAAAGACTCTGCACTTGTGGGGGTGTTCTACGTCTTTGCGGGTGAGTTGACGGCTCTGGGGCCATTGCTGGGAAGGTCTAATACCGGATAAAAGTGGTTTGGAGAAAATCCATGTGGAAAAAGTTTTTGCCTTTTTGCTCACTATCGTGTTTTCGGGGGCCTGTTTGGGTGGGTTCATGGTGTTTGTGGGTGGGTTTTGGGGTCTGGGAGCACTGCTGGCACAGTATAATGTGGATTGCATTTGTTTTCCAGGACATCCATGGAGCGCGCGTGGAGTGATTTTGGCAATTTGCCTGAAAATTACTAAGTCCCCATTTTTGTAGTTTTGCTTTTTGGCTGTTTGGGGGTCTTCTACTAGTTTTCGCCTGGGTTCGCCTGGGTTGACTGCTCTGGGACCATTGCTGGGAAGGTCTAATACCGGATAAAAGTGGTTTGGAGGAAATCGGAGCAGAAAAAGATTTTGCGCTTGTCGTAATTTGACGATGGGTGAGTTAGCGCTTAGCTTTGCTACACGTTATTACCCTTATCTTGGCCTTACCTGAAAACGCCATTTTGTATGTTACGGCGGCCATTTTAGAGAATGAGCCGCCTCATGGTCAGCGTGCCCTTTAGTCCTTTGTCCGTGCCACTGACCATTCGAGTTTGCCCAGCAACAGGCTATTTTTAGTAACGGTCAAGCTTGTACATGCGCAGTTCCGATTGACCAGTCACCCTTCAGGAATGTTACGCCAAACTGACCAGTGGTGGTGTAACCCCTCCCATGAGTTGGCTGTGTTCCAAAAATGACCATATATGTACCTAAAACTCTGTAACCATGTACCGCCTACCTTTCTTATGTTTGAAAACTGTATAAAAGAAGGACTCGCACCGATGTTCGGGGTGATACTTTTTGCATTGCCGAAGGGTGCTGTAGGAATGTACCACCACCCCATGGGGTCTTAATAAACTTGTCCTTTGCAATTTCCAGTTTCCGTGCCAACAGTTCTTATGGTGTAGAGGGTATTCTGCGGAGTATGTAGGCCTGGAGAACCCAATACCACAAATTGGCGACCACGAAGGGACTCATCGGCGACTCGGATGCCCGAAGGAGAGGTCGTGACGAAGGATTGGAAACTCGCCATGGACGCGTACGCTGCCTCTGAGTGACCCGAGTCTTGGCACCCACGGTGTTTTCTTCCCTTCCTTCTGATCTGACCTTCCAGGTGGCGCCGGTCTCCGACTGAGATCCTGCTCGTCTGCGTTGCTGTACAGTGCCCGTTTGGCTGATTCGATCAAAGACCTTGGCAGTTGGAATCTGGATATTTGAGATTTGGGTAAGATTTGTGATCGGTAAGGTAGTCTGCGGACGCTTACTGAAGTTCTATGAATGTGACTATGATTTGAGTTAGCTAACATTTTGACTTTGTGAATTTGAAATACATATGTGCAGTGCACTTCACATAGGCAGGCATGTAGAGATGTTTCTCTAACCTTGTTTGTACTCTGAGCGGCACATTTGTGTGAAGTATCGTAAGTGCCATTTTTATGGTATCACGTTTTCGTGGTACTTTTTGAACATGCCTGTTTTAAGCACACTCCGAGGGATGTGCTGTCTTGGAAATGGTACCACATATAGGTTAAACGAATCTCAGCCGGCTCCCCCATTGGGAACCCCTAATCGTGATATGTATGTCAAATTTGGCCTCCCCCCTATACTGTACAGTAAATTATGGCATAAATATACCAGATCTGATCCCGAGTTGCAATGGCCACTACATGGGTCGTTTGATTTATGAAAGGTTCAGTTTGTGGAGCAATGTTTGTTTCAGCGCAGGTCTAGACAGGACATGTTTGATTGTGTGCGAATGTGGGAGAAAGCGGTGCGCGAACGTATGAAGCGTGAGATTGCCTTGGCGGACAAAGAGCAGTGCAAGGCTGCTCGAGATAAAGCTTTACAGCTGGAGGAGAAGGAGTCGCAGGAGAAGAAAGAGAGGGAGACACGGGAACGTAATTTGCAAACGACCGGTCAATTTCCTATTCGACGTCCGCTTTATCCTGTCCTTACTAATGAGATTGATGATTTTTCATTACTAGATCGATCTCCGCCTCCGTATGTTCTGCCTACGGCCCCGTCCGAGGATTCCGGTGATGAAGGTCGGGATAAGACGAGTACGAGGTTAACAGCTGAGAGAGCCGCGGAATTGCGTGGTTTAGCCAGGAAATTGAATTTGAATAGAATAACTATGTCAGAGGTTATAGCTGAAAAGGATAAATGGTCGGAACGAGAATTGATGTGTTTTTTAAATACCTTTGCAGATGAAGTTATTGATCGATTCCGTAAGAATTCAGTGGATTTAGAACCCAAGGATATGTCAGTCCATCATGAGAATATGCGTAAAGGTTTATTTGTTCTTGCAGATGTAGATGGGTTTTTCTTACTATTGATCCAGCTACGGGATGAGGCGTCCAAATTGCGGGAAGCACGAAAGGCATCAGAGCAGCCTGGGTCGGAGTCGACGGAGCAGTCCAAACAGTGTTCTATCCTGGGAACAGATAAGAGTTCTAAAGTGCATGTTATGCCTATGCGTGAAGCTGCACCTTTGTATGTTCCCCCTAAAGGGCAAGGTACAGACGACGATAAAATGTCAGCAGATGCAAAGGGGTACTTTATATATAATTGGGTGTATACGCCTTGGAACAGAGCGGATGTTATGGCATTGAAAAATGCTTTACCTGATCCCCGTAAAAATCCGGCAGCTTTTTATGAAGGGGTGGAGGGGGCCATTTCCTCTTGTGTTATGACTCTTGTTGATATAGACCTTTTCTTTGGATTAATTCTTCCCCCTGATATGTGGAGAGCGATTCGTAAGTTTGATGATCAAGCAATGTTTGGGGCAACGTAGAGGGATATAGGCCAGGCTGATTTAGACAGGGAGCCTGCATGCAAACCATGTCGGTTGATTTTAGATCTTCCAACAGCTATTTTGAATAAATTAAAAACGCTTGTTCCCCCTAAAAAGATTGATTGGACCATGCTAGCATCGTGCAAACAGAAAAAAGATGAATCGGTTTCTGACTTTTTCACACGTTTTGAAGAAGCGTTTCATGATTACAGTGGGCAATCGTTAACAGATGATACGGGTAGGCATCTGTTTGTAGATAAGTATGTGGCTAATCTCCTACCGGAGATTGCAAAAAGATTGAAAACAAGTGAAAGTTCCTGGACCACAGCGACCCCTGCGTCTTTGTTAACTATGGCTCAGTATTACGAGCGGCAGGAAATAGAGGCTAAAGAAAGTGTTGATAAGAAAGCAAAGGAATTGAAGACGAAGGTGATGTTGGCGCAGGTTCGCGGTGCGCACTCTAGAGGGAATGATAGAGGCAGGCGAGGAGGGGGTAATGCGTCGTGCGGTCGTACCGACATTGCTGAGGACCAATGCACATATTGTAAAGAATTTGGACATTGGGCTGATGATTGCCCGGTGCTTTGTGAGCAACGTAGTCAGCGTGGTCGAGGAAGTGGAAGGTTGCGGAATAGTTATTCAGGAGCAAGAGGTGGCGGAGGTGATCGTGGTAGGTTTGAAGCGAGGGGTCGTGGTCAGGATGAACGAAACACCTTTGATCGACGGAATCAGTATCAGATATCAGAGGGTGAGAATGTGGAGAATCAGGATTATGTGCATGCATAGGATTGCGTAGGATGGGGTGTGGAATCGGTTGAAGTGTCAGTAGATCAAAGAGGTCCATATGTATCAGCAGGCATTTTGGATTCTACTGATCAGTTTTTAGTTGACACAGGAGCTACTCGTCGTGCTTTGTCTAAAAACTTGGTTCCAAGGGCTCCCCTGTCTGGCGAAACGATAACAAGTATAGGGTTCGATGGCACACCCTCTCCAAGCCCATTATCAAAACCTCTTGCATTTTGTATTGACAAATTTTTTAGTTTTTGTCCATTTTTTGTCGCCCCACACTCCAGATAACATTATGGGCATTGATTTGCTCAAATATTTTCGAGCAACGATACGCTGCGCTCCTGAAGGAGTGCGCATTATTTTGAATGACAATTACCCAGATTCAGGCAGATTTTGTACCATGAAGGAAATTGAAGCATTAGCCTCTCTCCCACACACGTTATGGGCGACCTCGGATACGGATGTGGGACAGATGATCATCCCGCCTATTCGAATTAGTGTCAAGGAGGGAGTACTTTTGCCACATGTACCGCAGTACAAGATATCTAGGGAAGGTGAAATTGCCCTGACGCACATCGTTCAGGATTTGATTATTGCAGGAGTAGTGGAGGAAGTTCCTTACAATGTCTGTAACAGCCCTATTCTTCCGATCCTTAAAAAAGTCACTGATGACAAAGTCTATCGATTTATTATTGATTTGAGAGAGATTAACAAAATTGTCATTCCCCAGTACCCGGTGGTGTCTGACATCACCACATTACTTACTTTGGTCCCCCCCACTGCAACGACTTTTTCTGTTATTGACCTTAAAAACGCGTTCTTTTCCATTCCCATTCATCCTGACAGCAGATACCTATTTGGCTTTACGTTAAATAATAAATCGTATAGATTTTGTCGTGTTCCTCAAGGTTACACAGAGAGCCCTAGCATTTATAGCCAGGCTTTAAAAAGACAGCTCGATTCATTTGAATTGCAATCTGGAGTAGCCCTTATCCAATATGTTGATGACCTCCTGTTAGCTGCGGATACCTATGCACAATGTGAGGAAAGTACACTTGCCTTGCTCTCCTTTTTGGCTCAGAATAATCATAAAGTTTCTAAGAAAAAGCTGCAATACTGTAGACCAAAGGAGACCCATCTTGGTCATCTTTTGTCTAAGGAGGGGCGTGCATTAACATCTGATCAAATTCAAGCGATTTTAGATACACCAGTCCCCCGCACTCAGAGAGATGTACGCGCCTTCATAGGATTAACGCCCTTTTGTAGACAGTGGATCATGGGGTTTTTGCACATTATCAAACCTTTGTTAGCATTATTGTCCAAAACTACACCAATGCCTCTTGAATGGACAGATGAATGTCAGACTGCTTTTGATCAATTGAGACAGGCCCTTTGCTCTGCACCCGTGTTAGGTACACCAGATTACACAAAGATTTTCACGTTGTACGTGCACGAGAAAGATGGGTGCGCGTTATCAGTGTTAGTGCAGACACACGGGGATAAGCAGAGGCCATGTGCGTATTTCTCAGCCATCCTTGATCCTGTAGCGCGAGGGTTACCTGGGTGTTTTCGAGCGGTTGCAGCAACAGCAGTAGCTGTACGGCAGAGTGAGGGAATAGTTTTGTCGCACAAATTGTTGGTGCTAGTTCCCCATGCAGTAGATGCCCTGTTAAATCAAATGAAAACACAGTATCTTACGAGCGCACGTTTAACAGGATATGAGCTCACACTTCTGGCGCCACATATCACACTGAAAAGATGCTCTACCCTGAACCCTGTCACTTTATTGCCATATCCGGTTGATGAGGGCCAAGAGGAAAAGCACCATGATTGTGTTTTTCTGACCGAAGAACAAACAAAGGGTTGTGTCGACTTACAGGGCATGCCACTTCCAGATGTGGATGGGGAACTGTGGGTTGATGGATCGTGATTGAGGCTGCCAGATGGCACAACTTCTGCAGCATATGCGATCACAACACTTAAGACGGTGGTAGAAACAGCACGAATACCCCAGAAATCGGCCCAAGCAGCGGAGCTGATAGCTTTGACAAGAGCCTGCGAACTGAGTGCTGGCTTATGTGTGAAGATCTACACAGACAGCAGGTACGCCTTCGGAGTAGCGCATGACTTCGGCCTACTCTGGAGAGAGCGTGGGTTTTTGACTTCGCATGGAGTACACATTATGCACGGAGAACTAGTGCGTGATCTCCTAAACGCGTTGCTTTGTCCGAAGAAAGTGGCGATAATCAAATGTAGTGCACATAAAAAGATCACTGACAAAGTGGGACAAGGTAATGCCTTTGCAGACAGTATAGCAAGACAAACAGCTATGTCACGAAACGACTCCCCCATGTATGTAGTGAAATCGCAGGCCGAGCGATGGCATGATGCTAGAGCAGAGATATTAGACATTCAGAAATCAGCGACTGAAGCAGAACTTGTAACATGGGCAGCAGAGGGGGTGCTGGATGACGAGGGTTGTTGGAGGAGCAAGGATATGGAACGATGGAAATTGCCTGCAGCTTACTTGCAAGCGATGGTCCAGATGACACATGGGTTGGCACATGTTGGAGCTCTTGCGATTACTCGATTGTTAACACGAGTTTGGGAGCATCCTGAGATTGCCAACACTGCCAAGAGAGTAGTACAGACCTGTTTGATATGTTTGCAACACAATCCTGCAAAAGGGACGCATACTCCGAAAGGAGGGTTCGTTCCACCTTCTGCACCATTCGAGGTACTTCAAATGGATTATATCCAGCTTGAGCGTTGCAATAACCTTAAGTATGTCTTGGTGGTGGTATGTCCTTTTAGCAAATGGGTTGAGGCCTTCCCCACGAAAGATAATACAGCTTTGACAACGGCTAAGGTTTTGCTCAAAGAGTACTTCCCTCGATATGGAGTTTGCAAATTTTTGTGGAGCGATAATGGTCCTCATTTTGTTGGGAAAATTGTGGAATATGGGTTGAAGGGATTGGGGATTCAGCAAAAGTTTCACGCTGTGTTCCACCCTCAGTCAGCAGGTCTTGTCGAACGGTACAATGCCACTTTGAAACTAAAGTTGGCTAAGATTGTGGCATCCACGTCTTTAAAGTGGCCGGATGCTTTGCCGTTAGCGTTACTCTCTATTAGATCAGTGCCCCACTCTCGAACTGGTCTCACACCTTATGAAGTGGTGTTTGGAAGACCAATGAATATATGGGGAGTTCCTAAGCCACGATTGTTACATGATGTGCCTTGTATAATGATGAACGATTATTTGGCACGATTAACAAATGATTTACTTTCTATTCACCAACAGGTTCGAGAAGCGCTCCCTGACAATTCCATTGGAGAGGCTCACAATCTTCGTCCTGGCGACTTTGTGATGGTCAAATCGTTTGAGAGAGCGAACAGCTTGGAACCGAGGTGGCGTGGCCCCGAGCAAGTCCTGCTTACAACTCGAACGGCTGTGCGAGTGACCAACAGGAAGCGGTGGGTGCATTAAACTCACTGCCGCCGTGTCTCTCCGGACCTGGTGAATCCTACTGTGCTATCTGATTACAGAGATATCTTGGACGAGGAAAAGAGCCCAGCTGTGACGTCGGCCGAATCTGAGGGAGCCTTACCGGACCACACTGTCTCTGGACGACAACGATACAATCTGCGGCCACGATAGGAGGAAGATTTTTTTGGTGCGAGACTGGTTGAGTTACCGCTCTGGGGTTTGTGAAACGGAAGCCGGGAATCTCAAGGGGGGGGATCAGTTCTGCCAAGAGTAGCGACACCCGTCCTGACCCCGGAGAAGAAAACAACGGCTACCTCGGAGCTCAGCACTCACATTTTTATTTTTAGTTGTATATTTGAAACATTGTGAACTCTTTTGAACTATGGCGTCTTCTGCATCACAAGACAAAAGAATTCTTGGTGCTATATTGTTTGTATTGACAATTGTGGTGATAGCAGTGATAGCCTGGGTAGTAGAACTTGTGGTACCTGTACGAGAACATTTGCTGCCCACTACCCCGGCTCCATCTGAACATTTTCATTTCTCCTTACCCTATCATGAAGAACGGCACCGACAGACTTATTTGAACAATAGCTTCATTCAAATTTTGCATCATACTCACAATATGACGAACACTTCTAACTGTTGGGTATGTGGGATGTTGCCTGGACATCAGAAGAAAGGAGGCACACCGCTTATCCCGCTCCCTTTTTCCCACAATGGTTCTTGCAATGCCTGGTATACTCTTCTGTTCACTTTGCGATGGCCAACAAAAGGGGGGGTGCTTTTCCGTTTGAATAAGATATGTTATCATGATCGGGATGGTTATCCACAAGCTGAGGGTACTCGATTCGAATGGGAGGAGTACCGCCCTGATAACGTGTCTACACCTTGAATTTACAGTAACCAACAGAACATTAACATGTCTAACTCTCATGTTATTAATGTTATAGATACTAAGGCTGATCTCTGTATACGTAATAAAGGTACAATCCCGGTTGGCAAAAGTGAATGTAACACCACACTTACCTTTGACAGTCCGAATGGCATCTCGTTTGTAGCATCCCGAAATACATACTTCATCTGTGGCAATAAAGGTTATCATCGTCTCCCATTAGGATGGTTAGGCACGTGCTATATCTTTTTTGTATTGAACCCTGTATTTATCGCCCCACCAATGTACCATAATGATTACGTCTTATACCATGATTTTGTACTGAACAGAGTTAAAAGAGCTGTAGTCCTTGAAGACATTGACCAAACCGATACTGCACTGCAACAATATGTGGATTTTAACTTGGGTTTGTTTTCCTTTGTGGGAGCTGCTCTAAACAGCCGAAAGATACGACGATTGACCCGTGTTGTTGAGGCCGTTGCCAATGATACTGCTTTTGCATTGGGGAATATAACTGAAGAACTTCAAATATCTAGAATTGTAACGCTCCAGAACCGGATGGTTCTAGATGTAGTTCTAGCCTATCGAGGGGGGGCATGCCGAATTATCGGAAGTAGCTGCTGCGTTTACGTGCCAGACAATTCACCATCTGTATATGATGCCTTATCCAAATTGCATAAAATTGCTGCTGAGATACATCCGGACAATGGTACATGGACCTTTTCGGGGTGGTTCTGGTCAATGCTTAGTACATGGGGCTGGAAGCTACTGACAATCTTATGTATCATAGTTGGGATATTATTCTTCTTATGTTTATGTATACAATGTGGCCCTGCATTATGTTCTATGTGTTTATCAGCCTGTATTCCATCTAGACGAGCTTTTGCCCAAAATGAATTAATGCTTCATAAAGAAGTGGCCCAAATTATGTAGATCGATATAGAGGATGAGTCTCCTGACTATGTTCACTATGAGGTAGCTTCAGCTAAACGCTAAAAGGGTCGTCTGTCGTAATTTGACGATGGCTGAGTTAGCGCTTAGCTTTGCTACACGTTATTACCCTTATCTTGGCCTTACCTGAAAACGCCATTTTGTATGTTACGGCGGCCATTTTAGAGAATGAGCCGCCTTGTGGTCAGCGTGCCCTTTAGTCCTTTGTCCGTGCCACTGACCATTCGAGTTTGCCCAGCAACAGGCTATTTTTAGTAACGGTCAAGCTTGTACATGCGCAGTTCCGATTGACAAGTCACCCCTCAGGAATGTTGCGCCAAACTGACCAGTGGTGGTGTAACCACTCCCATGAGTTGGCTGTGTTCCAAAAATGACCATATATGTACCTAAAACTCTGTAACCATGTACCGCCTATCTTTCTTATGTTTGAAAACTGTATAAAAGAAGGACTCGCACCGATGTTCGGGGTGATACTTCTTGCATTGCCGAAGGGTGCTGTAGGAATGTACCACCACCCCATGGGGTCTTAATAAACTTGTCCTTTGCATTTTCCAGTTTCCGTGCCAACAGTTCTTATGGTGTAGAGGGTATTCTGCGGAGTATGTAGGCCTGGAGAACCCAATACCACACGCTTTTGATCACTTGCCTGTCTTTGGGGTGCTGTGTTGGTGGGCTTTTAGGTTGTTTTGGGTGGGTTTTGGGGTCTGGGAGCACTGCTGGCACAGTCTAATGTGGATTGCATTTGTTTTCCAGGACATCCATGGTGGAGAAGTGGAGTTATGACCTAGCTGCACAGCTCGTTTGGACAGAAGGCCGAAAAATATTGTAAGTATGAGATGTTCCATTTTTGCTTTTTGCCTGTTTGGGGGTGTTTTGCTTTTTTGCGGGTGGGTTGGCGGGTCTTGGGGCATTGCTGGGAAGGTCTAATACCGGATAAAAGTGGTTTGGAGAAAATCCATGCTGAAAAGCGTTTTGGCACAATAACTTAGGGCTTGTTAGGGTTAGCACTAGCAGCAGGATTGCATGTGTTTCGGGGTGTTCTAGATTTTTGCTACTGAGTTCTGGGGTCTTAGAGCACTCGTGGGAATGTGTAATTTTGGTTGCAGGTGGTTTGAAGAAACTCCATGGTGGGAAAGGGGGGATTTGGCCTAGTTAAAGAAAGCGTTTGCCACTATTCTTAACTTAGGGCTCGTTAGGGTTAGCAGTATTGTATTGCATGTGCTTGGGCGGGGGGCTGTTTGTGGGGGGGTTTGAGAGTCTTGGAGCAATGCTGGGTATGGATACTTTTGATTGCTTGCAAGTGGTTTGAATACAATCCACGGTGGGTAAGGGTGGATTTGGGCCTACTTTACTTTCAAAGTATGTTTTGTCACCATTTTTCTACTAGGCCTCGTTTTTTGAGATCTGATTGGGTGTCTTCTACATTTTTGCGACTGGGTTTAGTAAGGGTCTGGGAGCACTGCTGGGAAGGTCTAATTTTGTTCTAAAACACAGTTTACAGTACACCTATCTTGAGGGGAAAGATCCGCTAAATTAATTCGCCCATACTTATTTATCCTTCAAAAGGAGACTCAGACAGAGTACGCACTTTCAAAAATATTGTACTGTCTATTAGGAAACTCAAAGTGTGACTTTTTGCACTACACAGCGTACATACCTTATATTTATTTGTCAGTGGTGTTCTAATATCACTTCCTGTTTTTCCATCAATAATTACAGGCCGGGTTTCAGTCTGTGCAATGGGAAAAAAAGGATAAAGTCAGGCTTCCCATTAGCGAGCCGCAATTCAGCATCCGCCAGGCAGGCAGTGGACAGGGTGTCTTCTGGTCACCAACATTGATGGACGTCAGCTGGAATGGAGGAGTCCCGCTAATAAGAGGAATGGTTTGATGCATGCAACTTACCAAATTCAACAGGACAACTACAACAACATACAGATACAGTATCCGTTCTTTTCTAATTATCTTTTAAGTAATGTTATTGCTGTGAACGTCTATGAGTGTGACTCTGCATTTCTTTGATCTCTGCTTCTAAATTTGTCCCTACAGCCATTCTATAGGTTTTACTTGTGCTATTTTTTAAACCTAATTTAATGTAAGAAGTGTTTCTCTGAGTGCAGTGATAGGCAAGTGAAAACGCATAAATATTACTGCAGCCCTGTACTGTCTCATTCTTTCATTCACGGTTGTCGAAAGTATTACTTACTTTTCAGTAACCATGCATGCAGTATTGCATGCACTTCCTTTATGTCACTGAAAAGATTTATGGTTAGCTTTGTACCCAAAGATTTCTTTATCTTCAATTATTGTTTGTCCATGCTGTGCTTTTTTTTTCTTCTCTCAACAAAACTTTCCCAAAATCCCCCATTCCCATCCATTTTCCAAACCCTAACCCTCTTCCCCCGGGCTGTGTAGTTTTGATTGATGTGTGACTAAATGACACCAATAATTCCACACACTTGCTGGGGAGGATAAGGTCATAGCAACAGGTTGGTGAAGGAATCTGAGGATATATTCTATTCTTACTCAGCTTGACACTCAGTCACTATTGGCAAATGAAAGCAGATTTACATGTGCACCATCAACTTGATTGGTCATCAAGAACATCCTCCTCCTAGACGTAGCAAATTATTACGCTGCAGTGTCCTTCACCTTCGGTACTATTTCTTGTAGTAGTAGCCAATGTCAAAGAAATTCAACGCAAGTACTGTACTAGTTATACTTTCAAAATACTTTACCATTTGTTAGGCTACATTGTGGCACTGTTCTAGTGTACTGTCACCTGCTATATTCTCTATCGTACCGTTCTAATGCTACAGGAAGGACAAACAAGGTTTGATTTTCTTTTTTTTCAGATGCTGCAACTGCCACTGTGTAACACCACAAGTACCACCGCAATGATGACATTTCATCCATCCAGGATTGCCACCTTAATCGCCATTTCGCGTGCAGCCAGCCCTGTGCCTAGCCCTATTTCCAAACACAAATTACAGGTAAGATAAGCGTTTGGGGGGAGGTAGTATAATGGAGTATTAGGACTCGGAGAGACAAGAGACTGACGGTCCTAGGACTATTGAATTCACTTACTCTGTGAGAGGCACTTACTTTTGAAAATATTTGGGCCATTACTACTTACAGAACTTGAATCAAGATGCCACTTAATTTTCTGGACTGTTAAACCCCCACCCACTAGCCTCAAAAGCAGTAAAAAACGTGTATGCTAAGATAAAGTTTAAAGTATATTTATATGTCCCTAACATAAATAATCTCCCGCAAGACCCAACCCACCCCCCCTCCCGAACCCCAACGAATGTCCCTGAAAACGAAGTCCAAAAAAGTAGAAAACCCAACTCCCAATTCCCACCCCCCAGAAGTTTTTAAAAAAGGGGCAAGGGACAGTCTCCCCCTACTGCAGGCTGCTGTTGACTTTTCTGGCCAGGTAGGCATGCTCCTTGCGGAGCGTCTTGAGCAGGGTTTTGGTGTTGAGGAGCACCTGCTCGAGGTAGAAAACCCTCAGGGAAAGGCAGTGCATCCTTTTTTTGTAACTGCTGTGGGTGGCAGCTGATTTCTTTGCTGCTCGGCGGTGGCGGGTGGCTGCAGTACCGCGGCTCCGTACCGCTGGAGACCTGCTGCGCTGACTGGCTGACCCAGGGAGCGCAGAGGAGGATGCAGGTGTCGCCGTGGATGTTGTTGACGTACTAGTCTGCGTGTCCTCCTCCTCCTCCTGGGCCACCAGCCGCCGATATTCGGCGACAGTGGCCTCCAGCCTCCGTTGCTGGGCCCTTTTAGCCAGCTCCTTCCGGGTTGGTTTGGAAGGAGCATCTATATGAAGAAAGAAAGACATAGTCTGTAACCAATGCTCTTTAAGATTAGCACAAAATGATTCAGCAGAAAGTTGTGTCACAGTAGAACTGGCAACTTACAAGCGCAGTACATAACTATTGTGGCCAGTATCTATCTAACCTCCCACTTCTTCATCCTTGCTCTAACATTAGTGGGAGTTTAAGGAATCAATTCTACGAGCACTATGGACTCACTCCATTAGAGTGGACTATGACAGTACACCACTCTTATTCTTCTTCTTCTCTCTTGTTTAGCAAAATTGGTACGTTAACTTCTGCAAGCCGTCATAATGCCAGCGCAGTCAACTTGCACCAGAGAAAAACAGACGCCCGCCATGATGAGTGAGACAGACTTGCGTTACTGTACCAGTCCAGTACATGCAGGTGGTGAAGCTCTTACTTTTCTAATATGGGTGGCACTGAGAATACTACCACCTACAGTGCCAATGAATACTAGAAAAGGAAAATGAAGAAGATAAATAATCTGATTATCTATCACTGCACATGGTATGTATTTGCTTACCTATGGGATGACTTTAGGTGCTTTGCTTTTTATTGAGTGAACAGTGATACATCCACACATGAATGACCGAGTTCTACTAAACTTATTAACAGAGGTAGTGAGTGAGTGGCCATCGTAATAGCCGGATATATGCTGTGCTGCAATACAAACTACTGCTACTATTCATGATAGTATTCGGACAAAATTACAACTTCTTTTCCTTGCCTTTCCTACACTGGGACGGACGTGCGGGTGCGGTGTTACATGCTCTTCAAAGTAACACTTAGTTCATCTAGTGACCGTCTACTCTCTCTAGATACACATATGCTATCTAAGAGTCAGATAGTACCATGATCCAGGCATCCATCCATTCAAACTATATGTCAATCATTCTTCTTCATGTCTCTCATCTGGACAAACCTTACGTTTTCTCACGGGGAGCACACTATGCAGTCTGCAATCTCAATAAGTAAGGAATATAAGAGCTTACCACTGCCCGCCTCTACCGTGGCAACCCGCACAGCAGTTTGGTCCGGCACTTGCACCGCCTCCTCCCCAGAGCATTCCTCCTCCACCTCCGCGCTGGGCCCAGCACCAGATGTTCCACCTACAAAGTACATTTAAGAATGTTAGATTTCATAGACATATACCACTCACTAGTATTTTGTCTAGGAATGAAGAAATGTGAATACAGAAACCAATCTAATAATTTGTGACTGTCTACTCTAAAGTAAAAATGTCCCTTTTTCCAAGGAAGGGTGTTGTCTTGCTGCACTTTTTGGCACAACTGATGGATGCTTGCTTTTTAACACGCACCATTTTTCTCATAACAGACAGAAGCTTCACTTCTAAGAACAAATCATCATCATCACCACTAGGACAGAGAGACCAACGATTCAGCACCAAAAAAAAAATTAAAGTTCAAACAAGGTGAGGGCTCGGCTCGCCCACAATAAATGTGTGAAATAAATCACTATAAGCACTTTTCCATTTTTAATCAACCGCTTCTGTTTTATGACAAGCTTGATTTTAATAAATATTTTTACTTTTAATAAAGCTTTAAAACTTAAACAGATTCTGTGGTTTTTGATCAAGAGTGAATGAGCAAAAGGTTTTTCAATTTGCAAGCATGAGTCCGTGCCTCTGACACTTCTGGACTCTGACTCCGTACTCTAGTCCTGCGTTGGATAATCATCATTGGGGATCAATCATCGATGAATGCGGGAGCTAAATGACTCTGCCACACTATCTAGTCAGTAAGGAGATTGGGGATTCTTCAAAGACTGATATCACTGAGGTATGTGGAAAGTCTACCTGCGCCTATTATAATTGATAAACAATGCACTATTTAGTGTCCATAGTTCTGTTTGTGCAGATTTGTCCCTGCAACAATAGTAGTATGGATTGTCCTCCTATCCAAACCAAAAGTAAAGTAGTATCTTATTCTTTCTTGGTTGTCATTCACCCTTTTATTGTTGGTAATTGTCAAAGCATAAACATTTAGAAGACTTGAAAAGACATTATGGACAATCCCAGAGGACTGCACTCAGTGCAAAGAGAGGGATGTACGACCTTACAATGCATGGTTTTACCACGCGTACCTTTACAACACGTTTTTTACAATGCAAGTCGTTACCACGACTTGCGTTGGAAGGGTGCGGACTTAGGAATTTTTATTTTACTATTCCAACACCAGCCTACATACAGTAGGGAAGATGTTGGATAGTAAATTAAATTATTCCTTGTCCTGTAGTGCCCTCCAGCGCAAGTCGTGGTTACGACTTGCGTTGTAAAAGACACGTTGTAAGGGTACTGCGGAGTAAAATCTTCGTCGTAAAGGATGTTCCCCATAGAGAGCTATTGCTGACTAGAATGGGAGTTTCGTTTAACACCTTTTGCCAAAAGTGCAATCTTAGTTAGCTACACAGACAGACTAATGAGAATAATCTAGTAATACCACAGGGAGTCACAGTCGAGGCAGGATAAGAATTTAGATACAGTCTACAAGAAGATCAAAGACGATTTAGAAAAAAATCGAATGAGGAACGCTAGGAAAAAATAGGTACTCTATATTAAAATTAAAGCTTAGCGAGGCAAGCAAAGGAGCCCTCGCCTGACCGATCCTGGCCTTGTTCAACAGCAGCAGCCTCCTCCAATGTCCTCTTGCTCCTGGGGGGAGCTGATGTACAACATGAAAGAAAGAAAGACCCGAAAACATGGATAATTGTGGTCAACCAAATCAAACATTACAAAAGAACAATAACAAAATATTTTGGCGAAATAGCAAATAGACAACTATTCCACGGGATATATTGACCTATCTCATGTGGTCTACTACGATATTAGTATTGCTTGATTTGCGGACTGTCAACTTGGAAAGTTATGTAACTCACTAAAATAACTACTAAAAAGGTTCGCCTAGGACTGGCAGGCAGCATTCCGCAGCACGCAAAGTGACAGACAAAGTCCATTGTGATTGCAGATCAGCGACAACACTAAAACGTTTCCTACTACATTAACCAGTCAGTAAAATACTCAAACTATCAATCCACCACCACTATTTCTTCTTATTGCCAGGTGTACAAAGGAAGGACTGGACTTGAGTCTGTAGGGGCAGATTTACAAGCCCCTTGCGGCTCTTTTGCTCCGTTGTTGCGTGACTTTTGTGACGCAGCGGCAGAACAAAAGAGGCGCCATGGTGCGGCGTATATTAACAACGTGACGCATATGGTAGATGCATCACGTTGTAAAGCCCTGCGCCATCAGGGGGCGTTCCGGCGTAAGGGAGGGCGTTCCTGCGCAGGAACGCATCCTAAAAGTGGCTAAGGGAAATCTACAAGATTTCAATCAGTCACTTTTAGGACAATGATGCGTGACTCAAACCCTGCGCCTGCTTGAAGCAGGCGCAGGGTGTGTATGAATACTGTTGGCTCTTCATTTTAAAGATTGATTTTAAAACTGTTTGAGTGTGTTATAACTGTATTCCCTTAAAGCCTAACCACTTCCCCTTGACAATCGACCCCTCGCGCAGCTGAGCTAGGCGCTGAGGAGGGTTGAGGACAGCCGCCGTGAAACCACAGGGACACGCCCACCGAGTTAGGCCACGCCCCCGGCTACTCTCGCTATAAAAGCGCGCGCTCTCCTGTCAGCGCTTGATAAAAGATAGAGCTCTTGAGGCGGAAGCCGAGAGCAGGGAAACGCAATTTTTAAGACTACTTTTTAATTATTGTGTGTATGAATACTGTTGGCTCTTCATTTTAAAGATTGATTTTAAAACTGTTTGAGTGTGTTATAACTGTATTCCCCTAAAGCCTAACCACTGCCCCCTGACAATCGACCCCTCGCGCAGCTGAGCTAGGCGCTGAGGAGGGTTGAGGACAGCCGCCGTGAAACCACAGGGACACGCCCACCGAGTTAGGCCACGCCCCCGCTACTCTCGCTATAAAAGCGCTCGCTCTCCTGTCAGCGCTTGATAAAAGATAGAGCTCTTGAGGCGGAAGCCGAGAGCAGGGAAACGCAATTTTTAAGACTACTTTTTAATTATTGTGTGTATGAATACTGTTGGCTCTTCATTTTAAAGATTGATTTTAAAACTGTTTGAGTGTGTTATAACTGTATTCCCCTAAAGCCTAACCACTGCCCCCTGACAATCGACCCCTCGCGCAGCTGAGCTAGGCGCTGAGGAGGGTTGAGGACAGCCGCCGTGAAACCACAGGGACACGCCCACCGAGTTAGGCCACGCCCCCCGCTACTCTCGCTATAAAAGCGCGCGCTCTCCTGTCAGCGCTTGATAAAAGATAGAGCTCTTGAGGCGGAAGCCGAGAGCAGGGAAACGCAATTTTTAAGACTACTTTTTAATTATTGTGTGTATGAATACTGTTGGCTCTTCATTTTAAAGATTGATTTTAAAACTGTTTGAGTGTGTTATAACTGTATTCCCCTAAAGCCTAACCACTGCCCCCTGACAATCGACCCCTCGGGCAGCTGAGCTAGGCGCTGAGGAGGGTTGAGGACAGCCGCCGTGAAACCACAGGGACACGCCCACCGAGTTAGGCCACACCCCCCCCCCTTCCCCCTCATTTAAGAATGTGCTGTTTCCGGAGGCGCAGCGGACGGGCGCAGCGGGCGCGCCGGCGGTGCGCCGAAGGCGCGCCAAAGGCAAGCCCGTCTGCGCCCGTCCGGGACCTGATGGGGCCAGGGGCCACAACCCCTGCCCCCCACACCATCCAGGTCAGGACATACAGCTCAGCCGCCATAAAAAAGATAAGACCTCCTATTATGGCGCAATGCCCGCACTCCTTCCCTCCAGCCGACCTCCCTATTCAATGCCCTGGCTGCAAACACTCCTTTGACACCAGCAAGGCACCAGCCACGCCACAGGACTACCAGATGTACCTGCTAAACTGCCGATCTCTTCCTCGGCATAGCATGCAGATATGCCTACTTCTAGAGAACCACAACCCGGATGCCATCTTCTTGACGGAGACATGGCTCACGCCCCATTCAGAGCCAGACATAGTCACCGCCCTTCCCCCTGGGTTCCAGATCCATAGAATGGACCGGACCAAGGGAAGAGGGGGAGGCCTGGCTATCATTCTAAAAGAGAAATACTGCTGCCGCATTTCGACCGAAGCTATTCCCGAATGCGAAAACATTGCATTCAGAATAGACTTCTCTGCGAACAGCTCCCTTTCTGGTACCCTGATATACCGCCCCCCAGATTCAGGAAAACTGTTCATTAGGTCTCTACCAGATATCATCGCGAATCGGCTTCTAACCCCGGCTAACTATACAGTTCTAGGAGATTTTAACTTCCATTTTGACTCCCCCACAGACCTTGTTGCTAGGGAATTAACAGAGGACCTGGCAGCTCTGCAATTGACTCAGTTGGTTAGGTCCCCCACCCATGAAAAGGGAAACCTGCTCGACCCAATCTTTAGTAACTGCACCGGACTAACGGTCGGGCAACCCACTCGCCTCCCATTGACAGACCATTTCCTCATCCCATTTACCTGGTCTACCATCAAACTTCCCTCATTGCCTCCCCGTCCTATAACTAGGAGGAATTGGAAAAAACTTTCCATAGAGCCATGGACAACTATCCTTGAAGACTCCCGTCCACCTCCCTGTACTAACCCCAACCAAGCAAATAACAACTATGAGGGTTGGATCAGGAAATCACTGGACACGATCCTTCCTCTAAGGAAATCCGCTCCCAAGAGAGTACACAAGTCTGCTCCCTGGTTCTCAGATTCCCTGAGAGACCTGAAACGCCTCTGCAGGAAAAAAGAGAGAGCCTGGAGAATAGATTTCCTCCCAGAAAACAAAAAACACTACAAAGAGGCTATTAAGGCTTACAGAAATGGGGTGAGAACAGCTCAGTCCGCCTACTTTGCAGACCAAATAATGGCAGCAAAATCAAAACCCAAGGAGATCTTCCATCTGGTCAAAAAATGCATTACTGTCAATACTGCCCCCCCAGTCCCGAAATCACTAGAGCAATGCAATGAACTTGCAGACTTTTTTCCACAATAAAGTCACGCAGATTTATTCTGCTTTCCCGGTAACAGCTAACAATTCAACTAACCAAAGCCCCCTGAATAATTCCCCCCTGCAAGGACAACCTATGCTGGATCATTTTTCCTTACTAAACCTGGAGACACTGCAACAACTGGCAGTCCAAGTCAAATCTGGGTCTCCCCTCGACCCTGCCCCACCAGAAATACTGCTCCAGGCAGGCCAAGCCATCCTTCCAGTGGTGCTAGAGCTCCTTAACTCATCCATTTCCTCCTGCACAGTACCAACCGGGTGGAAGAGAGCCATGGTACGGGCTCTGCTAAAAAAACCCACCCTCAATCCAGAAGATCACTCTAGCTACCGTCCAATTTCATTACTCCCCTGGGTAAGTAAAGTGCTAGAGAAACACATAAATACCCAGTTGACACAATTTCTGGAAAGCCATGCACTCCTGGACCCATCCCAGACAGGTTTCAGGCCAAAACATGGTACTGAAACTGCTTTGCTGGCAGTCGTCGAAGAGTCTCGAAGGATACTGGATCAAGGGGGATCAGTGGCAGTGATCCTCCTTGATCTAAGTGCAGCCTTCGACACGGTCAGCCATGCCACTCTGCTGAACCGTCTGCATAACATCGGTGTCGGAGGCGACGCTCTAAAATGGCTGGAATCATTCCTGCATAACAGATCCTTCCAGATCTTTGATGGGGACATAACATCAGTCAGAAAACCCCTAGACTGTGGAGTACCACAGGGCTCCGCTCTGAGCCCTGTGCTCTTCAATGTCTATATGAAACCATTGGCTGGGATCGTCGAACCATCAGGCATAAAAATTGTATCATATGCCGACGATACCCAGCTAGTGGTTTCACTGACGCAGGAAAGCACCGGCCACACCTCAGGAAACCTGATGAACTGCCTAGAGGATATAAAAAAGTGGATGACAGGCTCTTCATTAAAGCTGAATGGAGACAAAACGGAGCTCATGCTCCTAGGCACTGCTTCACCCACCTTACTCCCCTCCATGTGGCCGGGATGTTTGGGCACACCTCCCATCCCCAAAGAGAGTGTAAAAAGCCTGGGAGTATGGCTGGATAAAAACCTCTCCTTCTCCACCCAGGCCACTAAACTTTCCGCCATCTGTTTTGGCCTACTCAGAACACTAAGGAAGGTCCTCCCCCTCCTCCCAATGGAAGCAAAACAAGTGGCAGTTCAGGGCCTGATCCAGTCCCGGCTGGACTCAAATAACGCTCTGTATGTGGGGGCCCCAGAGCTGTCCATGCGAAAACTGCAGGTCGTCCAAAACTGCGCAGCCCGCACGTTGCTGCAGATTCCGAGGACGCAGTCTGCAAAACCCGCCCTGGTCGCCCTACACTGGCTCCCAGTAAAGCAGAGAGTGGCATTTAAGGCACTATGCATCGCCCATCGAGCTTTCTGGGGGTCTGGTCCAAGGATCCTCAACAAACTGGTTACTCAATACCATCCTAACAGAAACCTCCGATCTACGGAAGCCTTTCTAGCCGTAGTCCCAAGAGTGCGGAGAGCCAGGACCGGAGGAAGGATGTTCTCCTTAAACGCCGCGGAGATGTGGAACACACTCCCGCTACAAATCAGGTCCAATCCCAACTTACTCTCATTCCGAAAGCAGCTGAAAACTTACTTGTTTGCTAGATCCACCTAAGCTCGTTTCCATCACTCATCAGTTCTGTTTCTTTATGCCTTAGCGCTTGGACGCCCATTGGGCAGCAATCGCGCTTTACAAATCACAATACAATACAATACAATACATACAATACGTACGGCTTGACGCAGCTTTGGGGAGATAGGGCTCCCCAGAGCATTGCTGGAGCTGCGCCATCGTTGCGACGCAACTCCAGCAATGCGCCGCCTTTACGGCACAGATGCTTAACACTTTGGTGACATTTTGGGCCCATGGTGCGCCACATTGTAAATACGGCGCACCATGGGTGGTGGTGGCGTGGCGCACAATTACTGGCACATCCCTGCTACTACTACTCACCAAGCCCGGGGATCTCGAGGCCGAGCAGGTCGATCAAGTCGTGTTCCCGGTCCAGGAGATCCATCCAACGGTGGGTGGCCTGGTTGTAGGTGCGCCGGACCCGAGAGTGTTGGTACATGGCCCGGCACACCTTCTCCCACCGCTCAAGGATCCCGTAGCCGCTAGCGATCTTGCCGCCTGCCATGATGGT
The DNA here is from genome assembly GCF_964263255.1 of Lissotriton vulgaris. Taxonomy (NCBI): domain Eukaryota; kingdom Metazoa; phylum Chordata; class Amphibia; order Caudata; family Salamandridae; genus Lissotriton; species Lissotriton vulgaris. The sequence continues at coordinate 24,885,289 of NC_141696.1, read as the reverse complement.
CCTGGGGAGGCGGCGCTTGACATAAAAGACTAGTGCGGCCACCTCCTCCGCGCTAAAGATCTCCCGGGCTGTGACTGTCTCCCCCCTCAAATGTCCGCACGGGAGCCGGGCACGGGTGCGGGACCCTTCCCCTTCTCAGGCTGCTTCCCGGCTCCCTTTAAAGATTGCAAATTTGTGAATACGCAAATTCGCGAACCGCGAATTCGCAAAATTCGCCCATGCTTAGATAGAACGCCACCCAGAGCTAGTGGCACCTAACTCACAGTGCACAAGAAACACATTTCCCATAGAAATTATTTTTTTAAAGACCTTTATTTATCATTAATAAACAATACACAGCCTCTGGCCTACGACCTCTGGGGCCGGCCGCCATCTTATTTCTCATAAGCAGGGTGGGCTGATGGGAATTTTTCCAACCCAGCATTATCATTGTGATGGCATGTTGGTCTAGCGGTCTTTTGGCGCGACACAACACATAGGCAATCAATTGGACCAGGTAACTCTTGTTTGTTTTACAATTTGGTATAGGGGTTTGAGCTACCGTGGTCGTTAAAGATTCCCCTTTGACCCCCCCACTTGCTTTTTTCAGTATTCAGTGCAACTTCCGTTGCGGGTCTTGTTTTTATATATATCATATTTCTTTATACAGAGCATCCTTCCTGTTATACGCTCAACCAGTTGATATCTATTGAGACTCCCCTTTCTGAACCATGGCCGATTTTGCTGGTCTGGCGTTTGATGATGACATGCTGAAAGCAGTCCTAGATGATAATCCCTGTCTTCTAGATTCACTGCCCGAGACTACCAACATAACCAAAGATGAATGGCCCACTCTTCTTAATTTAAAGAAAACCCACTCACGCACTCTAACACATGGGACCATCATGGCACAATACCTTAGGGGGAAGTGTGCCCCTACGGGTCTTATTGTTACAAATGCACCAAGGTTATTCTTGACTGACAAGGAATTTATGCGTGACTGGTCTCTAATTGCGTGGTGCTGCACGCGAGATTGGCTGATACTGATCATTAATACGGCCAAGAGGGTAGCATACGCTATCCTTGTAGAGATCCAGGTTTTGGAGGGTCAGATTAAGGCAACTTGCAGTACTTTGTTTAAAAAACGCATGGATGAAACTAACAAAGCTAACAAAGAATACAAAGATAACATACTAGCAAATAAGATGGATAAATTTAAAAAGGATCTAGAACGCTTCTCCCTAGTCAAAGTTTACCCCTACACTAGTGACAATTATGAAGCCCCTGGATTCAACAATAGAGGGAAACAGTACGGGTCTAATTATTCTACCTCAGGATCTGAGTCGAGTGATTCAGATACACCCAACCGTGCTGGTACGTCTGCTGGACTAGATGGTCAACAACAACGACCCTTTAGAAGGGGCGGTCGACAGAGAGGGGGTATCTACAACCAATACCCAGGGAATTATCAGAATCCGGGACCTTGGTGGCATCCAGGCCCGTGGAGTTTTCAACCTCCACCACCATTTGCGCAGCAAATGAATCCATTTGGACAACCCCCCCAGTTTTTTCCTAACCAGTCTTTTTTAGGACGTGGCCGGGGACAAAACCGGGGAAGGAAAAGAGGACAACAAACGGTCCAATGGGATCCCGACATCTCAGTCCCCAACACACGGAGCAGGAAAGCAGCTCAACAGAGCAACAGCACAGAGATGATCGGGACCTAACAGTGAACCTAAGCTCCCGTAGTCTGACACCTGTTGAACAGACAGTCCTGGGAAAGGGCCTAGGATTTGTCCCCACCAATAAGGGAGACCCTTTCCTGATCAGAACTGAACTTGAAAAATTCTTTCGCAAAGTGCGCTTACATTTCTTACATATCATTGTGATGACATGTTGGTCTAGCGGTCTTTTGGCGCGACACAACACATAGGCAATCAATTAGAGATTGTAGCATGCCTCGTTCACACTCAACACACTTGTCAATGAGGAAGGGACTGACATCGCGAGCCGGCGGAACTACAAAAATGGCCGCTGTGATGTCATTTTGTAGTCCCGCGGAGAGATTTCCTCACCGTTTTGCTGTTTTTTCACCGATGGTCAGTGTTGCCAGCTCCAAGGGCAGTGAGCTATAAAATACGACTAAACAGACTCTCGCTAGTAAGAGCGATAGTTTCCTTGCAGGCATCAGCCAATACCTTATAAAAACGGGGCAGATATAAAACGAAGAAAAAGTAGTCCCCTTTGCTGAAACAATACTAAAACGCCCAGGTTCTTTCCCGATGTCATCACGCAGACGTCGCGGCCGGCGCTACTTGCAAGGGACTACTTTATTTTTATTCCTAATTTTTTAAACAACGTATATTTTTTATTTTTATATAGCCTATGTCCTTCTGCTTGCCCTGAGGTTTTCAAAGATGTCTTGGGTGTTTGGATTGGTGGTGTACTTTTTGAGTTTACCTGGCTCAAAGGACACAGTTCTCTCTTTATAATAGTAGTATAGATAACAATAATCAATATAAACATAAAGTTAACAAATTCGGTCATCAGTTCCACAAGAGTGAGAATATCACCCCTAATCTGGTTAGATCGCCTAGCGTTCGTTTTGTGTAGGTGGCTCAAAGACCACTTAGTTTGTTATCACTATATTCCGCCATGGTGGGGTCATTTTGCACGATGAACAATTGTTACCTTATGCACCCTCCCCCCTCACCTCCCTGTTCCATACATACATCCCGTTGTTCCCTCGAATCCCTACTTTGATCCCCCCTGTCCCATACCCTAGTCATCCTCTCCCTCTTCCTCTGATGGCAAGGTGTAGTCTTCCTCCAGTGGTTCACATATGTCCCCCCTGAATGTATTCCATGGGGTCCATATCTTGTTCCATTTGCTCGGGCATGCTCTATTAGTGTATACAGTCCTCTCTACTATCATGACTCTGTCCATGTTTTCGCACCACTGTGTTAGTGTTGGAATGTCTATCGCTCCCCACTTCTGTGCTATGTCATGTTTGGCTATTACCATACCTATCGTGGACCATTGCTGTCCGTGTCTGGAAAAGAAATGACTTTTAGCATGAACTTACAAACAATAATCCCCTTTCATGTGCTTATCTAAAATGCTGAGTTTTGTGGTGTGGCCAGCTGCCACTGTGGGTGGCCTGGTTGTAGGTGCGCCGGACCCGAGAGTGTTGGTACATAGCTGGAAGGTCCCGGCCCCAACAATGGACGCCTTGCCACGACTTTTTAATTGAGAGACGTGCGACTCTCTGCCGCCCACACGATCGTGTTGGAACTCAGGCCGTTTTTGATTTATTAGTGCCCCTATGCGTAGAAGCCTGCCTGGGAAACGGTGCCCACTCAATTGCGAGGGTTTTCTACCGGAAATAGCGTGTGAGAGAGGAAGAGTGGTTTCCTGATATGGGGAGTAGACCCCTCCATGTGTTAGAACCGGACCCAAGCTGTTTCCTTTCATCACTCGTATTGCGATTCTTTCTCAGTTCGTTGTGAAGTATTTTGACCTCTTGTTTACATTTCCACGCAATCCCATGTTTCTGGACAAGGATATTGTCTAATGACTGAATATTGTCATATGAAGCGGCAGCCCTGAGTCTAGCCCTCTACATACTACTGTTTATAACTATTGATGTATACTTTAAACCTATGGAACTGTTTTTGAAATCACACAGAAGAGAATACCTGTAATTGTTTGCGCCCTGACGAAGGATTGGTGAATATCGGTCCTGTTCCGAAACGCGCGTCGGCGCTTTTCTTCTTTTTCTGTTTTGCTTTGTTTCAGTTGTGTATGTTTGTTTCTAATGATGTACATTTTTTTGTAAAGTGTTTGTACTTTTTGCATATATTGCTGATTGGTATGATTGATGATGGTTTGTATGGGTGTGATTGGTGGTTATTTTGAAGATGTGAGAGGGTATGTGCCTCATACATTTTGATATGTAAATAGATTTTGTATATACATTTGTGCCTCTATTATTATATGACCTATAAATGAAAACTTCGGAAAATAATAATAAATAGATATATATGTTTTTCAAACAAATACTCTCTGTGTGCGACTACAATGATGTCTGTTATGGACTAGAGTGTTCGCCATTTAATAGATTTAGTCTTAGGGGGGGTCCTCTTGTTTTTAATTACAGCTGCCACTGTGATACAGCGCAAACACAAATCCGGATCCCTTCCGCTGCCTACCAATGTTAGAATTGGGATTTCCAGTTGGCCAAGGCTTGCGCCAAAGCCAGGCAGAAACCACCACTCTAGTCAAGGCAAGGGAGTTACAGGCCAAAGATAACCCCTGCTCACCATCTAGGCAATGTGGCGCAAGCAGTAAGGCTTATTCCGGAGGCTGTGTAAGTTAAATGTTTGCGCACGCACCCCAGCAAACACACCCAAGGCCCACCACAAAGGAAACTCCACACAAAGTTATATATAAAAATAGCCTTTGTAGTATACCAAACACATTAGATAAAAACACACACTTTACAATTTGCCAACAGGCATGGGCAGAATTTACAGGGGATGTATGTACAGGACAGGGCCACATGGACCACTGCCAGGAATAAGCACTTTTAGACTTAGAATACTTGTTAGAAATAGCACTTAGAACATAGAACAATAATAACTGTAACACAAAATAGAAAATAGAGCACACAACCAGTAACCACTGGTGAGAAGTAAGTACCACCAATGCAACCCTAACCACCTTAGGAGAATGTCACGCAGGGAACCAGGACCTCACTAGCAACACCTGTACTAGGAAGAACAGCCACCTAAGTATCACTATACGCTTAGGGGTATAGGCCTAAGAACATTACACATGATGCATCACAACATTCAGAGGTGTAGGGAAAAACACATGATGCATAAACATATATTCAGCGGTGTAGGGAAAAGCACATGACGCATAAAAACACATTTAGAGGTGCAGCAAAGAACTATTGCGCAGAAATCACATAGGCCACAACCTGTGACTGTCCCCAGGCCAACTGACCTCTCTGGGGCTAGGACGCCCTTTGTCCCAAATGTCAGGGGGCCTAAACGGAGCAGCTGCCCACTAAGTGCTGGGCAGCTGTAGCAGGGAGCCTGGCAGGCTCTGTAGAAAAATGCCCAGTGTGGGGGGAGCGGCCCGCTGCCAGCTGGTGCCACTCTACCACCCAAAATGCCAGAATCGTCGGAGTCCCTCTTGGGGGACTCGGGAAGAAATTATGCCACCAGGAGCCTCTCATGGGCCCTTATATACTGCTTGGAACTGGGGGCGGGGGGAGCAGCCCACTGCCAGCTGGGGTCGCTCTACCACCCTCAATGTGCCCATGAGCCTTGCAGGCTCTAAATAAGCAAAGGGCTCACTGGAGCTTCTCAGGGCTCGTGACCCCAAGGCCCCACAAACGCTGGTTGTGCTACTGGGGGGCGGGCATCGGCAATGTGCCCCGACGCCCCCTCTCTCTCTTCCACACAGCCCCCGTGCTCCACTCACCAGCGGGTCGCTGTACAGGAGCTCCCGCTCCTCGGGGCTCCGGCACTGTCCTGGTGCTCGGGCGGCTCTCGGCAGCTTCTTGAGCAGGCGGGGTGGGCTCCTTGGCTCTTCCACCCCCGCCGTCACACTTCTCGTTGCAGTCCAGTGCGGGGTAGGCTCCCGCCTGGACTTTCCCCACAGTGCATCTCTCCTCTCCTCATCGGAGCGCGGGGTGGACTCCCGCCGGCTTCCGTTTCGGGTTGCGGCCCGCCCAAGTCGCAGCACGGCTTGCCTGGCTTCCGGTTACTGGGGGCCGCCAATGGCAACGCGGCCCTCGGTCAGGAGGCGGGCCCAGCGCATTCGCTGCGATCTCGGGGCAGGCAGCTGCATTTTTCCCCGGGAGTGAATCCTTAAATAACACAGGGTGGGCTCCCTTGAAGAGGCAATATACACCATTAAAAAAGGGGCAATAATCGGCAGGCTCAGCAGGGTGGGCTCCTGCGCCGCGAATTACCACAGAGAATGGGGACCCCCACGCCGGGGTATCCCTCCAGGCAGGCAGCTCAGGGCTATCGAGAACACAGCAGCGCTGGTCCCCTTAGGTTGCCCACAGAGCGCTCCCAAGCACTACAAAGATCAAGTAGCCAGGGCAAAGTGCTCCCCGGCGCTAGGATGCCCCAACAGGTAGAAACAAGTCCTTCAGGAGGTGGGGCAAGGCTGGGCCCAGGGGCCAGCTCACAGGGTCCTCCTAGGCAGGGAGGCAATCCCCAGTGGCGGTCCTCCTGGCGCCCAGCAGCAGCAGGTCCCCCTCCAAAATAAGTTCAGCAAGAGAACATTTTGCAAGGGGACACAGACCCTTTTTATACAGGTAAATCCTTTGTTCTTAGGTGCAGGGTGGGGGGAAAAACCAGTTGCAGCTGGTTTTGGAGTACTGTGATGGGCTCAGCCACCCTTCCTATTCACTGGCCAGGCTAGGGACATTGAACACACCACAGGGGGCGGAGCCAGCATTGTGTGGGGAAAGCCCAGTCCTATTCAGGTCCCAGGTGCACTCCTCCCTAGCCATTAACATGCAGATCTCCCATTCACCACTGGGGCAGACCCATCCTGACTCCTGGAGCCTGGTACACCAGCCAGCTCCAGCCAATCACCCCACACATAATTTACACAGACATGCCAACTTCTAGAAGTGGCACTTCCACACCAGACACAATCATGCCGCACACATCAACCCGCAGCATTTAATCACACGAGTCCGCACATACCAAACTCGAGCTTGCACTCCCCACGCATCAGGAACTAACATGGACACATACATTCCCCATGCATTCCTATGGGAGGGCAGGCCAGCCTCACTACACGCACGCACTTTATCCTGGGACACAGTGGTAAAGTGTGCAGAAGCACAAAAATCACTAACACCAAGTCACCTTAACAAGCAAAAAGTTTAGGGGTGAACCTGCCAGAAGGGGCAAGTCAAACACCACCAATGTACAACCAGTGAGTGTCCATGAATTTCGGGGAACAGACTTAGTGGCACAGGTGCTGAGAAGGGATGCAGTCTGCGATGATGCCGGTACAATGATATGAACTCCACCTTTGCCAATTCAAGACTATGGGCCTGATGTAGGTAATCCCAGATTACCGATTCTTAAATACCGAATCATACCGATTCGGTATTTAAGAACTGGCAATCGGGATGTAGGTATTTTTACTGATTCAATTACTGAATCGGTAAAAATCGGTAATTACCAAATCGGTATTTACCGATTCGGTAATTGCCATTGATTCCTATGGGCCTTGAGGCCCATTGGAATCAATGGCAATTACCGAATCGGTAAATACCGATTGGGTAAAATTACCAAATTCACAAGGGGGACAGGGTGTCATCTTGGCATTGTACACCTGCCCAATCATGGTTCTACTGCATTATTTAGACATGCCAGGTTGTCACTTCACCCCACATGTGGCTATTATGTGGCTGAGGTGCCATACCATTGAAGGCTCATGTTCAGGGCTTGCCCAGGTTACCATAGTAAGTTGTTCTGTCGTGTCTGGTGGGTGGGCATGTTGTTGTGCATGTTGGTTGTGATTTTGTGATGGGTGCATTGCCAGAGTTTTGAGTTGCATGGTTGTAGAGTTGAGGTGTGTCGGGTGTTCATTTGGAACTTGCCATGGGGCTGTGCATTTCCCTTGTTGCCATCCTGGGAACGCTGGTTGATGATGGACTGTCGGAGGATGAAGGTATCATGCACTGTCAGTATTTGAATGTGAGACTCCTCGGACTCAGGCGGGTATTGTTTGGGGGGTACCGCTTTGTGTGTGGTGGGATGTTGGTTGTCTGCTGTATTGGTGCCGATCAGTGATGGTCAAGAAGCGTAGAATGGTTGACCCTTTCAGCCTATAGTGTACCGCGACATTGTCTGATGCTGTGTCTGTGCCACTGGTACATTCCCTGGGGGTCCGCTGTCTTTGTCTGCTCTGCGCCTGTGGTGGTAAGGGGGTGGGGTTGTCCCTGGTGTGGGTTGGGGACCTGGGGTGGTGGCGGTGGCTATTGTGGCGCCTTATCGCCGGATTTATGTTCTTATCGCCGATCTGGCTGGTCATTGAGAATGATGAGGTGTGATGTTGTTGCTGCTTTTGGCACAGGAACGCCCACTCTGCATATCATTAGCGATAGTTGCTGGAGTCCTCTGTAGCGATGTTTTTTGCGCCTGCTATCATGGCGCTGGCTTTACGCCGCCGCTGCGTCACAAAAGTGACGCAGCGGCGGTGCAAATGTGGAGTACGGGGCTTGTAAATCTGACCCTCAGTTTTTAAAGTACCTGTGAGTGGTGCAATATTTTGTCTGTGTCTTTGTCTTGGGGTCAGTGGTCGGGCTGCATTATTTAAACAGTATAGATTCTGTGATGCTTTGCACAAGAGAAGTGAGGTCAAAGGCTCCACAGTATACCAGGGTGCAGTACCGCACGTCGACACTAGGTGTCCCACTCCAGCCGGCATCCGAGCCATAAAGGGACAACTAGAGACGCCTGACGGGGAACGCTGTGACGTCACCACGCCTGCTTTGTTTATCTCGAGCGACGCTGAGCGAAGCACTTCCTGCATCCTGAGAGAGTCTGAACGGATATCCGGCTGCCCATAATGCATTGCAAGGATGAATAACCCTTCGCATCTAACTGAACATGTTACACTTTTCATTAGTTAGACGATAATGTCTTTATATTTTGTACAGTACGATAATCATCGTTTTGCATCTATCCCCTTCAATTGCGTAGAGTCGCTCTATGATTCATGAGAGTCAAATCAGAGGTGATGTTTTCTACAGCGCGAAAAAATTGCTAATGTTAAATCTGAGTTTGTCAATTAAAGGACGTTGCCGTATTCCAGCCTGCTGCTGACGAGGCCCTGTGCGACCGTTCTTCTGGTTTAAGTGGGGATCCGTCTGTAGATCTTGCGGAGCATGCGGAGGGTGTTTAAGCAGGAGGAGGAAACAACGTTGACTTGCTGGATCATAGAGAGCGTTGAGTCCAAGATGATCCCCAGGTTGCGTGCGTGGTGGGTCGGTGTCGTGGCAACTCCCAGCTGGTTGGCCAACAGGAGTCATCTCATGCAGAGGGGGTGGAGCCGAGGATGAGGATCTCTGTCTTGTCCGAGTTAAGTTTCAGCCGGCTGGTCTTCATCCACACTGCAACAGCCTTTATTCCCTCGTGTAGGTTGGATTTGCAGGTGTCAGGGTCCTTGGTGAGGGAGAGGATCAGTTGGGCACCGTCGGCATACGAGACGATGTTGAGGTGGTGCGCTTGGACAATGTTGGCGAGAGGTGCCATGTAGATGTTGAAAAGGGTCGGGCTGAGGGATAATCCTTGGGGTACGCCGCAGGTGATCATGGTGGCTTCGGATCGAAAGGGGGGAGGCGGACTCTGGGTTTTGCCGGTGAGGAAGGAGGTGATCCAGTCCAGGGTTTTGTCTTGGATCCCTGCGTCGTAGAGGCGTGTGCGCAGGGTGTGGTGGCAGACAGTGTCGAAGACGGCCGAGAGGTCCAGGAGGATGAGGGCCGCTGTTTAGCCATTGTCCAGTATGGTCCAGATGTCGTCGGGCGGCGATGAGGGCCGTTTCGGTGCTGTGATTGCTGCAAAAGGCGGATTGGGAGGGGTGCAGGACTCTGTTCTCTTCCAGGAAATGGATCAGTTGTCTCTTGGCGGTCTTCTCAATGACTTTTGCCGGGAACAGGAGAAGGGAGATGGGTCGGAAGTTCTTGAGGTCGTTAGGGCCGCCTTGGGTTTCTTGAGAAGGGCGTTGATCTCGGCATGTTTCCAGCTCTCTGGGAAGGTGGCGGTCTAGAAGGAGCTGTTGATGATCCTTCGGAGTTGGGGTGCGATGATGGAGCTTGCCTTGTTGATGATGTAGTGGGGGCAAGGGTCGGGAGGTGAGACGGAATGGATGGTGTTTATGACTTTGATGGTGTCTTTGTCGTTGAGGTTGTGCCATGAGAGCAGAAGGTCCTTGTGTTTAGTGGGTGTTGAGCCGGGGGTTTCGGCGTCTGCCGTCTTCGTCTGGGTGTCGAATCTGTTGTGGATGTCTGCGATCTTGCGGTGGAAGAAGGCAGCCAGGGAGTCGCAGAGTTCTTGTGACAATGGAATGTCATTGGAGCAGGAGCAGGGGGTGGTGAGTTCTTTAATGATGTTGAAGAGCTCTTTGCTGTTGTGTGCATTGTTGTTGATGCATTCCGTGAAGGAGGTTCTTTTGGCGGAATAGATGAGTTGGTGGTGTTTGCGTCGGGCGTTCATGAGGGTAGCGTGTTTGTCTGGTCATTGCGCCACTGAGTCTTCTACAGGTGTCCTTGGAATTCTGGAGGTCGGCGTTGAACCAGATGGCTGCTGTGTTGATGCGCCTGTTGGAAAGTTTTCTAATCAGGGCGAGGGTGTTGGTGCAGTCGTCGATCCATTGTCTGAAAGTCTTGGCTAAGGCTTCAGTCTTGGAGGGCTCAGGTGTAGGGTCTCGGGCGAGTGTGGAGATGAGCTGGTCTTTGGTGACATTGTGGTGTGTTTCTTGAAGGAGAAATGGATGCAGTGGGGGTCGGTCCAGTGGAGTTCAGTGGTGTGGCTGAAGGTGACGTGGTTGCTGGCGGAGAAGATGGTGTCAAGCGTGTGTCTGGCAGAGTGGGTGGGTGTCGTGACGAGTTGTTTGAGTCCGAGGTTGGCGAGGTTGTCGATCAACATTGTGTAGTTGCTGTTGTTGGCGTTCTTGAGGTGGAAGTTCAGGTCTCCGAGGAGGATGTAGTCTGTGGAGGCGAGGGCATGCGTGCTAATGACGAGGTCGGCGATGGATTCACTGAACTGTGGTCGGGGTCCCAGTGGTCTGTAAATGAGGGTTCCTCTGAGGGTGGGGTTGTGATCGACGTGGATCTGGAAGTGTAGGTGTTCGGCCATGCTGAGGGAGTCTTCGTGTTGGTTGAGATTCTGATGGTTTTCCTGTGGACAAAGGCGATTCCTCCTCCTGGTTTGTTGTTGTTTTGGTCCCTGCATGTGATCTTGTAGCCGTCCGGGATGGCTATGGCTATGTCAGGAGCCGAGGTGGTGTTCGCCCAGGTCTCCGTCAGGAAGGTGACATCTGGGGCGGAGGAGTCAAGCAGGTCCCAGAGTTCAACGGTGTGTTTGTGGACTGTGCGGGTGTTGAGTAGTATGCAGCTGAGATGGTTGTGGCCTGCAGTGCTGGGATGGGCAGGACGTGCAGGGGTGCGTTAGCTGATGTAGCTGCAGTTTCGGCAGCTGAAGGGTCCTCGAGGCAGGTGGAATTTCGACCGTTGTTGAGTGCGTGGAGGGTGTTTGCGTTCTAGCGGCATCAGGTCTTGTGGTGGTCGCAGGGGGTCTGGTGCTGGGCGCGGTCCAGGCGCAGACGGGTGCAGACAGGCTAGCCTTAGGGGCGCCAGCGGCACGACCGCGTCGCAGTTGCCATTTAAGTAAGGAAGGTGCGAGCGACTGGGGGGAGGGAGTGGGGCGGGTTGCAGCAGGAAACTAAAGCAGTAGCAGCGTAATGGGCTACAGGGGAAGCTGGCAGCAAGCCAAGGAGAGAAGTGGAAAACCCAAGAAGGGGACAAGAGTAATAATAAAGGAGCAAGGGGTAAAAGTACAATTTAAAGGAGCATAGAAGTGAGACAAGAAAAATAAGCGGCACCCAGCAGGGAGGGGTCTGGAACCCTGCCTGGGTGGGACGTTAGTGCAGAGAGCAGACGAGCGGAGCAGCGAGGGTAGAGCTGATCACTGACCGAGGGTCAGGGATCTAGCTCTAAGGAGGAGGCTGGGGCATTGCTGGGTGTATTGCATTATTAACCTTCCTGCTTCCGCAAGTTTGCTTATAAATGCTCCATTTATCCACTATTTTTTCTAAATTTTCTCAGGGCGGGGACCCCGCCAAAACCCCCATAGGTTGTTCAGCCTAGCTTGCTACGCTCACTCCCCTCAATGCAGTACGGCAATAATTTTAAGCCTCACCACTTGCAAATTTCACCAGCCACGATATGCACTAGACAAAAGTAACATGAAGACTGAAAAAGCACAGGAACATCCTCTAAAAAACAAATACTCCCAAGGAATGCAAAATTAAGTAAAGCATGTAGACTATAAGGAGGAACGAGATTGGTTACATCAACATTTTTGACACTCCTTGTTAAGAATCAATAATTTTAGCTTGAAACGTTAGGAACATGACTATGTATGTTTTTTAATTACTACTGGGTCTAAGACCCACAGCAACCAGACACACTGAAAGCCAGACTTGCCAGGCTAGTCCTTTAATAGCCCTTTCAGACTGCGATCATGCGCTACTTCCCAAAGACTGGAAAAGTATGTAGTTCAGCACAGAGAGTGAAAGACAGAAACACAGAAAGCGCTACACGGCACACCACTCAACTCAAGACAAGGCACCCATAAATACCCCAAGAGTACTGGTTCCTTAAACACCTTTCTAGCTCTCCTCTGCTCCTGCGGCTGGATCTTCACCATGGTCTTGTCTCTCTGGATTGGGGTGTCTCTCTGCTGCCCCTCCTCCCCCTCGTCCTGCTTTAAATACTCTCTGAAGGAAACAAATGGGCCTTTGTCCCAAGGAGGGGCAACCCAGCTCCCCGGGCGTCGACAGAGACCCAGGCAGCACAGGTCAAGTTCACACCCCATGCGTGGCAGTTGCCACAGCACCTCTCTCAACTCATCTGACACCTCTACATGAGGCCGACATTCCCCCCCTCTCGCACAAGTTCCTGCCCTCTTTAGACCCTGCATGGGATCGGACATTAAACTTACAGCCTGATCTCTTTATCAAGAATAGGGGTATGGGGTGGACGTGGCGCTGAGGTGCTCATGATGCTCCCGGCCGTCATAAATCACGGTGCGCTTGTGCTCATGACGGCCGGGAGCCGTCTGAACTCCGCCTACTAATTAATTCTCCCTCACAGGCGGGGAATTAATAGCGCGTGGGAGGAGCGGCAACGTTCGGACGGCTCCCAGCCGTCATGAGCACATGCCTACCGTGACTCAGCACCGAAGAGGTTACGTTTTCAAAATTGTGCAGTGAGTGCACATAATTATTCGCAGAAGTGCACCTTTTTATAGGGGAACAGAATGTTCCAAAAGTTTACAAACTGCCCTAAATTGCATTATATAATGTATCGGAAGGTGCTGCAATTTGCAATACTCAGAAGTAGTGCCAAAGCAACAAAAATGAATTAAGGGAATAGTATTTAAATGAGACAGGGTACTATTCAAACCATTCACAGAACTTTATTGTGAAGTTTCACACATTTGTAAAAACAAATTACGGAACATTAAAAAAGGGATGCAGTTATTTTTATATTGGCCTACAAATCGTTTACACGTTGTCCAGAATACTGCCAAACATTAGATGAATTCATGTAAATGGAAGCAAAAATCTTAAAACATAAAAAATAAAATAACTGCATTCTTGTAAAAAGCGCCATGAAATCTTCTCAAAGGGGGATAGGTGCTGTGGACTCTCTGGCTGGCACGGATGGCAGCTGGCTATCAGCATGCAATAATAGAAGTGCTACTACCAACCAGAATACAGCACTTCTGAGTGAAGTCAGATGCTGTTTGGCTCTGGCGACGTCTGCTCAGGGACACTCTTCAACTGAGGCCTGCTGTTGCAACCTGTACCCCCTTGGAACATTCCTCTATATTTACATATGTATGTGCGTATGTGTGTGTCTCATATAAACTGTGGGGCAGATTTACAAGCCCCTTACAACATGTTTACAACACCAGCATCGTAAACAATGCACCACGATGCAACAGATTTACAAAGTGACGCATCTAGTGAGATGCGTCACGTTGTAAAGCTCTGCACTACATTATACCAGCGTCAGGTATAATGTATGCAGGGTGGGCGTTCCGTTGCAAAAAAGCCCCGTAAAAGTGACGCAGTGAAATCTACAAGATTTCACTGAGTCACTTTTACGTCCATGCTACGTCAAACCTTACGCCTGCTTGAAGCAGGCGTATGGAGTAACGCAGCATGTTAGGTATAGTGCGCCCCTGAGCATTGCAGGAGTTGCGTCGCACTTGCGACACGACTCCAGCAATGCGCTGCTCTTGCTCTAGAAGATGCGGCACGCATCTGACTATCCTTGCGCCATGGTGAGTCGCATTGTAAATGTGACGCATTTGTGGTGGCGCAAGGGTATTCCTGCATGTCACATCTTTTCTGGCGCATCTGCTAATACGCAAGGATGCGCCAGTCCTCGTAAATCTACCCCTGTGTTTTTAAGTGTCTCAGGGGCTTGTATAACAAGGGCTTTATCTCTGCTTGTTTAGCTTTAAAAGCCAAAAAAAGGATATAAAACTATCATCCTATTTACAAGAGGGTGCTAACATGCCTAATCGCATGTTAGCACCCTTTTTCCCAATGCCTCCCTTGGCATCTCTTATGAGATGCAAAGTGGGCGTCACTGGGCAGTCCAACCTTGCAAATATCGCTGATGTGCACATTGTGATATTTACAAGGCTGCCCCAGCCTAACTAACATCTGCTAAAATCCTGGCTTACAAATCCCTAACATAGGCCCTCATTTTTTAAAGTACCTGTGAGTGGTGCAATATCTTGTCTGTGTTTTTGTCTTGGGTTTAGAGGTCGTGTTGCATTATGAAGGAGGAGGAGCCGAGGGTCGAAGTCGGGCTCCGGAGCTCCTCCGTGGCTGCCTCCTGTACTAACTGATCCTGGCCAGCTGACTGGGATCCCGGCACCGCATCTTGTGGCGGATTACCAGGTGCTCCCCGTGCGCTGAGTTCCTGACGGCGCCGGGGGCGCTGCGAGGCGAGAGAGCACTGATTCCCCCCGGGGCTCCGGGCCGACGCCGCAGAGGACAAGATGGCGGCCCTGTACGGCGGAGCTGGTGCCTGACCACGTTGGCGGTTCCGGCGACTGGTGAGCCCCCGGCGAGTGCTACGGCCACATTGGCGTTACCGGAGGAGAGGACAGGACCTCCTGATACCTTGACGGTGAGGGGGCGGCACAAGCAGGCGGGCGGAGGCAGAAGCATCCCGGCTGGGATGACCCGTGTGCCTGACTCTAAAATGGTGGCGCCCGGGTCAGACAGGGAGCCATTTGGGGCCCAGCGCGAGCTCTCCCCCCACCACTAGCCCTGCTTAGCCCCTGGGAGAGCTCTGAAATTGACAGAGCGGACTATGAGGTGGACCAGTCCTGTGGAGAGGGGTTGGTGCGTGTAAACTGTGGCCCCCATCCCTGCCTGTACAGCTCTGGCTACCTTTGTGGCCTGTACGTCCACTATCCTGACGATTCCTGGCCGGGCACCCCTTGCCTTACACAAGATGGCGGCGCCCAGTGCCGATGCCTGCAACTAAAGCGACAGCTGTCGGAACGATCTGCCCCGTACGGCACTGGTGCCTGGGAGACCCTTCGGACCCCGCAGAGGCTGCCGCGAGAGGCGAGACGAGTGCACAAGAGGTGAGGTGCCCCTCTGCCTGCGAGTAGTACCCTGAGATAGCGGCGCCCATCAACATCGGGGTCAGTGGTTACCCCAATCATGTCCAGAGTCCCCAATCATGTGCAGAGCGCGATCAGCGCCAACACCCAGCTCCAGCATCGCTCAATGATCCTGGGCACTGATTTAAGAGAATAGCCTGTGAGTGGTGGCTATGTCCTGGGCCTGAGCGCTGCATCAAATAGCTGCAATCCATTGGGCTAGTGGCAGAGTAAAGCATGTGGCTGTTTTGCGTAGTCCCTGGCTCAAGCAACCCTGTATAACTGGGTTCATCTATCCTACTCTGGGTTCATCTTCAGCTGTGCAGCAAGTAGTGCCAGCTGCATCGTTTAGGCCTTTTACAACTGCGCAGCAATTAGTGCCAGTTGCACCGTTTAGGCCTTTTTCAGCTGCGCAGCAAGTAGTGCCAGCTGCTTCGTTTAGGCCTTTTTACAGCTGCGCAGCACGTGTCAGCTGCTCCACTTAAGCCTTCCAGCTGCTTCTCTTAGGACAATCTTATCAGTGTAGACAGTTGTGTTTGATTACATCATGACTCACGCTACGTTGCCAGCAGCCTGGACATTATGGACTTTGCATTCAGGTCATCTGTGCCCCCCGGCTGAGGTGGCCTGGGAGTCCCCGAGGCATTTAGGACGCTAGACCATACTTGGATGCAGGGCCCAACAATCACCAACCCCACTTCCTGGACGACACATTAGCTCGGACTTCTTCTTCTGATTCTTCAACCAACATTTGGACTATGTGCCCCCTTCTTGCCCTCTTACCTATCATCTCCTCAGCCTTCCTAGTAATACCTGTCTCATTTCCCCCCCACCCTCCTCCAGCCCATTTTCCCAACATGGCCACCACTCGAGTTAAGGCTGGAATTAACTGCTATAAAATCATTTATCCTCCTGGCCTGACTAAAGCCTCAGCAAAACGACTGAAACATAACACTATTGAATGTTTCCCTGATTCCCTTTTTGTTGATCAATTTTACAATGGTCATCTTGGGAGGCTCAATAACGACTTCATCTTCTTCACTCGCGACACCCCCTCTTGGTCCACAAGCTTTTATCATTCCCTTAACGTCACCTCCTCCTCCACCATCCCTCATGGCAAGCAACTAAAAATTTCCCCCTCTGCGCGTTTCGATGGCCACCTCACTATCTCTCTCTATAACAATGGTACTATCATGATACAAGGCAAAGACTCCTGTCTCTCGCTCTTTGACCACCTCTTCCCCTCCCTACTCCCCTCCTCTGTGACTGGGTTTTCTCCTAACTCCTCACCTAGCTACACCCACTACTCACTCTCTCCTCCCCTGACTCCCCTACACACCATTTGGATGCACCCTCGAGAATCACAGGCAGGCCCCCTTCCCTCCACCACCCCTCCTATTCCTCCCCCTTCACAGTTTGCCCCCTCAGTCTTCACTTCAGCCTTACCTTTAACTAATACGCTCCTTGCCCAAGCTACACCTTCACGATTCCCAAATCTCCTCAGCACACCCATATTCCTACCCGTCACCCCCCTTGTGAGTCCACGTCTTCTCCAACCCTCTACCCAGGCTAACCCTCCCTACGCTCAGCTTATCCCTTCATCCCCTCCTCTCCTCTTCCCCCTCCTCCCCACGGTTTTTGCCCCGATTTCCCCTCTTACCCATTGCATCTCTCTCCTCCCACCCTCTCCTCCAGCTTTGATGTGCTACCCCCTTTCCCCCCCTGGTATTCCTCTCTACATCCCTCCCTTTGGCACAGCAGAACCACTCCCCTTCCTCAATTTCCCTTTCTCCCAACCCCCCTCTCTAGGCCAGATGCCCGTTCCCCTACAGCCACCTCCTATCGATGACAGGACCCCTTTGACCATCTCCCCTCTTTTCCCCCCCAACCTCCCTCATTCCCATAACTCCACTCAATCCTCCCCTCTCCTTCTACCATACCGCCCGGATCTGTACCGATCCTCTCCTAAATCTGTCCTTAATTCCTTTCCTTCCTGCAACTCCAACATAGATAACTCCCCCTCCGCCTCCGACGCACCTACTCCTACTCTCAACCTCCACCTTTCCCCACTCTTGAACCCTACTCCAACTCTCAACCTCCACCTTTCCCCAACTTTGAACCATACACCCCTACTTCCCTCCTCCACCGCAACCCCTCCCTGCCCTCCCCCTCCAATGCCACCCCCTCCTGTCTCCCTACAACCACCCAACAACCAGTGCTTTACCTTATTCTCCCTGGAAAATAAGCTAGACTCCCTGATCACCTTGATTTCCCAGCTTGTAAGTGCCATCTCACTTTTAAGCTCCAAGTTTCCCTCCTTTCCACTCACCCCCAGTCCTGTGGATAACCCGCACCATCCCTCGAGTTGCACCTCGCCCCCTCACCCCACTGATACTAAGCCCAACCCCTCATCGGCAAAATTGGTTATCTCACACAAGCCGTCGAATGCCACCCTTATTCAACCTGCACCTCCCGATTACCCTATTGTCTACTCTATCCCGACCATCTCCTCTGTCAGAACAAAGTTTCCACCTAAACTCTCCCGAGCACCCCTGTATAAATACAACATCCCAATCACCCTGCAGAGCCCAAGTACCCCTATCACCAAAACAGTCTTGACAGAGCTGCACTGTCTGCTCCACAATTGCAGATCAGTAGTAAGACACAAACTTCAAATCTCCGATACCATCACCCTTCACAATGTTGACATGCTCTTCCTCACTGAGACCTGGTTCAACGACACCTCTCACTCTATCTTTGATCTCCTACTACCCACAGGCTATTCTATACTCAAGAAAGACAGAACCGACGGCGTTGGGGGTGGTGTTGCAGTCATCTTTAGAAACTCCCTTCAACTGAAGGCTCTTCCTTTCAGCCCTTTCCGCACCTTCGAAGGCCTTTCTCTTCAGCTCCAATTGCACCATCGCTCACCCATCAGATTCCATGTCATTTACCGTCCACCGGGTAGCGACCCTTCGTTTGTTGAAGAACTCACTGACTTCATCAGTGACCAACACTCGGAAAGTGACAATCAGACCTTTGTGGGGGACTTCAATCTCCATTGGGGCTCACAGCAAGACTCCTCTGCGAGCTCACTTGCCACCTTCCTCTCTGCAAACGATCTTATACAACACTGCACACAGTCAACACACTCTAAGGGCTCAATCCTGGACCTTGTTATCTCCAAAGCAGACAGGCTTTCTATCACTGCCCCTATTCAGGTGGACTGGTCTGACCACCTCCTCATCCCATTCTCTCTTCACCTTTCTCACTCTATAACTCTTGGCCAACCTAAGAGGGCTACCTCTTGGTTCCGTGATGTTAAAAATATTGACATTGGTTCCTTCTGTGAATCATCCTTGTTATCACTTCCAAGGCTAGACCCAAACGTTGATGTTGACGAACTCACCTCCCAATGCCTCACAGTCCTTGCAGTCGAAATCAATAAGGTCGCTCCTCTCCAAAGCAAAAAGGTTAGGCCCACTCCATCAGCACCTTGGTACAACAAATCCCTCTATGAAGAAAGGAAGCAGCTAAGATACCTGGAGAAACAATGGAGGCAAGCGCCCTCCACCGATAACTTAGCCACTCTTCGCTCTGCAAGATCCAAATACCATAAGAACATCTTCCTTGGGAAAGCGTCGCACTTCAGAACCCTCCTTGACTCTGCCAAAAATAGACCCAAAAAACTATTCGATCTCATCAAGATTCCCAACCACTCTCCCCCAACCTCCAAGCTGGAGGACTCTACCAAGAAAGCAACAGACTTTGCTCTATTCTTTGACGAAAAAGTGAAATCCCTTGTGGCTCATGTAGCTCACCCTACCCCTCCTGAGGAGCGCAAATCCTTAGCCGTTTGGCAGAACTTTGACCTCATCTCTGAAGATGCCCTCCTCAAATGCATCCTCGAAACAAAGCCCTCCAACCACTCTCTTGACCCCATCCCTAGTGCCATTGCTATCAACTTCTATTCCCACTCACTGTCCTATTGGACCACTCTGGTCAACCTCTCCCTCTGCCAAGGCTCCCTTCCTGTCTCCTTTAAAACAGGGCAGGCCACCCCTCTGCTTAAAAAACCCTCTGCTGATGCGAATGACCTCAATAACTACCGCCCCATCACTAACCTTCCCTTTCTTGCGAAGATCACAGAAAGATGTGTAGCGAAACAACTCTCTCGCTATATCAAGGACAATGATCTTCTTGACAAATGTCAGTCCGGCTTCATCCAAAACTGCAGCACTGAAACAGCCCTATTGCAAGTGATTGATGACGCGCTGAGGATACTCGACTCGGGGGGGTCCTGTCTCCTTATTCTCCTTGACCTCTCTGCAGCCTTTGACACTGTCAACCACGACACTCTCCTCAACATTCTGCAACAGAGAATGGGCATGGAGGGTATTGTGCTTAAATGGTTTGCTTCCTTCCTCTCAGATAGATCCCAAATGATCAAAATAGCGAACAGCCTTTCATCTCCTCTGGCGGTAGGTCAAGGGGTTCCTCAAGGCTCTATACTTGCACCTACTTTGTTCAACCTCTACATAGAACCCCTGGGAAATCTCTTAAGTAAATCTGGGATCAACTATCACCTCTACGCAGATGACACTCAAATCTACCTCAAAGTTGCCTCCACCCACGATCTCACTTTCCTTAGATCAACTCTCGACTCCATTCAAAACTGGATGTCAACTCACCAACTGATTCTGAATCCCTCCAAAACTGAATTCCTCCTCCTCTCTGCCTCACTTGCCCCTCCCCCGGTTCAATCTTGGATGGATCAGACAAATCTACTCAACAATAAGCACATCATTGTTGAAAGCGCAAAATCCCTTGGTGTCTTACTCGACAAGAATCTCAATCTAATCCCTCACATCAATTCCATTGCAAAGTCTGCACGATACCAACTGTGACTTCTTTGGGGAATTCGTCGCTTTTTTCCTGAGCATGACCTTAAAACACTGGTGCAATCGCTGGTCCTCTCCAGACTGGACTACTGCAATTCTCTTCTTACTGGCCTCCCCAAATCCCACCTATCCCCCCTGAAATCGGTCCTACACTCAGCAGCCCGTTTCATCTATGGGGCTAAAAGAAGCGACCACATCACACCGCTGCTATCCTCCCTGCGTTGGCTTCCCATAGAGGCTAGAGCTATCTACAAGACTGCCTGTATCACCCACAAAGCCTTGCACTCCTCCTCTCGTCGCTACCTGTCGAATAAACTGAAACTCTCTGGAGGCTCTAGACCTTCTCGGAATGCGGAAAATCTTCTGCTTGAACCCCCCACTTTCAAGAAGGAAAGATCGATGGCCCAATCCTTTTCAGGCAGCGCAGTGAGAATCTGGAACTCTCTCCCGGCTCAGCTCCGGACTACCTCCTCCTCTCAGGCCTTCAAACGGGACCTTAAAGTTCTCCTCCTCCAAAGACACCTCCAAGTCTAACTCACACCCTTGCCTTCGTTTGAAGGAAGACCTCCCATTACTGGAAAGTCTTTTGGCCAGGAGTATGGTCCTCCTCCCCAGTGTGTTTTGGTAGTTTAAATGTTTAGATCCTTACACCTGTGTATAGTACCCTTTTGGAACTTGCACACGTCACTTTTGTTTTATAACACACTGTTCGCTACCTCACACATTTTGTTTGTTTTAGATACTTGCACAAGTGCCTCCATTGCCTACGTAACGTTTGTTCTTGTGATGGAGTGTCTGCCTTTTATTGCAGTACTATTCTTCGACTTGTTTTTTGTACATCTTTGTAACCCGCACCCATTCACTTTTTTCTCATGTAATGCACCGACTGCTACCTCATGTATTTTGGTTGCTCACTAGTGCCACTTTTGATCCATGTAACGTATTGTATGCATTTGTATTTTGTTCCTGTATTTCATTATTGGTCCTTATGTGAAGCGCTCTGACACCTTCGGGTAAAGTCCGCGCTATATAAAATTGCATAAATAAATAAATAAATAAATAAATAAAATGTAAACAGTATAGATTATGTGATGCTTTGCACCAGAGAAGTGAGGTCAAAGGCTCCACAGGATACCAGGGTGCAGTACCGCACGTCATCACTAGGTGTCCCACTCCAGCCGGCGTTTGAGCCACACAGGGACAACTAGAGACGCCTGACGGGGGAGCGCTGTGACGTCACCACGCCTGCTTTGTTTACCCCGAGGGACGCTGGGCGATGCACTTCCTGCATCGTGACAAACTGTGAACGGATATCGGTCTGCCCATAATGCATTGCAAGGAGGACAAACCCTTTGCATGTTATTAAACACTTTACACTTTTCATTAGTCAGACGTTCATGTCTTCAGCTTTTGTATAGAACGATAAAGATCCTTCTGCATTCATCCCTTTTCACTGCACAGAGTCACTGTAACCTCGTGATGAGTTTGAGCAGAGCAGACGTTTTCTTCAGCCATAATATATTGAAGCTGGTGGTGATGACGACGACACGATGAATTTGATCTTGCTCTTGTTCTATTCGCGTCTTCAGTGCACTTCGTGTGGCACCTGAAGACCGGAATTAGACAATTTTTGGAGACCTTCATAGGTCTACATGAAGGTGATGAAAAACAGAATAACTTTTAAAGGACAAGGAAAGTCCAATCATTTATGTTTTATGTTACACAATAATTTGAATGAATCTCTAGATAAATGCAAAGCATGATTTTTTTAAGGTACCAAAATCGTAATTGGAAGTGGAAATTAACATAATTTGCGGAAACTTTGAAAGTTTCATTTTAAAAACACACATGCTGTGAAAAATGTACTTAAAGTTTAATTTCAGGGGTGCAGGGGGGGGTCCTTTGAACCCCCCTGCACCCTTGAAATTGCATTCTCATTTTGCGATTCCTTAATTGCGAATCGCAAAATGAGAATGTCTTCCAATTGATTCCTATGGACCTCTAGGCCCATAGGAATCAATGTAAAGGGATTTCTTATATGCGATAAGCAAAATTGGGAATCGCAAATAAGGAAAAATAAGGAATCTCAAAATAAATTGCGAGTTTTTAATGCAGAACGCACTATATCCACACTAATCTCCTGCTCATTACACCTGCCTCATTTAGAAGGCCTAGTTGACAGGTGTTTTTACAACTAGGGCCTTTCTTGTAGGGGAGCCTCCTTTCATGCACGCTAATCGACACTTAGGGCCTGTCACGTCTTCCTCAATGAAGTAGAGGAACTGTTGGCCTGGTCTCTGCCTACACTCACTCCTGGCTGTGCTTTTGTTCATTTTTACACATTACATACATAGTATTGGTAGCCGGAGATGGGGAGGACTGATAAATCCCAGCCGCGACTGACTTTCGAACAGCGCAAGGCCCCTAAGGCCACACAGAAGGCGGCCTCAGACTCTGAAGCTGAGGCACAAGCAGATAGCTCCCCCACGCTGATGGCCATGCACCGCACGCTGCAATCCATAGAGTCCACAATGGCAGCGGTGAACCATCGGCTAGACCATATGTCATCGCAATTAGAGAAGCAAACGGCATGCGTGGGGGAAGAGGAGCAGAGGGTCTCGGCGGCCGAGGATGGCTCGAGCACCGTTGCGGATAAAACTCTCAATATGGAGAAGGTTCTTGCTCTGATCCAATCAAAGAACGAGGATTTGGAGGCACGCTCCCGGCGCAATAATACCCGAATTCCTGGTCTGCCAGAATCAACCAATGTGGGCAAAATGGAGACATTTGTTGAGCGCCTGATCTCAGATATATTTGGCACGGAACAGTTATCCAACATGTTCATCGTGGAGCGCGCTCACCGCTCACTAGCGACTAGGCCGGTTCCGGTAGCGCCCCCTCATCCTATAATAGCCTGTGTATTAAACTATAGGGACAGAGACACTATACTGCACCTGGCTAGGGAGAAGGGTACCATTGTCCATCAGGGTAGCACATTGGCCTTCTTCCCTGACTTCACGGTCGCGGTCCAGGCAGCTCAGAGAGAGTTTGGCGCTGTGATATAGTTTCTGAGAAACGAGGGGGTTCCCTATGCCATGTTGTACCCGGCCCGGCTTCGGGTAGGAACCGCTGAGGACAATAACATTTTCTCATTCCCAAGGCAGCAATGGAACATGCCTTGAGTAAGGAAGGGGACATGGTACTCATATACACATAACACTTGGTCCTGCTTGGATTATTGGCTGGCGACGCGTGATGTCAATGCGTGGGTGTCGCGGACCTTGCCTCTGCCCCGCACACTATCAGATCATGCACCTGTACTGCTCGACATGCTCCTTCCTACCTATGCCCCAGCCACATTTAGATGGAGGCTACAGCCCTCGGCCTTGTTAGATCCAGTGTTTAGGGAAGGTATACGGGTGGCTATAGAAAATTACTTTGCTGAAAACACTGGGTCAGTGCAATGTATGGGCACTTGTTAAATATTGCACGGATTTGTTAGCATGAGCTGGCAGCCATTTTAGTTAGCCATGTGCTGTTTCCCTCTCCAGAGCCTTGCACATGCTCAGAAGGGCCTAGCTAGTAGAATGCATCTGCTTCTCTCATACAACTGTCAGGCTATTTTTTCTGCTGTATGGAGAAGTAACTCTCCTCCCACTTTTAGCAAGCAGATCTTGCATGCCCATATTAGGCATTTTGCATGCTTACATGAGCCAGGACTTCCCCTTGATCTTATGATGACTATGTAACCCTAAGCATATATAAGGCCCCTGTTTTCTGTACTTCTTAGACTGACTCATTCAGTTGCTAAGGCTTCATGTGACGTAGTCTCCCTCATTTGAGGTCATTAAAGATGTTACTTTTATATTACAGCTTCTGCGCCAATTTCTTTGTTGGTTTAAAAGGATCAAGTATCAGTGAGACCACTGAGAAGGTTTCTATTTTCTTCACCACTCTCTGGGAGGCGTTCAAAGTAACTATTAGAGGGGCTTGCATAGGCATACAGGCAGGGGTGCTTAAGTCCTTACGCGATTCCATGGGGCAGTTGGAGCGTGAATTGGCACGGCTAGAACGACAGTATGAGGAGGCGTCAGCTGCAGCTACTTTAGCTGCAATACAATCACAAGTGGACGAATATAATGACTTGGCTGAGCAGGAAGTAGGGCATCTAACGCGACGATGCAAAGCTCGGTATTAGGGCGAGGGTGGTAGACCGGGGCGTGCGCTAGCCAAGAGAATCACAGAGCCATGGGCTAGATATTGTGGGGTGCAAGATTTTACGGACGGTGACATGTCCATATCAGACACTTCCGATATACTGGAGCAGTTTGTTCAATATTACAAGGCAATGTATGGGAGTAGGAAAACGGCTAGTGAGAAGGAAATAGCACAATATTTGGATGACGTGGCCCTGGTTTGGTTGTCTAAAAGACAACAAGATTTTTTGATGTATTCCTTAACTGCTGAAGAAATGAAGCTTGCAATTGCTGCTCTGCCGAATGGGAAGGCAGCGGGCAGAGATGGGCTTCCATCTGAATTCTATAAGGAATATGCTGATATGTTACTGCTCCATTTAACGGCCATGTACACGGAGGCATTTGAGCAGCAGCGATTACCTGACACACTCAGAGAAGCATTGCTTGTCGCATTATTGAAGCCAAGCAAGCCACCGTATAAGTGCGAGTCTTATAGACCTTTGTCGCTTATAAATACTGATGTAAAAATGGTTGCGAAGGTTCTGGCAACCCGGCTGCACCTACTGCTTAATGTCATGGTACTACCAGATCAATCGGGATTTATTCCTACGTGGTCCACGGCGCATAATCTAAGAGCATTGTTTGCTGTCCTGTATCTTTTAAAACCAGACCTGCCAGTGGTGGCAGTGCTTTTATTCGTTTTATTCGATTGCATGCACCTATATGTGCGCCGTACTACATCGAATGGGGGTACCTTTCTTTTTTACCAGTTGGATAAAATTGCCATATACGGATCCGGTGGCTCGTGTTCGGGTTAATAGACATGTCTCGGAGGTGTTTCCGATTAAAAGAGGCACTAGACAGGGGTGTCCGCTTTCG
Organism: Lissotriton vulgaris; assembly: GCF_964263255.1. Lineage (NCBI taxonomy): Eukaryota > Metazoa > Chordata > Amphibia > Caudata > Salamandridae > Lissotriton > Lissotriton vulgaris. The sequence goes on along the minus strand of NC_141696.1, from coordinate 24,859,870 downwards.
CTCCTGATATTGGCACTCATGCTGGAGCCGCTTGCATGTGTGTTATGACAGAGACATGCTGGTTCAGCGTTGCGCTTCTATTAAAGACCATTAGCAGTATCAATGTATGCTGATGACATAGTCCTCTATGTAAGGGAACCAGTGCAATATCTAGAACAGGTCATTCGGTAGTATATCCGTTTTGAATGGTTTTCGGGCTTAGCCATTAACTGTAGTAAATCCATAATATTCCCTTTTCACGCGGTGTACAGTACCATTTGTGTTGAATTACCCCTTGGAGTGGGCTTCTGACCCAGTATGGTACCTTGGTAATTGGGTACATCAGGACCCGTAAGAAGTTATCAGGGCTAACTATGGTGTAGCGGTGTCAAAGCTTGAGGATTAGGTGGCTCGGTGGACACGTCTACCCTTGACTTTTGCAGATAGGTTCGCAAAATGGTGGTGGTCCCAGAATTTTAATATTTATTTGTTAATGTCCCTATCACTTTGACACAGCATTTCTTCACACACTACGCTCCTTACTAATCACACTTGCATGGGGGGGCAAGAAATCTCGCATTGGGTGGGAGACTCCAACAAAACCCTATGTGCTGGGTGGTTTTTCGGAGCCGGACATGCACTTTTATTATTTCTGTGCCCAGGTACAATTTGCCTATTACTGACAGAATGCACCACCGTTCACGCCACATGTTGCTGTTGAAGCTGGCGCGGTACACCCTCTGCCCTTGAAGGCAATGATAGTCAATCCACATTCAGTGTACGAGCTAGGTGAAGTTGATACAGTACAGTGTACGGCTAGGGCTTGGGCAGAACTTGGGAAGCAGGCGCAGCGATGGCCATTGTATGCTCCTGCAATGCCCTTGTTTCACCATGCTGATTTATCGGTGGCAGGGAAAGCTTGGGCTCTTAAGGTTTTGCATACCGCTGGGGTGTATGTTATGGGCGACGCATCTGCAGGGGGGAAATGTATCTTGTTGCAGGACGTTTTCAAGGTTGGGGTGAATGAGGCCATGTCCACGTTTGCATATACCAGACTTCGGGCTGCCATGCGTAGTCTCTATTCAAGCTTTCCTGATGAGCCTGACACATTGGGGGCGCTGCAGCTACTATACACAGCACACGGTAAGACGAAATTAGTCTCCCGACTCTACTATGCCTCGCAACTAGATGAAGGCGCGGCTCAAAATAACTCCAGGGTTAAATGGGATGAGAGTCTCCCTCAACCGCTGACGGATGAGGAGTGGGAGGAAAGCAGTCGGATGACTGAGAGTTTTGCAGTGAATGGTAACTTTAAGCTCATTCATTATAAGTACTTGCACCAAATGTATTATACTCCGGCCCAACTGCATAAATATGGCCTGAGGGACACTCATTGTTGCAAAAGGTGCGGCGCAGATCACGCTGACTTTGTACACCTGGAGTGGATCTGCCCAAGAATACTTGTGTTCTGGGTGTCCAAATCCCAGGAGATGTGAAGATATGTTTGTTGGGTATTGTCTCTACTGTCCCAGCTGGAGTTCGTAAGTTAGTGGTGCTGTCTTTGCAATTAGCTAAATGCAGGGTTGCCATATGTTGGGGTGGAAGACTAGTGCCCAAACTAAAACAATGGCTGCAAGATCTGGCTTACTGCCGTGACTAACTCACTTGTTATTCGGAGGGGTTGCCGAGAACTTCTAGGCCAAAGGATACATGGGGTCCGTACACTGCATACATGCTGGTACAATCAGAGGAAGACTGAGCACACACTGAATATATAAAATGTCACAAATGCACTGCCTTAGACTCCTAATGATATTTTTACTGCGGCTACTGCCTACACCTGGTCAATGTAACTGCTGGCACAATCGGAGGAAGAATGAGTACACATCGAATATATAAGATGCCATAAGTGCACTGCCTTAAACTCCTACTGTTGTCTCTACTGTTGATACTGCCAATCCCTGGTCAATGTAACTTCAACCTGTTGATTGTTTAATGTATTATATGGGAAGAGAATGTATGCACACATGACAGCTGTAATGCGTTTATGGTACTAAAATGAGAAATAAAACAATAATAAAAAAAAAACGATTAGAAATTAGCACATATCTACAAGAGTGTACAAGAAAAGTTCAAGTAAATTTGGACATGAGAATTGATTTCACTTCTTGTTAGACCTGTCTGGCTTTTTGCGTAGTCCCTCCAATTTATTATTTATTTTGTACCCTTTTTGCCCCTCATACTTTTATTAATTTTTGTGTCCACTAGTTTTTTCAAGGTGTTGGTCAAGGGGATAGGTGTTCTTTCACCCTCATAGTTTTTCACCTCAGGCCTAGAGGCCTTTTCTGACAGGAATATAGTTGGAGTCACAAAATGGTGGCTACCAACTGTCCCAACTGACAAACCTAGAACCTGTCCCATAGAGTAGAATAGGGCATTCCAGAACCTTCTGGTCCCTTCTGGGCCCCTGAGGGTCAGCCTATAAAAGGCGGAATGCTGGACAGCCATTTTGTCTTACCAGAGAGAGTCAGCTGGAGGACAGGCTGTAGCAGAAGGTGGGGGGAGGCTAGTCAAAGGGTTGACCTCCTGGACTGGGATGCTGCCTTATTGACCCACCACTCTACCCCCCTTGGGTTACTTGTCTTGTCCCCGCTGTTTAGGGTTACTGGAGACCCTGGGCGCCTGACCAATCCCTAGACTGGAAGAATGGGGATGTGAAAAGGAGAAGGAGACTGCAGCACTGTGGAGTGCAGTCCTCTGCCCCGTGAAAAGACTTTAGTGAGACTGTTGCTGAGAGAATCTCAAACGGAGTGGGGTTAATCTTTGTGGTCCCCCCTTGCTCAGCTCTTTAATTGAATTCTGCCCCGGTTGCTGGAATCTCCCCCCTGGTGTCAAAACCCCACAGTGTCCCTCTTTCTACCTGTCGTGACAAGTGCTGAGGGAGCCGAGGCAGAGAGACGTCGAGCTGTTCTGCTCCTGAATTGGCGCGTGGCGAGCGGCGCCGATTTGGAGCTGTGGGTGCGAGTCCTGAGGTGAGGAGCGGACCTGGAGGAGTCCTTGTGGATTTCCGAGTGGGCGGAGTAGAAGGGAAGCGCCGACCGAGAAGCGCGGCCTCCGGTGGTGAGACACTCTCTCTTCGCGCATGCCCAGTTGAGCGCTCGGCTCTGTGAGGCGGAGCCAGTCGAGAGGAGGAAGCAGCAGTGGCGCTCGTTTGCGCAAGTCAGCCCCCCAGCGCCAGCCCCGGGATTGTGTGGCCGAGAACAGAGGCACTGACAGCGGTATCCGTGTGGTAGAGAGCCCGTCCCCGGTCCTCCCCGCGCCAGCCTTGGGAACAGGTGGCTGACTGGGCGGGAGGAGATAGTCTCAGTAACTGCCAGCCGGGACTGCTGTGGAGCCGCCTGTTAGCACCAACACGCGGAGACTGGTGAAGTATCGTCCCCATGGCACAGTAAGGAGAGTGTGGGGCAGGAGGGAAGACTGAGCCTTTAGGGATTTACCTCCTCGAGAAGCAGTGGAGAGGGGTCCTTGAAAGATCTGTCCGTGAGGGAGAAAAGGGGTGCTGGAGCCTGTGAAATTAGCTCAAACACACTGATCGTTTCTCCTCAACTGTGATCTATGAGGTGGGGAGTAGCTTGAGGAAACTAACTTCATTAAGGGCTGGTCCAGGGAAAAGGAAGCCCCGGAACCAGAAACTGAGAGTAGAAGCACTTGCCAATGTGGTGCTGGAAGTATCAGCTGATTAAGTAGGGGTATAAGTTCCTCATAAAGGCTGCTGGCACATATGTAAACGTCTTGTATAACTGAAACCTCTCATTGGATGTGTACCTTTTTGGTGGGTAGTGGTGCTGAGGGGGAAAGTTATAGAGTCTCATAGAAATCAAATCTAACCAATTTTGGAATCTATTTTAATGTACTATTAATGATGATGGTGATGTAAGTTAGCACTTCTGAAAGTATTATTATTAATTTCATGACAACTGTATGTACTAAGCTGAGATTTCTAAAAACAAGAGAACAATGAATATTTTTATAAACAAGCACGTATTTTTCCAATATTGGTGTAGTGTCATTTTTGGGTGTTATTGCGTTGATTTACTGCTGGGTGGTTTGCAACCTTCACACATGTGCCTCTAGTGAATGTGTCTTACCCTAGGCCAGGCTACCCTAGGTGACCTGACATCCCAGGTTCCAACACTTCTCTTTTTAAAAAGGCAGCAGACGGTTTAAGTTTCGTTTCGGGGGGTAAGGCGTTCCAAATCCTGAGAGCCATTCCGAGATGGTATATTTTCTTCTTGGAGAAACGTTGAGGTTTAAGTAGAAGATTATCAGAGCTCCTGGTAGCTCTGTTACCACCCGTTAGCACTAGTTTCTCAGCTAGGTACCTCGGGTTTTGTGATATACTGCCTCATGTGTCATACAGGCGATTTCTAAATGGATTCTAGCCTCAAAAGGTAACCAGTTGCGGGCATGAAGGTCAGGGGAGATGTGGCAGTTTCTTTCGGTGCCAGTGATGAGTCTGGCGGCTGTATTGATTGAGCCTCCTAGCGGAGCGGTCGTCAAATTGGGAAAGCCACAGAGAGCGACACTCCCATAGTCAATTCTGGGAATTACTAGAGTTAGAACTGCCTGTTTGAAGTCGTTTGCGGGTATGAAGGGTTTCAATGTTCTCAGGACGTTCCTCTGAGAATTTGCTCCTTTAGTTACAGCACTGATGTACTTCTGCATATTTAGCTTATTATCTAGGGTTATTCCTAGGGATTTCGCGGAATCGATGATGAGAGATTGATCATCGAGTGCAGTTGGGTGTTTCAGGTGCAAAGAGGTGAAACTTGACTCCTCTGCTACGGGGACCAGGAGACGTTGATGACAACTCACATTCCACAGGCGAGCTGTCCCATTAAGGATGTCGAACGCTGGTGTGGCGGTGTCTGGATTGGAGACCAACAAACCTTGGAAACGGAAACCCATGTGGTGAGAGTAAAAACGTTTGAGTGTGGACCATCAAGGTCCTGTGGGCGCCGCAAGCGATGGAGAGTCAGGGCATGTTTGGAGCAACCAGGAAAGCCCACTTAAAGTTAAAATACCCTTCTAAGGGACCCACAAGTTGACGGACAAGGAATCGCAAAGGGGCCTCGTGAGGCATCACTAAATACCAGCACACGGGACACTTGTGAAGTGTAGGCCAGTAATCTTCAGTGGAATCCCTGCTCGGGGGTTTGGACCACCAGTAGTCCAAAGCACAGCCTCAGGGATCACCACAAAGGATATGCCGCTGCGAAAGTGCACGGTGTCCAGGGGTTCGGGTTGCACGGTCTCCACGAGGGCTTTGGATCTCATGTTTGCTGAGAGCACTGATTGGCTTGGAAACTCACCTCCTGTGCTGCAAACTCTTCGGAGTCCTTCAGGAGCTGCTTAGTTGCAAACCAGACAGATGCGTCTTTGGTGCCTGCCTTGTAGATCAGTAACTCTTTTACTCCAAGGGAGACATTTCAGTCATCCAAAGTCATGTAGATAGTAGAAGTTCTGGGATTCTGTAGCAGAGTTTTATCCTGATAAATCTAAAGTCCTGTAGCCAGGGGTTCCTACTTTATACCCAAGGAAGGGGGGACAAACTCTGGAGACCCACCTATGGGAGGGTCAGGACAGAGGGGTGGCTATACCCATGCACTTTATCCAGTTTTTCGCCACCAGGCCCTGCAACTGGTTTGAGCTGGACTATGCACAGGGACACCAAATGTGCCCCAATGCAGAATTCAAAGCACTCTCAGAGTGCACCCATCCAGCCCCAATACACTAAAGCCTGGTCACACCTCCCTGAGACAGGAAACCTATTGTCCAGCCATCCCCTGCCGGAGTTTCATCCAGCAGCAGGAAGGTAGACTTGTGTCTGTGGCTGACAGCATCCATTTTGTGATGCCAGGGTGTACCAGTGCTGTCATGTTTCTCCCTCTAGAAGGGTGGAATCATACCTCCCCACCAGCTACTGGCAGAGAGGTATGATTCAAAGGTGTCAAACATGACATGTTTCCATGCAGCCGTTTTGAAGCTAGCATTTACCGCGAGGTTATAATGCACTTCAAAGTATATGGTTGGCTGCATCACAAACAACCCCGGAATAAAGGTTCCGAAAGCTGCAGAGGGGCTCTGGTCATGCATGGGCACCCTCTCACATGAAACCCAGCACAAGTGACCACTGCGCCTCTCACCAGGCCGGGTCACCACCTTGCTCCTCCTGCCACCTCCTGCTCCTGCCTGCCAGCCTTGCCGCCTTTTTCCGCCGCAGACGCCCCCCTGGCCCCCGAGCGGCTCAGCCTCAGCAGAGCCGCCCGCTCGCCAGTTTCCCGCCGCAGCTCGCCACAGGCCCCGCCAACCACCGGCCCATTGGCCAAGCTGCTCCCGCCGCCCAGCTGACCCGCCCTCTCGTCCCCCTTCTTATGACGCCCCCAGAGCGACCGCGCAGCGGACGCGCGCAGCGGGAGAGCCGCCCTTTGCGTGCATGTGGTGAAAGACGCTCTGGGGGCATTTCTTGTTGTTTTACGTTGTGTGGCCTCCTCCCCCTTCACTGACACCGCGTTTGCGGTAGGAAAGACGGGCTTGGTTCACACTTGGCAGTTTTCTGGCATAACTTTGGTACAGTGTTTCACACATATTGTATTCCTTATAACACTGTTATTTTCTGCGCAGGGCACCTTTGTTGGGGGGAACCCTTATATATTTATCTATTGGGTGTTGTTTATGGGTGCCCGACCCTCTGTGAATATGCAGTCATGTCATGACCATTATTATGTGTCTCTCCCTGATTCTGAGGGACAGCCCCCCAGGTGCACTCTCCTGCAGAGGGAGACAAGCTCCTATCTTCGACTATTGCCCAGGCGCTTGCTCCTTTGCAGGACAGTGTTAATAAACAGTCTGCTCATGTCTTTAAGTCTTCTTCTGGAATCCTGGGAGACAGTGGGGCAGGGCCTAGTGGCATTCACTCTGTGGTGTCACGTAAGGCAGTCAAGCATGACGTGGGGCTCCTGGAGGGCTTCAGTAAACTTGCTGAAGTCTTCCATAAGAGTGCATGCACCCTTAGAAATGCACCATACCGGGAGGAAGGCTCGCCCGGATATACAGGTGGCGATGCCACACCGGATTTTGACCCTGAGGAAGGGTTTCCCAAAGGCAGAGAGGGTGAGGACGATGATGTCTTTGCAGATGATGATGAATCCTCAGAGGATTTGATGGATTCGGGCAGGTCTTGGCGTCCAAGGCCTTCTGGTTCGGACATAGGTGATCGTGACCCGGTTCATCCGGACATGTTTGACCCTAATTGTATCTTCCGACCACGTTCCACTGAATGGGTGCCCGATAAGATGACGGCTGATTATGTTGCCTCTAAAATCAGACAACCCCTCAATCAGGAGGTGCGATCTCGGCTTAGGTCAGAGTGCCCTCGGCCCACACTCCCTAATGGCGTCACTGCTACCCCGGAGATAGACCCAAAATTGTGCACCTTTTTTGCAAAGTACATGAAGGACCCTAAGAAGGGCACAGATAGGTCTTGGAGAGCTTGCCAGGACAAGCTTCTTGATTTTGTTGGGCCCTTTGACTAAAATCATTGCATTAGCGTAAAGGTGCCGAGAATCCAGACAACCTCTTCCAATGGACGATGTTGCGTGGTGGGCGCAGAGGGCGATGCGCCTTTTGGGCATCGCCAACTGTGCCTTCTCAGCTGAGCGTCGCTGTTCTCTCCTCCTAAAGATTGACCCAAAGCTTGGGGAATTGTCTTTGTCCGAGGTAGGCTCTGTGGCTCAGGGGACACTTTTTGGTGATCCCTTTGTGAAGGAACTTGGAAAGTTTGTGGCCACGTTTTCTGCCCTTGATAATGCGCAGGCTTCTGTGAAGAAGATTTTTCCGAAAAAGGTTTTTGCCGAGGCTGGACGAGGCAGGGGTCGCTCTTCCGGCTGTCAGTTCAGCCAAGGCTCCAATAGGGGACAAGGAAAGCACAACAATGGCTGGAACTATGGTAGGCAGGGATCCTTTTATCCTTCCCGTGGAGGCAGAGGTCAAGGCAGAGGCCGCGTTGGCAACCACAATAATTCCAAAGGATTCCATGGTAAGCATGAATCTCCTCTCTCCGGTTTGTCTGGGGGGCAGGATTTCTTTGTTTCTAGCAAATTGGGCAGCTCTCACGTCAGATCCTTGGGTGTTGGAAACAGTTCAAGGATTTCACATAGAATTCCACGGGTCCCCTCTTCAAATTTCTCGTCCTCGCCCTTTGGTTTTTTCCGAAGCAGTGGTACTGAGAATTCCGGACCCCGCCATTATATGGTACCGGGTCTATCACTCGTGTCATAAAATATCATCGTATCATGACGAATTTGGTATTGGTAGACCGGTAATGGTTGAGATATTATACCTATGCATTCGCGTCATGATAGAGTGACATAATCGCCCTGAAATCATGGTTTTCGTATTGAACCCTGGGGTTCCATTTTGTGAGCGGCATCCATTTTGTGATTGCCCTTACATAGTCAAATGACCAAGGCCGAATTCGATCTGAAAGGACGCGTATACCTTTGTTGACTCCTCTGTGACCTGGGCGAGATGAGCCCATTGCCTCAAGCCAAACCTGTTCGGGCAGTCCCCATGCCAATGGCCGAGCGAGATTAGTATCAAGGTGCAACATGTCATAAACCGTTCATCGCATACAAGCTACACTCAATCACACACACACCTGTCCCTGTTTCTTCTTTACGACTAGTTTTACAAGGAGGAGGTGCCCGATTTTATTGTGGGTCCGTCGATATCTGATGGAAGTTCTGGGCTTTGCTGGGTAATCTATCACGAACTGGACAAACTAAACTATGGGCTTGCCATCATGACTTTGCTCTTTCTTTATAGTAAAAATATTTATATGACCCACTGTAAAAACAAGGAATTCTTGCCTGAAGTGAAATATTGTGTATAAAAAGAGAAGGCTGTTTCTGTAAAAACGAGCAGTCTCCTGAGAACCTACATGCGCTACATGCTGTTGTACTTCTAGGATACCTGTTACTGGTTGCAGCCAATAAACACGATACTTGACATCACCTAGAAGATTCTGTCTTTCTGTGGTCCGAAACAGGAAGAACTCAAGAGGTCTTTGGGTGTTCCCCTGGCACCACCGGGCCCATAAAAACCCGGTACCTCAGTTGGCGCCCCACGTTGGGCGGTATCAAGTGGTATCGGTCCAAGCCAGATGTTCGTGAGGAGCTTCGTGTGAAAATTCCGGAGGACGGCCAGCCACTTCAGCGACCCCTGTATGTCGACGTGGTTCCGAAGGTCTTTGCTGCGATGTTCCCCGCGTCCCGACTGCTACGAAGGACTGCTGCCCTGACTATCGCCCTGTTTTGGACCCTTGATCCTTGGTAGAGCGAAACGATAGATGAGTCTTCTAGTGACGTCATCGATCATCGATTCCTCAGTTAAGTATAAGTGGAGTGTCTCCCAGTCCTTAGTTTGGTTCTTAGTTTGGTATCCTTTGAGATACGCTTTGATTTGGAACTTGCAAGCGCCAAAGCCGAAGGACTCGTGTATTCACGAGACTATCGCATTCGATAATCCTTTGAAGTTTGAAGCTAGACTAGAGAGCGAAGATGCCTGGTCTTAGCAGACTTGGAAATTTGTTTTGTCTTGGTTGTAATAATAGGGACTCCCGATTGGAGGACTCGTGTCCGGTTCCTCCGATTGGGACTCCAACATATGAACTCTATGTGAAACATGGCGTAGGCCCTATCACATATAATGAAGTATGGATCCGATACACCAGAAACAACGGTGTTTTAAAATGGCCCCAATATGGTAGCTTTGACACGGAAATCCTAGATAATCTAGAAGTTAAACTTTTTAAGAAGAAAGCCCGGCCGGCGATGTTTGACTCCTTTCGCCTGTGGCGGAAAGGAGCCAAACAGAAAGAATGAAATTAGCGAAGAAAAATAAACTAGGTATGTCAATGGTACAAGCTTCCGTTGCGTTCAGGGATAATGTGGAAGAGCAAGAGAATGAACAAATGCTTAGAAGCAGGAAGTTAGCGGTAGACAAATGCTACCCAGTTTTGCCACGTAAAGAACAAGGATCAACAGATACACCTGAGAAGGATCCTTTAATGTCACACCTTCTAAATTCACCACCCCCTATGCACAGAATGCCACTGCACCCCCAAAGTGCTTTGTTATACCACGCCCCGCAGCACGAAATACAGCGCTCACACAACCACCAGCTCCTCTTCAGCTGGTTTCTACTCCTCCGGCGCAGCCCTCTCAATGGCCGTCGCCTTTGCTACCTACTTCATCTACTTTTTCTACGACTTCGCCTAATGCTCCAACTGCTCCAACTGCTTACCCTGACACTGCCTCTGCTACAGCCTCCACCTCTACTTTACATCAGCCTGTCTTTTCTGCAGTTTCTCCTTCCGTTCGACAGAGAGTAGCAAACACTGTCACTGGTCTTTTCTCACCTTTCTTTGGGTCGCCTAAGACGACCCCTAACACAGAACAAAGACAGTTGCGGAGTCGACTGCCTGACTATCAAGAAAGAGAAGTGCTAAATGAGTTAGCGCGTAAATGGGTTACCAATACTGTAAGATATGTTGTTCAATCCGTCATGGAAGTATTCCTTCAGTGGGAAGCATCTACGCAGAGATATGTTTTCGAACAAATGTGTATATTCCTCTATGAAGATTTGAAAGGGAATGATCCAGAGTATGACATGTCTGAATTATTCCGTATACGGTTCAAGTTCGCAGAAGGCATGATTGAGCATGACATGTGTAAAAAAGTAAGAGGCTCCTTATATAAAAAAGAGGTTTATTATAAGTTGGATGGAAAGAAGCACAGCACATCCAATAAGTAAAAGGTACAGGGAGATAATACAGTTGGTAAAGAATCTGGAACCAAGGATGTAAGATGCAGGCACGCATCATACATTCTAGGTTCCAGCACAATGAGGTAAGGCAGAGTAAATCAACAAGCAGTGGAAAAGCAAGGATGCAACACATCTTACCCCAATAAAAGAAAAATTAACACAGATACCTACTAGGAGTTTTCTTGGGTCTAACATCAGATTTAACCCTAGAAGCAACAGACAAATCTTTAAGAACAGGAGTCTGGAGAGGTACATTAACTTGCACATGAGGAGGAACATTGACAAGTGCAGGAGAAGGCGTGTTGGCCTGTGCACGTGATGGTGATGGAAAAGAATCAGAAGTAGCAGGGCATCTAGCAACCCTAAGAACATTCCAAACCCTCCCATCTTGTGTGGCAACACAGTTTTTAAACACCTTGACCACTTTAATAGGAGGAAAGAATTTGGAGAAACCTTTAATAAAGAAACCAGTTTTCTTTACCCTCACCCACTCACCAACAACAAAATCATGAAGTTTAACATTCATTCTGGAATCATATGCAAGTTTCATACTCTGCTGTTTGTCTTCAACACGCTTGGCAACACTTTCGACGTCAACTTTAGGATCATTCCTATTAAGTTTTTTAACCCACCAGGGGCAAATGGCAGAAGAGGGTTCTCTACCCTTTAAGAGTTTGAAAGGGCTCACACCTGTGACCGAATGAGGCGTGATACGGTAGACCCAAAGTCTTTTCCTGACCATCTCCAACCAGGAATCGACGGAAGAACCAATCCCAGAGATACAATCTTTGAGGACACGATTAAAACGTTCCACCAGACCATTTTCTCTAGGCTCGTACAAGGACACAGTATGATGTTTAATACCACAGCAGTCAAGGAACTGTTTAACTTCAGGGGAAACAAGCTGTGTACCGTTATCAGTAACAAAGGTTTCTGGAAAACCTTCTCTGGCAAAGGTCTCTTTCAAGAAAAACAAAATAACCTGAGAGGAAACACTATTTACAAATTTAACTTCAGGCCATTTTGAATGGTAATCAACCAACACAAGCGCAAAACGGGCATTAGAAGGTAACTGTTTAAAAGGGCCTGAGATGTCAAAAGCCACTTTTTGCCAGGGAAATTTGGGCCAAGCCACGGGTTTAAGAGGAGCAGAAGACAAATGGAGCATTTTGTCACTGCTAATGCACTGAGAACATTCCCTTACCATTCTATCAATCATTTTGTCAATGCCAGGCCACCAAAAGTTTTCCCTAACCAGGCGCTTCATGGATGACATGCCAATGTGGCCTTGGTGAGCTAACAACAAAATCTTCTCTTGTAAAGAAGCAGGGGGAATTAACTTGCCAGATTTAAACAGAAACCCCCCAAATTCTTCAATCTCTGAAGCAACTTGGGAAAAGGAAGCTAAGTCAGAAGGAATGGATCTATTATTAGGCCATCCATCCTTCACAAAGCCAAAAATTTGTTGACAAATGGAATCCTTTGCCATTTCATTAAACCACTCCTCCTCAGACAATGTTAAAAACTCCCTCGAAATGCAATCCTCAATGGAAGCAATAACATCAACATCCTGGTCAATGGTGGAAACCTTATCAATACTGCACGGTAGTCTGGATAAAAAATCTGCCGTTACATTACTTTTTCCAGGAACATACATGATTTCGAAATCATATTCCTGGAGTCGTGAGGACAAACGAGCAATCCTGGCAGTCGAGTTCCAACCACCACCAGAGGAGAGAATACCCACTAATGGTTTGTGGTCCGTTCTCAAAACAAACCTGTTCCCCCAGACATAGTTTCTAAAGTGTTCTACAGCCCATATGCATGCAAGTAGCTCCTTTTCAATAACGGAGTATCTCCTTTCAGTGGGGGATAAAGTTCTGGAAGCGAAGGCTACGCACCACTCATCCTTACCTGCAGTTTGACTCAGAACAGCACCAATGCCATACAAACTGGCATCAACAGTGATGACACATTTCTTACTTATACAGAAAGATTTGAGTGTAGGCGCATTAACAATCTCACTCTTAATTTGCTTGAAGGCAGTATCTTGCCTGTCAGACCAGACAAATTTGGCTGAGCTTCTAGTCAACTCCCTTAAAGGTTCCATCTTGTTGGCGAAATTTTGAATGAATTTACTGTAATATTCGCACAACCCCGCAAAAGAGAGTAACTTCTCTTTACTATCAGGGGCCGGTGCATTCATAATTGCGTCAACAAGGTTCTTCTTTGGCACCACCCCATCACCAGAGAGGGTGTGTCCCAAATATTCTACTGACTTACAGAAAAATTTACATTTGCTGGCTTTAATGGTCAAACCAAATTGCTCTAACTTAGAACAGACATCTTTAAGGTGAGTATGATGTTCACTGTTATTTTTTGAAAAAACCAGAATATCGTCCTGGAAACATTTGACGAATGACAGGTCTTTAAAAATATGGTACATGGCTCTCTGAAACACTGAAGCAGCCGAAGCTAGACCAAATGGCATTCTCTTGAACTGAAATAACCCATGAGGGGTAATGAAAGCAGTAAATTGTTTGGAGTCTTCAGTGAGTTCCATCTGGTGATACGCAGATCTCAGGTCTAATGTAGAAAACACACTAGCCCCATCCAACATGCAAAGCATTTCGTTAATATTAGGGAGTGGATGACAGTCTGTGACTAAACTCTTGTTAAGTGCCCTTAAATCAATGCATAGCCTAATACTTTTATCAGGTTTAATGGCTAAAACAATGGGGGAAACCCATTCGGACGATTCCACTTCCTCAATTATACCATCCTTTACCATGGTGTCAAGCATATCCCTAAGTTCGTCCCTAATACTAATAGGCACTCCCCTTAACTTCTGTTTAACAGGGACAGAGTTAGGTTTGACTTTAATCTTATGGCTAAACCCATTCAATTTGCCCAACTTGTCAGAAAACACTTTAGGAAAAGCACGAGAAATCTCAGTGAATCCAGATGATTCAGTGGAATCTCCGTCGGATATAGCTAAAACTAACACAGGATCTTTAAGTCTAGGATTTAAAGAAACACCAAGTCTCGCTTGGTCCCTCCACCCCAAGACATTCACACCCTTCCATGCAATGTAAAGTTTCACATTAGCAGAACTATTTTTGATAGTAAGCACAACTTCCTAAAGCCAATAATATTGATCTTGGAGCCATCAAAATTGTAGCCACGTATGTCAGGCTTAGATAAGGAATTAATATCAATTAAATCACCAAAAGACTTAATACAATACTCATGCGTGATTATAGTCCAAGGAGAACAGGAGTCCACCATAAGCTCTAGCACTTTGCCTAAAATGGTAACAGGACTTTTAGGAGAGGAAAGGGTATCTGCTAGAGATAAATCAAATGACTCCTGTATAGCAATTACAATACCAAATTCCTTAATATCTGGATCATTGCATGCATCATCATTGACATATGATATTTTACCAGAAGAACGTTTAGATGAAGGAACAGAAAATCTTCTAGTGTCCTGGAAGGACCTTGTGGAAGTTTTACACATATTTGAAAAATGACCAGAGTGTCCACACTTATTGCATTGTCTAGAGATAGCTGGACATTGAGGAAAGGAAGCAATGTGGTCAGGGTTTCCACATCTAAAACAATAGAATTGTCTAGCTTTTCCATCATTCTTGTTGGAAGGCACACCATTTCTTTGTTCTTGGGGTTTTACAACACTAACTTTGCTAGAAGAAGTGGAACTAGTTGAGGAGGTAGAAGCAGTAGATGCTTTATCCAATGTTTTTATCCATTTATCAGACTGTTCAAGAGCTTTAGCAGTACTAATCGCTATTTCCAAACTGGGATCACCCAAAATCCACAACTGCTCTTGAACTTTCTTATTTTTTACATGCACAATGATCTGATCTCTGATCATTTCGTCTGTCATAAGACCAAAATTACAATGCAACGACAGTGCACGTAGAGCTGTAAGGAAATCATCAAAGCATTATTTTTCATCCTGCACTCTGGTATAAAACTTAAACCTATTAAGAGCGACACTAGTAACGGGTTTGAACCTCCCTTCCATTCTAGCAACAGCTTCATCATATACACTACTGTCACCTCCAGATCTTACAGGTGGTAAAGTTCTAAAAACTAATTGCCCTTCTGAGCCTAGACAGTGTAGAAATATGTTCTTCTTTCTCTCCGCAGACATACGTTCTCCATCCATGGCCTTGAGATATGTGAAAAATTCCTCTTTCCATCTTGCCATGGAATGGGTGGATCACCCTTAGACTGTAAAAATTTTGATGGTGGATCAAATTGCATGTTGAAAGTGGAATGAAGAACAAAGTCAGAATAACTGTCTGAGAATAATATATATAAAAAAAATTAAAAAAAAATATCCAGCAGATGGCAGTCTAATAAAAGAGAACAAACTTTCACTGAAGATTTCCACAGCAAGAAACTAGTAAGGTAGAGGCAATTTGGAGCCAAGTAATGATAAATAAGTCACTGAATTGGTTTCCTTTTTAAAAAAACAATGAAATAAATAACGAGTCATGTCCAAAATAAAATTAAATAAATAAATAAATAACGAAACTTCACACGCAATGAAATGGAGCGTGTAAAACAGTACCTTAGATGTTTGTAAAATAGTACCTTTGTCGTTTCTCAGAGCGAAACAATAAAATTGTATTTGCCTGGTGAAGATGAAGTAATCCTTCGTGTTGCACGTTAGCCCGGTGAAAAGGAAATGAAGGTTCGTGTTGCGCACTCGGTGAAAGTGTTGCTATGGCAACAAACACGGCAGGCCTGCGTGGTGCGCAATGGCTAGGGAACTAGTGCGCAGTGACGCGCGCTGATGCGTGATGACAAATAGAGAGGATCCTCCACAGCCAATCAGGAATTGCCAGCCCTCGAAGACGCTGATAGGTTCAAGCGTAGAGGTTTGCTGACGCAGGGCCGCTGCCGTTTTAGTACAGAAAAACGAAGGAAAAACGAAGAAATGGCTAAATACTTCAATACTTAGCGCAGTTACGCCGGATTAGAAGGAAAATGTAAAGTAGATGTTCCGCTTCATTCTTGTAGTAGAAGAAAAAACTTCTGAGGCTGAAAACGCGGATCCTTGTGATTTCTGCTCCTGTGCTCCAACGAAATGTGGCAGAAAATAGGAGAGTCCCTCGTCGCCAGTGTAAAAAAGTAAGAGGCTCCTTATATAAAAAAGAGGTTTATTATAAGTTGGATGGAAAGAAGCACAGCACATCCAATAAGTAAAAGGTACAGGGAGATAATACAGTTGGTAAAGAATCTGGAACCAAGGATGTAAGATGCAGGCACGCATCATACATTCTAGGTTCCAGCACAATGAGGTAAGGCAGAGTAAATCAACAAGCAGTGGAAAAGCAAGGATGCAACAACATGCCAGGTAGGAAGAAGGCGCGACAGTATCCCATGAGAGAGGTTCCCCCAGTTTGGAGGGAAGGCAACGCGAATGCTAATCCAGCCATTCCGCCGCATTTTCAGCGTGTATGGGTACACGTTCCATGGAAAAGATCTGAGGTTTTGGCTCTAAAACAAACCGTGCCGGATCCCCGTAAAAATCCAGCAGGATATTATAAAGAATTGTCACAGACTGCGAGCTCATGTATCATGAATTTAGCGGATGTAGACATGTTGTTTGGAAATGTTGTTCCACAGCCTTTATGGGGAAAGATTCGTCATGCAGATCATGACCAAGAATTAGGCGATACATGGGCAAATATTGCTACTGCTGATGCTAGACAAGTTGGTGGTGCTAAACCTGAGCCTTTAGTAGCAGAACTTCCTGGTAGGATTATTGCATATATGAAGACTTTAATGCCCGAATTGTGTGTTAATTGGGACAAGTTGTCCGCATGCAAGCAGAAGAAAGATGAGACTGTGTCTGACTTCTTTACGAGATTTGAGGAAACTTTTGTAGATCATAGTGGTCAGGATATGGCTACCGAAGGTGGCCAGAGATTGTTTGTTGACAAATTTGTACATAATTTGCTTCCTGAACTATGTAACAAGTTGAAGGACTCTGAGAGTGCTTGGGCTGTTTCCACGTCAGCACAGATTTTAGCTACAGCCCAGTACTATGAGAATAGACGCAAAGACGAGCTAGAGAAAATGGATAAAAAGACTAAAGAATTAAAAACTAAAGTCCTTCTGCAGCAAGCTTATCCACCTCGTACTGCTAGTCAGCACGATTATCAGCAACCCCAGCAGTATTCGAGGAACTCGCAAAGAAACGAGCCCTCTCAACCACGTTTACAGTATGGTCCAAATCAGTGTGCGTATTGCAAGGAAGAGGGTCATTTCAAAAGTTATTGTCCGGTCTTGCTACGGCGTATGAATGGTGTTTCCGGTGCGAGAGGTCGAGGTGTTCAACAGGCTCCTAGAGGTAGGGGCCGTGGAAATTCCTCCCAGAATGCTCCTTCCTTTCCGCCACAGAATTCCATGAATAGTTTCGACCAGCAGAATAATGCGTTTTCCAGAACAGCTCAGTATTATGCTGATGATTACTATGCAGAAAATAAGAATATGGAGGGTAATGATTGTTAGGACAGCCATGGACAAAGAGAGGGAGTTGTTTCAGTTCCAGTAGATCAGAATGGACCTTATGTTGAGGTGATTACATCAGGTGTGTCAGAGCCTTTTCTGTTGGATACTGGTGCTACGAAGAGTTCTATGATGCACTCAAAGCTCCCTGGCGCACCTTTGTCTGGCGAAATTAATGTTTCAGTAGGTTTTTCTGGCGCCCCAGTTAGGAACCCGATTTCTAGTCCTATGTCCCTTTCTGTTGGACCTTGTGAATTCGAAGCACCCCTTATTCTTACAACAGGTTGTGGTGAAAACCTGTTGGGATTGGATCTGTTAAAAAGATTGCACGCGACTTTGTACTGTTCTCCTTCTGGAGTACAACTTACCCTAGGTAAGAAAGTGGTTTCTCCAATGTATTTGTCAAAGGACAAGATTCCAACAGAATTGTCTTGTCTTCCAGATGTACTTTGGGCTACTGGATCTAATGATGTGGGTCTTTTAGAAATAGCGCCATATGTTATAACGTTGAAAACAAATGTTAGACTGCCACGTATTCCCCAATACAAAATATCTAGCGAAGGCGAAAAGGCGTTGTTAGATATCATTTACGATTTGATTGAGAAAGATGTAATTGAGGAGACAAGAGGCAACATCTGTAATAGTCCTTTTCTGCCAGTTTTAAAGCGTACTGACCCTTCTCAACAACCTGTCTATAGGCTTGTGATCGATCTGAGAGAAGTAAACAAGATTGTTATGCCACAGTTTCCAGTTGTCCCCGATATTACTGCCCTATTGACTATGATTCCAGCTTCAGCTAGTTGGTTCTCAGTAATTGACTTGAAGAATGCTTTCTTCAGCATCCCGATCGCTGAGGAGAGCAGAGATATTTTTGGCTTCAATTTAGGATGCCGAAGTTTCCGCTTCAAACGCGCTCCTCGGGGCTACTGTGAAAGTCCATCAATATTCAGCCAGGCTCTAAAATCACAGCTTGACACGATTGTTTTACCAGACGGCACGTCTCTTATTCAGTACATAGATGATTTACTGGTCGCTGCAGACACTGAGGAGATTTGCAAACAAGCCACTTTGTCATTGTTGCATCATCTATGTGATTTGCGCCACAAGGTCTCCCTTTCAAAGTTACAATATTGCCGACAAGAAGTGACCTACTTAGGTCACCTCTTATCGAAGGAGGGAAGGAAACTGACCCCAGAGAGAATTCAGGCAATTGCAAAATTGAGTGCCCCAAGGACACAGAGAGAAGTGCGTGCTTTCTTGGGCATTACATCATATTGCAGACAATGGATACCGAATTTCTCCTTGTTGGCCAAACCTTTGGTGGATTTAACTCACAAGGATACACCGAATCCCATTCCATGGTCTGAAGAGTGTCAGACAAGTTTCTCAGAGTTACGTGATGCATTGTGCTCGGCTCCCGTGTTGGGTACACCCGACTACAGTAAGCCTTTCACGTTGTATGTTCACGAGAAAGAAGGTTGCGCATTATCAGTCCTGAAACAATCTTTTGGGGGCAAACAGCATCCATGCGCGTATTTTTCGGCAACTCTAGACCCGGTAGCTAAGGCATTGCCAAGTTGCTTGAGGGCCACTGCGGCAGCAGCTGTCTGCATTCGACAGTCTGCTGGGCTAGTAATGAATAATACACTGATCGTCATGGTCCCACATACAGTAGACATTTTACTAAACAAAACAAGGACACAGCATTTAACTATCGCTCGATTGTCAAGTTATGAGCTGACACTGTTAGCGAGTCACATACACATAAAGAGATGCGACACACTGAACCCAGCCATGTTATTGCCCATTCCAGTAGAGACAGATGAGGTTGAAGAACATGACTGCTGTTTTAGGACAGAAGAAGAGACAAAAGGGAGAATAGATTTACAGGACACCCCTCTTTCTGAATGTAACGACACTTTATGGGTTGATGGTTCGTGTTTCAAGTTGCCGAATGGTGAGACGACTGCAGCATATGCTGTGACAACGTTGCATACGATTGTTGAAACTGCACGTATCCCCCACAATTCCGCGCAAGCGGCAGAGTTGGTTGCACTCACAAGAGCATGTGTGTTGGCGAAAGGGAAACGAGTGAATGTGTACACGGACAGCCAATACGCCTTTGGCGTGGCTCACAGTTTTGGACGATTGTGGCGTGAACGTGGGTTCCTGACGTCACATGTCACAAAGATACAACATGGCCAGTTAGTAAATGAGCTTCTCGAGTCACTGACCTTGCCACTACAAGTTGCGATTGTGAAATGCAGTGCACACAAAAAGGTGACGGATGATGTTGGTCGTGGGAATGCGTTTGCGGATGAAGTTGCAAAAGAAACTGCTAAGAATGTAATGAGTCGAATGTATGTTGCAGGCCCTGAGAGATGGATTGGTGATGTTGGAATGTGTGAGGACACGATAGAGAGTGTGAAATCGATCCAATCTGAGGCTACAGAGAAAGAGTTGAACACGTGGAGAGAAAGTACGGGCAGACTGGATGCAAATGGTTGTTGGGTTGAATTGTCAGAACATCAGAGGTGGCTGTTTCCCGATGCGTATGTGCTTAAAGTGGTAACAATGGCTCATGGAATGGCTCATATCAGCGTGAAAGGGATCTGTAAATTGTTAGCTCCAGTATGGCAGAATAGTGGAATCCCAAAATGTGCAGAGAATATGGTCAAGAACTGTAGGGTGTGTCTGAAGTACAATCCTGGTAAGGGAACTCCAACTCCAGCTGGTCATTTTGCGCCTCCAACGTATCCGTTCGAGGTTTTGCAGCTAGATTTCATCCACATGGAGAGGTGCAACAATTTGAAATATGTATTCGTTGTTGTTTGCGCCTTTTCGAAATGGATTGAAGCACACCCCCTGAAGGACAGCACTGCCCTATCCACGGCTAAAGCCCTTGTCAAAGAGTTTTTCCCTAGGTTCGGAATGCCTAGAATGGTCTGGAGTGATAATGGAAGTGAATTCGTGGGACGAGTGATGAAGAGAGTGTGTGAGGGGCTAAGCATACAACAGAAGTTCCACGCTGCAAATCACCCCCAATCAGCTGGATTAGTAGAGTGCTATAACGGCACGTTAAAGTTGAAACTTGCCAAGATCCAACCAAGCACAGGTCTTAAATGGCCTGACGCTCTGCCCTTGGCACTCCTATCCACAAGAATGACTGTTCACTCTCGAATAGGACTTAGTCCACATGAGATAGTGTTCGGCCGCCCGGCCAACATATGGGGAGTGCCAAGGCCCACGAGGTTTAGTGAAATAGAGCACCCTGTACTTCTTGACTATCTGTATGAATTGACGGCTAAATTGCGTGTTTTACACCAACAGGTCCACAACTCGCTACCTCAGGCCTCTGAAACTCCAGGGCATCTCATCGACCCTGGAACCTATGTGCTGGTCAAAAACTTCCAGCGAACAAAGAATGACCAGCCCTGATGGACCGGCCCTCATCTAGTTCTTCTATCGACCAGATCTGCCGTCCGAGTTGAAGGGAGAAAACAGTGGGTTCACGGCAACCACTGTAAGAGGGTCCCACTGCCCCTTCCGTATGACCGGTGTGTCCAGGAGGGAATCGCTGACTCTGAGGCTGAGACTGTGCCTCGATTTGTACCTTTCAGTGATGCACGTTTGAAAGGGAAAAATTCTGAAAAGGAAAGCGACAACATCCTGCAAGAGGCTGTGCCTCCATCAATGCGATTGGACACTACAGAGCCTGAACTTTTGTTTCTGGACCAGACAGCACCTTGCAGAAACCGCTACAAATTAAGGCCAAGACCTGTAACTATGGACAAATAAACCTTTTTTTACTTTTTACCGTGCAGCTCTCTCATCTAGGAAGCTTGCTCATTTTTGGTTTTTTTTTAACTGCCATCCGGTTCTGCTGCTAGAGCCGCGGTTGCCACAGTCTTCGGAGTGCAGCTGGAGACGGTTAGGTCGACAGTTCTGTTGGTTCAAGGGAGTTACCCTGAGTTGACAGAAGCACTCCTTAGCAGAATCAACCTCCCACCGCGGGCAGCAACTTAGAGGATGGAGTTTCCCAAGATGGAGAGACCTGCCAGATCAATGAACTTTGAAACAAAAATATGCACTGTGATGGCAAAAACACGATTTTTGATAATATGCATTTTCATGTTGTGTAGCATAATGATGTTTTTAATAGGCTATGCTTTACTCACCTTTCGAGTATCATTTGTACGCACCACACAGCCCACACCTCCTCCTACTGTTTCTCCGCACTCTTTTCACCCCCTACCTGAACACGAGTCTGCCAGAAGATTAGAATTTATAAATAACTCATTCGTTCAGCTCCTACACCAGCACCAGTCTGTAATGAACACGACAAATTGTTGGGTATGTGGACTTATGTCACACACGACAGATAAGGGTATCCCATACTTTGTCCTGCCATTTAGCTACCATGGTTCTCTGTGGGCATTTCAGACAATGTTTCTATTTGCCCTCGAACCATATTCCCCAGGACGCAACTCAAGCAACAAGGCACTAGTGGCAGGAATCAGAAACATGAGTAGAGATACCGACACGCATAGAACGATTCCCAGAGATGAACTGAACGCTTACAGTAGATGGAATATAACGAAGTATGGAATTTCTTTGAGTAAGAACCAGCAAGCAAAGAAATCCTCCCCAATCTGGATAGTACCCCATCAGGGTCACCTATGTCTGCAGGGAAATGGCAAAAACCCCAGAGCTCAGCTAGGGAAGAGTGTCTGTGCTGAGACGTACGTTTTCTCGTTCCAGACCTCCCCTTCGTTCTTAGCAGCTAAGGGTACCTACTTCGTCTGCCATGATAGAGCATATACATGGTTGCCCCCTGACTTTTCGGGCACATGTTTTATGTCGTTCCTACTGCCACCCACCTACACGGCCGAGGCAGATTACCATAGGACAAGGACAGTTAGGGGTGTTGTGAGTAAAGACGACACTGCGGAACAGGAGTTTGGGGATGTCGCAAAAAGTTTTCTGCCGTTTTGGGGGTCTATGGTGAACAGCAGGAACATTCGCCAATTGACGAGGGTAGTTGAATCGGCCGTGATCGAAACGGCCGGTGCCCTTAGTAATTTGACTGCGGAGCTCCAGTCGGACCGCCTTATGACGCTTCAGAACAGGGTAGCCCTAGATGTCATACTTGCAGACCGTGGTGGGGTGTGTAAGGTGATCCATTCCAGTTGCTGCATCTTCATCCCAGATAACCTTCCAACAGTATACCAGGCCATCTCCAAACTGCATAAGATTGCCAAGTCCATTCACGTGGAACAAGGAGACTGGTCCTTAATGGGGTGGTTCTGGAAACTGATATCTGCCAATGGATGGAAGATTCTGATAGTCATTGGGATGATTTTAGCCATTCTGTTCATGTTCTGCCTATGCGTACAGTGCGCTCCTGCAATATGTGGCCTCTGTGCTACCTCTTGTGTAAGGAAGCCTGTATCAAGAGATGAACTAAGCAAATAGATGCTGCTACAGCAGCATCTAAATGATTTTATGCACACAAACCTGGACTCAGATTAGCATGAGTATCGGTTATTGCCTATATAAGGGCAAAAGGAGGGCCTGTGGTACTGAGAATTCCGGACCCCGCCATTATATGGTACTGGGTCTATCACTCGTGTCATAAAATATCATCGTATCATGACGAATTTGGTATTTGTAGACCGGTAATGGTTGAGATATTATACCTATGCATTTGCGTCATGATCGAGTGACATAATCGCCCTGAAATCATGGTTTTCAAATTGAACCCTCGGGTTCCATTTTGTGAGCGGCATCCATTTTGTGATTGCCCTTACATAGTCAAATGACCAAGGCCGAATTCGATCTGAAAGGACACGTATACCTTTGCTGACTCCTCTGTGACCTGGGCGAGCTGAGCCCATTGCCTCAAGCCAAACCTGTTCGGGCAGTCCCCATCCCAATGGCCGAGCGAGATTTGTATCAAGGCGCAACATGTCATAAACCGTTCATCGCATACAAGCTCCGCTCAATCACACACACACCTGCCCCTGTTTCTTCTTTACGACTAGTTTTACAAGGAGGAGGTGCCCGATTTTATTGTGGGTCCGTCGATATCTGATGGAAGTTCTGGGCTTTGCTGGGTAATCTATCACGAACTGGACAAACTAAACTATGGGCTTGCCATCATGACTTTGCTCTTTCTTTATAGTAAAAATATGTATGTGACCCACTGTAAAAACAAGGAATTCTTGCCTGAAGTGTAATATTGTGTATAAAAAGAGAAGTCTGTTTCTGTAAAAACGAGCAGTCTCCTGAGAACCTACATGCGCTACATGCTGTTGTACTTCTAGGATACCTGTTACTGGTTGCAGCCAATAAACATGATCCTTGACATCACCTAGAAGACTCTGTGTTTCTGTGGTCCGAAACAGGAAGAACTCAAGAGGTCTTTGGGTGTTCCCCTGGTACCACCGGGCCCATAAAAACCCGGTACCTCAAGGACAAGCTTCTTGATTTTGTTGGGCCCTTTGACTAAAATCATTGCATTAGCGTAAAGGTGCCGAGAATCCGGACAACCTTTTCCAATGGACGATGTTGCGGGGTGGGCGCAGAGGGCGATGTGCCTTTTTGGCATCGCCAACTGTGCCTTCTCAGCTGAGCGTCGCTGTTCTCTCCTCCTAAAGATTGACCCAAAGCTTGGGGAATTGTCTTCGTCCGAGGCCGGCTCTGTGGCTCAGGGCACACTTTTTGGTGATCCCTTTGTAAAGGAACTTGGAAAGTTTGTGGCCACGTTTTCTGCCCTTGATAATGCGCAGGCTTCTGTGAAGAAGATTTTTCCGAAAAAGGTTTTTGCCGAGGCTGGACGATGCAGGGGTCGCTCTTTCCGGCTGTCAGTTCAATCAAGGCTCCAATAGGGGACAAGGAAAGCACAACAATGGCTGGAACTATGGTAGGCAGGGATCCTTTTATCCTTCCCGTAGGGGCAGAGGTCAAGGCAGAGGCAGCGTTGGCAACCACAATAATTCCAAAGGATTCCATGGTAAGCATGAATCTCCTCTCTCCGGTTTGTCTGGGGGGCAGGATTTCTTTGTTTCTAGAAAATTGGGCAGCTCTCACGTCAGATCCTTGGGTGTTGGAAACAGTTCAAGGATTTCACATAGAATTCCACGGGTCCCCTCTTCAAATTTCTCGTCCTCGCCCTTTGTTTTTTTCCGAAACAGAAGATGCACTCATCGACCTGGAAGTTCAAGATTTTCTCTCAAAAAGGAGCTATTGTCCACTCCAATCTTCATCCAAGAGGTTTTCTCAGCAATATCTTTCTGGTCGAAAAGAAAGAAAAAGGCTTCAGGACAGTTATCAACCTCTGTTCCTTCAACGAGTGGTTGGTTTATCGCCATTTCAAAATGGAGGGAATCCATCTCCTCAGGGATCTCCTTCTCCAAGACGATTGGTTGGTCCGATTGAACCTCATGGATGCCTACCTTTCGGTTCCCATCTTCCCTCCACGTGGCCGGTTCCTCCAGTTCCAATGGAAGGATCAAATTTACGAGTTTCAAACTCTTCCCTTTGGTCTTTCCTCAGCACCTTGGTGCTTTACAAAACTCCTACGACCGGTGGTCGAACACCTTCGCATGAAAGGCATTCAATTGATCATTTATCTGGACGACATTCTCCTGATGGAGCAGTCCAGGGATCAACTTCTCCTCCACTTGCAGGTTACGGTGTCCCTCTTGCAGAATCTGGGTTTCACCATCAATGCACAGAAATCAGATTTGATTCCGCAGCAGAGCATGATATTTCTAGGGTTTCGCATCAACACGACAGATGCCACCTTGAATCTTCCGTCTCAGAAGATTTCCAAAATCAAGAAGGAGATTCGCAAGGTCCTACGTTGGGAAAGGATCTCTCTTCGTCAACTGGCCAGAATTGTGGGTTTGTTATCATCTTCGATTCAGGCTATCTTTCTGGGTCCTCTGCATTACAGGGCCCTTCAGAGGTTGAAGACTTTTCACCTCCGCAGAGGTCTTACTTACTCAGAGTTGATCTCCCTCTCCCTGGAGGCCAGGTCGGAGCTCCTCTGGTGGATCGACCACATGGAGGCTTGGAATTGGAGAGCGATTTTCGGATCCCGTCCAGATCTGGTAATCGAGTCGGATGCCAGTCGCCTGGGTTGGGGGGGCCAGATGCGGCTCTCTCTCTGTAGGGGGCAGGTGGACGGAGGAGGAATTGCATCTCCACATCAATTGCCTCGAACTCCTGGCGAGTTCTTTCGCCATTCGTTCATTCACGACAACGAGAGTCTCCTGCTGTGTCCTACTCAGGATGGAAAATACAACGGCGGTTCGATACATCAATCGCCTGGGAGGTACTCACTCCAAGATTCTAGCAGATCTTGCCAAGGATTTTTGGAATTATTGCCTTCAACATCAAATTTCGGTGACGCGGGGTATCTCCCAGGAGTTCAGAACTGCATGGCAGATTGGAACTCCAGACATTTCCGAGATGCCAGCGATTGGAGGCTGGATCCTGCGATCTTCCGTCAGGTTTTGGACCTGTGGGGTCTTCCCCTTGTGGATCTCTTTGCTTCCAGATGGAATGCCCAACTCCTGTGATTGTTCAGTTGGAAGCCGGATCCAGGGGCACAGGTGGTGGACGCCTTCCTTCAGGATTGGTTGGGGTTTCCAGCTTATGCTTTTTCCCCATTCCTGTTCATTCAGAGGGTCGCGGCTCAAGTCCGCAGGCAGAAAGCCTCTCTGATCCTGATTACTCCAATCTGGAGAGCTCAGATTTGGTTCCCATCCCTTCTGGAATTGTCTTGGGACAGGCCTCTTCGGTTGCCGTCTTTCGAGCACATTCTGACGGATCCCTTGGGCCATCCTCACCCCCTGGTTCTCCAAGGCCATCTACATCTTATGGCCTGGAGGATTTCAGGAGACGATGGACTGACGACTCGCTTTCGAGAGAAGCTGAACTCCTCATTCAACAGGTCTGGGCCCCGGGTACTACCAAGCGATACCGATCTGCTTGGAGACGTTGGTTTCGTTGGTGTTTGGTGAAACACCTGGATCCCGTGGGCTCCTCCGTTGCCGAGGTAGTCAACTTCCTTGCGGAACTCTTCCATCAGAAGTTGGCTTATTGTACCATTAATTCTTTCCCTTCAGCCATTTCTGCTGGTCATTCCCTGGTGGATTGGGCTTCGGTTGGAGAACACCCTTGGGTTTGTGAGCTCTTGAAAGGCATTCATCTTTCACGTCCCCCAGAGCCACATTATTACGGCCTCTGGGATGTTAATTTGGTTCTTCGTCTTCTTTTATCTTGTCAAGATAATGATTATCTGTCTTGCAAGGAGATTTCAGCTAAACTCGCTATTCTCCTTTGCCTTATTTCTTGTAAGAGAGGTTATGATGTCCGGGCTCTGGACATTTCTGCACGGGTTTTTACCCCGGAGGGTGGTACCTTTACAATTTCCAGGAGGACTAAATCTAGTAAAAGGTCGGTAACCTATCCTTCTTTTCCGGATTCTCCTAAATTGTGTGTGGTTAGATGTCTTAGATCTTATGAGGACATGACTTTGGAGGTACGACCTCCTGGTAAATGGCAACTTCTTATTGCCATTAAGAAACCCTTTCGGGCGGTTCCTCTCCCACCATTGCTAGATGGGTCAAGTGGGTTATGTCTGAATCGGGGATTGATGTCAGAAATTTTGGAGCTCATTCTACTAGAGGAGCGATGGCCTCCAAGGCTGTCCAAGTTGGTGGCAGATTGGAGGACATTATGAATGCGGCTGATTGGTCTTCGGAATCAACTTTTAAAAAGTTTTATTTCAAGCCAATTCATGTAGCCGCTGCGCTTGTGGTAAGTAAGCTTTAAACTTGCATAATTCTAGCCTCCGCTTCCTGAAATAGAATGAGAAATTTCCTAGTTATCACAAAGGAAAGTTTCAATTCTATTAAGGACGCGGAGGCGAGTATTATCCCTCCCTGGCTTCATCTAGATTCCCGCCCTGGGATTATTAACAGCAACCGTACAAAATCGTGAACCAAACAAATCGCCTGATGTCACATTAGAACAACACTCAACATGCATGTGAGGTTGGAAAAATGAGAATCACACAGTCATCTTTGGATCACCAAACAAAACATTTTATTTAAAATAAACACAGATATAATGTTACGAAGAGCCATGGCGTGTCATCTCTGGACAATCTATGAGAAGGTGCATCATGTGCCCATCAAAGGACAGAGGGACATATTATCAAGAAACGCCATTCTTGATAATATGCCCCAGAGAGAGAGAAAGAGAGAGAGAGTGAGTGAGAGTGAGCGAGAGAGAGAGAGAAAGAGTGACAGAGAAAGAGAGCAAGAGGGAAAGTGGGTTCTGACACTGCGGACCAAGGCCTCACTTCTCACCTTTCCGACACAGGTGTGTCTCCAACCACATGCCAGTACAAAGTGCAGTCCACCAGCTCCCTCATCTGAAACAGACCCCAGAATTAGGAATTGCAGAGTACATACAACTACACACACCTTCATCGCTTTCCCAACTCCCTGCGCAGCCAGGCTGCTGCAACCCAGCCCCTCCTGCCGCCCAACGGTATTTGCCCACCCCAGCGCAGCCATGCCTCACTGCTCACCTTCTGCCACCGGTGTGTCTCCAAGAGGGCCCACCATGTGCCAGTACAAGCTCCAAGGCCGGGGCTCACGACCTTGGCAACCACAAGGTCGCACACTTGATTCTGGTTCTTGATTTTGCAATGGTCAAATACATATCAGTGCACAGGGCATCATCGCAGGCTGCACACCCGCTCATCCCTTAAGGTGCCACTAACTCTGTGAACCGTGAGGCAATGCCACGTGGCGGTAGTGATGCATTAGATTTTACCAGCTCTGGTCACACATGCGCACACTCACCTGGGCCCATATTCATTCATGAAATGAGCTAGCAAATATCCGCTGGTCATCTAATTTTGATTCACCCTAAAGAGCTTGTTTCACTAATACTTTTATCATCCCACCTCCTAGGGTAAATAACCTTTGTTTCGATAGATCTGAAAGTAGATTAGTATAGGAGAGAAAAATGCATTAACTTTATTTTCAAAAGACCACAGACTCAAGAGGATTTTTAAAGATGTATCTGAATCAAATAATTTTGTGAGTCAAGTCAAAATACACCATATTGTCTCCTTCAGGAAAGAAAGTAAGGTTAAGAGAAAATCAATTCACAGTAAATAACGCTTGTGATGGCAGTACCTGAAGGAGAGAAATAAAGAGCAAAATACGGGGACATTATCACACAGAATTATATTTACCTAGAATGGTGTGAGGACCAGGACATCAGAGTAATAGAGATTTTGGGACAGGTTCAGGACCGATAAGGTGACCTCTTCAAGTACAATACCTAAAGGTACCATAGGTACATATAATACAAGCTTATAAACCAGTAAGTTCTACTGAACTTAGAGTTGTAAGTCTCAAGGGCTTAGCACACCCTGACTAACAACTCAAGAGAGGTTTAGTAGGAAACCAAGTAGTGTAGGTAGGTGCACACATCACACCTCCCTAGTCATGTCTTCAAAGGAGGGACCCAGTGGGTCTGTCCCAGATATCAGTCAAGTACAGACATCTAAGTATGACACATTCCCTTTCCAAGAGTTAAGGGGTCTGTGTTCCATGAGAAAATTGAAGCCAGGACAGAATCCCAATACCCGAGGCCTTATAGAGGTGTTGTTGCTTGATGACTTCTTAAAAGCATCAGATCCCACAAGGATAGAGACTAGTAATGGGGTGGATACATCTGAGGAAGAGAACTCTGGGGGTTTCCACCACCAGGACCATGACAATGATGCAGACCAGGAGGTAGATGAAGCTGTAGACCTGTAGAATCGAGTCTTGCCTGGAGACTGAGAAGGCCAAAGTGCCCCCTCTTTGTCCCCCCCCCAGGTAGGGTTGGTGGTGGACCAAGAAGAGAGAGGATTTCCTTCACAGGAGTCCAATCATTCTGGTACATCTGTAGGATCTTCTGCCTTTTCTCACAAGAGGGGGACATCTATTGAGAAGAGGGAGCACAAAGCTAGGATGAAAGAAGCCCAGCTTAGAATGAGGAGACTAGAAGTAGCCTTTGAAAGGGAGACCCTAGCTCTTGAAACCACCGAACAGTATAGGTTGCAGTTCAGAGACTCCCAGAAGGCGCAGCCTCAGAACTGGGTTGACTTTGTTGATTGTGCTAAAAAAGGCTCTGGAGGGCTGGTTACTGGGAAGTAACGTTTGTGACTATACAGGATTGTATGATCTAATCATGAGAGAACAGATTCTTAATAACTGTCAGAAACAGCTGTTGCATCAGCACTTGGTTGCCTTTGATCTGACTTCTCCCCAAGAATTGGGAAAGAAGGCAGACAAATGGGTCAGAACCAGTGTGAAGCAGAAGCTACAGAACCAAGGTGGTGACCAAAAGAAGCAAGATCAAAAGGGTGGGAAGAAAGGTAAAGACCAGAAGTCTTCACAAGGTCCCCAAAAAGCTTCTAATGGCGGGGGTCCCCAATCTAAAAAGAAAGGAGGCCCAAAGAAACCATGGGGCAAAGTTTGTAAAAATAATAGTCACTGGACAAATGATTGCACCAATAAGGAGACAGCTCCGGACACCATTGCCCCATAGGCCACTGTTTGCCCTAGTACAGCTACAAGTGGTGGTTCCCAACATAAGGGTGTAGTAGGGTTAACTATGGGATCTGAGATGGGCTCTGGCCTAGTCAGAGTGCCAACTCAAGCTGTTTTGGTCTGTGATGGAGGCATGGATTTGACTTCCTCTGTGAGCCCCAGTAAGCTGGGAAAGTACAGACAAACACCTTTGATTAATGAGAAAAAGGCTGAGGCCTACAAGGACACAGGGGCAAGTGTTACAATGGTGATATCAGACTTTGTGGACCCTGGACAAGGCATACTTGGTGAGACTTACAAAGTGATCAGTGCTAGCAACATCAGTACCACCCATAATATGACAGTTGTTAATTTCTCCTGGGGAGGGGTAACTGGCCTTAAGAAGGTTGTGATCGGGGCAGACCCCCTGTTAAATGCTTGCTTGGCAATGATCTAGACACTTCAGCCTGGTCTGAAGTGGAGTATAGGACTGCTAGACCTGGCACTTTTGGCGTGGGTCTCCCTTCCTTTTTTTGCTATTGCCTCATGTGTTTGTGATGGTGTTAGATGCTTTGGGCACTGTGCCACTGCTGTCCAGTGCCACAGTGTGAGTGCTCCCAACTGTAAATTAATAGATTGATTAGTGGTTCCATGATTGGATGTTTGGTTTACTGTCAGACCCTAGTACAATGCACTGAGTGTGCCCAGGGCGTGTAATCCAAATGCTGCTGGTGGGCTTGCAGCACTGGCTGTGCCACCCACAGAAGCGGCCTGGTAAAACGTGTCTAAGGTCTGCCATTGCAGAGCCTGCGTGCAGTCTGGTACTGTCATGCTGACTGGGCAAGTGCACCCACTTGCCAGTACCTAAACTTTCCCTTTCCTTCATATTAGTCACCCCTATCGTAGGCCCAAGGGTAGGGTGCATTGTAAGTATAAGGTAGGACAAGCCCTGATATGTGTGGCATGTCCTAATAGTGAGTTACAGCTATTTTCGTTTTTCACTATTGCAAGGCTCCTGTTCTCCATAGGCCAGAAGGAGCTGTTAGAATTGTTACATTCTATAATCCTAACAGACTTAGAGAACATGATAGAAGTTCGAGTTTAGTATGCCTGGACTCAGAATATTAAAGTACATCTTTTAGTGAAGTTTAATTTAATATTCTGTGTTTGCAAATACCACTTTTAGAAAGTAGGTATTTGATTGTCTAACCATTTCAGCCCGCCTCTGCTAGGTTGTATATTCCTTTGTCTGGTTTTGCGAGTGACAGGGTTGGGGGATTCCAGGAGACAGACTGGGGCAGCCGGGTAGTGAATAGAGAGATCTGCATCTAGATGGGAGGGAGGAGTTGCACCTGGGACCTGAATAGGCCTGGGCCTTCCCTCTACAATGCCGGCTCCACTCCCTTTGGTGCATCTGATGTCTCTGCCCTGCACACTGAAAGAAGAGAAGGAAGAATGTCAGCAAAGTGCTCCAGGACTGTACTTGCCTTCCCCAAAGCTCGCTCGACCTCCTGTGGGGCATCTGATGTTTCTGCCCTGCACTGTGAAAGGAAAGGAGAAGTCTGGTAAACAGAGTTCCTCAGAACTGGTTTGGACTGAGCACAGGCCCCTCTCCTCTGAGAGAACAAATGATTTTTGGGTATACATATTGGGACCCTGATCCCATGAAATTAGATCACTTCTGGACTTACAAGACAAAACCTCTGCTGAGGAGAGGAACCTGAAGAAAGTGAGTAGAGACTATTCCCAACCGGAAGTGCTGCTTGGGGGATTGGCCTGCAGTGGTTGCCTGACTGCCAAAGAGAGGAGAAAGCGCTTTGTGGACTTTACTTTCAATTTGTGCCAAGATTTTCAGGGGCTTGGAAGAGAGCTTGCCCCCTGACCAAAGTCCCAGGACCAGTGGACTTCACGAGTCTTTGTGAATTGCTGCTGGAAAACACTGTTTCAGTGGCTATAGAGGCAGGGAGCTGTGATCGACTCTAACGACTGGCCCGGTGTCCTGTAGGCACCGCATCAAGCAACGTCTGCTTTGAACAACACAAGCTCTGCGCTCACCGACTCCGTCCTTACGCTGTCACCGAGCCGTAGCCTGCACCGCGACTGGAAGGACACCGCAACAGATTACACATCGCAGGCCTTTGCACATTCCCAGCCATTGGTTTCGATTTCCATTACAAACTATGGTCAATCGGAAGTTTTAACTACGACTCCCAGAATGCATCTCTGTTGGGAACTAAGAGCACTCGATTAACATACGAGTCACTTGGTACGCCGAGCTCTGAAGGGCTACGGTGCAGGGTCACTTCAATGTGCTATTGTGCTGGTCTTGGGACAAGTGCAAGTCCTCCGCACTGCCCTCAGCCCTAGCTGCATGAGACAAGCATCTTGTGGGCGGGGCGGATTATGATGAGCCTCACAAAGGTATAAAGGTCAGGAGTTTCTCACTCCACCCTCACAGGCCCCGGCAAGCATTTGTTAGGAGCAATTGCCCAGACCGCAAGATTTGTCAGCAGAATAAGATGACTGCACGGGGTGCAGTATGATGCAAGCAGCATGTACGGTTTGCTTACCCTGCAAGGTGGACAACAGTGCATGTTAGTAATATGAACTATATGTAATGAGATTTACATTCGTCATATAGAATTACTCCCTCTTTTGAATCATAGCTGCAAGATACTGAGCGTCTAAGTGTCCCATTTTACAGAGGTCAGTAGTTTGTAGCAAAAGCAAAAATAAAGGGGCAAGGGGGGCGATAGGAAATTATCGCTGCTTTAGCGGCCGTTTTCTGCCACTAAGCGGCGATAATTCTATCGCCCTATTAGCAAGGTGTCGCTAACAGCAGTTAGCGACAGCTTGTAGGCGATAGCGAGCGGTTTGGGGCCCGCTTTGCTTTTCAGCGATATTTATCGCTAACGACATGCAAAGGGGGCGTAGCCAACCTGTTAGCGACTGAAAGCAGTCGCTAACATCGCTATCGCCGAATACCAACACAGGCGTAGCGATGGAAATATTCACGCTAAGCGCGAATATCTCCAAAAACGAATGCCTGCTCAGACCAGTTCTTAGCCATTATATCCAATGAGAGGTGGATATAATGGCTAAGACCCTGTTAGCGATAATGCGTGAATATTGCTGTATTCTCAGCAATATTCACGGATTTTGCAGCTATCGCCGGGAATTTTATCGCTTTTGAGATAAACATTGCTAATAGCACGTTATCTCAGCAATAAAATCCGGTGATGCTCGGCGATAAAAATATTGCCGCTAAGCCGACTTAGCGATGAATATCGCTATTTGTTGATAATATGCCCCAAAGTGTAGGAAATCTCCCCTAAATGAACAGGTCTTGAATAAGACTATCAAACACTTCCCCTTAAATATTCCCTGGATAAACCTCCAGTAGTCACAGGAGAAGCAATCTTGGCTTCCCATTTCCAAATCACAGAGCTATGGATTTTCCTCTGTCTATGTCAATCAATCAATCAATCAATTATATCATTTGTAAAGCGCACTACTCACCCATGAGAGTCTCAAGGCGCTGGGGTGGGGAATGCTGCTACTGCTCGAAAAGCCTGGTCTTGAGGAGTTTTCTGAAGGTCAGCAGGTCTTGGGTCTGCCGTAGGTGGATGGGGAGGGTGTTCCAGGTCTTGGCAGCGAGGTGGGAGAATGATCTGCCGCCTGAGGTTGCTCTTCGGAAGCGGGGGACTGTAGCGAGAGCGAGGTCGGCAGAGTGGAGCTGGTGGGTGGGGGTGTAGAAGCTGAGTCGTTTTTTGAGGTACGTTGGTTCGGTGTTGTGGACTGCCTTGTGTGCATGGTTGAGGAGCTTGAAGGTTATCCTCTTGTTGACCGGGAGCCAGTGCAGGTCTCTCAGGTGGGTTGTGATGTGGCTGCGGTGAGGGAGGTTGAGGATCAGGCGTGGGGAGGCGTTCTGGATGCGTTGCAGCCGTCTCAGGAGTTTTGCCGAGGGTCCTGCGTAGAGGGCGTTTCCATAGTCCAACCTACTGTTGACAAGGGCCTGGTTGACTGCTCTTCTCGTTTCAGTGGGGATCCACTTGTAGATCCTACGGAGCATGCGGAGGGTATTGAAGCAGGAGTGAAGAACCAGGCCTTTAAGGACCTGGTGGTGCAGGGCACGCCTAAATCTCAGAGTTCACCTGCCTTGTTGTACAGAGACACGGGACACTCTGTTAAGCGTAGACAACAGGATTTATTAGCTGCAGCTATGCACAGTGATCCTAGAAGTACACCAATGGTATGTTCTCAGGAGACTGCCACTTTACTCTGTGGCTCACAGTCTTTTATATTGTTTTTACACCTGTATAAGAACACTCCCAAATGTGCAAAATTTTAACCAATGAAAAGATGTATTTTTGAGAAAAACAAGACGTCACATGATTAAATTGTCTACCCCCTATGTCATGTTTTGACTAACCCCACAGCAATTCGATAATGTTGTCCCTAAGTTAATCAACAGTGGTAGACATGTTTGTGTATTGCAGAAGGCCACCTTGCAAGGCAGAATAAGGTGGGGAGAAGGACAATGAAAACCAACAGATGGTTTGACACAAGGATTAGTGAGTCGGGAAAAGAATATTGGAGGCCACCAGGTAGTTTGGATAAGGATTAGTGAGTCAGGGAAAGAATACTGGAGGCTAACAGATACTTTAAACAAGGTTTTAGTTGGAATTAGTTAATCAGACTGGTTCCCGGAATCGACTTTATTGCAAGGGTAGAGATGTTATCTGACACGTAATGGTACAAAAGGCAAGAGTCTTCAGTTCGCTGGGCTTCCTGAGTGAGGGCAACATAAAATGGCGGTGAAACACAAAATGGAGTCGGAACCAAATTTCCTCAGACCCTTCTTTTGCCATTACGCAGGCAATACATAAACTCATGTTAATCTGAGTCTATTTCAATAGCCATAAGGTCTCTAATTTGTTGTTGCAACATCATCTTGATGTTCTCTGTTTCCTGCAGAATTGGTCTTGGGACACACATAGTAGCGACAAGGCTGCAGATAGTGGGGCCACATTGTATACAGAGACAACATGAAAAGACAATGGCCAAGATTGCTCCTATGAAATTCAGTATCTTCCATCCCCATGTGGACATTAATTCCCAAAACCATCCCATCAAAGACCAACTTCCTTCGTCCTGGTGAATGGACTCAGCAATGTGGTGCAATTTAGAGATGGCCTGGTATACTGTGGGTGCGTTATCAGGTATGTAAATGCAGCAACTAGATCCGATTAATTTACAGACTTCACCACGGTCTGCAAGAATGATATCTAACACCATTCTGTTCTGTAATGTCATAAGGCGTCCGCCTGAAGCTCAGCGGTGATGTTACCTAACGCCCCGACAGTTTCATTTATTGTTGCTTCAACAACTCGAATGAGATGTCTGATGTTTCGGCTATTGGCCATTGGCCCCCAGAATGGGAGGAATCCTTTGAGAAAGTCGCCTCCCTCTTGTCCTGCTGTGTCCTTTTGATCAAAGACACCTCTCTTGTATTTATTTCTATGATGTCCTGAATGGGCAGTATATGTCGGAGGGAGGAGAAAAGCCATATAACAAGTTCCTGAGAAATCGGCTGGTAGCCATGTATAGGCCCTATCATGGCAAACAAAATATGTTCCCTGAGATGCTACCAACAGTGGAGAAGTTTGGGATGCATAGGTATATAGATTCGTACAATTGCTTTTTCCTAATTGGGCCTTTTGACTCTGATCATTACCCTGGAGACATAGGTGACCTTGGTGAGGTACAGTATATATAGGTGGGGATCTTTTCTTTTTGGCTCTGTCTGTAAGACTTGTGACGTAATGTGTCACGTTTCAATCAATGTATGCATGTCATTCGTCAGCGGAGAACTCAGTAAATTTGTTGTAGTGTTTTGACATAGCCACTATTCCTTTTATTAGGGCGTCATGACTAACGTCAACTCCATCCCTATATGGACCAATAGAGTGTCGATGTTGATTCTCATAAGCATTGGCAAACATAGAGGTGTAAGCCCAAGCAGACCCTTTTAGGAAGACGGGTAGAACTAAATATGGCATTCCTTTATCAGTATTATGGGGTAAAAGTACACAAACCCAACCATTGGTAGTATTGATTACCAATTGATGCTGGTGTAATAACTGAATGAATGAATTGTTGAGATATTCCATTCTCCTAATTTGCTCATGCTCTGGTACTGTACGGAATTGGTGTGGGGAAGCAGTAGTGCGAAAAGGCATGGGCTGGGAGGTAGGTATATGTTTGTGCTATACAGTATAAACAATCCAACCCACACAAGTTAATATAATGCAACAAAAGATTAAAATACACAATGCTATACGACATTTAGTATATAATAATTTACAATGTTTGTTTTTATTGTTTTCCTTTAACATAATAGAATCCATCTTCTAGGTGTTGCTCGTGGCAGTCTTCCTTCTTCACTTAGCCGTGATTATCAGCCGTCCTATGACACTGCAAGTCCCGCAGACCTATTGTCACGACTCGGGTCACTAACTAAGGCTCTTACCACGACCCTGCAACCAAATTAGATGGTCAATATCACACAAAAAGAGAAACACAAAAAGGAAATCTTTCAATTGTCTTTAGCCTTTCTAGGTCTCAAATTGTATCTGGTTTTGTTCTGTATAGTCTGAGTCTGAAAAAGTGTCTCTGGATTAGTTGTATTCAGCCTCAGATGTGGCGGGACAGCTTCCTGCAAGACGTCATCATCTTCCTTCTCAGACTGAGTCCAATACAGGTGTGCATCGCTAAAAGGTACGAAGCGAAGAATCTTTTCACCATCAAAATTAGCAAGTCCTTCGCGGACCCACTGGTCATAGGGCAAAGGCAAGGGTACCTTTTTGCAATTTACACCATGCATGCAGTTTTTCTTGCCGACCACCTTTACAGCTGTTCGTGTCGTCAGCAGGACTTGGCAAGGCCTTCTCTAGCGGGGTTCCAAATTCTTCGATCTATGGAAGTTTTTCACACACATCCGGTCCCCTGGGTGTATGCCATGTCCAGGATCAGCAGAAGCTCGTGGCAAGGCGTCTTGTACCTGTTGGTGAAGGGCACGCAATTTAGTGGTGACGTCATGTAAATAGTCAATTCACAGTGGGTACTCTATCTCAGAATATTTCTTTGGCCTTGGGACTCCCCAAATATTTGCTGGGCACCCAAACACAACCTCGTAGGGACTGAGTCCTATACGGGAATGAACAGTTGTTCGAGTGGACAATAGTGCTAAGGGTAAAGCATCGGGCCAGGAAAGACCCGTGCTGGCCTGTATCTTTGCTAGCTTGAATTTAAGAGTACCATTATAACATTCCTCTAAACCTGCTGACTGAGGGTGGTTTGCTGCATGGAAGTTCTGTCTTATTCCAAGACCTGCACATACTTTCTGCATTATCTGTCCTACGATTTCACTTCCATTGTCGCTCCAGAGGATTCGAGGCAGGCCGAACCTCGGGAAAAACTCCTTCAAAAGGATTTTAGCCGTAGATAGAGCAGTATTATCCTTTAGGGGGTAGGCCTCTATCCATCTGGAAAAGGCACATACCACCACAAGGACATACTTAAGATTATTACATCGCTCCATGTGAATATAATCTATTTGCAACACCTCAAAAGGATATGTTGGAGGAGCAAAATAACCTGCTGGGGTTGGTGTTCCCTTTTCTGGATTATGCATCAAGCTAACAATACAATGTTTAACTAGATTGTCTGCACATTTAGGAATACCTTCATTCTGCCATACAGGAGGCAGAAGTTTGCATATTCCTTTAGCACTGATGTGAGCTGGACCATGTGCCATGGTAACTATCTCTAGGTCCCCCAAATACTGGCTGCCCCTTCCCTGAACGCCTAGTGTCCCTGACTATAGTGGGCCTTGTGATAGAATGTGCTGTGTTCTTTGAGGGGTTGTGGGGACTGAGTGGAGCAGTGGTGGTCCTGCGGCTTATCTTATGGACTGGACTGTATGTGGTGGTTGGACCTGCTGCATCCTGGGACCACTTGCAATAGGGAGTTATAGGGCTCTTCTGTGTCCTGTCTGGCGGCTCTGATTCCCCCCTGGAAGATCACCTGCAGTACACATTCATCACGCCTGTTTTAACCTCACCGGTGGGGAGGGGGAGCCATACCAGAGCCTGTTGGACTTTGAGCGCCAACTCCCTGTGCCCCAACTTGTGCTCGACTCTCTGCACCACACCTGGAGCTCGGTGAAGCGGTGCGGGCCCTGTGACTTACTGAGTGCTACGGGGGCTATCTAGATGCTTTTTGTTGGTTCTTCACCTACTGCGGGGCTGGCGATGACACGCTCTAGGGGGGGCAAGATGGAACCGGCTACGACCCACAGAGATAACCCGGACGGTGAATGACACGCTGCCGGTCACGCAGGCGTTCATGTCTACCTTCATGGTGGAACTCAAAATGGAAATCGGTTCCCTCAGTTCTGAGGTGCACACTTGTGTGATGGAGCTACGGAAAGAAGTCACGGACCTGGAAGACCGAGTCGACGGGCTGGAAAAAACAATGGATACCCGTACGGAAGACCAGGAGCAGTTGTGGCGGCGTCTGGCGGCTCTGGAGGAACAAAATATAGAGCTCCAAGTCAAGCAGGAGGATCTGGAGAATAGAAGCCATGGGGAAACAACCCCCCCATCCGGGGCGTTCCGCTCGGAGAAGAGGGGAAGGACATCCTTGACTATGTGGCGCAGCTCCTCCATGAGGTGTGGGGGGATGAGAATGCCTCTCCGCCGACCCTGGATAGAGCGCACAGGGTTTTCTGTCCCCTGGGACGCCCGGGCCTTCTGCCGGACATCCTGACGTGGGTCCACTACTCTACGGAGAAGGAATCTATTTGGAGAGAGGCGCATGATAAACCAGACCTTCGGTACCAGGGGCACAAGATTCAGATTTTCCAAGATCTAGCACCCAACACTCGGAGAATGGCCTTCAAGCCGGTGACGGAAAAACTCCGTACTATGAACATCCCATAGCAATGGGACCATCCGTTCGCCCTCATTTTTCAATGGGAGGGCAGGCGTAGAGTGCTCAAGTCCTACAGGGAGGTGGCGCACCTCCTCCAGATCACAACGACGCCGCCAGAGAGCCCCACGCGCCCTCGACACCAGGAGCGTCTCCCAGCCAAGCCAGACTGGACCACTCTACAACGCCACCATCGCGTGTCCCCTCAGGCAGAGCGGTCGCCTTCTCAGGCCAAGCAGGACATTATCGCTCACATTAAGTCCCTGAGAGGAGAGCGGGAGGACCCCATCATGCAGTCCTTGCCGCCCTGACTAGGGTGAGAGGCCCCCAGCTGCATTGCTGTCTACCTATCTCTACTGTGGTTCCCCTTCGCTCCAGGTGAGGGACATTTCCCGACATCTTACTCCACACCCCGGTTCCTGGATGGGAATATGGGGGCGGTGGGGGCTCCCTGAGGTGGGAATTGATGGGTCACTGCCGTTTCTGCCCCAGACTGTCCCTAAGGGAGTGACATCCCTGAGGGGATCCAAACCCTTGGATGTAGGATGCCCTGTATGTGGGCCAGAGATATGTGGCCCTGTTGGCCGTTAAGGTTCTACCATGTTTTGTGGCTCACTTGGCCGCTTTTAGTTCTCTTGTTTTTCTTCTTTCCTCTTTGTCTTGAACTGGCTCTGCTCCTCCTATGGTCTCTCTTTCCTTTCCGCTCCCTCTCTTCTCTCGTGTCTTGCTTTTGTTTGCTTCTATTCTTTCTCTCTCGCCCTTCTTTCTTGTGCGCTGGGATGGGGGGACATGGCATCACTCTGTGGGATAGGACGGGATGGGAAGTACTCACCGCGGGGCTGCGCTGCGCAGGGGCAGGGGAGGAGAGGCGGGGGTTGGCACTGATTGGCTCCTAATATGACTACTAGCATACCCAGACCCCTGAAGGTCTTAACGCTAAACGTCAAGGGCTTAAACTCTCCTAGCAAACGGCGCCAGACATGGCGTTATCTCCTACAGCAAGATCCTGACATCATATTTTTACAGGAAACACACCTCCTGCAGGCCGATACTGGACGCATGGCTCATGCCAGATACCCCCTCCAGTTTTGGGCGACAGCAGACACCAAGACGGCAGGCGTAGCCATACTGTGCAGGTCCGGCATCGGGCGCGGGGAGACTAGGCCCTTCAAGGGTGGAGATGGGTGCTTTCTCAGGGTAACCGTGATGATTGGGCGGCGCACCCTCACTCTCTGTAATGTGTATGCACCCAATCAGATGCAAGATCGGTATCTACAGTCACTCCTGAGGGACCACGTGCCGCGGGGCGACCCCTTCCTGATCCTTGGGGGTGACTTTAATCTAGTCTGGGACCGGAAGGTGGACCGCCGTGACACCATGTTTTCTGGTGCTGGGGCCATGTATTCCGCTTTGCGCACCCAAATTGCGGAGCTGGGACTGTTCGATGCGTGGTGCTCTCATTCCCCGGACTTAAGAGACTACTCTTTCTATTCCCACGTCCACCGTTTGTACTCCTGCATTGACTACCTCTTTGTCACCCATTCCCTGCTGCGCGACCTGTTGGGTGCCTCCATGTCCGATATTTCAATCTCGGACCATGCCCAGGTTGCTTGACTCTGCAGGACCCGCGCGCTCCCGTTGTTCGCGAGTCAGTATGGTGCTTTCCTCCGAGCCTCCTCCGGGATCCGGAAGCTGTTGACAGTATACGAGCTACCATTGATGCTTATTTCCTCACCAATGATCTCTCAGAGACTCCCTTCCCGGTGGTGTGGGACGCCTTCAAGGCAACCGTGAGAGGTCATATAACCACTCTTTCCATAGCCAGGGCGCGTGCGGCTCGGGCCTTGGAGGATAGGCTGGCAAAGGATATCAAACTGGAGGAGCGAAGGGATCAGGGTGGATCCTCACTGGCATCTAGGAGGCGCCTTGCCAACCTTCGTGGACAGTTGAGACTCTTGCACGCTAACAAGGCTGAACACTCGCTGCTAGCCCTCAAGCAGAAGTATTATGAAGGAGAAAATAAGGTGGGCAGGTTGCTTGCGGGACGTTTACGAGCACGCGCGGCAAAGGCTCATATAACGACAGTCCAGCGTCCTGACGGGGCGAAGGTCACTTTGGAGAGGGATAAATGTGAGGCGTTCCAGTCCTACTATTCGACGCTTTATCAGAGAGAGCCGCCGGACACGGGGACTGTGGCGGAGGTCCTAAATAATTACACGGGGCGACCCTTCATCCGCTTCATGCTGCAACTCTGGAGGACCCTTTCACCCAAGAGGAGGTGATGGCAGCCCTGAAGGACCTCCCCTTGGGGAAAACTCCGGGACCGGACGGTCTACCTTTGTCTTTTTATCGTATGTTTTAGTCCCAGCTTTGGCCGCACCTCCTGAGGCTATATAATTCCTTTACGGCCACTGAGGGGCCATCTCGAGACATGGGAATGGCGGAGATAGCATTGATTTTGAAGCCAGGAAAGGACCCCACACAGTGTGCGTCGTACCGCCCCATCTCTCTGTTAAATACTGACCTCAAAATCTATACTAAACTCCTGGCAAATCGCCTTGATCCTTATATGCCAGATCTGGTGGACCCGGACCAGGTTGGTTTTATTCGCAACCGGCAAGGGGCTGACAATGTACGCAAGATAGTGCATTTGGTGGGCAAGTCACGCCACTGAAAGATCTCTGCGTGCCTTCTCTCATTGGATGCGGAGAAGGCATTCGACCTTGTGGACTGGACCTTCCTTCGGGCGGTCTTTACTAAAATTGGCTTGGGGCAGAACATGATCGCTCGGATCATGGCGCAATATCTTACCCCGCAGGCTCGGATACGGGTAAATGGCCGGCTTACAGAACCGTTCGCTATCCACAGGGGGACCAGACAGGGGTGCCCCCTTTCGCCTCTGCTGTTCGCCCTCGTGGTGGAACAGCTGGCAGAAATGATCCGCCAAGCACCTGATATCCATGGTATCCAGCTGGGTGGTCGTAACAATAAGGTGGCGTTGTTTGCGGACGATCTCATTCTCTCCCTCACGCGACCCCAGGAGTCCTACCAGCCCTGCATGCTATCTTATGCCTCTTTGAACGCGCTACTGGCCTCAAGATTAACCACAGCAAATCTTGGGCTCTTAACCTAACTATCCCGCAAGAAGAGATCCCTGCCCTGGAACGCTTGGTCCCATTCCAATGGACTGCCAGCTCCATTCGCTATCTCGGCCTCCGGGTAACTCCTTCTCTTGACACATGGACGCAGGCCAACTGGTGGGACTGTTGGAGGTCAGTGCTTGAGGATCTGAGATGGTGGTGACCCCTGCTGCTGTCATGGCTAGGCCGACTTAACGCTATTAAAATGTCGATCCTCCCGAAAGTTCTATACCTCTTTCAATGCCTTCCCACTCCTGTGCCGTTGCACAGTATTCGCGGTCTCCAACGCGATCTCACAAATTTTATATGGGGCGGCAAGAAGCCTCATTTCTCGCAAAAGCTTCTGATGGCCCCTAGGGATAGGGGAGGCCTGGCGTGCCCCAACCTTGTGGACTACTACTGGGCAGCACACCTCCGATGCGTTCTGGAGTGGGGGGTCCCGGAGAGCGAAAAGGGTTGGATGCACATGGATCGAGCTGTGATGGGGCGAACTATTTGGGACCTCGTAGGGCACCATCGGGAGCGCGATCTAAGAGTGCCTATATTGCGGTGCCTACAAAAACAGTCCTGGACATCTGGGATAAAATTGCTGTACGCAAAGGACTAACGACCTTCCCTTCGCCGCACACCCCAATTGAGGGGAACCCTTCCTTTCCACCGGCTCATCGCACTCGGGCCTTCTCCAGGTGGTCAGAAGAGGACTGTCGGGTTATAACGGATCTGTTTGAGGGGGGCTCATTTAAATCCTTCTCTCAGTGCAGGGAGGAATTCAGGGTTCCACCGACTGCAGGACTACAGTACGCTCAGCTGAAACTTTGGGCGACGGCAGCGGACATGCAGCAGGCGGCGACTAGGGATTTTACTCCCTTCGAACGCTTAGCCCGCCACCCGATTGAGTCTAAAGGACTTACATCTCGCATTTATCAGATCTTGCAGCACCCACAACAGCCACCTGCTCACCCCTATCAACGTCGCTGGCAAGAGCTGCTGGGCAAGGAAGTCTCCCCTACCCAGTGGAGTAGATTATGGCGGGACATCCCCAAAGTGTACCGTAGCATTCCGCAACGGGAAAATGCTTACAAGCTTATGACCCAGTGGTACTACACGCCTCAACGGCTCCATCGGATGATGTTCCCTTCTTCTTCTCCTGTG
The DNA here is from genome assembly GCF_964263255.1 of Lissotriton vulgaris. Taxonomy (NCBI): domain Eukaryota; kingdom Metazoa; phylum Chordata; class Amphibia; order Caudata; family Salamandridae; genus Lissotriton; species Lissotriton vulgaris. The sequence goes on along the minus strand of NC_141696.1, from coordinate 24,816,562 downwards.
TGCTGGAGATGCTGCTCTGCGACGGGGGATTTTATGCACATATGGTGGGCCTGCCCATTGCTAGCGTTATTCTGGAAGGAGGTCCTTAGCCACATCAGGAGGGTGCTGGGGTTTCCCCTGCCTGACAGCCCTTGCACAGTCTTGCTGGGTATCAAGCCTGCTGGCCTGAAGGCGCTCACCAGGAGTGATTGGACGCTGGCACGTCAAATGCTGGGTGCAGCCAGGCAGCTAATTGCCATGTACTGGAAAAAGCCTGAGACGCCTCCAATCACTGCATGGTTTGTGCGTTTATGGCATGTTGTCAGCATGGAGCTCTTCACAGCGCGGCTGCAGGGGAGCGATACACGTTACAACGCAGTTTGGAAGCCCCTAATTACATACCTATGCAACATGCGCGACACATGCCCACCAAACTGAGAACACTGCGCTTGTTTGCTGACGCTATTGCTCCCACAGACCCAAAGAGGTTGCTGCTCTAGCCGCCCACCTGTGCTGCGTCCCGCCATTGCCATCTAGGGTGGAGCTCCATGTTTTACCCATGTTTTCCCCTTTCATCCCCAGCGCGCACTGTATTTACTCTGACCCTCCCTGCACTGTCTTGCACTTCTCCTGTCATTCTCCTCCTTTCGCCTATTCTTTCCTCTTCATTTCCTCCGCTCTCCTGCGGACTTCTAGCCCTTGTTCGGCTGATAAGTTGGTTGTGACTGTGTCCACAGAGCGCTGTCAGAATAGCCACTAAGGTTTTTGCTGCATTGGGTGATTAGGATGTGTTCCCATGTACAGTACAATACGCGGCCGGCCCCCTGTGGGTTTTAGGCATATCGCTGTGTAATGCTCTGTTTTATATATGGAACACTGAGGTATTGTTTGCAACGCCTGAACACGCGGCCGGCCCTTGAAAGGGTTGTAGGCTAAATGCTGTGTATTCTTGATCCCGTCTTGTGCGACATCCCTTACCCTTTTTGAAAATAAAACATGATAACATTTGATAATAAAAAAAACAACTTCGCGATCTTGGGTTCGATTATGCCATGTTGTACCCTGCAAGACTGAGAATTAATTGGCAAGGTCACTCCCATATATTCACTAACCCTAAAGCTCTGCAGGAGGCCCTGAAGTTGTGGGCCAAAGAACACCGGAAAGACGCCGGCAGCAAAGCGGAAGGCGATGCGATTCAGAGTCAGCGCGAAGAACAAGACTGACATGGCCCGACAATGGACTAGCTGCGTTTCGGGCTGTGCTCGCCCACCTCGATCACCAGCAATGTGCCAGGCCCGGGACTGGAATTGAAGCTGGCACTCACTGTACTCCCGAGTTGGGGGTAATCAGAATACCTTGGAGCGAGAACAGGTTAACGGTTTGAACTGAGTGTTGGTAAGATTATTCTGTTACACACGTTATGTATGGCAATAGCCTATTGGGTTCGTTGCTAACATGATTATTGTGATAGTGCTTAGAGCATGAGGTTTATGAAGGAGCGGCTGCTCGTAATATACTCTCCTGGCCTGAGCGGACCTTGGGTCACTTAGTGCTGGACTATTTGCTATTAGCCGAAGCAAGATGCCAGGTGGTCGTCTACGGGACGGGTCTTAAGCTAGTGCTTTACTCAGTTACCTTACTGACTGCCTGGCAATCTTGGCCCCTGCGCTGTATGCACCTATAGCCCCTTCGGGCGATTTCTGGTTGGCTAACAGGGTGGGGAGGGGGTAAGAAGGGGTTCAACCATGCAAGGCCGGGTTGGGGTTGGTCTGCTGTGGGTGGGGGTGTGGATGGGTTTTGGGGAAGGAATGTTTTGTTAAATCTGGGAGGGTGTGCTATCTGATTTCTGACACTGTACATGCATTCGGCACATACATAATGTCCCCACTTGGGGCGCCCACTTTATTTTGTAATGGCTGACATGACCACTGAGATTGAAGCTCCACACGTTCTCAGACTTACGGCACTCACGTGGAATGTCCGTGGTCTAAATGACCTCCGTAAAGTCCAGAAAGTTAATAGTTGCCTGCAGCGTCAACACATTGATATAGCTCTACTTCAGGAGACTCATCTCCCTATGACCAGCAATATACTACGATGTAGAGGCTTAGAGGGCAATATTGCCCCTGCAGGCTTCACCTCCCACGCCAGGGGTGTTTTAACCTGGGTGAATCCGAAATCTAAACTTACGTTACAAACCCTAGAGGCAGATGCAGAGGGCAGATTTGTCATATCTAAGTGCGCTGAACAGGGTCTGGATTTAATAATTATTAACACATATGGCCCCAACTATGACTCACCTCAATTCTATAGCGCCCTAGCTGCCAAGGCCAGACACTATGACCCGAATTGCCTTTAGTGGGGGGGGGGGGATTTCAACCTCATCCTTGACCCTGCGCTGGACAGGTCAGCTGGCCCTCGTCGCGGCCCCCCGCCTGTCGCCTTGGAGTTGCAGAGTGTGATGATGTGTTTGGGCTTGGATGATGTGTGGCGTTCCCGAAATCCACAACAGGGGGGCTACACACACTACTTCGCTTACCATGACATACATACCAGGATAGACCACTGGCTTGCACCCTCTTCCAGGTTGGGACAGATTAGGGACTGCAGATTGTTACCTAGAACCCTGTCTGACCACTCGCCGGTGCTGTTGGAGATACGTACCCCGGGGAAGGTTATACCGCCATTCACGTGGCGATTCCCGCCATACTCCCTACTGGACCCGGTGTTCAGAGGAGAACTTGCTGAAGCTATAGACGTATTCTTAGAAGCTAATGTGGGCTCAGTGGACTGTTTCCAAGTGGTATGGGAGACATTCAAAGTATATATAAGGGGCGTAGCAATGTGCAAACATTCTGGTATCCTTAAGTCCATCAGACAGAAACTTGCCGACCTTGACATACAACTGGCTGAACTGGAGAGCAGACAGAGCAGACTAGCGAATAGTGAGATAGGCGAAGACATTAAGACGCTACTTGCTGAATATAATGAGGAGGCAGAGAGAGAAATTAGACACATGGGGAAATACGCCACAGCTAGGGTGTACGGGGAGGGCGAAAGACCCAGTGCAGTTCTGGCCAGGATACTGAGAGGGAAAAGAGGACGACAACATATCACAGAGGTGAAGTCCACAGATGGAGAGGTGTTCACTGACATAGCGAACGTATTCAAGGCCTACTATGCTGACCTGTACACATCAAAGAGCGGGGACATAGAGGAAGACATAAATGACTACCTCTGCCATATTGGCATTCCCACACTGACCAACACACACAGGGAATTCCTTATGCACCCTATAGAAAAGGACAAAATACTGGAGGCTTTGTCCAGTATGAGGTCAGGCAGTGCGTCGTGCGCAGACGGCCTCACAGCGGGCTTCTACAAAGCTTTTAAGGATCAGCTGCTCCCTCATCTATCGGCTCTCTTTGACGATATTTGTGTGGAGGGCAGCATGCCCCAATCCATGAGGAAGGCGCTACTGGTCACTATACTGAAACCAGGCAAACCCCGTGATGAGTGTAGCTCATACAGGCCTTTATCTCTGCTGAATGTCGATGATAAATTGTTCGCTAAGGTATTGGCCATCCGACTGACGCTCCTTGCACCAAAATTGGTAGCTCCAGAACAGGCCAGATTTATCCCTAGCAGCAACCTGGTATACAATATCCGGACAGTATTGGGTACGATACAACATTTGCGACAGGACAGGAAGGCACTAGCAGTATTCCTTGATATGGAAAAGGCCTTCGATTCAGTGGAATGGCCTTTTATGCGCTTGGTACTGCAACGTATGGGCCTAGGACAACCTTTCCTGCAGATGGTAGGAGCACTATACAATCAGCCTCGGGCTCGGCTCCGAATGGGTGAGCTGGTCACTGACTCCTTCCCCATCAGTAGAGGCACCAGGAAGGGGTACCCGCTTTCGCTCCTCCTATATGCCCTGGTGGCGGAGCCGCTAGCTTGTGCCCTTCGAGAGTACCATGGGCACGAGGGTATTGGCTTTCCAGGATACAAGATTGTGGTGTCAATGTATGCCGACGACACCCTACTGTACGTCGAGACCGGGAAAATAACCTATCCTCGGTACTTAGAGAGGTGGTCCGATTTGGTGCGCTCTCGGGCTTGAAGATCAATTGGTTAAAGTCCCTAGCCTTCCCCTTGACTCCCATCATGCAGTGCACGACTATGGAGTACCCACTATAGTGGACCACCGACACGGTCAGGTACTTGGGGGTCCAACTTCACACCGATGCGGAGATCCTCTTCAGTGCTAACTACGGCACTGCCTTTAGCAGACTGGAAGATGACGTTGCGGCCTGGTGTAAGCTCCCGCTCTCCCTCATTGGACGAATATCCATAATGAAAATGGTCGTGCTACCCAGATTTTTATTTCTATTTATGACCATCCCGATAGTCCTCCCCAAATCTTTTTTCCTGCGCCTACAACAATTAATGATCATACTAGCTTGGGCAGGCGGTCAACCACGAGCCAAGTGGACACTACTCACTCTGCCGTACACCATGGGGGGACTTAGCGCCCCAGACCTGGAATTATATTACAGAGTGGCCCAAGCTGCTCATCTGCACACCTGGATACATGGGGACCGCAACATTCCACATGTGCTCATGGAAACACTCTTTGCCAGCCCCCTCTCACTTCCGCATACGGTCTTCCAGCCGACTGATCGTAGGATGGGAGTACTGGACTCAATCACGGCCACGAACCACGCCTGGCATAGTCTTCTGCAGGCACAAGATGGTGCTCTGCTATATTCCCCTGTGATGCCAGTTGACTGGGCCCGATGGCTGCCCCCTCTCCTGGAGAAAGGGGTGATTCTAGCATTGCGGAAACTGAACATTAAAGTCGCGGGCGACTTGTTCAGCAATGGGGTGGTCAAGACTTGTGAGCAGGCTGCGGGTGACTGCGAGGAGCCGCCGCTTCTGACACGTTTCCAGTTTCATAGAGTTCGGCGCGCTCTATCAGACCTACTGGGCGGAGACATGGCAGAGCCTCCTGAGGTTCCGAGACTTACTTACGCTATCAAGGCCGATTCTCCCCAAAAACTTTTGTCCAACCTGTATAAATTATCACACACGGAGCACACATACACTAAGGCACCGCTGGCATGGCAGACTGACCTACAAACTGTTCTGGATGACGATATGTGGCGATACTGCTGCACTAACACTAGGAAACTCTCCCTCAATGGCCGACACAGGCTGGTACACTTTAAGTTCCTAAACAGTGTGTACTACATTCCGGCTAGGCTATGCAAGTATGGCCTACGAGACACTGCGCACTGTGAGAGATGCCAGGCCCCTGATGCAGGCTTTCTGCACCTCGCATGGCAATGCCGTGGTATCTGGGACTTCTGGGACAAGGTTTTCCTCGAGATTAGTACCGTGGCAGAGATTACACTAGCGCCTGACCCCCTGGTAGCGTTACTAGGATATACCAAAAAACTCCCTAAGGCGGTGCGGAGATTGGTAGACATGGGCCTGCTCGTAGCCCGGAAGGGTTGTTGCATGTTGTTGGATGAGAGGTCCTGTGCCAACGCCCAAGCGTTGGGTGCATGATTTGATGTACTGCTACACACAGTCGGAGAATTACAGTGAACTCCAGCCCCCCACTAGCAGACCTAAAAACTTCTGGGGGCTGTACCAGACATACCTGGCTAATAAAGGGGCCACTTGCCCTGCAGAAGAGCCATAGGGCTACTGTGAGTGCTTAGGGCGGAGGGCAACCTCCCTGGGACACGGTGCATCGATCTATTCTTGATATCAAGTGGCATGTCTCATTTCTTTTTGATTGTAAAGAACTGTCTATTTTGTTGATGTATATATTGTTATATGTTTTCCAGCACCGCCTGCCCTCCTATGGGTTGTTGGCTAAATGGCTGTGTAGGTACCCGAGCGCTGGAAGCCGCGCGCTTGACGATACAGGGATGTGAACAAAGTCAGATTGGCGGGAGGGGGGGTTCAGAATTGTAATTTTTCTTTGTACACTGTTAATCCCAAAAAAACACTTTAAAATAAATGTAATAAAAAAAAACCAGTTCTAATCAGGGTCTCGTTTAGAACACTATAAAATCAGGAGTAAAATTCCCAGAATGCAATGAAAAAACCTGCACTACATTGGTTACTTGAGCTCTGAAAACATTATTCAGATTCAGAAAAGTTTTTCCTTAAAAGGTGTATTGCTTCTGTGACTTTTGTGCCTGTATTTCCCAATTAAAGAAAGAAGAAAAGGATATGAGGTGTTCAATGCGTGTAAATATTTCTTAGGTAGAAAGACTTATATAATGAAGGTGAGCATGCATGCAGCAGTCCATGGAGGTTAGATCTGGGAAGGGATGGAACCTAGGGGCATATTAGCAAGGAGTAGCGATATTTATCGCTAAATGCGCTTAAGCGAATTTTTTTATCGACGGAATTATCGCAGAGATAAAGTGCTATTAGCAACGTTTATCTCCATTGCGATAAAATTTCAGGAGATAGCTGCTCAATGCGTGAATATCGCTGGAAATCCAGCGATATTCAGGCATTAACGCCAATGGGGACTTAACCTGATTATCCACCTCCCATTGGATAAACAGGGTAAGTCCTGGTCTGAGCAGGTGTTAGGTTATAGCAATATTCGTGCTTAGCCAAATTTTTTTTCGCTTCGCCTGCCTCGCTAATAGGCGATAGCTGTGTTAGTGACTGTTTTCAGTCACTAACAGTTTGGGTACGCCCACTTTGCATGTCATTAGCGATAAAGATCGCTGACATGCAAAGCGGGTCCCAAACCTGTAGCTATCGCCTATAAGCTGTCACTAACTGCTGTTAGCGACAGCTTGCTAATAGGGCGATAAAAATATTGCAGCTTTAGCGGGAAAAAGTCCAGCTAAAGCGGCGATATGGCCCTTGATAATATGCCCCCTAGTGAGTATGGGCGGGTGGAGCAGTGTGAATTCACGCTTGGTTTTGTGCCCCTACATAAAGGCATTTTACCATCAGGTACTACGTTCGCCCATGTTCATTTGGTGAATTTCCTGGTGGCAGTCTTTCCAAATTTCCCCTTAGTTAAGCCATAACTAAGGTCTGGGGCGTGGGCGTTTCCTAGAGTGTCTCACTCACTCCTGTTCTCCCCTTCACACCACTTTCTTCTGCAGTCTCTCATTTTTAGACACCAGCGACCTTTATCTCACAACATACTTCTGAAATCCTCCATCTGCATCTCTCACACATTATCTCATCCTTCTTCATTACAGTCTTTTCATTCTCCATACTTGACTGTATGCCCCAACACTATACGCCATTCCACTCTATGCCACTACCCTCTACTCCACTCTGTGCCATGCCACTCTACGGCACTCCAGTCTACAGCACTCCAGTTTATGCAACTCCCTCTATGCCATTCCACGTCACTTCACTCCACTCAACTCCACTGTACACCCCTACTTGGTACGCCCCTTCACTCTACTCCACTGTACACCCCTACTTGGTACGCCCCTTCACTTTACTCCACTGTACACCCTTACTTGGTACGCCCCTTCACTCAACTCCAATGTACACCCCTACTTGGTATGCCCCTTCACTCTACTCCACTGTACACCCCTACTTAGTACGCCCCTTCACTCTACTTCACTGTACACCCCTACTTGGTACGCCCCTTTACTCTACTCCACTACACAGCACTCTTCCAAACACCACTCTACTCGCCGACACTCCACAGCCCTCTACTCCACTCTATGTCACTCCACGACACTAAGCAACACTACAGTACTCCACTTACCTTTACAACACTAACTTTTAGCCATGCTGAACAGCAGCCACGCTCGTGTACAACATGGCAAAAACACAAGGGTTAGGTCAGACCTATTGGTTTTGCCAATGCTTGTTCGTGTGGTGATAGATAAGATGTCAAAATATTTGTAGAGACTTTGTCGACATGCTCAGGGGCTTATATATGAGCCCTTGCATCACTTTTGCACTGCCAGTGAGTCCGTTTTTGCGACGCACCAGCAGGGTAAAAAATGTGCCTTTTTGCACCATATTTACAAAGTGACGCATCTAGGTAGATGCGTCACTCTGTAAATCCCTGCGCCACATTATACCTGCACCAGGTATAATGTATGCGGGGGCGTTCCGAGGCAAGTAAGGGTCATAGAACTGACACTGCACCACTTCTAGGACGCAAATGCGTCAATTTCTTACGCCTGCGTCATTTTTGCTTCTAAAGATACATCAGAACTACTGACGTATATGTAACTCCTTGCACCATGATGCGGCATACTGTGAATATGACGCATCATTGGTGTCGCAAGGAGGGTGCAATGAAAAGTGACGCAATGCTGTTTTCTCGCAGAGATGCGTCACTTTTCATAAATGAGGCCTTCAGTTTTTAAAGTACCTGTGAGTGGGGCAATTTTTTGTCTGTGATTTTATCTTGAGGTCAGAGGTCAGGCTGCATTATGTAAACAGTATAGATTCTGTGATGCTTTGTACAAGAGAAGTGAGGCCAAAGGCTCCACAGGATACCAGGGTGCAGTACCGCATGTCGTCACTAGGGATACAGGGACAACTAGCGACGCCTGACGGGGGAACGCCGTGACGTCACCACGCCTGCTTTGTTTATCCCGAGGACACGCTGGGCGAAGCACTTCCTGCATCGTGACAACTGTGAACAGATATCCGGCTTCCCATAATGCATTGCAAGGATAACAGACCCTGTGCATGTTATTAAACACATTACACTTTGCATTAATTTGACGTTAATGTCTTCATATTTTGTACAATATGATAAGCATCCTTCTGCATCTATTCCCTTTAACTCCGTAGAGTAACTTTAATATGCACAAGAGGCCAATCAGATAGAATGTGTCCTATAGCATATATCACTTGAAGAATGTATCTACTCTGTTTTAGAAGGCATCGCTATTCTAGATTTCAGCTGCACTTCGTGTGGCGGCTGAAGATCGGAATGTGCAATTTTTGGAGACCATTTTGGTCAAAATGATGGTGAATAGAAGTAAAATGGTTCTTAGAAGAAGACTGAAAACCAGTGTTCCATTTTAATTTTACTACATTTGTTGACTGAGTAAAAATTTGCGAGTTTGTTAAGTCGGGTTGAAATTAGCAGCGCATTTAATAATCAGAGAAGATAAACATAAAACAGTCAAAGAATGATTTATATCAGCAGGGATGCTTCAGGAAAGCTGCCTCACACAAGTGTACCCTTGCGCCACCACAGATGCACATTATTTACAATGCGGCGCATCATAGCGCAACGATAAACAGATGCGTGTCGCATCTGCTGACGTAAGAATGGCGCAGTGCTGGAGTTGCGTCAGGGGCGCGACGCAACTCCAGCACTGTTACAACCCTTCCTATGTTCAACATGGTGCATCAAGCCTTACGCCTACTTCTAGCAGGCGCATGGTTTTGACGCAGCGGGGTCGGAGAAGTGACGAAGCGAAATGCCACTTTAGAGACTTTGTCGACATGCTCAGGGGCTTATATATGAGCCCTTGCATCACTTTTGCACTGCCGGTGCGTCCGTTTTTGAGACGCACCAGCAGGGTAAAAAATGTGCCTTTTTGCACCATATTTACAAAGTGACGCATCTAGGTAGATGCGTCACTTTGTAAAGCCCTGTGCCACATTATACCTGCACCAGGTATAATGTATGCGGGGGGCGTTCCGAGGCGCCACCACAGATGCACATTATTTACAATGCGGTGCATCATAGCGCAACGATAAACAGATGCGTGTCGCATCTTCTGACGTAAGAATGGCGCAGTGCTGGAGTTGCGTCAGGGGCGCGACGCAACTCCAGCACTGTTACAACCCTTCCTATGTTCAACATGGTGCATCAAGCCTTACGCCTACTTCTAGCAGGCGCATGGTTTTGACGCAGCGGGGTCGGAGAAGTGACGAAGTGAAATGCCACTTTAGAGACTTTGTCGACATGCTCAGGGGCTTATATATGAGCCCTTGCATCACTTTTGCACTGCCGGTGCGTCCGTTTTTGACGCAGCGGGGTCGGAGAAGTAACAAAGTGAAATGCCACTTTTGCGAGGCGTTCCTGCACCGGAACGACCCCCCCTTTTCCGGAACGCCCACTTAAAACCTGACGCAGGTTTCATGTGGCGCAGGGCTTTATAAAGTGGCACATCTCCCTAGATGCGTCACATTGTAAATACCCCGAAGCATTGCGCTGGCTTTATGCAGCTCTTAAGTCACAGAAGTGACGCAACGGCGGTGCAAAGTGGCATACCGGTCTTGTAAACCTGCCCCTATGTTTATATACAGATTCAGGCCCCTGCGTGGCCTTTCTCTGCGCTACGCTGGATGTTAACAAACGAGGAGACATTTCTTTATTTCTCCTCGTTCTTAGGTCGAGACTTGGCATGGCGCACATGCGTTGCTGGAAGACCTGTTGTAATAGGGCTGTTGAAATTGAATTGAATTAAAACAGCATTTCTAGAGCGCCTGTTTACCCGATGGCATCCTAGTGCTAGTAATTAGTAGCAGGAGAGTAATCCAACCTGATGATTGCCATTGGCTAACTACTCCCATGCTCTTGTTTCCTGGCTTCTGAGTGGTCCATGCAGCCTTGAAACCTAAGTGCAGTCTCCCTACGCTTTCAGGGTTTATCTGCTGATTAGCAGAACTCTTTTAGTTCAGCTGCCCTTCCTTACACTACACGCCCAACTCTATCTTAGGTTACCCTGCTTTCGCTACCTAATCTCCCCTTGGGGTGCCCACCTCATGCCACGCGGCTCACCCACCTCTATTAGTGATTTTCTTTGTGTTAATATATCTTCTCCACTTTCATGAGACCACGCACATCAAAAAGGGTATCCATTTTTCTCAGCCAAACAAAAGGTATCAAAGAGTAATAGATATCCAGGGGCAGATTTACAAGCTCCCTGCACCACCAGTACGTAACTGTTTGTGAAATACTGGTGGCGTAACTTACTGCTCCATATTTACGAAGACAGGAAAAGCCACCCTGTATGTCTTTTCCTGTCCTTGTAAATATGGCCTGTTTACATGCAGCACTTTGGGTGAAAGGGGCACTCCATGAGTGTTGCTGTGGGTGTTCCCATGCAACACTCATGGAATGAGACACATTTCCAGATTTACGAGGAATCATCAATCCGGAAGTGCGTGTGAATGCTACGCCTCCCGAGGAGACATTTTTTCAATTTTCCTTGTTATTATCTCTTGCGATGCGTGCTGCATTCTACAGCATGCATTGAAAGAGGAAAATGCCTGTAGTGATTTTTTTTATGTAGGAAGCTGCGACTTCCTGCACAAAAATAATCTCCCCGCGACACAGGCCACCTTGCACAATGGTGTAGGGTGCCTACGTCTGCGCTTTGCTGCAGTTTGTGCGCTGGCGCAGAGGGATGCATAGAGATGCAACATATTGTTGTAAATATGTCGCATCCCTGTGCTTTGAAAGTGACTCAGTGCAGGGCAGCCAAATGGCTTGCGTAATGCACTGAGTTACTTTCATTGTAAATCTGCCCACCTGTATGTAACACCACACAAAACTCCTACACAAACGTAAAATCCGGCAGCCTAAGTACCCACGGTCAACGCTATTTCCTTTGCTCAAAAGTATCAGAAAAAATCACTGCTCGTGCACACATCCTCTTCTTAAATATTAAGGCACCATCACTTACCTTGCCCACGGGCTGTGCTGCGGGTGCCTCCTATTGGTGAAGCCCCCTCTGCAGTGCCAGAGACCTCCAGTACCCAGGTGTAAACCGGCAGTATGTAGCGATACTTTGCCTGGACAGCTTGGGGGTCGAGCGGCCCACCTGTAGCTATGTCAAAACTTCCATCCGAGGCACAGGTGTTTACTTCTGGAGAGAATAGAGGCTTTTACAGGGCGGGTCATATAACTAACCAATCACTGGACACTAGGGGGTATATTCTCAAGCACTTATAGCTGAGTTAACAGAACTTTATCTCAGCCAAAGTGGCGATAAATCTATCGCACCATTCACAAGCTGGTGCAAATAGCACACATCACCAATTTACTCGCGAATGCATCCAGAAAAAACATTGCCATGGATGACCCCGGCAACTAACGCTAGTGAGATGCAAAGTAGGCATTCCCGTGCAAAAAGCAGAGAACACACAACGTCACAACACTCACAACGACCTGAAAGATCGGTGAAGAGATCAGAAAACAGGCGATAAGGAGCATTAGCACCAGGAAGTTAACACCTGATCTGACCTGGTGTAAAGTCAGAAGACAACCTGCACCACGAAAGGGAGCCCAGCCCAGAGTCACCCATGAAGAGCAACAGATTCCATGGAGGCAACAATCATGCAGCTCGAACACCAAAGAGGGTCACAACACCCACCGCCACCACACCCAGGGCCGCCACCACCACATAGCCCCCCATGACAAAGATATGTGACAGCAACCTTGCAAAATCATGAACCAATCAAATCGCCTTCTGTCGCACAAGTACAACACTCAACATGCATGTAAGGTTGGAAATATGAGAATCACAGAGTCATCTTTGGATTACCAAACAAAACATTTTATTCAAAATAAGCACCAAAATAATATTACGAAGAGCCATGGCATGTCATCTCAGGACAATCTATGAGTCACAGTCTGATAGTCAAAATTCAAGATAAGAAGGTGTCATACTCCTGTCAAAGGACAGAGAGTGAGAAAAAGAGAGAAAGAGTGAGAGTCAGTGAGAGAGAGAGTGAGAGAGAAAAAGAAAGATAGAGAAAGAGAGCGATAGTGAGTGCCGACACTGCGGACCAAGACCTCACTGCTCACATTTCCGCCACCGGTGTGTCTCCAACCACGTGCCGGTACACAGTGCAGTCCACCAGCTCCCTCATCTAAAACAGAGCCTAGAATTAGGAATGGCAGAGGACAAACAACTGCACACACCTTCATCGCTTGCCCGCCCCTGCGCACCCAGGCTGCTGCACCAAAGCCCCTCCCGCCGCCCAGCAGTGTTTGCCCGCCCCTGTGCACCCAGGCCTCACTGCTCACCTTCTGCCACTGGCTTGTCTCCAAGAGGGCTCACCACATGCCGGTGCAAGTTCCAATGCCGGGGCACATGACCTTGGCAACGACAAGGTCACACACTTGATTCTTGGTCTTGATTTTGCAATGTCCGTGTACATCTCAGTGCACAGCATCATCGCAGGCTGCACACCCGCTCAGCCCTTTAGGTGTCACTAACTCTGTGAACCACAAGGCAAAGCCACGTGGCGGTAAGCACGAGCTGGCTGCTACACTGCCGTCCAGCAGGGCTCACACAAACCCTTACCAGTCCGGACCGCCAGGATGGGGCATCATCGCAGGCTGCAAACCCGCTCAGCACTTATGGTGCCCCTTCCTCAGTGCACAGTAAGTCACCGTCCCGTGGCGGTGTGCCTTGCCAGCTGCAGTGTGTCCTGTGACACCATGTCTTTGACCCACAAGTCATGGACCCTCTATGATTGGGTATCATGCTGCAGACGCCATCATGTAAGCTCCGGCCCTGAAGAATGCGAGGTGGTAACACCATAGGCCCCCATGCATGGCTAATATGCACACAAACACACCCAGATAGAGAGTGGAAATGGCATCTACCAGGTGCGCCCGGGCCTTTTTTTTCGCAGGGTGCTGGATGGGTGTGGTGTGGGTGTAAACCAGCCGTGAGGGAGTGGCTGTGGCATGCTGACAACTAGAACTGTGATCAGCAGATCACTACAAGGAAGACCTGGGACATGTAGCTTTGTCGTCCCCCCTGTAAGCGTAAGTGGAGTGGGCTGGCCTGGCGTATGCCAGTCCAACATGTGAACAATGACCCCGGGGCTCTGGGCATGGTTCCGTCCTGAGCTGTATGAGGAAGTAACTCATGCGGGGGTCCCTGTTGTGGCGCTGCCGCCACCCGGACCGCAATCGGCAATGTGTCACCCTGTGACACAAGTCCCACAACATGATCAACGTGGACGTAAGGGGGAATCACTGACCCTGCATACATCCATACTTCCACACATGAAAGATCGTGGACATGACACATCTGTGTGAATGATTATTAATGCACATTCAGTGGAGAGTTGTAGCAGGAACAGTACAGGGCCATGCAAACCCCACTTTGCATTTTTGAGCCATGGAGGGCCAGCCAGAGTCCTTCAGGGAATGACCAGTCCAGCGGATGGGGAACAGCTCAGTCCGCAGTCTGAATGCTCTGTCATTGGTGACCAATCGGAATATGGCAGTCCATGTCGAGGTCAAAGGTAAGTGTCGCTGAGGGGGCGTGGCTAAGCGCGCAACAAGCATGGACGCCTGCGGGTAGAGCTCCTTGCCGAGCTCCCCTTCTTGGTGCACTTCTCCGTAGAATCACCCTGCTGAGCCGGCCGACAACTACCGGCGCGAGGCCCACACACCTCCACACAGCACCTGTCCGATTTTGGTGCCGATCGGACCTGTCACGCTGCACTGGGACTTCCAGAGGAGCTGCTGCCACGCATGCCGATCCCAGGCCTGGCGGACGCCCAGGACACACCGGGGATCCAGCGACGGGGGTAGGCCCGGAGGTGCGGCCTGCGGCGGATGCCCGCGAACCGTGCACACCCGCGACTGTAGTCACCCGCAGCTTGCCCTCAACAACAGGTGGGCACCGCACCCTGTGCACAGCGGCGCTTGGGGTCGTCCAGATAGGAGGGAGGCAGAGAGGAGGAGCTCTGAGACCAGAGGCCAGAACCGGACGGGTACAGAGCCCCGAAGCCGGCTCCCATCACCGGACACCACGCAGCCCGCCACCGTGGAGTGGCGGAGAGAGAGCGATTCCGCCCCGGGTGTCTGAGGGAGCGGACATCAGGAGAATAACCCGCCCGCGGCTGCGGCAGGCCGCGACCGAAGGACACACGCACACAGTGCAATTGCTACAGCGCAAAGCGCGCGAAACCCTCACAGCCAGCAGCGCCAGAGACACACAATCGCCATAGGGCGAACGGCACGCCTAGGAACTGGTCACGAAGCAAACTCCTGACCTGGAGTGGGATCCCAGTGTCCATAACACGTGTGTGGCACCGGCTCGCACAGACCCCCGATATCAGACCCCCAGGCAGGACTACAACATGGTGCCCACAGCGCTGCACTGGTGAGTGCCAACCCTAACACCCTTAGTGCAGGGGGAGACCGGTACCGAGCACGTGGCCCACAGGCAGGCGACGACACAAGAGATCGCAGGCAACTCGCCTGGCCACCATACGCATGTGAAGGACCACAACTAAGCCCACAACGAAGGCAGGACCGGGCAGAATAGTGTCGAAACCACGGAGTGCACGCGGCCCACCCCAGTTGCGTTGTGAGGTACAGCGCACCAGGAAGCCCACTGACGACTGATTCGCACTCTGACCCACCTCCCGGGAGCCAACTCGCTACGGGCCTCGCTGAGGGCGCTGGCTGCTGACCTAGGCACTGATGTCTAACGGGACCAGGGCGCGGACCGGGACCGGAGGCGCAAATCACAAAGGCAAGATGGACAAGTCTGGCAAGACCGCCAATCAGGACCAAACAGCGGCAAAACTTGACACCATGCTAGCAGCCATGGAAAGGCTGGAGGAGTCTATCCAACTCACTCGCACCTCCCTGGCCACCAAGATCGACAGCGTGGCCATAGACCTCACGCACCTATGAGCGGATCATAAAAAACTGGCGGACCGCACCACGTCCCTGGAAGGCACTGTGAAGGAGCTCTAACCCCAAGTGGGACAATCGAATAAGCACATACAGGACCTGCTAAACAGGGTGGAATTCCTAGAAGACAGGGCCGAGGACGCGGAAGGCAGGGCACGAAGAAACAACGTGCGTCTGGTTGGAATTCCGGAGAAATGGGAAGGGAGGAACCCAGAGGAACACATGGAGCGCTGGCTGACATCTATCCTACCGGAGGGTTCACTCTTGCCGCACTTCATGGTGGAACGCGCTCACAGGGTTCCCACCAGGCCCTTGGCGACAAGCTCTAATCCGAGACCCATGCTTCTCCGCATATTGAACTACAGGGACAGAGACTCGATCCTCCGTGAGGCACGCAAACTCCAAGAAGTGCGAATTGACAACGCACAGGTGAAGTTCTTCCCGGACTACACAATACAAGTGCAGAGGCAAAGACACTCCTTCCTGGCGGTGAAACGCCGTCTGCGCCAACAAGGCCACAATATTCCCGGTTATTTCTGGCAAAATTGAGAGTGATAGCCGGTGAGCGGACACATTTCTTCACAGACCCTAACGAGGTGGAGGCATGGCTGGACAGCGGCACAGACACTGCCCCCAGAGCGACTGCGGACCACTCTGGCGGACGCCAGGCTGGCGGGAACAGGAGGCGGCGCCGACCTCGACAGCGAACACAGACGGGCGCGAGCGGGGCATCGAGAACTCCCCCACCAGCTGGTGCTGCGCAACAGGAAAAGCAAGATGCCCTTCGCCTTGTGATGGAACTGAGTCGCTCCCCCACACTGAGCGAGCCGGCCGGGGGCAGCACGCGGGATCTTCCTAGCGATGACGAAGCCATCTATGGTGTACCGGACTCTCAGGCGACAGAGGCTGGACCGGATGTCACTCCTCAGACTGCAGATTACATCAGCTGACCGAATCGCAGGACACGACACCCTGGAGCTCCTTCCTGAGCACTGCGACGCTAACCACGTGGGGACTGCTGACCTACGCCGAGATGCACTGGCCGACTGGGACTCTCGAGTCGGCAGGCGCCGCACCCAGCCCTAACTGAAAAATGGAAGCCGTGAACTTGACTAACTCCTTTTTATACGGATGCACGGCCCAGAGACAGCTTGACGGCTGGTGTGCAACCGGCACACGGCCCCCGAGAGCGCCTGCTCAACAACCGACCGACCAGGACACGTAATGTATGGTGTTTAATGCATGTATATATGGCTCCCCTGTATATCGTATAAGGCCTGGGCTACCATATACCTCCCGGGAAGGGGGGAAGCTCTCATAGAATGACACTGTTAACTTGCAAACTATTGCTATAGCGCGTACTGCATAGCAACCCCCCCAGAATTAGACTTTGTTACTCTCCTTGAGAGCATGGACGGGAGCACGTTTGGCCTCTGACCTTTTGGCATTCCTCATGTTCATCTTGTTAAATGGCTAAATGTTCCACTAGCCGTGTTATTCACCCCCCCCCCCTTTTACACTAATGCTGTGGCGTACAAGACAGGATGTACTTTTGATTGACAGTGGGCAGATTGGACACACGGTGGGGATGGAGGGGCCCGCTGGGGTTGATGGGGGGATGGGACAGGGGAGTTGCTAAAGAATTCTAATGTCTGCAATTAAAATATGTGCGTGGAATGTGAGGGGTATGCACACACCATCTAGGCGATACCAGATTTTCTCATACCTCAAACGCCATCATGTACAGATAGCCCTCTTACAAGAGACACACCTCTGTGAGTCGGAGGTCAGCACCCTACGTCGCAGGTGACGGGGACAGTTGTATGCCACACATCACTCTTCCTACGCCAGAGGGACACTGGTCTGGGTGCGACCGGGCACCCCATAGTCCACACTGGAATCTCAAGTGGACCCTGGAGGGAGGTATGTAGTTCTCAAAGGCAGGTTAGACGGGAACCCACTAGTACTGGCCTCGATCTATGCACCCAATACGGGACTGTCAGACTTCTTAGCGCAATTGTCGAACACGTTGGCATCATGGCACGGCATCCCGTGGGTATTGGGTGGGGATTACAACTGCACCTTAGACCCCGCCCTGGACCGCTCCCGCCCCCCACCGCTTAACTCACCAGCACAACACGCTGCACGTGCCCTCCAGGACTGGTCTGCACAATGGGACTTGCAGGATGCGTGGCGCAGCCGTAACCCCAACACCAAAGTTTACTCATACTACTCGGGGGCGCATGACCTACATGTACGCCTCGACAGGTATGTGGTCACCGGGGAGATACTACCAATTGTCAGAGACACGCATTACATGGGCCGCACACACTCAGATCACAACCCACACCTCATGGAACTAGCCTGGGAACAACCGAGACCGCCGATACCTACCTGGAGGCTGCAACCTGATCTATTACTAGATGGCCCATTCAGGACCTCCATAGGTGCACAAATAGCGCAATACTTTGAGGACAATCATGGGACAGCCTCCACGCCTCAGTTAGAATGGGACGCATTCAAAGTGGTCATCAGGGGGCAGTGTCTAGGCACACAGGCTCATTCCAGACGACAGATAGAGGCAGACTTAAAACGTCTGGAAACAGACCTGCTACAAGCAGAACAGGAGGCAACCGAGGGCGCCACCACTAGATTATTAGAAGCGAGGGCGGATCATGACAGATTAGTGGGTAGACTAAAACATGTTAACTACGCTGCTCACTCGGCCCGCACACACCGCTATAGCGACAAACCAGGCAAACTATTAGCCTGGTTGATACAGCGTGAAGACCGAACCTCCCCAGTAACGGCGATACGCCCAACCAACGACACAGTGGTATATACACAGGCGGACATCCATGCCGCTTTTGTGACACATTATGACAAGTTATATCGGTCGCAACTGCAAAATCCACAGCCAGATATCACGGCGTACCTGGACGAGGTGACGCTCCCCACCCCGACCGATGATCAACGGGATGATCTTGGGTCGCCGTTAACGGCAGAAGAGCTGCGTGATGCAATCTTCGCCCCAGGCCCGGACGGGCTGCCAGCTGAATACTACAAGGCCTACTCGGATATACTAATCCCCGAACTACTCAGAACATTCTCAGCGGCACTAGAGGACTCATCCTTGCCCAAGTCTACGAATGAAGCAACATTGGTGTCTCTACTCAAACCGGGCAGAGACGGCACACTCCTCAGCTCATACAGGCCTCTGCCACTGTTGAATACAGATTACAAGATCCTGGCACAAAGACAAGAACGGCTTTGTTCCAACGAGGTGCACCTCCCAAAACATAAGGAGGCTGCTCCGAGTGCAGGAGTATGCGATCCAGAACTGGCCAAGATCTGGCAGCTTAATTTTACACCTTGAAAAAGCATTCAACTCCGTGGAATGGCCCTACCTACTGGCGGTGCTGCACAAATTCGACCTGGGCGACGACTACATTGAGCTGGTAGGATTACTGTACAGGAGACCCGAGGTGAGAGTACGCATGGGCAGACTGCTATCCGAGGCCATCCGAGTCAGGAGGGGCACCAGGCAAGCCTGCCCACTGTCCCCACTACTCTTCTCGCTGGCGATGGAGCCTCTAGCCGAGCGACTGCGTAGCAGTGGCACACAATGGGGCATTCCACTGGCAGATGGTACACACATAATATCGCTGTACGCTGACGGCTTACTTCTGTACGTCAGAGACCTCGAACACCTGCCACCGGAACTATCGGACATCTTCCGAGCGTTCGAGATCATGTCGGGCCTGAAAGTCAACTGGGCCAAATCGGGGGCGTACCCATTTGCTCCTGACACCCCAGACCCTGAGCTCAGGATCAATGGCGAGAGGTTACCGTGGCACCAAACCACGTTCAAATATCTGGGAATTCACATTTATAGAACTCCCCCAGACATCTTAGACGGAAATTTGACACGAGCCATAACATCTATTAGGTCACAGATCGCCTTTTGGAAGACTCTCCCCATCAATGTGCCGAGCAGGGTGACTTTAACGAAAATGATCGTCCTGCCCAGACTCTTATACTACTTTGCGAACATTCCACTATACGTCCCGGCCCGCATCTTCAGGGAATTAGAAACCTTGCTTAGAGACTTGATTTGGAACACGGGAAGGCCCAGAGTAGCACTGACGAAAATGTACATTCCAGTTAGCGATGGAGGCCTAGCGGTACCAAACCTGGAACTCTTTTATCTGGCGGCGCAACTGCAGTGGGTAGTGACTCTCAGGTAGAAATCATGAGGACACAGCCACAGCTGTGGACACCCTATCCTCGCTACAGATACACTCATTATTCCACCCGCTGACAAGCGGTAGGAAACACACTCAACTACATGTAGCGGTGGCTACAAAATGCTACTCTTGATGCCTACGGCTCACCAGAACTACCACACCATACGCCCCGGCGCTCCCACTACTAGGCACCCCCAAGGCCACGACCGTGGTTACAGAAACAGCCCTGGAGCAGTGGACACGCTCGGGTATAGAAACCATGGCTGACCTATACACTGACGGCGCCCTGCTCCCCTTCGGAACGCTTGCCGCCGACACAGGGTTACCGGCAGGGCAGTTCTTACAACACGCTTCCATAATCAGAGCGTTCACACAGAAATGGGGAAACATCACTGAAGAACCTCCCATACACCAACTGATACATTTCATGCACGGCATGGGGAATGGCACACACGTGGTGCACTGGCTAACCCAAGCGCTGCTCTCACACACACAATGCACCTTACAACCACTACAGGATAAGTGGGCGGTGGACAGAGGGAAGGCCTGGACAGACAAGGAGTGGGCGGTGATACTGGCAAGCCCCCAAAACATCCCCTGCAACGCACGCTTTAAACAGATCCAGTTCTACACACTGCACAGAGCATACCTCTCACCAGACAGGATAAATCTATACTTTCCAGGAGCAGCGGCAGGGTGCCCGAGATGCGAGACGGAAGGGGCGGATCTCTTACACGTGTTGTGGCAGTGTCCGCAGATCCAAACGTACTGGCGGTCAGTGCTACCGATATTAGAGCGGAGCACGGCGATGCCGATCCCTCACACATGGGAGGTATGTCTGTTGGGCCTCTACCACAGAACCAAGCACAACAGAGTGCCCTCCCGCTTTTGGGATCTTGGTCTTATCACGGCCAAGAGACTAATCACTAAACACTGGAAGCGCGCAGAACCACCCAGGACAGAGCACTGGCGCACCTCCCTGGACAACTGGGCAAAGGCGGAAAGCATCTCCCTTCACAATGAGGAGACAGCAGGGCTGCGCAAATTTCCCATTGCGGCGCTCTTGGATGAAACACTACAATCCTTCCACAGAGAATACCAGACACTAGAAGAACCTACAGGGCACACCTCCCCAAGCGGAGAACACGGAGACAGGTGCATAACACCAGGCACTGCTGATGGCGGCCCCATTGCCGGCACTCCCATCACATAGTCGGGATGAGCGCTGCCCCGCATAGCCCCCCCCCGCCCCACTCGCGATATACACCCACCGCTGATACCGCATCGCCCTCCCCGCACTGATGGGGCGAGCGCGAACCGACCGCGACACAATCCCCAAGCCCCCCCACTGCATGATCAGGTGTCCATCACGCCACACACTTCCAAGTTTGGTATCCCCACACCTCCCCGTTCTTACCATCTTCACCTCTCCTTTACAACATGACACCGAGGATGGCATGATTGAGCTATAATCTCACCATCGTATTTCATTGTGATGTAGCAATGTAACATATGCTTTGCTTCATGATCCCACTGACGCCGGAGTTACTCCAGAGTTCAGCCCGTCTGCGCCCGTCCGAGCTGAGGACGCGCTGCAGGACGGGCTGGACCCTGGGACTCCCGATATGTCCGCTTCTTCTTTCAGGGACAATCTGTTACGCGATTTGCTGTCTCTCAGACCCCCTGTGCACCTGTGCCATCATCGGCTCCCCCCGGAGGTCCTATGTCAGGCGCGGGCATGCCCTTTGTGTAAAACCTCTCTTAATTTTTCCCCACAGGCTGCTAGGAATTCTGTTTCCCCTCTTCCTGGTCGGCCCATCTCTCAACCCAAACAGGGCTTTCTGATCAATGCGCGGTCTCTTATCAAACATGGTATAGAATTTCACGACTTCGTAAGTATGAGGCAACCTGACTGGGTCTTTGTTACCGAGACATGGGCCTCTGACTCCTCTGGTCATGACCTCCTTTTGGCTATACCAGAAGGATATGCATTTCAGAGGCTGGATAGAGTGCGATGCAGAGGTGGTGGATTGGCTATCCTTTTTAAGTCCACACTCTCTTGCACTGTAAAATCTCTATCGGTTCCCTCTGACCCATTTGAGGCCCTATACTTTTGTATTGTGAGTGCCCCGTCGAGTTCCTTCACTGGAATTCTTGTATACAGACCTCCAGGATCCAGAACCAATTTCTGTCCCGAGCTTTTTAGAATTTTGGAACCTTACTTTGGTAGATCTCATTTCACTATCCTGGGTGATATGAATTTTCATCTAGAGGATCTGGCATCTAAAGACACATCCTCCCTGGTTAATTCCTTGGAGGCATGTGACTTTGTCCAAAGGGTACTCCATCCGACCCACAAGGCTGGTCACACCCTTGATGGGATATTTTCCAATGACTCTAGATTAACTGTCCGCATGCCTTTGCCGATAATCTGGTCCGATCATCTAGCAGTCCCACTGTCCTTAGACATTTCTTGTCTGGAGGGTAACTTGGGTACTAACAAGAAATGTCTCAAAAGAAGCTTCAGGAACCTTACGAATGAGGCTCTGGCCCCTTTTATCCAAAACACTAATATCACATCCCAGCGGATGGTGGATGAGGCGGCTCAAGAACTCACTGACTCTATCACCAAAGCAGTAGATGAGTTAGCCCCCTCCTCACTCAAATTTGTGGCGCGACATAAGCCAACAGCCCCTTGGTTTACGGATGCATTGAGGCTTCTCAGACAAAAATGCAGAAAGAAGGAACGGGGATGGCGCAAATCTTGGGATCCTAAAGATCGAGAAGCTTACAAGGGCCTGTTATGAGAATATAAAAGCAGAGTTATTAAGGAGAAACAGGATTACTTTACTAACTTGACCTGTTCTCTTACGTCATCTAAAGAGCTCTTTAAGATCGTGGACTCTCTATGCTCTCTCCAGGCACCCGACCCTGTGGTTGTCTCACAGGAGCTATGTAACAACATTTCAGATTTCTTCTATAAAAAAATAGATGATATCTATCTAGCTCTACAATCACAGAGGAACTCTTTGAGTGAGGAGGACTCCTCTCGAGTTAAACATCTGGAATCTTGGGACGTGGATGCTCCTCAGGCCCTTAACCATTTCCCTGCGCTCTCCCTGGAGGGACTCAATCTCCTCCTAGATAAAACGAAATCAGCTTCTCCTCTGGACCCGGTTCCTTTGAAAATACTAAAGGACTGCAGGGATATCATTCTTCCTCCGATGCTGGAAATAATGAATGGAGCCATGGAACAAGGTATTTTCCCGGTGGCATGGAAGAGGGCTATTGTAAAACCTCTTCTTAAAAAGCCTACCCTGGATCCTGGTCTATTGAAGAACTTTAGACCAATATCCCTTCTGCCGGCCCCTGCTAAGATGTTGGAGGCCCACTTGAATTGTCATCTTTCCAACTTCCTGGATGCTTCAGGGTTTTTGGATGGGTCCCAACATGGCTTTAGAAAGCTTCATAGCACGGAGTCTGCTTTGATTAAAGTCGCGGATAATATCCGCCGGAAAGTAGATCTGGGTCAAACCACCGTGCTAGTACTGCTGGACCTTACAGCAGCATTCGATACCCTGTCTCCCTCTACTTTAACATCCAGGTTAAGGGAGGCAGGGGTAGCAGGACTGGCCCTCAGTCTCCTGAGCTCTTTTCTACAGCAACGAGAGCAGCGTGTAATGCTTGGAGATTACCTCTCCCCTGATAAGTCTTTGCAATGTGGGGTGCCACAGGGGTCGGCATTGAGTCCGACCCTGTTTAATATCTACGTGGCCCCCCTTGCAAGACTAGTAAGATCCCAGGGGATGGAGGTAGTGTCGTACGCCGACGACACGCAGATTATGGTGTCCCTGACCCACTCTGTGAATGTCACCGCGTCCAACTTTAGGTCCTGCATGCAACTTGTTGCAGAGTGGATGATTTTCAACTCCCTAAAGTTGAACGGTGACAAGACAGAGGTCCTGGTCTTTGGCAAAGACCAGGGCATGTGGTCAGGTGAGTGGTGGCCTCCATCTTTAGGTATCTGCCCCACTTCTACACAATCTGCTAGGAACCTAGGCGTCATCTTTGACACCCGGCTCTCCATGGAACTTCAGGTCAATAGGACGGTGGCCACCTGTTGGGGTGTCATCAGGACTCTGAAAAGAATCGTCCACTATCTTTCCACACAGGCACGTAAGCAGGTTGTGATCGCTCTTGTGGGCTCAAGGCTCGACTATTGTAATTCTCTCTATGCCGGGGCCAACAAGGGCCTTCTGCAGCGCCTGCAGGTTGTACAGAATGCGGCGGCGCGTTTTGTTTTGGCCCTGCCTTGGCTGTCCTCTGGGACCTTGGCTAGGAAGAATCTCCATTGGCTCCCTATTCCCTCCAGAGTTTCGTTCAAACTTCTCTGCCTCACGTACAGTGCCCTGATGGCAGGCCCGGCTGATGCCCTGGGATCCTTGCTCACTAGGTATGTTCCGAACAGATGTTTGCGCTCTCTAGAGCTAAACCAACTGGTAGTCCCAAGCGCTAAGAAGGCTAGATGGGGGAGCAAGGCCTTCTCCATTCTGGCACCCCAGTTATGGAACACACTTCCCCTGGAGATCAAATCACAGCCTTCACTTGATCTCTTCAGGAAAGCGTTGAAAACCTGGTGTTTCATTAAAGCATATCAGTAAGCTCCTGTATCTGATTGCCCTCAGCTAGTTGTTTGAGTTAGGCGCCTTGACGCCCATTGGGCATAGTTGCGCGTTACAAATTCCACTTCATTCATTCATTCATACAACTTTTGAGTTTCGTGATACGAAATACTGTATAATTCATGCTTTCTTTATCCTGTGAACCAAATAAAGATAAAGGATATATTTAAAAAAGAAAAAAAGGTAAGTGTCGCTGAGCGTATCGGGGGACAGTGGCGAGTGATGATGCAGAGGGCAGAACCAGGCAGCAACTGTTCAAATGGCGGAGATTGTTGCTACTTGTTTTTTCTTACCAGGAGGTCATATTAATCCACATCTTTATCCTCTGCTGTTGTAGGTGCCTCACGTGCGGGCGGTGGTGTTCTGTTTCCAGCATTCTGTGGCAGTGACACCTCAGGGGGCAGAGATGTGAATGTGGTGGTAGCAGCAGCAGTCATCAGAGCCAGGACTTGTTGAAGTAATGCCATGAGGAGGGTCTTCATGCCATTTTGGAACCAAGCTACCTCTCGCTGGTGTGCAGCTGTGGCTGACGCTATTTCCGCCTGCGTCAGTTGTATGTTCTCCATCAACCTCTGCATGTGTCCTAACTCCCGGGCGACATCACTGGAGCCACTCAGACTAGACAGTTGTGCTTGCCCCCAAGTCAGGACTCCAGCAATGTCGGCCATGGTTCGTTGAAGGGAATGGAGTGAACTGTAGGTGTCCGTTAGGGACTGTGAAAGGTCCCAGATGGGACACAGACACCGACGTATGGCATCTAGTTTGTCTGCCATGCTGATAAACCCTACCAGCACCTGTTAGCCAGCTGCTCCTGGCACACCAGCACATGCCCTTGGAAGGCCATGTGGTAATTGTGGGGGTCCTGGGAGGCAGTCCTGGTGGGGGGTTCTGGCTGCTGTGTGGTGTGTGCAGGGGGTTGGGTCTCTTATAACACACATATTTACAACGTATACTCCCAGGGGCAGATTTATGTTAACTGGCGCATCCCCAGGGATGCGCCAGTTAAAATGCACCACAGTGCGCCACAGCTCCGCCAGCCATGGTGCGCCGCATTTATAATGCGGCGCACCATGGTGCAAAAACGGCACAGATGCGTGACGCATCTGTGCCGGAAATGTGGCGCATTGCTAAAGTTGCGTCGCAAGTGCGACGCAGCTCCAGCAAGGCTCGGGGGTGCCACATTTTAACAATGCTGCGTCAAGACCTACGCCTGCTTCAAGCAGGCGCAGGCTTTTGACGCAGCATTGGCTTAAAAGTGACTGAGTGAAATCTCATAGATTTCACTCAGCCACTTTTGCGAGGCGCACCTGCCCCGGAACGCCCACCCTGCGCCGGAACGCCTACAAGCGGCGCAGGGCTTTACAACGTGACGCATCTGCCTAGATGCGTCACGTTGTAAATCGTTCGTAGGGATGCGCCACGTTTACGCCGACTTGCGTGACGCAACAGCGGCGTAAACGTGGCGCAAGGGCCTCATAAATCTGCCCCCCAATACATACAAGGCTGACCAATAGGAAAAGTTGGAAAACAAGCTATCGAATGTCCCAAATACGCCCTTCTTTCAGAACCTGTGTGTTACCCCTCCCCACAAGTTAATCAACGCCAGTGCCATAATCTAATTCGCAGGTGGCAGGACGTATTTGTGTGCCTCAAAGGAAAGTTGTGTAACAAGAGAATACAAGGAGAGGCTAGCGAAGGCCAGTCAGATAAGATAGAGTGAAAAAAGAATAGAAGAGCCAAATAGTCAGTCGAGACAGGGATCAATCAGCCCAGACATGGAGTAGCAGACTCGGCCAGACCCTAACATCGGTTTTCATAAACAAGGGCAAGGGGTTACTTTTTAACAGAAGAGACACACAGCAGCTGAAAAAGGCAAAAACACTCTGCTCGAGTGAAGGCAACACAAAATGGCGGCAGGACACAAAATGGCAACCAAATACGGGAAGAAGTCTAAATCGCAAAACCTCACAGTGCCCGTCTTAGTATGCTGTTGCGGCGCTCGTCTCCTGCTCTGTTGTGGCAATTTTAAAGGGGTTCCTACGGTCCTTAAAGGGAAAGTTAGATCAGCCTTTCACGGCTCCCGGGGAGGTGCCAAGGCGGGGGGCTCTGTCCTGGTCTGTAGCAGCTGCTCCAGCTCATCCTTTCACGCTCCGGGCCCAGCATTATTCGTCTGAGGGCAGCGCGGCATACCGCAGCCCAGGCCACACACACTCTGTGACACATGCTCCGCCCCCGCGCGATGATGGACAGGCAGTATGTTTTTAGGGAGAGCCGTACCAAGGAAGCAAGAGCGATGCTACGACCTGCGACCCTACTGCTCCCGGCTTCAGCAGTCACGCTGGATGAAAGCGTGGCACAGGCTGGCACAGGCTGCAGTTGTTTGTTGAAAAATTCTTTTTTTCCTAACTCTTTCCTAAAGTAGTATTTTTTTTTAACTAAACCCACTGCTGTTAAAAGTGAGCACATAGAAATAAAAATATGTGTGTACAAACTGCAGGCGTCTTGTGCTTTTGAGGAGGGCTCTTAGGGAATAACGCTGGGCACATGGTTGCTTGGTACACGTTCTTTTTGTAGGGATGTTACACATAAAGGTATTGCCTCAGCATCAACCTTTGTGAGTGGTGGTCTGTGACTATCCCGAAAACAGACGAGAGCAGTGCAGAGCAGTTACCTCTTATCGTTTTTTTTTGCGTAAAATGCCCCGCTGCCCTTCAATTTTTTAATTTTTAACTACTGGTAACGTAACAAAAATACAAGTTGTCAAACCGGAGCCGTCCGTCTCCTCGCCCAGATCTTCTCCCTATCTCCAACGCCCTCGCACGCCTTCCCAGCTCTCTGCCGCGGTGGCTGGCCCGGGGGTGCGCTGAGCACTGTAAAGAAAGGCACGCCCCCTCCCGCCCCTGCACCTGACTGAGGCTGCCTGAGATCCAGAGGGGCTGAGGAGGTGCAGGGGGCCGAGGGGCATGAGACAGAAGAGCTAGCACTCCATGTCTGGGACTGCGACACCCTCCGACTCTCCCAGACTCCCTCTCCTCGGTTCTATCTCATCCTCCCACTCTCCTCTAAACCTCACTCCATTCCTATCGCTCCTTTCACACCCTCTTTCCACATTCGCACATTTCCATTCTTCCTCTTCCCTAAACCCTTCACCCCTTTCCCTTCCCCCTTCCCCTTCCTATCTCTGCTCTAATCTTTGTATCCCTCTCTCTCCTTCCCCTCCTGTGTTTCTATAGCCCTCTGCTCCCATTCTTCTACATCTCCCAAGTCACCCTCTTGGTTACTCCCTACCCCGGCCTCCTTCCGACTGGTGCGGCAACCATGGTGCTGATGTTGGTGGTGAGGGGAGTCTTCTTCCCAGGGCTATTCCTTCTCTCCTGGCGGGGGCTCCGGGAGCTGCCAGGGCTTTGATGGGACAAGCCGGATGCGGTCATTGTGTCAGGCAGGTCCGGACCTTCCTTCCCCAATCCTTGAATCCATCAGACTTCCCTTGCAATGCACCTTGACCCTTGCTGACTCCCCACATCCCTGAGACCAACCCAGCCTACCACTGAAGCACCGCACCTCCGAGCAACCCACCCATGACCCCATGTCCAGCAACCATGCACCCCACCGACAGCCTAACCGAAACCACAGCCTCTGCCCCGTATCCCCTTAAGAACCAGGGGCGCGGCTACCATTGGTGCAGAAGGTGCAGTGGTGCCGGGGCTAAGAGCCCCGACGGGCCCAATGTGCCTAATAATTGCTGTATTTTACTGGCCTAACAGTTGTCTCATTACAAACGGCGAAGGCCTCAACTGCGTTCTCTTACATTCTGTTACAGATACTCCAGTCCTCCAAACTATTGCAATATTTCCACTCTTCTGGTTGATCCTGCTTAACCCTGCAATCTAACAAACTGTGAACCGCTACTTCCATACACTTCCTTTAATTTCCCTAAATGTCCTTAGATTCCCCCGGCAGTCCTTATGTTCTATGGTGCTTCTTCACAGTTTAATTCAGTCATTTATCCCACTGTCACTCTTACACTTACTCCATATCACTTATAAGGTCTCAAAGGCGAGACATATTGGCTATGCCAATGCTTGTTCACATTGTGTTAACATGTATGTTGACACATTGTACATGTTTACATTCAGACTGCGTGACAGTGTACATCAAAACTGGGAGGAGGGAGCTGCCTAGTTGATGCGGGACAGTGGACATTCCGACACCATCAAGGATGTGGGTTTGCACTTGTACATCATCATCTCACATTTCCCTGCAATGCCAAATGTGATTGGCCAGTTGCCACACACAAGCGGCACCCGTTGTGTCCTGTGTTCTGTTGTGTGCGTGTTGCGGTTTGTAGTCAATGTTGATGTGCTCTGCCTGTTATGTGTGTGCAGCATTTTGTGTGAGTCGGCCCTCCTGCTCTGATTTTGCTGCCCCTTCTCCCTTTCTTGGCGTGTGCCTTTGACTTCTGTGCTTATCTTATTTTATTTTATTTTTGTGTTTTATAGAGCGCGAACTTGACCCGTTAGGGTATTAGAGCGCTTTACATAGTCATAGATTTGTACAAAAGGCATGGAATCACGAGTGTATACCATAGATTAGGAGGGTGGGGGTGCTGAGTACAAGGGAGATGGAAGGACACAAAGTACAGTTAACATCACAGTTGCTGAAGACAGGCCCCAGGTTTCTTGGTGGGGTGAGAGGTCGATGGAAGGAGGCAATAGTCTCTGTGAAGGTTGAGGGACAGGGTTTTTGCTCATAAGGAAGTATTTGGCCTCCTTTTTGAAACGTGCAAGAGAGGGGATTTTTCTGATGGCGGGTGGGACGGAGTTCCACATTCTTGGCGCAGCCCCAGCGAATGCCCAATTATACGTTTTTTTTTCCGAAAGCGTGCAATTTCAAGTTCAAGTTCGGGCATTTATATAGCGCACTACTCACCCAGAGGCTCTCAAGGCGCTTGGGGAAGGGGTTCATTATTTGTCGAATAGCCAGGTTTTAAGTTCTTTTCTGAAGGAGATGTGGTTTTGAGTAAGGCGGAGGTGAGTGGGGAGTGAGTTCCAGGTCTTGGCAGCCAGGAAGGAGAAGGATCTGCCACCCATGGTGGATTTTCGGATGCGCGGGACTGCGGCGAGGGCTTGATTGGACGATATTAGTTGGCGTGTGGGTTTGTAGAAGGACAGTCGAGTGTTGAGGCATTCGGGTCCTAGATTGTAGCGGGCCTTGTGTGCGTGGGTGAGAAGACGGAACGTACTTTTGTTGACGGGAAGCCAGTGGAGGTCTTTTAGGTGTCCGGTGATGTGATCTTGGCGAGGGATGTGTAAATGTAAATGTAAATGTGCTGGACTTGTAAAGCGCACAGCTGCCCGTAAGCGTCCCGGCGCTTGCTTAGGGAACCCGTCCTGGTATTCACCTGTGAGAAACCACGGCAGGGTGTCCACAAGGTGAAAGCCAGGCATCCCGCCACGAGGGGCCGTAGTGGAGATTAAGTAAGCTATTGCCCAGAGTCGCAGAGTGTGACCCCGTGAGTTGAGTAGGCACCAGAGCGAGAATTGCCGAGTCCGTGGAATTTTGAGCCCGAGACCCGCCGAGGCGGGGAATCGAACCCTGGTCCACGGTCGATCTCAGCTTCCGGGTCTGCCGCCTCTAACCACTGAGCCACACTTCTCCACATATCCAATATGAGTCTCGCTGATGCGTTTTGGATGCGTTGGAGTTTTTTCTGTAATTTTGCTGTGATTCCGGCGTATAGTGTGTTACCATAATCCAGTCGACTCGTGACCAATGCGTGGGTGACAGTCTTTCTTGTCTCGAGGGGGATCCAGCGGAAGATCTTTTTGAGGATGCGAAGTACGTTGAAGCAGGAGGATGAGACTGCGTTGACTTGTCTAGACATCGAGAGAGAGGAGTCTAGGATGAAGCCAAGGTTACGTGCGTGGTCTGTGGGTGTGGGTGCTGTGCCCAGGGCGGAAGGCCACCAAGAGTGGTCCCAGGCAGAGGGGGAAGATCCTAGGATGAGCACCTCCGTTTTGTCTGAGTTGAGTTTTAGGCGGCTATGTTTCATCCATTCGGCTACTTCTTTCATGCCTTTGTGAAGATTGGTTTTGGCGGTGTTATGGTCTTTGGTGAGGGAAAGGATTAATTGGGTGTCGTCGGCGTAAGAGATGATGTTGAGGTTGTGTTGGCGTGTGATGGATGCGAGTGGGCTCATGTAAACGTTGAAGAGGGTGGGACTGAATGATGATCCTTGTGGTACTCCACAGATGACTTCAGTGGCCGCTGAGTTGAATGGGGGGAGTCGGACTCTTTGAGTTCTCCCGGAGAGGAATGAGATGATCCAGCCCAAGGCTTTTCCTTGTATGCCGATATTGCTGAGGCGTTGTATAAGGTGCTGTGGCAGACTGTGTCGAAAGCAGCGGAGAGGTCGAGTAGAATGAGGTCCGCTGTCTCTCCGTTATCCAGTAGTGTTCGGATGTAGTCTGTCGCTGCAATGAGGGCGGTTTCGGTGCTGTGTTTGGCTCGAAATCCAGATTGAGATGGATCGAGGGAGTTGTTGGATTCAAGGAAGGCGGCGAGCTGGCTGTTGACGGCTTTCTCAATGACTTTGGCGGGGAAAGGGAGGAGGGATATGGGTCGGTAGTTTTTAAGTTCAGAGGGGTCCGCTGTGGGTTTCTTCAAGAGGGCGCTGAGTTTGACGTGCTTCCAGCTCTCCGGGAAGGTGGCGGAGTCGAACGAGCAGTTGATGACATCACGGAGATGGGGTGCGATGATGGAGTCAGTTTTGTTGAAGATGTGGTGGGGGCAGGGTTCGGTTGGCGAGCCAGAGTGTGGTTCTGAAAATTCTGGACCCTGCTCTTTTATGGTTCAGAGGCCCAAACGCTCGTGTCACAAAATATCATCGTACCGTGACGAATTTGGCGTCTACAGACCGGTAATGATTAGGACATTATCCCTATGCATTTGCATCGTGATTGAGTGATGCTATCACCTTTGAATCATGGTTTCCGTCCCGAACCCTCAGACTCCATTTTGTGAACGGCATCCATCTTATGGCTTGCCCTTATATATAGTCAATCGATTAAGGCCGAGTCTTGATCTGAAAGGACACGTCCACCTTAGCTGACTTCCCCATGACCTGGTCGAACTGACTCCACTGCCTCCAGCTGAACCTGTTCAGGCAGTCCCTCACCCAGTGGCCGAGTAAGATAGCATCAAGGTACAACATGCCATAAACCATTCCCTACATACAAACCATGTTATTCATACACATACACCTGTCCATGTCTCTTGTTTATGGCCAGTTTTACGATGGGGAGGTGCCCGAGTTTATTGGGGTTTCATCGATATCTGATGGGAGTTCTGGGCCTGGCTGGGTAATCCATCACGAACTGGACGTCTAAAATGTGGGTTGGCCGTCATGACTTCGCTTCTGCTTTATTGTGGAAATATGTATATGACCGCATTGTAAACTCAAGAATTCTTGCCTGCAGCTGTTATTTCTGTATATAAGGAGAAGGAGAAATTCTCAGGAGAGAAGCAGTCTCCTGAGAATTTACGACCCGTGCTGTTGTACTTCTAGGACACTTGTTACTTGGTTGCAGCCAATAAAACTCGATCTCTGACTTCACCTAGAAGACTCTGTGTTTCTGTGGTCCGGAACAGGGAGAACTCAAAGGTCTTTGGGTGTTATTCCCTGGCACCACCGGGTTCCTAAAAACCCGGCACCTCAGTTGGCGCCCAAGTAGGGCTGTATCAAGCGGTATCGGTCCAAGCCAGATGTTCGTGAGGAGCTTCGTGTGAAAAATTCTGGAGGACGGCCAGCCACTTCAGCGACCCCTGTATGTCGACGTGGTTCCGAAGGTCTTTGCTGCGAGGTTCCCCGCGTCCCGACGGCTACGAAGGACTGCTGCCCTGACTATCGCCCTGTTTTGGACCGAGTGATCCTTGGTAGAGCGAAACGATAGATGAGTCTTCTAGTGACGTCATCGATCATCAAAACTTCAGTTAAGTATAAGTGGAGCGTCTCCCAGTCCTTAGTTTTGATTCTTAGATTTTGGTATCCTCGAGATACGTTTTGTTTGGTACTTGCAAGCGGCAAAACCAAGGGATTCGTGTATTCACAAGAATATCGTAATTGATAATCCTTTGAAGTTTGAAGCTAGACTAGTGAGCGAAGATGCCTGGTCTTAGCAGACTTGGAAACTTGTTTTGTCTTGGTTATAGTAAGGACTCCCGATTAGAGGATTCGTGTCCGGTTCCTCCGATTGGAACTCCAACATATGAGCTCCATATAAAGCACGGAGTAGGCCCTATTGCATATAATGAGGTATGGATAAAATACACCAGAAAGGATGGTGTTTTAAAATGGCCCCAATATGGTAGCTTTGATGCAGAAATTTTAGATAACCTCGAGGTCAAACTTTTTAAGAGGAAAGCCCGGCCGGCAATGTTTGACTCTTTTCGCCTATGGCACAAAGAAGCCAAACAGAAAGAAATAAAACTAGCTAAGAAGAATAAAAGAGGTATGTCGATGGTGCAAGATGCTATAGCATACAGAGATAATGAGGAAGAGCAAGAGAGTGAACAAATGCTCAGAAGCAAGAAATTAGTAGTAGATAAATGCTACCCAATGCTGCCACATGAGGAACAAGGTTCAAAAGAGACATCAGAGAAGGATCCATTAATGTCCCACTTATTAAGTTCACCACCCCCATATGCGTTAGATGCTACTGCACCCCCGAAGCGCTTTGTTATACCGCGCCCCAGTGCGCGAACTCCAGTTCTTACGCAAACGCCAGCTCCTCTTCAGCTGGTTCCTACTTCTCCGGCGCAGCCCTCTCAAGGACCGCCGCCTTTGCTACATACTACGTCTGCTTCTTCTGCAACTTTGCCTACTGCTCCTACTATTTCTCATGATACTACTTCTGCCACTGCCTCGACTTCTTCTGCTATTGCCTCGACTTCCTCTTTACATCAGCCTGTCTTTTCTGGCACATCTGCCTCTCCGCAAGCTTCTCCTTCTGTTCGACAGAGAGTGGCAAGTACTGTCACTGGTCTGTTCTCACCTTTCTTTGGGTCGCCTAAGACGACCCCTAAAACAGGACGTAGACAGTTGCGTAGTCAACTACCTGATTATCATGAAAGAGAAGTGCTGAATGAGTTAGCACGTAAATGGGTTACTGATACTGCAAAGTATGATGTTCAGTCTGTTATGGAAGTTTTCCGTCAGTGGGATGCGCCCACTCAGAGATATGTATTCGAAGAAATGTGTGTATATCTTTTCGAAGATTTGGAGACGAATGATCCAAAACGCAAAATGAAGGAATTATTCCGTATGCGTTTCAAGTTCTATGAAGGCATGATTGTAGGTGCCGATGTTGAACGAGCAATAGATTTACTGTTGTCTTATAGGAGTAAGGGAAACGTTTCTAGGTCACTGTATGAGGATGACATATTAGGTAGAAAGAAGCCACGACAGTACCCCATGAGAGAAGTTCCTCTGGTTTGGAGGGAAGGTGATGCGAATGCAAATCCACCAATTCTGCCACATTTCCAGCGTGTATGGGTACATGTCTCCTGGAAAAGATCCAAAGTTTTAACACTCAAACAGGCATTACCTGATCCCCGTAAAAATCCTGCTGGGTATTATAAGGAATTATCACAGACTGCGAGCTCATGTATAATGAATTTAGCCGATGTAGACATGTTATTTGGGAATGTTGTTCCACAGCCTTTATGGAGTAAGATTCGTCATACAGATCATGATCAAGAGTTAGGTGACACGTGGGCAAATATCGCTGCTGTCGATGCTAGACAAGTTGGTGGTGCTAAACCCGAGCCTTTAGTAGCAGAACTGCCTGGTAGAATTATAACGTATATGAAGACCTTAATGCCCGAATTACGCGTGAATTGGGATAAGTTGTCTGCGTGCAGGCAGAAAAAAGATGAGAATGTGTCTGACTTTTTCACAAGATTCGAAGAGACTTTCGCCGATCATAGTGGTCAAGATATGGCTACCAAAGGTGGACAGAGATTATTTGTAGACAAATTTGTACATAATTAGCTTCCAGGACTGTGTAATAAGTTGAAAGATTCAGAGAGTGCTTGGGCTGTTTCCACATCAGCGCAGATTTTAGCCACAGCCCAGTACTATGAAAATAGGCGCAAAGACGAGCTAGAGAAAGCAGATAAAAAGACTAAAGATTTGAAAACTAAAGTCCTTCCCCAGCAAGCTTATCCGCCTCGTACTATTAGTCAGCCTGATTATCAGCAACCTCAGCAGTATTCGAGAGACTCACGAAGAAATGAGTATTCTCAACAGCGTTTACCGTACGGTCCCAATCAGTGTGCATATTGCAAGGAAGAGGGTCATTTCAAGAATAGCTGTCCAGCTTTATTGCGACGTCTAAATGGTGTTTCGGGTGCAAGAGGTAGAGGTCTTCAACAGGCTCCTAGAGGTAGGGGCCGTGGAAATTTCCCCCAGAATACTACTTCTTTCCCGCCTCAGAATTCTATGAACAGCTTTGACCAACAGAATAATGCGTCTTCTAGGACAACTCAGTACTATGCTGATGACTATTACGCAGAAAACGAGAATGAGGGTAATAATTGCTAGGATAGCCATGGACAAAGAGAGGGAGTTGTTTCAGTTCCAGTAGATCAGAATGAACCTTGTGTTGAGGTGATTACATCAGGAGTGTCAGAACCTTTTCTGCTGGATACTGGTGCTACAAAAAGTTCGATTATGCACTCAAAACTTCCTGGCGCACCTTTGTCTGGCGAAATGAATGTTTCAGTAGGTTTTTCTGGCGCCCCGGTTAGGAACCCGATTTCTAGTCCTATGTCACTTTCTGTTGGGCCATGTGAATTAGAAGCACCCCTCATTCTTACAACAGGTTGTGGCGAAAATTTGTTAGGGTTGGATTTGTTAAAGAGATTATATGCGACTTTGTACTGTTCTCCTTCGGGAGTACAACTTACCCTAGGTAGGAAAGTCATTTCACCAATGTACTTGTCAAAAGAGAATATTCCAACTGAATTGTCGTGTCTTCCAGATGTACTTTGGGCTACTGGTTCTAACGATGTGGGTCTTTTGGAAATTGCGCCATATGTCATAACCTTGCGAGCCAATGTTAGGTTGCCACGTATTCCCCAATACAAGATCTCTAGCGAATGCGAAAAAGCTTTGTTAGCGATCGTTTACGATCTGATTGTGAAAGATGTCATTGAGGAGACAACAGGCAACAATTGTAACAGTCCGAGTTTGCCAGTTTTAAAGCATACCGATCCGTCTCAGCCACCTGTGTACAGATTTGTGATTGATCTCAGAGAGGTGAAAAAGATCGTTGTGCCACAGTTTCCAGTTGTGCCCGACATTACTGCCCTATTGACAATGGTTCCAGCTTCAGCCACTTGGTTTTTGGTGATTGATTTGAAGAACGCTTTCTTCAGCATCCCGATTGCTGAGGAGAGCAGAGACATTTTCGGCTTCAATTTAGGAGGACGAAGCTTCCGCTTCAAACGCGCTCCTCAGGGCTACTGTGAAAGTCCATTTATATTCAGTCAAGCTCTGAAATCACAACTTGACTCGATTGTTCTACATGACGGTGCGACTCTGATTCAGTATGTAGACGATCTGCTGATCGCTGCAGATACTGAAGAGATTTGCAAGGAAGCCACATTGTCGTTTTTGCGTCATTTATGTGACATGAAGCACAAAGTCTCTCTTTCGAAATTACAATTTTGTCGACAAGAAGTGACCTACTAGGTCACATCTAATCGAAGGAGGGAAGGAGACTGACCCCGAGAGAATACAGGCAATTACGAAATTGAGTGTCCCAAGGTCACAGAGAGAAGTGCGTGCTTTCTTGGGCATTACAACATATTGCAGACAATGGATTCCAAATTTCTCATTGTTGGCCAAACCTTTGCTGGCACTAATTCGTAAGGATACACCCAACCCTGTGCCCTGGTCTGACGATTGTCAGAAGAGTTTTCACGAGTTGCGTGATGCATTGTGTTCAGCTCCTGTGTTGGGCAACCCCGACTACAGTAAACCTTTCACATTATACGTTCATGAGAAGGAAGGTTGCGCGTTATCAGTCCTGACACAATGCTTTGGGGACAAACAGCGTCCATGCGCGTATTTCTCAGCGACTCTAGATCCTGTAGCTAAGGCATTACCAAGTTGCTTGAGGGCCACTGCTGCAGCAGCTGTCTGTATTCGACAGTCTGCTGGGTTAGTAATGAATAACACTCTGATCGTTGAGGTCCCACATGCAGTAGACATTTTACTAAACAGAACGAAGACACAGCACTTAACTAGTGCTCGACTGTCAGGTTATGAACTGACACTATTAGCAAGTCACATTCACATAAAGAGGTGCGATACACTCAACCCTGCCACGTTATTGCCCATTCCAACAGAGACAGATGAGATTGAAATGCATGATTGCTGTTTTAGGACAGAAGAAGAGACAAAAGGGAGAGTAGACTTACTGGACACTCCCCTTCCTGAATGTAATGATGCTTTATGGGTTGATGGTTCATGTTTCAAGTTGCCAAATGGTGATACGACTGCAGCATATGCGGTGACAACATTACACACGATTGTAGAGACCACACGCATCCCACACAACTCTGCGCAAGCAGCGGAGTTAATTGCACTTACAAGAGCGTGTGTGTTGGCAAAAGGAAAGCGAGTGAATGTGTATACGGACAGCCAATACGCCTTTGGCGTGGCTCATAGTTTTGGACGACTGTGGCGTGAACGTGGGTTCTTGACATCACACGGCACAAAAATACAAAATGGTCAGCTAGTTAACGAGCTTCTTGAGTCACTGACTTTGCCACTACAAGTTGCGATTGTGAAGTGCAGCGCACACAGAAAGATTCAAGATGATGTTGGTCGTGGGAATGCATTTGCAGATGAGGTGGCGAAAGAGACTGCAAGGAACACAATGAGTCGAATGTATGTTGTGGGTCCTGCGAGATGGATCGCTGATGTGGGTATGTGTGAAGACACTATCGAAAATGTGAAGTCCATACAATCTGAGGCCACTGAGAGAGAGTTGAATGAGTGGAGGGAAAGTAAGGGCAGATTGGATGCGAATGGTTGTTGGGTCGAATTGTCAGAACACCAAAGATGGCTGTTACCTAACGCATGTGTACTTGCAGTGGTGACAATGGCCCATGGAATGGCGCACATCAGTGTGAAAGGAATCTATAAGCTATTGGCCCCAGTATGGCGGAATAGTGGCATCCCAAAATGTGCAGAGAACTGGGTCAAAAACTGCATGGTGCGTTTGAAGTACAATCCCGGTAGGGGAACTCCAACTCCAGCTGGTCATTTTGCGCCTCCAACGTATCCGTTCAAGGTCTTGCAGCTCGATTTCATCCACATGGAGAGGTGCAACAATCTGAAATACGTGCTTGTTGTTGTTTGCGCCTTCTCCAGGTGGGTGGAAGCGTACCCCCTTAGGGACAATACTGCTCTATCCACAGCCAAAGCCCTTGTCAAAGAGTTCTTCCCCAGATTTGGTATGGCTAGAATTGTCTGGAGTGATAATGGAAGTGAATTTGTGGGACGAGTGATGAAGAGAGTGTGTGAATGTCTAGGCATACACCAAAAATTCCACGCTGCAAATCACCCCCAATCAGCTGGTTTAGTAGAGTGCTACAATGGCACGTTAAAACTGAAGTTAGCCAAGATCCAAGCCAGTACAGGTCTTAAATGGCCTGACGCCCTGCCTTTAGCACTCTTATCTACGAGAATGACTGTCCATTCTAGACTGGGACTTAGCCCCCACGAGATCGTGTTCGGGCACCCAGCAAACATATGGGGAGTGCCAAGGCCCAAGAAGCTCAGTGAGATAGAACACCCTGTACTGCTTGATTATTTACACGAATTGACAACTAAATTGCGTGTTTTACACCAACAGGCCCACAGCTCCTCCCCACCAGCGTCTGACGATCCAGGCCACGCCATCGAACCTGGTTCCTGGGTCCTAGTCCGGAACTTCAGGCGACCAAAGAACGAGGAGCCTCGCTGGACCGGACCCTTCTAAGTCCTGCTAACTACCCGCTCTGCTGTACGTGTCCACGGCAAAAGACATTGGGTGCACGGCGCCCACTGTAAACGGGTCCCGCTGCCCCTTCCATTTGACCGGCGGTACAGGAGGGAATAGCTGACTCTGAAACCGAATCCGTCCCTCGCTTTGCACCCTTCAGCGATGCACGTTTGAAAGGAACTAGTACAGAAAAGGAGAGTGATCGCATTCTGCAAGGATCTGTGCCACCGTCGATGCAATTGGACACTACCGAGCCTGAACTACTGTTTGCAGATCACACAGCACCTGGCCGAAACCGCTATAACCTGAGGCCAAGACCTATGACTATGGACAAATAAAAACATTTTTTCCCTTTTTTATACAGCTCTCTCGCCCCGGCAACTTGCTCATTTTTGATTTTCGAACCGCCATCCGGTTCTGCTGCTAGGGTCGCGGTTGACAGTCCGGGGAGTGCAGCTGGAGATGTTTAGGTCAACGGTTCTGGTTGGTCCAAGGGAATTACCCTGGGCGGAACAGAAAGCACTCCTTGGCAGAATCAATCTCCCACCGCGGGCAGCAACTAGAGGATGGAGTTTCCGAGGGTAGAGAGACCTGCTAGACCTACGAACTTTGAAAAGAAACTATGCGCTATAATGGCAAGAAAGCAATTCTTAGTCATATGCATTTTAATGTTGTGTAGCATAATAATGTTTTTTATTGGCTATGCTCTGTTCATCTTTCGAGTTACCCTTGTACATAACACTCAGCCCACACCTCTGCCTACTGTCTCCCCGCATTCTTTTCACCCCCTACCTGAACACGAGTCTGCCAGGAGATTAGAATTTGTAAATAATTCATTCATCCAACTCCTACACCAGCACCAATCTGTAATGAACACTACGAACTGTTGGATATGTGGACTCATGCCACACACCACAGATAAGGGTATCCCGTATTTTGTCCTGCCCTTTGGCTATCATGGTTCTCTGTGGGCGTTTCGAGCAATGTTCCTGTTTGCCCTCGAACCATATGTTCCAGGGAAAAACTCAAGCAATAAGGCACTAGTGGCGGGAATCAAAAATATGAGCAGAGATGTCGACACATACAGAACGATTCCCAGAGACGAGTTGACACCTTATAGTAGATGGAATATCACTCAGTATGGGATTTCCTTAGCTGAAAGCCAGAAAGCAAAGAAGTCCTCCCCCATCTGGATAGTACCCCACCGAGGTCACCTATGTCTGCAGGGAAATGGCAAGAATCCTGGAGCCCAACTAGGGAAGAGTATCTGTGCTGAGACTTATATTCTCTTATCTCAGACCTCCCCTTCATTCTTAGCGGCTAAGGGCACGTACTCCGTCTGCCACGATAGAGCGTATACATGGTTGCCCCCTGACTTCTCAGGCACATGTTTCATGTCGTTTCTGCTGCCACCCACCTACACGGCCGAGGCAGATTACCATCGGACAAGGACAGTTAGGGGTGTTGTGAGTCAAGACGACACTGCGGGTCAAGAGTTTGGAGATTTCGCAAAGGGTTTTCTGCCGTTTTGGGGGCCTATGGTGAACAGCAGGAACCTCTGCCAATTGACGAGGGTAGTTGAATCGGCCGTGATTGAATTGGCTGGTGCCCTTAGCAACCTGACTGCAGAGCTCCAGTCCGCCCTACTTATGACTCTTCAAAACAGGGTCGCCCTAGATGTCATACTTGCAGACCGCGGTGGTGTATGTAGAGTGATCCAATCCAGTTGCTGCATTTTCATCCCCGATGACGCTCCAACAGTGCACCAGGCCATCTCCAAACTGCACAAAATTTCTGATTCCATCCATGTGGAAAAAGGGGACTGGTCCTTGCTAGGGTGGTTCTGGGAACTGATCTCTGCCTGGGGATGGAAAACACTGATATTCGTTGGGATGATCTTAGCCATTCTGTTCCTGTTCTGCCTGATTGTGCAGTGCGCCCCTGCAATATGTGGCCTCTGAGCTACATCATGTGTCAGGAAACCTGTGTCAAGGGACGAATTGAGTAACAGGATGATGCTACAACAGCATCTCCATGACTTCATGAATACAGATTTGGACTCAGATTAGCATGAGTTATTGCCTAATATGAGGGCAAAAGGAGGGTCTGTGGTTCTGAAAATTCTGGACCCTGCTCTTTTATGGTTCAGAGGCCCAAACGCTCGTGTCACAAAATATCATCGTACCGTGACGAATTTGGCGTCTACAGACCGGTAATGATTAGGACATTATCCCTATGCATTTGCGTCGTGATTGAGTGATGCTATCACCTTTGAATCATGGTTTCCGTCCTGAACCCTCAGACTCCATTTTGTGAACGGCATCCATCTTATGGCTTGCCCTCATATATAGTCAATCGATTAAGGCCGAGTCTTGATCTGAAAGGACACGTCCACCTTAGCTGACTTCCCCATGACCTGGTCGAACTGACTCCACTGCCTCCAGCTGAACCTGTTCAGGCAGTCCCTCGCCCAGTGGCCGAGTAAGATAGCATCAAGGTAAAACATGCCATAAACCATTCACTACGTACAAACCATGTTATTCATACACATACACCTGTCCATGTCTCTTGTTTATGGCCAGTTTTACGATGGGGAGGTGCCCGAATTTATTGGGGTTTCATCGATATCTGATGGGAGTTCTGGGCCTTGCTGGGTAATCCATCACGAACTGGACGTCTAAAATGTGGGTTGGCCGTCATGACTTTGCTTCTGCTTTATTGTGGAAATATGTATATGACCGTATTGTAAACTCAAGAATTCTTGCCTGCAGCTGTTATTTCTGTATATAAGGAGAAGGCTGGTTCTGTAAAAATGAACAGTCTCCTGAGAATTTGCGACCCGTGCTGTTGTACTTCTAGGACACTTGTTACTTGGTTGCAGCCAATAAAACTCGATCTCTGACTTCACCTAGAAGACTCTGTGTTTCTGTGGTCCGGAACAGGGAGAACTCAGAGGTCTTCGGGTGTTATCCCCTGGCACCATCGGGTTCCTAAAAACCCGGCACCTCAAGAGTGGATTGAGTTCATTAGGCGGATGTTGTCTTCAGTGGTGATTGCGTTCCTGGTGCTAAGGTAGATAGTTGGTGGAGTAGGATCTGAGGGGGGTGGGGAGGGTTGATCGCTGCGAGTGTTCTCGAAGCTGTTGTGGATGTCGGCAATTTTGTTGTAGAAGAAGGAGGATAACGCATCGCAGAGGTCTTGGGAGGGAGTGATGTCGTTAGATGCTACGGTGGGGTTGGTGAATTCTTTGACGATGTTGAAAAGTTCCTTGCTGTTGTGGGTGTTGTTGTCGAGACGATCCTTGAATGCTGATTTCTTGGCGGATCGAATCAGTTGGTGGTGTTTGCGGGTGGCTGCCTTGAGGGTGGCCATGTTGTCGGTGGTTGGGTTTTTTCTCCATGTTTTCTCCAGGGTGCAGCACAGCTTCTTGGATTTTTTAAGGTCATCATTGAACCAGGGAGCCTTTTTGCTGGCTGATTTGATCTGGTGCTTTTTCAAAGGGTTGCTAATTCGTCAGCAATGTGAGTGATCCATTGCTTGAGATTGGTGGCTGCTTGGTTTGGGTCCAATGAGAGGGTGGGAGGGTTTTGGTTGAGTGATGTGAGGAGTTGGTCGGAGGTGATTTTGTTCCAGTTTCTCCAAGGAATAGGTTGTGGGCGGTTGTGGGTCAGGGTGGTTTTGTAGCTGAAGTGAACACAGCTGTGGTCTGTCCAATGGAGAGCTGTGGTGCGATTAAGCGCTATGATGCGATGCCTGGCGCGAGTAACGAAATTGCGGATGCGTCATCTCGTTCGCAGTGGCAGCGCTTCAGGGAGCTGGCGCCGGGAGCGGAGGCTTGCAAGACCAAAGTGCCGGAGGGTATCTGGGCATGGGGGGAGTGAGAGTGGTTGGTTTGGTTGAGAGGTCCTTGGCGGAGTCCACTAGGCGGGCGTACAGGTTGGCGTGGGCTGAGTTTGGGAACTTTGTGGGTTGGGGGAAGGGTGAGGGGAGGTTGCCCAGAGAGGTGTGTGAGCAACGGGTGGTGCACTTTGTGTTGGACTGCATGGATAGGGGATTGTCGCAGACGATTGCTGGCAAGTTGGCGGGAGTTTCTTTCTACAGCAGGGTGTATTTGGGTTTTGATCCGGCTAGATTGGATCTGCTGAGTCGAATGTTGAAGGGTTGGGGGCGGGTGCGGGCGGAGATGGGCGGGGGGAGTTGCCCCGTGAGGCGGTTATTTATTTATTTATTTAGTGTATTTTGGTATCGCACGC
Source organism: Lissotriton vulgaris (assembly GCF_964263255.1). NCBI lineage: Eukaryota > Metazoa > Chordata > Amphibia > Caudata > Salamandridae > Lissotriton > Lissotriton vulgaris. The sequence goes on along the minus strand of NC_141696.1, from coordinate 24,773,680 downwards.
AGCTACCCCAACGGGGTGTCCCGGCGCTCCTATGTGACTACATGCAGCCTAAGATGGTTATTTGAGGCGGAGGTCGATCAGCAGAACAGGTAAGTTTTAAGGGCTCTCCGGAAAGGTTGTTCATCCTTAATCAACCGGATGGCGTTAGGAAGTTTATTCCAGAGGGCCGCAGTCAACACTGGGAAAGTTTTCCCACCTGAGCGGGTTTTTCTAAATCTGGGAACAGTAAGGAGAATTTTTGATAAGGAGCGTAGAGTCCTGATGTTATTATAAGGGATCAAGCAAGTGGACAGATAGGCAGAGCCTTTGCCCTGCATGGCCCGATGAGCTATTACCAGAGCTTTGAATTCTGCTCTTTTGTGCAGTGGTAACCAGTGAAGTTCACGACGGTGGGGAGCAATGTGCTCACGTAAGGGGATACCGGCACCAGTCGCACCGCCGCATTCTGTACCTTCTGGAGGCAATGACAGAGCCCTACAAACAGACCAGTATAAAGGCCATTGGCGTAGTCCAGGTGCGAAGTAATTAACACCTGCACTACGATCTTCCTGGTGTTACTGGGCGGAAAATGAATGAACTTTTTTATCATTCTGATCTTGGCTAGACATGCAGCGGAGACTGTATGAACTTGATGATGAAAAGTGAGGTTGGAGTCCCATCTAACTCCAAGATTCTTCACAGAGTCTTTTGGGAGAGGGAGGGCACTTAAATCAATAGGCCACCAGATGTTAGGATCAAGAGGAGATGGCTGGTGAAAAAAGAGAACCTCCGTTTTCCCTCATTCAGCCTTAGGAAATTATTGTCCATCCATTGGGCAATTGTACGGAGGCAGTTTTTTAAAGGATCAAATGTTGAGGGGGAGAATTTATTAAATGAAAACAGAAGCTGGATATCATCAGCGTAGGAGGTGACCTTTATACCGGTTTGGGCGATGATATTGAAAAGAGGGGAAAAATAGACATTAAATAAAAGAGGGCTCAGCGAGGAGCCCTGAGGGACTCCCCACCGAAGCGGGCAGCTTTCTGAAGTGAATGGGGGGGTAAACACTGCCTGGGTCCGGTTGGACAAGAAAGATGAAATCCATCCCAAGGCCGTGCCCTGGATGCCCTTCGAATGGAGGCGTTCAAGGAGGAGGGGGTGGGAAACGGTGTTGAATGCTGCCGACAAGTCCAGCAGCACCAACACCGCTCTTGATCCCTCATCCAACCTCCATCTTACTGCATCTGACATCTCGATGAGGGCCGACTCAGTACCTTATCCTGGCCTAAAGCCGTTCTGAGAGTCATGAAAAGCACCTGATGTTTCAAGAAAGCCTGCTAGTTGTTGTTGAGCGAGTCTTTCAAGAACTTTAGCAGGGGCAGGTAATAAAGAGATTGGCCTGTAGTTAGCAGGCTCACTAGGGTCAGCACTAGCCTTCTTAATTATAGGGACTAGTCGTGCTTGTTTCCAGGTGTCTGGAAAAAGTCCCAGCTGTAATGAATCATTCCAAATCCTATTCAGGGAGGGATTGAGGATGGGAGCTAAAGACCTATATTGTTTAGAGGGCCATGGGTCCAGCGGAGAGCCAGATTTGATTTTAAGAAGTTCCACAAGAGATTGTTCCAAAGTGATCTCTGCGAAGTCAGAGAACAGGGACTCAGGGAGTGTTACTAGGGAAAGAGTCATAGATGGAAGCTATTTTGTTCTCGAAAAAGACAGAAAGATTATCACAAAGAGTGTGTGATACCACTGGAGGTCGTTTCAATGCCTGGGGATCCGCAAAAGATCTAACTGTCTCAAATATTTCCCTAGATGAACCTTGGGAGCGATTAATTTTTTCTTCTAGAAATATTCTTTTGTGTTCGATGATCTTCTTCCTGTAGTTTTTCAAAGCAGCTTTATAAAGGGTTTTGCGGTCAGGTGAGAAGGTGATTCTCCAGCGTCTCTCAAGACGTTTACATTCCGATTTAAGCTTTCGAAGATCATTCGAATACCATGGGGCCGAGGGAGCAGAGCGATAGGTTTTTATGGGCCTGACTGGGACAATGAGATCAATTACCGAAGTAATCCGAGCATTAAAGTTAGTCAGTCGTGTGTCGAGATCTAGACTCGTATCTGAGAGGTCTACAGATAGGAGATGAGGAGCTAGGCTATCAGGGGAAATCTTGCTCCAATTTCTGCCCTGTTGTTTAGCCGGACAGATATGTCGATTTATGCAGTGGCAGGGAAATGTAAAAGGAACAAGCAAGTGATCCGACCACACTATAGGAACAGGATCAAGGGCATCTAAGCCTTCCAAATTAGTACAGATTAGATCAAGAGTGTGGCCCGCTTTGTGAGTGGGACGGCTAATAACTTGATTCAGTTCGCCAACTGCCAGAGTGGACAGAAAATTAAGGGAGGCAGTATCCTCAGTATTATCAACATGGAGGTTAAAATCCCCAAGAAGGGTGAAATTGGCATATCGCAGTGAGGCTTGTAGGACGTAGTCTAAAAAAGCTGGGAGATGGGATGGTTTAGAGTTGGGTGGTCGGTAAGCCAAGAGACCAGAGAATGTAAAATTAGACGAGATTTTAATACAAAAAGGGAGCGCTTCAATGCGTTCCACTTGGTTATAGGAGAAGGACGAAATGGTCCAGTGGCGTCTGTATATAATGGCCACTCCGCCCCCAGGATGTGGGCTCTGTCTATTGGCGCACAATATACTGTAGCCCAAAGGGATTGCTAAGTGTAACGCGGGATTAGTGTCATCTCCTAACCACGTCTCGTGAGAAACAATAAATCCCATTTATCCTCTTCCAAAGTATGGAATACATCAAGAGAATGTTTTACTAAAGACCGACAGTTTAGCAGGCCAGCTTTTAATCGTGCCTGCGAAGGAGTTGTCTGCAGGAAAAGGCAGTTATGCTTTTCCTCGCCGGGTTGATCTGAGAAGCATTTCATAAGAGGAAAGAGGGGATTGACAGCTGTACAAGTAGTTGATGGTATAATACAATGTAAAGGCCGCAGGGATTTAAGCCTAGCGCTGTTGTAGGTCATGAGATGGGGAGTGCCATGTAGAACAGTACCTGCGTCTGCGGCCGCATACTGGTCGCGGATGGGCGCAGACGGGCAGGACTCTGGCACGACTCCGGCGCAGGTCTGGCGCGTCCGCTGATCGCGTCCGCTGCGCGGAGGCATAGTCTTCCGTTTTTATAGTGGCCAATCGGGTGCCTTCGAAGGCTACCCCACTCCAAGATGGCTGACGGGGTTAATCCAATCACCCAAAACAGCGTTGAGATCGGCTGGGGTGAGTGAGAGTCTTGGTGACGGGGAAGCAAATTTCTAACCTGGTTTGTAGAATAATGTTATCAGAAAGTATAAATCTTGATACAATACTGATTATAAATGTATACATCCAATGGGCCTCTATAGAGCAATATGTGGAGGAAATGGCTATTTTTAAAGAGGAATTGGGTTCTCTATGTGAAAAGTACTGTAAGGACATTATTTTGCTTCTTGGAGATTTTAACCACAAATTACATACAAAGAATGTAGATTGCTGTTTCCGAGAAATACTAGAGGCATATGACATACCGCAGGCAATATTCCCCGATTGTTTACTAGGAGCAAAGGACACACAGTTGGCTAACTTCCTAGGAGCTAAAAATCTCTTCTGCCTAAATGGAAGGGGCCCCCAAGACTGTCCTGCCAAGAGAACTTTTAAATTGGGTACACAGAGTTGCCCTATTGACTATGTTTTTCTGGCACCCTGGAATTTCCACTTAGTCTCGGGGTTTAGCATCACAAATAGAGAAGGGAGTGACCATAACGTACTATCCCTAGAGTTTCCAGTAGTAAAGGTAGAAACCCGCCCTCAAGTGTTAGAGCAACAGATGGATTACCCTAGACGCCGTACAACTAAACTAACAGATGAATACATCTCAAAACTAATAAGGTTGCAACAAAATCTCGATCTACAGATAGTAAGTGGACAAACCCTTGACTGGTATGTAAGAAAAATCGAGGAGGTTGTCCAAATACTCTGCAAAGGATTAAGAGGTGGTAATGGGGGAAATAACAAAACCAAAGTCAGCGATAGAAAAATAGGTAAACTAACAGGTTGGTTTACAAAGGAATGTCTGGAAAAGAAAAGAGAAGTTAGGAGAATGGCCCGCCGGTTTGCCCGAAATGGGAATCAGGCTAGTGGAAAGGACTTAGTCGCCCTAAAAAGAGAGTATAATATGTTAACAAGGAGGGTAAAAAGAGAATTCAAAGAAGGATGTTGGGCAAAACTTCTAGAGACGATTGAAACAAGGAACTTACGCCAGTTCTGGCAACTAGTGAATTCAGCAGCAGAAGGCCACAAAGGGGCAATGAACTGCATTGTTGAGGAGGCGGCCTGGGAGGAATATTTACAGGACCTGTATAGCGCAAAAACAGATCAGGAAGAGAACCTGTACACAGATTGGAGCGGTCTGGTAGTAGGTATGAAACCTGAGTTTTCTGTCGATGAGGTTAGGAAAACGATAAAGAGTTTAAACCTTACGAGAGCAGCAGGCCCTGATAACCTCCCGGCAGTGATAATCAAAACACAACCAGACTGGTGGGCAAAATTTTTTGCGGACATGTTTCAAATAATCCTAGAAACTGGGAGACTCCCCGATACCTGGAAAGGGGCCATAATACGGCCCATACATAAGAAAGGGGATAGGCCTAGTCCTAAAAATTATAGGCTAATCAATTTACTTGACATTGGGGAGAAGATCTTCGCCAAAATAGTACTTGGCAAATTAAAAAACTGGGTAGAGATAAATCTAATTATCCCAGTGGAGCAGGGAGGATTCAAGGAAGGCCATTCCACAATGGACCACTGTTATGCCCTTTGGGCGCTGGCCCGGAAGTCGATAGAGCAAAGGGGAAACTTGTTTTGTTGTTTTGTCGACTTCCGGGCAGCCTTTGACTCAGTGGATCGCGGGAAACTTTGGGAGTGCCTGATTAAATATAATATCCCAACTGACCTATTAGCGATACTAAAAGAATTGCATAGAGGAAATTGGGCTCAAGTAGTAAAAGATACACAGGGGGCACTCACAAGGAAAATAGCAATAGACAATGGACTCCGACAGGGCTGCGTGTTAGCTCCTCTACTCTTTTCAATCTTTCTAGCAGACTTGCCGGTAACATTGGAGGTGGAGAAGAGTGCTAGCCCCAGAATGAGTGGTAAGAAAGTAGCATGCTTACTGTATGCAGACGATCTCGTTATTACTGACCAGACACAGCTAGGGCTACAGAGGAAATTAAATGCTTTTAACGATTACTGCAAGAGTAAACTGCTAATAGTAAATATGGACAAAACAAAGGTTATGTGCTTTGGTAAAAAGCCAAAGAGCTTTTGCTGGTATCTAGATAAAACTAAATTAGAAACAGTAAAAGAATATAAATATCTGGGCCTATGGTTCGAATCATCCTTAAAATGGAACAAACATGTAGAAAACCAAAATGCAAAAGCTTCTTCCTCTATTTGTGGCTTGAAAAAATTTAATAAAACCTACGGAGATATGTCACATAAACCCATGATAAAGGCTTTCTCAGCCATGGTCCCCCCACAAGCACTCTATGGGGCAGAGGTCCTATTCCTTAGTGGTAAAGGGGATTGGAATCGGGAGGAAGGTAAAGCGGTAAAAACGCTACTGTCCTTGCCAAAGTCAGCCATGCTACAGGCAATTAGACTCGAAACAGGACTGATAGGGTGGAATACCCAGACCAGAATGGCTGTGGCTAGATTTTGGAAACGGCAATCTCTAGAGGAAGCGCAAAAGGTGTCACACTGGTGTAGTGGGGAAATACAACATAGCAATCTAAGATGGGCAGCTGAGGCAAAAAAGAAGATAAAAGAGACAATTTGTTGCCTAGATGTGGGTACAACCCAAAACCCCTTAGAAGCAGTCTTTACAAAAGGGACACTAAGACAAAAAGGAAGGGAGTACTCGAGGTCACAGGACCTAGGTTATTTAAGAAACAAAAAATCAGTAAAAAACATGATAGAAGTGTGGGAAACCGATATAGGATATCCATACCTAGAAGCACTCCCGAACTATGGATTTAGGTGGGATATATTAAAAATGAGAATTGGCATTATTCCCTGGAGAGTGGAGGAGAAAGTCACGGCAGAAATGATGTACCCAGATGGTTTTTGCAAGTGCGGTATGGGGTCTAAGTGTGAGATAATGCACATTCTTTTTGACTGTCTCAGGTATGTTGAAGTGAGAAAACGGATTCTGCGACCTATATTCATAAAATATAACACAAGAGTGAGAGCCCAAGCAATCAATTTAGTGCTAAGAATGGAATATCTAGAAATAGCTATAGCTTTGGGTTATTACCTGAAAGAAATTAATCAAATAGTCAGGGGAAAGCTCAAAGAAGTGTAGTGAGAAACCCCAGTCACCCTGTATACAATAAATGAAGAAGAGTAACTCAGGCAGGATAAGTCCAATGGGTTTTAATACCTTTTAATCTCCTTATAGCAATGGTGGACTGATGAAGATAATGAACAGCCCTGACTTTAAAAGACTAAGATAATTCGGATTTTAAGTAGAATGTTCTGTATGTTTTATGCTTTTTTTTTTAAAGATTTTAACAAAAGTTGTACACTGTTTTATTAATAACTAATTATGTACATTATCCTGAATTCTATTCGATTTGGTTTTAAAGACTAAGGTCTAAATAAAACAGAGTTTTTCTCTCTCAGTCACAGGGTTAGAGAACCAATACGGCACTGTCCCTTTTATAGTGGCCAATTGGGTGCCTTCGAAGGCTACCCCACTCCAAGATGGCCGACGGAGTTAATCCAATCACCCAAAACAGCGTTGAGATCGGCTGGGGTGAGTGAGAGTCTTGGTGACGGGGAAGCAAATTTCTAACCCGCGAATAGCAGGGGAGGGGGAGAAATAACACTACCGCTTTTTAGTCAAGCGGAGGGGATAGCATATAAGTGCAGCTTAGCTTCGTATTCAAGCTAAGTGAAGTGAAATTAAAAAGCTGCAAGGACAGCTGATAAAAGCGTGCAAATTAAAAGGTAACAAACTCAAAAAACAGCGACCTCCCGGCTCACGCCTCAGGAGGGAATGTCAGTCACAGGGTTAGAGAACCAATGCGGCGCTGTCCCTTTTATAGTGGCCAATCGGGTGCCTTCGAAGGCTACCCCACTCCAAGATGGCCGACGGAGTTAATCCAATCACCCAAAACAGCATTGAGATCGGCTGGGGTGAGTGAGAGTCTTGGTGACGGGGAAGCAAATTTCTAACCCGCGAATAGCAGGGGAGGGGGGAGAAATAACACTACCGCTTTTTAGTCAAGCGGAGGGGATAGCATATAAGTGCAGCTTAGCTTCGTATTCAAGCTAAGTAAAGTGAAATTAAAAAGCTGCAAGGACAGCTGATAAAAGCGTGCAAATTAAAAGGTAACAAACTCAAAAAACAGCGACCTCCCGGCTCACGCCTCAGGAGGGAATGTAAATGTAAATGTACATGTATTTATATAGCGCAAATCGCCCACATCGCATGCATCTATGCGCTTGCTTAGGGAACCCGTCCTGGTATTCCCCTGTGAGATACCCCGGCAGGGTATCCACAAGGTGAAAGCCAGGCATCCCGCCGCGAGGGGCCGTAGTGGAGATTAAGCAAGCTATTGCCCAGAGTCGCAGATTGTGAACCCGTGAGTCGTGTAGGCACCGGAGCGAGAATTATCGAGTCCGTGGAATTATTGAGCCCAACCCCCGTCGGGGCGGGGAATTGAACCCTGGTCCAGGGCCGATCTCAGCTTCCGGGTCTGCCGCCTCTAACCCCTGTCAGTCACAGGTTACGTTTGACTTGTTGGAGAAGGTTTTGAAGGAGTTGCATTTCTGTTGTTACGACGGGGAGGAGGTGGTGTTGTTTTGCCTGTGCATGATCTGGATGTTTTTTGGAGCATTTCGGGTGTCGGAGTTGCTAGGGACCCGTGGGGCGCCGGGTCGGATGTTTGCAGATGTGCGTGTGGATGGGGTTCGGTTGGGTATATGGTTGGGGCGTTCTAAGACGGACCAGGTGGGGCGGGGCAAGTGGGTATGGCTGTCGGAGAGTGGGTGTGCAAGTGTGTGCCCGGTGCGTGAGTGGCTGGGATTTTGTGGCCAGGTGCGGAGGTCAGAGGAGGAGATTTTTGTGCACGCGTCGCGAAAGTGCTTGACGTCATTCCAGTTTCTGGCTGTTCTGCGGATGGCTTTGAGGAGACTGGGCAGGGATCCGTCTCGCTTTGGCACACACTCGTTTCGGATTGGGGCAGCTACTGCGGCGGCAGGTTTGGGTTGGTCGTGGGAGGAGATCCGGAGGAATGGTCGCTGGCGGTCGCGGTGCTGTGAGCGCTATGTGCGCAAGTTAGGGCGCGGGGCGTGCGGCTTGACGGCTGCGCTGCTTGTCATTTTTCCTTGTTATGTTTGGGTACTAATCTCTTTCTCTTCGTAGGTTGTGTTCGTGGACCAGGGGCCAAGACGGTCACTTGGGTCGTTGGGCATTCTTTTGTGCACTGGGCTTCGAAATACGCTGACAGGCAGGTGTACGGCCGTAGCCTGGGCTTGAGGAGCAGCCATCACGAAGTACAATGGTGGGGTAAGAGTGGAATGCGCTGGGGTGAACTGTTGCCATGGCTAACAAGGAAAGTGTTGCAGCTGGGCTGCCCGGACATGCTTATCATCCACCTGGGGAAAATGACTTGGTGAAGCAATCGGGGGTGTCACTGTTGCATTTGATGCAGAGGGATCTGGAGGCGATGAAACGCAATCTGGCTGGCGCCTGTATTGTGTGGACTGAATTTGTTCCACGGAGGATCTGGAGGGGTGCACTCAAGCCTGCGGCTGTTGAAAGGGCCCGCAGAAAATTGAACAGGGCTATGAGACTCTTTTGTGCGGATCAGGGCATCAAAGTGCAGGCTCATGTCGGGTTTCAGCTGGAACAGCCACTTCTTTTCAGGGATGATGGCGTGCACCTTTCTCACATGGAAAATGCATTTTACCTGATGGAGCTGCGGGATCTGATTAGTTTTTTTTGGAACGAATCAATATGGTGTAAGAGGGACTGAGTTCAAAAGGTGCACGCTTGGTGGGGCAGGTAACCGCCCTCCGGGGGTTCCCTGAGTGGCGTGAACTCGGAGGGGTGGGGAGTCCATGACGGGCAGAATCACCCTTCCAGGGAGAGGGTTACAGGTGCAGGATGAGAGAGAGTGGTAGACGGGAGTGCGATGGATGGAGATGACGGAGGAGTTGGAAAGTGAAAAGGGGAAGTGAATGAGATGCAAAGAGGTCGTGGTGTGATTTGGGAGTGGCTGGTGGAGCACATGAGTGGATGATGGGTGAAAGGCAGGATGTTGGGGGGATTGTTTAAGTTAATGATGTTATGTTTATTTGTGAATGTCATGCCTGTTCAAATAAATGGCCTTTTACGCAAACTGATGCGTGGAGTGGTTATTGCGCGATGCGGCCCCCGGGGAAAGCAGGTCGGCAGACCAGTCTTTTCCCCGGGTGTTCGCGCGAGGCTAGGACAGGCAGGAAGTTAGGTAGGGGGTTAGGTCAGGGGTGGGAGGGGTTAGGAGGCTATTTAGGGGTACAGGAGGGGAACGACTTCCTTTTCCTGTCCCCGGTGCCTCAGGGAGAAGTTAGTTTTGCCACCCACCCACCCTACATAGATGAAGGGGGGACGCTGGGTGTTTTGTTGAAGTTGCCAAGTTGGGCAACATGCGAGTTTAGGACAGGAGGGCACAATAAGGGGTGTTTCCGGGAACTGGGAGGGTTGGGGAGTCCATGACGGGCAGAATCACCCTTCCAGGGAGGGGGTTACAGGTGCAGGATGGGAGAGAGTGGTAGACGGGAGTGCGATGGATGGAGATGACGGAGGAGTTGGAAAGTGAAAAGGGGAAGTGAATGAGATGCAAAGAGGTCGTGGTGTGATTTGGGAGTGGCTGGTGGAGCACGTGAGTGGATGATGGGTGAAAGGCAGGATGTTTGGGGGATTGTTTAAGTTAATGATGTTATGTTTATTTGTGAATGTCATGCCTGTCCTAATAAATGGCCTTTTACGCAAACTGATGCGTGGAGTGGTTATTGCGCGATGCTCTCTCTCTGCAGCCTGTTCTCCACCAGGACGCAGCGACGTTATTGATACTAGCAGAGTGACCCCGAACTCACGCAGGAGCACTTATTCTGTCCTGGTATGTCCCTTGTTTCACCCCATTTTCAGTTATACCTCCCATCTCAGCCCTTTGGGGACCGCAAGGAATTCTTCCCTTCATCATTTTTTTTTCTCTGACTAGAGTAACGCTCATTAAGAAATTTCCTCTACTTGGTCACGAGCGCTGCCGGGTCGGAAATATCACCGGTGGAGCGGTGAGCATACCATTAATGCATTCGAAAATCCCTCAACTTTGAGATATAGTTGCCTCAGTGGCATCTTTTTACATGTCTTTTTTGCGCATTCGCCCTTGACGTTTCTTTTCCCCTTGCTCTTCTTCTCTTCCCTCTGCAGACCTTTTTGCCATACATACAATAGCGCAGGTATGTTTTTTACTAGTGCAGGTGTTCTTCTTAAGCACGGAGGTAGAGGTTTGCATAATGGTTGACCCGTCCGTCACACATATCACACCATTTCCCCTTCCCGATAGTGCATTTTAACTAGATTGCATGTTGAATGATATGCTTATGCAACTATAGTTTCACCTCTCGGGTAATCAGCATCTGCTTGCAGAATACCTGAGAGTCCACTACTTCACTAGCCCTTGAGATTTAGGGTCCCTGCTTTGCCAACACTACGACGCAGACAACACCGGGTGATTTGTACGCTTTGGGCTATACACTACAACGGATGCTATATGATTGTACTTTATGGATTCTTGTACCATCAGATGTTCTATGTACATATTTTGGTATCTTTTCCCAGCCCTGAGGAGTCGCGAAGATACTGTTCCCACGCGACGAAACACGTGTCGGCTGGTTGTGGAACAATTAAACCGCTATTTTCACAGCATTTCTATGCCTAGAATTTTTGCTTATTTTATTGTTGTCTTAGGCTTTTGTGAATTGTGTGCCATATCTGCACACGACTGTAAAAGATTTGTTGATTTTGTGTGCATAGGCAATACTGTAGTGATTGTTTTGTATGTTAGTTTTCATTGACATACTGTTGAGCGGTTAGGGGGTCTTCTCTGCTCGCCTGCTGCACCTTACTTACCCACTTTGCCCCAGCTACCCTAGCGTCCACTTCTGGTAGAGCGCCCAGTGGTATTCTGAGACATTAAAAACCCCATCTTCCGGTATCTACGTAATTAAAAAGAATCTTTCGCTTTTATCTTGTATTAGGTGAGACTAAAACCGTTTTTAAGGAGAAACGCGTCGACGCTTCACTTTTTCTTAAATTTGGAAGGTTCAACAATGTTCTGGTGACAGGGAATTAAGATCTATGCCCTCTGCTGTGCAAATAAAATCCAAATTAACATCCACAAGACAAGGGGGCAGATTTACAAGCCCCATGCGCCACTTTTGCGCCGCCGTTGCGTCACTTCTGTGATGCAGCGGTGGCGTAAAAGTAGCTCCATGCTGTGACGGATTTACAACGTGACGCATCTAGGGAGATGCGTCACGTTGTAAAGCCCTGCGCCACATTAAACCTGCGTCAGGTTTAATGTATGCAGGGTGGGCATTCCGTTAGAAAAAGCATCTGAAAAGTGACGCAGTGAAAACTACAAGATTTCACTGAGTTACTTTTCCGACGCTGCGTCAAAACCCTGCGCCTGCTTGAAGCAGGCGTAAGGCATGACGCAGCATGCTAGGTATGGGCAGCCCCTGAGCATTGCTGGAGTTGTGTCGCTCTTGCGACACAACTCCAGGGTGGAGGGTTACCTGTGGAGGAGATCCGCAGCAAGGGGTCGCGGTGGAGCGACAGGCCGGGCGGAGCTGTGCAATCGGAATATCTAGGGAGAAAGGCGGCCAGTCAGAGCTCGGCAGGGGGTAGTCTAAAATAGGGATGGGCTGCGAGGAGGTGTAGGTCTTACCAAGGAAATAGATGATGGTAATGATCGGCGGATCCGCGGACAAGGGAGGGCAGGATCCGGATGAATTGAGTTTCTACGAAAAAGAAGATGGGAGGGGGCGGGTTACAAAGGTGACTAACCAGAAGCAATCATGGTTAGGAGAAACCGGGTAAAAAACTTACCAGGACTGGCGGGCGAGAGGTACTGGATTGGGGGGACCGGGGGCACTGATCCAGTAGTGATCGGTGGTGCGTGAGACTGGATCTGCAAGGGCAAGGTTGAGCAATTAAGGATAAAAATTCCGGTGTTGGGGTTGAACAGGCAGGGTGAAAGGAGGAAAATCGCGGTGAACAGAAGGACGCATACCTCTGTATAGTCGGCATCTTGACAATGGCTCGAATGAAGCGGGCGTATCCTTGGAGACGCGTGGTGTGGCAGGTAGCTTAATGGGGATTGGGCGGGGGCGTGGTAACCGGGCGGGAGTGCCCGCTGGGGGGAACGAGACGCGCTATAGGTTGGCGGGTCACGGGGTGGGGCCACGTGTGCTGTGATCGCAGTCGGCTGCACGGAGAGTAGGAAATGAATTGCTTACAAAGGTGATCGCGATCTCACACAGGTGACAGTAACAGTTGATATATAAATAGCATGTCAAAGCATGTGGGCATCCAGAGAAGGCCACGAAGCAAAGCCACACAGTGGACTCACAGTAATATGCATGAGATATACAATTGGCGTTAGGGCATGTCAATTCTGTCGGCACGAGCCACAATTTTCAAAAACAATGGTGGCCACGCAATAATGTCTCACATTTGAATAACAGTAAAATACATCGGTATACAATTGTCATTGGGACATTCCATCTCTGTCGGAAGGGGGGTAAGTACATATTAAACAATGCAGCAGGGGAGTGTGGTAGTGATTTCAGGACAGACAAGGACAGATAGATGACAGGAAGGGGTCAGATGGAGATCGTGCTGTTCCACTCATCAATTGTGTTCAGTCCAATGTTCACGGTGTCCCAGAAAGTCGTCCATTTACACTCGCATCTGTTAAGGATGGCTCTGATGTCCCCTCTCCTCGGGGGGAGTGTGATCTGTTCAATGACCTGCCACCTGATGTCTGTATCGAGGTGGTTGTTTTCCAGAAAAAGTGAGACCAATGGTGCATTGAGTACTATGTAATTGATACGACTTTAGTGTTGAATGATTCTGTTCTTTATGGTTTGAGTAGTCTATCCTATGTAGAGTAAGGCACTGGGGCATTGGATGGCGTAGATCACATTGGTCGATCTGCAGTTGGTGTGGTTCTTTAGGGTGTAGGTTTTATCTCTGTGGGTGAATACTTTGGTGTTGGTAGTGAGATCACATACCGAACAGTTCTGACATTTGAAGTGGCCCACTACTGGTGGGATTCCCCAGGCAGCAGTGATGGTATGCTTGTCCATGGTCTTCTGGGGCCAGGTGATCGCATGCACGAGGTGTGAGGCTAAGTTGTCGTCACGCTAGTAGGAGAACAGCGGTTCTTCCTTGAAAGGGATCAAAAGGGCGCAGAATAGACCAGTTCTTTTTTATGATTTTGGCCACTTTGTTGCTGTTGGGACTGAATCTGGATACGAAAGGGATTCTCTTTAATGGTTTCTTCATTTGGGCAGTTAGTAGATGTTCCCTGCGGCAATACCACGCTCTTTTCTTTGCTCTCGATATGAGCCGTTTCGGGTATCCTCTTGCTGCCGGTTTTTTGGACAAAACATCGGCTTCTAGGAAGTAGTCCTTGCACCACTTACAATTTCTCCTGATCTGGAGGAATTGTCCGTATGGTAGTCCATCCCTTAGGCCATTTGGGTGATAACTGCTGTATTGTAGGAGTGTGTTCCTTTCCGTGGGCTTTCTGAAGAGGCAGGTTCCTAGTTTGCCTTCCTCTGCGTGCATAGTAACATCCAGGAAGGGGATGTCATTGCTTCTACAATCACAGGTGAAGCGTAAATGTTCTTGGGAGCGGTTGAGCCAATCCACAAATGACATCAGGTTGTCCTTAGTTCCGTTCCAAATCAGGAGGACATCATCAATGTAGCGACGCCATAAATTTATGTTGGTGGAGAAGGGATTGTTGGTATGTAGAATATGTGTTTTCTCATAGTAGTGGACAAAGAGAATGGCAAAATTAGGGGCGAAGCATGCACCCATAGATACTCCTTTAATCTGCAAGTAGAATGTCTCTTGATAAAGAAAGTAGTTGTTCTGTAGTGCAACTCTCAGGAGATCCATGATGAAGTCGGTAGGTATCCGGTGGGGCATCGGTCTCTCCATGAGGAGTGATTTGATCACCTGTAGTCATTCAGTGTGTGGAATGTTTGTATACAGGGATTCTATGTCCAACCCTGCCATGGGATCGGTTTCTGTATTGTATGGTTTGTCATCAATGGTGTTAATGAGATCAGTGGTATCCCTGATGAATGTATCAGTAATGGAGACAAATTCATTGAAGATCGCATCCAAGTATTTGCCAAAGGCTCCAGGATTGAACCACATCCGGATACGATCAGTCATCCAGGGGGATTGGTCTGATCCTTGTGGATCTTGGGTAGGATGTAGATGACGGGAGTGCGAGGGTGTGGGTTATTTAGAAAGAGAAATTCCTTGTGTGTGATAATATCCCTGGACTCTGCCCGTGTGGTAACGGATAGTATTTTTTGTCTGATATCTGGCAGAGGATCTTTCTTAAGGGGGCGGTAGTGGTCAGTGTTATTGAGTTGGCATTTGATTTCCTGATCGTATTTGTCTGTTTTCATCACGACAATTCCGCCCCCTTGTCCGCTGGTTTGATGACAATGTCTGTGTTGTTTTTCAGGTTCAGGAGAGCCTGTTTTTCCATGAGTGAGATATTGTAGGGGATGTACTGAAATTGATCCTGTAGTTCCGCAATATCTTGAAGAACTAGGCATTCAAATGCAAGAATTTCCGGTGGCATCGTGGAGGAAGGGGGGTTGAAGGTGGACGCTGGATGGAAGCGTTGAGGGAGAGGCTCAATGGGCTCTGGTTCATTGATGAAGAATTTTCGCAGACTTATTCTGCGGATGAATCTTAGTACACTTGATTGTAGTTCCAAGAAGTTAGTCTGTTCCGTTGGGACGAAGCTAAGTCCACAGGAGAGAATATGTATTTCACCATCAGTTAGGATTTGATCGGACAGATTAAAGATGGGTATCGAGTCAACAGGCATTCTGTAGGTGGGCGGTAAGGATGTAGTCTCCGTCCTTATCACTGCGGAGAGCCCCATTGGTAGAAGCGGTTGCGTGTTTGCCTCTCGCCCACGAATTGTTGTTGGTATTGTCGGGGCTTGGTCGGGCGTGTTGCTGGCTGGCCGTGTCCACTGCCTCTTCCTAAAAAACCCTGTGGCAGCAAGGGTGGTGGTCTGTTGATTTAGCGTGTGGAGCTGGGACCTTCTCCGGGATCTGAATCTTCAGCTGAGGTGTTAGATGAATCAGAGAATGTGATCCGTTGGTTATTCCTGAACCTGCCCCAATTCTTGGATCTCGGTGGAATGTACGGAGTATTGTAAAATTCGTCGTTGAGGTATGGATAGGTGTTTTCGACTTTATAGAATTTGATGTCCATTTGTATCTTAGTTGCTTTCTTGTTTAGTTCAAAAGTTCCAAAAGTGGAAATGGTTGCGTTGACTTTCTCCAGAAGATTTTTTGCATCAGTGATAGTGGAATCGGTCAGGATGAGTTGTTCCAGTTCTTCAATTTCTTTTAGTTCCTGTTTGCTATGTTCTATGGCTGTATCAATGCCCAGCATCATCCAGTGCCGAGAGCAAGTGGTAGCAAGATGGCTGAAGCTGGTTCGGTATTTAGGGTCTTGCGTGAAGATAGCTGGGGTGTTACGGATTTGGAGACCAACAGGTATCACCCCAGACCTAAGGTAATCCGTTAACATGCGGGCATGAAGTTCAGTGTGCATTTGTTTTTTCCTCAGTTTTTCCAGTCTTTCTAAAAGTATACGTGAGTTTTTGGCAGTTGGGACGGTGGCAGTGGAAATGGATGGTCCAGAAAGAAGAGAGGGACCACGCATAAGAGTTTGGATATATTCCTCTGAGTAGGATAGAGACTCCTTAGACATTCTGGGTGAACAAGAGTGTCACACAGAGAAGA
Source organism: Lissotriton vulgaris (assembly GCF_964263255.1). Classification (NCBI taxonomy): domain Eukaryota; kingdom Metazoa; phylum Chordata; class Amphibia; order Caudata; family Salamandridae; genus Lissotriton; species Lissotriton vulgaris. The sequence goes on along the minus strand of NC_141696.1, from coordinate 24,757,518 downwards.
GGATCACAAAGTTGATCCGAAAGTTGTACTGAATGCTTCACTTTGGTTTTCACTAACACACCTTGAGCACCACGTGCAATTTGGGCTGTTTCTAATTTTATCATTTGTTTGTTGCAGTGCTGTAATAACTGCGAAATGACTTTTCCTTAAATGCCTATATAAATGATGCCTTGAGCACATGCCTTAAACGATACAGAGTCTCCTTGCTTCCTTGTGGATAATGTTGTATTCATATCCTTATTAATTGTCTTAGAATAATACCAGTTGGGATACCATTGGTTTTTACTGTATTCTACCCCAATCACAACGCGGTTGATGGGTTTGTCTCCTGTTGTTAATACATGAAAGGGAGAAGGCGCAGCAAAATCAGAGCAGGAGGGCCGACTCACACAAAATGCTGCACAAACATAACAGGCAGAGCACATCAAGAGCTTCGATTGGAATTTCATAGAGCATATTATCAAGCCCATTATCGCCACTTTAGCGTCAGTTTCCTGCCAATAAAGCGGCTATAATTTTATTGCCCAGGCTTGAAAATATGCCCCTCAGTTCTGACAATGTGCCAGCGTTCATTTCCCATGTCATAGGGGGAATATGTAAAGGACTTGGGGTCACACAGAAACTGAACTGTGCTTATCACCCACCGGCAGCGGGAGGGGTGGAGAGGAAGAATGGGGTGGTGAAGAATAAGATTGGAAACATTTGTACATCAACTGAACTTTCATGGGTAGATGCACTACCACCAGCCCTGCTGGCAATGAGGAGCACACCAGACAGGGTACCAAAGCTCAGCCCCCACGAGATAGTATTTGACCGACCCATGAACATTGCAGGCCATATGTCCATGGCCCCACTATCAGTAACAGATGATCTGCTTTTATGTTATTGTAAGAAATTAACAGAGACTTAACGTTATCTTCACCGCCAGGTTCTGCAGGCTCTATAAGGCATTGGGAATTGAGATTTTGTCCTGGCTTCAATTTTTTTCTCATGGAACACAGACCCCTTAACTCTTGGAAATGGAATGTGTCATACTTATATGTCTGTACTTGATTGATATCTAGGACAGACTCACTGGGTCCCTCCTTTGAAGAGATGACTAGTGAGGTTGGTGTGTGCATCTACCTACACTACTTGGTTTCCTAATAAACCACTCTTGAGTTGTTAGTCAGGGTGTGCTAGTTCAAGTTCAAGTTCTGGCATTTATAAAGTGCACTACTCACCCAGAGGGTCTCAAGGCGCTAGGGGAAGGGGTTCATTATTTGTCGAAAAGCCAGGTTTTAAGTTCTTTTCTGAAGGAGAAGTGGTTCTGAGTAAGGCGGAGGTGAGTGGGGAGTGAGTTCCATGTCTTGGCAGCCAGGAAGGAGAAGGATCTACCACCCATGGTGGATTTCCGGATGCGCGGGACTGCGGCGAGGGCTTAATTGGACGATCTGAGTTGACAGGTGGGTTTGTAGAAGGACAGTCGAGTGTTGAGGCATTTGGGTCCTAGATTGTAGAGGGCTTTGTGTGCGTGGGTGAGAAGGCGGAAAGTAATTCTTTTGTTAACGGGAAGCCAGTGGAGGTCTTTTAGATGTCTGGTGATGTGATCTTGGCGCGGGATGTCTAATATGAGTCTCGCTGACGCGTTTTGGATGCGCTGGAATTTTTTCTGTAATTTTGCTGTGATTCCGGCGTAAAGTGTGTTACCATAATCCAGTTGACTCGTGACCAGTGCGTGGGTGACATTCTTTCTTGTCTCGAGGGGGATCCAGCGGAAGATCTTTTTGAGAATGCGAAGTACGTTGAAGCAGGAGGACGAGACGGCGTTGACTTGTCTGGACATCGAGAGAGAGGAGTCTAGGATGAAGCCAAGGTTACGTGCATGGTCTGTGGGTGTGGGTGCTGCGCCAGCGCGGAAGGCCACCAGGAGTCGTCCCAAGCTGAGGGGGAAGAACCTAGGATGAGTACCTCCGTTTTGTCTGAGTTGAGTTTTAGGCGGCTATGTTTCATCCATTCGGCTACTTCTCTCATGCCTTCGTGAAGATTGGTTTTGGCGGTGTTGGGGTCTTTGGTGAGGGAGAGGATTAACTGGGTGTCGTCGGCGTAAGAGATGATGTTGAGGTTGTGTTGACGTGCGATGGAGGCGAGAGGACTCATGTAGACGTTGAAGAGGGTGGGGCTGAGTGAGGATCCTTGAGGTACGCCGCAGATGACTTCGGTGGCCTCTGAGTAGAATGGGGGAAGTCGGACACTTTGAGTTCTCCCAGCGAGGAATGAGATGATCCAGTCCAAGGCTTTTCCTTGTATGCCGATGTTGCTGAGTCGATGTATAAGGGTGCTGTGGCAGACTGTGTCGAAAGCGGCGGAAAGGTCGAGTAGGATGAGGGCCACTGTTTCTCTGTTGTCCAGGAGTGCTCGGATGTCGTCAGTCGCTGCAATGAGGGCGGTTTCGGTGCTGTGTTTGGCTCGAAATCCAGACTGAGACAGGTCAAGGGAGTTGTTGGATTCAAGGAAGGCGGCGAGCTGGCTGTTGATGGCTTTCTCGATGACTTTGGCCGGGAAAGGGAGGAGGGATATGGGTCGGTAGTTTTTAAGTTTAGAGGGGTCTGCTGTGGGTTTCTTCAGAAGGGCGCTGAGTTTGGCGTGTTTCCAGCTTTCTGGAAAGGTGGCAGAGTTGAACGAGCTCAGGTTACGCACCCACGCGCCCTGAGAGGTACCGAACCTGATGACACTTTGGCAGCCTGCACAGCAAACCCCTGAAAATCTACCTACACTCTGCTGATGAAGGACAATAATCCTGAAACACCGGTGTCCAGAGTTGGCCTGCAACTTTGCATTTACACTTCGGAACTTTTGAAAAGCGCACTCGCTTAAAGAAACTGCATTTACCGTGATGCTCCTGGGGTTACCCGCTGGTTGGTGGAGTGGTGTGCGACCTATTGAACCCGGTATTATAAACTTGTATTATATGTACCTATGGTACCTTTAGTGATTTTTCAAATGATATTCTCAAGATTATCTGGTACAACAATGCAGGCTGCACACCAATGTGAGAAGTTGGCCGGGCATATGATGTCCACTATTCTAGTGGGCACCTTGCACCAGTTCAAATGACCCTTATTGATGGTAGGTTGTCTAAACCTACCATCAATAAGGGTTGTTTGGGCTGGTGCAAGGTGCCCACTAGAATAGTGGACATCATATGCCAGGCCAACTACTCACAGTCCGGACGAGCCTGAGTAGTACCAGAGAGGGGTGCGACGCTGGCATTGCACTAGAAGAGGTCACCTTATCGGTCCTGAACTGTCCCGAAATCTCTATTACTCTGATGTCCAGGTCCTCACACCATTCTAGGTAAATATAATTCTGTGTGATAATGTCCTCGTATTTGCTCTCTATTTCTCTCCTTCAGGGACTGTCCTCACAAGAGTTTTTTTTTTTAATAATAATTGATTTTCTCTTAACCTTACTTTATTACCTGATGGAGATAATTTGGTGTATTTATGTGTATTTTGACTTCACTCACAAAATTATTTGATTGAGATAAATCTTTAAAAATCCTCTTGAGTCTGTGGTCTTTTGAGAATAAAGTTAATGCATTTTTTTGGGAAGGAATGATCAATCCTTTATCGAAGTTGTGGTCCAGCTACAGGTGGGCCGCTCGACCCCAAGCTGTCCAGGCTACGAATCGCTACATACTGCCGGTTTATGCTGCCTGTAGAGGCCAGGACGCACTTGGGTAATGGAGGTCTCTGGCACTACAGGAAGGGCTTCACCAGTAGGAGGCACCCGCAGCACAGCCCGTGGGCAAGGTAAGTGATGGTGCCTTAATATTTAAGAAGAGGATGTGTGCATGAACAGAATGCAGCACGCATTGAAAGAGGAAAAAACGAGGAGAAATGAAAACATTTCTCCTCGTTGCGCCTCTCTACGTCTCCCCTGGGGAGGCGTAGCATTCACAGGCATCTTCAGATTCATGATTCCTCGTAAATCTGGAAATGTGTCTTGTTTCATGGGTGTTGCGTGGGAACACCCACAGCAATACCCAGGGAACGCCCCTTTCACCCAAAGTGCTGCATGTAAAGGAGCCATATTTACAAGGACAAGAAAAGCCACGCAGGGTGGCTTTTCCTGTCTTTGTAAATATGGAGCAGTAGGATACGCAACCAGTAAGACACAAAAAGTGACGTACTGGTGGCGCTGGGAGCCTGTAAATCTGCCCCAGGATTTCTATTACTCTTTTTGTTTGGTGGAGAAAAATTGATACACCTGTTGATGTGCGTGGTCGCATGAAAGCAGTGAGGATATATTAACACAAAGAAAATAGCTAATAGAGGTGGGTGAGTCGCGTGGCATGAGGAGGGCACCGCAAGGGGAGATTAGGTAGAAAGAGCAAGGAACCTAAGACACGACCTGGGTTTGTAGTGTAAGGATGCGCAGCAGAACGAAAAGAGTTCTGCTAATCAGCATATAAACCCAGAAAGTGTAGGGAGGGAAACAACCTTTACAACGCAACTTTTACAACGCACTACCATTACACCAAAACTTTTACAACGCAACATCCATTACATCGCATGCCATCACAACTACCATTACAACGCATGACACTACAACGCATACCATTACAATGCATGTCATTACAGCACATACTATTACAACTCATAACATTACAACGCATCCAACAATTACCCTACGGTTGCACCCCCTGGAGTTAGAATGGTAATTTTTACCCCTACACTATCCAACACTTACCCTACTGTTGCACCCCCCCTGGAGTTAGAATAGTAATTTTTACCCCTACACATGCAATGTAGTGTTATGCGTTGTAATGGTATGCGTTGTAAAGGTATTATGCGTTGTAATAGAATGCGTTGTAATGGATGTTGCATTGTAAAAAATGTGTTGTAAATGTATGCGTTGTAAAAGTATGCGTTGTAACGTCATACATCCTGTAGGGAGACTGTACTTATGTTTCAAGGCTGCAGGAACCAGTTAGAAGCCAGGAAACAAGAGCATGGGAGCAGCTAGCCAATGGCAATCATCAGGTTGGATTACTCTCCTGCTACTAATTACTAGCGCAGGGATACCTTCGGGTAACGAGGCGCTCTAGAAATGCTGTTTCAATTCAATTACAAGAGCCCTATTACAACAGGTCTTCCAGACAGCGCATGCGCGATGCCCAGTCTCAACCTAAGAACGGGGAGAAATAAAGACATTTCTCTTTGTTTGTTAACATCCAGCGCAGCAGAGAAAGGCCACGCAGGGGCCTTAATCTGTCCAGAAAATAGACATTCTCGGACTGTTTTTTATTTATCTCCACTGATATGTAAATGACTCAAAATTCAACCTTTCTACAACAAGTACTTCCTGTACAATGCTCTACTTTCGAAATAACTCCACTAGTTGCTAAAGTTATACATAATGGATCTTAGAAAAAGGAGGAAAAGAAATGGAGTTTCTATTATCTTCTAGGAGTCAGTCTGCTTTTATTCACTATCATGTTGACCCATGATGGTCTCCAAAACTTTCCAACTTCTGGTCTTCAGCCGCCACACGAAGTGCAACTGAAGCCGAGAATGGCGTGATCAATTCTATGTCAGGAAGCGGAGGCGAGGATTATGCATAGCCTTTCTCCATTTATTAGACAGATAGTTAGAAGAAACAATAAAAACACAGACTGCCAACTACATATCCCATGATGCATGGCAGTAACTATAGTAACCAGTCCACCAATCACAGTCCATCCTAATATATATAACAGCTCTGCGCCGAAATCCGTCCTCTATCTTCATTGCTGCCTTCAGTTAAGTTCCTTTGTGATACTTTACAGCGTACTAGGGACTTTTGGGGACGGTGTATTGTTGTGACGGCTTGTATCTGCATATTATTAGTTGCGGGGCTCCTCCCGCTGTGTGGCTGACGTGGTAGGCTTTGCTCGAACGTCTCAGGTTAGCGCGTGCGCCGTGCGGTGCAGTTTGTTCTGACGCGCCGCTGGGGCTTCATCTTCTCCACAGCACCCTCTGTGCGCGTGTGGCAAAACGCGTGGAGGCCGGGGGGCGTGGCTTGGATGGCAAGGAGGGAGCAGACCTGAGTTCGGAGCTCCCGTCCCCCAAGTCCAAAGAACGGCGAGCTAGGAAGGAAAAACGCTGAGAAGCATCACAACGAAGGAAACTAAGGGTGCATGAATGAAAGGGGCACCACGAGAATAAGCCAAATCGAGGAGCCGCCACCGGGAAGCAGGGAGAATAAAGGGAAGAGAGAAGCCAGGCGAGAGGAGAAGAGCGGGCGCAAGATGGTGGCCATCGCGGAGAAGAAGTAAACAAAGCCTCCGAGGAACTAAGTAAGAGCACCCGCCCCAAAGCGCGCACCCCCCCGGGCCCATAGAAGGGAGGAGAAGCCACCGCCAGCACCGTAGGCAAAGCGGGGGGAAGAGCAGCCCCCCCCCCATAAGCGCCACAAGACGAGGAAACGAGGCGGCCATTTTGGAGAGGGAATAGGAGAACGAGGCGGCCATCTTGGAGTGGGCAAAGCTGAAGGCGTCCAAGAAGCGGAACACTCCGAGACACGAGGGGAGGCCACAGAGTGAGCGCGAGGCGGGCAGGGGAAAACGAGCATCTAGAGGCGGAAGAGGCCCAAACAGAAGCGGCAGCTAGGAAGCGAAGAGCCCACCACCGAGTCGGTTGGGAGAGGTGCGGAGGGGCGGCAGCGCTACCCACCAGAGCACGCACAGCGGAGGGGGAGACAAAGAGCACAGTCCAGCGGGGAGCACTGCTGCAACAACGAAGGTGTCGTATAAGAAGGGGGCGGGCATTTTAGAAGAGAGGTGTTGAAGAGAGCAGGCGGCCATCTTGAAGAAGGCGAAGCAGGGAGCACACCCAGAAGGCCCCCCACGCGAAGTCCGGAGGAAGAAGGGGAAGGCCACTAACCAAGCACAAAGTGACACAAGAGAGAGAGTAACACCCCCAAACAGCGAGTATCCACCCCCAACTGCGAAACTGCGAAGGCGGAAGCAGAGGCAGTGCACAGACAGCAGACGCTGAGCCGCAGGCACGCAAGTCAACAACCTCAAACAGCGAAGGCGGACGCAGAATCAAGGGGTGAAAGGGGAGGCCCAGAAAGCCATGGGAACACCAAGACACAGCAAGGCCACACACCCCTAAGTAACGCGCAACAAAAGAAAGCGGCAGAGGGGGCAGAGCCGCCAGGGCGGAAGCCGGGGGGAAAGCAGGACAATAAGGCAAGAAGAAAAGGGGTGGAACCGCAAGAGGCTGGCGGAGTACAGGACAAAAACTAGAGTGGTCAAGTGGCCACCCAGGTTCAGGGACAACCCCCTAACAGCAATAAGCACCCTGAGGAACAAGGAAGGGAAGGGGGGAAACAAAGCCGCCAAAAGACAGCCGCCAGAAGAAGGGAGACCCAAGACTAACCAGGCCAAAGGAGGTACCGAAGCCATGACAGGCAGAGACGGGAAACAGGGCACAAACGACTTGAAAAAAAGCAAGAATGAAACTCCAGCCTCCCCGAGCAAGGAGCGCAATAGCCAAGGGGGCGGTACAATCACGCTAGACATGCTCATGAAGAAAATAACAGAAGGAAACGAGCTGGCAAAGGCCACGAAAAAGACAGTAGACAGCATCCAGATGGAGTTAATAGCGATCAGAGCTGAGCAAAGCAGAACCAATGGCAGAATAGACGAGGCAGAGAAAAGGATAGGCCTGCTGGAGGACAATGCCAACATAACACATAAGGACCTTGGGCTGGTGATAAAGAGAACATCGGCGCTACAAAAGGCCATGGCGGAGCAAGAGGATAGGAGCCGCAAGGGGAACATAAGACTCTTGGGAGTGCCCGAAGAGGAGGAAGATACACCGGGGGCATGCGCCCTAATGCTGGAGTCTCTAATACCCAAACTCACCGGACTCAGCTTCGACAAACCGCTCGAGATCACCAAAGCATATCGCATACCGGCCAGAAAGCAAGCGAACAGCAACGCCCCTAGACCTATAATATGCAAACCCCTAAGAGAAAATCAAACCGATGCGATCTTTGCTGTAGCCAGGAAGGGCCGTCCAATGCTGATAAACGGAAGCAGAGTAACAATCACCCAGGATTTCTCCAAACTAACAGTTGAGGCGAGGAAAGGCTTCCTAGCCCAGAGAGAACACCTGCGGAAAAAGAACATTGCTTTCACCTTTGCAGGCCCGTCAAAAATGAAAGTGACAGATAGACACGGAAGCAGAATTTTCGATGACCCCAACGACCTACACAGATATCTACAAGGCCCAGAACCAGAAGAAATGGAGCTACCAAGCCCCGGAGCAAAGCGTAGGGCATCCTCGGACGAAACACACGAAGGGGACGAATAGGAGAGGAATGTTCTATGTAACACGCATGTCAACAAGGCACAAAGACCCGGAACTAAACGAACAAATCTACCTCAGACAATCGCACAACAAAAGCAACCGCAGCTACCTCAGCAAAGCCACCGCAGCCACGGAAAGGAGGGGCAGAATACCAACTACCATATCCTTTTTCCTAGCCAGTACCCAATCGAACGAAGTATCCGTTAGGGCTGGGGTCCAGCCCAACACCAGAGACTTAGCAAGGACTTGGGGGGGGGGAGTGTGAGGACCCTTGCTGTCGCACACCCGGTTTACTACTGACGGGGGGAGGGGGGGAGGGGGGGAAGGGGGCGGACAGGGGGGGGGAGTGAAGCTGGCGGACACGACAGTATATGGTACAGCTACCATTTGTGTAATGAACAAAATACCTCTACTCTTGCCTTTCTCTACATACATCCTATACTTTTTCCCTCTTTCTATTCCCATCCAATCCCCTGGGGAGGGCTGCAAAACGCAAAGCACCAGCGACAACACCAGACCGCCATGACAGACCCAACAAAAGCTGGCCTGTCCACTGACCTGAAGATAGTGTCCATGAACGTTAAAGGACTGAACCACCCGGTTAAGCGAAGGAAAATATTAGAACACCTGGCCAAACTAAAGGGAGACGTATACATGCTGCAAGAGACCAAGCTCTCAGAAGAAGAAGCAAAGCAACTCAAAGCTAGATGGATAGGGGAAGTACTCTGCTCGCCAGCAAAGGGGAAAAAAAGAGGAGTTATAACGATCCTAAGCAAGAGAGCCAACCTAACAACACAATCAACGGACGCAAACGAGAACGGCCGCATGCTACTAACGAGTGTCCAGAGAGGGAGCGACAGAATTCACATGGTCAATATATACGGCCCCAACTCTGAAGACAAACAATTTTGCAGGGAGTAGACAGCAAACTATCCGGCCTGCCCCAAGAGGACCTTCTGATCACAGCCGGGGACATGAACAAGACAATGGACCAGGCAACAGACAAGCACCCAAACAGACCGAGCCATAACTCCAACAACAACAACAACACTCTGAAAGACCTATGCATCAAACAGCATCTAGCAGACCCATGGAGGCTCCAACACCCGACAGCGCGTGAGTACACCTTCTACTCACACCCACACAACTCCTACAGCAGGATTGACTACATACTGATGTCCAACACACACACGCACCTCATAGAAGAAACGGAGATAGCTCCAATTACCATCTCGGACCACGCTCACATAACACTCACTCTAAGGGGCAAACACAACGAAAACCCAACGAGGAGATGGAGGCTCAACGACGACATCCTCCAGAACAGAGAGAACGTTAAAGAAATTGAAGCCACAATCAAAGAATACCTCGAGCACAACGACAATGGCGAAGTAGGGAAGGACATCATATGGGACGCCCTAAAAGCGACACTAAGAGGGAAACTAATTAACATCAAATCCAGGATGAACAGAAGCAGAAACAAGAAAATCTTTGAGCTCGAGGAGGAGATAACAGCACTGGAGAGAGGTCACTGCGCGAACTTAACAGACAAGAACACGCTCACCCTACTCACAAAAAAGAAATACGAACTGAACAAGATCTTAAGCGAGAGGGCAGGGTCCTGGCTAACGAAGTACAAATCAATCAACCTATGCGCAGCAAACAAAGCAGGGAAACAGCTGGCATCCTACCTAAAGGCAAAACAGAGGCAGCACACGATAGCAGCAATAACAGATCAAACGAACAAGTCCCAAACAACGAACAAAGGAATACTAGAAGTCTTCAGAAAATTCTACCAAGAGCTGTACACTGAGGATCAGACCCTGAGCTACGATGCAGGACTAGATCTACTCAACGACACCAATCTGCCAAAACTCAAGGAGGAGGAGAAGGAGTCGCTAGAAGCCGACATAACGGAGGAAGAGATCAGAACAGCCATAAGCCAACTGAAGCAGAACAAAGCGCCAGGACCAGACGGATACTCAGCAGCGTTCTACAAAACTTTCTGCGAACTCATTAAAACACTAATGGCACAAACGTACTCGACATGCATCCAGAACGGGAGGATGACGGAATCCATGTGCGAGGCCAATATCACCATAATCCCCAAGGAGGGGAAAGACCCACAATATCCCCAGAACTACAGACCAATCTCGCTAATAAATGTCGACTGCAAAATCTACGCGAAGGTCTTAGCCAATAGACTAAACAGAATCCTGCCAGACATCATCCACACCTCACAAGTGGGATACATTAAAAACAGACTATCGCAGGACAACACAAGGCTACTGTGCCATCTAATCAACCACACAGCAAGGAGCAATGAACAAGCAGTCATGATAGCGCTAGATGCGGAGAAGGCCTTTGACAGAGTCTCATGGCCCTTCTTGAGAAACTGCATGGGAAGCTTCGGACTGGGGGAAAAATACACGGCAATGGTCATGGCCCTCTACAACAAACCGAAGGCAAAAATAGTGGTAAACGGGAGTGCATCCGAAACGCTCACGCTGGGAAGAGGCACCAGACAAGGGTGCCCCCTCTCCCCCGGCCTCTTCCTGCTCGCTCTAGAACCCCTGCTAGCCAGAATAAGGGACAACACAGGTATAACTGGCGTCAAGATCAAGAAGAAGACTGTCAAACTAGCGGCGTACGCAGACGACATCCTAATCACAACAGCAAACCCCTCCACGTCAATAAAAGCGCTAATGGCCACAATAGGAGAATACGCGGAAGCCTCAGGCTACAAACTCAACAAGGAGAAATCGGAGTGCAAGCCAATGAATGTCCATACCACAAGAGAGGTCCTAGGCGAATCCGGACTGGCATGGCAAACAAAACCACTAAAATATTTAGGACTCCACTTTGGAAGAGACCTCACATCAACACTACAACATAACGAGGACCTTACACTGAAAAAAGTAAAAGAAAGACTGGAGCTATGGTCGCCAAAATACATAAGCTGGTGGGGACGAATTGAAACCATCAAAATGATGATTACCCCAGCAATTAACTACACACTAACAATGCTACCACTCCCAATGACAGAGGCTTTCCACAAAAAACTAGACCAACTCATAAACATCTTCCTATGGAAAAACAAAAAACCAAGGATAAGCCTACAAAAACTGAGACTGACAAGGGACCTCGGAGGCCTCAACCTGGCGAACTTCAAAACATACCAAACGGCCTGCCTGGCGAGACAGGGTATCGCCTGGATAGACGGCACTCAAACATACAAACCAGTATGGCTAGAGGTCGAACAAGATATCCTGGGTGGGCTCAAGCCAATAGCCCTTCTAACAGCAAACCGGCACCCACTGAAGTCCAACGCCATACTGAAACACACGAGGGAGGCACTGATGAAAGTAGACAGACGCATGGCACAGAAGCTGAAAAGCACAGTATGGGAATCTATCTGGTTCAACACAAAAGTAACCTATCACGGAGCGACTCTGCACAATGACGTATGGATCGAGAAAGGCATCAGCCTCCCCAACCAGACAGAAACCAAGCAAGGACCACTGACGTTCCAGAACCTACAGCAGCTACATGACCTCCCAACCCAAGAGCTCTACAACTTCCTAAAGATCAAAACAGCAATAACGAAAGCGAACTTACGCAGAGAGGAGCCAGGCATCATCAAGTACCCGCAACTCCTCAACTTAGCAGGTCACCAAACTGCAAAGATCTACAAGCTCCTAAGCCCCTCCACGCTGGCGCAGAACAAAAAAGCCACTAACGCATGGGAGACACTCCTGGGCAGGCAACTAAATGAAATAGAACGGGCAAAAATGTGGAACTCCGCTACAACAAACAAAATTACCCCACAACTAGCGCAAGCGAAGTACTGGCTACTCCACAAGGCCTACTGGACGCCAGCCAAGCTCCACAAGGTCGGCATCGCAGAATCAGGCAAATGCTGGAACTGCCAGAAAGAAGAAGGCACCCTCGAACACCTCATCTTCACTTGCGTGAAAGTCAAGAGGTTCTGGACAAAGATCAACACCTTCCTGAACGATGTGCTCAAAACCGACCTAACAATCAGCTTCATAAGCCTGGCGACAGAACACATAACCGCAAACCTAAAAAGTAGAGAAGAGAGAGAACTCCTAGATCTTCTCCTCACAGCAGCCCTTAAAATAATCCTAACTAACTGGAAGAACACAGCCAAAGCAAACTTTAAAACATGGATTAATTGGGTCACTTTCCTGAGAGGGGCAGACAACATCACAGGTAACTTCTCGAAAGAACACAACGCCAAGCTACACATGTGGCGCCTACTCGACGACCACCTGAGGAAACCCCAGTAAAACCCCTCCCGCCCCCCCCCCCCTCTTTCTCTTCTTTCTTTCCTTCCCTTCTTGTAACTGAGGGGAAACAACGACAAAAGCGCGCACCCACAAATGGACTGTTACAGAAAAAACCGCCATCGTACGCTTCACTTATATATATATATGTTTTTGTATTTTTGTATGTTTTGTGTACGCCAATAAAAGCTTTTTAAATAAAAAAAAAAAAAATAAAAAAAACACGTGGAGGCCTCTGGCGCTTCGTTTCTCTTGTTGCTCTGCCTCCCCCCCAACACTGACACCGCGTTGCGGTATGTTTTACGGGCTCTGCCCATTATCTGCAGTGTTTTGGTTGTTTTGAATACTAATACAAATATATATATATATAAAAAACTCCAACCAGTTACTGCCTGTTACAGTGTTCATTGCCACTTCTGTTTTATGGTACAAGTCATACCTTTGGTTGAACACCTGTTTTCTTGAGGCACTCGTGTTGGGGGGAGACCTTTGTAATTTATAGGGTGTGTCTGTTTATGGGTGTCTGGCCCTCATTAAATATGCAGTCAACTTCTGACCATGACTATGTATCAGCTCATTCTGCTGAGGGACAGCCCCCCCCCCCCCAGGTACGCACTCCTGCAGAGGTGGACAAGCTCCTTTCTTCGGCCATTGCCCAGGCGCTTGCACCTCTGCAGGACAGCGTTAACAAGTTGTCTGCCCATGTATTCAAATATTCTGGTATTCTGGGAGACAGTGGGGCTGGGCACAGTGGCGTTTACACTGTGACGCCACTTAAGGCCATTAAGCGTGACGCGGGGCACCTGGAAGGCTTCAGCAAACTTGCTGACATCTTCCATAAGAGTGCGCGCACGCTGAGAAGCACACCCTACCGGGAGGACGACTTACCCAGATATACTGGTGGCAAGTCCACCCCAGATTTCAACCCTGAAGAAGGGTTTCCTGAAGGTGGAGAGGGTGTGGATGAGGAAGTGTTTGAGGATGATGACAATTCCTAAGATGATATGTTTAATTCAGGCAGGTCTTGGCGTCCACGCTCTTCTTGTTCTGATGTTGGTGACGGCGATCAGGTTGATACAGATATGTTTGACCCTACCTGTATCTTCCGTCCCCGTACTTCTGTTGGGTACCTGATAAAAAGACAGCGGATTATGTTGCCGCAAAGATTAGACAACCTCCAAGAAGTGAGATCTCGCCTTAGAGCAGAGTGTCCTAGACCGTCTCTCCCCAATGGTGTTGCTAGTAACCCTGAATTGGATCCCAAACTTTGCACCTTCTTTGCAAAATACATGAAGGAACCGAAGAAGGGGATAGATTGTTCCTGGAGGGCTTGTCAGGACAAGCTTCTTGATGTTGTAGGGCCCCTAACTAAAATCATAGAGTTGGCAGAACGGTCCAGAGAGTCAAGCCTCCCTCTCCCAACGGATGATGTTGCGGGATGGGCGCAAAGGCCAATGTGTCTCTTGGGCAATGCCAATTGTGCCCTCTCCGCTGAGCGTCGCCGTTCATTACTTTTGAAAATTGATCCTAAGCTGGGAGAGCTGTCTTCCTCTGAAGCAGATTCTGCAGCTCAAGGTACGCTCTTTTGTGACCCCTTTGTTAAGAAGTTAGGGAAATTTGTAGCCACCTTTTCTGCCTTGGATAAGGCTCAAGAATCCATGAAGAAGATATTTCCCAAGAAGGTTTTTGGTGGGGCCGGATGAGGCAGGGGTCGCTCTTCCGGCCGACAGTTCAACCAAGGTCCCAATAGAGCCCAGGCGAAAAGAAATAATGGATGGAACAATGACAGACAAGGAACCTTCTATACTTCCAGTGGAGGCAAGGGACAAGGCAGAGGCCGTGGTGGCAACCAGAATTCACGAGGATTCAATGGTAAGCTTGAAAATCCTCTCAGCTGTTCATCTGGGGGGCAGAATTTCTCTGTTTCTGGCAAACTGGGCAGATTTAACATCAGATCCTTGGGTGTTAGAGACCGTTCAAGGGTTTCACATAGAGTTCTACGGGTCTCCTGTCCAAACATCTCGTCCTCGCCCTTTGGTTTTTTCAACCTCAGAGACCGATCTGATAGACCACAAAGTTTTAGATCTTCTTTCAAAAGGTGCTGTCGCCCCCTCCCATCTTCATCCGCACGGATTTTTAAGCAATCTATTTCTGGTAGAAAAGAGGCTTCCGACCGGTAATCAATCTCAAATCCTTCAACGAGTGGTTGGTTTACCAGCACTTCAAGATGGAGGCAATCCATCTGCTCAGGGACCTTCTTCTACAGAACGATTGGTTGGTCTGGTTGGACCCCAAGGATGCGTATCTGTCAGTTCCCAGTTTTCCCCCTCATTGCAGGTTCCTGCAGTTCCAGTGGAAGGGTCAAATTTACGAGTTCAAAACTCTTCCCTTTGGTCTCTCCTCAGCTCCTTGGTGTTTTACCAAGCTTCTTCGTCCTGTGGTGGAACATCTCCGCTTCAAGGGGATTCGGCTGATAATTTACCTGGACGATATCCTGCTTATTGACCAATACAGGGATCATCTTCTCCTTCACTTACAGATTACTATTCCCCTATTACAGAATCTGGGGTTCACCATCAATGTCCAGAAATCAGATTTTGTTCCCCAACAGAGCATGATCTCTCTAGGCTTTTGCATTGACACGAGGGATGCCACCTTGAATCTTCCATCTCAGAAGATTCCCCAGATCAAGAAGGAAATTTGGCAGGTTCTCCGCAGAGACGGGATCTCCCTGTGACAGCTAGCCAGGATTGTTGGTTTGCTATCATCCTCGATTCAAACCATCTTCCCGGGTCCTTTACTCACCAGGGCCCTTAAGAGACTGAAAGCCTCGCATCTTTGCAGGGGTCTCACCTATTCGGAGTTGATCTCTCTTTCCTCGGAGTTAGTGTCAGAACTTCTTTAGTGGATGGGGTGGATGGACCACATGGAAGCCTGGAATGGGAGAGCGATCTTCGGCTCCCGTCCAGATCTAGTAATAGAGTCGGATGCCAGCCATCTGGGCTGGGGTGCCCGATGCGGCTCTCTTTCGGTGGGAGGTTGGTGGACGGAGGAAGAACTCCTTCTCCACATCAATTGCTTGGAACTCTTTGCGGGCTCCTTTGCCATTCGATCTTTCACGACCAACAAGGTGTCCTGTTGTGTCCTTCTCCGAATGGACAACACAACGGCGGTGAGGTACATCAATCGCCTTGGAGGCACTCATTCCAAAATTCTGGCGGATCTCGCCAAGGATTTCTGGCATTACTGCCTCCAACGTCAGATTTCAGTGACTGCAGAATATCTCCGAGAGATAGATACAGAAGGATGATTATCGAGCTGTACAAAATATGAAGACATTAACGTCTAATTAATGAAAAGTATAATGTGTTGAATTTGATGCAAAGGGGTTATCATCTTTGCAATGCATTATGGGCAGCCGGATATCCGTTCAGACTTTGTCACATTGCAGGAAGTGCTTCGCTCAGCGTCGCTCGGGATAAACAAAGCAGGCGTGGTGACGTCACAGCATTCATCCGTCAGGCGTCTCTAGTTGTCCCTGTATGGCTCAGACGCCGGCTGGAGTGGGACACCTAGTGTCGACGTGCGGTACTGCACCCTGGTATCCTGTGGAGCCTTTGACCTCACTTCTCTTGTGCAAAGCATCTCAGAATCTATACTGTTTCTTAATGCAGCCAGACCACTGACCCCAAGATAAAAACACAGACAAAATATTCACCACTCACAGGTACTTTAAAAACTGAAGTTTATGAAAAGTTACGCATCGGTGCGAGAAAACAGCGATGCGTCACTTTTCATTGCACCCTCCTTGCGACACTAATGATGTGTCATATTCACAGTATGACGCATCATGGCGCAAGGAGTTACAGATACGTCAGTATTTCTGATGTATCTTTAGTCGCAAAAATGACGCAGACGTAAGATATTGACGCATTTGCGTCCTAGAAGTGGCGCAGTGAAATCTTATAGATTTCACTGCGTCACCTCTATGACCATGACTTGCGTCGGAACGCCTTCCCTGCATACATTATACTGGGTGCAGGTATAATGTGGCGCAGGGGTTTACAAAGTGACGCATCTACCTAGATGTGTCACTTTGTATATATTGTGCAACAAGGTGCAATTTTTACCCTGCTGGTGTGTCACAAAGACGGACGCACCAGCAGTGCAAAAGTGACGCAAGGGGTCATATATAAGCCCCTGAGCATGTTGACAAGGTCTCTATAAATATTTTGACATCTTATCTATCACCACACGAACAAGCATTGGCAAAGCCAATAGGTCTCGCCTATACAAGAGCTATTGGCTTAACCTTATGTTTTTGCCATGTTGTACACCAGCGTGGCTGCTGTTCAGCATGGCTAAAAGTTAGTATTGCAAAGGTAAGTGGAGTACAGTAGTGTTGTTTAGTGTCGTGGAGTGACGTAGAGTGGAGTAGAGTGCTGTGGAGTGTCAGCGAGGAGTAGAGTGGTGTTTGGTAGAGTGCTGTGTAGTGGAGTAGAGTGAAGGAGCGTACCAAGTAGGGGTGTACAGTGTAGTAGAGTGTAGTCCTAGCCCCCCACCCCCTTCCCTTACAATCAGAAGAGTGAAGGTGTGTATTAGCGATCGGCAGGGTATGCCGGGGGCTAAGCTGATCTACATGCATTTTAGGCACTTTAACTTGGCAGTCCATAAAAGAATGGTGTTTTTGTTTCTTTATTATTGCTTTCTTATTCTTTTGCTTTTCTTTGATTGCTGGCGATAAAAGTGATATGCTGTGGTGCCTGTATCTTGAAGAGTAACATGCTTTGATAATTATTAGCCCAATACCCTCACACTCGTGAGCGGAGGGTGACTGCAGTGCGAACGTTGAGTGATATGTTGGTGAGAGGTGTATGAGTGGTGTTTAAGTGCAGGGTGAGTGGTCTGAGAAAGTGCGGGTGAGTGGTGGATGAGTGCAGGATGAGAAGTGTGTGCGTATGAGTACAATGAGAGAGGAGTGTGAGTGCAGGATGAGAGACTTGTGAGTCCGGGGTGAGCAGGGGGACTGGTGTGTAAGTGCAGTGCAAGCAGTTTTTATGAGCAGTGTGAGTGCAGGCTGAGCGATGTTGGTGTGTGAGTGTGCAGGGTGAGCAGTGTGTGAGTATGCAGGGTGACCAGTGTGTGTGTGTAGGGTAAGTGGTGTGTGAGCATGCAGGGTGAGCGGTGTGTGAGCATTCAGGGTGAGCAGTGTGCGAGTGTGTAGGGTGAGCAGTGAGCAAGTGTGTAGGGTAAGCAGTGTGCGAGTGTGCTGGGTGAGCAGTGTGCGAGTGTGCAGGGTGAGCAATCTGTGAGTTTGTAGGGTGAGCAGTGTATGAGTTTGTACGGTGAGCAGTGTGTGAGCGTGCAGGGTGAGCAGTGTGTGAGTGTACAGAGTGAGCAGTGTGTCAGTATGCAGGGTGAACAGTGTCAGTATGCAGGGTGAACAGTATGTGAGCGTGCAGGGTGAGCAGTGTGTGAGTGTGCAAGGTGAGCAGTGTGTGAGCGTGTAGGGTGAACAGTGTGTTAGTGTGCAGGGTGAGCAGTGTGTGAGTGTGCGGGGTGAGCAGTGTATGCGTGTGTGCAGGGTGAGCAGTGTGTGTGTGTGTGTGCAGGGTGAGCAGTGTGTGAGTGTGCAGGGTGAGCAGTGTGTGAGTGTGCAGGGTGAGCAGTGTGTTAGTGTGCAGGGTGAGCAGTGTGCTAGTGTGCAGGGTGAGCAGTGTGTGAGTATGTGGGGTGAGCAGTGCGTGAGTGTGTGGGGTGAGCAGTGTGTGAGCGTGCAGGGTGAGCAGTGTGTGAGTGTGCGGGGCGAACAGTGTGTGGGTGTGTAGGGTGAGGAGTTTGCGAGTGTGCAGGGTGAGCAGTATGTGAGTTTGTAGGGTGAGCAGTGTATGCGTGTGTGCAGGGTGAGCAGTGTGTGTGTGTGTGTGTGTGCAGGGTGAGCAGTGTGTGAGTGTGCAGGGTGAGCAGTGTGTGAGCGTGCAGGGTGAGCAGTGTGTGAGTGTGCAGGGTGAACATTATGTGGGTGTGCAGGGTGAGCACTGCACCCTCATACACACTGCACCCTCACACACCGCACACACTGCACCCTCACACATTGCACCCTCACACACTGCACCCTCACACACCGCACCCTCACACACTGCAATCACACACCCCGCAGCCACACACACCACAGCAGCACACACACACAACCACACACACACACACACAACCACGCACAACCACAACCACACAGCATCAGTGCACAATTTCTACAGGCACACACACCACCAGCCATCAGTACACACATCAATTGTTTACGGATCCACATTTAACTATTGTAGCAATCGCAGTATGGTGCACTTTACTTTTAAACATATTCATCTAAAGTGCAGCATGCCACCATTGCTACAAAAATAAATAATGATTTTTTTGGCCTACAATTTATAGACTTTTGTTGCAGCTTCACAACAGGTGACCGTCAATGTTCCCCCATGGGTGACATGGTGATGGAGGGAGGAAGGCGTGTGACGTCAGCAGGTGGTAAAACCAGTCAAATAAATAAGCAAAATAGTAAAACAACTGAAGCCCTTTTGGGGGTTTCTCTTGGATCTCTCCTTAGACATTTGAAGGAATGCCATATCTATTTCTAGTTTTATATACAAGGAGTGGTGGTTGCAGTTGCATGATAAGGAGAACAAAGGTTTTCAAATGTTACAAGAATCTCACAAGCCTTTAGTGTGTAATTTGCTATGCAGAGGGCTGCCATGTAGATGCGATTTGATTTTCGCATTATACTATTTTGCTGCAGTCTTTAATTCTGGCTTTTGTGATTTTGCTTGTGGATTTCCGCAGGCACCAGCCTTTCTGAGGCAGCCTCCTTGAAATAGCTTCTCTCTGGTAGGTGGGACCATCTGCCTCTTCTTTCAGTGTTAACTCTTGCAATACTTTCTCTCCTCTGGTTGGTGTCATCTTTTCCCTCCATCGCTACTCCAACCTTGCCATGAACGTGATGTCAAGAAGTCCTATAAGGGCTCCAGTTATGTGTCCTGACATCTGTTTTTCTTTTTTTAACCTAAAAAAACACAGATTTGGATATGAGCTCCTACCTAATCTTTTTTGGTCACCAAAAAGGCAAAGCTATCCACACAGCTCCATTGCTACACAATTCAACTCCACACATTTCAAATCCACTCCACATAATTTGATATCAATCCACATAATTCCACTCAACAACACAATAACACAACACACCACGTACATCTAATCCACACTACTGAATTCCACATCATGCCACAAAATTCTACAGCACACCACATAATTAAACTCCACCACATACCATTCCACAATACAAAATACCATTACACATAATTACACTCAATAACACACAATCCCACTCCACACAATTCCAGTAAACTCAATACCACATAATTACTACCCACAACATTCTACCCTGCCACATCATTTCACAACACGAATACACTCCACACCACGCAATTTTACGCCACACAATTCCACAACTAACAATTCCAATCCAACCCACATAATTTGACTACACACCACATACACACACTCCATAACACATGGCTGAACGACATTGCCATTCACAATGCCATTAGCTCTAACTCAAATAAATCCGAGACCTATTGCATTTCCAATGCTTGGCACTGTCATTTTAATACTTGTAATTCAGCAAAATCGAATAAGCATCAATTAAACAGGTTGACGGGCGTCTTCACACCTCAATCACTTATCTGCCAAGTTCTTTATAGCCCTCTAAATTGTTGTCTTATTTATCTTATTAAATCTTGTGTTCGTTTCTTACATGCGAAAAAGCAGTTACAATATCGTGCACTATACTCCACCAAATTATAATTCCTGCTTTGATTCCTGAGTCCTCCACAGACCAGCTACAGTGACTCTGTGTCACACCTGGTCAGAGCCTGTTTGTACATACTGCCCCTCTACTCTGGGATTCTTTCCAAACGGCAGAATTCTGCAATAGACTGAGCTGTCCATATGTGAATTTTGGGATAAAAGCCCAAATGGATTGTGGCTAGAGATCTTTTTCCAGAAAAGCTTTTGGGGCATATGTACAAGCCCCTATCGCCAACACAACATCACTTTTCTCAACATTGTGTTAGTGATAGGGTCTTCGCCTTATTTACAAGGCAGCCTTAAGCCAGTTAACGTGGCTTAACGCTGTCTTGTAAATAAGGCCCCCTTACACGCTATGGTTAGCAAGAAAGGGGTGGGCAGTGGGTGTTGCAGTGGGCATTCCACCGCAACACCCATTGATTTTGACGCTGCCCCCTATGTACAAGGGCAGCATACAGAGGAGGCAGCGCTAAAATTAATTAAGTTGGCAAAATGAGGAGAAATGCTTTATTTCTCGTCGTTTTTGCTTTTTTCATGTCTGCTGCTTTGTGCAAAAGCAAAATGCCATAGATTGTTTATGTACAGGAAGGTCCCCCATCCTGTACATAAACAATCTTTAAAAAAATGTTTGTGACTTTCATATGTGCTGCATTAAGCAGCACACATGAAAGTGACAAAATGACATTTCAGGAATTTTTATGTGCAGGAAGAAACACCTTCCTACGCATAAACAATCCTCGCCTGCATGCAGACATCCTTGCACTGTGGTGCAAGGGTCCCTGCGTTGGCGCTACACTAATAAGTGTAGCGACATCGCAGGGGAAACGCAAGGCTGCACCATATCCTTGTAAATATGATGCAGCCTTGCACTTCAGAAATGGTGGAGTGAGGTGTTAAGCCTTGAAAGCTAAAGCCTCACTCCGCCACTTCCTTGTACATGTCCCCCTTTGTGTTTTGATTCTATTTAGTGTATTGAGTCAGATGTCGGCACACTATACACATATGTGCAATTCTTCTTTAGTAAAGATTTGTCTAATTAGTTTCTTTACAGTACATAAACTTGTTGCAGTTGGAGCATAAAGTTACGAGCTAGCTCCATGTCACAGTGGATGCAGTGCCCCAGGATTGACTTTTGCTTTATTTCCGGGATTCGGGAGGTTGATTATGTGATGTTAACATGTGTTTTAACCCCTTCGACGCTGATGACGAGCTGGGCTCGTCATGGCGTAGCCTCCTCGCACGCTGATGACGAGCCCAGCTCGTCACGCAAAGTGCGTTTTAAAAAAACCCAGCGTGCGAGCGGAATTACGCTAGCGCGCATGCGGCTAAAAGAGAAGAGCTTTGGGTTCCCATTAACATGGAATTCATAAAGCCTTTTTCAGGGGTTTGTTGTACTTGTCAACAAATATATACACTTTTGGGAATATTACCAAGGGGGGCGATAGGCAATGTTCGCCGCTTTAGCGGCCGTTTTCGGCCGCTAAGCGGCGAAAATTCTATCGCCCTATTAGCAAGCTGTCGCTAACAGCAGTTAGCGACAGCTTGTAGGTAATAGCGAACGGTTTGGGGCCCGCTTTGCATGTCAGCGATATTTATCGCTAATGACATGCAAAGTGGGTGTACCCAACCTGTTAGCGACTGAAAACAGTCGCTAGCATTGCTATCGCCTATTAGCAAGCCAGGCATAGCGATGGAAATATTTGCGCTAAGCGTGAATATCTCCAAATACTAACACCTGCTCAGACCAGTTCTTAGCCATGTTATCCAATGGGAGGTGGATAACATGGCTAAGAGCATTTCTTCGCTAATGCGTGAATACCGCTGTATTCTCAGCGATATTCACACATTTCGCCGCTATCGCGAAGTATTTTATCACTTTTGGGATAAACGTTGCTAATAGCACGTTATCTCAATGATAAAATCCGGCGATGCTTGGCGATACAAAATTTGTCGCTAAGCCTATTTAGCGATACATTTCGCTAGTTGTTGGTAATATGCCCCCTTATTCCTTTTGTAAAAACGGTCTGTCTTCTCCGGCGGAACGATTGTTCTCCTTAAGAAGCTGTCAATGGCATTCCACTTCTGGAAATTATTGATCTCCTGTGTGACAGGGCTGAAGGTAGAATTTGCATGAATAGCCTTTCTGCTGTACATTAATGTTAGTTTCTTTGGAATGTTCTAGCTTGTGTGATTTAATTTGGTTGCTGTTATTTATAGTAAAAGAACCATAACCACAGGTGAGTGAAAAGTGGCAGTAAATGTTGGCTCAAAGCACCCTGACCCAGAGAAAGCTGTATTCCTCCAGTGTGTGGCTGCTGCCCCACACCCTCAATCAGCCAAACCACGGCCTTTACCTGCGTCTTCCGCAGTTTCCCTTGCGATCCTTCCTGCGGGCGCGCCTCACCCAGCACTCAGTTGCCCCGATGGTGAAGATGACTTGGTCCAAGACCTTTCAGGCATACCTGCCCACCTGCCACCGGACAAACAGCTGTATCAACTGCAGAGCACCCCTGGCCAACCACAATGAGCTCATCTCCAAGGTAGGTGGCTTCTTCCAAGCATTTCTGTGGTGGTGAATCAATGACTATTTCTCGGTTCTAGGACTTCAAGCCTGGTAATATTGATACTGTAGCACCATCCATTCTCTTCATTTCCTCCAGATGGTCGAGTCCAGAAGGGCATTCATGTGGCTGGACCACTGTTTCCATAGCTGGACGTTTAGTGGAAAACAGAAATAGATCCTGATAATTATAGCCCAAGACCAGTTCAGGTTCGTGATTTGGATTAGAGTAGGCAAGTGCAAAGATTTCCCAAAGGAGATTGCAGGACCTAGAGCTTATTATCCCATTGACCTTCAATAAGGCGTGGGAAGTGCTTTCAGCATTATCTGTTTTCTATAAGGCTAATTTGTACATACGTCTACAAATGGAGGGTGAGCTTGATTTTATGAGAGTAGTAGGCCCATGAGTCTTATAGCAGTGCTCGATTGAGGGACCATTTTGGGAGCTTCCAGTGGGCCCATGCAGACCGTAAGGAAGTCTAGATCTACTTGGACCTAAAAGATATCTTTAGAGATTGAGAGAGATTTTCTCCCAGAATGGTTTGATTCGTTTGTCACTAACGAATATATGCTGTAAGTCCCATGTGAGCTCTTTGCAGTTCCAACAAAGTTTTGCAAGTTTGGCTGGGGTCCAGAAGTCCTCGTGCATGGAAATAAACTGTTTGGAACAAGGTTGTGATGAGTGTGGATCAGGGCAGGACTGGGAACCAAGGGGAATATTACCATGGCTGGCGATATTGAATTATCGCCGCTTTAGCGGCCATTTTCGGCTGCTAAGCGGCGATAATTGCATCGCCCTATTAGCAAGCTGTCGCTAACTGATGTTAGTGACAGCTTTGAGGCGATAGCGAGCGGTTTGGGGCCCGCTTTGCATGTTAGCGATACTTATCGCTAATGACATGCAAAGTGGGCGTACCAAAACTGTTAGCGACTGAAAACAGTCGCTAACATCGCTATCGTCTATTATAAACGCAGGCGTAGCGATGGAAATATTCACGCTAAGCGCGAATATCTCCAAAAACGAACGCTTGCTCAGACCAGTTCTTAGCCAATATATCTAATGGGAGGTGTTAGAAGGGGCAATCCCAGGGGGGCAGGATATGCTCTCCCGACCACTCCGTGACCCACCTCTCCCAAGAATACTGCCGAGTCTTAACGTGAGGTCCACGCCGGGGAGGACTTCGGGTCTAGGATCGGACACACTGAGCTCACACCACACTTATGAACGGACACCACACCGTAGATTTCAGTAAGCAAGTCCTTTATCAACAATAAAGATTTAGGCAAAAGGAACACGTATTTACAGGCGATCTAGGGATCGTAAAGTCTCAGTGGTAAGGAGGAGGGAAGCGGGACAGTCTCAGTATTAGGCCAGTACGAAGCGTACCCTGCGCACAGCTCTCAATTCTCGAGCCGGGGGGATACGGAAGATGGCAGTCGTACTGGCTGCTCTACTCACTGCTTCTTGAACCAGGTCGTGTTGGTAGCGTCAATGGTCCAGCAGGACCAGAGTACTCCTCGAGCTGCGACGAGGTCAGCAGGGCTCGATCCGGAGCGAACAGGTGTCTGTCAGTTCTTGAGAAGCCGCGACCACGTCAGCAGGGCTCAGGGTGTTCAATGGATGTCCTTAGCGTTCAAGATTGAGCCGCGACGAGGTCAGCAGGGCTCAGAGGCTTCAGTTTCTTCTCCACGAGGATGAGCTGCGACAGCGTCAGCAGGGCCCAGGGTTTTTCACGAATGTTTCTTAGAGTTCAAGGATGAGCCGCGACGAGGTCAGCAGGGCTCCGAGGTTCCAGTTTCTTCACGAGGATGAGCCGCGATCAGATCAGCAGGGCTTTCTGGTCCAGGATACAACTGCCCACTAGTTCTTGGGCGGGCCTTGATATAGCGCCGTGGCCCTTTGATGTCCGACCCCTCGTAGGTGGAGATCTCCTGCCTCGGGGCTGGTCGTCGGAGTGTTCCGTTGGCTGGCCCTTTGATCCTTTAGAAGATGCGTCCGGGAATTCCCAGACGCCCAGCAGGGTCTGGAGCCAGCTCTCGGGGAGGCCAGAGGTGCGATCGAAACCAGCCTACAGGGGAAGGCCAGAGGTGTGAGAGAAACCAGTCTCCCAGGGCAGGCCGGAGATCAATCGAAACTCTTTGGTCTTATCTTACTCAGGAAGCCCTCTACCCCCCAGCCGGGCATGGCGCGTCTGAAGCCTAACTTTCGCTGGGGCCGGGGTCAGGCAAGGCCTAGGGAGCCAGGGACCTCGGGAAGGGTAATGGTGGCCGGTGGCTCTGTGGGGCAATGCAGGTTCTGGGCGCCCGGGGCCGGGAAGTGGGATGGC
This sequence comes from Lissotriton vulgaris, assembly GCF_964263255.1. NCBI lineage: Eukaryota > Metazoa > Chordata > Amphibia > Caudata > Salamandridae > Lissotriton > Lissotriton vulgaris. The sequence goes on along the minus strand of NC_141696.1, from coordinate 24,732,122 downwards.
GGAATGCGGGGATGGTTGTCCGTTGGTAGGGTCGTGTAGGGAGGGGGGCGGACAGGGGACGGGACGACCCGGGGTGTCTGGGTGCAGGGCTATGCTAACTGGGTGCTGAGGAACGGGTTGAACCACGCCATGAGGCCAGGTCCAACACGAGGTGGATATAATGGCTAAGACCCTGTTAGCGATAATGCGTGAATATCGCTGTATTCTCAGCGATATTCACGGATTTCGCCGCTATTGCCGGAAATTTTATCGCTTTTGAGATAAACGTTGCTAATAGCACGTTATCTCAGTGATAAAATCCGGCGATGCTTGGTGATAGGAAAATTGTTGCTAAGGTTATTTAGCGATAATTTTCGCTAGTTGTTGGTAATATGCCCCCAAAACCAGCCCTGGCAAAGTGCTCTTTTCCTAATCTGTAGGGACTCAGGGGCATATTTCCAACAAATAGCGAAAATTATCGCTAAATGCGCTTAGCGACTTGTTTTTTATCGTTGCCTATCGCTGGATATTTCAGCGGAGAAAACATGCTATTAGCAACGTTTTTCTCCATTGCGCTAAAATATCCAGCGATAGCGGCGTAATGCGAGAATATCGCTGAGAATATAGCGATATTCTCGCATTAGCGACGAAATGCTCTTAGCCATGTTATCCACCGCCCATTGGATAACAAGGCTAAGAACTGGTCAGAGCAGGCGTTGGTTTTGAGCGATAGCGGGAATATTTCCATCGCTATGCCAGCCTTCTGAATAGGCGATAGCGACGTTTTGGGTACGCCCACTTTGCATGTCATTAGCGATAAATATCGCTGACATGCAAAGCAGGCCCCAAACCGCTCGCTATCGCCTTCAAGCTGTCACTAACTGCTGTTAGCGACAGCTTGATAATGGGGAGATAGAATTTTCGCAGCTGAGCGGCCGAAAACTGCTGCTAAACCGGCGAAAAGTGCCTACCGCCCCCCTTGATAATATGCCCCAGAGAGGTGAAAAGGTTTTGCTAGAGCCCAATCGATAGCATACTTGATAGAAAATTGCTGACGGAGGTGAACATAATTTTGAGGGACTTAAACCCTTTCCCACCTTTTTGTATATTTGGGTAACCATACATTTTTGTTTTCGTTTTTGCTTCATTATATCTGATGGATTCATGGAGATCCTTTGAACACCTTGGGCCTCATTTATGAAAAGTGACGCATCGCTGCGTGAAAACAGCGATGCGTCACTTTTCACTGCGCGCTCCTTGCGACACCAATGATGCGTCATATTTACAGTATGACGCATCATGGCGCAAGGCGTTACAGATTCGTCAGTTTTTCTGACGTATCTGTATGGCGCAAAAGTGACGCATTGCTGGAGTGTGTCACAAAAGTGACGCAACTCCAGCAATGTGTCCTTTCACATGGGGCAAGCCTCATGTGAAAGGGCTTGCGTCAGTCTTACGCCTGCTGTGAGGCAGGTGTAAGATATTGACGCAACAGCGTCCTAGAAGTGGCGCAGTGAAATCTTATAGATTTCACTGCGTCACTTCTACGACCCTTTCTTGCGTGGGAACACCCACCCTGCATACATTATACCTGGCGCAGGTATAATGTGGTGCAGGGGTTTACAAAGTGACGCATCTGCCTAGATGCGTCACTTTGTAAATATGGTGTAATAAGACACATTTTTTACGCTGCTGGTGCGTCACAAAAAGGGATGCACCAGCAGCGTAAAAGTGACGCACGGCCTCATAAATGAGGCCCCTTATGCCTTAGGAGTTGATCAATATTTGTTGCCAGTGTAGGCCTGTTTTCTTGACGCAGTCTCAAAAGCACAGAGGGGTCAGGGTATGGGCTTCAGTTTAGTCCTAGTTTAGGATGTCACACGATAGGACAGATTTGCTTGATCCCTTCTAGGAGAGCGAGGATGGATGTATTGGCCTCAGAGGGGACTACTGGTATCTCCTCAGCATTGGCTGCTGTTTTTAGGTTATCTGACTTAAATTTGATGCAGTGGATGGTAGTTTTGCCTTTTATAAATGTAATGAGCAAGTCGATTGCCACAAGGAAGAGAAGGGAGGCAGCCAGCCCTAACAGGTGCCTTGTTCTAGTGAGAAGTGTTTGTAGAGGATGCCATTGACTCTGATTCTTGCCCGGGGTTAAGCATAAAAGAGCCATTGCCATTTTAATGAAGTTGTCTCCCAGGTCATACTTCCAAAGTTATGCCTCCTGAAAAGGCCTTCAGAAAAGGCCACAAGACCATGTCAATGGCCTTTTCAGTGCTGTCTGATTTATCTTTAATATTAGTGACCAGTGCTTTGTTTTTTCTTTATTTGACATAGAAGGCCAATAGAGTGCCTGCTCTGTTACTGACAATCTTATTGCACCCGTATTTACAATTTTTAGGGTGTTCATATGTTTGCGGTTGTTTGACTGATAGTGTTAAGCTTCAAAGGTTTTAACTTCAAATTATTAAATCGTTTTAATTTCTTTTGTTTGTTTTTCTAATTCCGAATTAATCTTCATTTGTCTTTGCCATGAGGATTATTATGAGCTCTCTCATGTCGTTTTTTAATCTCTCCTAGAGTATGGCAGGAGACAGGGGAATGAATTAGTTTTTTCCTGGATGAATATCTGAATGTTTTTCAAGATCTCTAGCATTGATAACATTTTTTATGATTCCTTGGTTCATCCTCCATGTGTTCCTTTTTTAGGGCTCGCAAGCGAAGCCAGAGAAAAGTCCTTTTACTAGGGTTTCAAAAATGGTCCTTGAAATTCCACACAGCTCGTGCAAGTGGATTTCAAGGTCCATTTTAATTGAGCTTTGCATTCGTGCTGTTTTATAACAGAACATGCCAGAGGCAGTTGCATAGCTTCTCCTATGGCCTATTGGTGTCTGTTACGCTCACCAATGCCCATATGTGTTCAGCCGCCATAATTGAAGACATATGCCCGCAGTGGCACACGCGCGGCACCACTCACAAGTTTTTTTTGTATCCATTTCATGGCGAAGCCTACAAAGCCAGAGGCTGCTGATATTTTTTTGTTTACTGCAGTTCACAGAAACTTGTACAAGATGTACCATCTTTCTTCCCGTGCCTGCCCCTAGTGCGATGCCTTCTTGCACTCTGTGGAGGAAGCAACTGGAACAATAACATGAGGAGGTATATAAAGTCTATTTAAAAAAAAAATTACTTACTAAGGGTGGCCATCGCCGGAAATTATCGCAGAGATAACTTGCTATTAGCAAGGTTTATCTCAAAAGTGATAAAAATCCTCGCGCTAACTGCCAAATGAGAGATTATCGCTGGAAAACCAATGATAATCTCTCGAAGTTTGGCGTTAGCTTGATGGTAGGGGCTCACAAACTTAGCCATGATATCCACCTTCCATAGGATATCATGGCTAAGTCAGGAAAATACCAGGGGGCATATTATCAAGGGGGTTTATCTCTGCTTTTTTGGCTTTAAAAGCCAAGAAAGCGGAGATAAAATTATTTCCCTATTACCTAGCTGTCGCTAACACCAGTTAGCGACAGCTAGTAGGAGATAGCGGCCATCTTGGGCCCCGTTTTGCATGCCAGTGATATTTATCACTAATGACATGCAAAGTCGGCGTGCTAAGATGTTAGCGACTGGAAACAGTCGCTAACATCGCTATCTCCTATTACCAACTTTTGGAGATATTCGCGCTAAGCGCGAATATCTCCAAAAACTAACACCTGCCCCAGAGCAGTTCTTAGCCATGTTATCCAATGGTAGGTGGATAACATGGCTAAGAGCATTAGCTCGGTAATGCATGAATATCGCTGACTTTTCAGCGATATTCATGCATTTCGGACGATTTTTAGGAGATAAACCTTGATAATAGCAAGGTTCCTAAGCAATAAAAATCGCCGCAGCTCGGCGATAAAAATATCGCCGCTAAACCAACATAGCGATAATTATCGCTATTTGTTGGTAATATGCCCTAGGTGTAAAAAAAGCAGTGCTAACAGCGGTTAGCGCTGCTTTTTTTTTATCACTAACAGGGTTAGCAAAATCCTTGATAATAGGAGAAATGTCGCTTAACAACATTTCTCCTAATATTTTTCTCTGGAACACCCCCTTTGCATCTCATTAGAGATGCAAATGGAAGCGTAGAGAAAAAGGGTGCTAACATGCGAATTTGCATGTTAGCACCCTGTTGCTGATAGGGAGATAATTTTATCTCTGTTTTCTTGGCTTTTAAAGCCAAAAAAGCGGAGATAAATCCCTTGATAATATACCCCCAAATGTGACGATGTGATATGCAGGGCACAGGGTCACATGCAAGCTGTTATAAAAAAAAATGCAACAGGTATCGCAGTTTTTGGACTTGGAGTTATTGGCATTATCAATACCGATGTGTTTTACCGAGCCGTGTGGTGGGACCTCTTTTGGTCACAAAGGGTCGGTAAAATCATTGGTATTGATAATGCCAATAACTCCGACGCTGGGGTGCTCCTGCGTTCACCCCTCATAATGTGTGTTTTCACCTCCTCCCTATGTCTGCCGGGAATGGCAGGACAGTGAGATGCAGGAGGAATGAGCTCGCTTTCACAAGAAGTCGGCTCCTGGGAGGCACTGACAAAAATAACTGCCTTTGGAGACACTGTCAATAGCTGCGGTCCTCTGCACTGTCTTCACAGGCTCACTGTATTTTCAGAGGCAGTACACAGCACAAAGCAAGTTGCAGGAGTAAAAGTAACAGAAACAACATTTCTTTATTTATGCATAAGGAAATCAAGTCTTACACTTCTTACATAATTTGCTTAAATATCAATGCTTATGTAATTTTCGTATGTAAAAAAGGTACGTAATTTCCATAACATTTACATTCACACCCCCTCACACCCTCACACACTGTCACACACCCTCACTCACCATCACCCTCACTCACCCTCACTCACTCACCCTCACTCACCATCACACCCTCACCCCCTTACCCTCACAACTCTCACACCCTCAATCACCCTCACACCCCCACACACCCTCATCCTCACACCCCCTTACCCCCTCACACCTCCTCACGCTCACCCCCTCACACCCCCTCACCCTCACACCCCCTCACCCTCACACCCCTCACCCCCACACACCCTCACCCTCACACCCCCTTACCCCCTCACACCTCCTCACGCTCACCCCCTCACACCCCCTCACCCTCATACCCCCTCACCTCACACCCCTCACGCTCACACCCTCACACCCTCAAACCTTCACCCTCACACACCCCCTCACACACCCTCACTCACCCTCACTCACCCTCACCATCACACACCCTCACCCTCACACCCCCACACACCCTCACCCTCACAACCCCTCACCCTCACACACCCTCACCCTCCCCCTCACACACCCTCACACCCCCTCACCCTCACACCCTCACACACCCTCCCTCACACACACACACCCTCACCCTCACACCCCTTCACCCTTACACCCCTCACCCTCACACACCCTCACCCTCACACACCCTCCCCCTCACTCACCCTCACACACACACCCTCACCAGCATAGCATAACAAAACATAGCATAGCATAGCATACCAAAACACAGCATAGCATAGCATAACAAAAAAAAGCATAGGATAGCAAAACATAGCATAGCATAACAAAACAAAGCATAGGATAGCAAAACAAAACATAGCATAACAAAACAAAACATAGCATAGTAAAACAAAGCATAGCATAGCATAACAAAACACAACAAAACGTAGCATAGCATAACAAAACAAAGCATAGGATAGCAAAACTAAACATTGCATTGCATAACAAAACAACGCATAGGATAGCAAATCAAAACATGGCATAGCATAACAAAACATAGCATAGCTTAACAAAACACAACAAAACATAGCGTAGCAAAACAAAACATATAATAGCATAGCAAAACATAGCATACCAAACACAACAAAATATTGCATAGCATAGTATAACAAAACATAGCATAGCATAACAAAACATAGCATAGCATAAAAAGCATAGCATAGCAAAACATAGCATAGCATAACAAAACATAGCATAGCATAACACAACACAGTATAGCATAACAAATCAAAGCATAAGGTTGCAAAGCATAGCATAGCATAACAAAACAAAACATAGCATAGCATACAGCATCACTCCACACCACCACAGCATCGCTCAGGGGAACCACAACATCACTATGCTCTACCACAGCATCACTGAAGGCCACAGCATCACTCGTTCGCCATCACAACATCACTCAGCGCCACCACAGCATCAATCTGTCCAACCGTTCAACAACACCTGGTTCACATATGTTCTCTCAATGTTTCAAGCTTTATTACAAACTAGCAGCCCGTCCCGACATTGTCCGGGTATGAATTGCTGCCCGCCAGTAGTATATTGTTTCGTAGGATTTCATTTTGATAGCATTTCTTATCTGTGACAGGCCTGTGAAACGCTCCGATTCACAGTGCACTGCTGATGCACTTAAGAGTGCGCGTTCAGTAGTGTGTGAACTCGAGTTTCCCTACTTCATTTTCCTTGCAATATTATATAGCGCGAACTCGACAACATGGCATGAGCACAATTTACATTACAGAAGAACATATTGATTTGTGGTAGGCACGGGGAGACAAAGCGATTTGCCTGGAATCACAGGATGTTGAGCTGATGCAGAGATTCTAACGTAGCTCCCCATCTCTAAAGTTCGCAATTCTAGAACTTGTGGTGGGAGGTGTGTCTAAAAGTGTATGTCGGTGCTGGGCATCAATGAGAGAGACCTGTGCATTTTTCTAATTGGTGGTGAAAAAATATGAGTATGTTGCTGGAGATGTGGGCCGCCGTGCCACCAATGTACTTACGGGGGAGGGTAAACACCCATTATTCCGCAAATTTCTTTCCGCATACCATCACTCTATTTTTTTATTTTTTTTTTCCTTTTTTTTTTTTCTTTTTTTTCACCCCTCTTTATCCATTGGTGGCTTTCATCAACCCCTCTGCAACCATTGGTGGCTTTCAGCCATCCCTCAAAATCCATTGGTGGCTTTCAGCCACCCCTCGTCCCTCTTCATCCATTGGTGGCTTTCAGCCACCCCTCTTCCCTCTTTATCCATTGGTGGCTTTCCGCAACCCCTCTTCAACCATTGGTGGCTTTCAGCCATCCCTCTTTATCCATTGGTGGCTTTCAGCCATCCCTCAACATACATTATTGGCATACAGCAACCCCTTTTCATCCATTGGTGGCTTTCAGCCACACCTCTTCATCCGTTGGTGGCTTTCAGCCACCCCTCTTCCCTCTACATCCATTGGTGGCTTTCAGCCACCCCTTTTCATTCATTGGTGGATTTCAGCCATCCCTCTTCATCCTTTTTTTTTTTTAATAAAGTTTTTTATTTGCATCAAAGGATCGCATAGGCAATAAACAATTCATTTTTTCATGAAAGAAAACAGAAACAGAAACAAAAATATGACAATATCCCATAATTGCATTTAGATAGCTATATAAATAGCATTATTTAAACAGTGCAAAGCATAAAATTAAGAATTGATAAACTTGTATTTTGAAACACATCTGCTAAGACATGAATAGCCCCCATATTCTGTCAATTTTCCGTCTGGCCTGCACTCCTCTTGAATCTGCAATAGCGGCTTCCATACTATGAATCTCCTTTACTAAACTCCACCATTCTAAAACTGTTGGTGGGTTCTTTTGAATCCAAGCTCTAGCAACAATTAACCTACCACAAGTGATTAGGACATTCAACAGATCTTTAAACCTTTCCCCCCCACTGATGCCTACGCAAACATCAATATTTGAAAATGAGAAAGGTTGCTCCAGCCTCTCAGTGATAACCTTAGTTATTCCTTCCCAGTATTCCTTGAGGTAAGGGCAAGTAAAAAACATGTGAACAATGTCCGCACCACTCAAATCACATTTAGGGCATTTAGTTTTATCTGAATGAGTGTTATTCGTTGCCCATTTAAGTATCCTTTCAGGCGTAAAATATAATTGACAGATTGTTTTAAACATCTGTAATTTTAAGCTGGAAGATTGAACTGTTGTATTTAGGCTTTTAAATGATGTAACAATTAAATCTGCAGGAATACTCATTGCCAGTTTCCTATTCCATTTCTCCGTTAAAATGGTAGCATCACCGGTCTTGAGATCAGAAAAGAGCTTATAACCCAGACTTATGATAGATTTATCTGCATCCCTATAAATGCAGTCCCATATCTCGGATTCTGAGACTGTAGTAAGTTCTATTTTTTTCACCAAGTAATCTCTAATCTGATAGTATTTAAACCTAGCTATTTCTGGTAGGTTATAGCAAAGTTTCATTTTATCAAATGCCATAAAACCTAGATGATCATATAGATCCCCCAGAAATCTAATACCAGAGTTTAAGAACATTTGACAGGCTGCATCATGAAAAACAGTAGGAAAGCCGGGATTGCCCCATAAAGGTGTTTGACTATGAAAAAGAGAAGTATTGCATTTAGCCATAATAGATCACCATATACTCACAGTGTCCCTTATGGTCTTAAATTTAACCCTTTTAAAATAATTGGGGTCATTCATCCTATACACAAACATATTGACATCTAATCCTAGTAGAAACTTGTGAAAATATAAACATTTATCCAGAACTGCCAAACTGCAGATCCGAGTCATAAATGCTGACCAATAGTAAAATTTGAAGTCCGGAAATAGCAATCCTCCTTGACTAAAGGGAAGTTTAAGCAGTGATACAGCACGCCGGGCTTTTCTATACCCCCATACAAAGCTGCCAATGATACCTTCTAGTCTGGTGAAAAAGGAATTATTGACCCGCAAAGGGATTGTTCGAAACAAATACAAGAATTTAGGCAGAATTTTCATTTTTATTAAATTTATTCGACCAATGATATTGATAGGAAGTTTATGCCATTTCTTAAGTTGCACGGCAGTTTCTTTTAATAAAGGTTCATAATTTAATCCTATGATGGAATCAATGTCTGAGCATATTTTAACACCTAAGTAGGTGGCTAATTGCTAATTCCAGGGACAGGGGTAGTAGATTGGTAATTCATGACAACTTGGGTTTTGGTGGTATTAAGTTTGTAGCCAGAAACTGAGCCATAAATGCCAGCTTCTATTAAAATACCTTTCATAGTCTTAGCGACATCTGGGGTAAAAACTGCGATATCGTCAGCATATACAGTGATATCTAATTTCTCTAATCCATTAAAAAGAGGGCAAATTAATGTTTGACGTTGTAAAGCAATTAAAAAAGGCTCTATTGCAAGAGCAAAAAGTAATGGTGATAAAGGGCACCCTTGCCTTGTCCCTCTTTTAATGGAAAACAGAGAAGAGCATTTTCCCATATATGAAATCTTACCCATAGGATTATCATATAAAGATTGAATCCACCGTAGATGTTTTCCTTTAATACCAAATGCCTGTAACGCGGCCCACAGAAAACCCCACCCCACCCGGTCAAATGCTTTTTCAGCGTCTAATAAAATCATACCGAGTGGGGTGTGTTTAATCCGTGCCGCATCAAAAGCTGATATAGCCATGTTGATGTGTGCTGTGGTATCACGCTTAGGGATGAATCCATGTTGTTGGGGGGAGACAAGTTGGGACATATATGGAGCTAATCTAGTAGCCAGTACTTTAGCAAAGATTTTGGCATCGCTGTTAATAAGAGAGATAGGCCTGTAAGATCCCCTCTCTTGTGGTGCTTTATCTTTTTTCAAAAAGAAGATAATTTGAGTTAGATTCCATGATCTGGGTGCTTGTTGCCCTTTACCAATAGCACTAATCACATCAACAAATAGTGGTAGTAATTCTTCAGTGCAGTATTTATACAGTTCCAAGGGAATAAGATCTTCCCCAACCGCTTTACCCATTGCAAGAGATTTAATTGCACCCCTAACTTCTAAAGGCGTGATCTCGGCCTCTAATTGAGCCGATTGGTCTGAATCTAAGTTATTGACTTTATTAATATCAATATAATTATTAATACAGTCATCTAAGATAACATCTTCCGGTGTATAAAGAGTTTGGTAGAAAGAAGCAAACTGTTGTAAGATCGATTTTGGATCACAAAATAATTGATTGTTGTCCCCTTTAATTTCTTTAACCATATTAATGGATCGTTCTTCCGCAACTTTGTAAGCCAATAATTTCCCACTTTTATCTCCATTTTCATACTGTTCCAAATGATATTTTCTAAGTTTATCAATGCTTTTATCCCTCAAAAGGTTTTTAATTGCTGCTTTAAGCTCAATTAATTTAAAGTTTAGGTCTTCTAAGTTTAAAGCATTGTTACATATAGCATCAGATATCTGGAGTTCAATATCCCTGATTTCATTTAACCTTTGCTGATTTATAGTTCGAAGTTCTTTATTTTGTCGCCAAATGTATTGTTGGGTAAATCCCCGTACGCTAGCTTTACATGAATCCCAGACTATCCATGGTAAACTTGATTGTCTGTTGATGTCAATGAATTCTTTTATATGCTCCCTGAGCTGATTTATAAACATGGCGTCAGAGAATAAGTAACGTGGAAAAGAGAAGGATCGAGTAGTTTTTTCCTCAGTTGTAAGTGTAAATGTTATAGAGATCGGGTTGTGATCAGACGTCACCCTTGGATATATATCCATTGAACATTTGCATTTATCAAGAATCAAGCCTGAGGTCCATATCATATCAATGCGTGAGCACACCTTATGAGCAGCAGAATAAAAAGTGTATCCAGCTATATCAGGATTTAAAGATCTCCATACATCTTTTAAAAGATGAATTGCTGCCAGATCCACAATTGCAGCTCTAGTTTTCCTCATCCTTTGAAAAGCATTTTTTCTTGTGATATCCAGTTTATAATTCATTATACAATTAAAATCTCCTAGCACAATTATCTCTCCCCTCCATCCCAGTAATTCCATATTAATTTGATCAAAGATTATAGGCTCATCTTGATTAGAAGCATAGACTCCGCATATTGTAAGTTTGAAATTTCCTAACTTTATCTGCGCTATCGCCCATCTGCCAGCTTTATCGGTTAAAGTCTTAATTATTTCACATTTAAGCCCTTTGTGTTTTAAGATCGCTACTCCCCTAATAGAAGCGTTAAATTCCGTGCAAACTATTGGATCAAATCCTAATTGTTTAATCAATTTTTTGTCTTTATAAGCAATATGTGTTTCAGTTAGAACTACTATTTGCGGACTATACATCCTAAGTTCCTCATAGACAAGACAACGCTTAATTTTATTGTTTAATCCTGAAACATTCCAGGTTAAGCACTTTATTAAATGCATTCTAAATTATATATTTCCTTAACTATGTAACCTATGTAACCAAAAAAAATAATCACAATCAGTGCCTTGTAAAACATCTTAATTTTTTCTTTGTCATTTTTGTGACCGGGAACCGCTGCTATACAATTCAAAACTACAGCATGGAGCACGGAGCAATCTTACCTCGACTATATGAGTAATACCGCAACATTGGGTAATGTGGAAGTTACGGCAGGTCAGGAGCCGTTGTCAAAACTTATTTTTCTTCGCCGATGCTAAAAGAAATGCCAAAAGAAATGAGACACCGCAACAGCAACAGCAGCGAGTAACTGCAGGGTCTTGGCGGGGCTGGGTAAGCCTGTTTGCGTGGATTAAGCGGGGATCGACATCAGCTTCAGCAGCGATCCGCTGGCCAGGTCTGCGTTCCTCCATAGCACCGGCAGCAGCCCAGTCGGAGAGAGCGAGCGTCAGCAGGATGGCGCCGAAACCTCCCACAAGGACAACGCGCAATACTACAGCGAGCGGGAGAGCAGGAGCCTCGGCAGTTTCCTTGTCGGTGACTGCTATCAACGAGATACTAGCAAGTAAGAAAACCATCGTGGACACGGCTCAGAGCTCGGCTCAGAGCACTGAGCAGGAGATACAGAATGGAGTAAATGGAGGAACAGGCACAGCAGCGGCAGCAGCAGCAGCAGAGATCACTGTTGAAAAGGCGCAGAAAAGTAACCAAGGTAATGCAATTGATAAGGGTCAAATGGGAGGCAATGCTGCAAATTTGGAGGAAAGAGAGCAGAATAACTTCAAAGACCCTGTGAAGCACTCGCAAAATGCCGCTATTACAGTTACCACAGCCCCTGCAGCTCAGGTTAATATTGGGGTACGGGCCTTAGACACTGATATATTGGGAAACGGAGCCTTAGCGGTGGTGGCAACGGAGAATATTGCTGATTTAAATCCCACCGTTAGCACTACCACTATTATCAATACTATTGAGGGAAAGACTGATGACATTAGCAGTAATTGTGGAAGTTTTAGCGTTGGTGTGAGTGCTAGGTAAATTCAGTCTTGGAGACTGAAGTGCTTCAGGTTCGATGTGGTGGGTATAAGTGCATACTAGTACCATCACTCTGCATACTTTCATTACGAAAGTACCATGACTCCGCAATGCCATTATAACGCATGGCATTAAATTTTATATGCTTTTACCACGCATACATTTACAACGAAATTCGTTGTAAATGCATGAATGATAAAAGCATGTTTTTAAAAATGTTTGGATCAGGCAAGTATGGGTATAGGGGTATATGTTTTGGGGTACTGAGGTATATGTTTTGGGGTGTTTGGGTATTTTAATGGTTCAGATATAGTTTTGGGTTATGGGGTACAGGGGTATTTTTAGGGTTCAGGGCTAGGTTTGGGTTTTGGGGTATAGGGGTATTTTTAGGGTTCAGGGGTAGGTTTGGGTTTTGGGGTACAGGGGTATTTTAAGGGTTCAGGGCTAGGTTTGGGTTTTGGGGTACAGGGGTATTTTTAGGGTTCAGGGCTAGGTTTGGGTTTTGGGATACAGGGGTATTTTAAGGTTCTGGGCTAGGTTTGGGTTTTGGGGTACAGGGGTATTTTTAGGGTTATGGGGTAGGTTTGGGTTTTGGGATACAGGGGTATTTTAAGGGTTATGGGATAGGTTTGGGTTTTGGGGTACAGGGGTATTTTAGGGTTCAGGGGTAGGTTTGGGTTTTGGGGTACAGGGGTATTTTTAGAGTTATGGGGTATGTTTGGGTTTTGAGGTACAGGGGTATTTATAGGGTTCAGGGCTAGGTTTTGGTTTTGGGGTACAGGGGTATTTTTAGGGTTTAGGGATAGGTTTGGGTTTTGGGGTACAGGGTATATTTATAGGGTTAAGATGGGTTAGTGTTTAAGGGTGTTGGGGTATTTTATAGAGTAAGGGTGGGTTATGATTATGGGGTGCAGGGGTATTTAAAGTAGGGGTGGGCGGAATTGGCGCGAACTTGGTACAATAAATCCGCAATATTTCGTTCTGTCAGATTTCAATTCTTAAAACAGAAACCTCATATATTCAAGGAAAAATAACAAGTATTTCTACATGCTAAAATGCATATAGTCATTTCACAAAAGTGAAATTAGCTTCCAGCAAGCAGTGAGAGAGGTGATGATTTTGAGATCAAGCCCCTGCAAACCATTATGGGACGAGATTAGCAGTGGGAAGTGAATATTATAGTATCCAAATAATTCTACAAAGAGCTGCAGTTCACCTCGTTCTCCCCAGTTGTCCCCAAGAGGCAAATGCAATAGCATTTAAAATATTATACATCAAGCTGCAGTTCACCTCATGGTCCCTAGATGTCCCTGATGAGGCAAATGCAATAGCATTTAAAATATTACACATCAAGCTGCAGTTCACCTCATGTCCCTAGATGTCCCTGATGATGCAAATGCAATACCTTTTAAAATATTATATATCAAGCTGCAGTTCAGCTCGCCGTCCCTAGATGTCCCTGATGAGGCAAATGCAATCGCATTTAAAATATTATACATCAAGCTGCAGTTCACCTCGTCGTCCCAAGATGTCCCTGATGAGTAAAATTCAAAAACATTGAAACCCTTTCATGAATGCTAAAAATTATGCTAAGCTTATCCCATAATGCTTTGCAGGGCCTTTTAGTTGTATTTTTGCCCATAATTGTGCTTGGGGTGGTTCTAAGAGAATGGGACCACCAATGAATTACTATTTAAAGGGAGCAGGAATGTATAGAACCTGGGAAGAAAAAACAACAATTGTGACGGAATGCCCCCAGCGATTCTCACGCCCCCAGCACACACCCACAGCACAATACAGACACGCCCACAAGGGACTACTTTGCTGGCACGGTTCTTTTACATTTTAAATGTATATGGTGGGCGTCTGCATAGCCTATGTCCTTCTGCTGCAACTGCCCTTTCCAACGCTGTATTGGGTGTTGTGATTGGTGCTGTGGTTCCAGAGTTTACCTGGCCAAAAGGTGCAAGTTCTCTCTTTATAATAGTAGTATAGATGTAACAAAAAGATGTTAATATTTCACTTCTGTTCTTGGATTTTCGTCACAATAAAATACACTAGTATTTTTATTTTATTACTAGTGCCATAATAAATTACAATAACTTTCATTTAAGTATTAATTATTGGAAACAAATTAAAAGCCAATTTTATTTGTAATATCGATACATGTAAGTCACGTAAATACAACACATATTGCATTACAAATGCTATAGGTGTCACATTTGCCAAAGTTATAACTATTGGCATTGTAAATGACAAAGCTATTAATTTTGCTATTTTCAAAAACAAAACATGAATAAAAAATGTGTCATTTACAATACCAATAGCTCAAACTTTCCTAATGCGAGACCTATTGCATTGCAAATGCTTGTTTGTATTTATCTCCACCCTTTCCTCACAAGTTTACTTGTAGTACATTCAATGGATTGTAAAACACAAACGAAGTAAAATTGTGCTTCTTTCCTTTCCTAAGAGTCATTCTGCTTTTGATCACTACAACGTAGACCCGTGACAAGATCTAAAAATTGCAAATTATGGATTATTGTGGTCTTCAGTCGCCACACGCAGTGCTTAGAGTGATTCTGCGGAGGCAAAGCGGATAGATGTAGAAGGATGATTATCGTACTGTACAAAATAAGAAAACTTTAATGTCTAATTAATGAAAAGTGTAATGTGTTTAATAACATGCGAAGGGTTTGTCATCCTTGCAATGCATTATGGGAAGCCGGATATCCGTTCAGAATTGGTCACTATGCAGGAAGTGCTTCGCTCAGCGTCCCTCGGGATAAACTAAGCAGGCGTGGTGACATCACAGCGTTCATATGACAGGCGTCTTTAGTTGTCCCTGTATGGCTCGGACGACGGCTGGAGTGGGACACCTAGTGTCAACGCGCGGTACTGCACCCTGGTATCAGATTTACAGGGCCCGTACACCACATTTGCGCGGCCGCGGCGTCACTTTTGAGACGCAGCAGCGGGGCAAAGCCAGCACCATGATGCGGGGTATTAACAATGTGACGCATCTGGGAGATGCGTCATGTTGTAAAGCCCTGCAACAGAAGTAGTTAGGAATGCCTCCTAAAAGTGGCTGAGCCAAATTTACAAGATTTCACTCAGTCACTTTTAAGCCCATGCTGCGTCAAAACCCTGCGCCTGCTTGAAGCAGGAAGAAGGATTCACGCAGCATTGCAAAGATAGGGCCCCCCCAGAGCATTGCTGGAGCTGCGTCGCAACTCCAGCAATACGCCGCCTTTACTGCACAGATGTGCCACGCATCTGTGCCGTTTGTGCCCCATGGTGCAAATGCAGCGCATCCATGGTGGTGGAGCTGTGGCGCACAATAACTGGCGCATCCCTGCTGATATGCAGGGATGCACCAGTTATTGTAAAACTGCCCCAATGTCTTTTATTTTAGTGTTTTGAAAACCTGCAAGCGGTGTGCAAACACGCACTTTGGGGCTGATTTCCATGCGCCACCCGTACGTCACTTTTCACAAGTTAAAAGTGACGCAAAAGTGGCGCAAGAGGCTAGTAAATAAGACCCTCTGGGGCTTATTTACTAGCCCCTTGCGCCACCTTTGCGTAATTTTGAACATTAGAAAAGTGACGCAAAAGTGGCCCAAGGGGCTTGTAAATCTACCACTTTGCACTTATAATCCTTGCTTACGAGAAGCAAGGCTGGCAGTAAAAGAGGCACAGTTACTGCAAGCCTTGCATATCATAAACAACAACTATAAGAACAAAGGAGCATATTTACAAGGGAAGTGGCGGAGTTAGGCGTTAGCTTTCCTGGCTTAACGCCTCACTCCGCCACTTCAGAAACGCAGGGCTGCATCACATTTACAACAATATGGAGCAGCCCTGCGTTTCCACCTGCGCTGTCGCTACACTTAGCAGCCTAGCGCCAACACAGGCACCCTTGCACCATAGTGCATAGCTGGCAAGGCTTCAGATTGCTATGTGTGACATTTTCATAATTTCAGTGTAATTATGAGTGACATTTCAACAAGTTTGAGTGAAAATTTCTCTAATGCGAAATCAAGCAATAAAGATGAGGGAAACATATAAAAAATATAACTTACGCCCGTTTGAGCAATGGGGAACTCTTAGGGGCATATTCACAAGAAGCTGTCACCAAATTAACAGCACTTTATCGCAGCCAAAGTCGTGATAAATTTACCTCCCCATTCACAAGCTGGTGGTATCAGCCCACAGCACCAGTTTACCTGTGATAGCAGGTGCAAAAAACTTCGCCACAGAGGACTCCCACAACTATAGCTAATGAGATGCAGAGTGGGCGTTCCTGTGCCAAAAGCAGCAACAACATCACACCTCATCATTCTCAATGACCAGCCAGATCGGCGATAAGAACACAAATCCGGCAATAAGGCGCGTAGCACCAGGAAATATACAATTGCTCTGACCGGGTGTAAAGTCAGACGGAAGCCTTCACCACAAAAGGGAGCACAGCCCAGGGCCACATCGGAAGGGCAACATATGCCATGGAGCCACTCACCATGTGGCCCAGACACCCAAGAGGGCCACAACACCCACCGCCACCACCTCAGCGAAGAAATCAATAATCCTTCCAGGGGTCTCACTGATACTTGGTCCTTTTAAACCAACAAAGAAGACATTGGCACAGAAGCTGAAATATAAAAGATAGTCTTTAATAAACTCAAATGAGTGAGACTACGTCACACAGAAGCCTTAGTGTTGGACTTGGCCCTTCTGGCAGGTTCACCCCTAAACTTTTTGCTTTTTAATTGTGACCTGGTGATAGTGATTTTTGGTTTCTGCGCACTTTACCACTGTGTCCCAGGGTAAAGTGCGTGCATGTGATAAGGTTGGCCTGCCCTCCCATAGGAATGCATCGGGAATGTATGTATCCATGTTAGTTCCTGATGTGTGGGGAGTGCAGGCTCGAGTTTGGTATGTGCAGACTCATGTGATTAAATGCTGCGCGATGATGTGTGCGGCGTGAATGTGTCTAGTATGGAAGGGCCACTTCTTGAAGTTGATCTGTCTGTGTAAATTATGTGAATTGGCTGTCTGGCTTGTGATTGGCTGGAGCTGGCTGGTGTGCCAGGCTCCATGTGTCAGGATGGGTCTGCCCTGGTGGTGAATGGGAGATCTGCATGTTGATGGCCGGGGAGGAGTGCACCTAGGACCTGAATAGGGCTGGGCTTTCCCCACACAATGCTGGCTCCGCCCCCTGTGGTGCGACTGATGACCCTACCCATCCTGTGAATAGGCAGAGGGGCTGAGCAAAACAAAGTCTTCAGGAACCAGTTGCATCTGGTTCGCCCCTTGCCTGCATCTTTGTAGACAAAGGCTTTCTGGGTATAAGAAGGGCTGTGACCCCTTGCAAAAGGTTCTCTTCCTGATCCTACTTTGGAGGGGGGCCTGCTGCTGCTGGGTGCCAGAAGGACCACCACTGGGACTGCCTCCCTGCCTGGAGGGCCCTGTGAGCTGGCCCCTGGACCCAGCCTTTGCCCCCCCTACCTACCTTCCAAAAAAGGGCTTCTGCCCTGTAGTGCCTTGGGGCACTTTATTCCTCCTTGCAGCGCCTGGGAGACGCTGTGTTTTGCTTTCCTGGGGAGCGCTGTGGTTCCAGCTACAGCCCGGGGCTGCAGTCCCCTTTCTCACCAAGGGATTCCCCGGCGTGGGGATCCCCATTTACTTGGTTTGGATGCGCAGATGCCCACCCTGCGTTTTTGTATGCTGGCGAGAGTTCGTTCCGGGATCCTACCCCGTTTTCCGCCAGTTTATATCCCTGGCAGGTGCCCACCCTGCCAGGGAATTTTTGTGTGCTTTAAACGGGTGCTAACCCCTTTTTTAGTATTTAAATATAACGGGGGCCTACCCCGTGTTCAACCGCCGCGGCCCGTGCCGCAAGAATCACCCCCGAGCCACCGCCTAGTGCGACCCGGAAGTACTGGCCCAGAACCGGAAGCCGACGGGAGCCCACCCCGCGCTCCGGTGTGAGGAGAATCCCAGCCACCCAAGAAGTGCTGCGGGCAGCGAGTCTCCCATCTGGGAGGGAGAGCCTTGCGCCACACCAGGAAAGAAGAGTGCTGCAGCGAGGGAGAGCCCCGTGAGCACCTTCCCCAACGACCGCCAGACCAGAGCCCAGCGGAGACGGCAGCTCACATCCGACACAGCCGGTGAGTGCCGAGGGGTCTGGGAGGGAAGCTCCCTGCCGGTTTGGGTGCCGGAGAGAGGCACCGTTCTGTTTAGAGCCCACGAGGGCTCCGGGGGGAGTTGCTGATTCCGAGTCCCCAGAGAGGGGGACTTCAACGGCGGGGCACATTCGTAATTAGAGCCTGAGAGGCTCCTGGGCATAATTGTATCTTGAGTCACCCGAGAAGGACTCCAACGAAGCGGCCATCTTTAGTCAGAGCCAACGAGAGGCTCAGGGGACATTTGGTAATTTTGAGTCCTCCGAGCGGGGCTCCGACCTCAGGGGGCATTTTGTTTACTTAGAACCCGAGAGGCTCCACCTACATTCCGGGGGCATTTCTGGAGGT
The DNA here is from genome assembly GCF_964263255.1 of Lissotriton vulgaris. Taxonomy (NCBI): domain Eukaryota; kingdom Metazoa; phylum Chordata; class Amphibia; order Caudata; family Salamandridae; genus Lissotriton; species Lissotriton vulgaris. The sequence continues at coordinate 24,713,291 of NC_141696.1, read as the reverse complement.
AGAGCAGCCCTGGCTGAAAGCGGGCCGCTCCTCCAGTGGTGGCATACTTCTTCAGAGCCCACGAGGCTCCTGGGGGCATTTGGTGCTTTGAGCCCACGAGGCTCCCACGTGTTCTTGGGCCCTATTGTCTATCCAGACCCCAGAAGGGAGCCAGGAGGCACGCTGGTGCCAGGTTCAGTTCTCCAGCTGCCCAGCACCTAGTGGGCAGCTGCTTCATTTAGGCTTTGAGCAATCTCCTGTGGTTGCCTGTGCAGCCTGCCCTGACATTTTAAACTCAGGACGTTTCAGCCCTTGAGAGGACAGTTGACCTGGGGGCAGTTCATGTGTTGTGCCCTGGCGTGGGGTACATGTTTGGCCTCATGTGATCTTTGTGCAATTTGTAATGACCTGCCTAATGTAATTTTGGCATCATGTATAATGTCTTTGTGCCTATACCTCTGAATGTGTTTTTATGCTTAGGTGGTTGTTTTTCCTAGTATAGTTATACTAGTGAGTTCATGGTTCCCTGCATGATATTTTCCTAAGGTGGTTAGGGTTGCGTATGTGGTACTTACCTTTTACCAGTGGTTACTGGTTGTGTGCTACATTTGCTATTTGGTGCTACAGTTATATGTGCTATGTTCTAAGTGCTATTCCTACAAAGTGCTAATTCTACAAAGTGCTAATTCTACCAAGTGTTAGTTCTAAAAGTGCATAATCCTGACAGTGGTCCATGTGGCCCTGTCCCATGTATATAATCCCCTGTAAATTTTGCCCATGCCTCTGGCACATTGTAAAGAATGTGTTTCTTATCTAATGTGTTTGGTATAATACAAAGGCTATTTTTATATATAACCTTGTGTGGAGTTTCCTTTGTGGTAGGCCTTGGGTGTTGTTGCTGGGTGCGCGCGCAAACACTTAACCTACATTGCCTCTGAGATTAGCCTTGCTGCTTGCGTCACGATACCTAGAGGGTGAGCAGGGGTTATCTTTGGCGTGTAACTCCCTTGCCCTGACTAGAGTGGTGGTTTATGCCTGGCTTTGGCGCAAGCCTTAGCCAACCGGAAACCCCATTTCTAACACTTAGCAACTGAATGAGGCAGTCTAAGGTGTACAGAAAACTGGGGCCTTATATATGTTTAGGGTTACATAGTCAGCATAAGACAAGGGGCAGTCCTGGCTCATATAAGCATGCAAAATGACTAAGTTGGGCATACAAGATCTACTTGCTCAACAAAATGGGAGGAGAGTTACTTCTCCATACAGCAGCAAAAATAGCCTGACAGTTATACTAAAGAAGCAGGTGCATTCTACTAGCTAGGCCCTTCTGGGCATGTGCGAAGTGGAAGATGCTGAATATAGTTTGTCTCTAGGCAGACTACAAGAGCAGTTAACAGAACGGTAGGACATAGCACATGGCAAACAAAATGGCTGCAATAAATACAAAATGACTTTAACAAAGCGGATAAGATAACTTCTAAATACAAGATGGCTTCAGCTAAATGCTAACCCATTGCTGTCAATTTACGACAGACAACCGTTTTAGCATTAGCTGAAGACATTCCTATGATCCAGTAGGAACATGGAAAATATTTACACATTTTTTCATAAATATTTCAATATCCTAATTCATTGCTAGGTGGGCATTTTCCATTCTAAACATTTCATTACTGCTTAAACAGAAAAAGCAATAAAATGTCATCTTCCTCTACATTCTCAGGCTCCAACACTCATTATTCAGTGTCAGAGGATGCTCGGGCTGCTCTTTCATTTTATTTTTCCTTTCAACATGGGTACCACAATGTAGTGCCTTTTGCCAATCTTGGATTCTCCGGTGCACTGCCCTTCCATTGGAGCAAAGAAAAGGGGGGTGGCCAAAACTCAGGCCAAGGGGCTCAAGGGACCGCACGCTGGCAGAGGTTACCAGCACATGACAGGTAGAAAACTGAAGCCTCAAACCAGCCCTGCCATCAACAACAGGGATCCTTCTCTTTTGCTCTTTTGCACTGAAACTCTTGTTCTGTGGCAAACAGGGAACCAGCTCCTCCTTCTTGTCTGATGTCCAACGCCATCTTATGGAGCAAGCACGATGCGGTGGAGATGCCATTGATGGCGCACTGGCGATCGCTGTCCAGCCTTGCTACTTTCTGGGTGCTGGGACTGTAGGTCCAAGACGTCTGCCCTTCATCTGTAGCTGTCACTGATGGGAGTTAGGACTCGTCTTTATCTTTGTTCTGCAGGTTATTATGCTATTCCTTTCACTCTGGAAGATCCCGCAGAACCTAGTGACGTAGGAAATGTGACACAGTTGTTAGTTTCCTTCAATTTAGTACAAAAACCGTTCATTGTATTTAACAATGGGACCGCAAGCAGGTGGCCTGCAATCTGCGAGGGAGTGGCCATACGCCATGGGATTACTCTGGTCTGGAATGCACTGTCACGGTCAAAGGCAAAGGCAGTACTTCTAGTCTCTTCAATTGGGTACTCTTCATTATCCTCACTAACTTCAATGTGGGAGCATTATCCTCTGCCATTTAAGGGTAAATAGCTACATGGGAAGTCTATCTGCTGAAAACTCTTTAAAAAAAAGGAAATGTTCTACACTTTTGCTCATAAATTTTAAATTACTTGTACAGGACTGCAGACACTTCTAAAATGATTCTTCTTAATAAAAAGCACCTACATTGTACGTTTTAGGACCATGTTCTCATGTTATAGGAGCATCAGGAAAAATCTAAAAGTGCTAATTTAACAGGGTTTTTATCTACAAAACAATATTTCCCTCAAAACATTTTTTCCCGAAGGATCCCATGGGCATCTTCCCTGCGCTCTACTTTTCATCCAAACTATGCAACATCAGCTCTAATAAGGACAGTCAGTTTATTTACACAGACTAGCTAATAAAAATCTAGCAATGCCCTTGCAAAAACTACAATAATTCTGTTATCACCTAAGACTTGTAGAACAAAACTACCCACATCTAATTCCCCTTAAAGATCAAAATAAGGAAACAACAATCTAGACTACTGATCCTGTCATAATTCATCAAACAGGATGGGCAGTAATCAACCTATTTATTTATTCATTTTATTAATGCTAACAATGTTTAAAACAGTAATACTAGCCAATTAAATGTCTCATTGCTATTTCACAGACAGTTTAGACAGGCTAAACAAAAAAAATTGAGAAAAGGAGAGAGCAACATACATATTACCTAGCCTTAATTTGCAGAGGAGCTAGCATCCTTCCTTTAGTTTGACAGGAGGAAATCGGAAACAGCTTTCACTTCTGTCAACAACCCCTGTGTGTAGCGACTAGCCAGAAACAAAGTTATAGGAGGTACAATAGCACTTTTGAGAGGGCTCGAAATCCTTTTAGCAAATGTACAAATTTCCTTGCCTCAGCTTGTAAGCATTGGTGCTGTATAAATATGGCAAAGTTTATCTGGTAATCAAAGTTCACATATACCATTATATCATTGTCTATCACATGAGTGCATAAAGTCCTTGTTTATTCTGTGTGCAAATTTTCCTTGCAACTTTCTCTATTTAAAGTCACTCTAGAGACAGAAAGCTGTAAAGCACTTATCCCCCTGTTTGTAGTTAAAAGAATAACTTCTGCTTGTTTTTTATAAATGTTTTCAATTATAAGCAGTATGCAATATACTCCTGCAGCAAAATAAAGGTCAGCTATTTGTATTATACCTAAATGTATTCATTTACTGAAGCCTAAGGCACTTTAAAAGCTACTGTAAATGGAAAAAATACTGTTTAAATAGTGAAATTTACCCAATTTCGACTGATATTTGGGGCACTTAAAAATGAATATCCTACCACTGTTTTGCATAATATTCATTATCAGAATGTTCATTATATAGCCCAGAAGTTAGAAATTGAAAATAATCACTTATACCTTTATAAAAATGAGGTTTTTTTTAACGTCTGCGCAGAGTGATATTCCACATGCAAACGTCCTTATTATGCGGTACAACACAACTTAAATTAAATGTTAATGCTAGGAGGTCATAGTATGAGTATTAAGCTTTATAAATATTTTTTAAAAAATTAAAAGCACTTTTTTTTAAATAATTTTTTTCATAACATCATTATTTTTAATAAAACCAATCATTTTTAGGTCTCGCTCGAGACCTATTGCTGCCGAGTTCCTTGTCAAGGGACATAGCCCTGGGCCCGAGCGCCGATTGCACATCGTGGACGCGCATACCCAGCCTTCCGGCGCTGTGCACATCTCCTGTCTGTCCCACATTCACACAGCGTCTCTCTCAATCACGCACGCAGCCCCCCTGAACACACACACAGACACGCACATGCACACACATACACATACACATACTCCCTCCCTCCCTACAACTAAACCCCACTCACCGCATCGACGTCCTCAGTCGCCCCTCCTGACTTCTGCAGCCACCGCGCAACAGCCGTGACGCTCCCGAACTTCCAGTTTCGGGACGTGCATGCTCACGGCTTGTTTATTTCTTCTTTTCGTTCCACGTTGCTATAATGGAGTAGTCCGTCGTTTGTCTCTACCGGTGTTAGTGTCTCTCGCACTGATGGGAAGATTGTAAGTCTGTGCGCAGGAGGGTAACTGAGAAGCCGCCTTAATACTACAGGTTTGGAGGGGGGTTGTGGGGGGGTGTGTATGTACGAGTGTAAGTAAGTACCCAGTCGTGGGCACCAGTGATCCTAGCACAGAGGCCTCCGAGATCTGGGCACTTAGTGACGGGTGTCACTTGCAGGGTGAATGAGGTTCTGTTTTCTTTTTAACCGGGCTCATTCTTTTGTTGCCCTTTTCATGATTTATTCCTACTGCAGTCCAATGAGACTCAGAGGGGTCAGTAATTTGGCTGCACTGTACATCTGCACGTCTTTCTCAGAGAAAAGGTGTCGGTGAGCATTGGAAAACCGAGAACAGCGCTCAGACTGAAATTGCTTTCACAGTCCGATCATTTCCGTGGCAGGAGTTACTTTGCTTCAAGCTTGCGAGCCAGACCATGTGGCTCGCAAGTCTCCATCATGTCCGTTTCAAACTCCGTTTCCAAGCACGGCAGGTGGAATGATAAAGTACTTGGGTAAGCTGATCCAATCAGATTGGATTTCCAGTTTGATTATTTTTAGCTGCTTGGAGATTATGCAAACGGTGCTCCAATCGATGAGGCTCCTATTATATTGTGCAGGCAAGCGAGTGTCCACTATTTATGACTCTGGGGATTTGGGAGAAGTAGAAGGGTGGAGGTAAAAAACATGAACCCACTTAAGTGACTGTCTCGCTGCTCCTCACTTGCTGAAAAAGTTAACGTCCACAAACGGCTCTTACCCTCTCTTTCATCACCTTCCCTTTATGTATTCCCCTTTGAAAAGGATCCAAAAAAGAAAGAAACACTTTTTCTGCAAATGTCATCTTTTCCAGAAATGTTTATTTTCCAATGTGCATCCCCGGGACAGAGAGGAAAAAAGGTGAAGAAAAAAATTGAAAAGCAAGACCGAACAGTCACAAAGTGGCCAGATTGGTTTCATTCACGCCCGCACACATTAGCGCCACATTATAGAGTTTGCCAGTGAAGTGCTACTTTCGTTTTCTAGTCGTTATTTGAACAACATTTTTCCCGGGTGGGGTAAGTGCACCATTCCTGCAGGTTCTGCAATACTTGGTTGATGGGTGCAATGGAAAATGTTTAATGTGATCCTAATCAGCTGTTTTCCTTATTTTTATTTATAAATAATGTTCAGGTATGTGGTCTTTTTAAACCATACTGCTTACGTTTTGTAAGGATATAAGCAGTGGACATTGAAACAGGTGCCTTCCGGGCCCTGTAGTCATGTCCATAACTTTTTAGGTAAAAACACTAATTGATTTCTGAATAATTAATACAAAAACTTTAAGGTAACCATAATGTTCCTGCTTACGTTTCACATGCTTTACTTAATGTTGTGTTCCCTATGATGTTTGCTTTTTCCAGGGTGGTGTTACTTTTTTTTGCGGCAGCATATTACTCTTGTCTCCCCTCCCTCATAACCTTTTCCTATTTTCTGGTTCACCAGTGCCGCACGGTCATATTAATGGCAATAGCGCTATGCAAATATGATGACACCACTGAAAATAAATGAACAAAAGTAAAAAACATTGTACTTTTAAAAGCCAAGAACCCTAACTTTGACAAATTCGAGACCGTTTAATTATTTTATTTACTTTTTCACCCCAGTCATCCCTGGCACTTTCGTCCTGTTTCTTTCGGCAGATTCTCTTTGGGTTGCTCCCCTCAGCAGCAGTCAGTCTGTTTGCTAGTCTCTCTGTGTCTGATAGTGTAGTCATGTCCAAAATCCAAAAAAGCCCAGCCCTTCCTGCCCCACCTGCAAAAATTGAAGGCTTCTGATCACTGGCTCCGCAGTGCTCAATCGGAAGAGACCTTTGCTTGGAGGAAGCACAGCAGACTTCATGTATCAACAAAGTAGTTTTGTACTGCATCTGCATCCTATCTTGCTGTATAAGCACGCTTTTTTTAAATTTATTTTTTAAACTACCCTCCACCCAAAGTAGGGTGATTTGTGAGTCTGTTCTTTTAGAAGGATGATTTATGTTATAATTTTTTTTTCCTCATTAGAACACACTGCCATTTCTATCTTTATTTGTGTAATATCAGAGTGTGGTTTAAAAAAAAATTATACTTGTTGAAGCGTAAAAATGCTACATGTCTGTACAGAAATCCTCTTGTTCACTTGCCTTCTAAATTTGATGACGTGAGATGACAACTGTAACATGGGCTGTCTTCCTTCTACTACTTGTTTACTCATACACTCCTCCTCATGCATTCATTTTCCACTCCTGAAACTTTCTACCAATGCTCATCCACCATCCAACCATCTATTTGCGCTTTTCAACTCATTTGTTGATTCTTCCCTATAGACCTCAATCATCCATCCTTCCCTCTCCATCCATACCCCTCCACCCACACGTGTGCCATCCAGAGATACCTGTTATTTTCACCCGCCCTCATGTTTACGTCCACCCACCATCACCAGGCATTCATTCATCCATCCACTCCTGCATTTTTCTAACAATGCAACCACGCCCCATCCTTCTACCCACTCACCCGCAGTTGAATGCACCAACAGCCGCCCAACATTCTACTCATCCATGTGTACACTCGCCGTCCCATGAATACATTCATGCATCCATCCAACATTTAACTGTCAGCGTATGCCTGTATGTATTTATCTGCATGTGTGTATGTGTCTTTGAGGGTTGTCTGTATTTGTTGGTGTGCTGTCTGTGCATCCAAAGTGTCACACAGCATCATACAGCCATTAACACACACCAAACTTCTGGTTGATAGGCTTTGCCGAAGCTTGCATTTTTACTATATTGTCCTGTTGAGGAAACTGACGATATCTGCTGCAATAAGGACGTATATTGCTCAGAAAAATGTGCTTACTGTTTCAAGATGAGAATAGATTTTTCATTGTGCTTGTTTGTGCGCCTTCACGTTGTTTGGCTTTCGCTTGGTTTCGCTGTCCCAAAAAAGGTAAACAAAACAATTTTCAGCAGGATTTATTTTGTTATTCATGTTGAGGGTTATTTTCACAGTTTGTGTTTGTTTAGTCATACCAGGGCATGTGCACTGCTGTCCCGTAAGCGTGTCTTTTTCTCAGTCTTGACAGCAGCCTTTACAGAGTCACGCTGGTAAAGACAATCTTGTGATAGGAAGCTGTGACTGGCTATGATATAGCTAGTAATATTAGACGCTGTATAATGAACTTGACAGGCTTCTTTCTTGCCAGCGTTAGCCCATCAGCTGGAACGTGCTGCAATGACGTTGGAGGGGGAAATTTCGGGAGACCCAGTTACTAGAATATTTTTTATGTATTCTGCTGCATAACATCTTTGCCCGATATTGCGGAGTCATACGACAGTGATACTGGGCAGATGCTGAAATGACCACTGACGGCAGCAGTGTTACCACTAGTTATTTCTCAGTTGCCTGACACCTGAATCGTTGGCAGCTATGGTAACGCCCCCCAGTCATTTACACCAAATATTTATGGGTACATTTTGAACAAGAGATTTAAATTGAAAGTGGCAACAAAAAAGTGCACATGTACTAACACTTCGTGTGGCAAGGCTTGGTGCAACCAAAACCATCTGCCAGTTGTCCCCATACAGCTTGTATTTACATGCTGAAAGCGAGTGGGAATTTTGCACTCTGCTTTAAATACTGCATGAAATTCATTATTGCGCATAGCGTTTCCAAACAGGCACACGTGTGTGCTATGTTTGGTGACTTCCTTCCTTGTGAAATGTTGCTGGTGGGGTCTTGCTGTAGTGTGTTTAGCATCCATGCACGGTAGCCCCGTACATTGCCATTAACACTTAGGCAGTCCTAAAAGAATTCATGGCGCGGGAAACGACATTTGATTCGGACTCGGAAAGATAGAAGCAGCTTGAAGTGCACACTGCTCTTAGGCATCTTCGTTTTTTAGGTCTCGCTGGAGACCTATTTCTGTGGAGTTGGCTCTCAAGGGAGACAGACCTTGGCACGCGCGTCGATTTCACATTGTGGACGAGCATGCCGAGCCTCCCCGCGCCGTGCACATCTCCTGTCTGTCCCACATTCACACAGCGCCTCTCTCAATCACGCATGCAGCCCCCCCTGAACACACACACAGACACGCACATGCACATACACACACATACACACACATACACACACACACCCCCACCCGCCCCCACCCGCCCCCCCCTACAACTAAGCCCCACTCACCGCATCAACGTCCTTAGTCGCCCCTCCTGACTTCTGCAGCCACAGCGCGACAGCCGTGATGCTCCCGAACTTCCGGTTTCGGGACGTGCACGCTCACGGCTTGTTTATTTCTTCTTTTCGTTCCACACTGCTATAATGGAGTAGTCCGTCGTTTGTCTCTACCGGTGTTAGTGTCTCTCGCACTGATGGCTGATGTTGCAGAAAATGCGCCTGGCAGTGGGTGACTTGTTTCTTTTAACACCACTCCTCCTTCCCTCACAGCGGTAATTTACTGGAAGATTGTAAGTCTGTGCGCAGGAGTGTAACTGAGAAGCGACCTTAATACTACAGGGAGGGGCTAACTTCAGCACAGCACGCAGCTTCTACTTTTCTGGTACGTTCATCTCAATAAGTCAGACCAACTACGGAAGCACTCTTTCAAAATGTTAAACTTTATTTTTAATTCCTGCCTCACTCAATGTATTTTAATTTTTAAAGCACTTAGAAACGGCAGGACTGCACGAAGTGCTATTAGTATTTCCACCAAGAAGTTCCCTTGCACGGACTTTGACAGTGCTCTGCGTGAACATCCAGCACATGTACCTAAACGTGAAAACACATCCTGTCCTGAACACAACAAATGCAGGTGCAAGCAGCGGGCACAACTGCCCTTGTAATGCCAGTCCGTGAGGCATGTACCACGCTGCCCCCTTCACAAGAGTATGCATTTTCATAACATGAAACACACAGCTATAGCTTGGACCTGACGAAGGTCAGTATATTGTGAGCGCTCGTACCTTTAACCTCGACCAAGGGGCAGTTTTCCCTGCATTTGTACCTTGTGGGTGTGCGTGAAACAGACTTAAGTTGTACTTCACAGCTCCTCACACTATCACACTTTGTATCAGGCATATAACACAGGTCTGTGCTGAGGAGGTCACAGGGGCAGCTGTGGGCACGGCTTGCATTAGTGTGTGTTAATCTCTGAACCTGTCCGGTGCGCCCTGAAGCACTTGCGTTACAGGGTTAGTTCACTTCATCTTTCCAGACTAAAAAAAGTGCTTTCTGTTCTTTATATCGAAGCCCCACATGTCGTGGGGATAATTGAGGAATCGTGGCCTCCTTCTTCGCGTTGATTCGGTCTCCTACCAGCTCGCTGTCCATTTATCCATACATGTATCCATTCATCCATTTGACTCAACCCGTGCTGTCCAGTTGTTTATTCTTCTGCCCCAGATGCAACCACTCAGGACAGAGAGGCTTGAGGCGAGGTGCAGTGCCGAAAGACTGAGGCCTTGGCAATCAGTGGGCTTTACACCATGCCTTGGATGCATTGCGTATACGGTGCCTGGCACTGCTGCCGGGCTCTCCAGTTACAGGGATCTATGCCCCAATCAGTGCCTAGGGGAGTCCCAGGTGGCCCCCACCAAGGTCAGGGCGGTCTGAAGCGGCCAAGAAATGTCATGGCCCCCAAGGGCCGCAGGTACCAGGTCAGCAACTTCCCCTTTGTGGCAGCACCAAGCCCCTGTTCTGCTGTGCCTGTCCCTCACCTTCCATGGGGTGCGGCTCCTGGCCCTTGGCTTTATTCGCCCATATGTTCTCGCAACCCCCCTCCTGCCCTCGGTCACTAGCCTGTTCACAGCCCCTCCTCCACTCTTACCTCTCCTCGAACTCTCCCCCCTCTGCCGACCTTCACATCCACTGATGCGCCCTCTCCTACGTGCAGCGCCCCGGCTGCCTCCTCAGGCTTCAGTGTCCCTTCCCCGCCTCCACGCCTCCCCCTCTCTTCAGAGGAGGTGCTGCACTCCCCGGATCCACGTTCAACAAATTTATTTTTACCATCGCCATATTCCAGTTACTCCTTATTCACCGCCTTCCCACCCCTTATCCACTCAACCACCATTCACCCCTTTCCTGCCCATTCACCACCCTCCTGCCCATTCACCGCCGTCCTGCCAAGTCACCCCTCTCCCCCATTCACCCCTCCCATCTCCATCCACCCCTCTACTGCCCATTTCAGTGCTCCTGTCCATTCTCTGCTCTCTTGCCCATTCACCACTCTCCTGCCCATTCACCACTCTCCTGCCCATTCACCACTCTCCTGCCCATTCACCACTCTCCTGCCCATCACTGCTCTCCTGCCCATTCACTGCTCTCTTGTCCATTCACCCCTCTCCTGCCCATTCACCGCTCGCCTGCCTATTCACCACACCCCTGCCCAACACCGCTCTCCTGCCCATCCACCCCTCTCAAACCAGTAAATCCTCTCCTGCTCATTCACCGCCCTCCGCCCCATTCACCGCTCTCCTGCTCATTAATCCCTCTCCTGCCCATTCACCCATATCTCACCAGTAAACCCTCTCCTGCCCATTCACCACTCTCCTGCCCATCATCGCTCTCCTGCTCATTCACTGCTCTCTTGCCCATTCTCCCTCTCCGGCTATTCACCCCCTCCCGCCCCCTCCTACCCATTGCCCCCCTCCTGCCCATTCACCCCCTCCTGCCCGTTCACCCCTCCTGCCCGTTCACCGCTCTCCTGCCCATTCACCGCTCTCCTGCCCATTCACTGCTCTCCTGCCCATTCACTGCTCTCCTGCCCATCACCCCTCTCCTGCCCAGTCACACCTCTCCTGCCCAGCCACCCCTCTCCTGCCCAGTCACCCCTCTCCTGCCCACTCACCCCTCTCCTGCCCACTCACCCCTCTCCTGCCCACTCACCCCTCTCCTTCCCATTGACAACTCTCCTGCCCATTCACAGCTCTCCTGCCCATTCACAGCTCTCCTGCCCATTCACCCATTTCCTTCCCATTCACTGATCTCCAGCCCAGTCACCCCTCTCCCGTCATTCACCCCTCTCCCGCTATTCACCCCTCTCCCGCCATTCACCCCTATCCTGCCCATTCGCCTTTCGCCTGCCCATTTAACTCTCTCCTGCCATTCACTGCTCTCCTGCCCATTCACCGCTCCCCTGCCCACTCACCCCTCCCCCGCCATTCACTGCTCTCCTGCCAATTCACCAGTCCTGCCCATTTACCCCTCTCCTGCTCATTCACTGCTCTCCTGCCAGGTCACCCCTCTCCTGCCCACCCACCTCTCTCCTGCCTATTCACTGCTCTCCTGCCCATTCACTGCTCTCCTGCCCATTCACATCTCCTGTCCATTCATACCTCCTGTCCATTCAACCCTCTCCCGCCATTCATAGCATTGATATAAATTTCACAAGAGTGCTATAGTGATAGCCGTCTTTGGCTCCCCTATAGTTCAGGTTACCACAAACGACACAAAGTGTTGCTGTGGCAATACCACGCCCTATAAATACTGATGCTGCAGGGTGCAGTAGGTGCCCCATGGAGTATTACCACATTACTTACAGCTCCGCATCTTAAAAGAAATGATAACAATATAGTGTTTTTCCATGTGCAAATTCAGCCAAGACTCTACCCAGTTCCACCTGGTGAACAACATGTGTGCAAACCCCCACTGATCTTGGAATCCTCAAGCGGGCCCAAACCATCTACAGCTCACTTGGTATTCTGCAGCTCTCTGAAGGAGGGACAACGTTTTTAATATGAGGTGAGGTTACTTGGGTTCAGGCTACAACAGTTACAAAAAGACACCCTGACAGTCTTGCACTCCAGATGTTGAGGTACAACACGACAATGCTGTGCGAAAACTTGTTTATATATTTTTTGTGCAAAATTAGAACCCACACACACTCTGCACCCTCACACACACTGCACCCTCACACACACTGCACCCTCACACACTGCACCCTCACACACACTGCACCCTCACACACACTGCACCCTCACACACACTGCACCCTCACACACCACACCCACGCACACCGCACCCACACACACTGCACCCTCACACACACTGCACCCTCACACACACACCAAACCCACGCACACCACACCCACACACACACTGCACCCTCACACACTCTGCACCCTCACACACTCTGCACCCTCACACTCTCACACTACTCACACTCACACTCCTCACACTCTGCACCCTCACACTCTGCACCCTCACACTCACACTCTGCACCCTCACACACTCTACAATGGAACATACACTCCAAATACCACTCAGTGCCACATAATTACACTCCACATAATTACACTGCACTCAATGTAACATACACTCCAAATACCACTCAGTGCCACATAATTATACGCCACATAATTACCCTGCACTCAATGCAACATACACTCCAAATCCCACTCAATGCCACGTAATTACACAGCACTCAATGCAACAAACACTCCAAATACCACTCAGTGCCACATAATTACACGCCACATAATTACACTCTACTGAATGCAACACACACTCCACACAATACCACTCAGTGCCACATAATTATACGCTACATAATTACACTGCACTCAATGCAACATACACTCCATACAATACCACTCAGTGCCATATCATTACACAACCACATAATTACACTGCACTCAATGCAACATACACTCCAAATACTATTCAGTGCCACATAATTGCACGCCACATAATTACACTGCACTCCATGCTACATACACTCCAAATACCACTCAGTGCCAGATAATTACACACCACATACTTACACTCTACTGAATGCAACACACACTCCACACAATACCACTCAATGCCACATAATTATATGCTACATAATTACACTGCACTCAATGCAACATACACTCCAAATACCACTCAGTGCCACAAATTTACATGCCACAAAATTACACTCTACTGAATACAACATACACTCCCCATTTTACCACTCAGTGCTACATAATTACATGCCACATACTTACACTCTACTCAATGCAACATAAAGACACTTTATCTGTCTATCTATCGCCCTCACTCTGTCTATCTATCGCACTCACTCTATCGCCATCACTCTATCTATTGATCGTCCTCACTCTGTCTATCTATCGCGCTCACTCTATCTATCTATCTATCTATCTATCTATCTATCTATCTATCTATCTATCTATCTATCTATCTATCTATCTACCTATCTATCTATCTATCTATCTATCTATCTATCTATCTATCTATCTATCTATCTATCTATCTATCGCCCTCCCTCTATCTATCACACTCACTCTATCTATCTATTGCACTCACTCTATCTATCGCACTCACTCTATCTATCTATCGCACTCACTCTATCTATCTATTGCATCACCACATCATCACTCAGCCCCACCACAGCATCACTCAGGGGCACCACAACATCACTATGCGCTACAACAGCCTCACTGAACGCCACAGCATTACTCGTAGCCACCACATCACTCAGCGCCACCACAGCATCAATCTGTGCAACCATTCAACAACAACTGGTTCAAATATGTTCTCTCAATGTTTCAAGCTTTTTTACAAATGTCACAAAAAGATGTTAATATTTCACTTCTGTTCTTGGATTTTCGTCACAAGAAAATACAATGAACATAATCTTCACAAAAGTTATTTACAAAAGCTATTGCCATTATAAATTACAATAACTTTTATTTAAGTATTAATGATTAAAACAATTAAAAGCCAATGTTATTTGTAATATCAATACATCTAAGTCACGTAAATACAACACATATTGCATTACAAATGCTATAGGTGTCACATTTGCGAAAGTTAAGACTATTGGCATTGTAAATGACAAAGCTAATAATTTAGCTATTTTCAAAACCAACACATAAATAAATAAAAAAAATTGTCATTTACAATACCAATAGCTCAAACTTTCCTAATGCGAGACCTATTGCATTGCAAATGCTTGTTATACTTCCAAATAGGAAAAGCAAGCTGCATCACTTGCCTATCATATTTAGATGCATTCATTCATAAGCCTAAGCACAGAAGCCTAACTTGAAACATGAAACTCTTTTGCGCCACTTTTTTTTAAAAAAGGACAATTATTTAACATCAGAACCAAGAATGTGCTAATAAAAAGCTTTCAGAAAATGAAATCCTCAATTGAATATATTTTCCTGGTATCTAAAATAATGAACCTAATTTTTGTAACTTTTTTTAAAACAGCAGTCTGAAATGCAAAATTTTGCCCTGTGTTTAACTGACGAAGTCCTGGCAGAGTAAACATTCCGGTCTATTCGTGGCCTACAAAAACGCCAGCTGCTTGCTTAGCTGCAGTAAAAGCTTTTTCTCAGTGTTGAAATGTGAGCACGGTGGCAGTCTATTTAAAACCGAGACATTTCTAGTTTTAAAATGTGTGTGCAGTACAGCAAAATCCAATTTATTCAGATGATGTGTTTGCCTGTTAATATATAATACAATGTATCTAATGAAAATGCTTTATAATTGTTTATTTATTACAAAACACACCCTTTCGTTTTTGAGGCCTTTTTATACCTATTGAATGTGAATTCTAATTTTAACTTTTAAGCATTTAACAGTTTGTACATGTGCTTAATTGCTTACTCTATAAATTAAATAGCGACATATAGCTATTTTAGCATAATCATATGGTTCATTTCTGGATTTTTATTTAATTTTTATTTAATATTAATTAAATGACATTTTGCATAATAGATTGATGACAACAAGAAAAACCACAAACACAAGCATTGAGCTCTTTTTAGACATATACAGAAGGGGTCAAACACTCAGGACACACAATACAGCGCGCGTAATAGCCATTATTTCATAAATAGCCCAACCGCTATTTACTTACAGAAGTTGCACTAATGGGAAAACCACAAACTACATAGACATTTAAACACACATTTAACCCACAGATCAACACTTAGGACAGAAACAAAGGACAGTCCACAGACTGTACTTAAACCAAACCATTTGTAAATACTAGTTGTAAGTCATATTTACAAGAAGCGCTTCTCAATAGTGTTCCAAAAGACTGCAAAAACAGCCCAACAGACTATTTTATTTCCAAGAAGCCAAAATACACTCAATTCACTAGCTTTGTTTGGCAGAACACCAAAACAAAATGCTCTGCACATCTTCATTCATAAAATTGCGCAGAAAAAGCATCCTTGTTTGTATTTTGTCATATTTTAATTCCCTGGGGATACAAAATCACCAAGGAAGAAATATGTTTTTATACCTAAACCTATTTAGGAGTTCAAATATTCTTAGAAGTAGAGAAAAATCTCCTCATTACCTGCCTATATGTGTTGCAACACATACATAATTGTCATATTCATAGGACTAACTCAATGTTTGGCCAATACATATCAAAAAAGCCACAGTAAGTGTTTCTAAAACTACGTTACCAATCCAAGGCATCAAACTTACCAACCAAATGGTTGTTCAAATTCTAACTGCCAATTTCTGAATGACCTAACGGTCTTTTTTTTTTAATACTCACGCCAAAAAGATTCTCAGTCAGGGGTGACATCATGTGGAGGATCAAAATCAGGAAGACAAGAAATATACCGGGCTGCAGAGACAGAGAATACCCAGAATCTCCGTGCACAGAGTACCTCCTTAGTAGAGTCCTGTCCTGTCCTCCTCAGTAGATTTCTGTCTCCTGACAAGATCATTCCCTCAGATAGCCACTTTTGATGAGGTCCACGTTGGTGCCAACTGAAGATGTCAATAATCCTTCCAGAGGTCTCACTGATACTTGGTCCTTTTAAACCAACAAAGAAGAAATTGGCACAGAAGCTGAAATATAAAAGATCATCTTTAATAAACTCAAATGAGTGAGACTACGTCACACAGAAGGCTTAGCAACTGAATGAGGCAGTCTAAGGAGTACAGAAAACTGGAGCTTTATATATATGTTTAAAGTTACACAGTAAGCATAAATACAGGGGCAGTCCTGGCTCTTGTAAGCATGTAAAATTACTAAGTTGAGCATACAAGATCTACTTGCTCAACAAAGTGGGAGGAAAGTTACTTCTCCATACAGCAGCAAAAATAGCCTGACAGTTATACTAGAGAAGCAGGTGCATTCGACTAGCTAGGACCTTCTGGGCATGTGCGAAGTGGAAGATGCTGAATATAGTTTGTCTCTAGGCAGACTACAAGAGCAGTTAACAGAAAGGTAGGACAAAGCACATGGCAAACAAATGGCTGCCAGAAATACAAAATGGCTTTCACAAAGCGGGTAAGATAACTTCTAAATACAAGATGGCTTCAGCTAAATGCTAACCCATTGCTGTCAATTTACGACACCAGGTCCCCAACTCTCACCAGGGACAACCCCAACCCCGGACCACCACAGACGCAGAGCAGACAAAGACAGCGGACCCCCATGGTATGTACCAGTGGCACAGACACAACATCAGACAATGTCACCGTCCACTGTAGACTGAAAAGGTCAACCATCCTATGCTTCTTGACCATCATTGCCTAACAGGCCTACAGCACCAATACAGTTGTTGAAAAGTAATCGACAAGCATGAACATCACCGGCGCCATCTTGCCTAACAAGAAGCCATCGACCACACGTAAACGGCATCCATTTTAGGTGCCGCGGCCATCTCGCGCTTTGCTACTCACCTATGATTCGCCCTGACCTCGCAACCATCCCCGGTGCCCTGATTCAGCATGACCAAATGCACTAAGGTCATAAAACCATGTCAGCCTGACAAAGCCCCGGAGCCACTTCCCACCCTAAAACACATTCGTCCTTTCATCTTCCCCGCTCGGGCAGGCCCTTCTGATAACCGCCAACTGCACCTGGCCACTTGATCCGGTCCCAGGCTGTAAACCAAGCCTTGCGGACGTACTTTATTGCCCCCACACAGCAAGACATTGTTGCATAAACAGAAATGCTTGATCTTATTACTTGCACAACCTTTAGATCTGACCGATCCCACACACTTTTACGTCCTATTGGAATGTCCAGCTGCAAGATGGCAATCAGCTGTTGGATATGTGTGGGAACGGGCCTGAAGCAGGGATTCCAAAGATGTTTTACAATACATCAAAGTAATGCTAGGAATGTGTTACACTGCAATAAAACGTTAAAAATGTGTATAAAAAGCCAGGCCACAGAGATGTAGTTAGAGCATCTCCCAAAGACATTTTGCCTGTCTGCGTCGATATGCTCTCCTCTGGAGTAATAAATCAGTTTCCTGCTTTTCAGTTGCCAGCGCCCGCCTCTTTATTTTATAAATATGGAATGAATCAGAGGCGACTAACGCCAAGCAGTGCTTGAGGATATCTAGGAAAAATCTGCTTATTCAACACCAACATCCCACCACACACAAAGCTGCTGGCCTGGCTGCGCCTGTTGGCCCCTGGTACCCCCAAAACAATAACTGCCTGAGCCCGAGGAGTCTCACAGCCAGCCACACCCAAGTCCCCCACACCTGTCCTGGACATCACCAACACCCTGGAACCCCAGTCCCCATAAGTTTAACACAATGCGCAGGATCCGCTGGAGACCAAGCAAGGACCATTCTCCCTAGCAGGATGCATGCACGTGCTGGGGGCAATCCACACCACACATGCACTACCTGTGCCCCGTGGTGACACAGCACACAATCACTGCAACAGGAAGCACACGTCTCATATCAATGTGCAGGCAACAACAGAACACTGTGGAACCTCCAACAATGTTGCCTTCAAATACAGACAGTGCATGATACCGTCATCCTCCGACAGTCCATCATCAACCAGAGTTCCCAGGATGGCAACAAGGGAAATGCACAGCCCCTTGGCAATTTCCAAATGAACACCCCTCACCTCAACTCCACAAAAATGCAACTCACAACTGTGGCAATGCACCCATCACAAAATCACAACCAACTTGCACAACAACATGCCCACCCAAAAG